>NC_079158.1:30340229-31590229 GCF_947563725.1 Argiope bruennichi
TTTCTGTTAATATTGACAATTCTACGCACACGTTGTTGATCTCAGCCATTAAGTCAGGCAGTCGGTCACTTCGCTATCCATGATGATGGGGGAGGGGGGCTGTGCCTGAAATTAGATATTCTCTGCCCACTCTTGACACTGTGGACCTCGGAATATTGAAATCTCAAACGATTTCTGAAATAGAATGCCCCATGTGTTTAGCTCCAACTACCATTCTGCTTTCAAACTCTGTTAATTCCTGTCATGTGCCAGAATCACATCAGAAACTTTTGCATCTAAATCATTTAAATACAAATAAAATTCCTGCTAATGCACCGTCCATTTATATATTTTGTACGCGATACTACAGCTATCTGTATATTTGAGTATTGTCATCCCATAATTTTTGTCACTTCAATGTATAATCTTTGCGAAATACAAATTCTAGCAGGTAGCGATAAGGGAACATTTGTCTTCAGTATCACTTGATCAAAATGCATAATTCTGGATATAAAATTAGCATATAAACCATTAATTCATAATTTTGTCATATCAGATAATTGATTTTGACTAGATGCGATGTAATTTGATATTTAATTTTTGTAAAATAGTAAAATTCTTTGGAAACATATAAATCTAGCAAACAGATTTCAACACCTTCAACGGATGTACATATGTGGTCTAAAAAAGGCACCGCCATGTTGCATAATTACTTAAACCATTACCACTTCTTTATATTCAATGGAATTGGTGTCGGATTTTTTATTTCTATCATGTGGGGGAGGATTTTAAAAACCCTTCCACCAGAACAAAATTACAACTTATGTGATCATTAGAGAATGTGAAAACTCCTTAGCTGTTCTTTAATTTGAAATCACCTATTCAATTTCAAATTCTCCTAACATATTAACAGTCCAATACCTATTGTCTTACCCAATATATATTTTATAAGGCTAGAAAATAAAAGCTAAATTAAAAAGCAGCTAAAATAAGAAAAGCTGAAATACTTTTTCAATCATCTAAAATTCAGCTATATTTATCAGCTTTTATTAAAGAAATATTGGTAAGCCTACAATAATTGATTAAAATGATTAATTGAATGATTAGCAATTCATAAAATGACAGTTATTGTAATTTTGCAATAACAGTTAATAAAATAATTCATAATTAACTCCCAAATGATTTATTGTATTTCCTGAAATATATATAGGATAAAAAAACAGCTAATTACTTTTCATGCGAAATTAAATTTCCAAATTGTCTGTTAAAAACATTTGCTATTGAAGGATATGTGCTCTATATTATTTTTATTTATCTGTTAAAACCACTTCATTAGAAAAATATGATTACATTACTTTTAATATAATGGTGTTATTAATAAATTAATCTTGAGTTATAATTATTACAAATAGAAATTTAGGAAAATAATAAATAGCAGGCTTAATTTTTACCTCTTTGGCGATTTTCTTGACGTTCTCCAGTTTATTTTTGCTCTTCTCCAGTCCCTTCTTGTATTGTTCCTTGACCCATTCTCCGAACTTGGTGAATCTGTTCTTAATCTCGACTCCAAAATCCTTGAAGAAGTCACGAATTTGCTCAAAGACATCGTTGTTGGACGTATTGTGCACGCCAATCATACCATCGATAAACTTCTTGAAAAATTCGCGAATCTTTTCAAGGCTTTCTTTTCCGTACTCCTTGATCAGCTGTGTCAGAGCTTTAGTCATCTATATACAAGAAGTGCTTTAAGTAAACACTAGTTTGAGTGACTTGGTAACTTAGTTTTCAATGTAATTATATAATAAGTTGCATAAGTTTCATAAAACGCAATACAATTTATTTAATGGAAAAGAGATAGTGGCTGTTGGTTCGCCCCATGGCATTCCATGCTTTCGTTCTAAGTTTGCACATAGAGAGATTGCGAAGCTTCTGCGAACTTCTTAGATTCAATTCAATTTAAATGGAAAGAAAAGAAATTTCGAAGATTTTTGAAAATAATTGTTTGACAATTAGGAATTTTCGCATTCTATATGAATTAACTGATAATTTGTCCAATAACATGAAACTGAGAACTATTAGAGATGGAATTTCCTTATTATTGAGGCTTAAGTATTAAAGGTCATTTTATAGTTTTATAGGCGGTGTCAGTTGAGAAAAATTACAAAATAAATCCAACTTAAAGCGCTTCAGGCATGAATGGAAAAAATCATTATCACCAATCGGGTTATTAACCATTATGTTATTGTGCTGGCTGTAGAGTTCGAAATCTGTTTACAGATCTTCATCTTCTACCTAATATAAAAGTAAAAGGAGATCATCTAAATTTGGATAGGTGGTAGTGCATTCGAATAAAGCCTTTGTAACATTCAAAGCACCGCAAGTAGTCAAATAAGCATTTTCCAATGGCAGTTTCAATGTATGTTTAATATTAATATAGAGTTAAAGTGAAACTGCTTTAATTAGGTGAAAAGACAACAATTGTTTACAGGTTAGAAAATAACATATAGCAAGCCACTATTACGGAAATTCTCAAATATTGTGAAAGTAAGAGAAAGGAGAGCCCCTGACTTGAAACTTCTATCTATTAAGAATTTATGATTATTAAATAATTTTGATTATACAAAATCACTTATACTTTTATGCATTCTAAAAGAGTACACATAATTTTCGATATTTTAAAATTGTTTACTGAATGTTCTTGGGCCCTATTTATATTACATCCTCATCTTTAATACCTTATAATAAATACCTCATGATATTTCTCCTTAATATCATTATTTCAGAAACTTTCAAAGAATTAGCGAGAAATATTTATTTATCAGCAGTGGCGTTTGTTTGAGACATTCGTTATTGATTAAAAATAATGTTATTCATTTTATACATACATATATCGGACAATTTTAATCGACGAACCCTTTTTTCTTGTTTAAAATAATGCTGTAGCATTTACTTAATATGACTAATAGCCCTGCAGGACTGCATAATAGACTTAAACATTATTCTCGCAAAATATAATTTCATTCTTCTAACCTTTTTTCAACAAAAAAAAAATGTATGCTTAGCTTTAAAGTTTAAGTATTAACAACTGGTCCACAATTAGTGTAATGATCCGGAATATAGCAACAAATTGAAGTTGGTAAAATATAATAGAATAAATTAGGATTTATACAGCTATAGAGTCTATTTCATTTTTAGATATTGTTAACATATTAAATATTTTTATTGTTAATATAATTGATAATGTTAAATATATTCAAAATTTATCGTTATACCAGCCTTAATTGTTATTAATTTCATGCTTAAATTAGATTCAAGTTGCAACAATGTACTATACTTTTTACTGTATTTGTTTTTAATTAATAGCTGCACTGTGATCTGCATTTTCTTATTGGTAGGAGATGTTTAAACGCATTAAAAAGCTTAGCAAAATTCTTGGAAATGTACATTAATCTTTCCCACAGTAACTCCAGCGGAGAACAAATTAATGAACATAATTGTATTAATATAAATATAACAGTATAACAATCACCATGGGTCACCACACGTTTTGTTATCTATAGTGATGCAATCCTTTGTCTTTACCTTTTGCCTTAAAGAATGAGGTTTGTGTGGCACTTTTCAAGCAAGTGGACCATGATTAAAAATTATTTTCTTCTCTTTAACAATACGATTACTTGTGTTGGAAATTTAAAGTTATTTATTTAGAAGGTGAAATGCTGGAGAGTTACCACTGTAAGAAAGACTAGACAGAATAGATTTACATTAACAATGCTTAAAAATTCCTATAAGGTTTATTTCAAAACCCACGAAATACTTTTCTTTTCAACAAATATGGCGTCTTTTGAATATTCAGATATCAATTTATGGTTTTATTGGCATGGACTTACTTCTTCATTCTCTCCGAAGTGTTTTGTAACAAATGCCTTTATCTTTTCCGGGTCGTATTCCTCATTGATCTAAAAAATAAGATAATATGAATTAAAATTCATTACAATATAAGAATCTCTATAAGACTTTTTGTTCTCCTTCTCTCTAGAGAAACTCTTCTTCGGTTTAAAGTTAATTATTTAGCCATAATAAAGTAAAATATAAGTGAATTATAAGTAAAGTAAGATATAAGTAAGCAATAAATAAGTTATAAGTAAAGTAAGATGTAAGTAAGCTATAAGTAAGTTATAATTTATAAGTAAAGTAATATATAAATAAGCAATAAATATAGTAAGATTTAAGTAAGTTATAAGTAAAGATATAAGTAAGCAATAAGTAAAGTAAGCTATAAGTAGACTATAAGTAAAGTAAGCTATAAGTATAGTAAGAAATAAGTAGGTTATAAGTAAAATAAGATATAAGTAAAATTCTAGATAATCTATTAGAAGTTTTATATCATTTGCTCTGTAACAAAAGTATTCAAAACAATAAATTTTACATGATGAAATAAGTGTTAGAAGTGCGCTAACTTCATTCATGAAATGACTTTTACCATCTAAAATAATCAGATTGTGTTTAGATGGAAATAAGCATTTAAAATAATAAGATTTTACCAGTTGCTTGAAATCCTGGATCATACCAGCCACATCATCGGCAGTGTTTCTTTTGCTCACACCAAGCCTGTCCTTGAGCTTCTTCCAGTAGTCTTTCACCTTCTCCTTGAGCTGCTCCAAGTACTCGTTTCCAAAGTCGCCGAGGTCGATGTTGAACTCCTTCAGCTTCTTTCGGATCTTCTCCAACTGCAAGACATGAAGTCAGTTGCAATACAGGCATGAAATAAGAAGCATTCCTCAAAACATCAGTCATTATCGTTTTATTTGGAAACTCATACACTAAAAAGATTTTAAAAGGATAATTTACGGATGTAAATACAAAAATTTGCACTAGGCAAATTTCTACATATATGTGAATGGACTATTTCCTTTTGGTTAATCATTCTTATGATCACATAAAAGTAGTCCAGTAATGAAATTTGTATTTCTCACGAAGGCAAACAGTATTTTCGATAGAATTTAGAGATAGAACCACTCCTCAATAGATGTTAGATAGAACCACTCCTCAATAGATGTTAGATAGAACCACTCACTCAATAGAAATTAGATAGAACCACTGACACTAGTGGAAAAAGGAAGCATTATTTGCCACTTTTAGTGAAGAAAAAAGTCACTGTAGCAGCATATGAATCGTATACTAACGCATATATTAGTAAATAAATGTTCATAGTACTTTCTTTCTAAAAAGAAGCTCACATTGGCACGCATATTGGTATTGAAGCTTTCTTTTGAATTTTTCAGGATGAATGCTAATCATATCCGTGACAACGAGGATTTTCAAAACCAGATTTTCGAAAGTGTTCTCCATTCCCCATTTTGAAGTTTGTCCATATGTTTCCTTGTTCATATTTAGGAAGAGTGATCTTTAAACCTTAGGTTATCTACTGAGATTGCCTTGAATTTAAAAAGTATTATGACATTGGAAAATATGTTGGGTGATATGTATAAATTGCATATTATTTTGTATGGTAATCAAGAACACGTTAAATTAATATTTGGCGATAGACGCTCCTTCAGGCAAAAATTAGAGTTACTAGCATTTTAACTGTTGCATGAATTTAATTTCTTTTTACGGTAATAAGCATCGATTCCGGGGTTGATGCGAATTATACATTTGTGACTCTATCCTAAGTTTGCTGGCAGATATCGTTCAATATGAATTGTGACATCATCTCTTTTTTTCATGTTTCTATCGTTTGCGGTAATCTTGTTTCTAGACTCAGAAAAGGTAAGTTTTTTTTTCTACATTATTAAGTATCAATTTTCATATTTTGAATAATTGTATCTTGTATATATATATATATATAATATATATATATATTTCGATTTTTTGACTTCGTTTTATTTCATCCTGGGGGGGGGGCACGCATTATCTACAAGTAGAAGTGACGAGCACACACACAACACAGAATGACACAGAGCGAAATGAGGGAAAGCTCATGAAAATTTTATCCCTGTGAATATATACTGTGAGATTTTAATAGGGATTTCTGACACATGTCTATCACAAGCAAGGAGGGAAACACAGGAATCTTTTAGTGGAATTTGTTTATATCAGCAATATTTTATCCCTTCACTCGGAGTGTGCGAACATGTTGGTCTTTAGCCGATTCAGTAATTTTGCAAAGCTTCTGTTGAATTATTTAGATAGAGAAAGTAGAATGGGATCAGGAAATAAGAGAATATTTTAGTATGAAGTTAATTTGAGCTAAATTGAGATAAAATTATAAAATTAATTAAGTTTAAATTAGATTTTAAAATATAATTTTATGTATATACCTTCGTAAAAATTAGCAGTATGATCATTCTCATCCTCAAACCTCATGTCGTAAGGAATCCAAAACCCCTCTATACCTCTATACAATACCCACCTCTCTAGGCAATTAGATTGAATTAAAATATTAAGCCACAAAAACAAAGTACAGAAGATTTCTTGAACAAGCAAGTTACATCGATGGTATCCCACTTGCGAAGTTTCGTTTATTCAGCATATAAACCTGAAATTTGTACATGCATCAATAAAAGTATGAACATTGTGTTCTTACCGTCTCCAAACCTTCCTTCAGGCTTTTGCCTTGGTCTATGGCATCTTTCACTTTCTTCACTACTTCCTGGAATTTGTCCTTCAGCTTCTGAATAAGGTCGTCTTTGTTTCTGAAAAAAATCAATTAGTTAATATCAGCTGTGAGATTACGGTTATTAAATACATTCGCGTATATGGAAAAAGAAAATAAATCCACTTTCAAAGAAAGAATTGAATGAAATATCAAATTTTATAATCTAGTGTGCTTAAAAAAACCTGTTTTCAAGTGACATTTACATTGCAGACATAATTTATGATGATGTAAGGTTTTTTAAGCTAAGACTACCGGTCTAAATTGGGAATAGGTGTATGAATTTTGGAAAAAATAAAACACTGACGATAAATATTCTTCCACTTTATTTGACAATATACTTGTATATTTCAAACAACTCATTTATACTTGTACATTTCAAACAACTCATTTGTACTTGTATATTTCAAACAACTCATTTGTACTTGTATATTTCAAACAACTCATTTGTACTTGCATATTTCAAACAATTCATTTATACTTGTATATTTCAAATGACTCATTTATACTTGTATATTTCAAATGACTCATTTATACTTGTATATTTCAAACACTAATTTTTACTTGTATATTTCAAACGCTAATTTATACTTGTATATTCCAAACATTAATTTATACTTGTATATTTAAAACAATTCATTTATACTTGTATATTTCAAATAACTGTCTTGTTCTGAAACATTTCATTCAAATTTTGCAAATTTGTTATTTCACTTATTTTTCTTTTTTGTAAATAATTTCTTGAGCATCTTATATTCCATTTAAATAAACAATTATGATCTTGAGAAAGATTGTTCCTAACTTTGTTCCTAACTAAAGTTCCTAACTTTGATGTCTGAACTGCTGCGCAGTCAAAATAATAAAAGTATAAAATAGTTTCTAAAAACTATAAAAATTCCTAATTGGTTTTGACGTCAGATCTTTTTTAAAAAAATTTCCTAAAATATTAGCCGACATTCATCTATGAATTATGATATAAATAAATGAATGAGTTTTCGTTAATGAATTGTAATAGTTATTATTTTCTTATTTTTAAATATATGCTGTACGGATAGAATTCTTAAAAAATCCAATAATCCAATAATCAATCCAATAATCCAATAATAATCCAATCCAATAATCAATATTTTCTCAGATATACCGATAGCATTTTGGACATGTTTTTGTAGACTGATTGAACTAAAATTTGACACATAATATTTACATAGTCACTTACCAAATTTCATTTAAGTAAGTCATTGCATTTTTGAGTTTTCAAATTTACATCCATGGGAAAGTACAAACTGACAGACGATCATCTTATTAGTTGATTTGGTTCTAAGTTTGATAAAGGTGATGCCATCACGTTAGAAGCTAAATATTTATATCAGTTTTTATCTGTCTAGTTCTTAATGTTTTTGCAGTAACAATGTTCATTTGCTCTCAGACTCCCTTCATACAAACCTCGTATGAAAGGATTTTATTCAAAATTTGAGTTAAATATAATAATTTGATGTAAATACTACCTACCAAATTTCATTCGTCGAGCTCAAAGCTTTTATTTCTAATTATTCTATTTACAGACTGACAGACAGACGCAATTACAACAGTGTGTTTTTGGAACTCAAGGAGGTCTGAAATGTGGAGATTCTTCAATGATTCTTGGTCAAGGTAGAAATTAGCTAGGAATCTTAATTTTTTTCCCTCAAACATTATTATTTTATGGTGGACATGTTGATTTTAAAATGCTGATATACAATACCGTCATGAAAATGAAGGTCATAATAATATAGATGCTCCAAATGCTTGTTTTATGAATTGCCGTGAATATAAAATTGCCATGCGTATAATGTATGACCATTTGAATAAAATGCTTTGGTGGGCTTTTTTCCATTGTCATATTGTTGCTAATATAATAAGAAAAACGGATATTTTCACATCAGCATTGAAACAAAATTGTTTGAAATATGGAATTTTTTAAGATATATTTTCTTTTCTGCTGTCCGTGATAAAAATACAAAACCTGGACTTAATTTTTATAATTAAATTTATAGAAAATTAAAACTTTTATTTATAAAATAAGAATGAATAATAGAAAAATAAATAAAGAAGAAAAAGATTGCTTACTCTTCAGCGAAAAAATCAAGATCGTCTGCTAACTCTCCGAAGCCATCGACTATATAATGAAAAATATGTAATTGTATTAGAGTATAAACGGTTTTAAATATGAAAAAATCTTGATAACATTTAAAAACTATTTTTGATTTCAAATAAATATTAAAACAGCGGTTTATTTTTATTTCTTGTCATCATTGTTTTTAAATCATATGTATAAATGTTTCTAGTAAAAAAATAATTTAATAAAATTATTTTTACCGATGCACTTTTATTAATGTATAATACATGTATTTGTATTATAGAATAAATATATTATTTTATTTTTATATTCTTTTAAAATTTTAATCAATAAATTATTATTTTAAATACAATTCATTCTATTCATTTCTAATTCATACTTGTACGAAATCGTGTTTCAACTATTCATTTAACTACGAAAGTAACTAATTCATTAAATGATAAATTATTTAACTAATTAAGTAATTGATTCATAAATCTATTAAACAATTAAGTTCTGAAAATATCAAAATAGAGTATCTTCATTGTAATGATACTAGTATAAAAAATAACAACACTCTAACAAATTAGGATATGAGGCAAACAAAGATTTTGAATTCCAAATTTGCAGGTATGAAACAATTCCAATAAATAAGAGTGCATAAAAATGCATTCTAATATCTTGAAAACAAAATCATAACTATAAAATATATGCAAAACTTCAAGCTTAAAAATGATTTTAATTGTTAAATATATGCATTTCAAAATATGTTTGTAGCAACATGCTACACAAGCGTATCAAGCAGTTACGAAACAGAACCAACCAATAAATAAAATAAAAGTGCTGATCACACCACCCGACTTTGCTTCTACTATGGATTGCCGATGACATGAATACTTTCAAACGCCACAAGTCGAATATGTATTAAATATCAACTGCGGAAAGTAATAGAAGGTCTCTCAGACTCCCTTCATACAAACCTCGTATGAAAGGATTTTATTCAAAATTTGAGTTAAATATAATAATTTGATGTAAATACTACCTACCAAATTTCATTCGAAATATTCGAAGAATGAATATTTTCTGACAAGATGCATGGCAGATTCCAGAACTACTAGATGACTGAAACCAATATTTCAATGAAACTGCCCACAGAAACTATTTGACTTTGATTATACAGGATTTATTGGTGGAATTACCTATGGCAATTTTAAGAACAAAAAATTTTATTGAAAATATTTAGAACGAAATTCCTTTTACTTAAAAAAAAAATTAAATATATTTCATTAATCTTATTTTTCCTTTAGGCTATTTCAGTTTTTTAAAATGATTTTATTCAAATCTTAACTGAATGGTCTTTATTGAGTTTTATTTTTAGCTACGTGCATGGAGGAACAAGACCCTGTCTGTTTTCAAAACCAAAAGTAGTAACCAACCAAATAACCATCCATTAAACATTAGAACATGAATGTAACTGCAGAATGACAGAATGTTGCTTCATTATAGCAGTGGACTCAACATATGATAATGGGCAAGTTGGAAGCATCTCATCATGCGGCGGGCATGATCACTCTCTCATTCTTTGGACTTTTTCTTTTTCTTACATTCTTGGACTTTTTAATGTGAAATATATGAAGAGAATCATCTTGATTAGGTTGAGAATCCCATCGACAAAATTTCTGCAGCCGCCATACTGATCAGTGCTACATTTATAAAATCCTTTTATGTTATGTGTTGGATACTTATAAAAGCAAGTCTTGGAACATGTTGAAGCGCCTTCGAATTTCAATTCTGGTTAACATTTCAAAATGCAGGTAAGCATTTTATGTATCAGTAATTTTAAATACTTATTTTCTCTCGTTACATACCTGAAATGCTATTTTGATCAAAAATTCGATTATGTTTTATGATGACCCCCGGGGGGCACATCGAAAAGAGGATGATGAAATGCTTTCGGTGGTTGGATCTCACCACCCTGGAGGGTACACAAAAAGGTGGGGGGTCTGTCTCCTCCCATCTATAAAGAGACCTACTTCCTTCTGGGAAGGTTGTACCGAGGCCGGTGATGGCCCTTAAGACTCAACCGCCGTTCCCGCCAGTGTTACTGTTGCGGCGTTCCAGTTATTTAATTTTCTTTATGCGTGTGCCTTCAAGCGGGTTGGAGAGTCAGTGATATGACATATGACTTAAGTTTTATGATTCTGCAATATTTTAATCATCATATATATTAATCAAAAAATTATAAGGTATGGAATGTTAGACGTAGCTTCTAAGCATACTGGATATCTTTTCTTTTTATTAACATCTGCAACTGCTATACATGTCAGTATTGTAGTTATTCAATCCTATTATGTTATATGTTGGAGATTTACAAAAGCAAGTCAGGAAACGAAGCGCCATCGAATCTCGATTCTGAGTAATGTTTCAAAATGTATGTGAACTTTTTATGTATCGGAAATTTTAAATACTTAATGCTCTCACTAGATCCCTAAAATACTCTAAAATTTTGCTTATATTTATGACTCCATAATATTTTAAGTATATATATTATTCAAAAAATTATAGGATGTAGAATCCTAAACAGTAGCTTCTAAACATACTGGGCATCTTCTATTTTTATTAAAGTTTATTTCTTTGATATAAAAATGAAAATCTTTTAATCGGATTTTACCCACCTTGGTCGAGTTCGTAAAGAGGACTGGCCGCCGCCAGAGCAAAGCCCGCAAGAAACAAGACCAGAAGCACCCTCATAGCACTACAAGGATAAACAATTAACAAGAGAGTCAGTTGTATTTAAAAAATAGTAATTGGAACATTTGCTATTAGGAGAGTTTCGACTACAAAACTGAAATTTTATAAAAAGGAGAGCTATCAAATAAAAATGAAGTAATAGACATAAAGTTTAAAAAAATTAATGACTTAAATATAACAATTTGATGTCCTATTTAAAAGAATATGAATTTTATTATATTGTAGAATATTAATAAATTTGAAAATATACTTATTACAGTTTTATTGAAAGAATTTGTATAAAATACATTATTAATAGTTATTATAAAGCAATTCATTTAGATAAATACTTTTATAATTAATCTGATTTCTTTGATTTAGAGAACTAACTTTTTTAACCTTTTAAAGGGCCATTTTTTTCTAATCATATTATGCTAAAATATTTTAGGCTTGAAATTAGAATAAGAAAAGGGTTTATTTAACTTATTAGATAAATTTAATTTGATTAATTAATTAATTAATAATTAAGTAAATCAAGACACATCATTTTGTGTGAGATAAAGAACTGAAGCATCTAAGCTTTTGTCTTTCTAAAAAAATTTGTCAGAACTTATGCCAACCTACATAATTTCATACAAAGATTGATAAATTTGGTGGGAAGCATACTTCCCACGGCCTTAGAAAGGGTTAAGTGAAAAAAAAGATTATTGTGAATATTCTTTATTATAAATGTTAAATTATTACTTTTGTTAACCTATTTTTAATTAGTTATGTATATTATTAATAAGGAATTTATGCGTATGAAAATTGATAATATTATATCTTACAAAAAAATGAGCATCATAAAATCATTAGCAAATATCATTGAAAATTTAAAAAATATTTAATACATAAAACATATTCGTCTTCTTTATATGTGTATTAGTGTATCATTGCATACAGGAGCAAAAAAGAAACCATATATTTTATACATAAAACTGATTCTTTGCTAATTTTTATGTAAAGCATCAAACGCATAGACATTTAATTGCGAGCATATGCTAAAGTAGAGTAAATAAGTCATAGAGTATTTGATAAACAAATCCTCTATGTATGTATTTCTTTTTATATACAAGATGCTTCTGATAACATTTTATACATCAGATATCTCTTTGCATATCAGATAAGTTTCTTTTTACAATCGTTGTGTTTTGTTTTTTAAGTATTCTTTGAAACGGTAATTTTTTAAATAAGTTTTCTTTTCATTTTCGCAGGCTTCCTTTATGATATTGATAAAAAACATTTGGTCCTAAGAAGTGAATAGTTAAATTATTATTTAATAAAATTTTATTATTATTTTATAATTTTCAAAAGTTTCTCTTTAAAGTATGCAAATGCTAAATTAATGAAAATTCTATTTTATAGCTTCAAATCATATATTCTATGTTTAAACTTTTGAACTTTTAACAAATATATATATATATATATATATATATATATATATATATATATATATATATATATATATATATATATATACCGATGCATATAAAATAGGATTAAAAGCATATAAGTAGCAAAAAGAGTTTAAACGAAAAATTTAACTTAGAACAAACAGAAAGTTTTTACTTACATTCTGAAGAGCTAAATCTCTTTGAAGTGAAATCTCGTGAGAAAGGACTTAATTTTTTATAAGTCACTACAAAAATACTGATATGGCGTTATCTACCCCAAAATGAGCGTCACAGAAATGGAGAAGTTCCTAAATTCCCTAGACAGATGACACTTTTCTCATGAAATATCTTTTCTCAGATGCTTAATATTCAAAACTCAAAGCTAAATTTAAAAAGTGTCCTTCAAAAAATGTCGCGTTTTATCTTCTAAATTATCAGAAAAGTACAGAAAAGTGTTCCATTTCGAAAGATGGATGTTTTTAAGGAACATCGTTAAGCTTTTCGGTAAGAAAAAAGACATCTTGAGTTTCATATAAAATAAAAGAGGATAAAATGTGACTTGCTATCCAAGACCGTTGCAGTACTTGACAGCCTTTACAGGCATACATTTGAAGTAAATATAGAATGTCTCTTTATGTTTTAAAGATGTGAAAGGAAATGTGGGAAATTAAATGGCTTTCGTTTTGAATATAGAGTTTTATTAGACAAAATATCGAAAATTGTGCTCCTATCCAATATATTAAAAACTTGTTTATGATTTCTTTTAATTGAAAATAATGACACATGCTGTAGCTTTTCTTCTGCTACTAATTATGCAAAAAAAAAAAATCATTTTCAAATCTTTTCATATTTTTTTTTAATCTTTATTTTTTTTCCTTCAAAAATATCAATTAAAGTATTTTGACATGATTTACAAAATAAAAAATAGATGTATAAATTCGTTTAAATATCTTTAGTCTAGTTAGAAATAAAATTACTTTCAAAACTAAATATTCATTCAAATATGAAAAAATTTCAAAAATTCTTTTATTCTGAATTTAAATTCAATTAAATTGAAGTAGAATTTAAGTAAATGTTATGTGTTTCCTCCCTTAAGTGATAATGTCACTTAGAAATATTCTCCAAAAGAAAATGTTTCGACAATAGAACGCATATATGAAGCAAAAACAATATTTTTTCGATATTATAAATATTCTTTAGATAACTATCAGATAACTGTCCTTTATTACTTCAGGCTTGCGAACCAGAAAAGAAAGAAAACATACGAAATAAAAGAAAATAAGTTTCACTAAAGATAATTTGTATATATGAAATATTCTTATTGCATTTTGGGAAATTTTTCCCCATTTAGAATTTTATTATTGTGTGTTTTTAAAAAAATGAAACATAAATTCCACAGCAAGCGTTATTTAATATACATCTCCCTAGATGGCGCCATGATAGATATTTTTTTATATATCTGAAAATTTAAAAAATTACATGCTTAATAATACTAATTTCATGTTTCAAAATGTTTCCTTCATTTTTAATAATTTTTTTAATGTAACATACATTTTGTAAAAAATTTTAATGTTATGATGAAATTCAAACAGATCCTCAAATTATTCAATCGCTTGCTTTTACCAATTTTAAAATTAAGATTTTCAAAAAATATTAATATTTTACTTTATACATTAATTTCAAAATAGGATTTTCATTTCTACTTTTATTTTATAGTATCATACATACAATTTAATTTGCAAGCACTATAAATTGTTAAATTCATATTCTTCGATCTTACCAATTAACAAGATGAAAACTTTCTTTAAAAAAATATATATATTCCACATTAATATTTAGTAGCCTAAAAAGCTAATAATTTGAGCGAACAAGCTGGTCAACAATGGCGGCTAGTTTTAATGAATGATGTTAGATTTTTACAAATATCATTAAATGTTCATTGTTATAAACCCCATTAATTTTAAAAAATATTTTTATAATATATACCTACATAAACAGAAAAAAAAAGAAGAAGAAGAAAATCAGATTTAAAATTCAAACCTGTCTGGATTTCATGGAGTTGGGAACTTAACAAATCTGCGACCTTTACACAATCAAGAATTTTGGCGACGTATTTAAATTTAAATGAAATTCCTAAAATGACTTTAAATATTATAAGTACCCTTTACAGAATTTTTCAAATTTTATTTGATACTATCAAAAATGAAAGTTGAAAAATTTATTTGCTACATCACTGATAATTATTATGAATCAGGTAATTTACACCGTAATGTAACAGATACAATGACCTTCCACAAATTCAAATGATGAAAACAAAATTATAATCATGAAAGCACCTCTATGTATGGTGACGATGCTTTCAAATATACTCGGTAAATAGTTACTTAACAGTGAATGGACAGAGATATTTATACATTGTAATACTACTGATATAACTAAATACCCATATAACTGAACTACTGAAATAACTGAATAACTGCAGGTTAATGTAGGCATAATGTTTGAAATCCTCACATTTTAAATGCGCTAAATATGACATGAAGTAATGATGGTGGTATTGCATTCAAAATCTGCCAGAAATACTGTCAAGAAACATTCGGTGATAAAGAAAAAAATTACCGGACATGGAAGGAAAAAAAACTAGTATCGAAATCTCCTGAGTACAATTAATTGGACAACGTTATGGAGCTAAATCATTATTCCTTCACTTTGTGTTCAATGATGCTCTGCAAATTTCAAGCTAAATACGATGTATCTTTGGATTATTACTTGTCAGACTGAGTAGTGTTTGGATGCAGTAAATTAATTATGCTGATTGTCGGTAAAATCACGAAGAAATACCAAACAAACATCCAGATAATATATTCAGAATTTATGTAGAAGGTAAATTCACTAGCAATAGAGTCCTATCAACGTTTCCTGTCATGTCTAATGACTAGTTTCAAGAGCAAAATAACAAGAAACTTAAAGGGGGGAGAAGCACTAAGTAATGAAATTGCTCTTTTAAAATATCAGAATTTAAGAAAACTTCTTTCATTGGATCCATGAAAGAGCAGCGAATGCTCGTAGATCATGAAGATTCTCGGTTATTTAAACATGGATTTAAAAATCAAATTACTCAAATATGAAATATTATAAGCGAAGAAGGAAATCCCTTTGAAGGATATCATTTAGTTTCTACTTAACTCCCCCCTCCCCCCCACACACACACTAATTTGAAGAAAAAATGCCCATATCTACAATGTTTTGTAAAGATAAAGGCAAAAATAGATGCATTGTGCTGGGATTTCTGCACTTTTTGCAAAATGTATATGCCTTCTCAAAATCAAGGGATAAATATCAAAAAAAATTTCTTACTCATGATAATCAGATTTTTCTATCTCCCATGAATATTTGAAATAATGAAATATATGATTTTATTAGAATATTTGACTATAATGAAAATTTGAAAAATCTCAATAATAATGATAGTGTTAACAATTAAAAAGCATCTAATAAGAAAGTAAAAAGAAATACATGAGAGGGTATTAACATTATATTTGTAAATATACTGACTACTGAATAATTTCCATTATACTGAGTGGCGGAGTAAAAATTCACTTACTAACTCCAAAGAAAAAGAAGAAAAAAAAACCTTTATAGGTTATTAGAATGGAATATTAAAGCCATCCCTTAATAGCCAGCATGTGAAAAGATTTGTTGCTGTGCCTGATTGGTATAATTCCTCTCCTTGTTGTCGGATTATCAGCGATCAACAGGAACAGGTACTTGCATCTAAATAATGCTATTCACAAAAATCTCTTGAAATTAATTATTTCTTAAAAGAAAAAGAAAATTTAAAAAAAAAAAAAACAGATTTTTACGACCTATGAATTGGATTGATTTTGGCCTGGTAAAATAGCAAAGAAATTGAATGATAATCGTAAGTTCTCTGTTGTTTCCTGAAATAATAAAATTTACTGATATTTCATTCTATTACAAGATGTGATACTATTTTAGTATTTTGTAGTGTAGGAAAAAGAAGTGTCTGTAGAGTTTTGATTTTTCTGATATTAGCAATAGGTTTATAGGTTTAGGTTAGGGTATGCCCAGGAGGGAGGCATTTGGAAACATTGAGAGGGCCAATGTTCCCAAAACTGATGTTCAAGAAAGAACAGTTTTCATTATAAGCTGAAATAAATCAGTTTCCCAATATTTTATCGCCTTCTATCTAATAAAAGTATTATCTTTCTCTCCTTGAATAAAAATGTGGAACTTGGGTAAGATCATGAATCCATTGCAGTTATGAAATATTGATCTTTGGCGTGAATCTAACATTTTTGTTGAATCTACTGTGCGGTCTTTGCCTATTCTTTTGGCAAATAATTTATGGTATTTAACAATAGATGTATTGAAAATATAATTTGTGTTTTTCATATGTTGTTTCCAAATAATTGAAACTTAAATTTGGCACAAAGCTACAATTGTCGCCACAGATTTATTCCAATATATCATATATTTAATCAATTGAGTTTTTGAGCTATCGCGTTTACATGCTTGTGAAAATATAAGTCTGCTGAAAATCAGACCCTTGACAGATTTGGTTCCAAGCTGCATAGGTCACTAAGCTTTAAATGTTAAAAGTTAGATGCCAAATTTTATCCATCTAGCTTTCTTCTTTTTTGTTGTTATTGAGTTAACTTATATTTGGATAACCGAGCACTTTCTTCAATTAGATTTCACAGAAAATGTGATGAAAATTTATAAATTTAATATAAAACCATAAACCAGATTTCTAATCCGTCTAACTCAAAGTGATTTTAGTTAACTTTCTCGCAGGCAGACAGAGATACATAATTCCAAAAATGTGTATTTCAGATTCCAAGATATCTGAAACGTAGAGATGCGTCAAACTCTGGAGTTCGAATTTTTTTGGCGATTAAATACTTACATTATATTTCCTATTCTAGAAAGTAAAAATTAATTTTATAAAGCAGCCACTCCATTAAAATGAAAAATTTTTTGGCTATTTTTTCGCATTCGTTTCTTCTAGTGGAATGTATTCTAAATTTTATACTATAAACTTATAGAAAATACAGTTAAATTACTTCAAAAGGAAATCTTTTTAATTATGGATTTGTTTGTTGAATATTTATAATGCTAAAAATTAATGCCTTTTTTAATGCAAATATTTCGATATCAAATGTAATGATATAGCAAAAAGGCATTGACATATTTAACCAACTGTTTTGCCGAGTGCCATACGTGCATCGATTTATCGAATTTTGATAGTCGTAAGCAAAAAATAAATCATAACGATTATAATTCAATATTAAAATTACTTCGAATACATAGATAATTCAAGTATTCAATGGATTTCCATTTAAATCAAAATAAGAAATATTCCCAAAATAGAAGGTGTCATCTTATTAGATAGTAAAGAAAATAAAACAGTTAAGGGGTTAAGTAGAACTCATATCTGTCGACGCAAATGACAGATAAATTAAGATGCTAAGTTTGTAAACAATAAAGAAGGTACAGAAAATACTATACATTAAAAAAAAAAATAAGTAAAACAAGTAAGGGTAAAAGGAGAAAAAATATGAGATAAAAAGATCCCAATTTCTTTCAAGTTCCAGTTTGATGACTCATATCAGATAAATTAGGCTTTAAATCTTAGATTCTTGATTGTTTTTAATTCATAAAATCGTATAGATTCAAAGGGAAACAATTTAAGGCAAAAGGAAGAAATTTTTGTCATACGGAAATATTCTTTGATTTTCTCTTTTTTTTTTTTTTTTTTGCGTTTACTAGAACAATATGTAGTTAGAAATCAAATTCTAAAGGGAAATGTCTGTTGACATGCTTTAAACCTAAAATTGTAAGACTTATATAACATATATAAATGTAAAACTTATAAAGACTTCTATAATAAGTATGACTCTTTTATTAGAAAAATATTTGTTTTGAGTAAATGTATATGATTTGGAAAAATAATTTTACAAATTTTAAATATTTTTTTCATGAAATTAAAAAAATAAAATGTTGCAAATAACTATAGTATGAATTAAACAATATTTCAGTAGCATAAATCACATTATAATAATTCTCTAATAAAAGCAAACTTCCTCTTTACCAGTATATTTCCATGAAGCAAAAAAAAGTATTTTGATTACTATTCATTCAACAACTATCTTGGTATTTTCTAGTTAAATCTAAATCTTGGTAAGTTTCTAGTTTAAATCTAATTCTTGTACCATTATACGGTATTTTCTACAAATATTTATCTAAAAGAATTTCCAAACGCTCATTCTTTCTCTTTAGAACATTCATGTGAAGTTTATAAATGAAAATAAAAACATGTTGCCAAACGACTACACGATGCACTGTAGGGTTAAATATGTTTAATTTGAAGTTAGGACAAAGAAATTTTTCATTTTCATAATAAAAATTAACCAAATTCACAAATGAAAAATTATAGAAATTCAATAGACAAATAATAATAGAGAGATTTAAAAAGATATATCCAATAGATGCATGGGAAAATTAAAAATATTAAAACATGACAAACGAATGAAAAATTTCAGAGAAACAGTTTTAAATTATAATATTATTGCATGTGTGTAATGAAAATTGCATTACTGCACACTTATGCTGCGAAATAAAAGTGAAAGTGGAAACGAAATGTTAGTTTCAATATCTAAACTAAGCCATTTTTATCTTAACTAACAATGGGAAAAGGACATGAGATTTGATTAAGCAATTGAAATTAGGCTGAATTTAACAATAAACAATGAAAGAGCTGACTTTAAATTCTTGCGTATTTCAAATTAATCTCGACTAATAATACAGGAGTTTTACAATTTTTAGAACATAATCTATTTTTTAAAAGTTTAATTATGTAAAAACTGATCGATTTTTAAGTGTTCATTTTAGATAACTTTCATAAAAAAATTTTTATATCATCTTAAAATTCAAAAAATTATCTTTTCAATGCTAAATATTTAATTGCCGTACATTGTCTGCTCTAGATTTTATAAACTTTTTCAAATGTGTTTCACTATACAATATTCCCATTATTGCAAGTAAAACTCAAATCATTCCATTTCAATTATTAATATTCCATCCTCTTTCTTTTGGGGCCGCGGTGGCCTGGTGGTAAGGTCTCGGCTTCGGAACCGGAGGGTTTCCTGATTCCACCGAAGAACCGTCGTGTAAGGGGGTCAGTTGCACGTTAAATCCGTCATGACCAAACGTCCTCCCGCTAGTGTGGTGCGGTATGGAGAGGGGGGTGCCAGCTCAGGTGTCGTCCTCGTCATCTGACCGCGGTTCAAAATGACGAAGTCCGTCCCAAAATAGCCCTAGTGTTGCTTCAAACGGGACGTTAAGATATAACTAAACTAAACCATCCTCTTTCTTTTAGGAGTGTGTATGAGTGTTATGAAAATTCAGATTTTTCTTTCCATATTGAATAGATTATCATTTTAAGCATGCTTTTAATATTGATCACTCTGACAATTACAGCGAATGTTTAACCTCAGAAGTAAGTAATGATGAACATTTTTTAAAGTTGGATCATTTTTAAACATTTTTATTTTATCCCAACTTTAGCTTAATATTTTTCTTTCTTATTGAAGTACACTAAATACTTTTTATTAACCACTTAACTGTTTTGCCCGAGTGCCATACGTGCATCGATTTATCGAATTTTGATAGTTGCAAGCAAAAAAATAAGCCATTCATGATGATTATAATTCAATATTAAAATTACTTCAAATACATAGATAAGTCAAGTATGCAATGGATTTCTATTTGAATCAAAATAAGAAAATATTCCCAAAATAGAAGGTGTCATCTTATTAGATAGTAAAGAAAATGAAACAGTTAAGGGGTTAAACTAGGGAGCCGGTTTTTTTTTAAATATAATTATCTAATATGCTGAAGGCGTCCTTACATAGGGGTAGCGCATCTTCCCAGTGATCTGGTCATCCCGGGTTCAAATCCCGGTTCGGGCATGGTTGTTCTTCATCTGTGTTTCATCTGTGAGGTGTGTGAATGTGCGCCCCCTGTAAAAAGGGGTTGTGCAAGCGAATGTATGAATTTCATCTTCATATGCGCTACAAGTCAGACTTCTGCCTTTGGGTGCTCAGGGGTCTTTACCCTCAGAAGCTACTGCACCCCCTTTCCGTGGTAACGCGGATACGACTTCATCATCATCTAATATGCTATATAAATCATGCAATATATTCTATAGTATATAAACTGCAAGGTTAAAGATTCCTACTGTTTATTCTTATATATATATATATATGTTACCGTTAAAGCATATAATGCAGTTATTTCATAGAATACCTAGTTATTCCATGAAATAACTGATCATGTCCGTTAAAGTGTGTAATATGTTAGTAATTTGACTCTTTAACTAGTTATTCTATGAAATAACTAGGTATTCTATAAATTAACTAATGAGATACTGTTAAAGTGCAAAATAAACAATTTATCTAAAATGAAATTAAACTAATGATAGACAATTAAAATGAAAAAGAAGCAATTTATCTAATTTATGCAACGTATAAATGGTATTTATGGAAACGTACCATAAAATCATTTGTTACAACAAGGATTACTAAAATGGCACTTGGAATTACAAAGAACATTATTTCTAAAACAAAAACATTTTTTGTTGACACACTGGGTTTTACACGAACACTTTTTAAATCCCTGACCAGTACCTAAACTTTGAGCTGTAGTTCATAAATGCAGTAGGGGTGGAAGGTAAATGTATTTGTCGTGCGAGATATATGATATAGATTATTTTACACTTTAACGGGCTGCAGATTGTTATTCTATGAAATAACTGGTTAAACCATGAAATACAAGAGAGTTTTACACTTTAACGGACTCGGACAGTTATTTCATGGAATAACTAGGTATTCTATAAAATAACGGATTTCATACTTTAACGGTAACATATATATATATATTTCGAATGTACTTTGATTCCGCAAGAATGTTACTGGATTAGTTGACGTTTAATCATTCACATTTTAAAACTACTTCAAAGTTTTGGTAAAATTATAGGAAATTAAAGAAAAAAATATCTTTTTTTATTACATGTTTGATTTCATCGCATAATTCGTGATTGAATTATATATCATACACATAAATAATACCTTTTCATAACCATATTTATAAAATTTCAAAACTTACGGCCAGTGTGATAACCAGTATTTTCAGTATATATAAATAATAACATGGTTAATTTATATTTTAATCAGAATAACTTTTAACAAAATTTACATACCTTCGATTAAAATAAAAATGCAATCACATTTTAGAAAGGTGATAGTGTAATGTCATCCATTTTTTTTCCTCCTCTTTTTAGTTGTCCTTTTTGAATTTTCTATGTTTTGAGTATTACGCTTAAACATATAAGAAAGTTCGGATTCTCAAACAGATTTTAATTATTAATTTTATAACTTGAAAATTTTGATGAGGTTCGATTATGTGGCCTTCCTCTTACCATACTCTTAATCTGAAATTTCTGTTTCAATGGCTATAATTTACTCAAAGCTTCCAAAGCATGTTTTTGAAAGTTACGAGACATCAGTTCTTCACTTTTTACTTCCACGTATAGAAAGTAAAAAGTGAAAATGTATAGTAATTACATAACTTATTATTAACTTGACGATTACTATACTTAATGAAAGTATTATTATCGTCAAAAAAAACAAACGAACTTGAAATTTTGACAAATCTTCACATTTTAGATATCCCAGAATTCGAAAAACACATTTTTGAAAAATCATCGTCTCTCTGTCTGTGACGAAGATAAATTTGAGCTAGGCGGTTGGAAATTGGTATACGATCTGTCCAGCCTATTTCAGATTTCCGACAAATTTTGTGTGAAATTTGTTCTGAGAAAATCGTCTGCCCGGCTATTCAAAAATAGGTTAACACACTAATTACTAAATGAACAGATCTAGATAGATAAAATTCGGTATACAGATTTAACATCTGTAAAGTACACACCTATCAAAATTTGAGCCAAATCCAACTACTTGTTGACTATCTGTCGGTTTGTGACAGACGTGAGCAATGACGTAAATATATAAAATTTGGTATGGAAATTTATTACTACAATTGAAATTTTGGGCTAACTTTTTGTTTCATTCGGTTGAGAAAAACGTGTCTAAAACACAAATTCAATTTTTGGGTACTATTAACGCATGGCAGGGTTTTATCGCCGAAAATCTCGCCAAGGCTCACACGATAGATTTAGTAAAAATGCTGCAATCACTTCAAAAGTTAATATTTCGTAACTATTACACTTCAATGCCATGCAAGGCGTTCTCTGGTATGACAAGTTTGTTAGATAGTATGCGAGAAAGTTTTTGCGAGACTACTCTTGCTGGTTTCAAATGATGATACACTCTCACCTAATGTCTGATTTAATACTGTCACAGCTTTTTTTTTACCCATTTTTTTAAATGTAAATTCTAAGCAATCTAACTTTCAACTTACGCGAATGACAATTCTTGTTGAAATGCCGAGAACAAATTCGCGCATTTGCAATTTTAAAAGTATTTTTCCTGCTGCATTTCAAAATCCAAATTTTGTTAACAATTATTTGCAAATAATTGTGGGATCTTTTGGAAATAAAGGAACTATTATTATCTTTCGAATTTTTTAAAATTTCGTACATATGACAACAATAAAACCATTTATTGTATTCGCTTAAAGGTTTTTGTAAAACTATGACATTTGATTCTGAAATGAACCATTTCTTAATCTTTAATTTACTAACCAGCGCAAAATTCAAAAACCTCTTTTGAACAATCAATTGACCTTTTCAATACATAATCAAATGAGAAATATTCATGATAAAACCAAATTTCTAGCCTTTTAATTTGAAATGCAAAGGTTAGGAACAAAGGATCATATTATTTATTTTCATTTACTGAAGATTCCTATTAGGCAGCAAAAAAATATATATAATGTGATTCTAAAAAAAGCGAACTAAGCATTTGGAATTGCTATCATTGTAAAGTAAATGAAAAGAAATGAAAAGAAAGCCGTAATTATTTTTAAAAAAATAAATAATAAAAAAAGGGAAAATAATTGACGAGGAATTCTTAAACAATCCGAACCAATTTCTATTGTGAAAGGATGTAACGGACCATTAAGCAAATATTTTAACCGTTTCTTACAAACGAAATAAATGCATTTCTTTAATTCAAAACCGCGTGAAATAGTACAGAATTTCGCAATCTGTACTTAAGTAACGCAATGCGCGGAAAGGCTTCTGCGCATCGCTTTTATGAACCCTCCCTGATCTATACCACCTTGGTCCCCATTTGTAATAATATTGTTTTCCCAAAGCTAGCCGGTGATACTTGGGTACGTTAGTCGTTAAATTGATATAACCATGCTCCCTTCGAGCACGTGCAAGAATTTTAAAATTTTATTTGGTGGATATTTTTCTGTATATAGTTTTGCAAATAATTATCGTTTTTGCTTTGTATTCGCCACTACAAAGTGTTTTCTTTTGGAATTGGAAAATAAAACTTGTAGACTATTAATAACATTGACTAACGTTAGTCCCTTAAATTTGTAGACTATTAATAACATTGACTGACGTTAGTCTCTTAAACTTGTAGACTATTAATAACATTGACTGACGTTAGTCTCTTAAATAGCCTAGATCATAGATCATGAAATCGCATTATTTAAGAACATATATTTAGTAATATATTTTTATGTTTAACTTATTTTATGTTACCCTCAATAATTGAGCCAGCGGCAGTGATCTCCCCAAAGTTTTTCATGTAGTCTTTAATATAAGGGGTATCTCAGAAAACCCCTTGCATGGCATTGGCGTTCAATAGTTACGAAATATTAGCCTTTGGCATTCATGTGGCCTTTTTATTTAATGCATCGTGATATCCTTGGCGAATTTTTTGGTAATTAATTCTTTGGCATGTGGTTAACATTATCCGAAAAATGAATTTGTGTTTTAAACATTATATTTGTGTTTTTTCCAGCCGATTGAAACAAAAATTTGGCATTAAACTACACGTGTAATGGTATACAAAATTTGATATATTTATGTCACTGCGTTTTTGAATTATCGCGTTTATATGTTTTTGAGGGTACAGACCGACAGACTGTCAATGCTATCTTGGGTTTAGCTGAAAATGTGGTGTCTACAATAGAGATGTTAAATCTATGTACCGAATTTTACTTATCCAGCTCTCTTCGTTTCGTAGTTATGTTAACTTATATTCAAACAACTGGATAGACATCCTCTGAATGGTTTTACACAAAATTTGATGGAAATCTACAAATTTTATGTAACGACCACATACCAAATTTCATACGTCAAGCTTAAAGCGTTTTTGAGTTATCTTTGCCACATAAAGACGAACAATTTTTTTACAAAAGTATTTTTCAAATTCAAGGTGTTCTAAAACGTGGAGATTCGTCGCAATCTCGAATTCGAATTTTTTGACGATTACTATATTTTCTCTATACTATGTATTCGAGAAAATAAAAATGGTAGAGGAATTTTACTTCTGATGCATTCATATCGTTTAAAAATGAAATGTATATAACTTATGAATTCAAAAATGTTTTGGGGAGAAAGGGTCAATAGAACAACCAAACGCAAATGAAAAAAAAAAAAATCCTGTCAATGGTTATGCAGATTAAATGATTGGTTTCTGCGTTCCATAAACAATCTTCACAAAATTCTGAATACTTAGATCCTGGGAGTTCACGGTTGTAAATTTTTTTTATGAATAACTTCAGTGCTTCCTTTTTTCTTTTTTTTTTCAACTAAAATATTCAAAGAGATAATAGTTTTTTCCATTTAAATGGGAAGAAAAGAATGCTGGGAACTCTGCGAATCAAATTTATTAAGGCAATTTCGTGAAATTATATGCATCAAAATGGCGTAACCAGAAAAAGGAAAAAGTTCTTATTTGGAAGATGCGGGAAAAAAGAATTTTTAACTATAACAATGAAATCATTTTACAACAGTTTTCTTTTTTCAAAAGATAAAAATAAAATTAAAAAATAATGTTTATTTAGCTACTAGATTTTGGAATTATATCAGCAAAAATAACTCTTCTACGAAAAAAAAAAAAAAAAAAAAAAAAAAAAAAAAAACTACAACTCCGGTTTGAGAATTCAGATAAATTCTATTTGTGAAATTTCCTTTTTAAACTGACTTATTTTTTAATTTTAAATGATCTAGCGAAATTTTGTAAAATTGTTTGCTTCAAAATAAAACAGACAATTAGAAAGTATTTCTATTTGACTGTTTGAGAAATCTGTCGGAAATAAATTATTCATTTCTTTTATGTAATTTGGCGAAAGTTCTAATTACAGTAATTGTTTAAAGGAATCCTTTTTTTCACAATTTTTTTAATGGAACTGCGAACATGGCATTAAACCGAAGGTACTCGGTTCATTAAGTTTTTTATTTTAGTCGATCTTTTATTAAATTCTTAATGATTTGCTCTGAGAAAATTATTCATTTTTCCAAACCGAAAGAAAAAAGGGAAGACAGCAATGAAATAAAGCAAAGAACAAAAAAAGAAAGAAAATATGTTTTTGTAGTAAAAATATGTTTTTGTAGTATGTTTTGTATAAAATAGTGTTTTGTAGTACATTACGGCATTATTTACAAATACAGTTTTAATAATTTATTAATATTATCTTAAGAAACATGGAAAATAGTTTTAGTTTTTTAATTTAAAAAATAACTTTCCACAAACTCTATAATTAGTGGCATGATGTTAAAATAAATCTGTAGGATTTGGCAAAAAGTATCAATTAATTTTAAAGGATTTAAGGTAAAATTGAACTTAAATTAGTTTACTTTTAAATTTTTTATTTATTTAGATTATTTATATATCACATTTTTATTTCTCCGTTAGTATTGTCACACAATTATAATTTTTTAAAGCCAAATTTGTTTTTCAAATTTATTAAATATTATTGATTTTCGGCGACTTGCTGTTTGCACTTTAAATTATTAGAATTAATTTAATCATGTTCCCCAGTTTTAATTAACTATATTTTTCACAACAAAGGAGGCTATTATTTTAAATTATACTCTTGCAATAAACACAGAGCATTCTGATTGGTTTTCTATACTGACAAAGGGGAAAAATTATTCGCAAAGAAAACTGGTGAAATCGCTCCTAATGTTAACGCGGGTGGCTTTATCCAAGTTTTATTTTGCGATATCTCTCGAAAATTAGGGCCGATGAGTTCATGGATGATGCATTTGAGGGTCATAGATTTCCATATGTAATTGGACCAGAGGTTGATTTGAGAGACTGATTCTTAGGTTTTCCTAATTATTTTAAATATATAAGTGATATAGATTCGAATAGAATGCTTGTTTTAAAATAATTGTAAAATCAAATAAATAAATTGTATAATTAAAGCGAAATGAAATGAAAAAAACATAAGTATAGAAAAAAAATCGCGATGATAAAAAATGAAAGCTAACGAATCCAGAAACGACAATAAAAAAAAATTAATGGAATTTTGACGATTTTTTACAAGGCCGTCCGTTGATTGTATGATAATATTTAAATGATGATACTTTCTAAATCCAAATTATTTTGAAAAAATTTGAAAAGAATTTCGAAAGAAAGTCTACATAAAATTTAGTTTTCTTCATACAGATATTACTATCAGAATCTGTTTCCTCTGGGTCCTTGCAATAGTATAATTTATATACCATTAAGCTATTAGAATTAAATTTTCTCAAAGAACTAATCTTTTCCGTTTCTAAAACTCTATTTACAATTGCGTGAATTATGGGAAGTATGTACCACCATAGTGTTAGTTATTGCATCTTTTATAGCATATAGATAATTCACTTATAACCATTGAAGATAAATGTCCGAGCTCAGACGCTTCAATAGAAACATGGAATTCATTTGACCATTGCTGTAGGATTACTTCATTTTGAAAGTGTTGTCTACAGTACAGACACATAAGCAATTTTTGCACATTAAAATTCCAAAATATTGCATGAATTTCGTTTTCATCAAAACGCGAATTCTACCATTGTGAATTTCACATTTGATGGTTGCAATATGGAAAGAACATGCGTCATCAGCTATTAAAAATCACATTCATGTTTGATATCATTAATGTTAAATTAATCAAAAATTCTGCAATTATTAAATATTAATCAAAAAATTCTGTAGATGATCTTTAGCGAGAAAAACTTCATTATTTCCAGACTCCTGTCGCACAGTTTGACTCTTATATGATGCCAATTTGATTCATAGATTTCAACGACTATTTATTAAACTGAGTACAGCAGGCTTTCTAAGAACGGTTTTTAATCCTCAGCTGGATAAAGACGTGTGAAGAAAAATATAATTTAATCTCAAGTGCAGTAATATTTCTGTATTGAATGCTTCTTTATTTTTATTTTGTGTGCTATTTCTCAGAAAACACTAAACTTCTTATTGCGATTTGCCATGGTTTTTTTTTTTTTTTTTAAAGAAAACATATTCGAATTTTTCTTCATTTGTTTAGAAATAGTTTTATAAACAGATATTTTTCCTACCGAAATTTAAGTTTGCATATGATAGCCTGAAATTTTCTTAAGTAAATTTTAATCTCTTTAATTCATTTATATAAGAAATACTATAAAAAAACTATCAGGAAGTTCTCGAAATTAATTCTCAAACAATGATCTTAAAATGCTTCTATGATTGGATAAAATATGTTTACAAGTGAAATGGAAATGAAAAGATGCATTTATTATATTTATTCTTAGAGAATGAAAAATATACGACAGATCTACAATGATATCGGAGTTCAACACAGTCATGGTTTTAATTTTTTCCCTTGCTTTAAATTATTAAACAACTTATGTTTACATTGAATTCTTTTCTAAAATAAATTTAATATTAGATAGTAGTAGCAGCATTACATATTTTTTTAGAAATAAATAATAAAAATGCTACTTTGAATAAATACTATAAAAATGCTACTTTGAATAAATACTATAAAATTGCTAATAAGATTTGTGTCTTTAACTGCATTTAATAATAAATTTACTCTAATTTCCTCATAAGTTGAAATTAAATTTTGCTGGCTTGTGCAATTAGGAGATTTTCTCACAATCAGATTATAGCTCCCATAAGATCAGTGAAAGAAATGTTTCCACTAATATCTTTAATATTTAGTACGAACAATTTATAATCTAAAGAATCCATCGTAAAAATAATATTAAAAAAGAAATTTTATAAACTTAAATTTTGGAAAAAATTACTATTGTTAAACAAAATAATAAAAAAACCTTTGGAATTTGAATATTTTTTAATTAAGGAATGTTTATCAATTCAGCTTCATCTAAAAAACAATCAATTTTCAAAAATAAGTAATATATTAACCCCATTGTTTAAAAATTAAAAAAAAAGCATCTGCTAAATTCTTATTTTGAAAATGTATATTAATATAGTGCAATAAAAAAAGAAAGAAAAAAATCTTAATTTTTATTTATTCACTTATGAATAATTTAACTTTATTTGAAATGGCAATCAGTTTTCAAAATTTGGCACTGTATTATAACAAACCGTTCCGCTAGACACAAACCAAACTTTGGCGAATATATCCCTATTTGGCGAGAAAATATACAGCAACCTCAAGAGTGGATCAAAATGAGTGCGGCGACGCGAAACTAGAAAGTAGGTAGATTAGCTGTAGTGTGTGTGTGTGAGTAATTCCGTCCATACAGTGTCGCTCGTATTGCCATAGGTTCGCGCGTGTGTTTGTGTTTTAGTTTTTAGACTGTCGGAACTTAAATACATATTGGAATGTTTTAAAAATCATGTGTAACCGATGGCTTCTGCCGACGAGGAATTTATAAAACAGCTCCGAGAAGTGTTCGACTTATGCGACGAGTTGAAATGCGGCATTATTTCTGTGAACCAATTACGGGACATAGTACGGAAACACTTCGGGGGCAGTGAGGAGGTAAGTTGTTTATTTTTTTAATATATAAAATTGTATAGTCGGAGATTAAAATTGATAAGCAATGAAGGAGTAAACCGCTGGTGAAAATGGATGTAATAAGCTACTTTTGTGGTGTTCTTAACTTTATATGTTGATGTCGCCATCCATGGATAACATACGGAATCAGCTGTCAGATTTATAAACAAATGATCCTCTTGTTGATTTGACATCTTCTAGTCGAAGCAGCGTTCATTAAAGTGAGCATTTCTTCGCGCTTTAATTTTTATAAAATTATCAGTTTTTGCATATCTAATAATGAAGCATATGTTCTTTTCTGAAAGCTCACTCGATTATTTTAATGTTAGTATTTTGCTTGAAAGTTTATAAAAACATGGTTCAACAGAATCAGACAGAAATCAAAAGTTTCTGCCAAATTAGAACATTTTCCATCTTTAATTTTTACAAACATAATAGTACATTGTAGCTGTTTGCATTAAACTGATTTATTAATTAATTCAAGTGGATTGTTTACTGATTCAAATTTAAGTAATTGATTATATATATTTCTCTACTGTCATATGATTATCAAAAATTCTACTCATTAAATTTTGTTATAACTATTCTTTCTTATTAACTTGAACTTAATATCTCCAAATATTATGAGCACTTAAGATTGTTCAAATGAACTCACAATATGTTTCACAATTTTATTTTGAAACATATTTTGATTCTTGAAATTTGTTAAAATTCTGTTAAAGTATTTGGAAAAGAATGTTATGTAAAGTATATATGTATACAAAAACCTTTTGTATATTCTTTTATTTATTTTAAATTACACACCTATACTAGGATTTCATTTTTTAAAAGAGTTCTATGTACCTTTTTTTCTAAAAAAAACTAGGATGGAAAAATATTATTTATTGTATATTAAATTTTAAAAGTATGTTATTCTATGAGGTATTCTTAAAACTGGTAAATTTACTGGCTAAGTGAAATATTTGCTCATTTAGTTTATTGGAAAGATATATATTTTACTATGCATTCTGTAAAAAGTTGAATGTTATGAAAAAGCATTCATTGATTATAAATAAAAATAATTTAAAAAAAAAAAAAAAAAAAGGGATTTTGAAATTTTGCATTTGTTCTCAGAAAGACAGAAACATGAACAAAAAGCAGATATTTATATGAGTCTCATAATTATTGAGGACAATTTATTTGATGTTTATATTGCTTTGAATCAATGAGATCACAGATAATATTTTTTAATAGTTGGTCTATGCATTTTAGATTTATATATATACAAAACTTCTCCCCCAAGGAAGTCTGAAAAAAGGAATATTTCTGCAATATTTTTATTTGATTTTAGCTTTTTATATGTGTTTTTTTTTTTTTAAATGTAAATGGGAATATACCTTATGTCAAAGATACTATTCTGATTGCATAATATTTTAGATTAACAAAATCCTCACTTAATCTTATAAATGTTTCAGCTTCCTAAATTTTTTATAAGTTATTTTAGTGATATTAATATTTAAAAAATATTCTTATCTTTTAATTTGGCCTTTTCTCCTTCTATTTGGTTCTTTTTTTTTAATCCATTTATTTTTCAAAGGAATTCTAAATTTTAAATATGATATTTAGGCTGAAACCTAATGCAATTAATTTTGTACAATAATCTGATTCTTTTCATATTATACTACAGATAACCTTATGTAAAAGGAATGAAAATGTTCCATTGAATTTTTCTTTTTAATTACATGTAGAAATGAAGGAATTTTTACAGGAGAAATGAATAAAATTAACATCCCTTCAGAATTGGTTAAATATCCAGATATTTTTTATAAGTCTAAAATTATTACATAGTTTTTGCTATAAAGCCTATTTTTTTACTAAGAAACTTTTCTTTTTTCTCATTAGAAAGAAAATAAAACAATGTTAGTACTGATATTTTACATTTTTACAAATGAAAAAAAAATTATAATATGAATGTTACCTTATCTTTGTGATGACTGTATCATCAACTATTATAGAAATAAAATTATCTACATTTAAGTACAATAGTGATTCTGATAATGAGGCAGTGGTAATTTGCTGATAAATATTTTTCTATCATTTTATCTGTAAAAACATATGCTGAAGCTAGATATTTTGCTTTTAAAACAATAATATTGTCATTATCAATATCAAATGATTTCTTTTGTATTTCATTTAATCTTCATCACAAATTGCTGTTTTTAAAATTTATCAGTCACTTTTTTTTATTTGCATTGCTGTAAAGGCATCATTATATACTCATCATCAACAGTTCTTAATCAGCCAAAAAAAAAAAAAAAAAAAAAGTATCGAGTACAAGCAGTCTGAAATTTAATTCATTCACTGAACTCTTCACTATTCCTTCTTTGACAAAAAAAAAAAAAAAAAAAAAAAAAATTATACATTTAAATTCAATCCATTTTTCAAATTGAATAGCAGAATATTGATCTTTCCTTTTCTCAAGCAAAATATTGTCATCTAGATTTCTTTGTTGTTGTTTTTAATAGAAACAAATGCATTTTGCTTGACTTTTAGTTATACTTCTAACTTTATAACAATGTATATGTTCTTTCCTAAATATGCATCATAATATATAAATGCAATATTTTAATTGTATTCTTATTACTTTTTTTAATGCAACTTAAATTAAAAAAATAAAATCTTATGTGTATTTTTTAAAATGAAATAAACAAGATCGCATTGTATTATTCTTCATAAAAAAAAAAAAAAAAAAAAAAAAAAAAAAATTGTTTTGTCAGTAAAAAGGTTTAATGAAATTTAAAACAGATGATTTCTTAATTTTTATTCAACTTTTAAAATCATTTATTTGTATAATTCTGCGCTATAGAAGCTTTTCATTTTTCGCCAACATTTACCGTATTGAACGAATCTTATTTCACAGCTGACTCTAAACAAACTTTGAAAACACAGCGTGCCGCCACAGAGATAAGGATAGTACCTGTTGTTATTTGTGTTATGGTTCGGCGTGACGCATAGTAGTACATGCCGATACCTTTATATTCTGGAATGCTGTTCTGCAAGTCGGGGAAAGTTGTCGGGGAATTTGTCTAGTACTGCTGTGGTTTGAACCCTGGAATACGCCAACTTCGAAGGGACTTATGTCCTTACTTCAATGTCAATTAGGAATTTTATTTTCCAATGCTGAATGGACTTTTGAAATACCTCGTTCATTTTACCATAATATAAATTTGAATATATGTATGTAATAATTTGTTAGAACTTTTAGCAGGTGACATTATAAAGCCACATCAATAATGAATCATATGCCAGAATTTTCAATACAGTTTAGCAATGTAATATCCTTGTCAATTTTACATTACTAGAGAAAAATGCAGATGGTGTTTTAATTTAAATTATTTGATGTAAATTTACTTAAAGCAGATTTTTTAAAATTCGTTTTTTTGTAATGAATGTTAGAATTTGCGACGCTTGCTCTTCTCAGAATCTTCGGTATTAATTAACAATAAATAAATTAAAAGCTCGAAATTAAAAAGAATGTTTAATTGACAATTTTTTTTTCCTTTCTTTTTTTTATAATGATAATTTAGGAAGCTTTCTGATGAAAAATCATGCATTTTACATTGTGAGTTTTATTTCACTCTGTTTAGTTGTGTTTGTTGGTATTGGCGATAAGCGAGGATCGAACTCGCAACCTTTCGGTTCGTAGCCGAGTAACAAGACCACTAGACAAAAGAAATTTCTCATGTCTCGTAGCTGTTATCTGGCTTATAAAGCGTCACCACATTACTCCCCCTTCAGTGCGTCGGAGGTGAGACGAACGATTTTTTGTCCTGTTTTTGCTGTTATTAGTGGTGATATATTGGCTGTAGCGTCTTATCCTTTTTTTTTTTTTTTTTTTGCTGATTATTTATTTATTGGCCGATTGTTTATCAGCTTCATTTTTTTTTTCATTTTTTTTTATTGGCTGATTATTTATCAGCTTTGATTTTATTTATTTCTGGTAGAGGGCGCTACAACAGTTGTATGAAGGGTTTTTTTTTTTTTTTTTTTTTTTTTTGCGTATCACGTCATCGGGTCACCAATGTTGGTATTGGCGATAAGCGAGGATCGAACTCGCAACCTTTCGGTTCGTAGCCGAGTAACAAGACCACTAGACAAAAGAAATTTCTCATGTCTCGTAGCTGTTATCTGGCTTATAAAGCGTCACCACATGTTTAACTATTTCTTTTTTAATTCAGTTTTTTTTTTTTTTTTTCTGTTAGAAACTCTTAAACGATAGGTTTGAGAAATTCGACGATTAATATTCTAATGAAAAGAATATTGTGAGTTATTATATTTTTGAAATGTGGATAAAACAAGCCAAGGAATTTGTAAAGAAAGTATCAAAAAAGCTATTTTATCAATTAAAATGTAGTCCAAATTAAATAGTTGTTGAATGTCAAATAATATAAAATTTGTTTCAAACTATATAACTTTTCGATTATTTTTTTATTTATTTTATTTTATTTTTGTTCAAAATTATTTTTGAATGTTAGTCTTAGAGTAAGAAGGAAAAAGATTTTTTTCCATCTTAAATTGTATGAATTGCTCATCTTGAAATTGCTATTAGAAATACAACGAATTTTTGTTTTTCCACAGTATTTATTTAATTTTTTAAAAAAATAATTTAGATATAGAAATGAGCTAATGTTTGAATCTTATTTACTTACCTCTGTAAGATTTATTTAACATTTTTTTGAAAATAAATTTTATTTCGGAATTAAACTTTGTTCTGTAAATACAAAAATAGATTTCAATTGAAACATACTGTCAAATCAAAACAAGCAGAACATTTATTCAGGTTAAAATAATTTTCTGTTCTATTAATTTATCTTTTATCGAAATTGGGATTAATAGTTTTCGTGCATTTGTTTAAAATTTATTTGTCAAATTGCTTTCTTTTCTGTACTTTCAAATAATTGAAATAACTGATTTTGGATTTCGCGTGTTCTTGATGTAGAGCTTTATTATGCATTGCATTACTAAAAATGGTCATTCGCGTTTCAATGCTCTACAAATTTTTTGTCCTTACGGCTGTAATGAAATGATAAAAGTTTCAGCCGATTATGTTTTGCCCCTCGGTTTTGAATATTTATTTTGCCAGTTTGCTTCGGAATCCGCCAGAAGGGAAATTTTTTATCTTTCGTAAGAAGCGAAGTAAAATTTTCCCTTATAAAAGGATATCGAACCTGAGGCTTGTCTGCACGATTACGAATCGGTCGATTAACTCAGCTGTTTAACTGTCACGCAGCGAGTGTTGACAATTTCTAACTTAAATAAAAACTTCTCAAAACTGAAAGGCTAAGCCTTCAAAACAGACGGTTACCATAGTCATGATTCATCTCCCGTTACTTCCTTATTTACTGTTGCATCTTTCCAGCCAATTATCGATTCTTTCTGGATTGGCAACTAATTCTGCGGTCGAATAAACATATATTATGTGGCTATTTATTAATTTGGATTTGATAAATTTCACATAAAACAAGGAAAAATTGGAATGAGATATCCACTTCAAAGTGTGAGGATATGGGGATTTTTTTTTTTTTTCTCTCCAGGTATTGATTGTTGAATTTAATAAAGAAAAGTATGGAACAATGCTCGATTTATATTTGATTATTAGCCGACTAAGAAATGTATTGCTCATTTACTGAGTTTATATGCTGAAATTCTAGAAAAGTTTTTAATGGAATAAAAAATATCAAATAGAAGCTGAAAATTATAGAATGAAATTGCTAAAATTACAAATGGCTGAAGATTACTAGAATTTTTTGAATTTGCTTAGATTTTGATACGTTTATTTAAAGAAAATGTTTCTTGTATTCCTTAGATATAGTAAAGTTCTAAAATTTAATTTTGCATGATTATTTAGATGTTTAAATGCTTAACATGGAATCAAAATTTTTTCACAACCATTCCTTTTTCACATAAATTATCTTTGGGTTTTCCACAACTCAAACTTTTTTTGCATCATTTCTTTTATCGAATTAAACAGGTTTGAATATGCATCTTGCTTATTGACCTGCAATCGTATCGTATAAAAGTTAATACGAGAAATTTAAAGGAAGAAAGTCGTTTAAACCTGTCATTACCTGCATCATTTTTTTTTTCCTTTTACTCTTTTTATTGTTATGTTAGTGTTTTGAAATTTGTACTCTTGTATGTTTTCGATGACAATAATCTGTTTAATTTTCTTTATCGGAATTTAATTGTCAACTAATGGGTAGATTTATGGTATTTTGTTCATATTCGTTGCATCTTCCTGTTATTGAAGTTGAGAATAAACATAATTGCAAGAATTCATAATATTTATAATTATAAATTTCTAATTAAAGACAGATTATTAAAAATAAGTAAAAAATTCCTTTTAATACGCAAATAAGAATACATTTTTAAAAACTGTTTCATTAAACTTCTTTCATGTTTAATTTTAATTTATAAAGATTCAAATTGTTCCATTTTAATTTGCTTGGTGCTATAGGTCAACTTATTTATTAACTGCTAAATGTTCTCCAAAAATAATGCTATCATTAATCTGTAGGGAAGTTTTTACTTTTTGGAATGGATTCTTTGATTTACTTCTTTTGGAATAAATAATACAATTTATTTAAAAAGTGGAATATCGATAAAGTATCCTTTCAGCTTCAATGAAAGAATAAGTTCGAATTCTTTTCTCTTATAGTTTTCAACATTCTAAAAGAATCAGAAACTCATTTATCACTCGACTGCATGGCAATTTTCTGCTATGTTCATTATATTTCAATTTATTGTTATGCGGATTTGGACGGGAAAATACTCCAGTATGTCATTAATCAAGATTTATGTATTCTATCATGACAGTAAAATCTCGCTGTTTTCCTCCCTTAGGGGCATGCCTTCAATATCTTATATGCACTACCATTTCTTATTGTAATTCAATTGCTCGTGATGATGAGGCCATGTCAAAAATCTTTTCTTAACAAAATTTCCCCGATTTAGAATTTTCGTTTTTAGATGTATGTTTGTCTTCCATATCTAGGTGCTTACACTTGAATATAACTGTTAGTCTGAAAGATTTTGCTATTGTTTTTAAAATCTTATTTTCTCTTATAAGAAAGATAGAAATTTATTATAATTTTTGGAAAATTCGATTTTGAGATTTTGATAATTTTTCATGTTATAGTTCTTTCGAAATCATTTTTGGCAATGAGTTCCTTGAATTGTGAACGGATTATTCAAAAGTAAAATAAACGAGAGAAAAAAAAAATGGTTTGCAGTACATTTTGCAGTGGCATCTGAGAAACACAACGAGCTCGATGGATGAAACTTTGCTTTTAGTTTTTACACTAGAGTTGTAGTTGTGTGTCATATTTTGGACAAATCAGGACAAATTTGGACATTTTTCGGCTGTCTTTATAGTTATTCGCGAATGCAGTAACTGAAAAAAAGAAGTTAAGAGCATGAAATTTAGCGCGTGATTTCTTTTTCTTTCTTTTCTTTCTTTTCTTTTTTTTTTTTTTTAATATCCATTCGGTGAAAGAGCAGTATATTTTAACTAGTATACTAGTTCCAAAAATGCATTTTACATTCTTTTCTTTTGTAAGACAAAATTAAGTACTAAACCTTTCATGTTGCTTAATTATACGAGAAAATCGAAAGCCCCCCTCCCTTCTTTCTAGTGTTATTATTTGATACTATGTTTATTTATCTCAAATAAAATTCCTTCACTATTTTTATCTGTTGGAGGTGTAATACTTGGAGTTTTGGTAAAAATGTTTTTTCTCTTTTGTAGTATTTTACTGAAATTGTCTAACAGTTTAGACTATAAAAACGTATAATTGCGCTTCCAGATTTTTTTAATAAGTGTTTTAATTGCCCCCCCCCTCAGCAATTACAACGTCTGGAAGATAAGAATTCTCGAATTAAAACCCACTACACATCATAAAAGTATACTAATTAAAAAATACTAATTATTAAAATGCACTTAACTTTTTTTTTTTTTTGCTTCTCAAAAATATTTTTTATTTATTTACATTTGCATTTCCATTTTCTTTTGAAATCAAATTTTGTGCGAACAAACTTCAAAATTTCAAAGTTGTAAAAACAGTTCAGTGTTTCATTTTGTTTCGTTTGTTTGAACATCTAGCTCTCCATACTTCTTTCATCTTTCTGTTTCTGTTTAAATGAATGAGGTTCTTTCTATCTGCTACTTTAACAAAAAGCTGAGGTTTAAAAATATTTTCTTCCTCTGCTACCATGAGTCAAATATATTTCGGTCTCTCGTGTCAAAGCCACATCCTACAGCTATTCATCACGTTGATTTCGTGTAGTATTCGATTATAGGCACAGGTTATTGATGATCTTGTTGTGTTCAACTTTCAGTGGTGGGAAAAAGCAAAAATACTTGCTGAAATGTTTTTTTTTTTTTTTTTTTTTTTTCTGGAATTAGTTACTTGCCTGAAATTTGAGTGTCTAGAGTTTTAGTGATGATTAGTTAAAATTTGGGATATTCTATTTGTTCAAAAAATAAAAAGATGTGAATGTAAAGTCACTGCCACGATAAGATCTCATTGCTGAGTTTTTTTAAAAGTATCTTTAATTAAATTACTATCTGATATTCACTGCATCGGGGAGATATTATTTTCATATCTTTTATTAATAAAAATTTAGTTAATTAATTATCACCAAATCTTCTTTAAAATCTTTCCAGTTCTTCGTATTTAGATAATTAGAGGCACTCTGAATGCGTAGATAAGCAGTCCTAAATTCGTCTTTTCTAGTCTAGTCTAGTGGGCTAATTGACCGATATCTTAGGGTCATCTGTAAATTCAAGAGGGGGTACTGATTCTGAAAAATTATTACTTTGGTTTTATTTTAATTTTGAACCGAGAAATTTATTTGCTTATAAAACATTACCATATTTTTTTAATTTTGATACATTATTGTAATTAGATTGTGGCAGGGAAAAAGATACACAATATTTAGGATCACCTGTAAGACAGTCTAAAAAAAAAATTTTGATCAGACCAAAATTAAAATTATATTAATTTGAAATATTAGGTATATTATTTTTTGTATTTAATAAATATATAAAATAGAACGGAGAAAATACTTTTTTTTATATATAATGTAGCGATCAAAACTAATTACGTATGAGATCAAGATTGGGAAAAACTGATTTGCGAAATAAGGCACTGATTTGCAAAGTTTTAATCCTTCAATAAAACGGAAAAAAGAAAAAAAATTATTAAATCTCAGGTATATTTTGGTAGCTTTCACATTTGTTAATTGCGATTCTAATAGGGCTTGAGATTACTCTAACCGAGGGCCCTCAAATTATCGGTATTGCTATCATATAGAAACATGGAAGGTTTAGCATCAGGATGGAATGATATTCTTATAAATTATTCTTTAATTTTATAAGGCGATTTTTCTTCTTTTATCATAATGAGGGGATCTTTCTTTGGAATCTTCACTCCCCTTGGTATATAAATGCTAATAATAGTTAACCATTCTATCACCGATGACGGGGTGTGCCTCCTTTTGAAAATTCTTTAGTTTAGGTACTCGCAACTAGATCTGTTTCGTGTAGTTTAGCAGTACCGTTCTATTATTTGCAGCTTCCATTCATTCATGTTTGTTTGTTTGGTCAAGTGCTAGGACCATATTTTCTTTTATGCTCATGATTTCTTCATGGAGTGGCATGGATTGAAAAGCTTCTGGTATGGTGGGTGGTTGTTTCTAAATTCCATGGTGGATAAATTATTGGTGTGAAATTACTATCTCCATACCGAGGACGGGACATTCCTTCTACAGGAGTCTTTACCGTGGCTGGTGATAGTTATTTGGACTCAAACTTAATTTCTACCCTATTGATGTCGCGACGATGATGGTAATTTATTTACCCCGGCATTCTGGCTTATGCAATTTAATACAATGTTCATTCGTATAATATTTAAGGTTCAGGTGTAATTTTAATAAGTGATAATACAAAAGCAAATTATTGATAACTGCGGTAAAATATAGAATAATTAGCAGCTTCTAAATATATCTTTCTTGAAATACAAATGGGCCGAATTCGTAGAGGGAAGCTATTTCCACGAAGTACATATTTAAATGAACACACCTGTGTGTGAGTAAATGTTTGCTAGGTAGTAGACATTGAGTGCTTTTCCGAGAGTTCTTCCGAGAACGGCCCATCATTCTCACCTTGATAGGCGAATATATGAAGTGTGTGTCCTTAACGAAGAATGACGGCCTTGTTTTTAATAAAGGGTTAACAAAACAATCGTGATTCAATTGTGCTTCAAATCTCTCGAGTTGGAGAAATTTTCACATCGCAGATTTCATGCATCTACATAATCTTAATTTTGTAATACCTCTTTCTGTTTGTGTGGCCATTCTCAGTTTTTCATTATTTTAGGGCCAATCGTGACTTCATTTTTGTAATTTAGCTTTTAAAAATTAATCTTTTATATAAAAAAATGTTAATCCCACCTTACAATTCTCCATTCCTTCCCCCCCCCCTTTTCTCTTTCTATTTCCGCCCCCTCCCCCCTCTTGTTCTCAAAAGGAACCTTACTGCTAACCCTGCCTGCATGCATGCACCTTTTGAAAGTCGTTAATTAAAGATCATGGGGATTCCTCCATTTCGATGTGATCTTACCAAACTAGAAATATTTTCAGCTTGTTCTTGTTGTTTTTTTCTCTCATTTTAATTCATATATGAATACTATGATATTTAAAAAAAAGTTTAACTGTTTCAAATATGTTTAAAGTTTCAAAAATAAGCATATCCATTTTAACAATGAACTCTCAACAGAAATCGGAGTTGTATTCATTCGAAATGCTAAATGTTTTTCCACTTCCCTTAAAACTTCTTCGTATTACTGTGTTTCTAAATTAAATATTCCATCAGAGTTGGAATTCACTTTGGTTGTTTCAAAAATAAAACTGCTTCAAATGCGTTTAAAGTTTAAAAAATAAACTTGTCTTTTTTTACAATGAACTCTCAACAGAAATCGGAGTTGTATTCATTCGAAATGATAAATGTTTTCCTTTTCTCTTAAAAATCCTTTTTTATTACAGTGTTTCTAAATTAGATATATTCATCAAAGCTAGTTAAATTTGGAATTTCACAGATAAATCCGAATTTGGTTCAAAATTACATATGCCCTTTTATAGTGAGTCAGCAAAGTCTTTATTTATACGTGCATTCAAAATCATATCTACGAATTCTATGAATTCTACATATAATATGATTTACATTGTATACAAGATCACATAAAATAAAGAAGCATGAGTGTTTAAAACTGCTAGAATTTCAATTCTATTTCATTTTGCCCACTGTGTTTAGAAAAATCAAAACGATTCTGATTTCTTTTTTTCTGCCGCTATCAAAATTCCTGAACGAATGAATCATTCCTTTTTACAAATCATTGCACCGTGTGTCTGCGCGAACAGGTGGGTTTTTATTCTGTAAAATCTCAATGAACTCGCGTTTCTCTAGAATTATTTCCGAAAAACATGAAAACTTCATGATTCATTGTACGAATTCTATTTATTTCCCATTATCATTTTATCGTACGTTGTTTATCGTACGAAATATTAAAGCTGAATCACATTTGATTCATGAAAACTGTAAGGAAAATGGAATTGTTATTCACAGAGCAATCGCCTTATTATTAGCACCTGAGATTAAATTTAACAACTCTCAGAATTTTTGGTGTGTTAAAATTTTCTTTGAAAAAACACTTTTAATAGACGTTTTAAAATTTTGTTTGTATTAATGGTGTCATTTAAAGTATTGCCAAATGGCAGGTATTCGTGTTAGATATGCAATCTCCAGTAACAAATTCAGTATTATTCGCAGATTTCGAAAAAATGAAGTTGTCTAATTGCGTGGAACTAATGAGTTGTTGCATGTGAGATTTTAATTATATTTCTTAATTTTTAAAAGCATGTCCTTTTATTCTTTGACAGGTAGCTACTTATTTTATATCTCCCAGTTAACATTATTCAAAATCTTGTATCGGCTTTTCAGCAACTTATTGATCACTCATGTTGGATTTGTTGTCAAAGTTTCCCCAAAAGGCAACCTAACGCCAAAAACTAGAGTTTACTTGGTTGATACGTAGTTATTTTTAACGTCGTTTTAGACGACTTGCTGGAAAAAATCGTCTCCCTTTTATTTTTCTCATATACGAAGTATAAAAGAAGTATTCTAATCATCAAAAGATTCATGGCTCGATATTTTGATGCATCTCCACGTTTCAGAACTGCTTGAGTCTGAAAAATACATTTTTCTATTATGTCTATTAGTAAACATGGGAATTCTTATCCATCTTTAAGCCAGATGGATAAAATTTAGAATATAGACATACGACCAAATTTGTTGATTTCTATCAAATTTTGAACGAAATCCATTCTCTGAAAGTCTGTATTTTGACTGTTTGAGTACAGGTGAACTAGATAACTACAAAACGCAAAGAGCTAGGTAAATAAAATTTAGTACATAGGTTTAGCATCTAAAATATATATTCTCATTAAATATTGAACTATATCTGTCAAACGGTTTACCATCTGTCAGTTCCTATTTTCACATGCATGTAAACGTAATTATTAATAAACGCAATGATTTAAATCAATGAAATTCGGTATGTTATCTTGTGACTGCAACTGTATCTTCTTGTGTTCCATGCCAAATTTTAGTATCAATCAAAAAGTATCGCCAAAGATCTATATTTCGTAATTATCGTTCATCAATGCCATGCAAGGTATTCGCGGCCTTCTCCAAGGTCCACAATTTTATGTGGGGGAAGGCAATAAAAACTTTATTGAAGTGTATGCGAGAAAATTTTGGGGAGACCACTTCCGCTGATTTTCTTTGTCATGAGTCATTGATTCAAGGACTTTGTCAAAGTTGTGACAAAGTGAAATAAGTCACAACAACTACATTAATATTTCTCTGAAGTGCATTTGCCGTATGATACGATAATAATAACAGAAAAATGAAGTTGTCGAAAATTCAAATAGACCTTATTTCAAAAAAAAAAAAAAAAAAAAAAAAATATCCATCTCGTTATTTAGGCAAGAGCATTTATTTTGACCTCATCAACAACAAACAAAATGGCTAAACGAAGGTAAAATGTTTTTGTTTGAAGAAAATTACTATGATAAAGAAAAAAACTCATTTTACAGAATGCGGAAGAGAACGGTTTTGAGTTGTTTATTAATCAAAGGAACATTGTGCCGCTTGAATTGCCTTTGATGTCATTTTGATTGCTCGTTGGAATATAATGCCAAAAAGAAAATGTCCGACAATAATGCTAAGTTGTGTTTGCATTTTAAATCGATAAAACTAATGCGAGAGCATTTAGTTTAATGTGAAAGTTGATCCAGATTTTTTTTAGATAAGAATTTTTAGAAACAAAAGAATTTTGTAAAACTTGGTTAATTCGATTTTTTTTCTGTGATCTATTGAATCATCGATTAACATAATGTTAAAATGCTTTTTATAAGTTGAATTTCCTTTGGTTAGTATGAAACCCGATTTAAAAATCTTAAAACGTTGTTTGCATTTTTTGAATTACTTTCATTAGATAAATTCGCTTCTGTATATATATAATTTTTAAGGCTAGTAATTATTCGTTATTTGACTGCTGCTCTAAAAAGAAATAATTTCCGCCTTTTTAAAAAAATTCTAAATAGAGTAGATGTGACGTATTATCTATTTTCAAGGTTTTTTTTTTTTTAATATACTATCGCTTATTTAAAATGATGAATACTATCGGTTAATAAAATTACTTATTTGTTGTAATTATGTTTAAAGTCACTCAATTTTTTGTTATAATAATAATTAATTTATTACTGTTTATTCATTGTATATTTATAAAAATTGTTAAATATTGAAAATAAATCGTTACCTGCATCTTTGGTTTGGGTTTGTCCCCATTGTACTCATATTTATGCCCAGTTTTTCTTGATTCGAATTCTCAGATTAATCCATTTTTACTATAGACTTGTTAGCTTTGAATTAACCAAATTTCATTGTCATTCCATGCATGCTTATTGAAGAGTTAAGGCTCGAAGCGAATCATTATTTCGGATTATTACAGTTATTTAAAAAAAAAAAAAAAAAACAACTTATTTTGCAATTTGGAGAAGTGCATCAAAATTACTGTCAAAGTCTTGTGTGTGGATGTTTTTCCCTAAACCTATCAAGAGATTAAGAATTGCGCAAAAGAAAGCTCCTGACACGAACCGAATCCTTTCAGCTGTCTGAAGACGTCACTTGTCACTTTCAGGTCTTCCTGGAGTGCTTCCAAGAAGATTCCTCTTCTGCACTGTATGCATGAATGCTCGGACCAGAGTTAGTGGCTCGCCTCTTTGTTTCTTAGCTAGGTTCTCAAAACAATCATAATTCTTGTTTTAAGAACACTTCTGACATTTATTCATCCAGTTATTTTAACCAAAATTTTATTTTTTCTTTGCGAATACTGTAATAAACTCATCCTGGATTACACTTACCATACCATTTACGTACTATTCTTAGTATTGTGTCATTATTTGGGCACCTTTGGCGACTATTTGGCTTGTCGGGATTAATGGTTGCTAAAATTTTCGTTTAAACATTTTGCATAACTTGGGCATAATAACTTAAGCAAAATATTTGTAAGCTTCAAATTTTTATAAATTTATAATTTTTACCATTTTAATTTACCATTTTAGAAAACTTACGCCGTACTTCTCATTTTGCTAGGCTATTTCTTTATTTTCTATTGGATGCCAGAAAATTCTTAAATTATGGATATTCTGTCTTCTCTAACCTTTTAAGAATATAACTTGATTTCTAACCTAAAACAATGCAACATTTGGCATCTTTCTTCATGTGAGTAGTATATTTTATAAATATAAATGTAACCTTTGCAGATTCTTAAAAATTAAGTAAATATTTCTGAAATCTGCTTTGCCAATAATGATTTGTGTTAAGAACAGAAGTTTGATTTAATTATTTTGCACGTTTCATTCATTTTTTGTATTAATATTAATAGTTATTCAGATTATAAAAGAAAAATAAACCAATTTTTGCAACTTTAGCTGTGACTTTTATCAATAACTGTTATTTTTCCCAGAATGCTTATGTTTTTGTATTATTGTTCGTGATACCTTTAATATTCGTTCAGAATTTTTATTGTCTTTGTATTCTTGTTAGAAAATATGCTTAAATTTTTTAAACAATTGATTAAATGTAGAAAAAAATTTTAAGACAAAAAAATTGGTATCATTGGAAAGGTAATTTTTTGAATCTAAAGATTATATAAAAATCATTTTTGCTCTGTAATATTTTTGGAACTTATCGTGAAAAAAATTAAGCATTTTAGTTAACTTTTAATTAAAATTTCAAAAAATTGCTCTGAGGTGCACATTTTTACCTTTCAAATTATATATGTGCTACCTTTTTTAGTTCTAGATCAAATGGCTTAGCCTGTAGAGTGTGAGAACTTGCACACACAAATAAATACATCCATACTTTTTTTAGTATCTTAATTAGTACTGGTTTTATTTACTGGAAACTTTAATTAAGTTCCCCCTTTCTCAATTGTTTAATTTATTGATTTGAAGAATTTGTAGTTTTTGAAACAACATAAAATATAATTCTTTATATCATTAAAAACATTTTTTCAAATGGTTTAGATATTAGTTTCTCGATCACGATTTGAGAGGATACTTTATGTATTCGGATTTATAATAATCTGAGTTCTTGAGACTTTATATTCACATTCAAAAAGATTTTTTTTAAAAATGTGATCACATAAAGGCTGTGGATTTATTAAATTTTAAAAGGTTTTTTTTTTCTAAAATTGGAATTTTCTGGACAATAAACAGTAATTGTATCTAAAGAATTTCTTAAGTGGCCTGATTTTATTATCCGTTTAAACGTTCCAACTGAATAAGCAAAATTACATTCTCAAAGCACCATTTTATACTGATGAATATTTAAATACATCAGTTTTTCCTATCCATTATTTCACTGTCTTTCATTTATTCCAGCATTTATGTGCCTTTAAATCAAACAAAATAATTCGATGATAGCTTTGTCTCGCATTTAACTTCCTAAAATTGAGCAATAAATGCTTTCGTATTACACTGGACCATTATTCATTGTATTCAGGGTATTATCTGGAGTTATAGATAGAGGAAGTTGAACTACAATATTATCTTTTCCGAGAAAAATGGTGATTTGAAATGAATCTATGCGTTGTATTTAGGCTTAGAAAGTGGGTTTTTAAGCTCATGCGAGTTTGTGGAATCGTTTCCTTGTTTCCTTTGGTTACCTGATACTGCAAATCTGCTATTCAGAAACTGCATAATCAGTTATTTATTTATTGAATTATCTGATTAAATATGGAACAAAAGTGTTGTTTACTTTTTGAAATGAAACATTATATTTAATGTAAGAGATAATCATTATATCTTTCTTTATCTATCAGATAATTCAACATTTTTCTAAAGTTGTAGGAGCACTTTCAGTACTTTGATATTAAAATACCTTCAGATGAACTGAAGGAATTTGTTTATTTCCTTGATTATATTTAATAATAACTGCGTGCTATGGTAGTAGTTTCTGATTATTTTACATTTTTTATATACTAAATTTAAAATTGATAATTTTCGTAGTGTTTTTTATGAGCAGTGTATAGAGAAAACTTAGCACATCACAATAATTTATGAAAGAATTATTTCATAAAAAGAGAAATTAAAAAATGCTATTATTATGAATGCAATTTTTTTATTATTCTTTTGTCAAAACACTCAGTTTATAATAATTTGTGCGTTTAACCGAGTTTGGCTTACTGATGCCATTTGTCATCATTGCAGTATTCTGCTTTTCATAATTAAAAGATTTCATTACTTGAACTCATATTACATGATTTTATATGACCTTAAATGACATATCTTACATAATCCTAAATGACAATAACATCTGAATACAAGTGGATAATTCTAATTCTGATTGGAGTAAGTGGTTTTAAAAATGAAGTATTTTTATATTTTTTCTCAATATTTAAATTTGTCAGTTAATTCTACGTTAAATTAATCGAGTTCAAATTTAACATTTCTAAATTTTATTTTTAGTTAGATTATTTATCAGTGTATTTGACAGAAGTATTGTTTAAAAACTGCTCTAAGTTATTTTAAACGTTTTTGTTTTAATCATCTGATTGGTGAATTAAGATGACGAAAGAATCATTCCAAACTATTAAAAAACTAAATAAAAGAAGCGCCTGTAATAATTAAATGAATGAGTGAATTAAGAAAAATTCTAGAGCTGAAAAAATCATTGCGTTTCCAAATTACCGAAACATTGGCAGATAAAATAAAAATACGCATTTCTATGGAAACCGGATTTAGATTTTCTTAATCATTCATTCGCATGCAACAAAGGCATCATTGTAAAATGAGATTCCTAATTCGGAATGCTTCTCTTCTTGGCCTTGTTATGATTATCGAAACCATTTTGTTGTTATATCTTTTATTAGCAGGTGTCGACATTCTTGCTATTTCAAGCAAGTTACAAAAGTGTTCGTTTGCTTTTGCGAAATTTTTCTTTTGAAATGGATTATCGCCAAACGATTTTTTTTAAAATCTTTTTTATCCTCGTTACGCAGAAAGCGGAATTACTACAGCGGTTGCCTCTTTCTTCGAATAATAATGGAATTTTTCCTTTTTTTTTTTTTTTTTTTTCAAATGTAAGCTTCAAATCTGTTCTGCGCTCATATTGTTTGCTGAGAGTGTTGGGGGGTGGAGAGGATGCAAGTTTTTGTTTACCGTATCATCAGTCCTTGACCGCCTCCCATTGTTCACTGAAGGTGCTGGAGATAATTGCATTGTGCTGGGCAAAGATAGCACCTTTTGAAAACCTTATCCAGTCGATTATGTGCCGATAATATTTCAGAAATGCTTGGCGATCTTTTATTTTTTTTATTTCGAGCAATTGTGCTGAAAGCGCATCTCTTTGTGGATCGCGAACCCTGTGATCTTTTATTTTTCCGATTCCAGCAGAGAACTGTTTGGTTCTGAATGAAAACTTATGACGTGTTTTTTAAGTAATTTTTTTCTTCTAGAAATTTTCGTTCTTTCAGAAATGGCCATTTTTATTTTTAAAGTTTTCTTAGTTGAAAAAGTGGCAGAATTTATGATAGATGAATTCTTTGCCTAGTTTTCATTACTTTTATTTCAAATCTGGTTACATCATTTTTTTATGAATCAGTCTGATTTCAGAATATTGTCGTGTCATAGAGAGTATTATGGATTATTTTCACGCCATTGCCTTTTATCGAATTCTTTTTAATATAAAGCAGTTGTATCCATCATGATATAACATTTATTAACTTTTAAACATTTATTTATAAAGATAAATGTTTTGTAATTTAATAATTATTGATTTCAAATTCTTTCCAATTCTTTAAATGCATTTGTTTTATATAATACACCGTTGCTTTCTTTTCTAATATTACTATTAATTTTGCAGGAATTGTATAACCCTACTTCATATGAAAGATTCAAAAGTTTGCTTGGAATTATATATAACTTTTTTATTTTATTTTCTCAAGGAGTCAAAAAATTTTGCCTCTCGGGGAAATGTGAAGAAGTCCTTTTTTTCAATGAGTTTTGCATATATTCATATAAATATATTTATTTTGGAATAAGTGTCTTGACCTGATAAATGAAATATCGTTTATTGAAACTCCTTGTAAAGCTTGCTGAATGCATATAGAATCTCCGATTTCGAATGTTTGATTCAATGCTTAATTGAAAGATAAACTTTGTAATTTTGTTTTAGTCTTGTTTTCTAAATAATAAAAAGAAATGTATTTTTGGAAATAATTGTTAAGATATTTTTTTTAATTACATAAAAGGAACTTTTTTTATTTTATAAACAATGATTCGGTAAAAAAATATTATAAAAATGTAAAATAATTTATTCGTGTAATTCGAAACATTTCAGCATGAGAAAGTTTTAAGCTTGATTCGTCTATTTTTACTTATTTATTTATTTTTACAATTTATTCATTATTATAAAGTAACGATAAAGGTCACAAAACGCATGAGTACAAATAAAATGTCCTTTTTGCACAAATAAAGTGTCCTTTTGTAAATCATTTTTTTTTTTTTTTTAATTTTTATAAATACTTGAAAATTTATTCAGATTTTAAAAAACAAAGGATTGTGGGAAATAAAATTCGTTTCACTGAAAAACTTTTCTCAAAACTGAAAATGGTTTTTTTTTCAAAAATATGCCTATAAATTATAAAGAAAAGCATCACAATTTTGTTTCATTTTTATTAAAAATCCATTGAAAATTTTAAAAACTTTTTCATAGTGAGAAATTTTTTCCCAAAATGTTACGACGTGACAAATGTTTTTCTTCAATAGCCGGCCATATTCAGCGTTTTTGATTTTTACATCATTTGTGTCGTAATTAATAGTATGCCAACTTATAAACATTATAACATTAGAATTCATGTTCTGTGAATTCATTATTGTATCTTTACTAATGTGTTAATATGTTCATGAATCGGATAAAAATATTTTTACTCAATAATATATAATAGCTGAGGGTACTTTTGGTAATTCACCGACATTTTTTAAATAATGCTTTGAACCATTTTTCATAAGTTTGCTACGTTAGAAACAGCCAAATAAATGTCGGCCATTCTACAATTTGATCTGCTATGACTGAAAAATTACACCGAATTACTAATTTTTTTTAAACCTAGACTCCATTTTAGGAACCATTGGAAAGTAGTCGCACCTTTTTATATTGAAAAAGAAGTTAAAATTGTGTTGCAAAAGGGATGCCGAACTTTTACTACGTATATTCTCATTGAATAAATGTATTTTCAATTTTCACTTCCTGGAAATCATTTTCATCCATCAAGTTGGATTACTCTCGAACCGATGGGAATCCCAGAATCATTACGTCACATTTTCCAATTTTTTAGCTCGTAAACGCGTTTGTTGGGAAGTCGGGTCACGTTTCCAGAGCTGTCGGGTTATTTCTATTTATGCGTTTTATTGTAGGTGATATTGTAGGCGAAATTCAGCAAAATTGAACTGCGTGGGAAAAATTAAACTACTTTTATGAGGAAAAAAAATAACAACACTGTCCTGACCAGAGTATTTTTGTTACTAAATGTACTTTTTGCTATCGGATGAACTAGATTTTGTTTTGGAGGTCATCATGGGACCAGTTTTCGTGACCACACAAACCGATTTTCTGCTTCAGATTTAAAAGTGTTAGTCACCAGGATGTTTTTAAATTTAGAAGGGAAATTTTTTTTAAAAAAAAAAGAAACTTTGGTATCATCTTTTTTACTTTCTCAAAATTTAAAAAATATGACGTGTTTTTTTTTTTTAATGTAATTTTGAAAAATAGTGGTGAGAATTGAAGCGCGTTTTGGAACCGACATTCCTATTTCATTTACTCGATAAGGTTCAACATTTTATTTTCTTGTTTTTTTCTCTTTAAAGTGTCTTCACATACACATAAGAACAAATAAATAGGCAATCCACCCATTAACATATCGAGTCTGAAATTAAACGTAAATTATTGATGTAAAAATCATATACTAAAAGATCTACAATGCTGATGTAAAAATCATACTAAAAGATCTACAATGCTGATGTAAAAATCATACTAAAAGATCTACAATGCTGATGTAAAAATCATACTAAAAGATCTACAATGCTGATGTAAAAATCATACTAAAAGATCTACAATGCTGATGTAAAAATCATATACGAAAAGATCTACAATGCTGATGTAAAAATCATATACGAAAAGAGTAAAAATCATATACGAAAAGATCTACAGTGCTGATGTAAAAATCATATGCTAAAAGATCTGCAATGCTCATGTAAAAATCATATACGAAAAGATCTGCAATGATGATGTAAAAATCATATGCTAAAAGATCTGCAATGCTCATGTAAAAATCATATACGAAAAGATCTGCAATGATGATGTAAAAATCATATGCTAAAAGATCTGCAATGCTCATGTAAAAATCATATACGAAAAGATCTGCAATGATGATGTAAAAATCATATACTAAAAGATCTACAATACTGATGTAAAGATCACATACTAAAATTCATTCATCTTAGTGTATAAAGCCGAATAGACAAATTGAAAGTCAATCAACGCATTAACAGTTTTTACGTTATCTTTGATATAGATCAAGTTGTATAAAATAATCATATGGCAAATTTTTTTTTATAACCCGTTGCATTTTCAAATTATTGTACTGCCCGTTTCAGAACCAAGTGCATATTATTTTTAAATCAAAATTTTTACTCCTGAAAGAGGTGACACGCAGTGAGTCAGAATAGAGCTAGCTATTCGAGGTTTTTCTTTTGGCGCGTTTTTCTGATCTTTCTTTACCAATGTTAATTTTTCCATTATTATTGAATCGTGCTATTTTGCTTTAATTCAAAACTTATTGAAAAAATTTCTGTATATTGCTTGAAAAAAAAATCTGCATCTTTTACATGACTTCTGTTTCATTGAAATCAAAACTGACTGGCGCTTGCGCAAAAATGCGGAGGATTTCCGTACCTGGAAATATGGAGTATTCACATGTGTACGGACGGAGAAAAGGATTTCCTGTTGACGAATTTGGTCCAAAATTAAATAGAAATGTTCTATTTTTGAAGAAAAAAACAGCATAGCAAATACAGTATTGCGAGTTTGTTTTTCATATATTGACAGTAATTCTTCGTGCTTCTTTGATTTCATCGCTTCATCTTGAAATAGCATAAAACCCAGCCGAAAGCAAATATATTTATTTGCAAATCATTTTTTCATTAATATTATATAAACCACGATTTTGAATAGTATATTGTCAAATAGTTGTCAGTTTATACGACAAAATATACTTTCAGTCAATGATTTGAGATTTATTACTGCAGTCAGTCAAAACGGAAATTTAAATTCAGATTTTAATGAAAACGGAGCTTGCTGGGAACTATTTTATGCTTAACATTTTATTCCAATAATAGCTAAAACTCGCAACATTAATATTCAAAAGAAAGGCATTTTCTTAAAAAAGGAATTCAAATACGAACATGAAAAAAAAAATCCCAAAAATCTAAAAATTATGGTTGAGATATTAAAAAATATATGTAAAAAAAAAAAAAAATCAGAAAGAAGTTTTCACATAACTTTCACAAAATTAGCATCTTAAAATTGATATGTTCCATTTCAACGAAATGTTCAGAAAGCGCGAAACTTTGAATAATTGTAACATTAACTATATAACATTTAATTTGTTTTTAAAGCTCTTTAAGAACGATTTAAAAACATAATTTATATACATAAAAAACTCTACTTTTTTAAAAAGGAAATATCCTATTTAAAAGAAATGGCCATTAAAAAGATAATTTCATTGTTTCCTTTTGAACTGAAGCAATAGAATAATTAAACTTCCGGATTTTCTGGCTTGTCGAATCCATTTGCTGTTGATATTCTCGTAGAGTTGTTTTAAATGATTGGAAAATCCATCCCTTTATAACAATTATTGTTTTCCAAGCTGCCTTCCAGCGCTGCGTTTTCGTAGAATTATTTTCAAATAAGCAAGCATTTGTTTCATAAATGCATTAAGATTCCATGCGCAGACATCAAACAATGAGGAAATGTAGCATTAGCTGGGGCGTTCCACCATTAAGTGCGCGATCACGAAAATTCATGGGAAAAAGTCATCACTGAATGAACGAGTCATTATGAATCGTCTCACGTCCCAAATGAACTTGTTGATTTTTCATCTTGGAGATATCTCTTTCTGTCATTTCCCACACATTTCTGAAATTTTACCTTCATATATAGCACCTTTGGCCGTCATGGGTGGAATGAAAAACACGAAAAAAGTGTTGTGATTTGATCGAAGACATGCTGTTTGGGTAATTTATTAAAGTTTAGAAGATTTTTTTGGTAAAAGTGGAGCAGCAGTCTTATTTTATGGTAATTCATAATCAATGCTAGAGATATGGAGTAGCAGAAAAATAAGTATTTTTATTGCAATATATCATGAAAAGAATTTAAATTAATTTATTGTTTGATGTACCTGTTTTGAAGACTGAACTAGTTTTAGGCGAATTGATGGGATTTTCATATCTTTGTTCTTCAATATAATCAGTGGCGGATTTAAATGTTTCGTGGTTCTAGTCAGTATACATTCACCTTTTTGGAATAAATTAGTGAATTCAATTTCGCATTTCAACACAATTTAATTTTGTTTTAATTTTTGTTTTTATTTATGTATTATGATTCATGACTCCATGTTTATTCATAATTCTTTAAGCAAATTCCTGATGCTTATAAGTACTGTAAGAATTAAGTGAATGATAAGTATCTGAATATTTATATTTGACGCTTTGTGAATATTATGCTAATGTTTTATTATTCGTAAAATTTGCATTTTGTTCAAATTTATATTTTTGTCGAGTTGGTTGGTAGCATTCTTTTACGAGAACTGCTTTGCCTGCCTCTACCTGTCTTAAAAAGTTGCTTTAATCGAAAATCGGACTCTCAGTTGTAATATATTAGATTTGTCTTATTCCAAAGAAGAAAAAAAAAGAAACTTTTTGCCATTTGTATTCTTAATAAGAAAAAGTTGCTTAGTTTTATATATATATATATATATATATATATATATATATATATATATATATATATATATTAAAAAGGAAATTTTTAAAAAATTACTATTATTTCTTCTCGATGGGGATTTATTTTTAATCCAAATCAAAATAGCTGAAATTGAAGTGTGAATTTAAAATATGTCAAATTTTTGAAGATGTATATAAAAGTATGCTTCGGAAATGAAAACAATTCATTTGAAATACTTTCAAAACATTGCATGATTTATTGCAGTACGTGAAGTAAGCAAATTATATCAAAAATTCAATAAATCATTCGTCATCCTCAATAAATCGTCATCGACCTAACGTATTAGACGTATTAACACAGAATGCGCTCTTATTGCTGAATGGCAGCAGAGAAATCATTATAATGGCAAATCATTATACAAATGCTTTAGATTACTTTATTGGATGTTTTTACAATTGCGATTGATTCGGTGTTTTGGTAATTAACAAAGATGGAAAATGCTAGAAATGCTTTGGAGAAAGCATTAGCATTTCATCAAATCGGTGAAAACAAGATTTAAAAGAAGTAACGATATGTGCATCTAGTAGAAATTTTAACAAGCATTAAAATAGTCTTAAGCTTCGCTAGATGGATAATCTTATGACTTAACTATTTCATGGTAATCGTGAGAAAAAAGGCAATCATCTGGGCGAACAAGTTGGTTACCAAAGGCGGCTCGCTTGTATGATATTGATAATCTATGAAAAGAATACTTGAGAGAGCAAAAAAATGTTCCATATAATATATACAATGAGAGATATATCTAATTAAACCGAAGGGGGAAGGCAGTATGACACGTTGTTTCTATAGCAAGTTACTGTAGCCATAAAATTTTATATTTTTTATATAAAAGTCTAGTTATTGTAGCATATCGTGTTGTGATTTGGTGCCGTTTTAACGGTCCCATCTAATTTCCACATCTTAACGGTGAGTGTTGGTTCGAAAATCAGCTTCTTCCGTGGGAAGTGCATTGTGTTGGAGCAGATGATACGCAGCCTCCGTCCTTTACATACAATGCCTCCTCTTCTAATTTTCCGAAGACTGCTGGATGGATTTCCTATCCCTGCAGCCATCGGAAACAGGTGCACTGGCGAAAAAAGCTCCTTCATCCGATTCTCGACGAAATAGAAACTGTAAACGAAGAGCGCTTTTGTTTAAATTGGCCTTGCAAACATATGCTTGATTTTGAGATCGTTGGAGAAATCATCATTCTTAAGTATATAGATACTTAAAGTTCGTTTTCTTTTTTTCTTAAGGAATGCTGGAGCACAAATCGCGTTAAATAATTGTAATAATAAATAGGGTGTGGATTGAATATTTTTAGTTCACCATGCCTAGTATGAGATGATAAGGATGTTAATTTAAATTTAGGTTATTTAATTTGGTTTTAGACTATATAATAGCCTTGGTGTTTTATTTCCATTAATTCCCTTTTGAAAGAAATAAATCCATATGCTAACACCAAATCAAAAATTTCAAATTCCAAAGTCAAGGAGAAACATTAAAAAAAAAAAAAAAAAAAAAAAAAAAGACTTGAGTTAAAATACTAGAATAATAAACAAAATCGAATGCTCGATCCAAATCGTTTATTGTATTTCGTTCGCCATGAAAACTATGTTACAATTAAAAGTTCATTCATAAATTCCCAATATCGAAGTCACTAAAAGTTAAAATCAAATAATTTATAATTTATATGAAATGGATACTCAGAAAATTATTTTTCTAAAATAATAAGATAACCAATCACTATAAGTCATTTTAATTATTCCTATTTTTCTTTTAACACTTTCATTAAAGAATTAGTACTAAAAATAAAATGTTCTAGGATCAATCTTTTGAAATTAAGTTTAAAAAATTTCAGATTGAAATTTTACCGAAACGAAAGAGGGATTTTCACGTTTTGGTTTCAACATGAAAAAACTGTAACAGAAAAAGTAAAAGCTTTTGTATTTTTAAAAAAAATAGAAATTCATTGTAAGGACTCATTTTATATACAATTGTTGATTGATTTAATTTCCTTAAGGCTTTTGCAATTCCCTTTCTGCGAAAACCTATCAAAAATGTCGAAATGATGCACCATTCTTAATGGCAAATGCAAAAATTAAAATAATTAAAGTCATCTTTATCATATATTATTTAATTTTGCAACCGTTATTGGAATATTTTATTACCCTTTCGATTGATTTTTCTAATGTTTTTCTCAAACAACGTATAGTTAATTTCGCATTCTGAAATGTGAATAAGTATAAAAATACGTGACAATTCGTCTTCAAAAGGAAAAGTAGCTGCTAGTTTTGTATAGAAATATTACCTTTTGCTCAATTGCTAGTAGAATGTTAGTTAAAATAAAATGACATTTGAACGATTTATTATAATGCCATATGTTATACAGTTCCTTTTTTTTTTTTCTTTTCTTCTGCCTTGTTTGAATGTCTGATTTTTTTTCCTCTCCCTTCTGAATTAACGTATTCACTGATTTCATTACGTGTTCACGTTAATTCATTTTCACTGTATAAAAAGAATAATGTTGCTTCGACTCCATTCTTGTGATGAAATAGTAAATTAATTCCATTGAAATATCATTGAAAAGTTCTGCTGTTTCTTAAAATTGTTAGATCTTTAATCTAAGTAAAGTAACTTTCACAATATTACTTATCTTAATTAAGTAAGCGTCAAATGCTGGGTCCATTTCATAGTTTCTGTATACACAATATTCTTTTCAATGAATAGTAATCATGTGAAAGAGACTTTCTTTAAAAAACAAAGCATGAATAAAACTTCTGGAAGTTTCTACCGATTTTCGATTTGTTCGTAATATTTATTATTCAATCTCCAAATTTTTTTTACTTAATAGATGTATTAAAAAAATTATTTCCGATATGACACTTTTAAATGTTTTTAAATACTCGTGTACCAGCTTGATGCCAATTTTGATTGGCCTAGCTTGAAGATTTTCCTTTAAATATAGATTTTTGCTGATAACACTGACTTTTTATTAGGATCGACAACAAGTGAGCTCATGATACAATTTTCATTTGGCATTTAAAAATATTTTGATTTTTATTATATGAATGAATTTTTATTATTTGCCATCAATTTGGGTAGAAAGTCAGGAGCGTTTATTAAAATCCAAAATTTTCAATCTCATTTCGCATTGAAGAGTCTGTCAACCAACTGTTCTTGGGAAATTATATCTATAATTGACTTGATTTTATATCTTATTGTACTTTTTAATTCAAAATAATTTTAACTGAAAAGTATTACAATTTGTGGGAAATAATATATCTAAAAGACAGCATGAAAACTGTTTCTTCGAAACTGAACTTACATGAAGTTCTCTTATATCAATTATGTTCAGCTATATACTGATATATTATTCAAATAGCATGCATAGAATTAAAGAAGAAAAAAAAAAGATTATTTGTGATACTGGTTAGAGGATTGTTATTAATAAAGAATAAGTTTGATTTGATAACTATCATTTACAGATTTCACATTGTAGTTTATATAATTATTTGGGTATGCTAAGTATGGAAAGAATTTCTCGCTCAAATGAAGTGTCTATTAAATTCTTTTTGGTCCCAATAGTCTGGTGATAAGGTTTTCCAAGCTAGAGGATTCCATTCAAAACTAATCCACCAAAGATAGGCTGAATTGGTGGATGTTAAATCTGAAATTTAGACCTAACTTAGGTTTAACTCATTTTCGCTGATGTGATGGGAAGTTTGGAAAAGCAGGCGCGATTCTGATGTTGTCTTTGTTATCCGCCATAATTCAAAATTACAAAATTTGTCCCACGATCCAAAGATGTTTCAAAATAGGACGTTAATATGATTACATTAAACTAACATAAATCGAAACCAATTCTTGATGTCGCGTATGTTGATTAGGGTTTTGCTTCAACCTTCTTATAAACATTTTTTTCCCCCTATCATAATCGGTAAAGTGGCTTTGGAATCTTACGTAGATACGCAGAAACCAGTTCTTTTATTTTGTCGGATAGAGTGTTCTTTCTTAATTTCACCATGTATAGTTCTCATATTCTGTAATCGATTGGGAAAGAAAGAACGAAAGGATATGATTTGTAATTTTTGGAAATGAAAATAATTTCTTTAGATTGTATTTTGGCCGTAATTCTTCATCTAATAGAAGTGGGTGAATTTCGAAAGTCATTGACATTGAATCCGATGCATAAAAATGCCACACACACACACACAAAAAAAAAAGTTAGCATTATGTTTATTCTAGTGTTATTCTTTACCCGAATCGAAGAAACAAGCGGAATCAAGATTCTCTTATTCTAATTGGAGGATGTCTCAGCTTGTTGAGCTGTCGATCGAAGGCATAATTTTAGTTCCGCCACTCATCCCGAACATCGGTGTCGTCTCGAACAGGTGCGGAAGTGAGTTTCGCGCGGAAGTGGATTGCCTGCATGACCGCTGCTCGTGGGGGAGCGGAGAGAGGGGGGGATGGACCAGCCCTTAATTGGAGCGATATCTTTCTCACGCCTTACGTGCGCAAATGGCCCGTCTTGAATAATTCAACACGACTCTGGGTCACGAAAGATGTAAGGTGGTTCCTTTTAAAACTCGCCAAATTAAGACTTTTTTTTCTTTCTTCTTTCATTCTCATCTTTCTACATCTCGTTGCAATACATTCTTATTTAGTCACGGTTAAACTCACTGTTTGTTTACGGTTAACTAATACACTTAATAGCTTCAGAGTTGCTCAACCTTTGGTGTTATTTGATACTCCACAGTACTGGTCAATTTAGCGTGAAAAAAAAAACATCCTCGTCATCTAACCAAAAATCAGAATTGTATAGTTCATTTTGAAATAACATTATTGTGCTGCTCTAAAACAAGAGTGTAACTGAATCAATTAGTGAATCTGAAGACTTTTGGAAACTTTTGTTAATTTAATCGAGCACAATCCATAGTAATAATTCAAAATTTTCGAAATTGTATAACATAAATATTTAATTTTACGAAGACAATGTTCTATATGAATTTGGCTTCTGAAATGTAGAGTTATGCGATTACATCCATTTTTTAAATGACATTTGACTCTCGGGGGGGCACCTCGAAATGAGGATGAGATGCTTCCGGCATGGTGGTTGGATCTCGCCACCCTGGAGGGTACACTAATAGGTGGGGGATCTGACTCCCCCCATCGATGACGGGACGTACTTCCTTCGGGGAGGGTTGTACCGTGGCCGGTGACGGCCCTTAGGACTCAACCACAGTTCCCGCCAATTGCTGTTGCGGCGGTCCGGTCATTCAGTTCTATGGTTTAAATCCGTGTGCCTTAGGGCGGGTCGGAGAGTTAGAAGGTTGACTTTTAAATGACATTTAACCTTTGAAAAATCCAGTTACCAAATTCGCTTTCCTGAATTATTCGAAACACTTTCACAAAAGAATGAACGTTTTTTTTTTTTTTTTTTTTTTTTTTTTTACAGTTAATTATTTCAAGAATATATCATCCCGTTATTAGATGTTCTGAGAGATTCTAAAATTAAATGTATTTTTTATAATCATAATGAATCCAAATAGGTACATCAATGATGCGTTAAATTAAATTATTTACAGAATGTTTAAATAAGACTTCTATAATCCACTCAAGCGAATCAGAACTATTCGGCTTAAAAACAAATTATTAGCTATTTTATTATTTTGCTAGAGACAGTTGTTGACAAAATTTCATTAATCAATTTTCTCAAAAATTGTATAACTGGAATGTTCCAAAAATAATTTTTCTGAATTGTAGTAATTTCCTGAATTATACAAAATAAATAGCTATTCTAAAATACTAGTTTTTTAAGTTCAAGAATTAGTTGAATTTGTTTCCTCAGAACTGGAAATAATGTATCGATGTTTCTTCAAAGTGGATTAAATAGTAAGATGTTCAAGTTTACTTGGTGGTAATTGAAAGTCTTTAATCATTTATCTAATTTCTTAATACATTCTTTCTTACAGTGGGTAAAATTGCATCGGAAAGCAAACTAAATCACATTATTTTAGAATTTTTTTTCTCATTTCATTATTATCTATTTCTTTTTTTAATGAAATCATGTCTCAAAAACTCTAATCCAGATATCACTCTTTTTTATATGTGCTTTGAAAATGTGCCCCTTTTAATTTCAAAGTTGATAGTGCCATCATTAATTAGTCCAAATTCAGTTGATTCGAGTACTGAATAATTTTTTTTTGTTTATATACTAAAAATACTTAATTGATTGAGCTTGTATGAAAAAGAAAAATTATTTAGTCAATCACAAATATTGCATTATGTTTTAAAAACGTTTGAATTCTAAGAAGTGCTCATGTGCTCCTTAGTATTCTAAAGATGTATGAATATCTCTATGCTGTTATCTTGATAGTTATTTGAATTGCTATCACTGTTGTGCACAAATTTTTAATATCACTAGCGTAAATTTTACCAGAATTCTCTTTTTTTAAAAACGCTTGTTGTTATTTACCATACATTTGAAAAATTAGAATGGATAGTTCTTCTAGTTTCCAACATCCGGTAGGAAGTACAATGCCCGTGTGAAGTCGAAGAGAAAGTAGAGCGTGAAAAACTTGCCTCGAAAAAAAAAAATGCATTTTTCTTGCCAGTATCTAGCTGCGCTATTTGTCTTTTTTATCAGAAAAAAAAAATCCAATTTACCAGTCTGTCAAATGAAGGGATTAACATATTTGCTTTGGATTAGCGTTGTTGGGACACCCCACAAGGTTTTACTCTGCTCTTTGCATCCGCTGGCTATTATCTCGAATTCCTTTTCATTTTAAACTATTCGCAATGTCATTGACTTGAATCGTTTAAAGCGAAACGGTTATGTCGCTGGAATTTTATTAATCGTTATTTATGCATGCTTTACTAGAGAATTCAGGAAAACATAAGAGTTTACGTGGAATCACCACTCATCCACAGAACATTTTTCTGTGCAATTGAATTGCATAGCCAGGATTTCTTTTCATTTTCCAGAGGCATTTGCTTGAGACACTTTAGTACATTATGGAATTATATTGGCAGATTAAATTAGTATTACGCGTATTCCATTTTCATCCAGCGTATTTAGTTCGACTATTGCCATTCAGGCAATGTGTTTTCAAAACATTTGAATAAATTTCTGATATTATTCGCCATGATTCACAACAGGAATTTTTCCAGGTCGTAAAGCATCTATGCTTACATTTAATTTGCATCAACCTTTTAATTAATTTTGAATATTCTTCACGAGTGAATTATCTCAGGTCTTGGATGTCTGCATGCGTTTAAGACATTGGCTGCCGCTTGGCTTGTCTATTATTCACATCTGCTATCTAATTTGTTTTACGCCACCGATCTAATTAGATGATGCCTTCTGTACTATAACTACAGTTAAGGGAATAGCAAAGAAAAGATAATTTCATTAGATAGAATAGGTTTAACGCATTGGCTGTCAGTTGATTCGCCTGTGATTCAAATCTCCTATGCAAGTTGTTCACATCTGTCTAATTAGATGACGCTTTTTGTAGTATAACAACAGCTAAAGATAGCAAAAAAAAAAAAAAAGGATAATTTAATTAGATAGATTATCCGAATCGTAAACATAATACCATGGCTGAAAACTTATTAATTGATCTTAATTCTGTTAATACTTGTTTAGTTGCTAAGATTCAAAATGTCTAGCTATCAAAAGTTTGTGTTTTCTCTGTTAGATGTGAAAAAGAAAATATTTCGTTTGAATCACAGTATCTTGTAATAATCGACTCAGATAGAACTAGAGTGTTGGCAATCATAACAGATCAAACGAAAAGTGACTCAAATCGAATTTCTTTGTAAAGTATGTTAAGTCATTGTTTAAAATATTTATTAGAAATCGTACATGTAGAAACGTATTTTGGTAAATTTTTGGTATCTCTCTGCCATAGACGAAAAGCAATGTTATAATTATTTATATACTGAAATTTTTGTTAGAAGTGTATGACATTTATACTTCATACAAAGTCTTCGGCATTTCCTGTATGAAAGATTTTACCAAAATAATTGTTACTCCTTTATAACTATAAGTTTCAAACATGGCTACGTTTTAGAATTAATATTCTTTATCGATGTATTGTATTGTTCTTTCTAACGAGCGTTTTTATAAGTATTTAAATTGTTTGCTTAGCAAGTATTTAATTTATCAATTATTTAATTTATTAATCAACCGCCATTCATGATATTTTATAAAATGTAAGGCATAGATAATATACTTTCTCCAAACAGAAGAAATTAATTTTGCTGTTTGCATTTTTTTTTATATAAAACAGGAAGAAAAAAATCGGAAAATAATCAGTTAAAATGGAGATTATTTTTAAGCCCAAAATCGAATAATCTTTTTATTTTCATTTCTCTTAAGAATATAAACGCATCAGTTTCAGTTGTAGAAATCGTTAACGTTTTTCCTCTATAGACATGATTAATAAACCTTGCAAATTGTTCCGTGATGCTATTGTTTTTGAAAATTGCTTAAGAATGCTCTTAAAAGAAAAATTGAATGCTTTCAAGAAGGCTATTATTCATACTTCGGACCAATAAATGTGCTTATATTTCAAAATTTCATTTTTTAAGCTCATAGATAAACTGTATTGTATTACAGAAAAATTAGCCAAAATTAGTATCCCTTAAAGATGACTTATCTTAAAACTTAACCAACTGTATTTTTATTTATACTGATATCACAATAACTAATAGTAATTCCTAACTGAGAAGAAAAATCCACATAACTGATGGCCTAGTTTGTTATGTGTTATAATTAGCTTTATTGGAGATGGTATCTGACCAAGTTAAATAGCAAATCTTCATCCAGTGTTAAGTATTATTCCAAGTTTTAAAAAGAAATTCCAATCGATGCCTTATCCATTACTTTAGTCGGTCATCCTAGGCATGACTGCTCTGTGCAGTCGAGATATCGCAGTTCTTTGGCAGGCGTTTAATCACAAGACCTTGTGTGAGGTGGAGCGTGACCCATCCTGGCTGTTGTATATTCCATCCTGTCTGATGGTGTAGCTGTTTCACAGCGCTGATACTCGTGATCTGTCGTGCATTAATAGGTGAAAAGTATGCTGTTGGCATTAAAAATTGAAGCTGACCAGAGGTATCCGTGTGGTACGGGCATCTATCAATAAATGTTTCCTGTTTTTGAATAAAAAATATCGAGGGTCATTATATTGACTGCTTTATATTTAATGACTGTTACAATGGGTTAGTGTTTTTGAAAATTGGCTAGTGGAAATTGAAATGCCGAGATATATGATAAAACTTTAAAAACTTCAGATTTAAACATATTATATTTTAATTTGCTATATTGCAGGATTTTTATTATTTACTTTTAATGATGAAATTACATTGTTATATCATTAGAGCACATATTTTTATTGCATTAGTGCTTCATTTCATATGATCGTAAACATCAATTAAAAAATTTTAATGCCTTCTTTTGCCATAATTATTGGAATAACTTTGCATTCTTTGAAGAATAATTCCGATCGTGATTATATCAAATATTTTTTTTAATTTATTTGCATTTGAGAATTTACTTTCATTTAAAAAAATTCTGGCAACTTCATCTACTGTCATTATACATTCATTTCATCCATAAGCAACTAACCGTAGAAAAAAAGTGATCTCGTTAAATTTGGCTCAAAATCTTTCCCAATATATATAATATAGGTAGGTAGATAGATACGGTCTTATTAAATTCATTTACCTCCTTGTGGTGCGTTTCATACATCAAATAGAATTTTCAAATAAAAAGGGGAATGAAACTAGCAAAAATAAATTTCTCTAAATATTCTTCATTCATTTCATTTATCGCCATTGACTACTTTCGAGCCTTGATAATTTGTAATTTCGTTAAGATAAAGGGTATATCAGTTCTTCCTTTCAATTCTTTTAGGCACCATTCAATAATTACTTTAAACCAATAAAAATTTTCCAAAACATAAACAGAAATTTCAAAAATATTGGTTGGAGTGATTCAGAGTTCTGCTGTTACTGTATTTCAAAATCGTCTACGTTGAATTTTTACAGAATTAATAACTACAATTGAATATTTTTGTTAGATAATTTGCTCCAACTTACTACAAAAAAACCCGGCAAAATTTGTTAACTTATAATTAAATATTTAATTAACTTTAGAATTTTGAAAAATTGACAGTATTCTTTCTCATGTTCTAGAGAATAAATGTACAAAGTTTGATTGAAATCTGCCCAGTTGTTTTGGAAGAAATGTAAAACATGTATGTATACATACATAGCTACAATAGCTTATATTTATATTAAGACAACACCTGCACAAAAAGTTTTAAAACACTCCATATTTGTAACATACTTTATTTAATAATTCTTACAAAATTAATGCCATTTATTTATCCTCTTTAGCATAAGATAATAAAGAAAACTTTTATGATTTTTTTTCTCTTATATATCTTTCTTAAGTATGGTTCTGTTGTTGTTATTATGAGGATTTATTAATATCGTAGCATAAGTAATTATATATTTTTTTTCATTCATTTAATTTCTTCGTTTTCTTTATTGCATATGCTTCTGAAAAACCAGGAATTGCATACAATTTAACTAGTATATATTTTTATTGTATAGTAAAATTATTTTTAATTTATAAAGGCCCTTAATTACTGACGGAAAATGCAACTGAAATATTATATCGAATGTAGGTTAACAAGCTATGATACATACATGTCTTTTCAGTTTTTTTTTTATTTTAATCTTATTAACATTTTACTTCCTTTTGTTAAATGCTGAGCAAAAAAATTGCGGAACTCGTAATAAAGTTCCAGGCACAACAAAAATATTTCACTCTGACTCGTAATATATTGCCAAAAAAAAAAAAATGCATAAAATGGTTGTTCCCATTCTTCTATTAATTATCAAATTTTATTTTTTAACATTTTTAATTTTGTCGAGTTAAAATGATCATTAAATGGAATATTAAAATCTTTTATTAGATTAGTTGATGACCAAAATTAAAATAATTTTGCGTCATAAATTGCAAAGAAAGTTGTAAGATATAATAAAGGAACAGTGGTCTGAAATAAAATTTTTGCAATGATTGATTGCGAAAAGCTGCGAATACTTCAAGTGATAAGCCTGGTTTCATAATTTTATTTTAAATCCTAATGACCTTGAAGTGTTCTGAAAGACAATTCCATTTTCAGTCCAATGCTAATGGATTTTGGAAGGTTTTTCTTTGAGTGAAAGGCCATTTCATTTCAGCGTGGTCTTAAAATACTGGAATTAGTTCTAGTGAATTCATAATACTTTGGCAGTGACCCCGGAACAAATGGAATTCAAATGTGTTTTATAAAGCAGAGAAAATGTTTTCCAATTGTGATTGGTCAATTCTTGGAGTGGTTAATGGATGGTTGAAAAATGAACTCTGTTTTTGCACTTTTCTCATGTTCCATCAGCTGAAAAAATTTTGTAATTATATATGTAGTTGAATTTAATAGATTTTTTCCCTATAAATTATTAAGTTTTGTCAGTTTTTTTCCTCTAAATTTTATGCATAGTTTTTTTTAATTATAGATATCCAAAAGAGCATTTTTTAATTGGATTATTTAAATATTCTGAGTCCATGTCATATATAGCAAATACGTAATAGCTTTATTACTCTTGAACGAAACACTTTTCTGCATTATTACCTAAATGTTTTTAATTCTTCACTCAAGAGATTGACCTGATGATGAAATCTCGATATTAGGCCCAAAAGTTCGTTGGTCCGAGACTTTGTTTCGTTTAAAATCTACTTTGTATTCAAGATTGTTGAATATTAAATCTCTCTCAGTAATTGGAGAAGTTCTTTTGAGATGAACTGGGAATCAATGTATTTTTTTAAATTCTGCCCCAAATTGCTATTACTGTCCAAAATTACCCTGATGTAGCTTCGAAACGGGATGTAGATCTAACTAAATGAAACTTAGTTATTATTTCCGGTATATTTTTAATTCAGCTACGAAAAGATTTTATATTCATTCGAAACTGCATAAGCAATAATGTTTTAAAAAAATGAAATTTTATATGCTTTCGCTTAAAATCAAATTAATGAAAAAATTTAAAACATACTCTTAACGTAAGAAATAGTTTTTTTTTCTTTTCTTATTTAAACTATTTTTAATTTTTACTTTTTGATTTATAATTCATTATTATAAATATGTATTCTTGAAATTCATTTTTTTCTATGATTTGAAGCCACTTGTATGGAATAGGAATTTTATTTAACTATTAAATGATAACTAAACTTTAAAAATATAAAAACATTGTATTAAGAATACACAACTATACTATATAGCTATCAGGAAGTCATTGGAAAATCAATTACAAAACTCTATCTTCACAGGTTTGAAGAAAAGGGGCCACAGTGGCCTGGTGATAAGGTCTCGTCTTCGGAACCGGAGGGTTTCAGGTTCGAGGCCCGATTCCACCGAAGTGTAAGTGGGTCTGGGTCCGAAGTATAAGTGGGACATGAGTTAAATCCGTCAGACCAAACGTACATGTGTGATGTGGAAGTTTGGAGAAAGGGGTGCCAGCTCAGTGTGTCCTCGTCATCTGACCGCTGTTCAAAATTACGAGGTCGGTCCCAAAATAGCCCTACTGTTGCTTTAAAACAGGACGTTACTATAACCAAATCAAACCATCACAAGGTTGAAGAGAAGTCAAAATAAATTACTAATGTTATCACATTATTTCAAAAAAAAAAAAATTCTTTTCATTAACAAAAACTACGGCTTCGTCATGCAAGTAAAGATGTGTGCTTTTAATATTCTAATACAATATTATTTTTAATTATACAACACGACTTAAAAGTAGGACTGAGTCAAATTTTACGCAAGACTAATAGAAATCTTGATATAACTTTCTGTCAAATTTTTCATTTTACAATCACTCAAATAAGAAGTCATTTTCATTATATAAAGAAACTCATTTTTTTATAAACTTATCGTTTAATTGTTTATTTCATTATATTCCTTGAAGTAGTCTATATATAGTGCTTCAGTTTGTATCGAGCTTCGGCATCCTTTCATCACCGAATTTAACTAACATTTGTGTCAGAATCTCTAAATACATTTAAACAGTTACTTACATCTTGTATTTTCTCGAGCTGAAGGTATCTATTGTCCTCTAAGTAGGTCAAGAGGCTTATATCTTTTCACAAATGTCGTAATCCGTCTGTCCCATCCTGTTCGAATGTTCTTACATGAGCGAATTGAATGCGGATAGATCGTTATGCAAATCCTTATGTATCTGGTGCATCCGAACAAAAGGAAGGCATCTGTCCCTCGCTCGCTTAAATCCTAGATAAGGATGGGACTTCGTTCACAGCCTTATTAAATAGTATATAGACAAATTAATTATGGATCAAAATGCTTTACCATATCTTTTAGATTTTGAAAGACAGCTCATGGAATAATGTACCGGATTTTGATCTTTTGGTTACGGTCATGATTGTAATTGTTTCTGTTTTATAAATGCACTTATGTGGTTTGTTATTTGAGTTATTAAGAGTTAGCTGTTTATTATTAAATATTTATTAAAAATGAATTTTTTTGAGTTTGTTTAATATTATTTGTTTGTTTTCTTTTGTATACACACCTATTTTTTTGTCTTCTAAATATTTGTAATCCCAGTATTTTGTACTTTTGTTACAGTTTAATAGAGAATTCCAGCATATTGAAAATTACTTTAAGAAAATTGGCATGCCCTATATGTCTTGTTCTTTTTGTGAAATTTCTAGTTTTTTTGTAAGCTAAATTGAAATTTTCGGCATATTTATCGGCTTTGGCATTATGGCAAATTTCAAACTCAGTGAAAATAAGCTTACCCAAGAATAACTGAAAGATAGAATGTTTTTAAATTACATTCAAGTATAGGCCGGATACTCTCGAGTATCCGGTCTAATGTGGTGGAAAGGTAAGCCGGATAGGCCGGAGTTCTATGAAGTCATTTCTTTTCCCACCAATACGAGAAGACAAAGTTTTCATACCAAAACCTCACCGTAATAATATATATATATTTTTATTTCTTTTTGGAAAGAACTAAGCCCTTCATTTATCTCAATATGAACGTAGCCGCGACCCGTGAATCATAAAAACATTTGCCGGTAACGCGTCAAGTTAAAATAGAAGGCTCTGTACTGGTAGTTATAGACTGTACTGCACGTTTCAAGAATTTATTAGAGAAAAAGTGCATTAAAGGCTATAAACTGTTCACATTTTAACATAAATTCTGTAATGCCCAATTTAAATGCAGTAAACATAAACAAAGCATTAACGTAAATCGTAAGCCTAATTCTTAAGAAAATTGACTCAAAATGATTTTATTTTTCACTGATAAATGTTTACACAGATATGAAAAGGTAATCCTAAGATAGTCAAAACTTAGTTTTTAGGTTTTGAAAAAGTTTTTAATAAATTACTAAATAGACGCCTTGTCTTCCTCATTTAGTAATGATCAAAGAAAACTAGGTTGGAATAGTACGGAAGCCGGATAGTCACGAACCGGATACTCAGGAGTGTACTGTATCTTTATTATTAAGTGAAAATTACTAAAATTATAAATCATTCATTTAAATTTGCATTCTTTTATTATGTTTGTTACACTGTTCTTTTATGAACCGAGCAAGTGCAAAATATTCTCTTTAAATGAAACATTAATTTGTCAAACATATTCCAAAAATTTGTTCCTTGTTGGAAAAAAACTGTTTTTAGTATTTGTCGTATCATTTGCTTTTGTGAAGATCGTATAACTTAGTCGCCGAATTCCTCTTTTATAATATAGCCTTTTATTTTTCATTTTATAGTCAGTTTTATATTGACAATTATATTCACTATAACAAAAATGCTTTTTTAAGTATGCAATTTACGTAAAAAGATAAGTTGATACAAAAAAAAAAAAAAAATCTATTGCAGTGTTTCGTTTGATTAAATAGGAAATATTTTAGACCTAAAATAAACGAATGATTTGAAGGCTTAGAAATTGATTTAAATATTAATATTTTCCCCTATTATTGATTTTTATAATAGTATTCGTAGAGAGAATGGTAATTCCGTGCACAGCTATTTTCGATTATAGAAAAGCGCGGGAAATAATCGAACTTGCCTGCAGGGGGGAAGGGACATGTCTTAAAATAAGCCTCTTTAGCTACTAATCCTTTATTTTTATTGCAGTATTAGAGGGTATTGGAAGGGATAGTTTTCCTTATAATTTCGGCGTCCTAGTTTTTAAGGAAAAGCTCTTTTTTAAAACTGTTAGCAACCTTCACCTGCTAATATTGTTAATATTATTCATTAGAATACATCATTTTTTAATCAAAATAGCCGTTTTTAACCGAAATGAGACTGATTGAATGAATGATCAGTATTATTCCGTTCAAAAAAGTCTTTACCTGATGGATGTAAATGCTCTAAATGACCCGAAATTATAAGCGACGTATTTAAAAGAAATAATCCACAAGGGAAAAAATATATATTTTTTTTAAACGCAGCCCAAACCGACATTAAAGAAGAAGGAAAGTGAAAACTACTTTAAAACTTAAAAGCAATTATTATTATTTACGATGGAAAAGCTTGCGGAAGTATTGCGGGAGGGGGAGGGGATGGACAGCTATGCGCTTTAGAATCCCGAAAAACTGTAAATTGTGCCACAGGTTTGTGTTTTCAATGTTGCCGGAATCTTTGAAAATCGGTAATATGTACAATTACTCAATTTGCTTTGATTGGACTCATAAAGATTGATGAATTTTAAATTTAATATCTTAAATTCGCTTACCAGTGTTCGTTATTTTAATAACTTGTTCTTTATTTTGGTAAAATCTGCGAATTTTAGACCTAAATGGATTAATATTTAGATTTATGTTTATAGAATTTATAAGAAACAATGCTTTTACACTTAATTTACAAAATTTCGGCTCAAAGTTACGTGTGCGGAATTTCCCGAATTAATGAGCGGAATTACCCACCATGAAGGTGGATAATTCCGTTGAAATATATTGCCCACCATGGAGGTGGGTATTATATACTAATATAATTTTTAGAAAAATGATTATTTTGTGAAAGATAATCTTGTTGGGTAAAAAAGAATTGCTTTCATTTTGCACTGAATAATTGTGCTGAATGAATATTGCAAATTGTTCAGTGAAAAAATCATTAATAAATTTAGTATTACAAAATGCCTTTCGGTGCGTGGAATTCCACTCTTTACTGTACATCATTTTCTTGTTTGACATAGAAATATCGATTTTGATATTCATGTACAATCTTTAAACTCCATTTCTTGAAATCTTGTGTAATGTATCAAAAATCATGTATCTTTAATAATGTGTTTGAAAAATCACATACTTTAAAAGTAATGAAAAATGCAAGCGGAAACTTGAAAATAAGTACGTAAAAATTATTTTGTTTAAAATAATTGCTGATATTTAAGCATTTGATGCACAAAATATAAAAAAATCTGCACAAGATTGACAGGATTTTTTTTTTCTGTAAGTCATACGTATTTTCCTCTAGACATTATGTGTTAATCGCTCAAGTTTATTGATTGCTTCCTTTTAACAGACGAGATGTCGTTGTAAAACTCTCACTTTTGAATATTAAGCAACTTAAAAAAAAAAAAAAGTTTTCCCCTTTTATCTGTTTTCTGTTGTGAAATAAATGCACGCAGTATTAAACGCTTCGCTCTGTTTCCCACGCTGTGGTAGTAAAGTTTTGCATTCTTTATGTCGTTTTCCTTGGAATGCCTTCTTTTTTTTTATTTAAATGTTTAGTGTAACCCATAGCAAGCAAAATATCGCATTTGTACATTAGTTTGATTGTACAAAATTGCCATTTAGCATTTAAAAAATAAAGATTTGTTTCGGTGACGTTCTTTTTTTTTTTTTTTTTTCATTCCTTCCGTGTTTCTTTATTTTGAAAAAAAAAATTAGCATTTCAAATGATTTATTAGTAAATACCGCCTTTGCTTTGAATGTAGAAAACAAAAAAAAAAAACGAAGCAAAAATTTGACTTTTTCATTTCTAAGATTTTATGTGAACATATATAAATCTTTGTTTATCAGTTGTATAGTTATTAACATAAAGTCATGCATAAATACAATATAATTTTTTATTGTCTATATAACTGTATTTATATACCTGACTTTGCTTCTAAACTTTGATAAAAGTTTCTATCCAATATAAAGGAATAATACATTTAATTTCTCAATTTCGACTTAGTGATTGAGAATCATAAGCAGCCATGTATCTCAGTAATAGATTGAATTCTGGTAGAATCAAGATTCTTTTAGTATGAGTGGATTTTATTATACTTATGTATGGATACGGTTCCAATTTGTTTATTTTATTAGAGAGTCAAAAGAAAGAGAAAAGGTTGTCGTTACATAAAATATTTTAACGCTAAATGTTATGTCTGTCTGGAACAGTTCCCTATCAAATGCGACGCTATTCTCAGTAAAAATTCTGCGATTCATTCAAGGTTTCGTAGCCATTAACACATGTTTTTGCATATGACATTCGAATAATGATGCTTTAGGAACAGGTGAAATAGCAAAATAAGCCATTTTCATGAAATGGGAAGCATAATCTCTCCTTTTATTGCAGTCTGTAATGGGTTTTTTTCTTAATTCTCGAATTGGCGATAAAGTATATTTCACTACTTTCTGAGGCGTGGAAAAGCTATTTTGAAATTTTAATGACACTTGTTGAAGAATATCAGCTACAGGACAGATATATGTCTTAGTAAAAAAATAACATTCCGATTAATATTATTGGATTTTTAATATTATTGAGGAAGATCAAACCATTCTCACTTTTTTTTTCTTTTTCTATTTTTGCTGTTTATTAATTTAATATTTTTTAAGTTACTTTATTTAATTGATAGTCGTTACGATTAGCTATTGATCCAAAATTGGTTGAGTAATTCACTAAAATATTTAAACAAACGTTTTGATGGACCAATTGCCCTTAGACAGCCAGCAAATTTTATTATATCTAAACACATGAAGCTAAAATTTATATATTTCCCCTCGTATATTTGCGTAACTATTTTAACCCCTTCGATATTTTTTTTTAAACTTTCCAGCGAACGCACCATTTGTACCAATATGAATGCATATTTCCTATATACACTTTTATAAAAGAAAGTTTAAGAAATTAATTATTAAAATTAGTTTATAATTAGGTAAATTTGATATAATTAGGGATTTTACCTGATTACACTTTGTTCACTTTTTCAAAATTCTAGTTCTGTTTCTCTTTGCAACACTTTCAGTTTTAGCTCTTTTTCTTTTTTTTTAAAGTAAGGTTCTCTTCGTTCCGTGTATTCATTTATTCGTAAAATTTTATCCAGTTTTCAAAGACATTTCTTTCTAACTAGCTTTTTCTTCATTGTTCGTCGATTGAATAATAAAGCTGTTAATTGCAGCTAACTACTCATTCAACAATTAATTTTCTTAAAGCAACAGAAACTTTTATTACACTTATACCAGCGGTCACATGTATCTCTGAAATGCAAATAGCAGATTCACACCGAATTCCGAACTTGGATTAACATTTTCGGCGGAAAGAACTATAAGGACCAAAGTCATACTATCATGGCGCAATTTGGTAAAAAGATTTTATATATATATATATAATATATATATATATATATATATATATATATATATATAATATATATATATATATATATATATATATAATATAAGGAAATTTTTTTTACCTCAGTTCTCACATATGCGCACCAGCTGGGAAATTAAATATCGTTGACTCTCTACTTTCCATGAGATTTTTTTATTTAATTTGTTTTTACTTTATAGTTTTGAAAGTAGTTAAATTTATTTCAATGTTCAAAAAAAATCTTAGTAATCGCTTAATGTCCACTGAAATTGTAGGATCCAAATAGGGAAGAAAAGGTGTGAATATTTTTATATCATAATCCTTATAGGCTGGATGTTATTTATAAATCGCAGCTGTATAATTTTCGAATGAAGTATTTTTTTCAAGCTGGTACGCCAAATCTTTTAATCTTGAGCGCTACCAAATTTGGCAAATAGTTATCTCTTGAATATTAGATGCTCATTAAGAAAATATTTTAAAATTTTTAGTTAAAAATTAATTGAGGTGCCATTTTTCATATAATTTCGGAACATATTACATATAAACCATTTTTACACCAAAATTTTTTTTATTTTTTTTTTATTTTACAACAATTTTTTCGTTGTTGTAGAGATTGTATTTATTCATATTAGCATTGTTAAAAATATTGAATACTTTTTTTTGTTGTTGTATGAACTTTATATTTGAAATTTTAAGGAATTGATGAATACTTATAATTAATACTTAAAGCAAAATGAAACGTCTCGTTCTACTATGTTTCGTATTAGAAATTCGAATATCCTTTGCTTTTTTGGACCGTCATCAATATAAAATACCATTTACTTTATAAACATTGACACAACTGAGAAATGTGAATTTTATTTTCTTTCATTGTGAATGTAACGCCTAGCATCAATTGGCTCAAGCCCTTTTTTATGTTACACTTGCTTGGTTATGGAATGTGAAGTTTTAAAATAAGAAAACGCCTAACGTCTGTTGTAATTCTTCATTCATGTGCTCCGCACAATAAAATTCATGGCCTCGTTTTCTTCAATTTTCTGTTGGGAAAAAAAAAAAAAAAAAAAAAAAAAAAAAAACGAATAAAAACTTTTCTCAGAAAATCAAAAAAAGGAGGATCCGTCCAGGATGTTTCTTATAAAATCGGATGAAACAGAATAAAAGGAAAAGACAAGTTTGCATAAATGAAAGCAATTGTTGAAACCCATTCCTTTAGCATTGTTTTCCACTCATTTGTATAGCTTGCTTAACAGAGCTTGAGGCGGGCTGACTTGTCCTAATTACCAGTCGTTGTGGAAGGGTTGAAGAAGCCAAACGATAACAATCGACAACGAAGGGAAGTGAATTGAGTGGGCATGAAGAAGAGCTACTTGAATCGCATAAATCTTAATTGGGCAGCTATTTGCATGGCCTCGTGAACAAATGATATGGATTGTGGACGAGTGTTTGCTGATCGGGAACAATACATCTTTTATTGTCGGATACCGCCAATTGATATTCGATTAGGGGATAGACTTTCATTGTGATTTATTCGGTTAAAAAAAACTAATTGATTCTTAATGACTTTATTCGTTTTTTTTTTCTTCGTTTGTTATGTGTTATGACTAAAATTTTATTTGTTATAAAATTATTCTTTTATCAAAGAAAGTTTATTGCTAATTATTGTAATGATTCATTTATTCAAACTGCGTTAATTTTTGTTTTTTTTTCTTTTCCTTTTTTTCTTTTCACTGTGTAATTTTATGAAGGAAATTGAGGCTTTAAAATCCTTTTGGGGGCTTCCAATGTCATTCACTTAATTAATGTCCCTAATAAGATTGAGATGCTTTAATTCTTTCGTGATACTTTGCAGTGCCGTGAAGAAATACTGATTTATAGAATTATGATTGGATCAAGAATTAAAATTGGATGGTACACTTATAAGAATTCACGAATCTTCTGAAACAAAAAGCTATAATCTACTGCTATTAATAATTAAAACGTGTGTCTATTAGCATTCTTCAAGCTAGATTGTTGAATTTAAAACTACTGAATGAGTGATTTTTTTTAAAGTTTTATTAGTTAAAAAATATGCTTTGGAATTTTTCAGCTGTTATGCACGAAAATGTTTTTGCATAAAAATGATCTTTCACTGTTTTAAAAACACACACACAAAATTGATAATACTAATTCAGCTGTCGTGAAATTTTTCCCTGTATTATTTTGGCTAATATATATATATATATATATATATATATTGCATAGTTTTCAGCAATGTTTTACTTTATTGCGATAATATCAGATCATTTTGATTGTTTTCATGAATTTCTTCAAATATTTAATCGCGATTGTGTTCCATTATCGAAGAAAGATTGTATATTACTTGCACAGTTTACATGAGTATACGAAAGTTATGGTACATTTACTACGTACTTTAATGTACAATTATAAGAATAGAATTAATTTTTTAAGTGCATAATAAACGTAACATGTGTAAGGCCATTAAAGTAACACAGCGTTGATGTTTGTCATAAATTTTACTCAAAAAGTCTTTGTTAAAGGAATCAAACATTAAGATGCACGCAAGAGATTTAATTGAAATCAAGTACAACCAATATTTCCAGTGAATTGACTTATTATCAAAAACGACTAGTGAAATAATAAATAAAAATACTAATTTATACACTCAGTTTATAGTTGTTTTTGCCATTGTCTTTAAGTGAATGAAGGTGAAAATTTTGTAAAATTAATTATAAAGAGACCAACTTTTAAATTATTAAGAGACCAACTTTAAGCATGATTAAATCGCACTTCAAGACTAATAAAATGAAATTAAAATAAAAGAGAAATTAAAAAAATAATGACAGAGAAGTTCCAACTCTAAAAAGATTTAAAATTTTGTTAATTTCCAATTAATTGAATGTTTGATTGATTTTGTGTTTTGAATTATTTCTTATGTCTTATATAATAAAAGTGCAAAATTTGGTTGAATTTGGTCTAGTTGCTTAGCCACGATGACCTTAATTTATATCGATTGAATATGCAAAATTCGGTTTATCGGATACTACTATTAACCTCATGCTATAGATGAATGACCAAAAGCCTCGCCAAGAATCACTCAATAGATTAAAAGAAATGATAAATTCACGCCAAGTGTTCATATTTCATAACTATTGTGCGATTCTTGCCAATGCGTTGTAAGGCCTTTTCTTGGATAATTCTTTTATTAAAAAATATGCGAGAAAGTTTTGGAGTAATCACTCCTGCTGGTTATATTAGAATAATGTGCAGAATATTTAATAATTTTTTTATGAGTATTAAGTTTGTTCGTTTTTATATTTCGAAATATATTCTTAATTACCAGGTCACCTTTTTTCAATTGATGATGATTCCTTTGCCATGGCTTTACATTTTCACGAAAAAAATCGTTACCTTGAACGGCTTCACTTGAAGAGATTTTTCTGTATGTGGGTGAATAGATTCACATTGATTTAGCCATTTGGTGGTAATGGTGGGAATTAAAAGAGCAATAATACCTCATCTGGGAACGTGAACTCGTCTTTTCTTATCACTTAATGAATTGAGATAACCGTGTAATTTCACACAAGGTCAAATATAATCGACCGGTAATTCTTTCGTGTATCATTAACTGCACATGCACGTTTGTAAAGAAATAAAGTAGTTTCCAATTCTGTAGAGTTGAATTTTTTTTAATGCAAATCATTTACTGTTGCATGCTGAAATTAATTCAGTAGAATTAAAAAGCTTCGGTAATTTGAATGCCATTTTCATGGTTTTATGCATATTTCTGTAGCGATGTATGAGGCATTAAAGAGGAGAATGTATTCGATTGCGATTTAGAGATAATCACTAATTGCTTATTGCGGACTACCCCCCTCTCCCCTAAGCCATACGGATAAATATGAATGATCGGAGAACAGCGACAGCAGTGGTGTGAACTTAGAGTGAGTCCTAAGGACCATCACCGGTCACGGTATAACCCTTCCAGTGGGAAGCAGGTCCCGTCATCGGTAGGAGGTAGCCTATCTCCATCATTTTTGCTCCCACTTGGGTAGCGAGAAACAACCTCCATCCTGGAAGCTTCTCATCCTCATTTCTGAGGTGCCCCTGGTGGGATCGATTGAGAGATAAGAATGTATGCATTTTCTGAGTTCACCTGTCGGTGAGTAAGGCAATTACTTCATTTGTCATACATTCAACAATTAGTAAAGAAAGACAATTGTTACAAAATATTAATTTTCAAAAAAAAAAAAAAATTACAAGACGAATCTGCAAAATAGCTGAATTTTTTTTTTATTGAGAAACGAATCGCTTAAAGTTTTGTGAAGCCTTTAAAGGATTCCGAGAAGAAAATATTTATGAAATCATTTTCTAATGAATCCGTTCAGTGAATTGTGAAATCGTAAATTTGTGTATTTTTCATGTGAATATTAAGTCATCGTAGGCTTTTAGTTTTTAACCGATATTTGACTCAGATTTCTATTGCATATGGGATCATTATTTCTTTTTTTTTATGCGTTTATGTTGTTTATAAATAATTGACCAATTAACGTTAGCATAGCAGTCCCCCAATTTTCCAGATGACTAAGGCTAAGATATCTAGAATCCTCAACTACTGGTATTTACGAGTGTTTTTTTTTTTTTTTTTTTTTCCACTAACGCCTTGTCTCTTGAGAATTAAATTGCAGGATATCCTCTGACAGCAACCACAGACTAATCCGGATTTTGAGATACGACTTACAGATACCCCATCTACGAGTTTTTTCCCAAATTCCCATCGGTGTCTTTTGTCTTCTCCGTTAAACTATACAATTTCGCTTTCACTTGGACGACAGTCGTTAAGTCTAATAGTGCATTGTTTTTTTGCAGTGGGAGAGCAATTGTTGTTCGGATAACGATCTGCCTTTATTTTTAGCTTGCGACATTGCCTTCCGTTTTGTCTATTGTTGGAAGTTTCCCTTTCGCTGCACAGTCGCGTGCAGACTCGCATTGCTGTCCGAACAGTTTCTTGTCGTGAAGAAAGCGAGAAGCAAAAGCGGTTAGCCTTCACCCGTCGCCTGGGCGCCGCCCCTCTTCGGGTCAGCCCGTATGCAGATGGGCTGTTCAAAGGGCCTTTTGCCCATACCGAGGTGTGTCTACAGTTCAGAGATGACCCCGGTTGTCTCTATTGTAAATAGTATCTCACCTACGCTCTTGTGATCCAACTTCATGCCAATGACCTGAGCACTTTGGGAATGCGAAATAATTTTGCTTTTTGTTAACCTTGAACTGAAGGTTATTAAATTCAAATCATAGATGGGTACGGGTATGAATTTTATTGGGGTTTCTTTTAGAATTTTCTTTTTTTATTATCCATAAAATAAAGTTGTCTGAATTACCAAACAATCTACTTTCCTTTGAGAATTGATTAACTTTTGAGTTTATAATAATTATGAATTGATATGGAAAGGAATCGGTCCCGTGTAGAATTTTACGACTATAGCATTCTTAGTTTCCCAGTTCGAAAAGTTAATATAGTAATATAAGGCTGCATTAAAACTAAATGGGAATTCTTAAACTAAATTTAAAAACTTCTATTCAGCGTTAATTGGATTTTTTTAAAAAATATTTTATACTACTTGAATGAAAAGATTTTGTTTTGTCTTTTGTGTATGATAATGACTACTATTTCTTTGGCATTAATATCAACACATTTAAGAATGAATGCCATTTAAAATTGAAATAAAAGTTCTTATTTAAAAGAACTTATACCTCTTTATTTTCATCATGCACTTCTGAGTATAACCGTAACAACTATTTCCTTTCTTACTTGAGTAATTTAAGTTCTCTCATGATTATGAAGGGAATGCTGAACTTGCTATATTTCATTTGAAATATAGCATTTGAAATGAAAGCGCACCAAAGTTCAGTTCATGGTTAGTAAAATAATAAAAACTGACTGAATTTAATTATAGTAAGTTGTAATAGATTCTCTAATATTATATATAATTTTAAATTATGCTATGGTTTTAGCTTAATATTAGTAGCAACTCCAATGTGCAATACGCAGTGATCACCTAATTTAAATTTCATGCGGATTGTGTGAAATTGTATTATAAAGGATGGGAGGGACTGAAATTGCATATATTTGCATGTCGAAATACCGGTATTTTTAATGGCTCGGTTGTTTTGAAAAGTGCAGTGTCATTAAAATAACTTTGCGCTTCGTTCCCCTTTTCCATTCATCAAATGATTTGATGCTGAAAATGATATCATTCAGCCAAGATTCTTCAGTGGTTCAATAGAATTTATTTAATTCAAAATGAAGACTACAGTAAAAATTCAATTTATTTGAAAATTATAATAAAAAAATGGATTTGAAGATGAATACAGCAAGACCAAATGATTGTTTTAAATAACACATAATTAGTGAATCAACATAAGTAATAAAGTATCAGTAATAACTGGACATTTTTAATAACTTTAAAATGATAATTACAGTGCATTTATACTGATAAGGATTTTTCATAAACAGTCAGAGAACAGCATATTGAATACAACAATTGCTCTTTAGCAAAATTGTTAAAAATAACCGTTTAATTCGATACTTCACATTTAACATGTTCTGAATTTTCTTTTTAAAAAAGTCCTAAAATTTTAATTCTTTTTATTTTAGTGAATTGTATATCTAATATCTGTAAAATATGGGGATAAAAAGGAATTCGGAAATAAAAACATTTTTTAATTGCAATTTCGAATTATGGATGGCACTTTAATATTATATGAATAGGTAATTCAAAGGTTGGAGAAAAAAAATCGAACATTTTGAATTAGTCATGTTCTATTGTTTTCTGTGCTTTCAAAAGTTGTTTTAATGTTGATCGTCCATTCCCAAATGTCATAAATAATATATGTTCATACGAGTTTTGTTTTCAAGCCACGCCACCCGTATTTTTCTTTCCCTTAATTCTTTTAAGTAGTTGTTCCAAATGAGCTTTTGAGGACACAAAAACAATGAGCGGAAATTCGTGCAGTGGGTAAGTGAAACGGACCCTCCAGTAAACCCCTCGATCTGTTCGCGCACGATACTTTGTTGTCACGATTTTGTTGGAACTGAAGGAAATGAGGAAACGGTCACTAAAAAATGAGTTGTGGGGGGGATATCCGGCTGTGACAGATCGCCGGATGGTGACCGGAAGTTACGATTCCTACAATGTATTTCGAACCGAACTTGCATGGGAAAGGCCCTTTCTAGGGGCATTGGCTCCAGTGTGAATTTTAGAATCAACTATTGAATCTCGAGTTTCCTTTCAGAACAGAATGCTTGTCTGTTTCTTTTAATAGAATTACATTATTTACGTTCCATTTTACTTCATTTCTTAATTTGCATACCCATCGTTTTAATGGATAATTGTTTGATTTTTTTTTTATTTTTTTTTTTTTTTTTTTTTTTTTTATTGAAAACATCCATGAAATTAGGGTGGCAGATTGTGTAAATATTGAATGGTCTATTTAATTTCATTTGCGTAAAATCGTGTTTAACGATTAGTTAACGTTTTGGAATCAGCCCTTCTTTCAAATAAGTGAGTTTAAAATTAATATTTGAGGCATCTCTTGCGTGACAAATTTCACGTGAGATTTCTTAATGCTAAATAACTATAAATTTTAACTAAGAGCGATTAATCTTTTTTTTACCTAAAACCTTAGAAGTGATGTAATATTTTAAATATCTTCTGTAAAATTTGGGAGGTTTTATTTATTAATTGAAAAAAATGTTTTAATAGCTTCTTTTTTGAAAGAAAGAAGTATTATTTTGGATGTATAAAATCATTTCCTACTGTATTCAAGAGCTGTGCTTCGGGAATTTCGTCGCTTGATATTTCGGTTTCGAAGTGAATATTCATAATATATTGGATATTGTAGGTGAAATATTAAGTATTTTGATAATTTTAATTTTTGCATTTTTAAGAAGTGACAGTTTCAAATATTAGCAAAAAGATGCTAATAAAATGTATGAATGAATGCGGGGCTAAACTCATCCTTTAAGCCTAAGTATGATTAAGATTTCGATGGTTATTTAATGTGAATGAATTTGTGACATATTTGTAAGAAATAATTTTATTTCGACGTGTAAATATTTGTTAGTCTAATTCTGCCTGCTTGAATAACTGTCGACTATAATCAATGACTTTTTATAAATCGCAGTAAAGTAACATATTTTAGGTCTGATCTACGCAGCTTTTGACCTTTCTTGTAAAGAAATCACTCGAAACTTACAGAAAAAAAGCGTTACAATCGGGGGGGGGGGGGATTGCTTTTAATTTTGACGAATCCCCGTCAAAGATTTCCCCAAGCCCGAAAAACATATTTTAAAAATTATGTCTGTCTGTAAATCTGAAAACTCAAAACTACTAGAGGATAAAATTTTATTTAAAACCTTTACACCAAATTTATAGATTTATGTTAAATTTTGAACAAATTTCATTCATAAGAAATGTCTGCTTAACTGTCCGAATGCAAGTAGGCATGATATTGTTAAAATGAATAAAATTTGATATACAGATTTAGCGTTTTAAGTATAGATCCGTATGAAATTTTGAAACAAATCCTTCATGAATCTTTATTGGATTGTATTTTCACAGGCATGTAAAACCGAAAACTCAAAAGCGCATAATTTGACTGAATCAAATTTACAACATGGCTTTAGTATTTAAAGTGTTGATTCTTATCTAAATTCGAACGAAATCTGTTTACGGGCATACCGTCTGTCCATCTGTATATTCGTATGTATGAAAACTCGCTCACTCAAAAGTTCAATGACTTCGATAAATGAGATTTTATATGCAAAATTGTTAATAAAATTATAGTTTTGTGTCAAATTTTGGTTTTAATCGATCGAAAAAAAAAAGGCATCCAATAGGAACATTCGCTTTTCATTAGAACATTTTTGTTAATTGTTTTGTTATACGAGAAAAATTTCGAGGAGACCAATCACCCGTTGTTCAATCTTTAGAAAATTTGAATTTTTAACATAATTTTATGTTACAAGAGCTTGTTGAATCAAATATTCACTTCTCTATTCAATTCAAATATTCACTTCCAATATATACTTTACTTTTTGCCCTTCTTGCACTGAACGATATCGCAAACTCGCATTTCTGGTGCTTCCTCGCTCGCTGTTCGTTCTTGTTTGGAACAATTTCGTTTCTCCCATACCTCTACTGCGTCCTTTATGAGTGTCCACAGAAAGAAATCAAGGATGTTGATGCTACTAGACCTTTGTTGCCATTCACTTGTTTCGGCACGATATTTACTTGTGAAACGTCAGCGGAACGTTTTTTTAATAATCCATAACTACTCCAGAAGTTCGTAAAAAAAGAAACCTTGCAATATGACATAAAAAAACAGGTGTTTTTCAAAAAATGCTAGGACCTTGGAGTTCAATTTCTATTTGCTCTTTTGAATACCTTGAATTGTTTAGCTATTGTTGAATTTGAATTTAGGTTTTTCAAGTATATGCCTATATTCGGTGAATTTCTCATTTTTAAATTTTATTTAGACATACTATATTCTTGATTAACTTGACTTGTTTACTTATTGTTGAATTTGAATTTAGGTTTTTTAGGTATATGCCTATATTCGGAGAATTTCTCATCTTTAAATTTTATTTAGACATACTATATTCTTGATTAACTTGACTTGTTTACTTATTGTTGAATTTGAATTTAGGTTTTTCAAGTATATGCCTATATTCGGTGAATTTCTCATTTTTAAATTTTATTTAGACATACTATATTCTTGATTAACTTGACTTGTTTACTTATTGTTGAATTTGAATTTAGGTTTTTCAAGTATATGCCTATATTCGGTGAATTTCTCATCTTTAAATTTTATTTAGACATACTATATTCTTGATTAACTTGACTTGTTTACTTATTGTTGAATTTGAATTTAGGTTTTTTAGGTATATGCCTATATTCGGAGAATTTCTCATCTTTAAATTTTATTTAGACATACTATATTCTTGATTAACTTGGCTTGTTTACTTATTGTTGAATTTGAATTTAGGTTTTTTAGGTATATGCCTATATTCGGAGAATTTCTCATCTTTAAATTTTATTTAGACATACTATATTCTTGATTAACTTGACTTGTTTACTTATTGTTGAATTTGAATTTAGGTTTTTCAGGTATATGCCTATATTCGGAGAATTTCTCATCTTCAAATTTTATTTAGACATGCTATATTAATGATTAAAATAATATAAAAGTGAAATCGTGAATTGAATCGGTCTGATCATTATATTAGTTAGTACTGCTCTGCTCTTTTAAAAGAAATTTCACCAAAAGATATTAAAATTTTTATAATTAAATGTAAAAAAGTGCAACAAAAAATTAAAGTTTTAATACGATTTTTTATTATAAAAAGTGATAAGTGTACTTATTGTTGCAATATCAAAATGTTGGTATTATTTAGATGAAAATAATAAATCTTAATTCTTAGTCTTTTTCAACCGCAGAGTGCTTAAAAAGTTATCATTACTATTGGAAAATACGCCACGAGCCGTCTTGTAAGATTTCTCAGGAAAATTATTATTATTAATTAGTATGTGAAGGAAATTAAATACATTTTCGCATGTTTAGAAAAGCGACAAGAAATGTCTTATTTTTGGCTTTCATTTTTTAGTACTACGCTCTTAACTCGTAACCACCAATAATGTATATCGAATAAAATTTCTAAAATTTTTGAATCAGAATAAGCTAAATATTTAAATTTATTTTATCAGAGTTCTTCTCTTGCACCTGTCAATGAAATAGTTGCCATTAAAAGAGCATTTGCTGACTATTTTACAGTAATGCAGATTTCTCACTTTCCTTCATCCACCTGTTGCTTTTCGTGATTTCGCCTTTTCTCTCTGCATTTCTCTCATATCCAGTATCCATCGATTTGGAATAACAGACTGAATTTAATGTTAGAGACTTATTTTCATATTTGAATTTTAAAACTTGTACCGTAAAAAGATTATAGTTAATAAATTTTCTGATTTAAAAATTGGTTGATGGCTTAAAAAAAAAAGGCAAAACAATTTTGCTATATTTGTATTTAGAATATGCATTTCGATAAAATAATTTTTCTCTTATAATTTTACTTAAAGTTTTATTGGGATTCGTGCTAATTTATTGTTTTAGAAAAATTCATTTTTGTCCATCAAAGAATTTAAATATCTCCTAAAACTCTCTGAATACACAAAAGAAACGAGTAAAAGTGTCCCATTTTTTGATAATTTAAACTCTTAATGATTTAAATAGTTTTGAGTTGATATTAAATAAATTATTTTTATTTTGCAATTTAAATTAAATAGTACACTTCGATGAAATATCGAACTGCTCAAGAGTATGTAAACATTTCTCAATAACATTTTCCAGACAGACAAACTTCCTCCTGATAGATTTTTTTTTTTTCAAAATTTGACAGAAATCTCAATTTGATGTAAACCAAATATACCGTAGACCAAATTTCATTCGTCTAGCTCAAAGCGTTTTGGAGTTATTGATTCAGAGAGATCTGAAACATGGAGATTTGTCAAAATCTCGAGCTTTGATTTACTGGCAAGTACAATTTTTTTCTTCCTTTTATATATTTCGTGTACGAGAAAATGATGTACAAACTTTTCAATGATGCCGCTTTTATTTTTGTACATTTTTCTTCAAATTTTATAAATTATTAAAAATATATTAATTTTAACATATATTTTACAGTAAAATTTTGCTTTAGCTCAGTTTTACCACTCGCACACATTGTGATAATATTAAATATATAATATTTGTTATCATCTGTATATAATTAAGAGCAAATTTTAAATATAAAAAAAAATAGGCGTAGATAAAACATTTTATAGTATGTTGAACTAGAACTTACAATATCCTTTTTTTTTATGCTACTTTAGGGGGGAAAAAATAGAAAAAGAATCCTATATGAGAATCTGAAAACTCAAATGAAAACCTAGTTTAAGATTAAGTTCTATGTTAATGTCGCAGTATTGAATCCAAACTACCTGATAAAAGTTTTTTTCTATCAAATTTTAATTTTTGTAAAATTTTCAAACTTATTGAAAAAGCCTGAATGATGCAGTATTGCGCATTAGGAAGAAATCATAAATTAATTTGGAACACCTACATTTCTAGGTAATCAAGAAAATTTAAATGTCAGCAGATTTGCAGAAATAGCCTTACTTCCATTTTATTTTTCATCCTCTTTAAATGTCAATCAACACGTTACATACATTGTATGTGGAACTCCATTACTCTGTTTCGTAAACTTCCGGAAAGAGTTTATTTTAAATCTCTTTGAGGATTTAGTTTTTCTTAGTTTCCAAATAGTTACGCATTTTTAAAAGATTTCCTAAAGGCTTCAGTCAATAATTTCGTTTTTAGAATATATGAAATTATGCATTAACTTTATTCCTAATTAAATTAAATGCAAAGTAAAACTGTGGAGTCTTTTTATTATTATTATTATAGCAGGCCCTAGTCTTAAACTTATATAATATTGTTTTTTTTTGTATTATTTAACGTAACTAAGTACATTATATAAATAAGGGCTTTAGATTCATATTTATTATTTTAAAAGCTTTAACATTTGGATTACTCAAAATTGGAAGGTTAACATAAATACAAACGAGCTCATCATTCCCTTAAGGCAAAATGCTACGTTTTAAACTTTAAATTTTGTGAAAAGTCATTGGCTGATATTTCTTGATCTTGCCAACGGATTTTAAGATGCATTTTCGACTTTGGCGATGTAAAGGGGTAACTACTACTGGTTTTCAGCCACATTTAATTTTTAATATGCGACCTTTTGCAGTATGAGCGACAAATATACAAACACTAAAAAGATGGTTTTTAATGTTAGGGACATGCAATAGGCTTCCATAGGGCTCATTCAGCTGTTTTATAAGCATCATGCAATTCATATGAAATGTTTTATTATGCCATATAGTCGGAATGTTATCAAATAAATATAATGTCTAATTTTGCTAATGTAAGTCTTTAAAAACCATCAACACAATTTGGGCAATAACATTATTTTTATTTTCAGTGTATTATTTTTGTGTTGCAATTTATGTCAGATTTTCTTTCTGTAAAAAAATAAAATTCTAAAGTTATTGCAAAAATCATATGTCAGAAATTTTGACAAAACTTGATTGATAAATATTCCTGATCTTAGTCATTAAACACAATATATACTCAAGTTATAAACAAGTTTTTTTTCTTCGAAATTTTATTTTTAATTTTCAATTGGTGCATGAAATTTCAGTTGCGTTTCCTTCTACTTTTATTTTGAAACATCGATTTTTTTTTTCACTTTGCTTTAATATCATTTTTAAATCAGTACAGTCATTAGTTATTTCGACTAATGTAGCTAATAAATCGGCCACCTTAAAGAGAGAATAAAAGTATAGGTAACCGTAACTAATCCTACTGAGTTTAATTTTTTTTTAAATTAATATTAATATTTCTGCAATAATTGCCTGATGATAAAATAATCACATCTGGTGCTGGGACTAACTTTACTGTTCAAGTTTTCTTTTAGTGATGTTTGTACATATATTTATGTAACCAAGCATTTATTTCATATAGTTTCAAAAGGTATTTTGAAAATATCGTTGTCTCCCTTTTCACAATAGTGCTATATAGAAATATCAGTTAAGCCAACATTCTTTTCATTTTTAGCATTACCTTTGGAAAATGACATAATACGTGCATTTCATTGTATCAAAAGTGGTACACCTCGTAAAGTTATCTTTCCATGAATTGTTATGTGCCATCTTTTGTTGCTTTCACGTGTGAAAGAATTCTCTTTTCACCTCTTCATCCAACCAATCTGACCTTGATTTTCACACATTTGAACTCATAGTGCAGCACATCTTATCCTTTTTTTCTTCCAAAAGCTGCACAAATGGTTATTATTTCTTCCAGTGGCATCAAAACCGGCGGTAAATGAGGACACGGTGCTATAAAAATCTTTTACTTACTCTTTAAAGTCGATCTCGGAGAGCAATTTATTTCTTGACTTTCATATCGGAATATCGAACAAAAGAATTTTGTCGCTTTATAGTGACCCACTTTCGACCTTTAAATGAATTACCCATATCTGAATGCCAATTATTTAAACCAGCAGCAACTATTTTAATCTGCATTTGATGATCTTGTTCTTTCTGCTCAGTGGCGTGTGGTTTATTAGAAGATGGCATGCACGCATTACGTCGATTACAGTATTTTTATCCTTTGTGTTTGTCTTGCAATAAATTTTACCTCACTTCAGTGCAGTTAGAACAGAAATTTTTTATTTTAGAAGAGGACAGAGAATTTCAAAATCATTTCTTAAAACTTATGCACTTTAAATAATAAGTCATATCTCATGATACCCATAATTTCAAATTAACCTTGCAGTGTATGTTCAATGAAGTTTTCGTTGGAATGGGCATTTGAAGTATCAGTTATCTATCAGTCAAATCGCGTAGCCAAATTATATATTGCATAATCAGAGCTCCCACTGCAGAGTTACTTTTCGATTGTAACCTCCAGTACATCGGTTAAAGTATTTTTTCACATTTATGCATATTGTCGTAATGACATTATAATTTATCTTTACTCGGGAAGTCATTTTTATTATATCCTTATTTTTTTTTAATCGGCACTAAATAATGAAAGGGATTTTTACTAAGTAAACGACAGTATTATATAATAAATTTCCTCACTTCAGTACTTTTATTCCTTTATCTTTTGCTTCTTTTGCATAAAACTCAAGACTTTTATTTTTGAAAAAATAAGGGGACTTTTGTTATACCTTTATCTTATAAACTGCACTTCTGAGCTTCATATCTTTGATACAGTTTTGTGCGTAACTGTGACTTTCGAATTTTTCGCCTTTGTTCTAAAGATGACCGAGGCCAAATATCATATTTGGTTATTTCAGCTAAAACCATTCAGATGTGCTCATTTTGCAATAAAATTCTTTGAGTAAAGGTTATCAAGTCTTTCATTTTTTTTTAATTATCGATTTTGTTGCTGTTGTTGTTTCTGAAATAAAATATATTTGTAGTATGTTAATTTCGCACGAGATTTGTTTATATGAACTTAATGCATATTGCTGTATAAATTTTCTTATGATTTTCAATAAATGTTCATTTTAAAGCTTACCGCTCCTTTCTTGTCTTTCAGGATGCTCTCTGAGCTTCTTTTTATATCAAGGATGTTTATTTAAATTTCTTATGCCTCTTCTGCCTCTGTTTAAATTTGTTTGAGTATATAAAATTACGCTATTTATATGCAATTTAAAATTTCTTTCTGCATTTTTCAAATATTTAATAGCCAATGACAATTGATCATTTTTAAAAGTTGAAAACCTTTTTGTTTTAATTGCATTATTTTCAATTAAAAATTAACGACTTTTCCCCTTTTGTAGTAAAAATAATTTCTAACTTAGATGGAGCCAAATCGTTGCAAGTATATTTATTTTCCAATACCATGCCCTTCCCCTTCTTCGAAATTTACTTGTCTGGTCATATTGATACTTAATCTTCGTCAGGCAGGATTAATCGTTGATTTTAAATTCATTTTCCTCATTCGACTGTCTTAACTTGCGTTTTCAATGTCCTTGAAGTATTTCTACTTCTAAGCAAAAACATATCTTCTATGATAAGTTAATTGACTTCATTTGAAAAAGAGTAACAGATATGCAATCCCGACTGTAAGCTTCATACATACAAATTTCTAGTTTTTCATAAATAAATTAGTAACGGATAGAAGTTTCCAATACATTTTTAATTTCATCTGGCACTTTCATGTTGTTGGTTAAAAAGTTTTCGAAGCTGTGCTATACTTAAATAAAGCTTTAATTGCTGTATAGTGATTGAGTTTGTTTACTTAACAACTTCGGTACTTGAGAAAGTGCCGTTTCTAGAAAGTATAGAAGGCATAAAAAAAATCAATTCACTATTCTTCGATCACTTTTCTCCACTTCTATTTCTAGCGGTCTATTGATGTGGGTGTGTTGTGAGAGAAACCCCATGCAAAACGTTCGGTTAAAGACAGTCATTATCTTTCCACCTGAATAGCGACGTCTCAACCTACTGACTTACCCACACACCAGAACACTTCAAAATGGAATTTTTATTATTTATTCTTTTAGAAATGTGAAATTCACAAATAACTTTCCGAAATTAATGGCGAAAAAAAGTTGAATTGCAGAACTAGAGACCCGAGGAATAGTCTTTATTGATTTTTTTTTCTCGTCAAATCGCTTTTGGTTGGCTATTTTCGTCAAAGTATTGCATCAACTGTATCTCCAGGTACCATTGATTGTTTGTGAATAGTTTTGTACCTTGTTGTCAATGAGTTAGCATTTTTTTCCCCGATCTCTCATATGCCATATTTTTCTGGTCTAATGGCCCTGGAATGCGCCGCTTGAGCGAGTGTAGCTGACTGTGGCCTAAATGATATGGCTTGGCTATGAACCCTGGGGTCGAAGGTCTTGCTTCAGTTGGGCGCCGATCTAAACCAAGCAAATCAACGACTAATCTGAATGTTATAAATAAGGCATCAGTTTATGTGTGCGTAAAATAAAGCTTCATGTATAATGGAAAATATTTGGAAGACCGAGCTTCGCTCGGCAGGTTTTGTTTGTAAAATCGTGTTTTTTTTAAAGAAAATATTTAGATACGAATCTCATACTGATTACATATGAATATTTTTCATTCTTACTTACATATGAACTGGTTGTTTAAGTAAAAAAAAAAATCATGAATGCACTTAGTTTAACATGTTATTCGAAACAATCTGCTATATTGCAGAATTTATTCTACAGTTTATCTATCATTATTTACATTTTTGAATTTTCACTCGAATTTGCCATGGCGAAATTTGTCCGAGACGGTTCTATATGACATTGTTCGCATGAAAGGAGATAAAAAAAATGGCTCTAATAGTTAGTTGGCTCTAATAGTTAGTTATTGTGTGTGTGTGTGTGTGTGTGTGTGTGTGTGTGTGTGTGTGTGTGTGTGTGTGTGTGTGTGTGTGTGTGTGTGTGTGTGTGTGTGTGTGTGTGTGTGTGTGTGTGTGTGTGTGTGTGTGTTATCGTTAGAACCGTTTTGAGATGTACGAAATAAATAAATTTATTTATCTATACAATTACTATTGCTCGTTTAAAGTTATAAGATATAGATATATTTTCAAAAACTGTGGTAACAAAATTGAACTATCGTAATAATGAAAATTTCTCTTTTCTTTTGATGTTTTAATTTCCTTACTTAAATATCTGTTTTTCAAAGAAAAGATTTTTTGTAGTATTTACTTACAAAATTGCATTGATTATTAATGAATTCCGTACGTTTTAAAATTGTAGAAATACGTATTATCTTACCTGTTAAACCCTTAAAACAATTTAAAATACAGAAATATTACAAATTCTTATAGATAGTTATAGATAGATAATCGTTATAGATAAAAGCAACGTTATTTCGGAATTAGCAATTACTGTTGCTAGAAATCGTTTTATATATATAATACTCCTTTAAAATAGATTACATAGTAAAAAAAAGCAATTTTAAAGAAAACTTTTAAGCATTTAATTGAAAGCATAAAAACATTATAATATTAGTTAAGTATTGTTTTACTGACGCATTCACTGTTTCATAATACAGATCTTGAAAAAAATATATCATTGTTTAAAAATACTTCTATCTAATGTATACTGAATACTTGTATATAATGTATACTCAACACATCTGCTTTGCACAGTGTTGGCGCCGTAGTAAAATTATAAAAATCCTCTTGAAGGTCGCATCACGTGCCATCTGTATTAACCTGTTTGTTCGGAAATTCCAATTCCTGTAAATTTACGACATCCCGCTTACATTTGACCGATCGTCTTTCAAACGCTCACTTTCTGCATTATGCAACGCTAAATGGAGATTAGTAATGCTTCCTTCTTTTTATAAATATTCCCGCGATATCATCTCCCTGTACGGTGCAAATAATAAATTTCGTGTTTTATAATTTTTGCTTTACATCTTTTTTTTTATATATACACCTGTTACTTCCCGTGTTGCCCAACGCCGACATTACAGACTACATCGAGTCTTATTTGTATTTGTGTTCAGTAATGCGTTCTGCGCCATGCCCTCCGACCAACATCAAAGAAAGACTTGTTTTTTTACCTTTCTATTCAAATAGAGTTTCTTTTGATATATAGCGAGAGTATTATTGAACGTCCGCTCAACTGCACGCTTCTGCAACCAAAGCTTTCCTCAGGGTCGAACATTAGAAAAGACCGTGAAAATGGGAGATGGAGGTACAGATAAAATGTGAAAGTCGAGATCAGTGATCGCAATACCTGTTACTGCAATAGCTGTGCTCTGATATCTGTAATTTGCAGTCACTGTTATTTGTAATGCCTTATCGATCCATCGCTAGATATTGTGATATGCTAGTCATAGAAACCCAGTGTCATTGTCTTTTCAAAGTCGAAATAAGATACGACAAGAAAAGATGTATTTAAAGAAACCAATGAAGGATAGTAAAAGTGACCCTTATTATTATTTTTTTTAATGGAACAATGACTAATGTATCAGAAACCTAGTAATCATACTGTCAATGCTAGAAATAAAATAGGAAAGGGAAAAAAAGACACAATTGATAGAAACATGAGACTGTGTGGATAAAATGTAAAATTGAATCAAAGGAAACATTCTCCTAGTTTCTCGTATATTGGCGCAATATTATTTCTTTTACATTTTATCTTCATAAAATAATGTAGTATTCGAATATGCTTTTGGAATTCATCCTACCAATCAATCGATTAGACCTAAAATTGGAAACAAAATTTACGTTTTTATACCATTTATTTAATACGAAAGAGGACAGTTTTTATTTATATCCTATTAGCAAAAAAATATTTTATATTTTTGATATTATTCGATAATCTGAATAGCGGATAACATCGTAAAGATAATCATAATAATATTAAATATTTTGTGCTAATAGAATAATAACAAATTGATAGTGCTGGGAATACTAAATCAATGATATTATGACGAATTAAAATAAATTTTGGTTTTATCTTAATTATAAATGGTTCATATATTTTGCATTGTTATGTATAATAACGCCTATACGGGTGCAAAATGAGGACGGATCTAGTAATCATCATATGGCAAAAGTTCATGCTTGTTTGTTTACATGCTTGCCTTTGCGAAAAATCTGAGACGATGCTTTTCGCGCGCTTGTGTGTACAAATAAAAAAAAAGGAGTTTACGTTCGAGCAGTTTCAATTATAAATCGGATATCATCGAAAATAATGTTATTACATATGCAACAGTTGAAGAATCATTTATAAGAAGAATGAGCGAAATAGAGACAAAAACCAGTTTGTATGTCGAGCAAGATTTCCAAATATCTAGACAAAAATTGTCGGGCAATCACAGAATTCTAATATTATTGACTATCGCATTTCTAGAGAAAAAGAAGTAAATTCAAGCGAAGAATATTTCAAAAGTTACCTCAATCGTTGAAAAATCCATTGAATCCGACATAAATGGTAAAAGATTTACTTACCATCAAATGGGCGAGGTAAACCTGTTTGACGATGAAAATTAACGAAACTGAAACAATTTAAAACAACTTAATCGATATACCTTTTGAAAATAAAACTATGCATTTATTATAAAAATTTAATTTTATGGAGCTGTTTTATTGCTTTAAAGCACAAAAACACATATATTAAGGCATCTTCCTAAAATGCTGCCGTGCTTTGTTTTCTAAACTTCTTTATGAACATTAATCATCGTGGAATTATGACATCAGAAGTATCAATTGTTGAGGGAAAACATTCATACAATCAAATTGTAATGATGAAGGTAATTGTTATTTAATTTCATAATTCTTGATTCAATTGCAAATTCTTAATTGGCAATTCCTATACTGAAGCGAAATTGCTTCTGTACCTATAGTATTATTTCTAAACTCATACTATTGCATAGTATGCACGAAAATTTTCGGAATTGAAAATATAAATAATAAATTTGGACAATGAAATAAAAAAAATATTTGTTTGTCTAAACTGTAAACATATATTCCTCAATGCATTTTTTTTATGTTGTTGATAGATGTGTTTTCTTAAGAAATTCAGTTAAGACTCTTTTATTGGAAACAATTAGCTGCTTAGTATATTTTATTTTTATTTTGTTATATATTTATTAAGTTAATATTAATAGGGTGGCACGGAAAAAAATATTACATTATGGCAAAAATTATTTAATTATATTTTAGTTTGTTATCTTAATAAGTGGCACTCTTAAATGTTAAAATTATATCTATATGGAGAGTATAGATAATTTTATAACGTTTAACTGTGTATAGATGAAATCTGGAAACAGCTTCCTAGAAATTTGTATTTATAATATATGGATTATTTCTTTTACGAGTATTTTAATATTATTATTCGAATAATTTGCATTCTAATAAATTGTTTAAATAAAGCTAAAGTAGGAATATAATGGAAAAACCGGATATACCACAAAATATTCAAGTGATAGCAGTAAAATGTTTATTATTTAATTAAGAAAATTCGTATTTCATCACTCGTCTGTTATTTACTGTTTTATAGAATAAATTCTGAGGTTATGGCCAAATAGTCCACTTGAATTTCAATTTTAGAGATTTGATTTTTGTGAACTTAAATTTTATTTATCTTTCCAACTAATATGATTTTAAAATATCTTAATGATATTTTTTTTTTTTTTTTTTTGCAGGAAGTTGTGCAGTTAATTGAGTGCCTAGATCCTAATCAGCATGGTGTGGTCACTTTCGCCGATTTTTGCAGAGGAGTACAGTCCACCCTCCAAATCAAAGGAGTTAACTTTGAGGAAGCCGCCCTTAGAAGTCAGCAGGTGAGTGTTCTTTTATCAATGTAAATAGGGGTTAAGTTTCGTTGCAACGCTAATTTTAAAGTCACGATTTTGTAATGATTGGCAAAACACAATATTTTGTTTAATTGCAATTTATGATCATCACCTTATATCCCAATGAAAATCCTTTATAGCATCATTATCTTTAAACCAGCGGGAGTGGTCTCATTATAACTTTCTCTCTTACTCTGTAATAAAGATGTTATTCCAGTGAACGTCTTGCATGCCACTGACGTATAGCAGTTAAATATATATATATATAACCTTTGGCGAGAATGTAACACTTTTACTGAATTCTATCGTGTGATCCTTGGCGAATGTTTTGGCGATTAATCTTTGGCAAACAGTCGAAATGATCCAAAAATCGAATTTGGGTTTCAATCGCGTTCTTCCCAACCTATTGAAACAAAAGTTGGACATAGAATTTCACTTAAAATCTCAAAATCACGTACCAAAATTTGATGTATTTAAGTCACTGCGTTTTGAGTTATCGTCTTTACATGTTTCTTAAAGTATAGACTGTCAGATAGTCTAATCCCCTGTTGGATTTTGCTTGAAATTGGTATGCGTCTATACTAAAGATGCTAAATCTATATACCAAATTTTATGATTCCAGCTCTTTTCCTTAAACAGCCGGATGGACAGACTTCCTCTGAACGGATTTTGCTCAAATCTTGGTAGAAATCTGCAAATTCAATTTTACGCCTGGATACCAAATTTCATCCGTTTTATTCTAAGAGTTTGAGTTATCTTTGCCACAGACAGATGGAAATTTTATAAAATTTTGTTTTTTGAACTTAGGAAGGTTTAAAAGGTAGAAACTGGAACTTTTTTTTATAATAGAAAGTTAAAATTTATATTGTCTTAGTTAGAAAGAAAGGGGTCTTTTGTGAAGCATTTATTAATCGTGTAAAATTGTTTAAGCATTAACCCCTTCTTTCATATTCGTTCATTTGTCAAATGCTTTATAAATTTACGCCAAGCAATAGAAAACGAAATACATGTTGAGAAATCTAAAATCCATTCCATCAACACACAATTCAATAAAAAATTTCAGAAGAGATAAATAATAGATTCATCTATTCAGATTGATATTGTCATGATATTTTAATTTTCTTTGATTGGGATGAATCGCAAAGTTATACATACTACTGGTAAGGATCAAACATTTAAAAAAATGCGAATTCACTAGTAGTTGAACTTTCCATAACATCGAAACGGGAAATACTTATAATTGGGAGTGCAATAAATAAGAGATATCTAATTCTGTATTTTGAAAAGATTCGCTGTTTAAATATAACTCTGTTTCATTGTTTAGAAGACATGGAATTGTTTTATTTAAGTGTCGAATATCTTGCTGAGTTTTAAACTTTATTCGAACTCAGACATGGGATGAAAGATTTTGCTGTATCATATAGGACTTTTCTTAATCGTTTATATTTGAGAACAAAGCTTTTCGCTTTACATAAAATAATGTCACAGATTACCATTTCTTATTTTATTTATATTTATGTGGTTATATACAAATCTATTTAAAAAGTGTTAGCATCAAAGAAGGAAGAAAGTAAATGGAATATTTTTTTAAAGTATAAACTTACATAAAGAAGATAAAAATTAAGAAATAAAATAGTTTAGAATTTTGTTTTTTATAAACGCATTTATCTTATTCTTGTCTTGTTTTGCGTTATTTTCTCTTGAGCAATATAGTTTTAAACGGGGTTTAAAGCAGGTATTGTGTACTGTATCTTCATATATGAGTAATATAATGGAAAATTAAGCGTCTTGTTGAATTTATATAAATTATTATCTTTGCAAAATTTCTAGATTCTCAACTGAATCAGATCCTCGCCAGACTTTGGATTCTAATACTTTTCCCTTTTAAATTGAATTTTCACTGACAAGTTCTTTCTGAAAACCCTAAATTAACAGTACTTTGGTCCATTCCTAACCTTGATATCAGCTGTTGCTTTTCCATGTTTTTTGGTTAATCATGTCCACTTTATCTCGGTCAGATTTTGACTTTTTAATTTTCTTCTACGGTTTCATTTTTATTAGTCTTCCAAAGCATTCAGCTTCTTTCTTTTGCTTTAAACTCTAATTGAACATAAAACGGAAAAAGTGTGTGTGGAAGGGGGGGGGGGGAATGGAGAGCGGACTGGAAGTATAATAAAAAACAATCCAATACTATGTTTCCACGAAATTTACGTTTGCCGCCATCTTTTCTTTTTTTGGACATAATGGCTCTAACAGAATCTACTTTGTATCGATTTGTGCAATGATCTGCATCATTGCCAACTGAAGTGGAACGGTGTGGGGGGGAGGGAATAAACGTGGGGACCGATTGCAGCATGGAGCACGTGCCAGCGAATTCGTCGAAGTCAACAATGCGTGCAGAAAGAATTGGAAATCTATACCCTACGTGTACTCTCTTCTGCCACCTCTTCAGTGTTATGTTGTCCCGTATCCAAGCAACTGATTGACGAGTGGACTTCTTTTCCTAGCTGCAACTGCAGCCTTTATTGTTGCTGCCACATCAAAATGTATCGAAAAACGTGATTTTCATTTTAAACGGTAAAGGTCAACGTTACTAAGTTTCTATTTCGGGAGCGTCATTTCGTACTTAACTGGATTGTGGTGTATGCTTTTTAGTGCTCGTTGAGACTTGCGAGAATTACAAATATTTTGTGAATGGGCGCGCACAATCGCACATAATGAAGAGGGGTAAGGACCTTTTGTGGATATTAACCTTCTCGGAATCGTTGCTTCTTTGCATACTAAGTTCGCATTTCGGGGAACTCTTGATCTAATTAATTCAGTTCATTCTACCTTCTGAGACGTTTAATAATAACAGATCAAAAAGTTGGAGTAGGTGGCGCTTATATGAATAGTTTGACTTCAATGGTTTTCATGTTTGATGGTTAATTTGGATAATAAACAGTGTCGAATTTAATTATAAAAAATATATATATTTCTGATAGAATAATTATTTTAAAAAATATTTTTTGATGATATGCATTTTTCATAGATTTGAAATCTGAATTTTGAAATTGATGGTTGTTATATGAATAGTGCACATAAGATTTCACGGCTTTTCCTTTTGTCAAAAAAAAAAAAAAAAAAAAAAAAAATGGCTAACTTTATAATAAAAGGAAATAATTCTAGAAGAAGATAGATTTTTCTTGGGTGAACTGAGGAAAGTATTTTTTAAGAATTAAACACTGAACTACGATTGCGCCCGTGATTTTTTTTTTTTTTTTTTCATATTATCGCCCCACCCCTCGCCGTTGCATACGCATGGTATAATGTTCTTTCAATCCCATTTTGATTTTATTGATCACACGAGAATATTTTAGCTTAAAAAACAATATATATATATATATATATATATATATATATAATATAACTCAAAGTAACTGTGACACCTACCTCCGTAAGTTAAAAAAATAAGCAATGGAACTCGTCCGGTAACCCGGGTCACTGCTAGAGTACCTCAGGGGTGTTTGTGCTCCGGGGAAACCCCGGAATTCCGGGGATTTTGAACTTCGATACCCGGAAATTCCGGGGATCGTCGTTCAAAAGGAAGTAGGAATAATAATGAATTATTTATTTTGATCTGGGTAATTTTGTTTGCTTTGAAAGCAGAAAACGCAAGGTCAGTGTGTGTGGTGAAAACTTTTCCTTTCTTTCTCCAAAGGCAGTGATAATGCGTGAAAAGGGGGAAAAACTTCTTTTTTGTTCTTTCCTTATTGCGAGTTATGACTCATTCCCCCGGTTCTCGGACATTCTCTTCTGGATTCTTTTCGGCAAGTAGGCGCGGCAGAAAAAAAGGGAGAGACTTCGTTCGACCAGATGTGCGATCACGTGACCTGGGTTCAAAGGTCTTAATTTTGCAAAAAAAGTAATTCATTGAACTTTTATAATTAGGTCATTCAATACTTCATAATCGTAATTTTTCATTTCTCCCCCCCCCCTTCTCGAAACTCCAAAATGTCGGTAGTAAGTCCGTAAAAGTTTCCGGGGATTTTTTGGGGTCCCACAAACACCCCTGGCACCTGGAGCCCTAAGGCGCAAAAAAAAAAAAATGTTCCCCTAACCAATATGCACTTGCATATTCTCAAATAAATCCAAGTATAACAAAATTATTTTTAAAAAAAGTTTAACAATTTTCATATTTTTAAAATATTTAAATTTCACAAAATATAAAACCATTTTCAGTAATATTATTCGTCACTTTTTATTTTAAGCATCAATAACTCATTAACATATTAATACTACATGTCAGTATTCATTATGATGGCTAAAATTCAAAAAACGAATTGTATATTTGTTGCTCCTAAACCAGCATCTAACGTTAAAACAGATACTAGCATTAACACTATAAAGGAAGTTTTAAACATGGGAATTATTTAGTAAAGGCTTTATGAGCGTGTTGATTGTTTCCACGGAAGGCGGAAAAGATATGAAGATGCAGTATTTTCAATTTGAAAAATTCCAAAAATTACTGAAAATTGAAGCAATTTGTTAAATGTAAATTTGAAATTCAGTGAGTAAAATGCATCATAATGGGAACACCGTTATCGTTATTATGATTGTTGTTATTGCTATTATTATTATTATTCGAATGAATCGACAGTTAGCAAATTATTTAATATTTTCGCTGGATTCAACAGATATTTAAAAAGATTTTGAATTTATTTTTTTTCTCAGAAATGTGCCTATCAAAAAGAACTGAAATTTTTTCATAGTCCCACTACTATGCTGTTCCAATTTATGTAATTCGAAAATTTCGCTCTGTAACAGGGCCTCCGAAAAAGCAATAAAGTCGTTTGTCATGGGGCTCCGTCTGTATACAAAAATGCTTAATATTTCTATTTCTTTCACTCCGACTGGATCTTCTAGTGTATGATTGTACATTAGATTTATTTGCGTTTCTCGTTTTGGATCATTTTCATTTATAATCTAAACAGCGTGACTTAAATTCATTTTGCTCAAAGTATCAAACACAGATTTGTTAACTTAGACTTTCCACCGATTCAAACATGTAAACAAACCAAACTTATGAGCTATTGCCAAACAGCGATTAACAAATTGGACTTGATTCTGCGTCCACACTACCGTTTTAGATTGACATATATGAAAGATTTGGTGACCTTATGGCGAAGTTTCGGTTTCAAGATCGAGGTGAGGTGGGAGCTTAAGCTTCGAAATCCAGATTCAACGTAGAAGAAGGATTTTCATCGTGTATGTTGGACTCATGCATATTAGATCTTATGTCTTGGGTAAGACTTTTTGTAGTTTTTGTGGTCCAAAATTCTGGGATGGGCGTGCCAGCTAAAGTGCCTTCCTTGTCTTCTGACCTTGTTCAAAATACCATACCTAAATAGCCGAAATTAAAAATATTTTATCGAACCGAAAAAAGTCATAAGTATCCAACACAATTCGTATCTGCTCATATAAAAAATAGTGATATATTGGATTTCTTCCTTGTTATTTTATATTCATGAACTTGAAACCCGGTTAAGAAAAATAGGAGGGGTTGAGGGGAAGGTGAGAAAAAAAAATCATTCTACACGAACTCTTAATCTTTAGCACTCCATTGGCTCGGCTATTGGACACTTGGTTGCATTCATGATTAAAACCCATTTAATAGAATTTTTTAGTCACACAATATCGATTGAACTTTATTGAGATTGTAAGTACTCATTTTGGTTCATTAATCAATGTAATCGCCTTCCTTTTTAAGGAATTTAACCAGCGAATGCAATCAGCATCTAATTAATTTTTAGATGGTATGTGAGGTTGAAGGTTAAAATACTTCTTTCACGAGCATTTTAAGGCCATCGGAGTGTTAAATACTTAATTTAGATGCTGATTCATACAACAATCATTGCAACGGATTCATTCAGCCTTTAAATTTGGAAACACACCCATTCTCTGAAGAAATGACGCAAAGCGGCTACATTAGCACCCACCCTATTTTGCTTAACCTACCCCACATCCGGTCGTCAACGTGGTCGCGCGGTCATTCAGTCACCCCACCTTCACGTCATTGTCTCGAAGATTTCATGTAGACATTATAAATTATCTTTTGAGAATCTTTCTGTTGAATAGTATTTTATGCAATTATAAGACCACTGTTTTTGTGTTGTATGTTCATTCATATTTTCTGTCATATATAGGCAAGATATAACATTATTTTTTAAAATATTTTTTGTATCTCCAAAGGCATTGTTGTGATGTTCTCATAATATCAATAGAGGCAGTTATGAGCAATTTAAAATGCCAATTCCAGTCTATGTTTTTAGTGATAAGTTGCTTAGAATTGGTATTTTTCTATTTTAAACAAAAATTCCAAATCTCTTTTTGAATTCATCTTTTGAGAGAAACCACTTATCGTATTTTTTCCTAAAAATTTTTGTTATTTTATGTAATGCTTGAGCTCCCAATTCAAAGTGCCCCGAAAAAAAATATCTTTTGTGAATTTTATTATTATTTTTTATTTGGAAAACTCTAAAATGTCTAAAAAAATTTTCAAAAAAAAAAAAAAAAAAAAAGCGGAGAAATTTTTTTTTTTAAATCTTTGTGGCGACTGGTTTTTAAAAACATTAAATAGTAATGTCCGCGAGTGTAATGTTGCGTGTCTTAGGCTTTCGGTAAGTGCGTTAAAAGAACAATAATTGCTACAAAATGTTGATTTGAAATTTAATATTCACTACTATTTTCAGAAAATTGGCTATTATAATACCATTTGAAATCTTAGATATACATTTAGAAAAAGAATTTTTTCCCAGCTACGAAAATTCGAAAAGATAAAGTACTTATAAGCATTTTTCGACGAACTTACCTGTTTTCATGAAATTGAATTTTTCGCAAAAGAATGAAACTATCTATCTGTGATATAACTTCTTAGTAAATATGTGCTTAAATGGAATTTTTCCAAGGATTCGTTAAGTCTTTTTAATTGATAATGTATTTTTACAAATTTATATTTTTAAAAAAAATTTCTCCTGCCCTATTTTGGCTATCTTAACTTCGACAACTCATTTTATAAGTATTTTTAATATAGTATTTCCCCCCTCCCCTAAACCTCTTCTGCCAGTTTCATACCTTATCATTCAGTCTCGAAAACTCAATGTTTCAAATTTGTTATGTTATCAGCTCGATGTTATGAGCTCCCTCCTCTTCTATCCGCTCCGAAATTTGAGAGTAAATATCGCAGTTTAATATGGATAAGCTACCAAAATATATAAATTTTAAAAAAAATGCTGTTGTATATTTTATTCCACATCTCAGTATTTTTCTTGTCAATTTTACGTGACTGTAAGAAGTAGTCATTGATTTTTTTATGTACTTTATTTGCATATCAAGATAATTAATGTATAGTATGTTTGACTATGGTTAAATTAACTGGTCATTCATCTAATAAAAAGTGAAAGAAAAAAAACTAATGATGATGAATGCTTGTTGTAATATTTAATTCTTCATCTCTACCCCCTAGGCGTTACTGTAATAAAAGTCAGTCTTTCATAGCCTGTCATAGTCTTTTCTCTGAGATAAAACAATGATATTACAGGAACTGTAAATTCGGACCCTCCGGACTTGCCATAATTGTTAACACGTTGACTGCCGCGTGACTCGACTGTGATTCACCCCTGCTATCCGAATGTACCGATTCATCTACTTAATGACCCTTTCTCTAGTATAGTTAAGAAGGGTTATTCTAAGTAAACAGATATCAGAAATTAGATTCGTAAATCATGATGTTTGGATTTCGTATGTTTGTTAAGCGTGACTGTGCTAACATGTTAACACGGTAGATGTCACAATTCACAGCTGATATTTGGACCATCCGTCTCACTAGATGACTTCTTCTTTAATATAATTTTACCTATCATCTGAGTAGATGGTTCGGTACAATCGTAGGCGTGAATAGCAGGCGAATCATACGTGAGTCAACGTGTTAATCCAAAAATGTTCCAAAAAAGCTTAATAAAAAAGAGGGATTTTATGAAATAAAATTAAAAGCGAATGATCAATTATTTTTTTCATTTTGGCAATATAGTAATCCTAAAAACTTTTGAATGCAAAAATTTAATATCGATTAAATTATAACTATGTAAATGAAAACCTTTTCGTGTTGATTTGTGTCTTATTTCTGTAATTTTGCTTAAAACCCATGGTTACCACTTCAATCTTTTCCTCGGATAATCGGAAGTTTACTACATGTAAATAAATGTATATTAAACGGAAAAAAAATTAGCTGATGGAAGGAATAAATAAGAGAAAAATCATTTAGACTCATAATTTTTTTAAATATTTGAATCATTAATTTATTGATAATTGTACAAAAGTAGTAACTCATTCGATGTTAGCATCGCCCTTAATACTTATTTTATCGAAGGTTGTTTAGGATGACGAAAACATTTCGTTTGATTTCTAAGATTATCACATAACGATGACTAACTCAGATTCTAAACTATGCCTTTTCTTTTCTGAATGATCTTACAAGAAATGAATGTTTGTTTACATGTTACATTCTATGTATACACATTACACAATGCCATTCATACGTTAATAATTAGGGTATGTCTATTTAAAATATGTATAAAGTATCCCCCTCTTCTTATTGCTTTCTCTTTGAAACCTTCACAAGTGAATCTAATTTTTTGTAGCTTTAAACCTACATCATGACAAAAACGAATAAGTTGAAATATTTATATTGAAATGTGAAAATTACTCAACATTATTTTACGTTATGAAAAGAATATTAGAATAATTTTATAAAATATTTTCTGCTCTTAATTCATATTTAAAGCATTATTAATTTTTTTACCACGTGTGAGCATAATTTTGATTCAAATAAATGATCGATGGCTTCTTTAAAAATGTTTAGATAATAAGCAAAGAATTGTAGAATCTTCAAGCTTGTAGGTATCAGAATGTATGCCAAGTGAACAGCTAGGAGAAAATAGGATACATTCTTTTAAATTCTATTTTCATATGTATTAGTACTTTTACTGAAAAGTTAATCCTGAATATCAATATAAACCTATTTCTAAGAGATGCAGTCTTGAAAATGTCTTTATCTTAAGATGACTTCTACAATAAAAATATAGAAAAATAACGTAAAATTAATTTAATACAAGATGCCGAGAAACAAAGCAGCTTTATTTTAAGTCTTAGATTCTGCCAATATGTTTCAAGGGCCATTTTTGATATCATGCAATAAAACGGATCTGGTCTATTTTTCACAATTCTTTCTGTGTTAAATCTAAGAAGTTTAAAAGTAAAATCTCCCCGAAGTATTCAATCGGAAGCTGGTTTACAGATGTTGATGATCCTGTCTTTTAATCCGGAACAAAATGTTTTCAACTTTTAATCTTATTAAAATCATATTCCCTTTTTTATGTACAACTTGCCCTCTGGACCGTAACAAATGAAGCTTTTAAAGACCCTCCTCCCCAAATACCGTGGGCTATTAATCCGTCATTATGTTAAACTGACCTTTTAATCCGTTTCGATTGTTCGGTTTTTAAGGACATCCATTAATGCGCATTGATATTCAACTTGATTTTTGTAATACTGTGGAATTTTTTGATGCAATAATATAGTTTAGCATATATTTTGAGTATGCATTTATTTATTTTTTAATGAAACTTAATCAGTTTTTAATGCCTTTGTCCCGATTTTTATGTAATACTGTTTATGAAAAGATTAACCCTTTATTATGTTTTTAAAGATCTTTTCGTATCGTTGATAAGCAGATTTGTGATAGATATTATAATCGATGTCATTAATAAAAAGAGAAAACGAAAGATAAATAAATGTTATTTAATCGCCACGCATTATGGGACAGAGAATGAATGAAATAATTCAAAAATTAGCTGTAACAGGTAATGCGCAGATGTCTCTATTAGCGAATTACGGGATGTTTGTATATCTTTTTAAAAATATAATCACTCACTTTTTATGATTTTTACTTATTTTATTTAAAACTCAGTTGTTTAAATAAAATAATTCGTGGAAGTCTTTGAAAAGATCTCTTTTTGGTTATTAAAATGTTAGGCTTTAAACTGTTGTTCATTCTTGTTTTTGTTATAATGGAAAATTGTATAATACAACTAGGACTTTTAAATATTTTTCTTTCGCTGGATTTGTTTCATCTTAGTAAAATGGAATTTTACAGAGTTCTATAATTTTGAGCCTTTAAATTTATATATTTTTGATGACAATACTGATTTTAAATATTTTCTGAACTTAACACTCAATTAATAGATTCACTTAAATTTTGCTTGCAAACCAGTTGCTACATCTGTTAATTATTATTATTATTATTATTTACAAAATTGGTTTCACGAATATACGATGCTTAAAATTAGGAATTAAAAACAAAAGCTAAAAAGCAAATATAATTTCAGTATAAGAGGGATTTTTGTTGAATTTATTACATTGTGAAATTTTACTTAAAATGAAAATAGGGAAATGCGGAATATAGGAGGAATTAGTTATCTGCGTTATCCATATACCTAAAGAATAGCATTAGTATGAATAAGCCACCATAACTTAATGTGCGATTTATTTAGGTGTCATTGCTAAATTTGACGAATTAAAGCATCGAAAACTAGAATGAATCAATTCAAAGCTTTCTCTAAATTGAATTAAGCCTGCATTTGAAATGAAGGGCATATTTCATTTTTAAACCAGAATAGATCGAAAGAATTATAATTGCCTAAAATAGTAAAACATTGTTCACTTTCATTGTTTATAAAATATCATGCATAACTTAGTTGAGCGAACAATGTGGATTGGACTTGTTCTCATCGCGTAGTTCATTATCCATAAAAATATGTTTGATTTTCTTAGTAAGTATAAAAATGTAAATGACGATTCTCTGAAGAAATATTTTTGCATTTATATACTGTGATTGGAAAGGAGCCAAGTTCATCCAGGTGATTCTCATAAACATCTGGATTATCTTTTTTTGGATTGACATTTGTTAAGAACATTGCAATAGGTGTCACAAAACTTCATAGGGCCAAGAAGTGGCTAAATTTGCCATTATGTGTATAAATAAAAACGTTCATTTAGTCCTTACAGGGCGATGTCTTGGAAATCCCAAAATCAGTTTTGCAGTCTCTTGTGAAGAATTTGCTATCTAATCTAAAGTGGAGAAGGGGGGCCGCGCAGCTGGGAAGTCTGTCGCCAGACATACTTTGGGTTCACTCTTCACTATTTTAAAGATAAACATGAGAAGGCTCATGGCCGTCGAAAAGATGAACGAGAATTGTTGGTAAACATTGAAGTGTTTCAAAATTCTCTTGTGAGTGGCGACTTAAAGATTTTTATTTTTTTATTTTTGTTAATACATATAAGTATAAAAAATCATTAATACCTCAATTAGTCTGCAGCTTGCAGAATGATGAGATTTAATGGTATACAAAAGCCGAACTGCGAAATTGAATAACACAATCTCTTAACTGTCTGTCGATTTTTGCATGTACAAAAACTGCATTATGATGATAGACACAAATATGATTTTATACTATATATGCAGTAGCCACATAGTATTGCTTGTGATGTGATGAATGTTATGATATCAAAATCACAATAACGAAGATATGAAAACGAAGTAAAAAAAATAGCAGTTACTTTGCTCTTTAATTTTCCATTGCAACAATTATTCATCTGAAAAATTAACAAACGATAGCTATAGTTCAGCTATTCTCATATAAGTTTACACGATAAACTAAGAGGAAAAGAACTAAATAAATGCAATTTGGCACTTAGCTTTAGCACCTAAAGTATGAATTCTTATCAAATTTTGAACCATTTTTATCAAAAAGTTAACTTTCTACTTCCGCAAGCATGTTATAAATGAAATTTTTGTGCGATCTTGAATGACTAGTTTTATGTAGTGACTAGTTTTATATGACTATGTTCTATGAATGAGTAGTTTTGTAGTTCTACGCCAATTTTGGTTACAATCGGCTGTAAAAATAGGCGTTCAAAATAAGTATTCGATTTTTTGTACTTGTGTATTAACTGCACGTCAACGATTCGTCGCCAAAAAGAACGTGAAAGATCACAAGATAGATTTAGTAAAAGCTGTGTATTCACGCCAAAATTCGATATTTCGTAGTTATGGATCGATCGAGATCGATATTTTGTAACGATACCTTTATTTTTACTACACTATGAAGCACACATTCCTCAAGGCCTTGTCCAAAGGGCATAATTTATTTTTATTTTATTTATCTGTATTTATTTATTTTATTTGGAAACACCTTTATTAGATTAATGCATGAAATTTATTATGCGTGAAAGTGCTGGTGAAATCACTCTCGCTGGTTTAAATGTAGATTGGAATGATTAGGTGAACTTTATAATTGTCATTTGGTTTAATTAAATTCGTTCTTTTTAAAGTATTCCTGAAGGAAAATGTATCTACAACATATCCAACTATCACAAACAAATCCAAATTTTGTGTCGAAGTGCTCTTGTAACTGATACCATTCCTATTTGTGAAAATGACCATATTTTGATTCTTGGATATCTTTGTTTATGTTTTGAGGACATTTGATGCCTGTTGACACCTGACCATTGCCCTTCAGTGTTTATGAATGAAATGCTTGATTTTTTTTGCAGCCCAGCGTGACGGTGAGCGGGACGAATCGGCGGGACGACGAGTGTTCGCCACCCCCTCCCGGCGACACGGACAGTGCCATCGCCACAGGAAGTGACGTCAGCAGGGAGTCCTTGGCGGACAAACACGACAGGTACAAGCGCCCACCTTTTATCATTATTATTACTATAAAATCCCTACCAAGGTTACTAATGATAAAATAAAAATTTCTAATTCATTCACGCAAGTAAATTTACAGTTAAATGATAATAGAATTGAATCGAACAGTTTCTAGGCAGGGCCGAATAATCAAATAGCCAACTGCCTAAGTGCTTCGAGGCCTTCAAATTTCTTTTGCAGCATTTGCTGGGAAATTTAATTTTGTATTTTTATTTTACTTTACTAGGGTTATATACTAGTACTTATTCACATTAAAATCTAATTCAATTTAAATATCAGTGTTACAAAAAAGTTATGCAATTTTGAAAGTTGAAGAAGTGTCAAACTTTACATCTCCCTCATCATAATACATTTAACCTGGCTCTAATTCTATAGTATTTTGATTTTTACTTTTTAATTTGTAGCTTCAATAGGGTTTTGAATATTATCAAAACTGAACTTGACATATCGTAGTATATTTTATTCTTATGCTGATTATCCTACCTTCAAACATGCATTTAATCTCTGAAGCCTAAAAAGTCAAGTGCCCCGAAAATAAAATGCTAGAGCTAAAATGTTATGTATTTGTTATCCTTGTTTAACAAGCTCTGAATACGATTAGTGAAATGAATGAAAAGAACAGCTTTACTGATCTTTTCAGCTTACAGCTTTACTTTTAGTAATCCCGCATCAAAATCTGTGTCTTGAGAAATAAATACAATGTTTAAACGATGTGATAAAGCAAATTTAATATTCATATATCACGTTTAGCATGAAAATAATTCTTTTTTTTTTTTTAAAGTAATATCAATAAAAGCATACACTCAGAATTTCAAGCGCTTATTCTGTTCTTCAAGAAAATTAATTGAAATTCGTCTTGGGAATGATACTGCATCTTAAGCACGAATTTTGTGTAAAGTCTAAACTCTGTCTGTAGTATGTTATTTTTTTTTTTTTTTTTTTTTTTTTTTAAGGTGCGTTCAAGGAAACCGCCTTGTTCTAGTTCACTGCCTTATCATATTTAAGTCCCACGTGCTACCTACTTGGCCAGTCGGACATAAATTTTAGTTTTTGTCGTATGCATCCACTTATTAATTATCAATAACCTTCAAATGAACTTGCTATGAATCACCTTTTTCAATATCATTTTTCTTTTATTATGTCTTGTTAAATTTGGTCGTATTCGTTTTTATGACCCTATTTCAGGTCGTATTGTCATGGATATATTGTTGACCTTCTAATTATTAATCATTAGAAGTCTTATAATGCAATTCCGTGGCAAAATAGTTGTATGAATATATTGGCATGAAGATTTGCAAATTTGTGTTGCATCCCCCCCCCACCTTCCACCAACATTTCAGTAAAAAAAAAAAAAATGTTTCCCGCTGCTGTCAAATTTTTTTTATTACCTTTTTTACAATAGCATATTTACTTAGATTTGAATGCTCAGCATATGTGTAAAATCCTTTCCTCATTTCTCATAAATGAAGAATTCTGAAAGAAATTTTTACATCATCTCTAAACATACCTAAAAAATGTCATCTTCAAAAAAATAGATAAAAATTCTTCAAAATTCTGAAATTTTATAGTTTCGATGATTACAATGTTTATGTCTTTATATTCAACGAAGTAAAAGCTAACGTTTTTCTCCACCCAGATGTATATTTCATGCCCCTTTCTCATGTTTCATTCGTGTACCATTGAAATTTTATTTTTTGTTATGACTATTGTCTTGGCTAACCGCACGGAATTTCCACTTTAGAATGCTGATCTTCGATCTCTACTGGGCAAATGCATTTCTCTACATTAACTATCGACAGATCGGATAAATTTTTAAGACGGTTGTCTCTGACATCGTTTATAAAATGTCCAATTTTTAATTTTTGCCCCCCCCCATCTTTGAAAAAAAAATTAAGCATATTTAAGAGGGCCTTAAGGCTAAAATATTATATTTTTTCTGTTTCAGTGGAAGCGATGAAGCAGAAGAAAATTACACTTGTCTGGGACACTTGTCCCGGCCCGACAACAGGTAAGAGGAAAAAAAAAAAAAAAACTGTCATTTCATTGCAAAGTCTTATAATCAAAATACTACTTTGAGTTGTTTGTTTTCATTTAAAGAATACATTGATAATCATGAAAGAAGAAAGATATGCTTAATGGTTTTTCCCCTAACTTTTTTTTTTTATTTGGTTACAATGAAACGTTTTTACAATCAATGTATTGTTACTATTTTTCTGACTCATTGCCTCCAGCCTGAAAGAATGTCGTCTTTAGAGGTGACTTTCAATTTAATTTCATTTACGATTGGCTTCTTTGGTTTCGGAGTAGACAAATAAGCTTTTGTTGAATGGCAAAATGTCTGCAATTTCCCCTGATTTGATTGGCGATTGTATTAATGAGCAGAAAAGCTCATTGTTTATATTTTAGCAGTGCGGATCATGATGTAAAAATTTACGAATAAGCGTACGAGTAAATGAGTGATACAGGAGTGAACAAAGCATGTAAATTAACATATGAAATCGCATATAAATGGAAATATTTCTTAGAAATTATATACAGTGACAGTCAAAAAGTAAGCGCACTTCAAGTAATTATTCCATAAATAATTGATAACATACATCCAAGTTTCATGACTCAAATTGATCAACCATGACTGTTTCCGCGAATTCGGCATTTTCAGAATCAAATTTTATTATTTTTCAGATCAATTAATTATCTTTTATGTAACTATTCTAAAGTATTTTTAATATCCCAAATATTTTTTTTATATAAATTTATTCATTTTATTGTTCAGTCAAGCATACTTATTTTACTTCTCGGAGTTTGACGTAATTCATTATTTTATGAAGTTCGGTTCCAAGTCTGAGTCATATCTAATTCATGAATTCAAATGTAGAATCTTGTTTTCAAGTTTCGTGATTTTAATGAATATAATAATTTTACATTTTTTTAACGATTGTAAATGTTTATATTTAAATGATACTCATATGTGAATAATGGTTCATTCAGCTACTAAACTACTGCTAATCATCTGACGAATCGGGTAATTCACATGCAGGAAAATCAAATTATTCATCAAATTAAGTATTTAGTTGGCGAGTAAATTAATCAGACTTTTTTCCCAAAAAAAAAAATCTGTAGTGAGATACTATCTATCTATAGTGGGTGGCATTTACCTGAATTTTATAATGGGAATGTGTTATACAATACATTTTAGGAATGCTTGAGCTTTCACTATAGTCTGTGTATTTTCTGTACTCGGTTCAAGATCACATTTTCTACCTCGTTACTGGTTGTCTACCTGTTAACACTGAGGCAGATAACAGTGTCAGTCTTTTTTTGTACACAGCTGTTAAGGTATTCCCAAAACGTACTGACGTGGGAAAAAAACAAGCTTTGTCGAAACCATGGCAACGGAGAAGGAGAAAGAGTGAAGAGTAAGGAAAACGAGTGTCCTTGAAACGCCTACAGAAATTACACAGACTATAAGATAAAACATCTTTCATTACTATGATAAGTTGAGGGACTATTTGGATGATAATTTAATGAACCAATCACAACATGAATTTATTTTGGTCAGAATCCATAAAATATAATGTTTGCAGCTTAAAACATGCTAAGGTAGAAGATTTGTAAGCATCCAATTATCAGTTGACGTGTTAGGCATCCTTTGCCATTCCATTTTTTTCCAATACAAAAACAACTTGTACTCGATCAGTGCAGACAACAATCAAAATTCGATAGATATGTATATATTAAATTATTAAAATTAAATTCATATTAAATGTTTATGTAATAATTATTTAAAAGATGTATACTTTTTTTGGGGATACATGTAGCTGTATTTGAAGTAAAGTTCGAAACTGTTCAAAGTCATTCAATTCCAGTTGGAATGAGCTTGAAAAAACGATTACAAATATCGCTTATTACAATAAAATTCTTTGAATAAGCATTTTATATTAAAATTTTATCTGAATAAATGTATCATTTTATTATTTTTTCAATACCATTGAACTTGCAGTAAAACTTTTTGAATAAAAATATTACCTTAGGATGTCTTTTCCATATTCAAAAGATCTGTAAATTCTTTTGAGTCGATAATGTAAAAAAAAGTTTAACCACATACCTGTTTAAGGCTCTTTGACCCAATTTTACAAATCAAATGTTATTTTAATAGATTAAGGATCCATTTAACATTCTAAGACTAAATTTTTCTTTCCAAAAATGTCTTCATATTAAGTCATTACTTAAAGTACCGTTGAAGAAATCTCAATCTTTTAATTGTGCCAGTCGATGAGTCATCACCGTATCCCTTTACTTTCCAAAGTATCTGCTATCTCTGTGGGAGAGCATTAGCGAAACACTGACCGAGTGTTGGTGCAATACCATTTTCTTCTTTCTTGCCGCTTTTTCCTCCCGCGCGTACCTGTTTGTGTAACCTTGGCCCATACCTGTGCTGTTTGTTCGGTGTGTGTTGTTCTGAATGCGTCTTTGTTCCATCCCCCCTCTCTGTTCTAGTTCCGGCAGCTTCCGGAGCGCCAGCAGTCACGGCAGCAGCCATCCGTCCAGGAGAAGGAGGAGTTCCCGGATGCTCAACAGGTCGGGGTAAGTACCGGACTCTCCAACCACCTGTTCATTGTCCTGTCCATAACTTGTTGTCTTGTGAAGGTTTTTATCTATGTGTATTTGGTGATGGTACGCGCTGTTCTATTTTCTACGCATTGTTGTGTGTCTTTTTTCCGTTTATATTCTATTACTGGCCATTATGGATTAAATGGGTATTTTTATACTTTTTCTCATATTTGGGACGCTTTCGTTCAATTCCAGTCAATGTGATTAAGAAAATTACTTTAATGCTTTTCCGAATTATGTTTCTATGCACGAGTCTGCAGTTTAAAACAGACTATCTTAAACAAACAAAAATTCAAAATTTCGGCAGTTTTTTTTTTTTTTTTTCCCCCAAGACTGACAACAAATCTCCTATTTTCACATTACATCCATTCACCATCCCAGCTGTTATTTATCTGAATTTTTGATATTCGAAAGTCAATTGTTAGGAAGTCGCGGTCTCTTTTTTACACGTTATTTTTTTACACTACATTCGAAAATCAAGCATCGTTTTCCTGTTAAAATATAGTACTATCATTTACAGAATGGCAAAACTTATTTTTTAAAAAAAACCTTACTATTAATTATTTATTAGAGATTATTTTGTACTCCTTACACTTTAATAGATATTTTAAATTGAATTCTTTATGTAAATTTAATGGATCATAGATACATAGCTGCTAATATAATATTATAGTAGACCAACTAAGATATAAATTTATGCGTATTGTGTTGCCTTTTTCTATAATAGTAGTTGAGTAACTTGATATAAATTAGTGTAAGAGATATATGAGAAATAATTTTCAATTACAATGAATTAAAAACTGCAGTTTGTAATAAGAATTTATTACAAAAGTTTCCTTATCTACAGTCAAACATGCTATAAGCAAATTATTAAATGAATTTGTCAGTTGTTATTAAAAAGACTTAAGATGTAGGATATGATTCACTGCTGTAGGAATGAATTCTATCATAAATAAAAATAGGATTTATGTCACAGGATATGACCATCACGGTAAAGACCGGAAACAAAACGCTTGTTAGTTTAAAAAAAAAAAAAAAAAAAAAAAAAAACACTGAAATGATCATTTGCTAGGTTTCAGATATATAATGACTTATTCCAAAATCACCGGTGGTCATTTTTTTTTTTTTTTTTTTTTTGCAAGTAGGGTTAAAGAATATTCAATATCTCAATACTATACTCAACAGTTTTGTGAGAATCGGTATAAAGATTTCAAATTATGTTCACGTTATTTTAAACTATGGGTGCTTTTTTTGCTGTTAAATAATTCAAGATGGAAAAAAAAAAAATTGTAATGAGCCACCTTTTGCATGTGTAACAATGATGTAATTCTATTAAGCTATCAGAATTTCATCACACGTAATTGAACTCTGAGAATCGTTAACCTGCATATAAAAGCAGTATTTTAAAGTCTATACCAATTTAAAAATCATTTGTTCTGATGATACCTTATCTTGGTTTTTCGCGCTTCTTTCCTTTCAGTATTCTTTCCCGAAAAAATATTATTTTGTAAATAGAAAGATTAATGAGTGAAATAAGGTTCTGCATTTACAGATTTGCCAGTGGTACTAAAACATTTTTGAATACAAATTGCAAAGATGTATTGCGCATTGTTCAGTTGACTTCTAATTCCTATTGTCTGACAATTTTGCATGTTCTCTCCCAATTAATTTTTATCTGTGCTACAACATTTTACTTCCAGAAGCTGCATCTAAAGATCAGTTTTTAAAATCCGAGATCAGTTCCTTAAAGTATATTTTTGTTAACAAATCACAAATTGTTTTAGTCGTTATGATAAGAAAAGTTCATTGTTACTTATATCTTTCTGATGATAAAATAAAATACGTTATTAATTAAATTCCTGTTTAATGAAAAAATGCAATTGTGGAAGTCTGTTAAATGATTAGCGTTATCTTTTAAATGACCCTTTTCTTTGGAATGACAGTACGCTTTTGACTTAGGAATTGCTTATTTTCCCATGTGTTCCATTCCGTTTGATTATAATCTTTCTCATCTCATATGCGTTCATATTTATCGTATTTATTTGCATATGTGATAAATTCTTTTCCGCCATTTAACATTTAAATTAAACTCGCTTGAATTCCTTTTGTTTTAATTATCGATTGATCACCTATTTTAGTGCTCATTATGAATCTTTGAAGTAAAATGAACCCAATTGATATGGTCCAAAAACTGGTCATTCACAGTCACTCAACGCCAAACTAATCGTCAACGCAGAAAAGGCTGAAATTTCCATGGCATAGAGTGGAAAACTAGGTATCCAACTCGTTCTAATTCCCATCGAACTGTTTAGAATAAGCTTTCAGTGAATGCGGGTTAGAAGAGGGTATTTGGGTGTATGGACGTGATGAGACTTTCGGTATGCTCTTGCATGATATTCATCAAAGGGGGAGGGTGAATGAAATTGACGAAAAGAGCTTGTGTTCCTCTATAGACGACCTAAAAATGGAATACCGTGGTGAGGTAATATTGTAAATGACCAACTAAACAGGAATACCTTTTTTTTTCACTTCATTGTTGCTGCTTTCCAAATGCATCCTTTTCGCTTTCCCTCTAACTATAATCGTTGGTAGAATTGAAAGTTAATTGTAACAAAAATAAAGTTAGAGAAATTTAAAATTCTGAATTTTTACGTTTCAGAACAAGACAATCCCATCTTACATTCATTCATTTCATGTCATTCACTTGGAAGAAGCGTGCTAATATATGAAATGTTTCTGTAGTATTATCTTTGAAGACTTCAGATTTTGTACACAGTAACTCATCGTTTGTACGTTTTTCATTTATAACTCATTTCATCACAGCCGAATTCATTTATAACCGGTGTAATGGTCAAGTGCTTCGTTTATATGACGTTCTTTGCCATCCGTTTATATAGCGGGTTTTTTTTTTTTTTTTTTGTTTTTTTTTTTTTGTTTTTTTCCCTTGTCGTGCGATCACTTTTGAGGAATATGTGAAGCGTGATTGTGATCGAAATTACTGACATTCAATGAATTAATTAAATAGGAATTGCTGCTGAATAAGAATATATATTAGTTATTTCTTAAAATGGGATACCATCGAAAAACTTTGAAATTTTTTTTTATCTTCACAAATAGTAGTAGAAAATGATTCGATGACTTTATTCCGATTCATAATAAATACCCGCAGATAATCAGTATGTTAGACGATCAATTGCGTTTTTTTAATTATACATTTACCTGTATGAAGAAATGCATAACTTGCACTCGAAGTTTTCAATTAAATATGGTTTTTCTTACTTAAATGACCGATATTTATTTTCAAAATTTAATTTTTATTTTCAAAAATATATAATAATACATTATCCTAAAAAAAAGCTTTAAATTTTACCTTTGCTTTTGTAGCACTAAATTTATAATAATCAAATTTCTTAACTAAGATTTTGATGAAACCTTTTCTATTATACGTTGCATTGCGTCATTGCTTTGAAAGACGTATAAACGATGTTTTACTATATTTTTGAGGGATGCTAATTTCAGTTCTAGTATTTGACAAAGGAGAATATATCCAATGTATAGTTATCTTGCAAGTGATTGGCTAAAATAAGCAAAAGTTAGCCGGCTCTAAAATCCTTTATTTTTTTGTGTTATGGCAGTTTTTGTCCATTAAACGATATGATTTTAAGGTTGGTTAAGACCATGTTGACTGATTTTTATACCATTTTAAATATACACGGTGGGTTCAATTCATGGTCAATTTTGGTGGGTTCTTCTCAGTAGCTTATTTCCAACTAGGCCACTGGGTTGACAATCGAATAAATATATTATAAACAATCGGAATATAAACATTTCCTAATATTTAAAAAAAATTATAAATCTGGTTGGGCAATAAATTTGTAAAAAAAGAATTCTATAATTATAAAATATTAGGAAAATGATCGGTATATTTAGCAATGTGTTAATATTACCCTATCTGTTATTTTTGCAGTTATAGTATTTATAAACGCTGAGTTCTGCTGTAATAGTATTTATAAACCGGGATACCGCGCAGTCAGTTATAATAAATAAAAATATCTTCATTATATAGTTACTATTGTTGTGCTGTGTTGTGACTTTTGGCACTTTACAAATCCTTTACAGTTTTCTGTAAGCGATTTAAGCCGAGTGAGCGTCTCTTGTTTCTTCAGTAGTTTCAACTAGGGCCAAGAGTACTACTTAACTACTTCATGCGTCACATTCGCTTGCACAATCTCTTTTTTACAGGGGGGGGGCACATTCACACATCTCACAGATAAAACACAGAAGAACAACCATGCCCGAACCGGGATGCCCAAAGCACGGGAAGATGCGCTGCCCCTATGCCAGGACGCCGGCATTATACAGTTACTAAAATAAGAAAAGAAAAAAAGAAAAAACTTAAAAATAGATTATTAGCTGGATGTTGTTTTTCAAATTTGTCCAAAAAAGAAACTAATTTGTCCTGTTTATTCAAGCATCATATTATTCACGACCTAGGGTAGCAAAATTTCTACATCTGATTTTTTCACTAAAATTTTTATAGCTAAGACCTATAATATAGACCTAAGTGCTGAGTCTCTTTGACTTTTAAAAATGACTTAGTAGTTATTTATTTATATGAAACAACCAAGGAAGGGAAAATAGTTCAATAATTTACGTTCGGAAAATTTCGCATCGGTACTTTCGGTTACAAAATCAAAGTCCCTGAATAAACGCGATACCCTTGGTGAAAGAACCTATTTATCCCTCGATTTCCATAGCCGACTCAAATTTCAGCGAGGTGTCAGTCGATACCCCAGGAACCGGAGTGGATTGCTGTCTCTCTGGGAGCAATGAACAAAATCGTCTGTTTTGGAGTGGTGTGTCGACCTCATTAGTTTCACATGGGTTGAGTTGCTTTGCTCCTTGACCTTGGGACGGTCCACATATCCCGACGCGTATCGGCTTCTTTTTCTTCTTGGTTTATCTCCCCACCCTTTTCATTCGAAATGTAGTATTGCGTGTCCCGTGCCAGTGGAACATATCCTTATCGTGAGGGGACATCCCTAGATTGAGTAAGAGAAATCGAAAATTTAAGCCTGGTTTGTTCTCGGCATATCTAAAATGAGACTTTCGCTACGTCCCCTTATCACGTATGGTTCTGGTTGCATAAGAGAATGTGATAAAAAAAATTGTGCAGTAATTTTGAATGGTTGGATGACCCTCTGGGTGGTGGTGCATCCTCTATCAGTGGTTGAAGAAAAAGTGGTTCTGCTTTGTGTCATTCTTGGGGTTATTCGGTATTCGGTAACTTTCTTATCGTATCGCTTTGTGGTAGACTTTGAAAATGTTTGGGCCATATTTTAGATTACTGTTTTAGAAATTGCTAGCAATGACAAGTTATCAAAGCATGCTAAACAGGCAATGGGCTTCACAACTTTCAGTGGCCACAAAGTCACCAGATTTCAAGATAATTTAATTTTATGATTTAATACGATTTGCAAATAAGCTCAAACAAAACTCAGTTTTTGCTTAAATTTTTGAACATTATTCTTTGGATTCGTCTGTGCTTTCAAAATCATTGATAGATCAGCGTGATTTTTTATCATTACAGTTGGTTGGTTGATTGACAAGTCGTAACCCTGCTAAACTTTTATTTGAGCATTAATATTTTTGTGATTTTTTTTTGTTAACCATTCTATTTAAATTGCTTTTATATGTAAATTTCAATTTTTTTTATATACAGGGTGTCCCACAAGGTATGCAGCGTCTAAAATTTACAGATTCGGATAAAAAACGTCAAAACGAGTATTTTGATGTATAATGTATGGGGTCCCCGAATATAGCGCCATAGTCTGTTTGGACTATTACAAATACATCAAAATACTCATTTTGGCGTGTTCTATCCGAATCTGTAAATCTTAGACGCTGCATACCTGTGGGACACCCTGTATATTGAATATATACTTATTCAACACTTTTGAATGTGATCCGCAATTAAATGTTTTATTACTCCAGTTTATCGTAATATTTATTGCCTAAAAGTTGTTTGTATTGATAAAATATTAGAATTTTTAAAAATACTTGATTTTGGAACAGAAAAGGAGAGTCCAAATCTACATTACTAGGGAACCCTCAGGTAGCTTAATCCGATCCTGGTTTCTAGCTTATTTGATACTTCTTACTCTTACACTATCAAATCATAAATCTTATAAGATGTAGAAATTATATTTCACTATTTTTGCTTTCTCCATGTTAAGTATTAAAAGAAAAAGATAATTATGATACTTAAAACTTAGACTTTGACATTTTTATAAATCCCCTTGGCTTAAATGTTCTCTCGTCCGGTCCAAGAACGGACTCGGGAACTTTTCAAATCATGTCTATGTAACTAACAGTAACTTAAAATCATTGGGAATAGCCCCCCCCCCAAGCTTTCTCGCATGTATTCTAATAAGTCTTAACCCCCTCCCCTCATAAAAACTGTGGACCTTGAGCAAAGCCGTGAGTATCACGAGTGTTTTTATTTCCAGAACCCCACACATGAGCGTTTTTTGCTTCGTAGTATATTGAAAGAAAACTGGGTATGCAATTTGAACGCAATTTTATCTATCGAAAGAAACGAAAATTGGACACAGAATTACAGTTTTAAAGCAAGATTACACACTAAATTTCGTTTATCTAAGTCTTTGTGTTTTAAGTTATTTCTTTTATATGCATGCGAATATACAAGACCGAAAGATAATCAACAATTTGATACCTTTGATTCAAAATTTTATATGCATCAAATTTTATTCATTTAGCTCTTTAATTCAGTAGGTATCATGTCACTTACTCTCTGACAGACGAACATAAAATTTCCTGTGAATATATTGGGTTCAAAATTTTATAGAATTTACTATTTTAGTGTAAAAACGCATAGCTCCAAACGTTTTTGAGTTTTCGTGTCCTCAGACAAACATAATTCCAAAAATGTTTTTTAAGGACCCAGTTAGGTTTGAAGCTTGGAGATTCATGAAGCAAAATTTCAAATTCGAATTTTTTTTTTTTTTTTTTTTTTTTTTTACGGTTACATTATTTTCTCTTCCTACGAGCAAGACGAATGAAGTTCACTATACGGCCTTAATATCAAAATTATAGATATGTGTCTAATTTTGAGCAGTATTTCAAAAAAGAATCAAAACGTTTGTCTGTCCATCCATGAGTATGTGAACACAATAATTGAAAAAGCAGAGTAAGGTAGATAGATTGAATTCAAAGAATAGTTTTATCATTGCAGTTGTAAATCTACTAAGAGGTTTGTACCAAATCTGTTAATAGGTTGACTGACGATTTATTTAATGTGAGTCACAGAACATAACGGGATGAATATGTGATCTTTACATCGAAATTGGGATGTGAGTCAAATTTTAAGATTCGAAACATATGTAATGATTGGACATATGATGATGTATGTGTTTTCATGCGCAAGTAATTGCTTTATCTCTTATTATTAGATGTTTATTATTATTATTAATTTTGAAAAGTATCTGATCTTATCATTAGCTTATTACTTAGTAAAGCGACTGCATTTTTTTTAAAGATCTATTTTGCAAATCAATTCGTATTCGCTTCTCAATGTGAAATAGTCATGAAAACCGACTTACTGATTATGATGATAAGTTGTGAAATTTATTAGGATGTGATCGCTTCCGAAAAGGATGTTTTCTTTCTTCCTGAGGTAGCAGTAGTAAAAACTACTTCGTTTGAATAGTAATCAGAAGAGTTAAAAAATTTTCAATATATATGATTGCCACATTATTTAATTTTAAATAAAGTATTGTCTTGAAGTAAGGACATTATTTCAAAACAATTGTAAGTCTTCTTACTTTCCCGTTTGTGAATTATACCAAGAGAAAGCCCTGTAATCGTCCAAAAATTCGAATTCGATCTTTTGATGAACATCCACATTTTAGTATCAAAAGCTGAGTTTTAGAATTAAGTCTAGGCAGATGGAATTTGGTATGTGAGGTTTACATCAAATTTGTAGCTTTTTATTGAGCTTTTAATGAAATTTGTTCACAGCAAATATATCTTGTCTGTCTGTCCGTATACAATTTAATGTGATGACTACAAAGCGTAAAAAGTTAGATGGATAAAATCTGGTTCATAGTTTTAGCATCTAAAGTATATCAAATTTTGAATCAAATCCGTCAAAGGGTTGCTCATCTATCTGTCTGTATATTTGCATCCTTATTAATGAAATTTGGTAAACTAGCTTATTAATGAAATATATCGAATTTCGGTTTCAATTGATTAAAAAAACATCAAAAAGAATTTCATTCCCCCCCCCCCATTATAGTACGAAGTATAAAACACTCATTTTCGAGACTGAAAATAAATATCTGAATACGCGTGACACTCAGGACATGCTCAAAGTCCACAATTTTTATACGGAGAAGGGGGGAAAAGGAAAAGAGGAGTATAAAGCCTATATTAAGGATACTTGTAAGGCCGCGGTGGCCTAGTGGTAAGGTCTCGGCTTGTGAGCCGTAGGGGTTCAGGTTGGAGACCCGATTGCACTGAAGAACCGTCGTGTAAGGGGGTCTGTTGCACGTTAAATCCGTCATGCCAAACGTCCTCCCGCTGGTGTGGTGTGGAGTGGAGAGGGTAGTACCAGCTGAGGTGTCATCCTCATCATCTGACCGCCGTTCAAAATTACGAGGTCCGTCCCAAAATAGTCCTAGTGTTGCTTTACAACGGGACGTTAATATAACTAAACTAAACTAAAACTAAGCATACTTGTACGAGAAAGTTTCGGGAAGACCACTCCTGCAGTTTTAATTTCCTTCACTCACTAACCATTTCTAACATTGTTTTTGGATTTCAAAATACATCATGATAAATTATATACATTAAAAAAACCTGGCAATTTTTTTAAATTTCAAAATCCATGTGCATGTTTTGCATATGCTTACCCCTTTTGATATTAATAGTCTAATTTTCTTTATATCTTCTCATTACCAGGTACCATGATATTATTGAATATGCATTTTATTTGTATTTGAAGATTCCGAAATCATGCCTAATTTGGATCCACTATTCACCACAATGGCAGTTGATTTTCCCAGAATGATGCTCGAAATTTGACTGTAAATTTTTAAGCGAACAGTAGGCCAATATTCCCGCCTTCTGAATAGCAGGAGAGACAATGCGAACACTTGCGTGGGAAAAATCGGTCATTTTGCAGGGTCGTGTTTCAATTTTTCTCGTTCCTTTCCATTCATAGCTCCATAAGCACTGACCTGGAGACACAGTTGGAGTGCGGCGTTAATGTGAGTTTCGTGATCTTGCAGTTTTCCTCTGCGAAAACGGGGGGAGAAAGAGAGAAATAAAAAGGGAGGAGACATTGAAACTCCCCTACCTTCATCGCGTGATCCGAGTGATTTTTTCGTGATTCGATTTTGACGAGATTTCCCTTGAAGCAGCCAATTCGTTTTCTAGGAATGGAGTCAAGTTCTAGATTTTATGAGCGCATGAAGTTTAGTTGTACTTGCCCATTGTCACTCTGTAACACTTGATCGGTTTAAACAAAATTAATTCTTGAAGTGTACGAACCCTAAAACAACCTTGTTTCTTCCAAATTATTTTTTAAAAGAAAAGTTTTTTATTATTTAAACATGTCCTTTAGATCGGAAATGTGTATAACTTTTTTACTGCTTTAAAATATAATTTTTGCCTCTCCCCCCCCCCCCTCCTTTTTTCTCGAGATACACAATATAGATCTCGTAGATGTATTATACGCTTATGAAGACTACGAAGGCTTAGGTCTCGGAAGTTTCCAGATTTAAAACCTACTTCTATTAAAAGATTCGTCGTGTATGAGAGCTTGGTGTAGCGGGGAAGTTTGGAAAAGGAAGTGCCAGCTCATGTGTCGTCCTCGTTATCTGATCGTGATTCAATATAATGAAGTCTATCTTAAAATGACTCTAGGGTTATTTTCAAATGGAAGGTTAATATAACTAAGGTCTATGGTAAGATTACAAGATATTTAACTAATCTATATTAATGTAACTAAACTATAAGCCTGGGAAGTGAACTAGCAGCTTGGTTCAAATGCCCCATTTACGTCATGGTAAATTCAAAGAACAGATGTTGTGTCTATTCGGATACTTTGTTGTACTCGTCGTACGTTAAACTCGATAAATGAACAAAAGCTAAATTATTCCCTCCAAATTAAAAATTCTAATATTATGAAATCTCTTTACAACGGCCAGCCTTCGTCCTAAGTAAAACCTGCCTTTCAAAGAACTTGGCCGATTTGCAAGTATTTCAGTGTTAAAAAATAAATATTTCTCAAAACAAGACCTAATTATTTATTTCAGGAATAGTGAATTTTAAGACTTATTGTAAGAAAACAATGCTTTATTCGATAGATAAAAAAAAAAAAAAAAAGGAGTGGGGGGGATGTGTTTGCTTGAATCTCTTCGATTTTTTTTTTTAAGTTAAAAAAATAAATCTAAAACTCCGCCAGTAGTTGTAGAAGAATGGGTAATAATGTCATAATTTTAGCTAATAATTACTGAGTTTTAATGGTTTTGCTTATTTATGTTTTCCAACAATTGGAAGATCTAATAGACTTTTTTTTCACGTTATCATATTGATCAGAAACTTGTATACTATAATCACGTCGCTGATGATTTTGTGGTCAAAGCATTTAGACGTTCGTGGCATGTCTTTCCAATGCAAGTAGTGAAAGAGCTCAATTCACCCATTTTATATTTTTATTTTAAATAAATTCTAATCAAATTAACTTAAGTAAAAAGTTAGTATAAATATGATAGTGCAATTATAAATCTTTCTGTAATCTTTGTTGCATGTGTCGCCCACATTTAATGATGACTATTCGAAGTTATGGGATCTTTCTTAGTCTTTCAAAATGGAATATTTATCAAAAATAATTTATCTATAATAAATGAATAAAAAGTCTCAGTTTTTAGTAATAAAGTTGCGTAATGTTATTTCGAAGTCACTATTAGGCTTAAAAATAATCAGACCATTTTCGAAATTCATATTTAATGATGAAAGAATATTTGAAGTCATTACTTTTCAAAATCCGATGAATTTTACAAAATCTGGGAAAAGATGCTGAAAATGAAAAATAAAAGCTTAGTTGCGTCTGAAAACTTCTAATTGCATTGCAACCTTTCGAACGCTAATTATATGGTCTGATCATTCTATGTCTCGAAGATCTTGCATAAACTTGGCTTTCTTAAGCTCGGTCTTGCAGCATTGGTGCAGACTAACCTTGATGTAGCTGTATATTTCGCATGAACGCATTTATGCTCAACGACCAAAAATAAAATGCTTATCAATAGAAATTCGTGATGGGAGCTTTGCGTTTCATACAAGTTCGTGCGGCACTTCATGAAAATAATACAACACAATATTTGCTTTGTGGTTCTTTCTATTTGAAAATTCTTTACGCAAACCGATTTTTGTATATGACAAAACCAGAAAGATTGTATCTTTTTTTTTCTGCGTATATCAATTAAGCATTGTTTGCTCATTGATTATGTACGAGTAGACAAAGCTGACTTCGGTAATATGTTTAGCGGAAATCTGCTTTTTTTATGTGGTATGAATGAGCTTTTCTTTAACTTCCTTTTAATGTCTAGACTCACCTTTGCAATCGAAATAAAATCACATGATAAGCGTTCGATAATTGCAAAAATTATTATCATGGATCAGTATTTTTTTTTTAGAAAATCTCTGACTATCTGTGGAAGGATTCACGGAGTGCTTGAACTTAATGGTTCTTAACCTCCGGGCATTCCCATTGTTTGTAAAAACAGTATAACAATTTAACCTTTTAAAGGGCCATTTTTTTCTAGTCATATGATGTTAAAATATTTTTAGGCTTGAAATTAGAATAAGAAAAGGGATTCATTTAGCTTATTAGATAAATTTATTTTGATTAATTAATTACTTTGATTAATTAATAATTAAGTAACAAATCAAGACGCATCATTTTTTCTGAGATAAAAAACTGAAGCATCTAAGTTTCTGACTTACAAAAAAAATTTGTCAGAACTTATGCCAACCTACATAATTTCATACAGAGATTGATAAATTTGGTTGGAAGCATACTTCCCACTGCCCTAGAAAGGGTTAAATATTTTTTTAAAAAAATCGAAGTGCTTTTAAAAATATAAATTGGTACATAAAAAAAAAGATAAACTTATTAACTGCAATATATGGATAATCTCTGTGACTACTTGTGAAGCATTTTCGACTAAGTAGCTGATTAGAGCCACTAGATCGAGAGAGGATGTCAGTTAAAGAAATTTATTTTCCTAATTGGTAATAAATAAATTTATAAATTCAGTGAGTCATAAAACTTTATCATATATAATTGGTCAAATTCTCATATGTCTCATTACGTGCACTTCTTTAATAGAGTATTTATAAACATCGAACGTCTGCTTCAATAACTTTGAATATAAACTTAGTTATCTGGTTGGTGTCTGGAGTCATAATATATTTTTAAAATAAAAATAATTTCACAAAATTAATAAATTAAAAAGAAAATATCAACCTAAAATAAAATATGAGCATGTTTGAAATGCGTTGAAATGTTATAATATGTTGTCAGTTTATTAGTAGAGGGAACTCATAATGTACACTAGCATAGGGTCACAAAATATTTAAATCCATCACTGTTGCTACCATACAAAGACATGAATGGACAGGAAATAAAGAACTTTCTTACTGTCTTGGGTGCATTGAAGAACACGCCAAACAGGTCCGTGGAAGGATGTAGACACCCAGTTTTTTGTTAATCGGTTTAAGTGTAGTTTGATTTATAGTGAATTGTGAAAGAGTAAGTATTAGAAAAGTTTAGTAGGACAAAGTTCAAGATTTATAATTTGCTCACTTATGTCTTTGTTGTCAGAACTATTGGACATATTTTAATTGAGTTAGTTATTTCATCAGATCGTATAATGTTAAAAAAAAATAAGTATGCCACAGTGATAATACGTATACACATGATAAATGCATAAAGTCGTTAGATCATGATGGTCTAATTATAGTATCGAATTAATGATAAACCTACTAAGAGCTTAATGGGGATATGATCCATTTTACTATTATGCAATCTTCGTAATCTAAATTTATACTGGAACTTAAGTATCTTGCTGTCCTTGTGGTAATCGATTTTCTTTGTCATGCAATGCTGTTTTCAGATCTTATATGAATTTATAACTACCATTCCATATATCCTTTATAGCTTTTATTTGTAGAAGTCTTTTTCTTTTGCTATCTACCAAATATGTCACTTTCCAGCAATTTGTATACCAGATGAACGCTGTGTAGGCTTAATCGTCATTTATAAAAATAAAATATCCTTCGTTTAATTTTCGATATCTGCCGACGTTCTGGCAAAGGGGGGTAGCGCATCTTCCCCGTGATCTGGGCGTGGCAGGTTCGAATCCCGTTTCGGGTATGGTTATTCTTCATCTGTGTTCTATCTGTGAGGTGTGTGAATATGCCCCCCTGTAAAAAGGGGTTGTGCAAGCGAATATGTCAGACTTTTGCCCTCGGGGGTTCAGGAGTCTTTACCCTCAGAAGCTACTGGACCCCCTTTCCGTGGTAACGCGGACACGACATCATCATTTCCTATATCTCTCTGCAGTCATAGCATCCACCTCTATGTGTGCCCATCAACCAAAGTTTCTACCTAAGCCATCAAACTGTGCCATTATAGTGGCATTTCTCCGATTCCGAATATTAACATTGTATCCTTGGTCAAAGATTCCTTCTATAATGTAATGAAAAGAATTGAATGATATCTACTGAAATTAAATAATAAAGCAATAATATTCAGTCATTATTTTCCTTTATTTCCTATAATAATTTCACAGCTGAATGCAAATATTCATTTGAAGAATGAGCTATTCTGATTCAAGTGAATATTAAAATTGCATTACGAGGCAATTTTCTCGAACATTTTTTTTTAACAAAGGATCCAAATAACTGAAATCTAGAAACTAACAGAAAAACGTTTTTAAAAAAACAGTTAAAAATTATTTCTCGCTTGGGCAAACAATCAGCACGTTGCCGATTATTGAGAAATTCCTGCCCGTCCTAATTATATCTTGCTTCGCACGATTTGCACATTTTCTTCCTCTTTTTAAATAGGAGGGAGGTGAACTTAACAAATGACATGCCATTAATGTACTTTACATCATGCATTCTTTATAAACAACATTCTTCCACTATCTTTTTTTTTCTATGAATTATTTTTATTTTCTTTCAGTAGTAATTCTTGTATTTTTATTATATACGTTCAAAACTTATTTACTCTTATAGGAATTCGTTTTTATTTGAACTCTAGCACTTTCCACTACAGTTTCATGTAATGAATGTCATAGTTTTGATTCGTCTGTGGTATCTGTTTGTCCGATGCATATGTTGACTTATGTTTTCTTCTGAAAATAATACCCGTTTAAGAATTGGCCATACTAGATTTACTCATAAGCATTTGTTGCTGGGTAAGTTCACCCCTCGGTGCACAATATGCCAATTCCTAATGACAGTTCGGTACATTCTTATAGAGTGCCCACGTTTTGATTCTCAACAAATTCAATGTTTTCATTCGTTTCGCTTTGTTTTAAAAGACATCCTTCATAAAGTGCCTCATCTTCATCTTTTTATTTTTTAAAAAAGGATTGGTTTCTTCTATCTTATGAGTATTATTCATTCTCTTTTAATGCTTCTAACCTATACAACAGTTTTTAAATCCAGATTAGGATATTTGTAACATTGAGCAGAAGTTTTAATTAATCTTTTAAAATGTGACCATTCGCATTTTTATGAACCTTATGTTTGTATATACCTTATGGTTGCCACTGCATAATCAGAAATGGTTTTAGCTCTAGTAAATTCCATTAAACTCAAACCTTTCTGAAAAAGCCTAATTTTAGTGCTATTACGTATTTATATTTTTTTTTCCTTACCCAAAGGTACTGTGTGATCTAGTAGTAAAATCGAGATCTTGAATTTCGAAGAACGATTCTGCGGACATTAATTGGGCTCGTTTTATTTGTGGCATATCCGTTGGAGGGGGTAGGTTGAGTAAAATATCACTGTAGAATTAAATTTGAAAAAGTTTTCTCAAAAAAAAGTTCATAACAAAGGAATAGACTGCCGTCATACTTTGGCAAATGTATGTGTCTCTCAAAAATTTCACCTCATTTTCAAACCAGAAACACTTGGTAAACTCATCTTTATTATCATGAGGTCTTTCTAATCTAAAAATTTATATTCGTGCTTCACAATAATTTTATTAACTCTACATTTCCATGTTTAACATGTAATGTTTATAATCCAAAATCCTCAGTTTTAGAAATCTGTTGCTCGTGATCTCACCCGAATTTATTTGCATGAGAAAAAACATAATTACAAAGATCTTTCATTAAATATTTTTATTCCCTGATTGTTTTTTAATCAATTAAATGCGATTTTTAAAAAATATTATTGACTAATTGTTTCTTTTAACTAACAGTTCTGTTAATGCTTTTTGTAAGTGATTCATCTTCCTAAGTGCTAATGCAACTGAACTTATTTATGTTAATTTTTTTTAAGTTCATTCTTTTTATCTATGATGTAAAAAGCAAATAATGAGGCTAACATTATATGACTAAGATCTTTTTCGTGTGTTTATGTGAGAACGATTGAAAATCTTGAAAATGAAATTAAAAACAGGATAACACTGACAGAAAGAATGTTGAAATCTTCTAATTGTTTCTTTTCATTTCACAATCTTCGAATCGGTGATATTTCACTATTTCGTATTCCACCGTTTTTGAGAGAAATATTTTGTTCTTACAAACCACATCGGAAGACTTTTTATTATTATTATTATTATTGATTGATTGATTGATTGAAATGAAATTAATAAATTTGTGTTGAATTGATTGAAGTAAGCTATTGGATAGATACTAAATTGGTGTGCAGCCTGTTTTTGGCCTCGCTAGCCGCTGCCTATTTTAATTTGTTTTGATTAATTTAAATTAGAAATGAATTTGGAACATCGATTATGCTGGCATTTTTCGGAAATTTTAGAAACTGAAATTTGTATGCCCTTAAGATCACGCCGTTAAAATTATATAAATCATTACATTAGTTAATTAGAAATTATAAAAAAATTACTGGTATCACGATATTTAATTCTAACTAATGTTATACTAAGTTGCAATTGATGTTTCTGCTAAGTACTGTTTGTGTTGGGAAAAAAATTGAAAGTGGAAGGAATTTTTAAAGAAATGTAAAAAACTTCCCCGGACTGGCTTATTTATAAAATGTAAGAGAAACCAGCTCAGATGCCCTCCATCATTTAACTATTTCTTAATAATATAGTGTGATTCTAGTTCTCATGTTGCTTCAAAACCGATTTCAATCCACAAACGAAAAGAAAAAAGTTTGTAAGTAATTCGAATTAACATTTAAAAAAGGAAATGTTTCATTGTAAAGAAAAAGCATCCATAAATTGGGGTTCAGTGCAAAACATCGATTTGTTTTAATTTTCGATCTATTTTACTTTAAGATTAAAAAGTTCGAGAAAATAGAAAAATGACTTTTATTTTTAATTTTCACAGAAATGTATAACTTTTTCATTTTTAATACATTTTCCTTTTTTTCTCCTCTTTCATAGCTCTAAGAGACTTTCCTCCAGTGCATTAGCCAGGTAAGCTAAATTATTTCGTTGTTTGTATTTATGTATTTTCTGTCATCTCTGTGCTTTTACAGTAAAGGCTGAAATCTTATTTTCCACATTTTACAGTCAGCTCCACCGCAATGGCAGCCGCAGAAATTCTCAGAGTTCCGACGAGTATCCGATGGATGTCCCTATGTCCATCGAAGACGATGTTCTCGATCTCAACCAAAAGGTGAGTCGAATGAATTTTTCTTTTTGCTTGAAATGAACTTTGCATATGTTTAACTTTTTCATAGGTATTCGCAAGATAACATGGTCTTATGAAATACACTTGTGGGAAGCGCAAATCCCACTCTAATATATTAGCTAGGCTTTTGTGTCGGTGAGAACAGTAATTCTCACAAACTATAAAGAAGTGAATCAATGTTTCTAACTAAGGAAGGGGCGAAGATATTGCTACAATAAAGTGAATGGGCAATAAGGTTTTTACTTTGTCGACTACTGCACATAACCCAGCAAGTATGGCATCTGTAAAGCCGGTATAAAAAGAGAAATACCTTTCCCAAAATCCGTCGCTGTCTAAGAGCCAAGTCGAACTTTCTGTGCAAATTTTTTTTAAAAAAATTCATTTGTACAGTTGACCATACGCCAAGTCTTGTCTGCAGCTAGTACAACCCAGCCACGGCCAAACTCAATAAAAGAAAACTTTGACTTGCGCCTTTTAGCTATTACGCTGTTATTTTAACCCCTTGCCTGCCGCGGGCGTATATATGTCTCCCTACGACAATGTGTTAACTGCCCCTGGCGTATATATACGTCTCGCAACTATATACTTATATATATATGCATGGCACTGGGTTCCGAATCTCGCAAGCTATCCTCGGCAGGCAAGGGGTTAATAATAGGCGAATTTCAATGCCTTCTGGAGTTGGTCTCCGATTATTCTCTTGTATCTCATATTTTTTAATTCATTTTTTTTTATTCCCCTTCTTATTTTCATTGTTCATCGAACTCTCGATAAAGAAAAGCGACCAAACAGTTTGAAAACTAAAAAACAAGATTTTAAAATGTCGGGAGATGCTGCAGCCCTGATATATGAGCCTAGATTCATTACTAATACATCGATAGATTCATTAATAATAGTGCCTATCATATTGAAACATTGTTTGTATCTGAAATTATGGATCCTCAGCCGAGTGCTTCGAGAATCAGCTGATCAGACTTTGGAATAATTGTTCTTTAAAGAGGTTTTAGTGTAACGAGTTATTAAGGATGCAGTATTTGCATAGTTTATGCTGGATGTATAGAAGAAGTTTTCCAAATCAAGAAAGTATAAATCACACACGTTTATTCTTTCCATTCTTAATTACTTTGGTGGATATAGGGTCTCAGGCTCGTAATCGAAATATCGAATCAAATTGGAGTCATTTTTTTTCCCTATATAAAATAACATTTTATGTGCTTAGACTGCTGCTCGGTATTTGACCACAATTCAGTATCATGAGATTCGAATGTCCAATAAAATCCAAATGAGATGCAAATTTTGTAAATCAAATTAATTGTTTCATATGGGCATTGATATATATTGAATAATTCAACATTACAATATTAGTAAAATTTGCAACAAATGTTTTATTGGAAAAAAATAGAATTTATTTTTACGGAATCATGTAAAAGACAGTTTTGATGTAAGATTTATTATCATTAACAAATAAAACAACCGGAAGAAAATTCTTTATAAAAAAAGAAAACTAATTGAATTTTGAACTACTACTACTACATTTTTTCTGAACAAGAATTATTATTAAGCTTTAGCAGTCCAAGCGAAAAATGAGTAGGCGTCGAAGTATTGAAAGTGGCTAAGTATTTTTGGCTTCTAATTTATTTTGTTATGTAGATTTTTATATGTCCCATGGGGTGTGTTCACTTGAAACAAATGACTGATCTCTGGTTGTGGTGTTGAAATGTTTGCAAATTTGAATCGTGAAAGCAAGTATAGAAAGAAAGCATTTCGTTTATTGCTTTTAGCATAGCTACCTTGTAATTTAATAAGATTGTAAAGGAGTGTTTTTTACTTCCTGCTGTGTGACGTAATGGAATCTTATTAAAAAAATGCTCGTAAGTGAAATTTATAGCGTATTTTACTGGTTTCATTTATCAAGTCAGTAATCAATAAATAAAATGCATCACGAAGTCCAATTTCCTGTTTACCTGACTTGTTTAAAGACCGGAAATGGCCATAAAACTTCCATCAAATAGAGACATGAATAAGATTGGTTCTATATAATTGGATCTTGTATCATTAGATTTTGAATCTTCTCAAAACTGACATTAGATATTATTCACTTGAAAGATTATTTTTATACTTTCAGAAAAGTTAAAATACATCAGATTAATCAACTTATTTATTCCAATTAAAATAAACACTTAAATTTTCCAAAAATTCTTCAAGAAAAAAATGCCGGAGATTTGATATATTTATGTTTACAGATATTCTGAAATTATTAAATAATAGCGATTTATTAGATTTGCTGCGTTTCAGTTAAACCTTTTCTTAATTGTTGATTCATTTTATTTTTATGTTCTATTAAATGTGGAAATTCACCTGATAGTTATTAAATTGCAAAGAATATTTTCAAAATATAAATTTTTTTTAAAGTTTGGTCGATTTTGGATAGTGATATTAAACTTTTTCTAAACAAAAATAAAATCGGTAATTTAATTATTTGTTTTAAGTATTTATTACATTCTCAGAACATTGGAATTACCATATAATTTCCTCTTAGGGGCCTTCTCAAGAACATTGATACTTTTTTTATTATTATTTATTCTGAGATAAAGCATATATGAATTTTCATTGCTGCCATTCTGGCAACATCATAGCAAGTTTTTTACTCGCCTTGGACTCGCCTGTTTTTTTTTTTTTTAATAATAATAATTTTTATTGAGAGTACAACACGATCCTGTGAGATAAGACCTCTACAAGACTATTTTTATCTTTCGATCGATCGAAATTTTTCATGCTTTCATTAACTTACCAAATGTTTTAGCATTTTTTTTTAACAAAAATCTATATACTAATTTTTATTGTAAGATAATGGATTCTAACATCTGGATAACATCACTATATGTTTCTTTATAACAGTTTGGAATTGTTACTTTTTCTTCTGAAATATGTTTTTCCCTAGCAATTTTCAAACAGTTTTAACCCTTTCAGCACCAGTGATGCTAAATGTCATCACGGGAATCTAAGTAACAAACTTCCACTTCCAGTCATCACTTCCACTCTTATTATACTTGCACGTTCCTAGATGGCAATAATATCGGGATGAAATGAATAATTTTGGTCATGAAGTATTCCTTTTTTACGAACTTATTAATAATTTAGAAGAGAGAGAACTAAGCAACTAGCTGAAAATGCCTTTATAAAGGTTTATTCAGAACAAGAATCAGATTTTTAAAAATATATTTCTTATAAAATGAGTATAGGCAAAAGACACGATATATGACTAGATAGCGGAAAGTGCAAAGCTTTATTTTTTGCTTTCGGATAATCCCGTTAAAGGCAGCACTGCTTTAAAAAATTGTCATCGCATTAAAAGAAACTATTTTGTTTGCAATATTGTAGCATACATTTCTTGTAAATCTAGTAAAGAACCATTCCAAAAGAAAAAGATTTACAGTTGGTTGAATAAACAAAAAGGAAAAGCTCTTGTTACCTTCTGACAATCGATGAGAATGTTGAATGAATCCGAACTGCCTTCGAACATAGCTCAATCTGTGGGGTATATTTAAGAAAGGGTACATGTATCGTCTGACGCTTGCTACCCTTCAGGATCTGAGAGATCGAATTGTTATAGTAATGATATCAATAATTAGGTGCGCCTTTAACCCCGTTCCTTTACGGATATGGTCGTAAATCTGCCATCTGATTCAATGAGGGCCACTCTCGCCTGTGGACGTCGACCGGGAGCTTCCCGCAAACTGTCGGTAAAATGGACAGACATCAAAAAACGAAAACCAAAAATGAGGAGAAAAAGGGGGGAAATGCGCCAGATTCAAGAGGCGTATGGGTCGTCGGAACGCTGCTTTACATGTAATAATAATTAGGTGCGCGTTAAGCCCCGTTCCTTTACGAATATGGTCGTAAATCTGCCATCTGATTCAATGAGGATCACAAAATGAGGAGAAAGAGGGGGAAGTGCGTCAGATTCCAGGCGCGTATGGGTCGTCGGAACGCGGCTTTACGTGTGGCAAGAAATGGACTTCTGATTCAACGTTTGCAGCATAATAAATGTGTTAAATACTTAGATTAAAAGTATGAACTTTTCCTCTACCTGGTGATGTATTATATGTTCTCTATCTATTGCCATTCATTAGATACTTTAAATGTGTTCCTTCTTTATGAATAATCCTGTATTTTATTTAATTCCAAATTTATTTTGAATTGATAGAATATTTATTTTTGTAGTCACTATTTTAATTATGTGTTAATACATAATGTGTTTGTTAGTCAAGGTTGACAAACCAAATATTTTCTCAGTCTCTTTGTTATCGAAAAAAAAAAAAATGTTGGAATTTGACAATATTAATCCGAATTTCAAATGAGTATTAGAAAAATCACATTCACGTAGTTTTATTTTTGTCATATTTGTTATTGTTACCAATTTTAAGAACTTTTAAGTCTTTTTTCGCAATCTTAATGATGAGCGGTAAGCGAAGCGTTCACTCCGTTTCGTCTTTCTCGACTGCGCAGCCAAAACCTTTCTTTCTTTTACCTACCTATTATTCTTTAAACTTTCGCCTTAGGCGAGATCCGGTTGCCCGGAATTTCAGAAAAATATTCCACTAAAAATGCTTTCTGAGTCTGCGCCGCAGTTTCGCGGAATATTCTCTTGGAGAGAAAAGCGCGAATTCCTTGGAACAACAGAAAAAGTAGAATAGCTTGGGAATTCTTTGTTTGGCCCACACACACTTTCGAAGCGTTATTCGTTTCGTGGATTGTCTGCATTTTTAACTTCCTCGCACGGCCTGGTTGCCACTTTGAATGTGCCTATTTCGAGTCGAATTGCCATCGGTGGATTTCGTGACGAACTGTCATCCGAGCGGGTCTATGCGCTGGTGCCGGCCGATGTCGTCGGCTTCGGATATGCCGTGTTGGGGCTCGACCTCTTTCTGGACCCTCGATCCGGCACTATTGCCGGATTCCTCGGAAACTGATTTTCAACTTGCGGATGCCTTTTGCCTCAGTTCCGAATTCAAATGCCTCTTAGCTCAGAAGGTCAGTCTTGTTTGCCCTTTTTGAACAAACTTTTTGTGCCATGCATTTGTGTGTTACGCTTTTGCTTTATGTTCGTTGTTCAATTAAAAAAATAATTTAAAAATAGCTGATATTATTTATAGCGCCCATGCTTAAGGGCCTAAAAAAAGGTCTGTTACGGCTTGCTGTCTATTTAAACTAACATTTTTAAAAACTTTTGCTTATCTTTGATAATTATGTCATTTATAAATCATTTTAATATATTAGTTGCAAGAAATTACGCTGCAGTAACATTTTACGCATTTATTTAGAATAATTTATAAATAATTAGTTACATGATAATCTTATCCCCCCCTTAAGTCTAAAATTGAATTAATATATTTATTTTTAAGTTTTACTCTGTATTTTACTTCTAAAAAGAAAGAAAATTTTATAATTCGTGTTGCAGTTTTGTTCATAAAAAAGAAACCTGGAATTCAAGTTCAATGGCTGTCGAATATTCATAGTGATAAAAATATTTCGTCTATTTTTTTTGGGGGGGGGGTAGAGGGGGAGAGAATGTATATCAATTGTTATTTTTCAAATTTCATACGAATAGATTCGTATAGTCTAATATTTGTTTAATTCATTCATTTTTTTAGTATTATTTTTTTACCTACTTGAACCCACTAATATAAATAAGGCTTATTTTCGAGCATCGTTAATGTTTCTCAAACAATTAAATATGGATCTTAGCTTGCAAATAAGCTGTATCGGCTTACTTTTTTTTTTTTTTTGCTTTGTTTTTGTTCCGTTTGTTTCACTAATTCAGTTTTCTTATTTTTTTTCTTTATTATTTTATCTTTATTATTATTTATCTTTATTATTTTTACACTTTAGAATTGCGTAAAAATGAATGAAACAGCTCAGGTTTAATTTATTTTTTTGCTTTCATGATGTTTTGAGTTTTTAATGAAGGAAAGCAAATTTTCTACATCATATCTGTGTATAATATCATATTTATTCTTCTGATTTAATCTTGTTTGTTAGTAATACAAACGGATGTCTTATTAAAGATGCGACTAAGACAGAAAATTCATATTTTAATTATTTTCCAGTCCCAATATTTTATATAATATTGCCTATCGCATCATATAACAGAAATTATCTAGTACTTTTTAACACTTAAATAGCCTCTTAATAATTGTTTAATCTCAAACTTACCAATTGAATCAAATCATTCAATAATGCTATAATTCGGTACATAGGCCATCCATAATCTTTAAATGCTTCTTTTCTGATTTTTACTGATGAAAACTATGTTTTTACCGCGAACCCGAAAGGCGGCACTGGCACCCTGCCAGAAATTTCTAGGAAGACGCGAATCGGTAAAAAAATGTGTATATATAATATAAAAATATTTTTTTAAAAAAAGTAATATACAGTGTATTCGCTCTAATCGTGGTTTATTAACTAACCTTTAAACTATTAGAAATAAGCATAAAGTTCCCGTTGGAAATTCTATAAATGGCATAAATAATTATATTTTATGTTTTATCGGAATTCTGCTGTGTACTAAATCAGTTTAATGGTTTATGATCACAATTCACATTAAAATATTTTTTTTCTTTTATAATTTGACGCATAAAACATAATCGATTTTCAGTTAACAAAAACAAAAGGTGAGTCACAGATTGTAAACGAGATATCTTAATTGGGTTAAAACGGAGTTCACGGTTCGTCGATTAATACCTCGCTATTCGGCATTCCGTCAGTCTGTCTATCGTTTCACAATCTTGTCAAGTATCTAGAGACCCCTTTGTTAGATAAAACCTTTTTTTGATTTTGTTTTCTTTTCTTGCGTATATCATTATGAATGGTAGTTATTCTATGGACTGTTATCACCGATGACCTTCAAGTTTAACTGTGAATAGGTCATGATCAGTAATAATAATAAAAAGAACAGACATTTGGTGGCTTTTCTTCAGACGCAAAGGTGAAGTCTAGACTTTCTCAGGACTGTAATAAATAAATGTCTTGCTAAATTAGCGGGTATATAAATCTGGCCTTCAGCAATAGCAGCTTCCCCATCTATGATCATGGTTTGAAATTTCATTGCCAGTTATTACAATTCCAAGCAATTTACTTTATTAACTACTCAGAAGTAGCTAGAAATTTCGTGTATGTTAGGTTTAGAGTTAGGCTAAAGTATAGCGATTTACGTTCTTATTGTGAGCTTTAGAACACTAGATTTTTAAGTGTTTTCACTTCTAAATCTTTTTACTTTCTCGTATACGTAGTATAGAGAAATTGTAACTAATTGTCAAAAAAATTCGAACTCGAGATTTTGATGAATCTACCCGTTTTAGACCTTCACGAGTTTCAAAAACAATTTTAGAAAATGTCCGTCTGTCTATCTGTTACAAAGATAACTCAAAAACGATTTGAGCTAGACTGTTTAAATTTGGTATATCGTCTTTACACCAAATGTGTAGATTTCTATCAATTTTGAATAAAATCTGTTCTGAGGAAGATCGTGTGTCTGGCAGTTTGAACATAAGTTAACGCAATAATTACTAAATGAAGATAGCTAGATGGATAAAATTCGGTACACAAATTTAACATCTATAGTGCGGACATTTGCCAAATTGTGAACCAAATCCAGCTACTGGTTGACTGTCTGTCGGTCTGTATTTTCATAAATATTTAAATGGCGATAATTCAAAAACGCTATGACTTTACATTTGATACGGGATTTTAGGATTACAAGTGCGATTTTACATCAAAATTTTCTTCAGTCGTTTGAGAAAAACATGTCCAAAACACAAATTCGATTTTTGGATACCGTTAACGCATGCCGTGGATTAATCGCCAAGTAACTCGCCAAGGATGACACTATAGATTCAGTAAAAATGTTAAATTCACGCCAAAAGTTAATATTTCGTAACTATTTTACGCTATTGCCATGTATGGCATTCTCCGGTACGATAAGTTTATAACAGAGTATGCTAGAAAGTTTTGGGGGAACCACTTCCACTAGTTTTTTGTTGTTGTTCGTTGTTTTTTGTTTTGTTGTTGTAAAAAATATTTTGTATGCCGGCGTCCGTTACTTTAAAAAAATGGGAAATAATGAATCGTTTTCGAATCTACATCAGAAGAAAATATCTAGATTTCTTACTTTAAAAATCATATGTGAAATGTGCTTATTAACCATTCAGTTCTATAAAAGTTTCAAACGTTTCATTAATTTTGAATATCAATGATCATCTGGTTACAAAAGAAAAAATAACTCTCTTTTCGAAAGTTCGATGAGTTATCAAAATCTTTGTTCCCCTTCGAAATTTAATTTCTTAAGTTATCGGTTTTTAAAACTTTTTAATTGTACGTGTTCAAAAGATTTTCTGTCACCTATTATAAAGCTTGTAACTCAGAAATCATGTCAAGCAGCATCACTTCTTTTTCTCTTATAGAACTTCCATTTAACACTGGACCTTTAAAGTCCGTTGCCTGGCGACTGGATGATCGTGTACCCGATCCTTATTCTATAAAGTATCTGCACCACTTTTAAAAATATTAAGGGGGGGGAGTCAAAAGTCAACTAGTTGGAATCTATACCAGACTAGATGTGTCCAAAACACTGGATTTAGTTCAAAATCTAATATTTAATTTTATTGCTTCAAAATGTGGTATTAATCATTTTTTTATTTCGATTAATCAATTAAATGTTCATCATTTTGATTAAACACTATTTCTTTTATGTTTCAAATTAGTTGTAAGAATAGTAAAACAATGCGTTTATTCGCAGTATTTTGACCATAAATTATTCTTTTTATTAATTATTTATGCAATTTTTAATGGTATTTTTAATATTTCATATCATCATCATGTCTAATTAAATACTTCGATGTTTCTCATCTACTTTTGAAGAAATAAAATAACATTAATATTCCGCAACTTTTCTTGCATGAAACTCTATTGTGCATTAACATCCATCCATCTAATTTCTGCATTCAAACCGTCATAAACAAATCCGCTTCTTAGAGAATAAACGTTTGATTGATGAATGCAATGAATTAGTTCGTTTTGAGTAGGAAACTGTCGACATTTATGGTCTTTACCTGAAGATTTTTCCCGTACTTATGATGTCTCCGCACGTGAGCTATGTTTGTCTGCGCTATTTCTGGTTCCGTTTTGTGAAGGAAGCATGAAAAATGACGACTGCTCGCTTTTTATCCCTTGTTCGTGCAACAATTATAGTTTTACATCAGCGTCGCCCACACTGCTGTGGTATTGATTGAGCTATAAAACAAAATATTCCACAACATTGTTTTGATTTGTCTGATTCATTATTGCTGTATTTTCTGTTTAATCTCAAATTACATGATTCGTTTCAGGAATTATATCAAATCGAGCTCCGATTAAGTCTTCTAGGGCCCATAGACAATGCATATCAGAGAGGGCAGAGTTTTTCCACTCTATTACCTTCCAAACCAAATTTTTTAAAATCGATTTTAATTTAATCTTTATAGAAATAATTTTAAGCGTTACATGGCAAGATGAAATAACTTAATTATCGATTACTTTAAAAAAATAATTTTTTTTCTGCTTGTAAAAGACATGCATAATTAAAATTAAAAACTACTTTTGAACAAAAAAACACACTTCCTTAATACAATCTAAATACTATTTAATAGTAATATCCATTGGCCGTTTTTTTTTAATTGTAAAACACCATATTTTTCAGAATTATAAAATAAAATGATATAAAACTTGCAAAAAAAAGTAATTGCCATGTTATTAGAATAATGTTCAAAAATTACTTTCAAAAATACTCATTTTCATTTAAATAATTTCGATTACATATTCTTTATGGTTAAAGATGGTGCAAAATTAAATTACTTTCAAAATATCTCAAAAAAACTCTCAAATGCTCGAGGCCAGTAGGTAGTTACATCCGGCCTTGATTCTGATTCATGCATTTATATTTTCATTTATTGATTTGAAACTCTGAAGATATGTAACAAAATACAATTTACGGATTCTAAGAAAATGGTGGTGAAAAATTTCATTACGTAATTAAAATCATTCGCGTTTCAAAAGGCGATACGACAGATATAGATTATATGAGGTGTTGAGAATTAGAATAGATGAAACCACATTTTTTCTTTAGGGCGAATTGTTTATCATATTGAAATGGGAAAAAAAGTATTTTCTTTAAAATCCAGAATGAACCAAATATCTTTTAGCTACTATGTATTAGATAGCAACATTTATCAAATTGTTCACTTTACATGTTTTTGAAATATGCGTAACTTAGTTCAACGAAAATTAATTATGAGTGGAATTGCTCTGTTCCTCAATGTCTCATGTAAAGAAGGTTAATAATTACTGAACCATATAGAATTCTCCCATTTTTAAATTAATATACTAAAATTAAATATATTAATCAGTGTTATTATGCAATATGAAAATTACATAGAATTCGTAACGATTTCAAATGTTTTATGAATTCTTAGTTGATTGCTAATTAAAAAACATTTCCCAAATGTGAGATGTCATCTAATTATTAAAATATTGACAAAAAGGGAAACAAAAGGAAAACAAAAAGTTATGAAATTTAAGATTTCGGAGTGCTCAAAATTCTAAAAATTATTAATTAATAGAGTATTTAATAAAGTAAATATACAAAGTGAAATAGTATCATTTATCTGTTATTCATTATTCTTGGCGTCTATTTGAACTATTTAATAATTTTTTTTTACCTGTGTTGCCGAATCGGCTGTAATAATTTCCAAAAACGTAGTGATTCTTTTATCTTTGCTTTTTTTAATAAATGTCAGGAGGACTATGCATTTAGAACGAGAAGTTATTATCTTTCTTTACTTAAATAATTTATTAGAAACATAACTGCAGCATTTAGAAATATCCTCATTTTGAATATAAATATAATATATGGCAGGAAATGGAATATTGGTCTGGAATGCCTACCAAAATAACCGTGCCCAAACAGCTGTAAAAAAATTCTGCGTATGTCCCGTAAATTTTTTAGAAAAATGTTAAGTTTGCAGTTTTTTGGAGCAATTGCTGTCTGTCACGATAAGTATTTGAAATTTGATAAACTGTGTTGAAATGGTTGTCAAAGAAACGTGTAAACAAGTTAGGTCTAGGTATTATTTGCGCCAAAGTCGGTAGAGAGCGATTTGTTGTCTACAAATGAGAGCGGGCATTCCTTCTTTGCAGTTTATAATGAAAATATGCTGTAAGTATGCTATAAAAAAAAACTCTAACATTTTAGATGCTATTTGCTTGCCATTAAGCTTTATGGTACTGTCCAAGGCTGGACTTATACAAAATCTAAGTAACAAAACGCCTTTATTATGTAAAAGATATAGTTATATTGTACTATGCTTAGTATATTATACTTTAGGTAGTTTTTATAGTCGTTAAAAATAATTTCTTCATGCTCCGTGTATTAAAAAAAATTCTTTTAGATTTCTTTATTATACATTTTTTTATATATTGTTTCCTAAGATTGACTTTTATATTTTCATATATGATAAATTATAGATCAATGTTTATCGAAATTCTTTGGAACACCTAGAAATGCTTATGAGATCGTAAATTAAATGACAAATTATACTCTAAATAATCCCAAAAAAAGAGTGTAATCCTATTTAAATTATTCAAAATTGAAATCCTGACTGATCCATTTCGGTCGTCAAAATTAGCTATTAAAATATTGTTTTCATGCATGAAAATTTTAATCTGTTTTTTCAGAATAAGTGAAATGGTTACTGAAATTCCTAAGGGTTTCTGAACTTATTGAAACCTGCTTTCTTTGCGTTAAAGATTTTTTTTTCCTTCCAAGTTTCTATAGAAAACGGGATTAAAAACTTGCATCGATCTTGTCTCACTTATAGGCATTTATTTATTTGTGAGTGTGTATTACAATTCATACTTTTCTCGTCTTTAAATATTGAAATGTAAGGCATTTCTTTTCTTTATTTATTTTGTTAGAAATATCATAATTAAAATTGAAATTTGTGAAAGTGGTTTATTGTTGTGATGCTATTTTCTTTCTGTTACAGGTTCAGGAGCTTCAACAGCAGGTGGCTACGCTGACTGACAATCAAATGAATACAGATGAGAGGTACATTAAAGTAAAGCAAGAAAATGCTGCTCTACAAAATAAGTAAGTTATATGCATTTATTTAAGAAGACTTAACAGGCTCTTGGTGAAAATTTTTAAAACTGGTCATAAGTATTCATTCGTTATACTAAGCATTTGGAGATGTATTTTAGAAATTAATTTCGGTTTGAAATTATTAAATTAATTTCCGGGTTTGAAATTATTTACAAAAAGGAAGAAGCTCAGTTCATTAATGTATCAAACAAATCACTTTCATAGAGCTATTTGACTTACTTAAGAATAGTCTCCTATAAAAAATAAATTCCCTTTTTTGGGGGGAGGGGAGGGTTATTGCTATTATGCATAGTATATGAAAAAGAGCAAAAAGGGAGGGCCTTTAAATTAGGGATAACACTATTGTACATTTTTTTGGTAAGTCGCAACAAGATCTTGAATGTATAACATGTATCTTCCCACAATATGCAAACATATGACGAGGATTTAAAATCTCCAGCATATCATACATTAGATTTCTTTTGTAAAATTATATTCATGATAAATATTTTTTTTCTTCAGTCAGTTTTTTCGGCCCATAAAACTTCTCGATAGAAATTGTGCTGTTCGTCTATGAAAAAAAATTCAAAGCGCCGAGGATGAAGCGGCACGCTATTGGTTCGATTTTTAAAAAGTGCGTTGGAATGTTTAAAAGTTAAAGAATCACTATAAATCACTGTCATTCTAGTATTAATAATAATATTGATAGCTGAGACAATCGTATTTCCATTGAATTCTAATTCAGTTGGCAGAAATGAATGTAAGTGGAATTTTTTTCATGTTTGCTCATTATTATATAATAGTATAAGAAATCTGCATTGAACGCAAGTTGAAACTCCAAAACTGATTTAATACTGATTTAGAAATTTCAGATTTCAAGAGTATGATTTTTGCAATCGTTTCGTCTTCATTTTTAATTGTTAGTCTCTGGAGCGAACATGTCTGCGGATGCATGTATCAGTTACTAATATTTTGGAATCTTTTCCCCTTTCCCATCCACAATATTACTTAGAATCTTAAAAAGGAGTTTATGCGCATCATAACTGTCATCTTCGTCATGTCTCGGGCACAATTTCATCTGCCTTTTCTTTGGCTATCATTAACCTAGTTTTATAAATGGCAGATCGCTGTCGTGTTCGACCCAGATCTCTTCCATTCCTCTACGGTTTCAAGCTCTACTGACTCGCCTTATTCTTGGTGGAAGGCTTTTGTGAACATTGTGAGAAACGAAATCTTCTTGATGTCAGCTTCTGCTAATCTACGATGCAAAAACAAAGAACCCAGAAATTAAATCAACGCGATTGTTGCCCATTTTTGAATGTTTCCGATTTATGTGCATACCAAAATTGCAAGTTTTGTTTTTATTCGTTAATGTCGCGCGACGAGCAGCTTTGTTTCCTATGCACGCTCTAGTAGGTTTTTCGAGGCGTATCGATCAACGACCTTTGCTGTGCTGGACCCCACTGGAATGTTTTGTGTAATAGCTACATTCAAACGTTGGTCACTCGTTTACGCACAATGGAGTCTTCCTTGAGTACCGTTAGGTCTTTTGTTTACATACCGGGAACTGAATTCCGTTTCGTTTAGTTTAAAACGGTTGGCAGTTCCTTTATTTCTGCTTTCATTTTGCATTGTTCCGGCTTTAAACTTTAGTGGAAAGTAGCGTTTTCAAAAACAATCGTACTTTCACAATAAACAATGTTGTGTTTGACTTTTTTATTTAAATAATTTGTTTTTCTCAGTTCACGAGATTTGTGTTGCGATTTAATAACAAAACGAATAAAACTAGTCAGAAAAGATGACGGATAGAACTGCGTGTGTATTATCTCTAAATTACTTGTCAGTGGATGATTACATGGCAAACGTTTGAAATTGGAATTTGTTGTATTCTGCGGAATGAAATTTGGAAGTGATTTCATTGATTAGTAATTAAGATTAGTTTAGTATTTGGAATAAAAAATAAAATAAAGCATTAAAATTTTTAAATAATTAATTTTATTATTTGACATAAAAATTAACCCATGCCCATATAAAACTTCAGCTCATATTAAGATGTAAAACCAACAGCAATTTTATATTCTCTAGTCCAAAATTTAAATTGTTGTTTTTTCCAGTAAGTTTTATGACCGTACAAGGAATAATACTTGATACTTAGGAGTTGAATTTTGTTCGAAAATATTCTTAGATTGAGTACGCCTATAAGAACGTAAAACTGTTGATCCAGCATATACCATTTATTTCTTCCGAATAAAAAGAAAAAAAGATCAGCAATTAAAATCGAAAAAATAAAATAAAAATACAGTCTTCTATCTAAGCCATAAAAAAATTATATTATCTTAAATTCTTTTACTTCTAAAGTCGAAATATTATAACTGCTGACTATTGAGAAAGTTACCAATTGACCTGAACTCATTCTGAACTTTGACCTAGCTTGAGTCTTCTTGTTTCACCCGCACGTGCAGAATTCAGCTTTTCCATCATACCACGATCGCTTATTGCAACTTTTTTTTTAATTTCACAAATTTCCTTCAATGCATATTTGCTCTATGAAAGAGCATATATTCTTGGCTTATCTGGACTTCAATACTTAAATGCTTAACTCGTTTTGTAAGATATGCAGAAGGAAAAAATATATTTTTTTTTCATCCTCTTGCTTTTAGCTTAATCATGTAGAATTCTTGATTTACATGCTTGTATAGTTTATTAACGTTAATTTAAAACAGATAGCTATGACAAATTGTGTTATTTGCGTCAGTGGATTACTTTCCTATTTACTAATGAGAGAGTATATCTTTTGTAACTCACTTTCACACATTAGCAAGACTCGCTTCTTCTTCCTATAAAAGTTTCTTTGTTTCTATGATTAATGATAGACGCATAATGCTTTTACTTGACAGATTAGAAAGAAATCCCGTGTACCACCTACATAATACTTCTTTTTTTTAATTTCTTAGAAGGCAAACGTCTCATCCACACATTACTTAGAAATTCGTCTGGAACTACCTTGCATATATTAAGACACTATTCCCTACTTCTTACATCAATCCTTTACTGCAACATTTTATTTTTATTGATACCCCCTGCGGCTTCCGAGCGGCGTAAACAGGTGAAGACATTCGAAAATCGCCTTCTTGTCCCTGGATGGATGATTAGTAGGCATGTCTTGATGGGTCTACGTTTTATGATTCCAATGTCGGTCAAATGTTTCAAGTACAGATAAAGCGTAGGTTTCTGTTGATTTTGCCTACAACTGTGCTGTGCAGGAAAATGAAAATGAATCGAACCTGCAGGCTTCCAGACGATTGTTTTTATTAGGTATATTATTATTCATTCTTGAGGGTTGAAAACAGAGGCGTAACTGGGACAATGGGTCGGTAACATTCGATTTCGCTTCGAGGTTTATCTGAATTGTTAATTTCATTAACTGATGATTCATGGTGGATACTCGGCGAGACTCGATTTAATTGAAAGAGAAGGTTGTTGTTATTAACGCTTGAGATGGAGAATCAATTAATCTTGTTATCTGCAGGTGTGTTCTCCAGATTCTCCAGTGTTGTGGATTTCAATTCCAAATTTAATTGTGTAAGGAAATTATGATATCGCTAAAAAAATTTATATGCACCGTTGTCATTTTCTCAAAGTGTCACATTGTCCACTGTTGTCGTCACATTTGATATCCACTGTTATCACTTTCTTGCGAGTGTCAAATAATCAGCATTAATAAAATGAAATCTTAAAATCCTTTTTTTTTGAGGTCGTATAATAACAGTGATAAGCGATGTTTTTATGGATTCTTTTTGCATATTTATATTTAATCTGCTTTTTAAAAAATACTGACAAATGGAGACAAATCTGGATTTTCTCATGAAAATTTCCCCGCAATCCATAATCATTTCAAGGTACTATTATATTACTTATTTTTGACAGTCATTGATGTTTTTCAATAAAAGGAACAGCGGATAAATAGCACAACACAATATCATGAAGCAGGCTTATATGCGATTAAAACGGCTTATTGCCTTTAAACGATTATTTTAAAAATTATTATTTATGAATAGCAATGTGTCATTTCAAATGTTACATAAATCTTAACAGAATTAATCTCACTTTAGCGAAGAGGTGCTTTTGGCAATATGTTTCAAATCCTGCTTGCTTATTGTTGCTCTTTTCCCACTCCTCGAAATGTTGTTTCCTCTCTGTCTCGGAAGGAAACTTGTCACATGGGTTCTCTGCCAGCATTGAACGCTTTGCTTGTTCCGACTCTTGGTTACTCAAGAGCACAAGTTCCTCGTATCCTGTCACCTCTGGTTCGTTGACTCCCGAGAGTATACCTCAGAGAAAGTTTCCAAAAGATCAGTCACCGCAGTGAAGTTAATTGAAAAACAAAGATTTTTATAGCTATGACATGATCCGCTTATACGAATGTGTCGTAAAACTTTTAAGTAAGAGGGCAAAGCAGTCATTAAAACTTTCAACATTTAAGTATTGCGCCGAGGAATTTCAAAAAAGAAAGAAACAAACAAACTAAATCTTAAGTTCTTTTTGTTGTGGCCCGAGGTTTTGTTTTTGAAATTATTGGGGCCACGGCAACCTGGTATTGGAAGATTATTGGTTAATCACCCGGTTCCATTGAAGATTTTTGCTTTTGCTTTCGATTCATGTTAAATGTATCATCCTGATTGAAATATCATCTTATTGGTGAAATGTGGGCATGATTGCCATTCAGGTGTCGCCAGAAATTCTGAATCATGAGTTCTAACTCCCAAATAGCCCTTATATAACTTCGTAACTTGATATTAATATGTCAAAATAGTCTGTTACTAAATAATGCTTATCTTTTCACCTTAATGACACCAGCCTCGTACTTTTTGGTTATATAATGATAGTAACACTTTCTACTTCGACACAAAATGGTTTGTACATTATTTTTCGATTCCCCCCCCCTTCATTGAAAAAAAATGCTATTCCAAACCATAAAATAAAAATTAAAAAACAATTTGTATTTACTGGGTATCCCATTCAGTATATATTATATGCTCTATCCTCAAAATTCACGGTCTGCGCTGGAGAAAAATATGAATGCACTAAGGATCAGTTTCTTGTAAGTAGTAGTCGCAAAAAATTTACATATAACACTTTTATTATTTTTTTTTTTTAAATTTGACCGAGTTATCAGATAGACGAAATAGATCCCATGGGTTTAGAGAGTACCCTTTAATCGATCTGTTTGCTGTATTTTCTAAGTTCATGCTTCCATTTGATTTAGAGCCGTGTTCTCGAACTTATTCAAGTAAAGACCAAGTATCGCTTAAATTTTAGAGCGCTGTTGTTAGGGTTTGCTTTTTTTCGTGTTTTCTCGTTCACACAATTGTAGATTTATGTAGTCTTTTTTTTTAATTCCTTTTAATTAAGTTAATGACCACTAATCAGTAACCTACCAAAATTTTTATAGATTGTTACGATCGCGTTTGTAATTTGTTTAAAATTATTTTTTAGACTCGAGATTGTTGAAATATACTCTCTTAAGAGTAACTCCCAATTATTATTTTTTTTTTTTATTTCAGTGTTTTTCCTTGACATTAGGTAAATAAAAACTGCATTTTTATAGATGTTAAATTTAAAATCAATAACAAAAAGAGGAGCGGTCTTACATTGCTTAAGGCCTACGCAAAGCTTAATCTGGTCCTGGAAAACCAAAAGAGAAAAAGGAAAAATGCTATTTGGCATCATTTACCCTTGTTATGTTATTTTAATTATTACTATTTTTTTTAACTGGTATAGCACAAGTTTTTCTCTTTCGTGCAGACGCCATCTGTTGGAGGAAACATAAACATTGCTCTACACTGTAGCAAACGCACTGCATAACCGGGAAGTTGGAAAAAAAAAACCCGGATAAGAACGAACAAAAAAAGATAAGAGTAAGGCGCGCGTCTCAGCTGTTGAGAGAGGAGAATCCCCGACTCCTCCGATTACTTCTTTTTTTTTCCTCTGTGACTCACTCGTTCCGCCAGGGTGCGTTCTCTCGGGGAGTGTGACGTCACGACACGATCCATTTGCCATCGCGTAGAGGTAGAACCTATGAGCGAGTGGCGGGATTTGGAACTCCTGTCAAACGTGTCCTCGTCTTGCGAGAACACGAAGCACAATCAAAACAGAGCCGCGGATTAATAGAGACAAAGTGTGTTCACTTTCCTGGAGACTTCTTTGGGTGACTTTCGGGATGATGGAGTCGAGACCTTGACTAGACGATATGTAGCAGCAGCGTTGTCAATCGACCGACCTCATGGGTACGTAAACGAACTCCACTTCTCTGTTGATTGTTGTCGATTTTCTGGGTAACGACGTGGTCCAGTGGCAAACAGCTGGGATCTCTTGTCGATGGCTGTTGGTCAGTACATGTTGTGGCCTTCTGTTTTGACTCATAAGCTTAAATTATAGAATAAAAGACCTCGACTAGGTCATGAAAATTTAAATTTCTGTTGTTGACTTATTTTTGAAAGACGACAGAAAACAAGTTTATTTATGTGACATGTTTAAATGGGACTGAAATGTTAATAGCTGATAATTATTAGTAGTGCCAACCCAAAATGTGGCACTCAGATTAACAGACAAATGCTTTCATTTTGCTATGAATAATAAATGAAGGTTTAAAGAAAATAACGTGTGCCACTCGCTGCAAAATACGGGCTTCCAAACAGCTTCTTTCTCCGAAGTGCCCCACCCCCTTTGGTTAAGACGATGAATGGTAGCCGATAGTTAACCATTATTAATTTTAAAACCCTAAATTTTTCTTAAAAAGAGTTTGCCTTTATTTCCAGTTATTTTTATTTTTTATTTCAATAAAAAAAGTTTTCTAAGTTTTAATTTTTAAAAACGTTCACCTCGTCGGGCTTAATTTCTTTGATTTACAATTCAGCTTGTCTTTGTAATTTTATAGATAAAACTTATATTTGATTGCAAAAATTAAAGTAAATATGGGTAATAATGCTGAACATTCTATCATAAATCAAGTTTTAACGTTTTTTACTTGTATTGTTTTTATTCATAATTAAATTTAATATAAATTGCACTTAAAACAATCTGGAAGAAATAAACCGTTTTGTTTAGATTTAGCTGAAAATTTGGTGCAGTTAATGATAATTTGGGTATATTACCTATCAATATTACATTTACGGTCAATATTACAAAGTTACATTCTAATTTTGAATCAGAGTTCTTCGGAGTTTGATGTAAGGAAGCTGTTTCCGAAAAACACCAAATGATAAACAAAAGTAAGAAGAAACACGTGGTTTCTACCGCATGTTGTCAACGCACCAGGTGAAAGAAGTAAAATCGCACATTTGTTTCTCGTAACTTCAGATGCAATATTAAGTTTTCGCTTTCTTAAATCACGTAACATTTTTGAGAAGAAAATCCAATGAACAGTTTTGATCTGCTAAGTATTCTGAAAGTAATATTCATTCCACTATTGCTAAACGGTACAATTTTAACTTTCTTGCAGAGAGCTTGAAAAGAAACAGTGTTTTTTGCATAAGTTGATATGTATAGGTCGTTTTCTTGTCCTTTATTTTTCATTTCCTTGTTATGCTATTAATGGATGTTAATCTCTTCGATCTTTCAAAAATAATCTTCATTCTTTTCCTTTAACGAAATTCGTTTTTACTTCTGCATAATCTTTGAAGAGTTGTGGTATTGGATCTTACTTTTTGAATCTTCATTTTGTGTTTTGCATGAGCTGCTGGATTTGTCAATGCGAACTATTTTTTTAAAAAGTATTATGTGAGTATGAACGTAGTTGTTATTCCTTTATTTATTTTGCTTTTTATATCTCTTTTTGCTCTTAATGAAAAAACAAAATGTCTTACTGTGTTTGTGATTCTTTCTGCTGTAAAAACAATTCTGTAATTTATTTAAATATTGTTTTTATCATACAGATTTACTATTTATAAAATATCCATTTTATCGATTGTATACCGTTTCCCGTGGGTAAATTACTACTTTGTGCCGTCAATAACAAGGCTTAATGCCCATTAGTAGAGTGACAAATAATGGCTGACAAAATGGTTTTCATTGACATAATCCGTGGATTTTATCACATGGAAGATAATTAGTTAACCTTTTCCCTCATTATACCGTTAATTGGCCAGATCGCCAATCCCACTCCTGTTTTATGGAATACCGTATCTAAAAATGGAAGCTTTTATTAATTACATACATTTATCTAATGTGATACTCTAAAATTTAGCTTAGTTTCGAAAAGAGGGCTGATGAAGCACACGTTTTGATAGAATGACCGGCTGCCACGAATCGAAAAATCGGACTAATTATTGAAAAACAACAGAAGCATAATCAAGATGTTATAGAAATATGAACTCTCAGCGGGAAAAGATCGTTTATTGTTTCTTCGGCTCCAGTAATAAACCTTCTTGGAAATTTTTATATTACTGGTTAATCGAACTTCACATTCTCTAGCTCGAAGTTGCAATAAGACCGGATAAGGAATAGCACAATATGGCTTTAGACGTCGATTAACTAATGCTTTGCGTTTTTGTATATCTATCAGGTAGCTCGAATATATAGCAAAAGAGATTCAAATTGTGTTTCTTTTTTAAATGATAATAAAACTTTAAATGACTTGATTCAAAAAGAGAAAGAATCTATTTAAAAAAAATGAAAGACCAAAGCATCATCTAGAAAGTGGTATCTTGTAATTTCCGATTTTACTGCCTTTGATATCCACTGTTTATATTTGTTCTAAAATATATAGAATGTTTCACTTTAAAGAAAAATCTCAAATGTAAATAATCATTTCCAAAAATTACACAATAATCGAAACAATTTTTTTAAAAAAAAAAAGGAGAACTGTTCAAAACATCGGCTATATTCGGATAAACTAATTTCGGAACACTAGACTTCCTCGTCGACGATTTATTTGATCTCAAAATTCGAAATTCAGTTCAAATAACGAAAACAGTGGCAAAAAAAAAAAAAAAAAAAGTTGGAAAGAGGAGAATTTATATCACTCCCCCTACTTCTAAAAATAGCGTATGATTTCCTCGTATCGGTTTACTCCCGAGTCAGAACAATCGACTCTTGACTATTGCAGCGTGTTGCAAAAAAGGCTGAATAATTTATTTCTAGGAAACGCGAATTTTGAGTGGCATCTCAATCACGGTTATTTGCTGCACACTGGAGCCAGCTGTTAAGTCTTTGATTACTTTCCTCTTTTCGCTTTTCATACTCTCAATTGAAAGCATCGCGCATGTTTGCAAACATTTGCTTATCCAACGCGTAATCGGATTGATTTATCTTAAGATAAATCATATTTGAACACACTGCGAAGTTCTTTGCTTTGCAAAGGGTTATGAACTTGTGATTCTGCTGAAAAGGGAAATACTTATAGACGCTTGCCTTCATTCATGAGACTATTTTTTTTAATCTTAGGATCACATTTATCGCATCTACTATCTCCCGAATAGCTTTTTCCTTTCTTTTAAAAATACAATAAGATTTCTTTAAGTACTTAGTACTTTCTTAAGTACTTCTTTAAGTACAAGGGACCCCCTACAGAGCGATGTACTATCAAATTTTGGATTAAATATTAAAATCTGTCTCTCCGGCTATTCGAATATAAATTAACACGATAATTACAAAACAAAGAGAACTAGGTAGATAAAATTCGGTACACATATTTAACATCTAGATTGTGCATGCATATCAAAGTTTGAGCCAAATCCAACCACGAGTTGACTGTCTGTCGGTCTGTAGTTTCAGAAACATTTAAACTCTGTAATTCAAAAACGCAATGACTTAAATATATCAAAATCGCTGTGGGATTTTGTGACTACAGAAGTATATTATGCATTAGTTATTTTGTCATTATTTAACCCTTTCTAAGGCCGTGGGAAGTATGCTTCCCACCAAATTTATCAATCTTTGTATGAAATTATGTAGGTTGGCATAAGTTCTGACAAATTTTTTTAGAAAGACAGAAACTTATATGCTTTAGTTCTTTATCTCACACAAAATGATGTGTCTTGGTTTGTCACTTAATTATTAATTAACCAAATTAATTAATTAATCAAATCAAATTTATCTAATATTCTAAATAAAGCCTTTTCTTATTCTAATTTCAAGCCTAAAAATATTTTAATATAATATGACTAGAAAAAAATGGCCCTTTAAAGGATTAAGATAAAAAGACTGAATTGTGTTATATGATTTATTCCTTTTCAAACCCATGTTCCAAGGAATTAACTCTTTACATTTGGAACCTCTTGGTAAAAACTTCAGTTACTTGATTTTTGTTAGAATAATTTTGCTACATCCCCAAAGTTGGGTGATATATCGGAGTGAAGGATTAATAAATAACAAAAACGTAGCTACTTATTTCCTTATTAACATTGAAAAAAAAATTATGGCGAAGGTTTGGAGAGAAATTTTATGGTCTAATATATTCCTATATGTCCCCTTTTGAGGCGTGACCTACCACTTTCGTAGTAAACTGATTCATACAATTTATCATCGAGCAATGATTTGGCAAGAACACAGCTCCTTCTGTAAAAGACTAACATAATCAAGATGTTAAGCAATTGAAACAGAACTATCATTTCCTCTCCCATCGCTGCTCCTTTACTTTAAATCTACTTCTCCACACTTGATGGGTTGCGAATGCTTAGTGATTCATTGTAAAAAATGGCTATTTGTGATGATTTAAGAGATATCTAACGAGTATCTTGAGTGTGAAAGGTATTGTCTTCCTTCTCCGAAATGATAATAATGCTGCTTCACATCCTGTGACGCCCCTAAATTCTGTGGGAAAGAAACGATGTAGCATTTTCGTTGACTCCAGAGTCATTGCTTATCGTTACCACGTTCGACCCAAATGAACGGTGTAGGGGTGAAGTTGTAGGTAACACATATCCAAGCTCGTGGGCTTGAATCCTAATCAAAGCTGATGAAATTTTGAACTACCAAGAATTAAAAGCGTCTCTATAATTATGCGGTATGTTAGTACCTTAATGAACGCTCACACATGTGTGTTATAGCTGGAATAACTATTAGTGTCCGCTCACATAACGTGTTATAACCCAAACAATTGTTAGTGTTCGCTCACGCAATATGCATGTTATAGCCAAAACAGTTGTTAGTGTTCGCTCATACATGTGTGTTATAGTTAGAATAATTATTAATGTCCGCTCACACGTGTCAGTCAGAACAACTATTAATATCCGCTCTCGCAACGTGTGATGCTACTGATGAAGATCACATATATGTTCACACATGTTGAATTATTTCGTAAATTTACATGACATTATTATTATTATTATTTCTTTTAAAATATTGCTTGCTCCTGGGGACTTTTGACTGCATAAACGTACAACTATTAAAGTTTTAAAGGTCTCTTGAGTGTCTGTTCAATGTGTGGTATTTGCGACAAAGTTAAATTCCTGCGCATTATCAGCATCATAACAACCGATTTGCTGGTTCTGATGGAACAGCCCGCGCTTCAAAATCATGGTAAGGGCAGCATCTGATACAGATGTCATCTAATCAAAATGGCGGCTTTTTTCCAGAATAGACCTCGAGTTTCTTCAAAACAGCTTAATAATCTTAACAATCCATTGCAATAGAGTCTAGTCATTGAAATATTGTCATGTCCCCCGAATATCTTAGCACAGTATACGAATCTCATTTGTCCAGTCCAATTATTATGGAAAGAGCTCGAAGCTTTAGAGCTCATTCATATTGTAGAATTAATTCTTTTACTGAATATAAGTTGCAATAGTTGTTTTTTTTTTTATTATTAATTTCTGTTTCATAATATAGTAGCGAAGCAAAAATCCGGTTTAACTAAAGTTTAAAGAATTAGAGCCTTAACTAGACCTAATTTTTGAAGCGTGACCTGACCTTGGACTCATGGTGTTTTTTTTTTTTTTTGTTGTTGTTGTTGTTGTTTGTTTGTTTTTTAATTTAAATCTGATCGAAACCAAACAAAAAGCGTATACCTGCCTAAGGTTCGTTTAGTTATTTTTTTATAATTATTAGTATTATGAAATTACTATAAAAATGAAAATAGAATAAAATTAAGTTGAAATTTGTTAATATTATAATCCGATTAAAATGCTGCAATACTATAACAGGTCTTTATGAATGTAAGCAGTTTTATATATTTTTATAAAACTGTTTGCTTCTGCGATTCAAATGAATGTTACTGACCTAATAGCTCGTATATCCCAACGCAGTCTGGATTTTAGATTTTTCTCTGCTCTCCTCTTCTCCAGTAAGCACGATGTCTTTGCTTAAATTCATTGTTTGATGTATTTTTAACTAATTTAATAACAGCTATGTAAATTTAACGTTAACTTTTGATAGTTGGATGTAAAATTTTTCTTTTCCTTCTTCCGAATACAATTAGTCAGATTTGCGATTTTTTTTTTTTTTTTTTTTTACAAATTCTTTTAATTTAATATTAGGGATAAAATTATTTATTTATTTTGCTCTTTTTGTATGTTAATTACTTCCCATATATTTATTTTTTTGTGAGCTAAAAATAAGTTTCGTATTTAATATTTATTATATTACTAACACTAAGGCTATTATCAAGTTTTAAAAAATTGCTACAACATTTATTGTTTTTGTTAATCATTTGTTTCTTGTAGTCTTAATGCAATTTTGGTATCAAATTCATAAAAGGCAATTAATTGGTTGTAGTGTGATTTCTGCCGTTCAGTATGTTTTTTACTACAAAAATCTTACGGCCGAAGTGGTCAGATGACAGCGTATCGGCTTCGGTTCAGAGGATTCTAGATTCGATACCCCATTCCACCACAGGACCGCTGTGCAAGCGGATATAGTGCACGCTAAATCCGTCAATTCAAGTGTCGCTCTCGACGTCTGATCATAATTTAAAATTAAGATGTCCATCCCAAAGTAGTCCTAGTATTGCTTCAAAACGATCGCTAATCTAACTTAAAACAGAAGCAAACTTAAAGTGGGAATGTCGTAAGGTGTTAACAAAATTGTGTGAATCATATTTTAACATTTATTTAGCTGCATTAACAGCCTAAGTTTCTTCAACGTGATTTCTTACTTTCCATTGGATTTGTACATCTTTCTCTCTATTGACTTTTCTTTTTCTCCTATGAAATTTCAAGATTTAACGAAAATTAAATTCCGCTTTTCAATTTATTCAAAGTCGTCCTTCACTTTGTTGGATGTTTCTTTACGTCCAGGTGTCCAAAGACAAGGCCATTTTCTGGATTGCGAAAGATCTGCATCGGAATTGACAATGTCACACGCATACATTCTTTGCATATTTATAAATATGGCTTATTTGCATTTCTGTTCTCGACTTTTAATCTTTTTATATTCTTGTAGCGTTTGTTCCATCTAAGTCTTACTAATAGATATTTCGCTGTTATCCGCCTCATTTTATAACTTATGTAATGCTACAAATTTTATAAAAGCTGAAAGCAATTTTTTCAGCATGTTCGTTCTTATTAACATTGCGTTTTATCTTGGTCTTAATCACTATTATTAATTTAAATATTTTTTTATCCATGTAATGTTGCAAGTTTTCGTTAAGGGTTCACCTAAAACTACTGAAAAAAAATTTAAAAGTATAAATTAAAATCAAAAACGGACATCTCAACAATCGAAATTAAAAGTTTTTTTTTTTCTTTCTTTTCGAAACATAATTAAAATTTAGGTGTTTCTTCGTAAACTTTCCTAAAAAGAAGAGGAAAAATAAGATCTTTTTCAATAAAAATAATTATTTTAATTTTCTATCAGTTATAATAAAGTTATTTAAAATATCGCTTAGCATAACTAATAAATGTCCTTATGCATTATGTGGAGAAAATTTTAAGAAGGAAGAAATATCTTATAGCTTATCAAGAAAATTGTTCCAATAAAGGTGCTGTAGTATTTATTACGCGTGTTCCATTATTTAAAGTAAAACTCTAATTTTGAAATTTGTTACGTGTTTTAAATTTTATTAAATAATAATTATTACTATTTTGGTCTGAAATTATAGGCATAATAACATAATGCTAATATGATTTTGAAATTTCATTTGTGAAATATATGTCATTATATGATGCGATTGTAGTGACTGGCTTATCTTATGTTGGATTAAATTTTCATGAGCATATCAAAAAAGAACGGCCCGTAAGCGTCATAATAGAAAAGTTTTTACTGGATAGTATAATTTTAAACTTTTCTGTCATTAGTAAAACATATTGTCAGTGCCTTGGAAACGGGGAGGGGGCTATAAATACAATGGTTTCAAGGGACGCTAAGAAGATAAAAATTAGTGCTTTAAAGATATTTTATAAAGAAAAAAAAATGAGAGAAAAAAGCAAAATAATAATAATGTGTGCCGTTTGCATATGTCTCTGTTTATTAGTGGCGAAAAAATTCATATGCGCTACAAGCTCTATTTTCTTTTACTACACAACTGCGCATTGTTGCTTAAAAATTTAGTCATGGGATTTTATAAATGTTTTATTTGTAAAGCACTGCAGATTTGGAAAGTACGGATTTTTCGACTGAGTTCATTTATACTGAACCGGAATAGCTCCTGTCGACTTGGAAGAGAAGGTCTAGGTTTGATTGTTGTCGTTTTATATGTAAAGAAAGTGATGGAATCCAATAATTTCATGTTTATAATATAGATACAAATGACAAATTAAAATAAGATTTAGCGACATGGTTTGTCTTATACGATCTTTCAAAACCATAATATATCAAAAGAGCTTTGGTTACCTTATTACAGCACATGTCAACAAATGGTTCACTCTCGATTATTGTAAAATATGATATTTTTACATGAACTTTTCACTATACCTTTTAATGTTTTATTTCTTCCGGCTTTACTGTACTCAAAGATTAAAAGTAATCGAGCTAAAAAAAAATTCTTTTATATAAACATATAGGAAATTTTTAGCGCAGAAATTATTCTTTTGAAAATGCATTTAGCAATTTATTATTATTCGTAAAAATGAATTGCTTTTACAATATAAATTTTAGTTGAAATGCTGCTTACCATAAAAATTGTGTAAAATGCTAATTTATTCCCGATGACCAGTGAATTTTTTACAACGTATTTCAAAATGAAACGAGTCATTAAGATCAAACATAATAAAAATTGTCATCTACTTAAGATACATTTATATATTAATTAATATCTATTACAGTACGAATTTATTATTTTCTTGAATATATATATTTAATGAATTGTTACTGTCTCAAAAATCGAAATAATAACACATTTAAAAAGCATTATGCAAAAGCTTTTTTTTTTTTTTTTTTTTTTTTTTGAAGCCAACATACAAAAGTCTGATTATTTAATTTGTCATCACCAGTGTCAGAGCAATTCATTTACATTTGCTGGAGTTTTTCAGAATGAATAAAAGGTTCCGAAAAAATTCTAATTAATTCGGGCGCTTTTTAAGACCATTCTATTTTGCGAAGCCGGAAGCTGAATGTCCAAATTGTTAATTACATCCTTCACGATTTTCGCCGGGTTTTTTTTTTTTTCCCTTTATAAAAAACAAATATTACGATGGCAACCGTATGACGATTTATGCATCTCGTTTTCAATCTTTTGACCATCTACGAAACAGCTTGATTTTTCAAGAGAGAGAAAATGGTTTTAAATTTATTTGAACTCAAGAAATAATAATAAAAAAAAGAATTCAAATCCAATTCTAAAAATAGATTGCTGTTACGAAATGTTTTTGAAATAGATATTTTTCATTCCTTTAGGATTTAAAATTCCTTTTTATCTCAAAAATATGCTTTTTTTTATAGTCAGGTTTTTTTTCTTCTGAGAAAAGCAATTGCATTTTTTTTTTTTTTTTTTTTTTGTAAAGTTGAGTCACGGTTGGAGCAAAGAGCTCCCAAATGCTTTTCGAAGCAAGTCGTTATTTCTTTATTGCTCCGTTTCTTCACTGATGGGTGTCATTACACCGAGAATGGAATTCGTCGTGACCCGCCATTATTAGGTGCCATGACAATGCACCTCTGTTTGTGTGCATTTCTATTTTCCACGTGCACGGGCCGTTTTGCTTATTCCTGCAGTTCGATATTCCCAAGACAGGTGGTTATTTTTTACGAGACTTGTAATAAATACTGTTTTTGTTTGTGTATTAGTTTGCTATTGATGGCAATGTATCATAGTTAATATTTTCCCAGATGCTCTCCATGTTTTTATAAAAACTTATCTGTAGCTATAACAAGAATATATGCACGGAAAACAATGAGATTTTTCTCTTTTTGCCTTTCTCTTCTACGTACAAAATATAGTGTTTTGAGTTAAACTTAGTGAAGAAATTCGAAAATACAGTTTCTGTCTCTTTCTTTTGACCGAAATTAGGTTCAGATCCTCAATTTTACTGTCTAGAGTGAATATCAAATTTCTTCCATCTACTCAATGTGTTTTGTGAATTATCGTGTGCATATGCATGCGGGTTGGTTGATGGGCAAATTCTCGTAGATATCCTTTATAATTTGATCAAATTTTGGATCAAATTTGGTTTTGGTGTAAACAAAATTTGTCCCTAAAGTTCATTGCTTTTTTTGTAGGTAATCTGCTGACAGTCAATCTTAATTCCTTTCAAAATACGAGATTCTTCACATCATGGAGGGAGGATGGGTTTTGAATCTTGGAGATTCGTCAAATGTTTGAAGACTTTTTTTACATTTCAATTCCTTCTCTTTTTTAAGTTCATGTATAAATTTGACTTTGTTATATTTACTTTCCATATCGAAATAGCAGTAGGATTGTTTTGAGACAATCCTACTGCTATTCTCGTAATTTGGAACTGTGATCAGATGACAAGAACAACACCTGAGCTGCCACTCATTCTTCTTTTCCGCACCACATCAACAGACAAATGTTTTATCCGCTCATGATTTAATGTGCAGCAGACTGTCTTATACGATAGTCTTTCACAAAAGTATATATAAATAATTCGTTTAAACTAAGAACAAAATTATGTATTTATACTTCTGTGACATTTCATAAGTTTATAATATTCTGATCATTTAAGTGCTCAGTTTTTATTAATTACTTAATTTAATTCAATTTGTTTTGATTCATCCATAATTTTTAAAATTTAAGATATGATGGAATTCAAAAAATTTTGTATGGATTTATAATATTTGTGAAGGATTTGATTTTTAATTCATATTTTTAAAGATACGATAATTCTGTGACAGCATTTTGTATGATCAAATAAACTCAACAATAATTTTATTAAATGGTCATTAAATTAATCGGATCTTTGTTTCTAAACTTTTTCTTTTCTTTGCATCATTTGAAAATGTACGTATAAACTAAGAAACAAAAGATGAATCTGAAACCTAGTTAACGATAATCAGAAAGTAAATTTGCCAGAATTTATATTAATTCATAAACCTTAGACAAATTCCTTGAATGATGGAAGATTTTTGCTTCTTAACACACAGAAGAATTTGACTAAAGGATTGTTTTCGCGTTTTTAAAAAATGGATGTGCAGCGTGGCGTTGAATAAATCCTGTTTTTAAATCAAGATTATTGTTCTCGAAGCTAGTAATATCAAATTTCTTCGACTGTATCTGGAATTAAATATCCTCAGCTGTTCATTCTGTTTGCTGGAAAAACATTTATTGACTTTCAATTTTGTGAAAATTGACTTTAGATTCCAATAAAATACAAACTTTAGTTTGTTTTACTGGAATATTATCTTGCTATCTCCACTTTGAAGTTGATTCATTGAAGCCATCGGTGATCTCTTGTTTTCAACGCAAGATTCGTTGAATGGATGTTACCAATAGGTGTGGTCCAGAATGCTTGTCAACAGTTGATTGTTACATTGTCATTCGCTTGCTGACAAGAAGGCTGCTTTGTTAGTCCGTCAAGTTTCGTATTAACGAATATGCCCTGAAAAAGCCTCTGAATTTTTCCTCTCCCATGTCATGTTTCCTGAAAGGATATGAATAATGTGGCTTGAAAAGAGTCTGTTAGAGGAATACAAAGGGTCAGTGTCCTTTATAGCCCTTTTGGTTCATGTGTTTAGGTAGATACTAATCATTAAAAAAAAGAAAGAAAGAAAGAAAAAGATGCAACACAATGTCAACGTCGCCTCTGTGTGGTTCTGTATATATAGTCATAGGATTTCAATTTACAGTCCCTGTCTTTAACCCTTTGACTACACATTTATTTGAAGCGATTTTTGTATTTGAAGCGCATGTAATTTTTTGAACATGTGAAGGCAGTAGCCTTTCATTGTAAGAATCCATTTATTTCTTATTATTTAGAATATATACTGCTAGATGATATTGAGATAACTTAAGCTAATTAAAATTACAAAAAAAATGGAAACATAAATTTAAACATATACGAAACGTTTTGATATGTCAAATGTACCCAAAGGGTTAATATGGAATTAATATATTAAAATTAAAACCATATATCTGAGCATAATTATTGATTAAAAACTTCTAACCAGTGTTTTAAACTTCCGCATAGTTACTTACTTACTTATAGGACACATACTTCTAACCCGTATGTGTCATAAAATTAAATTTGTGACAGTTTTTCCCCCCTCGAATGGAACATAAGTAAAGATATTATTTGCAAACTGAACGCAAATTGAGTTGTTAAAGTTGTCACGAATAATCTGTTTATTTTATGTAGATGGCCGCGGTGGCCTGGTGGTAAGGTCTCGGCTTCGGAACCGGAGGGTTTCAGGTTCGAGACCCGATTCCACCGAAGAACCGTCGTGTAAGGGGGTCTGTTGCACGTTAAATCCGTCCTGACCAAACGTCCTCCCGCTGGTGTGGTGTGGAGAGGGGGTGCCAGCTCAGGTGTCGTCCTCGTCATCTGACCGTGGTTCAAAATTACGAGGTCAGTCCCCAAATAGCCCAAGTGTTGCTTCAAACGGGACGTTAATATAACTAAACCTATTGTCTGTAGATAGTGTGACTAAGTTCTAGCACTAAAGCTGGCTCTATTTAGTAACGTAATCGAATCCAGCCTGTTGAGATTCTGTACACAATGTTTTTAATTCATCTTAAGAATTATTTATAAAACACATTAAATAAAATTTTATGAGTTGAAATTATTATTGAAGAAGATTTGAGAGAAATAAGAAATGTAACTTCATTAGGACGGAAGCTGGATTTCAAAATCACTGAAACCTTTGTGGAGTACCTATTTTGTTCTACCTATTCCGTTTTTATCGCCAAATCTTCTATTAACAATCTGGTGTAAAATAAAACAACGTATAAATATGTTCCTATTTATGATTATGCGTCGGAATCTTCAAAGCACCTTGCATATTTGCTTATTGGTTCTTATTGTTTTTCAGGATTCATTCTCTGGAGGAACAGCTCAGGGAACTCGAAATCCGAAGTGAGGAGCGAATAGAAACTGAGCAACAGAAATTCAAGGAGATTATGGTGAGCAAAAACAGAAACGGTGGTTGCTGTTCGTTTGTTTTTTACCGCTTCATTAGTCATTTTTTTTTTTCTTTCGTAATCATCAGCTCCTTTGAAAGAAATTGTGAAGTTAAATGCTATTGATTAGACTTAGTAGTCATATTCATTGCGTTATACTGAACACTTTTTTGATCTAAAAATATTGATGGTATATACTTACGAATATGTGGGAAAAAATAACTTGACATGTTTTTAAAGCTGAACACCAACTGTCCTAATATGAATAAAATGTCAGACGTCAATTGGACCTTGAAGATTTAAAGAAATCTCATTTTTGGTATTGAAAGATGATGGGCTCGAATGATATATAAGGGGTCATTCGTCCTTACTTTAGAGTGGAGTGGAAGTATCGAGGATGGTGTGCCTATTGTGGCATTCGTTCTGATTATATGACCAGGGTTCAAAATACCTCTCATATGTTCATAGCGGAACGGATAATATAACTAAAACAAAATCACCATCGTATCATTATTGAATGGTTCTCGTGATACATTTTAATAAGTAATTTGTAATTTTGGAGAAGACCTATGGATTCGAATCATTGTCAAATGTAGTAATTTTATGAATGCATATAACTAATTCATCATAAATGCCAATTAGTGTATGTAAAAAAAGTTAGAAATATATCATTATTAATTTCGTTGTATTTTAAAATGCAAACTACGCATTGGCATTTTTATAGCCAGCCTATATTTAAAAATCTTGTATTGAAAAATGCAAAAGTTGCCAATGTATCGCTTGCTGGTTTTGTGCGTTTATGAGATGGAGGGATTAACTTTTGGAGATTTTCAAATGTGATGCTTTGTTTTGTTTGAAACATCGGACTACGTTTTTTATCATTTTACTTTCTCATATAACAGGTGTATAAAAAGAAAATATTATGATTTTCAGTTTTAAAAAAAAAATCGAAATCGAGATGTTGAGGAATTTCTACATTTGAGGCTTGCTAGATCGGTGAAATTTTGCATGGGACATTTACACCAAATTCCTAGATTTCTATCAAACTTTGAACAAAATCCATTTATAGAAAATCTGGCTTGTTGTCTACTACAAAACGGAGGAAGCTAGATGGATAAAATCTGGATTAAGGATTTTGGAAATTAAGATGTAACAACTAATATGTATTATATCTGGGGCGAAATCCATGTACAGTTGTCTGTCTGTCAGTCCATACTTTCGCAAGCACGTAACCGCAATAAGTGAAAACGCAATAATTTAAATATATGAAATTTCGTGTAACTATTTATGATTATAATTGTATTTCTGTATACAATTTTAATATAATCAGAAGGGAGGGGGAAGGTGTCCAAAATGCACTTTCGCTTTTCTGGTGCTTGTGTCTTATTAACTTCCCAGCGATAAATTACCGAAAAATCGCTAATGATCGCTCTCTAATAGGATCTTCCTCGACTCTTTTTCTTCAGTGGTGTACGGTTGATAACACATAAATACAATCATTAGGTAATATGCGAGAAAGTTTTGAGAAACAACTCCCGCTGGTTTTATTTATTTTCCATTTCATTGGCCCTTCATTATATAACTTCCGTTTAATCATGCAAGGTCCACTTTTTCTATAAGAATCGGAAGCAATTCGAAGGTTTCCCTGCTGTCTCTCTGATTGCGGTTATATGTAACACTAGTATTGTAACAAAAAAGTGAGTGTATTAGTGTGGGGAAATATGTGTGATCAAAGTCGCCGAAAATCGAACCCGGCCTCCAACACTGCGGCTTTGTGTGAATAATGACTAATGAGGGAACGGAAATCTTTCTTCCGAATGCCAATTTGTCATGTCACATATTATTGCGAAAATCTGATTTCATAGTTTAATGTTACGAAAATGTGCGAGTTTAATATTCAAAGAGAACTAATGTAAATTTATGTAACTCTTTTTGTCATTGATAAAAGTTAAATATTTTTGAAAATAAGAAGAAAAAAAAATTTTTTTTCTTCTTTATTCTGGTATATATATGTATACTCTGGTGTATATATATATGTAGACATACGTATTATAGGATATAAAATATTTTATGGAACGAATAGCTGTTAATTTTCTAAGTACAGCTAAAGGCACTACATTCAGTTAACATAGCCAAAATTGGTGGTCCTCTTTATAATTATCATTATATTTTGCTTGAAAATGCAGAATGGACATTTTAATAAATAGCGTTTAATGTATAAAAAAAATGCGCGCACATGCGTTTGTGTGTGTGTTTGTTTTTAAACTCCTGAGACATCTATATATATTTTTAATAAGTCACTACTTACAATTCTTGAATAATATCTGGAACGTAGCATTCGAATATTAGTTTCTAAATCAGTGGAATGTTAGCTTAAGTATTGTGAAATCTTTATTTTATTGTCTTTTTTTTTCCCCCTTTCTTGAGACTTTTAGACATACTATTAGCCTAAAGATAAAAATAGAAACTATATGACAACAAAATCCACCATATATGTGGACACGGAAGATTTTAAATCCGAGTTCGAAAATACATCTACCTGCTACTATATACTGAGAGGTGTCCAAATGACTCAGTTATCACTCTCGACATCTGACATCTGTTCAAAATTATAAAATCTGTCTCAAAATAGCCCTTTTACCTTTTGAAAAGGGTCGTTAATGTTACTCAGTTGAACCGAAATATTTTGTGAGGCACATGTGCCCCCTGAGTTAAACTGTAGGTAGTTATTCGGAAGGCAGGTTAGAACTTGATATTAACTACTTAGGCATTCAGATCAATATCTAGGCGTTTAGAATTGAATAATTTTTATACGATTTAGAAATCTTCGTAGAGACCATAGTAAAGGAATGTCGATTTCGTTTCATGCCTATATTTTATTCGGAAATTATAACAAAGTTTTTACAAAAGGAAGTGTCTCTACCTTCAGTGTAATATTGAATATTTTTAAAAGTGATCAATAACAATAGGCTTGCTTATTGGCATAAGACTTTGTGTAATGGAAAATATCATTAATTTTCCATTACACAGTATCAGTAAAATATAAAAACTTCTTTCATATATATTCTGAAAAAGATGGTTTTGAAATGCATAAAAAAATGCTCTTATTCTTCGTTTGTATTTGTCTTTAATTATTCCATTTATTTAATTAAAAATAAATTATTTATTCAAAAATATTTATTTGGAAAGGATGAATTTTCATAATATTTGTCATCTTGATAAGCTAAAATTTGTAGTATATGATTTCCAGATGATGAATCCTCCAGCTTATTTATATATATTTTATAATTTGAATATTCTCACATTAATCTTTGTTTTATAGACTCGGTGCGAACGAGAAAGCAAGCAAGAAGTAGAGCAATATGCTACCAAGTAAGTGCTAACAAATACATTGTAAAAATTTGTGTTGTGAACATCGTCTTTGAACTAATTTTGTTCGTGACACGATAGCTCAGTATAATCTAATTAAATGCTGCTCTTATTTAATAAAATATCCTATTTTTTTAATTTAATATTTTTATATGATTCCTAACTAAAGAAATTTGTTTCAGGCTCTTTGCTCTGCAGAAAGAATATATGGAAATGAGTGAAGAATCCCTTAAATTAAAAACCTTAGTAGAAAAACTAAAACAGGTAAAGTTTTGAATGATGTATGATTTTATACAATTTCATTAAATGTGTAGAAAAAAAAACTAAAAGTATAGGACCAAACATTTTAAACAGGAATATCTTAACTTCGTTTTATTAGTTAATATTCTGCATCTTATAATAATAGATGAGCAGTTGAAAAAAAATGTATCCCTTGCCGAAAATTCTGTTTAGAATCAGAAGATCACATTCTCTGTCTATAAATAATAGCTACTTCATATAAAAATTTTATTTAGTATGTGGCATACATTTGATAAACTGATGCTTGTGATGAAGGATTTTCTTACTTTCTGGCACCATTTAATATTTTAATGATATATTTTTAAAAAATGGTTAATTTTGAACTATATAAACTGAGACAAATCTTGGATTTCTATATTTAGAAACTCATGCATCCTATTTTTATAAAGTCTTGAATTGTATATTTTGCATTCTTGTGATTTTGCATGTAATGTTAAAAATTTTATTCAGAGTTGCATGCGATATTTTTATGGCATTACATTAGAATTAAGATTTATTAACATTAATTAACTTTTCATCATTCAATTTCTTAGAATTTTATAGTAAAATTACCTATTTTCTACTTAGAAATCAAACTTTTATATATGCTTCTTTTAATGTATCTTTTGTATGATATATATAATATTATGATAGGTTAGATTAACATATTAATATCATAGAATCTTTAAAATCTGAAATATTGTCTTAAAACCTTCTGATAATTGAATAATTTTTGATTTGTACAGTATTAATACAGTTTTTAAGTTAATATCTTTAGATGAAAACATAAATGCTGGTATTTTCTTTAAGATTAATTTGTGTTATTTACATAGTAACTGCTAAAATTTTTATGAAAACGAGTTTTTTTAACTCTTGAGTCCTGATATCATAATGGTTTTAGAAATCATTTTTGACAAATTTATTAATTTCACTGTTTACTATAAAACACAATATTTTGGAAAAGATAAATAAATTTCATAAGATTTTTTTTCAATCCTTAATTCATATTATATTCCATTTGATATATGAGAAAATTTTAATCCCGAGGACATATGTTTTTGACATAACTCCTTTTGTTACAAACGTTATACAAATCCCTTTATAAGTCATATGTATTGAAATAAAGGAGAAATTTTTTTATATATTTATAGCGATTTAGTTCAGTCTTATAATTGTCCAGCAAAGGAGTACTTACCAATAAAAATATCTTATTTCAAAATGATCTGTGTAAATTTTCTGAAAAAAGTTGAAAGAAAAATTGCAAAAAATGAAACTGGATTTGAAAAGATATCGTTTTAAATTTTATAGTAGTGTAATTTTTTTTCCTCTCGAATTGGCGTATGTTTCTATGGATAGTCTGCTTTCTATTGTTAGCATGCATGCATGCATGGTGCTGTATGTTTACATATTAACTATATCACAATTACTTTATAATTATTCAAACATTTGCTATATTATTCTACTTTTCATATGTATTTCAAATAGTATTTACAAAAATTTTGTATTGGTGAAGTCATCAAAGTAACACTAAGGTAACTAATTACTATCAAATTTTGAAGATGATATATTTCTCTAAATTGTCTAATATAATTAATATTGGGGCTTGTTCAGAAATGAATATTGAATTTCCATGAAATATACATTTCAGAAGTTTATTACATCAATGGCCATCCAATCAAAATGATTATTTTTGTGAATAATTCCAAGAAAAATTAGGTTCTTGTTTGTAAAAATAACATTTGTCATTTGTTAAAATTCAAGTTTAATAATTATATCATTCAATAGAAAGTATTCATGATGCTCACTCTTTCTTTAAATGGTCTTTTATAATGTGTATTATATTTGATTTAATTAAAATATTTTTTTAAAAAATAAAATCTATACTGTATATTGCAAATCTTATACCATGCATATTAAATCACTTGCATATCTTTCATGCTAGTTATTATTTTCTTCTTAGGAAAAGCATGAACTTCAGCAACAACTGCTGGAGTGTACAACAGAATTGCTTAACCTGCGAGAAGACCATATGAGATTGCAAGAAGCAGTTCGAAGAGAAAGGGAAGAATTCCAGATTGAAAGGACTAATAACAATAAGGTTAGTTTCTATTAATAAATGTTAAGGATGCAAACAACTAAATTCGATTTGGCTTCACATTAGTATGCTATTTTATGTATGAAGTCTGTTTGTCTATTAAAACAGTTTATTTTAAGGCATTTTTTGTTCCTCTTTGGGACTCTGGATCTTTCAAATAATTGAACCTGCATGGAAGGCAGTTTTGAATGAACCTCCTGTGCAGTGAATATAAAATAAAAATGATACCTAACTAGTTTTACATTCTTCCCTCCGTCATTGGGATTTTATTAGACCTTGATGGAAATTATATATTACAGATCCACATGGCACATTAAATATTTGTTGGTATAAGATCTGATGCATACAATTCTCGAGTTAAAACCAAAAACTTGCCCACCAAAGCTTTCAGTTGTGTCAAAATATTGAGTCTTAAATAAAGGAACAGTTATTCATTATTTCCCCAAAATAAAATACTTTTTTTAATTGTGATCCTACTTATAAATCAATTATTTTTTTTAATGATTTGTATTTATATTATATCTTATTCTAATAGTCATTGAGAATTTGTTTTAACTTATATGAAAAAAAGACTTTCCTAAACTTGAATATTTATGTTTTCTGCATGTGTTTGCAAAATTTGTGTAAATAGTTCTATCATTCTGGAATAGTCAGTATTTCTAATTTTGAATAACTCTCTTTATTATTTTTTTTCTCAAATTTTTAATAAAAAAAATAGTGCATTCATTTGTTAATTAATTTTATTTGATTTCTATTGAAGTAAAATATTTTAAGAAATGTTTCATTAAGAGAAACAAATTGTTGCATACTTAATTTATATTATCTTACATTTCACTTTTGATTCAATTCTTTTTATTTATTGTAATATTGATGTGGACATGCTCTTGCATTTATGTTGGTTAAATTTGCTAAATCGACAAATTTTGTAAAACATTATCTTTTAATTTAACTTTATTCTAATCCTTTAATAAATGTATCTAAATCCAAATAAAGTTTAAAGTAGTTTCTTTAAGTACATATTGAGTTCATATCTCCTATCATATTTTAATTATAATTTTCTGAATCTAAAATTTATTTTTAATTTCATTTTTCCCCCTTAATCTGGGTTTAATGATATAAAATATTAATTGAGCATTATGAAGGTCTGAATTTATTTGTTGTATGAATTTATTTATAGTTGTATTATTTTGTTATTTAAGTACATAATCCATTAAATTTTCTTTTATAATTGTTAAACTAACAATGAAATTTATATCCATGCTCTATTTGAATGATTTGCTTACTTAATCTAAAAGTTTTCAAATCGATATATAAATCTTTTTTATTGTATTAGATACCTGGTACAAAACAAGCAAAGAGTTGTCATTTTCTTTGAAAAGGAATAGCTAGCTTTTTACTTTTTAAAAAATAATCATGCTAGGGAAAATTTCATATTTTTACTTGTAATTAATCAAAAAAGTTATATAAGATTAATCAATTCAAGTTATAATTGTGAAATTTTTATACATTTTATAAAAAAAATTTGCATTGATTAATTGTTCAAATACTTCATTTTAGTTGCTGGAAGAACTAACCAAAGAATTAGAAAAACATTCCGAAATGCAACCAGACACTCGTTTGCGAAGCCCAAGTCTCCTCGAGTTGCCTGCTCAGTACCGAGAACTCCAACAGGAACTCCGCAAAGTCAAAGATGTAAGCATCCTTTTTCTATTTCAAAATCTTTTACAATTTATTTCTGCTGCTATAAAAGACAATCTTTCAATTTTCATTCATTTATTTTTTTTATTAACATTTTTAAAACTATTTATCTTTGTTGAATTAATTTTAAATAATTTTTGGTTCTTGAATAGAAGAGTTTTTAACTATTTTTATAAAAATTATTTTTTAAAGTTTATTTAAATATTTATCAAACTTTACAATGATATCTTAAATTTAATATTCAGAGTTTATTGGTATTGTGTAATTTTCACCTTCAAATTATTAGTGTATCTAAGAGGGATTATATGAAAATTTACATTTAAAAAGCAGCATAAATAAAAGTTTGTTTCTTAATTTTTTGTTTCATCCTTCTCTTAAGGACTTGGGATGAATTTGGTAAACAGCATTTCATATTAGTATTCCTATGGAGAACTAGCATTCTATTGTGAAATAAACTTCCATGAAATTTTCAATCATTTGGTATGATAACTGCCATTATCTGCTACCATTATGAAATAGTACCTATGTTTGTTGTCAATAAACCAACTTTCTTTTCTCTTTATGTATATTTTTTAATGATTCTTAGACTATTCTTTGTCTGAAATTAGTCAATGTTGTATTATTTCTTTTGATATAATGAAAAAAAAAAAACTAGATTTAAAATATGTAGAAAAATTAGATAAACCCTTATTACATATCCTCGCTAGATTTCTGTAAAAAGCTTCATTGCATTAGTGTAGATTTTCTTATATGCTTGTTATACAAATTGGAGTTGGTGAGCATCAATTTGTCGTTCTCTATCATTGCATGTTTGTAAAAACTAAAAAATCTCCTTATATTTCTAATTATACTAAACTTATAGTTATATTCTTACATTGAGTGTTTCATTGTAGTTGTTCTCCTATTTCTAATAGTTTAGTATTTTTTTTAATTTTTAGTCCTTAAATATTCCTTATATAGTATGCAATTTTTAAATGGAAGAATTTGATGTAAAATGTTACATTTTTAAATACAATGCAAGTAAGTTTTGCTTGAATTTTTCCATTTTGCATTGATGATAACATCTGACTGAGTTAAAACCCTTAATTCTAAAAATAGCATTAAATTTTAGGAAGACTCGACTTTCTATATTTAAATATTGCCAGATTTTATGTAGAGAAATCATTATTACAAGAAATTAGTTTTTGAATATATATGTAATAATTTTAAATGTATCTACATTCTAAAAATAATTGTTTTTTAATCACTCGAAACGTCGACTTCACACTAACTTCTGAGTTGTGCAGGCTCTTATTTTCCACACTTAATATGCTTGAGCAATTCTGCAAAATTCCGATCTAAAACCATATAAGTGCAAAATCTTTCTTGTGAGCTCTTTTTCCTGCTCTCTTTCTTTTTCAGATTGCATGTTTCGTTGGCCATAATTCTTAGAAAGAAATCTTGTTACAGAAGAAGTTCAATTTTAATCCATTATCATCACAAAGAAAAAATATATAAATATTTTTATTTAATTTCCACACTTGCCTCTCCTTAAATAAAAAAAAAATGTTTTGCATTATAATGTACATATTATAAATGCAAACATTTTTTTAAAAAATTTATTGCTGTAGAACTCTTAAACAATAATATATATATTCAATAACACTTCTTCTCCTCCTTCAGTTCTAAATTTAGGAATTAATTTTATTCTATTTCTAGAATAATTTCTGCAATTTTAAATCTTTTCTCCAAATGTTTTTGTGACAGCAAATAAGACATGTACCAGCTAAACACAGTTCAGTACCTTCAGAATGAAATAACTTTTGCATCACTCTCGTGTCATTTTAGTTTATATACTTTTTATAATTTATAGGTATCTAATAATATTCTTTTGTCTTACCAAGACTTGAATAGCAAGAAATTATTTTTTTATTACTTACAAGTTACACAATTAATAAAGAAACTTGATGTTAGAAATTATTTAGCACTCCCTAACATAAATTTGAATTTTAAAAAATTGTGGAACAAATGCCATCTGTTGAATTGATATTATAAAGATAACTACAGCAGGTTTGACTCATTTCCATCTAAGGGAAAGCAGTATTTTGAACATATTATATGGCTTTGGATAAATTTTTAAAAGAATTCTTTGATTGACTTCAGAATTTATGTGATTTTATTGGGCAAATTTAGATATTTTTTGGTTTTAGACAATGTGCATTGTGAGACCCCTTTTTAATAAGACTGTCAATTTAATTTCACATTTTAGAATGTTAATTAAATTCATAATATGAATTTGTTTTTATTTATCTATTATGCCTCCGACTCCCTAAATATTATTGAAGAAAATGATCAGTTTTAAAAATACCTGTCAAGTTCTAATCACAAAGTAAATGTAATGAAAGAGAAACTGGCCAATTATTATTTATAAAAAATTTATATTATTTAATATTTTATCATTTAAAGAATTTTTTTACATAATTTTTGTTATTTGAAATTACAAATTACAAAAATATTTGACAACTAGAAAAATAACTTTTTAATCAATCTGCTTACAACCCCTCATAGGCTAAGGCAGCTGCCTTGTGTTTCTAAATGGAAATCTATCACTGGGTTCGACAGACAAACACAAGTAATATTTATTGAACTGATAATTAATTTCATATGTTCAAATTCTGCATCTGAATTATATCTAAGGTTTTAATGAGTTAATACTAAGGTTAAACAATGTATCAAATTATTTGAATATTTTTATGAATAAAATTGCAACAGTTTTAATTCCATTTTCTGTACCACATATATGTAGCCAGATTGCTGGCATAAAAAAGGATATTTTAAAAAATTACAACACGATAGAAAAGATTCTTGTTTTTTCCTTCTCCATTGCTGTGATTTTACTTATTGCATTCATAATTCTTTTCAATCGAACTGTTAAATTTATGCATGTGAAATATATTTGTTTTTTTTCTATCTTTTTTTCTAAATTGGAATTAACTTTCTTTCAGGAAAACAAATTAATCCTCGAAACCAATGAGGAATTGAATGCTCAGCTTTTAGCCAATAGCCTACAAGAAGGCAGGACGTTAGTAAATCAAAATTCTGCCGTCTCATTAGCTGATGAATTTGAAACTCTAACCAAAGATGAAGTAAGTCCACCTACTTTCATATAATTATAATTATTCATTAATAATATAAAATCGACTAAATTTGTGTAGGTTTTATTATTTTACAACATTTTTCATTCTGCAGAATGCTGTACATTTTCGTAATCCATATTGTTTTTGTTTTTTTATTTGTCTGAAATATATTTTGTGAATTAAGTTTAGTTTTTTACTGACTAAAACAAACGTTTTTAATTCAATAATTATAAAATTAAGACAAAATTAAATGCTGTGGTAATCAAAATTTTTGATCAATAAATTGTCTTGAAAAAATTAATTTGCTATAAATCAGATATACATGCCACTCAATTATGTCATTTCCATCATTATTATGTCCTTATCAGATTGTAAATATGATATTTTGTTTTATTATTCAGTTACAAAAGTACTGTTAAAGATTATTTTCAAATGCACCTCTAAAAAAATTCTAAGTAAATGAGAAATTGTTGCAACTAAATTATATTTATTTAAAATGAACTTTAAACTTAATGGGAAAACTATTTTAAATTCTACGAACTGTGGCAGTATTTTTCAAGTAAGGAGACTCAAATTCATTTTGCTTTGCTGAAATAAAAAATATAAATATTTTTAACTTGTATTCTAAGAATTATATTCATTGGTGCATAATTAATTAACTGAGGTAAAATTTGATTCTTTTATAATTTATAAATATATAATATATATTATTTTACTGGTACATTAAAAAGGAAATATTATTGATCAAAAATGTAGATCAAAACAAAAATCATAAAAAATGAAATACAAATAGATAAGCTGTAGGTAAATTGAAATCAAAATTACATTTAACATTGTATTTTAATTTGAAAATAGCATATGTTTGATATTATTCGTTATCTCAAAATGGCATTCTTCTGTAAAATTAGTTAATGAAAAAGGTTGCCATATATATGCGAGATTAAATTTTGTAAATCAGAATGTGAAATATAAAAATACTCTTAAAAATATAATTAAAATTCCTATTTGCTTTTTAGAAATTCTTAGCAATTACATTATGTTTTAATTTCTTTATAATATGGCCTGATCTTCACTGAAAAAATATTACTTCTTCTTTCTACTGCACTAATAAAACAATGCTCTTTTTAATTATATTTTATAACTTGCGGTCACAAATATTAAAAGATCTAAAAAATAATTAATACATTGATAATTAAGACTTGTAAAATTATTTAAATATTTTATTATTGTCAGGAGCAAACTATACAAAACTTCATCCTTATAAGCATGAGTAGTAAAGCAAAGCATTTACAAAAAGATATTTTTATAATTAAAAATTTGAACTCTTATGTTAAAGTGATTCTAAAACTTACTGTCTGTTAATTACGTAAATGCAAACACTTTTGCAAATATTTTTCTATGTGAAGCTATAGTCATTAATTGGAAAAGACTGATTTCAACATGATGGAATTATTATTCTGGAATCGTATATGCTACATGGGTATGCACGGAAGGGGGGTGGAGAGAATGACTATGTCCTTGATGCCAGATTTTTTTATGGAAATCATGTAACTGCCTATTGTGGTCATTGATGTTCTAGTGCAAATGCAACTCGACACTGTAATACTGAAAAGCAACTGCTGCCGTTTTCTTAATATAAGGAAATTAGAATTGTTCATCAACAACATTTAGCCAACCACAAATCTAATTGTATCAAATATTAATGTTGTTTTTGATTTTATGCTTTTATATTTAAAAAATTCATTTTCTTTTAATAGATGATGAAAGCATTACATGATCAAAAAGAAGTAAACGAGAAATTGAAAGCATACATCGATGGAATCCTACTCAACATCCTTGAAAATCATCCTCAGCTCTTAGAAGTGAAAAATCCAATGTGAGGCACTTTTAGTACTCCACAGTTAAATAAACTTTAGAACATTCATTGAACTATACAAAAGAGGTTTTATTTTTTGACTGCTGCAAAGGACCCCGACCTGGAGAATGTTGATTTTATTTGTTAAATGTGCTTTTAATTATGTATTGTTGATCTCAGTGACCAATGGATCTTGCGACTGTTGAAAATTTGTTGTGCAAAAGAAATCTTTGGAATCAGGAATGCCTACCTTCGCGAGCAGTTCCTTCTGTGTATAGAATATTTAATAATAAAAAATGGAAAAAGTGTTTATTTATGATTTCTCTTCTTTTTCATTTGCATTCAAAATTCAATACTGTTTCTGGTACCTCAATAGTTTGACAGAATTTTGCAACATAGTCAATGAATTTCAATCCCTCTAAAAAAATGTTATTTTAAGATTATTGATTCATTTTATTTTTTATTTTTTTAATTTCAAGCCTATGAGTAGTTAATATATACAAGACATCATAACCTACTGAGTGGATAGTTAAAATATTCCTGTTAAAAGTGCTGAAAAGGAAAGGTTAATCAAGCACCAAACTCTGATAGGATTCATTTCAGAACATAGTAAAATGAATGCCGAAAATGTGCAATAAGGGAAGAGAAACTGCTAGTTTTAGTATAAACATAATCTGTCATCATATAATCATTCAATCATATTGTAAATGCATATAAAATAGGAATTAAAAGTGGGTGAAAATGCAAAAGATTACAGTAGCTGTCATAAACACTCAGATATCAAATTAATATTTATATTATAAAGAGTTCATAAATAGATAAATTGAAGTAATTTTTTATATCTATATATATATATGTATGTGTGTGTATCTTTTAATGCACCTTTGCTGTCCAAAATATAATTAAATGCTTATAATGCGCATTCGTCGATTAAATTTCTTAAAAGATGATGCAGTTACTTTGATTAATAATTCTATTCTGAGTAAAGTTCTATCTATATTATGAGAGTCAAAAAATTGAATTATATATGCTTTAAGCCTAAAACATGCATGCAATCATAGTCCAATGGTGTTCTAAGATGTATAGAAATCTGGGACTCTTATGATAGTCTCCATTTAACCCCTATATTGCTTTGGATATTTTGATTCTTACCGTCTTGCATTTACTCTGCCCTTATTTGTATCAATCTATGTAAAATATGGTTAATTAAACTGCTAATTTCAAAAACATAAAACATGGGCTCATTAAACCTTAAGCATTTTTATAATAAAGCCTTAAGGAATAAATTTAATTATGATATCCTCTCAGCACTTACTTACTTTTTTAATTGTTATCTATGTATTTAAAATAATTAAGTACCCCCCCCCCTCCCCTCCGAAAAATTCCTATATCCTGTTCAACCAATAATCCGATTTCTATAATTTTTGAATTCATAATTTTGATAACTTTCTATAATTTTGAATTTGCATGAAAACTCATGATCTCTAGATATATCATCCCCTACTACTTATATTCTTGAAAGAAATTTTAGAAACCTTACTGCAGTGGGGAAAAAGGGCATGAGAATTGGCCAATCCTAACTACTGTACCGATTTTGTCAATTTTTATTTTTTACAAAAGCTCATATCCCCTATTTAATGGCTGCCTTCCCCCATTACACTGCTTTTTAGTAAAAAAAAAACATAAAATTAAATTTTTGTGTATATCCTCAACCTCAATAGCCATACAAATTTCACCATATTGGTACCATATCTATACAATTCTATGCTTATTTCACGAGTATGTTGTAAAATTATATCTACTGTTATTGTGACAAGATATAATTCATCACATGATGCGACTAAATTGATATTAATATGAAGAGCAAACACCTGATTTATGATGTCAATTAATCGACATTATAAATACATGTATCAGTTTGCTTTTCACAAGGAACTCCTCGAAGAGCAGTGACATGAAATTTGCTCATGCCATTCTGGTTGTCATTTCTATGTCAGCTTGGAATTTTAAGATTATTTTTATAATATTTAATCAATCGCAAAATTGTCAAATGAAATTATAAGTAATTAATAATTAAAATTTATATTCCAATGTTAAAAATTCAGCATTTGATTAGTAGACTGACTATGTAATGTATGGAATCCTTGCAACATAATTTAGATTTTCTGCCTTTTACATATATTGCTAAAAACTGAAAAGAAAATTTTCTTGTTTATTTCACTTTCATAAGAGTCACAATATTATTAGATCAGTGCCACAAAGTATTGAAATATTTCATACAAATAAAGCAAATGTCAAGGTTATAATTCCTACAGAAAAGCAATTTTCATTAAACGACCATTGATTGTATATTTATGGGTCACAAGCTCTCGTATGAAATAAAAACTAATGAAACCAATACAGTAGTAGGAGCTGACAGACGTTATTATGTTGTTGCCCTCTCCCCCTTTAAAGAATATGCACTGGAGTAGTGTTTTTGAGATTAAAAAGAAGGTATTTGAAGCAACCAATGAAAATAGATCTAAGAGTTTATGAACTTCGATTTGAAAATCCGAAGAGTGTGTGAAGCTGGTTGGCTGGTTCTTCTTTTCCTATTTATTTTAAATATATGATTATTTTTTTTGAAAACTCGGTAGAAAATAGAATAGTAATTAAATTATCTTTTAATAGATAGAAATTTTTATATTGAGTTGTCATAAAAATATTTTCTTTAAATAAAATTCAAGTGCGAACAAATTTTACAAAGAGTGTTCACATATTTTTAATGGAATATCCAAGTAAGCGTTTTTTCTTTTAAATGACTTTATTTTTCTATAATTATTTACTAAAATTATCATCTGATGTTACATAGTGATGTTTTGAATAAAGAATAGATAAACTATCATTTAAGGTTTTCCCCCCTACTCCTTCTGAAGAGAAAATATTTCTTTATATTATTGTAATTGTGATATTGTGAAGGTCATAGAATCAGTATATATAATGCAGCATAAATATGAAACGCATAAAAATTTGGTATTCTCTAAAAAGAATCGTAAAGACATATCTATAGTAAAAGGGAATACTTTTCAAGTATTTTTTTTTTTTTTAAGTAAATTCTACTTGCTCAAAGTGTAGAAATGTTATGAAATTGCTCACTTACAAATATAAATTAAGTAATTATTTCATTAATAATTAAATAATTATAAACTATATGGAGGTTTCATCTTTCTCGTTGACACGTACGTAATGCAGACTTAGAAGCAGAATTTTGTACCATTTATCCGCAAAAAATACAAAAACATTGCAACACTAGATAAAATCGGAATATATTATGCTGCAAATAATGCATATCTTTAAAATATATCTAGGCCGTTAAGAAGGGGGAAACTAACTTTTTTTAGAGAATTTATGGAAATTTTTAGCTGATTTTTTATGGTTGTTTCTCATTTTGCTTATATGGAAAAATAAATATCAGTTAAGATTTAAAGGCTACTCACATATTATAAAATAAGATTTTATTTTCAGTATTTAAGGGAAAAGAATACTGTTTAATTACTTTATATTTTTTATGAATATAAAGATAAATTAGAACACTTCAAAACAAAGTAAATAACTGCATGTCTAAATAAACTCTTATAAAAATTTTTGGGGAATAAATGAAACTGGAATCAATCCAATCCAATGCCTGTAGCACACTCCTGATAAACGTTAAGAATTTTTTTTTTTTTTTTTAATTTTCTCCGACTTCTTGATTACTATATAATGAATAAGCACTAGTTTTACAAAATGGTTACCATTTATTTATTTATGGTAAATTTTACCAAAATGCTTCAAGTTTGACCTACTGTGTGTACGTTTTTCCGTCTCATAATTTATAAACAGAATGAACGTTTTTAGAGCAGATGATTGGACTTAAAACTACAAAATTTGCCACAGAATTACTTTTTTTATTAGCAGGTGCTTATTAAGAAGGATTTTTAAACACATTTTTAGTTAATTAAACGTAATTGAAATTATTATATTTTTTCTGTAATAACTTTGAAACGTATTATAGCATAAAAATTATTTTTTCATCATTTTAAAGCAGTTATCTTTATACTAATTTTGAATATTATAAAATTATTATAAATATTACGGTTATTATAAAATTAGTACATGATGTGCCCGTCTAGGCAAGCTGTTGTGGTGAAAGCTTATAAGCCAGTTAACAGCTACGCTACACTAGCAGTTGCTTTTGTATTGTGTTCATGTTACTGGGCTGCAAACCACAAGGTCCCAGGTTCTAACCTCACAAATACCAATCAGCCACACGATCAGTTTGACGAAATTGGATGACTGCACCAAACGTAATACATTGTCGTACTAGTGCTTCGAATTAGAGGTGCGAAATCTAAAGAAATGTTTATAAATGTTTGAGGATAAGACCTCATAAATATCAGACCTCAAAACCTCATAAATATCAGCTGAAGTGGTCTCCCCAAAACTTCCTCGCATACTCTCAAATAAAAACCTTATCCTCCTCCCCATCCCAACATAAAATTGTGAATCTTGAGTAAAGATGTGCACGCCATGAAATGCTCAGATTTTTATTTTCTGAGTTTCGCACAAGAAAGTTTTGGGCTTCATAGGCTAAAGGAAACTGGTCGGTATTTATGTATTATTAAGTATGATATTGACGGATAGTGATTACAAAAAAAATCTATCAATGTGTAATATTTGGCGATTAATCGCTAGGATGCGATTAATACACAAGTATAGTTCGTCAACGGATTCTGAGACGACCACTTTTCGACGACCCCTTCTCATTAAGGGGTGAGACGCTGAACGATAAGCGCGTTTCCGGTATAATTATCTCTAATGTTTACGTCTCAGGAAACCGCCAGTCTTCATTCTTAAATGTAAACATCTCCTCCTTTCATCTTTCCTTTCACCCCTATTTTGACTAATTAAACCCATCCTAACGCATGCGCAAAAGCGAGGAGGGTTTTACAATCCGTTGCTGAACTATATCAGAATATGCACATTGGATACTTTTTTTTTTTTTCAATAGATTGAAACAAAAATTTGACCCACAACTACAATTATAGTCAAAAAATAATACATCAAATTTCATTTATATACATTTCTGGGTTATTCCTCTAATTCGATAGGGATCTACACTTAAGATGCTCTGTCTGTGTTCCGAATTTTATTCATCTAATTCTTTTCGTCTTGGTATTTATCATGTTACTTTCTAGTCTGACAACCTAAGACATGCTGTCTATGAATGGAATTCGTTCGGAATTTCGCAAAAATTAGAAAATAGGTGCTTATACCAAAATTCATTCATCTAGCTTAGAGCGGTTTTGAGTTTTCGTGTTCCAAGCAAATATAATTCTATAAAATTGTCTTTCGGATTCAGAGAAGTTTGAAACTTAGTGATTCTCCAAAATGATCCGTGTACAAGATTCTATTTCATATCAAATGAAGTTGACAGTGCTTAGGAAGGAAAGCTATTGGCAGCCACATGTAATAAACAAGATTTCTATTTAAAAGTGACGTAATAAATAATAGTTCTGTGTGTATTCGCTACAGATAAGATTCCTTGAAGTAAAAGCGAAAGTTTTGGAATATAGTTTCATTATACTCTATATTAATTACTGATAAGTGAGGATTGCCTAGATAAGATCTTTATCGTAACCTTGAATCTAATATAAAAGAGGATGAGCCCGTTTAGACGGACTGTTATCTTATTAACTATACCTCAAATCTGATTAAATGCCATTTGGCTTTACCTTGCCCTTCATTGTGCGATTCTTTCACTATTTAAACTCCTCTGTTCCCTTGCACTGAGATCTTTATTCATAATGTTCATAAACACTCAAATCAAAAGTAATCACTAAAAATTGTATTGAAGCAAATAATGTCTACTAATAGAAAAAGATGCAATGCCAAATACGAATTTGTAATATTGCTTCCCAGCGTAGTTAGTTTCATAGTAAAGAAGAACGTTTTACAAATGGCTGCATCGAATGTTGGCCGGTCAATAACTTCCAGCCTTGATGGCAAACTGGGCGATGAATTTCGCTGCAAAAACTAAAGTTCCAGAAATTACAAAAAAATTTGGCAATATTTTGATTAGAAGCAAAGATACAATAAACTTCTAGAAGCTTCTTCGCCTAGAAACTATAAGAAGTCCAAAGACAGAGCTGAAGAAAAAAAAACGAAACGCAGAATAAAGCTTTACAGAACTGTATGAACTTTTTATCATACATCCATTGGACTGATATTTTCCGTAACAAAACCATATGGAGAAAGCAAGGTAAAAAAACAAAAACAAAGTATATAGAAAAGTATATAAAAAAATAAAGTAAAGTCATACTCAGGTTCAAAAATTCTATACAGGAGTGAATTTAAGAATATGACCTATCTAGAGTGATCACCCAGAAATCTCCTTGCATTTTTCTTATAAAGGTGTTATAAAATTATAGGTTAAATTTTAACCCTTTTTTTCAAAGTTTTCGGTTATTCACTTATTCTCAAACAAGGCAGTTTTCTGATAAATAGATTTCATTTAAGATTTTTCAGAAAACTATAATTTCTTGTAAAGGCCACATACCAAATTTCATTCGTTTAGCTCAAAGCGTTTCTGAGCTATCTCGTTCACATACATAATTCTATAAATGTGTCTTTCGGAATCAGGAAGAATTAAAATATTAAAATCTGTCAAAATCTTGAATTCGGATTTTTCAAAATATTTATAATTACTTTTAACTTTAACTTATAACAAATAAAATTTATAAACTTCGTATAGGGGAAAATTTAAAAAAATGAATGAACAAATAAAATGTTTAACTTGCTAACTGTATATGATGATTTTTTTAAAAATGTATTGAACAAAAAATAATTTTTCAATCCGCAGATTAAACTTTACTTCAAAAAGTATCATATGCGTTTACTTTCATTTTAATGGTAATACTTAATACATATTCATTAACAGTCATATAAAACGAAAAGATAATATTTTTTTCATTTTTCATACACATTTTTAATATCTCATCCAATTTAAAAACTTCACATAATTTATTTTCAATAGAAAACAACCTTTAAGTTAGGTATTTTTTCTTGCGGCATTATATATTTTAAATGGTGTTTTTTTCACTTTAAATTTTTGAAAACGCATAATCCGACTCAGCTGTGGTTATTGGTATTAACAGTGTTCTTAAGATGTGTGTTCCGTGCTAGGTAAATTTTTGAGGGGCATTTTATAATAGAAATTAGTTCTATTACAACTAAATAAATAGTTTAGAAATGAAGTGGAAGATTTTCTGATGACAGAAAAGTTATTCAGATTTGTCCACAAACAATGAAATGGGCCAGAAAGCAAAAATTCTCATAAACTGGAATTGCAATAAATCAAAGTAAAATACAATAAACGATTTACGATATAAAATGCTGATTCATATAAAATGAATAATAACCTATGAAATAACCTAAGGTTATGTGAAAGCAAGGAAATATGAAACAGTGTATGAAAATTATAATTGTATTCAAATATTGTATTATTCTTCGCTTCCTTGAACCTCTTGCTCACCTCTCCCCCCCCCCCTCAACCTCTTGCTCAGGCATTTTCAACGTAGAAAATATAGAATACTTATACCGACGCGTAGAAAATATAGAATATTTCAAAAGGTTCATTTTTGTTAGTATCTTCATTGTTGTTTCTATATTTTTGAGCAAGCAGCAAATTCATTAAAAAAACTCTTGTTATGGAAATACAGAAAACATATTTCACAAGAATTTTTAATCATGTAATAGTATTTTTGCAAGTGTAACTCAGATGCTCAGGTTTACGCTTAGTCATTCGACATGAAGTATATTGCTGACAATATCCGTCCCAAATAAAAACCTTCGTGTAGCTTCAAAATGGGACGTTAAAAAAAATTTTTTTAAGTGTGCCTGTAGATGTATTATGTAGCTCTTCCCGTATTATTAACTTGATTTGTTTCATACTAGCCGCCTTCGGCGACCAGCCGGTTCGCCAATCTTAATGTTCGTTAAAATTTTAATAATTAAATATTTTATGCAATACCAACTTTAGCAGCTTCTTAATCAAAATATTTTAAAACTTCAAATTTTGATAGTCATATAATTCACTCATAATATTATAAAGGCCTTTAGCCATAACGTAATATGTATCTCTTTCATTTTCTGTTAGCTATGCTTTAAATTAAAGTGGAAAGGATGAATCTGCAATTAATATAATAATATTTTTTGCTGAAACTAAGCATTTTTTTTTTATAATATGATTATTGAAAACAGAGTCACTGAGCGTTTAAACTTTATGGGCACTAAAGAATGTCTTTCTTAATTTATATAATATCTCAAGAATTTGTCAATTATAGTTAAGAAATACATAGGCTCATTGCACATTCCTTTTATTTCCTCGCATCTAAAATATACAAAGAGAAGATATCGTAATCAACAACAACAACAAATCAAACTCGAAATTTTGTCGCATTTCTGTTTTCATACCTCTCGAAAAACATACTTTTTGAAATATGTTAATAGTAAAAAAAAAAAAAAAAAAAAAAAAAAAGAAGGGTGAAAAAAAAAAAAAAAAAAAAGAAAGAAAGAAAAGAAGAAAAAAAAATATACCTCGAGATTTTGATGGATCTCTACGTTTCAGATAGCCTTGAGTTCAAAAAACGCAATTTTGGCATTATGTCTGTCTGCCTATGAATACAATAATTTAAGAACGCTTTGAGTTGGATAGATGAAATTTGGTATGTTTTCTCTACATCAAATCAGTTGGGTTCACTCCCCCCTCTCAAGCTGTAAAAGAAACACATTCGCAGGAAGTTTGATCATCTGTGTGTCTATCCAAAAGAGAAGATAGTATGATTACTTCAAACCGCAAAGAGCTATATTAGTAAAATTTAAAAAATACTTAAATCGCTTATCCAACACATCTTTTTGCTTTCTCGCACATGAAGTATAGAAAAAATATTGTAAAAGTCAAAATATTCAAACTCGAGATTTTAATGAATCTATGCATTCTCCTTGAGTTAGAAAAATCGCAATTTTGGCATTAGATCTTGCTGTCTATGAACATGATAAATCAAAAACGCTTTGAGCTACACGATTGAAATTTGGAATACAGAATTATAACATTTGTAAATTTATGTCAGTTTTTGAATAAAAGTCATTCGCCGAATTCTATCTGGCTGCTCGAGTACAAGAGAAACGGTAACTACAAAGCACAAATAGGGTAAACACAATTTGGCACACAGTTTAAGCATCTAAGATATACATACTTATTAAATTTTGAGTCACATCTGTAAAACGCGTGACCGTCTGTCGGTCTGTCCTTTCGGAGGTATGTAAACGTGATAACTTAAACGCAATGACTTACATCGATCCAATTCGGCATGTAATCTTGTAACTACAACTGTAATTTTTTAAAATCAAAGTTTAGTGTCAATTAGCTGTTAGAAAGGCATTGTAAATATATTTTTTACATGATAAATTCAATAAAAGTGCTGATTTTCCTCCAAAAATATTTCGTAACAATCGTTTACCAATATCATGTAAGGCATTCTCTGCTTTATCCGAAGCACTCAATTTTGTGTGAGAGTGGCCAAAGTGATAACACTTTTATCAGAGAGAGTATGCAAGAAAGTTTAAGGTTATTGAAAACTTTGCTATAGCCCCGAAGCGCAATAACTTAAATAAATGAAATTTACTATTTGCTAGGTGCTTATTAAAGTTATATTCTTGTATCGAATTTTGGTTTCAATGGATTGGAAAAAATCGTTCAAAATGATACTCATTTTTTTCCCCATTATGTTATGAAACATAATGCTTTCGTGCGTGCATTGTGTGCAAGCTTTTAGACTGTTTGACTCTAAGCTACTAAACTTAACACCTATATACTTTCGAAGGTGAGGTGATTTTTTTTTGTTGTTGTTATTGAAATTTCAAAAAATGGCTGTAATTAAATTAATTTAGAATTTAAATTAATTAGTGGTCTGGATTTTTTCAGTGATACGTCCGAAAATATTAGAGTACAAATTTTGTTACTAATATCCTAAATTTTTTTAAATTATCTTTTAATTTATACCTATGTTTGCCTTAAATACTACATACAATATGTGTGTTTTTTAATGCAAACATGATTTATAAATGCAGTATATCCATTCTAATCAGGCTCAGCAGTTCATTTTTAAATGGATAGTAATAGTCATTTATATATCTAATAGAAAAAGTTGTCTAAATGAAGGAAATAAAATTATATTTTTTGTAGTGAGTCGATATATATTTTAATGAATAACACATTTTTAATTGGACCCTCGATCTCGATACTCAGAGCTATATTTAATAAATCCTTTTTTTAATGTACTAAATTGAATTCTGTGTAGAATCATAAAAATCATTATTAAACAATCCTCTGAGCAATTGCTTTATCTGTAAAAATATTCTATTGTGCACATAAAGCTTCAATTCTGAATGATTTTATTTCTTATATTCTTATTTTTAAGAAAGATATTTGATTTTAGCAAAAAACGTTGTGGGGGGTTGTGTATTATTCAAAATTTCAGATTTATGGGAAGATGCCAGAAAATAAGAGAAATGGTGACAAATTTCTAAAATTTATGAGTTAATGCCTATCAAAATTTGAAGCTTGAGTCTTTGAGCCCACCTCTTGGCGTCTTTTTGAATTCTAGCCAAACGAATGGCGATAACGTCGCCAATGTGGCAACCTAGACGGATTTTTTTAAATTTTTTTTATTTTATTTTTTATTATTTATTTATTTTTATTTTATTATTATTTATTTATTATTTTATTTTATTAATAAATAATCAACCTAGACGGAATTTTTTTATTTTTATTTTATTTATTTGATTTTATTTTTAATTATATTTATTTTATTTTATTTATTTATTTCTTTTATTAGTATTTATTTATTTATTATATTTATTTTTTATTATATTTATTATTATTTCTGGCCTTCAAGTATCGCTTTTTAGTTGAAAAATAATAATAACAACAAATATTCAATTAGTAGTAAACTTGGCGAGATTTCAAATAAGTCGCCAAGAGGTAGGCCCATCTAGGATTTTATCCAAGCTTGAAAATGCTTTACTGTGAAAGCTATTACTGCAAATTTATATAAAATACTTAATTAAAAGTTTTAACATTTATTCCTGGTGAACAGGAAAGTCGCTAAAGGTGGCTATTATAATAAAAAATCAACCACTACCTCCAAGATACACTAAGAAAACGTTACATTCATTCTTTCAATATTAAATCTTTCTGCCAATACGATACATTAATGACACGAAACCTCCATAATTTTTAGTTTTAAAATCGAATCAACAACGCAGAATCAAACCCATAAACAAAAGAAAGGAAAGAAAATCGTAAAGTGTATTGGCCTTTCCACATTCACTCTCATCAGACTAGTTATATACGGAATATTTGTGGAAAACACATAAAATGTTGCCATCCCTCCCCCCATTCCAATGGATTGTACTTGGCAAGGCTCCAGCGGAGGTGTTATCAGCTGCGAACAGGCGGACGATTAGGACGCCGTTTGCGTCTTATCAGCTGCTTCCAGCCGCCGCCCAATTGTCTCCGGCCAAACGATTCTGAGGCCCCACCCACCAGAGGGATGCGTTCGAACAAATAGTTCTCCTACGGAAGACGCCGTGGAAAGAGAGGATTTAATTTACGAAAGAAATCGATCCGCCGGTGCAAATAACGAGACTGAACAGCAAAAGAATTATGTAACTGTGCAGCACACACAGTATTGGAAAGCAGATCGAGCTGAATCTATTGCAAAGAGTTTTGTTCCATAGATCAATGCTTTCATTATAAGTGCATGAATTCTTTTGCAGCAAATCTTTGTGATTATAAAAAAATAAGCATATGTTTAAAGAATGGAGTCGAAAATTAGCGAGTCATTAAAATTGATGAGATGAATTTTGTTGGTTTTAGTGGCACCACGTACCTATGAACAGAAGTTCGATTTGGGTTGCAGTATTTCTAAAATTATTATATTGTAATCATCTTCGGCGACCATTTCTGTGGTTAAGAATTTCTAGACAAATTTCAATCAAATATTTTGTGTAACTTGGTATTAATGACTTGTGATTAAGAATTTCTAGACAAATTTCAATAAAATATTTTGTGTAACTTGGTATTAATGACTTTCACAGCAAGAACAATAAATAAATAAATAATGATAGTGATATAACTAATTAATATGACCATCAATATCTGTTACAAATTCTTTTAACTACTGTTTTAGATATATTATACAGTTCTGTTCTTTGTGTTATGTATTTCTCTTACTTATTTTCTATATTTTTTATAAGCAAAAAATATCACAGGAAAAGCAGTAGTGTTTAAAGATGTGATTATTTTTACACTTTATAAATACTCAGATTGCTTCATTCTGAATTTAAACTTTATGTGGAACAAATTTAAATTTTTTTAAAAGTATATTAATCTATATGTATTAATTAAAAATTTGGCTAAGAGTATTAATCTATAAGCGATTCATGCGTTGCACAGAAATCGCTCTTATTATTTATTATCGAGTGGCAACACTTAATGTAAACAAATCGTCATACGAATCTTTCCATCTCTTTATTGAACGCTTTTACAGCTGCATTATTATTCTAAAAATTATTCGAAATTCTCCTGAAAAGAATAGAATGTTTTACATATTAGTCGTTGTCACTGTAATACTATTTATAATAAACTATGAACTCAGCCACATTTATCTGCTTTTGCGTATCTTAATAAGTATATCTGGCAACAGCCAGTCAAATGCGCAATTAATAAAATAGATTTAGTTCCTGATTGACGCTTATCTTGCTTGCCTTATATTTAAAACCCCGGGAGGAGCACCTCGAAATGAGGATGAGATGCTTCCGGCATGGTGGGTGGATCTCGCCACCCTGGAAGGTACACAAATAGGTGGGGAATCTGACTCTTCCCATCGATGACGGGACGTACTTCCTTCGGGGAGGGTTGTACGGTGATGGCCATTAGGACTCAACCACAGTTCCCGCCAGTGTTGCTGTTTCGGCGGTCCGGTCATTCAGTTTTATGGTTTAAATCCATGTGCCTTCGTGACGGGTCGGAAAGTCAGATGGCTGATTTGCCTTACATTTAATAACTTACAAAGTTATTACATTACATGGTATCAGAAGGGGAGTTCGAACCCACTCTCACATTCGTGGACCAGAACTCTATTCAGCCAGAGATGGGGGAAAAAATGTAAAAGAAATCAAAATTCTAGAAAGAGGTATCAAACAAAGGGGTATCGAGTATTAAATAAAAGCTTAACCGTGAATTGGGATGACTGGAATGAAGAATTGCGATGACTGGAATTTGGAAATTGATATTCATATCTTCCAAAATTATCATCTCACAATTTTTTTCCACATTATCTTAAAATTGAAAAAAAAAATACCTTTTTAATGATATCAATTTCATTTCAATTTTTTTAATATAGAATTTGATACATAGTCTGTTTTTAATTTTGTGATGAAATTCGGATTCATTAATTAAAGCCTTCAATTGCTTCTTTTGCTAATGTTAAAATTAAGATTTTTTAAAAATTGTTGTTGTTGTTGTTTTCAACATTAACTTCGAAATGATACCTCTAAGTATTTTCTCCTTCAGCATTCTAAGACAAGGAAAAAGCAAATTCACCACTTAGCAATTAAAACATTTTTTTTTAATGACTTGAGAAAATTTTTAGTTTTCGGATATTTAAATGAATTTTTGTAGATACAAGCTCTAGTTGTGAAGTTATTTAATTTAGTATGCACATGCAAGGTCAATAATTCTGGAAATTTACCATACCAAAGATCCTCGATTCAACAAAACGCTTATTTGGATGAAGGCGCTTACATCCAAATATCAACAAAAGTGTTCTGTTGATTTTATGATTTATAAAATATATAAGAACGTATCCACATACTTTTAACTTCCACAATTAAAGCAATATTAATGATTTTTAAATCTTTTATTTATTATATTACTTGGTATTGTAGTTAACTTAATCAAGCAAAAACGCAACTAATAAAAATAAAAAAGTAACAATCTAATTTTGAAAAATATAGACAAAAGGTTTCATTGTATGCTTTATTATTTCTTGAATATGAATTAAAATTCAATCAGTTAGAAGTGAAAGGTGATTTCTATTTTCATTAATTGCTTTTTTTCCCTGGAGCCTGCACAACCCCAGGGGGGAAGACTTTGAAATGTAGATGAGATGCTTCCGGTATGGTGGTTGGATCTCGCCACCCTGGAGGGTACACAAAAAGGGGGGGATATAGCTCCTCCCATCGATGACGGGATGTACTTCCTTCGGGAAAGGTTGTATCGTGGCCCGTACTCAACCATAGTTCCCGCCAGTGTTGCTGTTGCGGCGGTCCGGTCATTCACTTTTCCGAGTGCCTTCGGGCTGGTCGGAGAGTCAGTGATATGACTTCCCTCGAGCCTGCAACCCTACGTTTCTGAAACCGAAACCTTACAACCAAACTATGTTGATATAAGGAGCGAAATTTCTTTCCGTATACTCAGGCATTGAATAATAAGTCGACAACGAAGGCACCTGTTTAGGAATACCGTTACTCTGGGGGGGGGAGGTGCTATAGGCTTCCAGACTTATTCATTGAAATATTTTTGAGAGAGATGTAATATATAAATGTAGTGTCCTTGAATTAGTTTAAATAGCTTCAAGTATTTTTTAACATTATTCAATATTCGGTAATTCAATATCGTTGAAACATTGTTCTGAGAACAGACCTAATTAGTTACTTTTTCTAAATTTTATATTATGTTGTTTTATATCTCTAATAAAATAAGTTTCTTTATAACGTTCTAAAAAAATATGCGATTTTATAGTTAAATAATATTTAAATCAAATATTTAAAAAAGCATTGTCCTTTTTATATACTATTTTATTCAAAATTACATTTTAATTTTAAACACATTTATTTTATAAGCGATATAGTAAAAAAAAAAATTTAAGAAATCCAACATTAAATATTTTTTTTTTTAATTTCAGTTTCTCAAAATTTATTACTTAAAACTGTCTATTTGAAAGTTAAAATTAAAATAATAATTTTTTGGAAATATAGAAAATGAAAAATGAATTCCAAATTTGATCTTGCATCTCCCGAGGGCCATTAGAGGGCTAAATCGGGCTCTGCTTGTATTTAGTCGAAACTTATTGTTTGGTTTCTTATCTGAAATATAAATGTATGTAAACTCTGGAACGATTTCGATTTTATAATCACTATTAAAACTCATTAATATTATATCCAACAACTAAGAATCACAACAAAGGAGGGGGTGATGAAAAATTCCATCAGCAACGCAATAATTCATCCGACAATGTTTAATGGACGCAATAAAAACCACCCATTATAGCCCCCCCCCTCGCTTTCTGACATCACCATCCCATTCGAGTGCACAAACAAACAGCGAAAAGGATGGGCGTGAGATTTCACAAGCACTAAATCTTATCTAAACGACTGAATTTTTAAAATGGCCGAAACGGCCGCCAGTGTAAACAAGGTTCCCGCCTCCCCCATAAATCGCGGTGCCTCGATGAGGGCTTTATTGGGCTCTTCCAACCATGCGCTAATCCTGAATGATTTCGCCGCCATTAAGATAGGGCGACCAACTGACCGAGAAAATATGTTAATTGCCCTCACCTATACACCATTAAAAGGCACGGAAGGGCGTCCGCAGCAGAGGACTGTTATGATGATTTCATGCGAGAGACCCGAGTAAAGATCTTGGACATCAGCAGGGGGGGGGGGTCTTGTATAAATGCATCACGTGAAATTTAAAATAATATCAATGGAGTCAAGTTATGCTCATGTAAGTAAAGCAAAATACAATTTGAAATTCGTCGCTTTTAATGCAATACCTTTTCATAAAAGGGTTTCTTTCTCATTTCTGTTTCAAATAATTAATTGCTTTAATGCAATTCCTTTTCGTAAAAAGTTTTTTTTTTTTTCAAATAATTCATTGCTTTTAATGCAATTCCTGCCCGTAAAAAGGATTTCTCTCTTTATTTCTGTTTCAAATAATTCATTGCTTTTAATGCAATACCTATTCTTAAAACGGCTTCTTTTTTTAACCCTTTCTAGGGTCGTGGGAAGTATGCTTCCACCAAATTGATAAATCTTTGTATAAAATTATGTAGTTTGGCATAAGTTCTGACAAATTTTTTTAGAAAGACAGAAACTTAGATGCTTCAGTTCTTTATCTTACACAAAATGATGTGTCTTGATTTGTTACTTAATTATTAATTAACCAAATTAATTAATTAATCAAATTAAATTTATCTAATAAGCTAAATGAATCCCTTTTCTATTCTAATTTCAAACCTAAAAATATTTTAACATAATATGACTAGAAAAAAATGGCCCTTTAAAGGGTTAATTTCTCTTTTAAATAATTAATTGCTTTTAATGCATCAAGATCATTTCCTGTCCGTAAAAGAGTTTCTTTTTTTATTACTCTTTCAAATAATTGGTTGCTTTTAATTCATTTCCTGTTCATAAAAGGGTTTCTTCTTCTATTTCTCTTTCAAATAATTACTTTATTTGATTTTGAATTTTTCTTATTATTTCGATGTATAATTTATATGATTTAATGGACTCCAGGAAACATTTTTCTCAATGACCTAGCAACGAGGGCGCCAGTTTTAGCATCTGACATGCGAATAAAACATTACTGCCTTCATGCCACTTTTTAAAATGAAATATCATGAGGCGAAAACCCAATTCACACACTGGACGCCATTTATCTTAGTTAAACCAATAGTGACAGAAATATCAAATGACATCAGTCAAATCGATATTCTACTTGGCCTTAGCCAACACTACATCAATGGCAAAATAACTTACAACAAATGTGAACTATTGACTTGGTAATAAAGTTTCATCTTTGGAACTGGATGATTCTGATTCATATTTAAACAAAGATGGGTTTTGAGGGACGTTCATTCACCGTTAATTGGAGCCACTGGTTAGACTTAAGATCACTATGTTATCTCATCGCCAAGCTCGAGAAACGTTTACTTTTCGTTAAATGTTGGTCAAACGGCCACCATTTCGACTGTCGGCCAAATGCGAAGTATCGCTTGAGTTATATTCAATTTTCATTGAGTAAGATTTTAATACAAATTAAGTGGATTGCCACATTTGGCGAAATATTGCTCTAAACCTGCTGAAGTGGTCTTCCCGTAATGTCTAAAATTGTGGATATTGGGTAAAGCCATGAATGTTCTGATTTTTACTTTCCGGAGTACCGCACATGAGAGTTTTGTACATCGTAGTATTATGGTGAATAGCTTATAAGCCAGTTAACTGCTACGCTACCTGAGCCATTGCTTTTGTATCGTGGTCATGTTACTGGGCTGCTAACCACAAGGTCCTAGGTTCTATCCTCGCTCATATCAATCCTCCACAGTATAATAAAGAAAATCAAATATCATTTTGTAGTGCTTTTGTTAATCTATCGGAAACTAAAATTCCACGCACACACACAAAAAAAACAACCCTACATTTTTATTAAAAATGTACCATACCAATTTTCATTGATCTAAATTGATGTGCTTTTGAGTTATGGGGTTTGCAAGCATGTGAAAATACAGATTGACCTACGATCCACCCTCTGAGGAATTTCGTCCAAAATTTGATCTGATTCTTCATTTTAAATTGTAAATCTATGAGCCAAATTTTATATACAGCTAAACAGACATTAATTCTAAAAATATGCATTTCGAACTTGGAGATTCATAGAAATCTTTTGTTTTAATCTTTTGGCGATTACGACACTTTCTCTTTTTATACTTCGTAAATGGACATGTAAGTGTTATATGGAAAATGAGAGAGTTGGGTACCGGATCAGGTTAGCCCCCATCATTTTACCACGGTTCAAAATGACACGTTCTAAAATACTTCAAAATGATTATCATAGTTAAAATTGCAAACTCGTTTCGGATTTAATATGCACCCATCCCTAGTTATGGATTTTTATAGGAATCGGGTCTCGTATCCGTGAAGCTCCGACCTAGAAGACCGAATTATATCACCAGTCCGCCTCAGTCCAAATATATTAAAAATTTAATTAATAAATATTGTTTAGAATAGTGAATGGAAGAGGCATATAGTTGTAAATTACCCTGTTACCTCCATTGAAAATTCAGCTTAAATATGAAATGCTCGAAATATGAAAATGGTAAGCGAGTTGACAAACAAATCAGTGGGAATGCCCCCCCCATCACAAAATGTTTTCGCATACTCTTAAATAAATGTGTTTCCCTATTTCCGAACAAAATTGTGTCCCTATGGTAATAAGGTCCCCCGTGAATGCCTTGCGTGGCATTGTCCAACAATAGTTAAGAAATGTTGATCTTTAGCGTGAATTTAGTAATCTAACATAATTTATCACGTGACCCTTGGGGATAAATTCCTGACACGCAATCACTAGTATTAGACAATAGAATGTGTGTTTTTGATGCATTTTTTTCAACTGATTGAAACCAAAATTTCACACAGAACTACAAGTGTAATCCAAAATCACTTATAATTCATTTATTTAAATCATCGCATTTTTGAATTATCGAGCTTACATGCTTATGTAAAAGTACAGACAGACGGGGACCCGTCAATTTTTTTACGTATTTTAATCCAATTTGATAGATATCTGTGTTTTCGATGTTAAATCTATGTGCCAATCGTTGTTTATGTCACTCTCTTCCTTTTGCAGTTATTGTTTTAACTTAAATTTGGCAGCTGGACACTTTCTCTGATTGGATTTCATTTAAATTTGATAAAAATCTATACAAATTTAATACCAAAAATATACCAAATTTCATCTATCTAACTCAACACGTTTCCGAGTTGTCGTGTTCATATGCAAACAGACCGCTGAACACTCGAAGTCTGAATCGCAGAGATTCGTCAAAAACTCGAGTTCACACTTTTTGATGGTAACAATGCTTTCTCTATACATCTCATACGAGAAAGTAGAAATTCCAAATGAGTCAACATTAGATAAATTATTTGCCTTTACAGGCATGAAATATATTGGTTTAGAGGACGACCGAAGAATAAAAGAAATCAATTTGTGGACATCCCCTCTCCCTTTGCTATTTCATATCGGTTATTATTTCATCTTCTCGGAAAGGGATCTGATTGGGAGGCCAAGTAGAGTGGAAAGGAGGGCAATTTCGGAACGGAAATTAAACGTAAATTTGTCGCCTTCCAGATAAAGAGTGGCAACACAAACATCGCAGGCTCGACGTGCGCTTGCGCAGCGGAGCGGACGATTCGACGCACGCGACCTGCACGAGCCTTCCATTACCTTCCCGTCCCGCAGTGATATCGAACACGGTGTGAAAAATATGAGGCAGGAAAGCTGCATATGCTTTGAGCCCTTACAATTTCATTATCAGGCATACATAAGATTTCGTGTTTGCTCCGCTGTTCTTTGAAAAGTGAAACAGGATTCAGGATAAAAAAAACAATATCCTTCGCTATTGTTGTACATACTGCTTTGATTCAAAGGGTCTGAAATAGTGGATTCAGATCCCATATTGAGTTTCATAGCAGTGTTTCAGAGTCATAAAAAAACTAAATGCGAAGATTCCTTTAATTTCAATATTTTTGAGCAAAATTAATGCAGAAAACCGTCTTGATTAGAAAGACTTTATGGAAATTTTAAAAATGAATGTATGTAGTTAGTTTACTCTGTTTATTCTACTAATCATAAAGGAGAATGTGTGAGGGGGGGTGGATATTCCAGAGGACAGGCCATCTACCAAATTTGACTTACTTTAGAAGATTTGCACCTCGGAGCAATCTTTTTTAGATTTAACTAGAATTTTAGTTAATTTAAAATTAAGCGAAATTGTGACATTTTTCATCGATAATTTTGGAATATACAGTTTTTTAAAACTGATTTTTCCTTATTATTTTAAAATATAAAATACTGTATTTTTGATGATACTAACTTTATTGCAATGCAATTTGTTTTCTATAAAATTTTGACAATTCTGTAAAAATATTTATTGGATGATTTTCAATAACTTTTAGTGTTGCAACGAAATTCAAATCGTTTTACATTGTTTCATCAAATATTCAATCGCGCGATTTTCTTCCATTGTTGAAAGCTAAAAAAAAGCTTCTATTAGGAAGGTTCATGTATGCAATATAAAGAACCGGTGAAAGACTTAAATATGTTTTTTTAAAGAAATTTTCAACAATTTAATAATTTTAATTGAAATGAAATATAAGCAATATTCCCAGCAAACCTTCTGGTCACCAAAAACTGCTAATCATAAATAATGAATCCAATTTATTTTTATTTTTCCATTTATGTGTCCTTTTTTTGTGCGTTGTTGTTGTTACTAATGAAAGTTTTGCTCATAAATGGGTTCTGAGTAGGATTTATTGGCTTTAAGAGTCATGTATTAATTAAAATATTCTGTTTGCTAAAAAAAAATTGAACAAATATTTCAAATGAAAACGAAGCTTTACAAATTTCTTACTCAAACATTTAATTAAATTAATAATTAGAGCCAATAAACCACGAAACAAAAAGTTGGCAAACTTAAATCAGTGATTCTTAAATAGTGCATTTCAAACACTGTGTACCCAACATTAATTTAATTAAATAAACCAAAATGGCGTAATTTTGGCTGCCGCATAAAGTCTCAAAAATTAGTCTTTGTTTGATTCTTCATTGAAATGATAAAAAAAAAAAAAGAATAATTGAAGAAACCAACTTCTTATAGTTTTTATGAATAAACTGGCCAAACTTTATCTAATTAATATTTTGTTATAAAGAATAAATCTTTCATGTGCAGGATTTATTTTTCATTTCAATGTCTATTTGAGGTTGCAATAGAGCTAGCTTATGGTCTGTAGAATTTCTTTTTCATTAAAACTTTGCACTCTACTCCCATTTCTCCTTCCAAATGATGAAAACCGTATAATTTTATAGATTTTAATTTAAAATCTATGTAAATAGTTTTTAGCATCTACTTCAAAAAAAAAAAAAGTCTCAAAAGGCAAAATATTTAATTGCGGGCCATCTTCAGCAGTAGTCATATTCTTCAGTTTTACTATCCATAATATGAAAGACTTAAAAGTAATTTTATAAACAAAATGCTGAAAAAAATTCAAACATTTTTAATGTATTTTAAATACTCAAATTCGAAACTTGCCAGGACTGTTTATTACCTACCATTCAATCTACTAATGGAGAAAATAGACCAAGAAAAGACTTTGAAAACATGTAGAGTCGTCCCTTTGATAGATTTGATTCAAAATTAGATAATTATCTATATTTTATGCTACATAATAAGCCTGTGTATTAAATATTTTTTGAATAACTCTTTGCTTTTTTGTAGTTATTGAGTTCATTTGAACTTCCAGGCAGACAATTATCCTCTGAATGGATTTCGATCAAAACTTGATAGAAATTTACAAATTTGGTCGCAATTCCATATGCTAAATTTCAGTTGTCTAGCTAAAAGCGTTTTCAGGTTATCTTGTTCATAGACATAATGCCAAATTTGCGTTTTTCGAGCTCAGGGAGATCTGAAACGTGGAGATTCGTCAAAATGTCGAGTTCGAATTTTTTGAGATTAGTTCTCTTCATCTCTACTTCGTATACAAGAAAATAAAGAAAAGGATATCTCTGAATAGGCTGCGAAGAAACTAGAGGCCTCCAAGCACTACTAGAGTTGCAGAGACCACTAGGTACTAGAATGCTCATTTGGTAATCCGTCCTTGGGTCGTAAACGCAGTTTAGTAAGCAATGAGATAGCCGGATCAAAATGGTTTTTCTTCATTTCGCTATCTTCAGTTTTATAAATAAATAATATTTTGTCGTTTTTCACCCTCTAAGACAGATACTTGAAATATCTGAACCTACATCGACTGCCCGTTTGTAAAAGAACATGATAACTCAAAAGTACAGTGATCAAAGCAAATGAAATTTTGCATTTATCCTTGATACTAAAATTGCATATCTATATTAGATTTGGGACCAAATCGATTGGATCAGAAATCCAAAATTCATACAGGTAATGATATCAAAATCCATGTTCAATTAAATGAAAACTATGTGTGCAATTAAATATACATAGTATTCTAATTGCGTACAATTAAATACCAAATATACATATACGTGTACGGAGTAATGGCGGGAAGAACGTCCTCGCCATACAATTTCAGTTATAATCAAATTTGCACCATCAAAATTCATTTTATATTTTTACATTCTATTATAAATATTTAACCCTCTGAAAGGACCATTGGACATTATATCTTGGTTGAACAGATCCACTGTCTAATGCCACTGGATATATTTATATTAACATACTTATAAGATTTTTTTCCCTAAATTTCTTTTAAATCTTTCTTCTGCTACTGTATTTATAATCTTTGATAAACTTTTACTCATTTAAAAAATCGGTAGACCACAAAGATTTAATATATATTCTAGATAAATAGATAATAGTCTAATAAAACAGATTATATGAAGAATTTGAGTACGCTGTTTCTTAAAATGTTTTTATATTTTTAATTGATTTTAATAATTGTACTTCAAATATTTAAAAAGTTATAATTAATGTTAAATTTAATAATAAAACTTTATATGAAATTCAAAATATTCATTGCAATAAAAAAAAGCATTTTTTATGCATGCTAATTTGAATGAAAATTTGTCTTTGATATTAACCCTTTGCACTAGTATGGTGACTCTCACTCACCATTCAAGACGGAGCACATTTTGACGTTTTATTTATTTATTTTATTTTTTTGTGAAAAAAAAATAGAAATGGTAAAAAGCTGTGGATTAATTTTTCAAAGAAATTCGACTTAAAACAATTATGTATGTTTATTTTTCAAAGCAATAAACAAATTTTTGTTTTCGGTAAATAATTATGCATTGAATTACTTTTCCGAGTACAAAGGGTTAGTTCATGATATATATCTTAAATGTAAAACTTCATTTGAAGAATATGGTTGACCCTTGTTATTATATTCTTAATGGGCTAGGAAATTTTTAAATAGAATAATAGCTGATAAATTACGAGATTTATTTATTGAAACAAAGAATACTGAATACTATATGATTGCTCTTTATAATTTTGGAGTTACATTTTTGCCAAAAAAAAAAAAAAAATAGTGCATGCTAGCTGAAAGAAAATTTGATCTAATTTTATTTTGTACACAATACGTCATTTGAATAACTTAGTTGCTCTTTGTAAATCCATAAATAAATATAAAAATTGATTTCATTCAAGATTTTTTTTTTTTTTTTTTTTTTTGCTGTAATAATCAAACATTTTATTCACAAAAACACTAAAGCATATGCACTCTAATCATAAATAAGAATCAAAATCACAAAAACTAAGCCGTTTCCATGCACAAAATCGCAGTGTCCCTCGTAAAGCAATTGCCAAACAAAGTTAAATGCACGAATTGGCTGATAACTAGAGTTGCCCAAACTTAAAATCCAAATTCCATCCTTTAAACAAACAGCTACTGTCCTTTGAAACCCTCACGATCCAGGGTCGGTCACGTGCTCTCCGACGCCCCCAAAGTTTTCTTTTCTAAACTTATTGCGGAACCCTATTCGACAGATAAGGGAAGGGGGGCACGTGCCCGAAACCGGCGACGCGAATATGAATAAAAATCAGGGCCGGACATCTCACCCCCCAACTAATCCAGGAATTTAATTCTTCCCTTCTGGTGGGAGGTGAGGGCACGTGCCCCTCATTGCTGTAGGGGCCCGGACAATGGGAGGGGATCATACGGATGAGCTAACAGCGTTTAAAGAGATTCGGATTGGTGTGTTTTCAATTTTCGTGGGAGAGAGCCCATTCACTATGGTTTACAAAGAGCTGAAAGGCGCTTTAATTTTTCAACAGATATAAAGCGAAAATTATATATATAAAAAAATATTTTTTCTTTTTTTATATATGTATATAAAGTGGAATTTTTTAGGAGTGTGCGTGTACCTAATCATTGAAAGAAGTGTGAGAAATTATGTAAAAACTGTTCGCTATCTTACGAACAAGGGTTGTTGATTTTTAAGTGGTGCCTATTTGACAGTCAAGAGGTTTCTGTACTGGATCTGAATTCTAAATTGGTGATGTAAAAAATGAACGTGAAAATAAATGTAATTAATAAAATGATTTCAATTGATTTTTTTAAAATTAAATTGTTGTCTTAAATATATATATATATATATATATATATATATATATATATATATATATATATATATATATATATATATATATATATATATATATATATATATATGAATGAGCAAAAACGTTTTATGATTATTTTTCTGAAAAAGCCTTTGGCAATAATCAAGATAAATTTGGTTATTCATTATTGAAATTAAATGCAAAATTAGATTATTTAAAAAATCTGAATTATAATTTATTTTATTTTCTAATTCATAAAACAATACAGTAAAAATATTTTATAACATTCAATCAAATAAAAAAAATAACGCGATCTTTTAAAAGCAGATCAAGAATTTTAAAAAAAGCCCCACCACGTATATATATTGTATGTCTATATGTATAATGTATGCTAGGATTTTTGAAAATTACTTCAAGAATCTGCAATTAAAGCATTACTGAAAGATCTGCAATTAAAAGCAGATCAAGAATTTTAAAAAAAACTCAAACCATGTATGCATATTGTATGTCTATACGTATAATGTATGCTAGGATTTTTGAAAATTACTACAAAGCCTTACGAATGCTGCATAAAAAAACGAATATCACCTAAAATGTATCAACAGCAAAAAACGTTACAAAGTTCGGTTATGAACGAGTCGGAATTCGATATATAAAACGAATCAGATGCATAATTTACTCGTATAAGATCGATGAATATTAGTTTATTAAATAAAGTATTAGTGCTCATCATAAAATTTAATAAAAATTTAGAAATCCATTGAATTTTAATTTTCCCTGCTTTATATTCTGTTTATTAGCTAAATATTTTATTCCCAAGGAGAAAAAAAGAAATAGAATTTTGATTTCATTCAAATTAATATATAATTGGAATATCAATTTGTATCATAAAATCAATTGATAAAAAATTATTAAACTAATTTTTTATGAAATTTTTTATTATATGCCTTACTCCTTATTATTGACTTTATAATGTAATTCAACTTTAAATTAATTTTAATTTAACACTAAATATTGCAACAGCATCATGCAAAAATTACTTATTACATATTGATTCCACATGTAATACATTCAGATCTATGTTTGAAATATTTTTTCAAAGGAGAAAAATAAATTGAATCTTTTTTTTCCTTAATAATAATTGAAATCCTCCCCGGGGCCATCTCGAAAAGAGGATAAGAAGCTCCCGGCATGGTGGTTGGTTCTCGCTACCCTAGCAAGTACACGAAAAGTTGGGGATCTGGCTCCTCCCATCGATGATTCGACGTACTTCCTTAGAAAAGGGTTGTACCGTGGCCGGTGATGGCCCTTAGAACTCAACCAGAGTTCCCGCCAATGCTGCAGTCATTCAATTTTTTTAAACCATGTGCCTTTGAGAAGGGTCGAAGAGTCAGTGATAACAATAACTGAGAAATTTGTTTTTAAACTAAGCACTATCATTGTATGTTTTTACACAGTTTTGCTATTGATAAATATATTATTTGGACAAGATAAAAAATTAATATAGGAATTTCATAAAAAGAGAACATAAGCTTTTATTTGAAAAAAAAAAATAATCCCATAATTTCCTCATATTGAGTTTGAATGGATTTTTAATGCATAAAACAAAAATAAAGTAGAGATAAGCTATTAAAACTTTTCTGGATTAGATGTTTTGATTCAAAAGATAATATATTATGATAAACTAATATCAAGTTATAAGTTGAAAGTTTAAAATGACCGAATGAACACAATTTTCATTCCTATATTCTTGCATATTATGAAAAAAGCAACAAATTAAATAACTTTAATTTCGAATTCTGAATTTGTTTGAAATTAAAATTATTTAACGTATTAATATTAGGAATTATTTAACAGTTCTCAATGACATATCTCACGGCTTTTCTCGCATTATCAACATCTGATGCTTTCGACAACAGACAGCCGTGACGCCAGTTCTGTTATGACTGCTGAATGACCTTTTGATAACTGCTCTCACAACACGCCAAGATAACCATTTGTTTTTATCGGTGATATTTTGACCGAAGTGCGGGGGTGCTGTGGGTATCTGTGACGCATCGAACCCAAAGCAGAATTAAATTTCGCAAAGCACCCTCATTTCCTCCCGCGGGTGGAGAAAAAAAAAGGAAACGGAACTTCCGTTTTTCTGAGATTATCGGGAACTACAGCTGTATATTTTGCGTTCTGGCTGAGAAACAGTGTCCGAAATAAAAACCAGTTTGAGTGATTGAATAGCATGATATAATTTCAGATTTGATGCGTCTATTTTGTTTTTACATGGTTTGATTGCATCAGCATTTGCATTCTTGTGAGTAACGATTTTTACATCACAAAATTTATGGAAATAATGCTAGATCTAAAACATTATAATGTTAATAAAACATCGAAAGTTTTGAAACATATTGAAACATTATTCTCATCTTTACTTACTACGTTCGATCGGACTGACATAGCATTGTGAATAATCGTTAGATCGGACAGACATAGCATTGCAAATAATCGTTAGATGGGACTGACATAGCATTGTAAATAATCGTTCGATAGGACTGACTATGCATTGTGAATAATCGTTCGATCGGATTGACATGGCATTGCAAATAATCGTTCGATCGGACTGACATAACATTGTAAATAATCGTTCGATCGGACTGACTATGCATTGTGAATAGTCGTTCGATAACGGACTAACATAGCATTGTAAATAATCGTTAGATCGGACTGACATAGCATTGCAAATATTCATTCGATTGGACTGACATAGCATTGCAAATAATCGTTAGATCGGACTGACATAGCATTGTAAATAATCGTTCGATAGGACTGACTATGCATTGTGAATAATCGTTAGATCGGACTGACATAGCATTGCAAATAATCGTTAGATGGGACTGACATAGCATTGTAAATAATCGTTCGATAGGACTGACTATGCATTGTGAATAATCGTTCGATCGGATTGACATGGCATTGCAAATAATCGTTCGATCGGACTGACATAACATTGTAAATAATCGTTCGATCGGACTGACTATGCATTGTGAATAGTCGTTCGATAACGGACTGACATAGCATTGTAAATAATCGTTAGATCGGACTGACATAGCATTGCAAATATTCATTCGATTGGACTGACATAGCATTGCAAATAATCGTTAGATCGGACTGACATAGCATTGTAAATAATCGTTCGATAGGACTGACTATGCATTGTGAATAATCGTTCGATCGGATTGACATGGCATTGCAAATAATCGTTCGATCGGACTGACATAACATTGTAAATAATCGTTCGATCGGACTGACTATGCATTGTGAATAGTCGTTCGATAACGGACTGACATAGCATTGTAAATAATCGTTAGATCGGACTGACATAGCATTGCAAATATTCATTCGATTGGACTGACATAGCATTGCAAATAATCGTTAGATCGGACTGACATAGCATTGTAAATAATCGTTCGATAGGACTGACTATGCATTGTGAATAATCGTTAGATCGGACTGACATAGCATTGCAAATAATCGTTAGATGGGACTGACATAGCATTGTAAATAATCGTTCGATAGGACTGACTATGCATTGTGAATAATCGTTCGATCGGATTGACATGGCATTGAAAATAATCGTTCGATCGGACTGACATAACATTGTAAATAATCGTTCGATCGGACTGACTATGCATTGTGAATAGTCGTTCGATAACGGACTGACATAGCATTGTAAATAATCGTTAGATCGGACTGACATAGCATTGCAAATATTCATTCGATTGGACTGACATAGCATTGCAAATAATCGTTAGATCGGACTGACATAGCATTGTAAATAATCGTTCGATAGGACTGACTATGCATTGTGAATAATCGTTAGATCGGACTGACATAGCATTGCAAATAATCGTTCGATCGGACTGACATAACATTGTAAATAATCGTTCGATCGGACTGACTATGCATTGCAAATAATCGTTCGATCGGACTGACATAACATTGCAAATAATTGTTAGATGGGACTGACATAGCAGTGCATATAATCGTTCGATAGGACTGACTATGCATTGTGAATAATCGTTAAATCGGACTGACATAGCATTGCAAATATTCATTCGATTGGACTGACATAGCATTGCAAATAATCGTTAGATCGGACTGACTATGCATTGTGAATAGTCGTTCGATAACGGACTGACATAGCATTGTAAATAATCGTTAGATCGGACTGACATAGCAGTGCAAATATTCATTCGATTGGATTGACATAGCTTAAATTCTATTTTGCGAATTATAGACATTAAAAATGTTTTTTTGATATTTCATTTTTGTCTATTAGTTTGGTAATTTTAAGAGTTTTAGAGCGCAAATATCACTTTTAACTATGTTGCGCTAGATTTAATATTAAAGAAGTGCAATATTTACTAGTGGAATTATACAAGTACAACCAGAAAGCTACTATTCTGAAACCATAATTAAGAACAAAGTTATATGGAAATAAAAACATATTTAGGAGGGGGGGGATAAACAAAGTAACATGTGGGAAACTGTGACATTAAAAAAATAATTCTCTTAAGTGTACTTTAAAATGTTTACTTACAAAAAACAATACACCTGCGTACACTGATAAAATTTTATACTTTTAAGAAAGCTAAAAAAGTTATCATGAGCAATTTTGGAAAACAAATTAATCAAATGAGGATAAAAATTTATTAAAGTGAAAATAAGATGCATAAAAAATATACGGCTTTCCGAAGCAAATTATCTACAATTTTCAAAAATGCAGAAAAAAGACATGGAACATAGAAGTGCAGATTCTCCGGCCAGCAGATCCTAATATATGAAGTGAATGACGATTTTACACCCTCCAGAGTAGGCTGGGTCGGTGTGGGTCTCAGGATGAAGCAAATCATCCAGTTAGTTGTTTTGTTGTAACTATATCAAACTTCCTACTTTGTAATGTTGATCATAAATCTACATTTGATTTATTTGTATCAAGTTCGTAATGAATATGAATATTCCCTCCATTTTGTTATGGGGTTGGGGGGGGGGAATGAAAATTGATTTTTTTAATGTCAAAAAGAGATACAAGCCGAACTGGAAAAGTGTTAATTAATGTAGTAGTTTTTCAATTCCTCAAAAAACATGCAAAGTAACTCAAGATGAAACAACATTGCAATCCCTACATGTAAATGTGATGTACAAATCTAAAAATTGGAAATCAATGAATGTCTATGACCATGTAGAGATAGAAATGATTCCAGAGTATCTAATAAGTCTATGTAAATTGTTGCAAAAAATTATAAAAGAAATAGAGTTTTCAAAAAATAGTAACTTTAGCTTTAAAATAGGACAAAATGCATGACTAAGCAATTATAGAATTTAAAATATGCCGGTGGAAGACGTTAGCTCTGACTATTTTCTAACTATTTGTAAAAATAAGGGCAAAATTATAACATTTTTCAAGACGACAAGCAATAATTTTCTTTAAAAAATTAGTATCGACAAAGTTATACTTATTTAAATTTAGAAAACAGGTTTAAATTTTGGTTACCTTGAAGTTCCGGAATTGTAAATTGTATAACGGTGGAACCCACAATTTCCACCATCGTACAAAAAAAGAATTCGATAAAATCTGATATATTCTCTTAACATATGAAAATGAGATGGATGATCAAACGGCATGAAAATTCGATAAAAACTTGCTTCGTTTAAAATTATATTATGTATGAAAATGGTTCGACAAAATTTAAAAATGTATATACATTATACGCTTTATATATAAAGTAGGTTAATAGCATTCTACATATAAATTTAACTCGGGCGATGTCTGAAATGCACCAATATAGAGGAGAGACAATAATATAAAGAATAAAAGCAAAAAAGTTAAATCCTACCTTAAAAATACCAAGGAGGCACCATCGCCAAGACATCAGACTTCGTACTGCTTCTGTTGGTTTGTACATATTATGCTTAATACAATCTAATCAATATTTGGAAGGGAAAAAATGTATCACTCATATATACTGTTTATTTCTGACAGCGGAACGGCCTTCGCAGTTTTCATCCATACCAAAACAAAACAAATGTTGCCACTCTATCTAAAACAAATCAACAATTACTCACAGTTATAAAATACAAACACGAAGTGTTTTTATTTATTTATTTTTTGGTCTTAAAATTTTAGAATTATCATCTATATAAATAACAGATTAAAAAAATTCGAATGTTCCTTTCCATTATATAATTTATTTTGGATTTATTATTCACTAAAAAATAAAAAGATTCTAAAACGTCATAAGACATGCATTCAGTTTTTATCAAAAAATTGTGAATTGGTATTGGTTGTGAGAACTTGATATGGCAACAATGAAACCTCGAACTAGTGTAGTTATTAGTTATTTATTCTCATGTTTCTTTTCCATTTTTGTAAAAGATTTTTTCACTAAATTTTTGTTATTTTTAAAAGGATTCTTAAATCTATTTGATTACATTTACGAAACACTGCAATCTTCAAATTCTTCGGTTTAGTTTAGTTTAATTATATTAACGTCCCCATTTAAATCAACAATAGAGTTACTTTAGGATGGACCTCATAATTTTGAACCCCATGGTAACGTGGTATTTACACCAAATTTGATTTTTTAAATCAAATTTCAACGAAATCCATTCGATGAAAATCTGTCCCCCCGGCTGTCCGAATACAAGATAACACGATTATTACTAAACGAAATGAGCTAAATGGATCAAATTTAGTATAAAGATCTCGCATTTAAAGTGTAGCTTAGTATGAAATTTTGAATCAAATCTGCCAATGGGTTAACCATCAATCGGGCTGTACGTCCGTATGCGTGTAAATGCAATGACTAAAACATAACGGCAAATGAATGAAATTTCATATGCGATCTAGCGACTACAATTGAAGATCTGTGTGAAATTTCGGTTTCAATCAATCAGAAAGAAGGTATCCAAAATATACATTCGGCATTCTTGTGTATTACCCCCCCCCCCGAAAAAAGAAAAAGACAATCTAATCTTTTGCACGTTTTTAGACTTTTTCGTAACTATTGCTCGCCAATGGCATGCGTTAAGTAATACAGAAGTACATTGATTAGAGAGTATACAAGAAAGCTTGGATTATAATACTCTAGCTGATTAAAAGGGAAAATACAAAATGCCGGTTTTAGAGGTGTTAAAAGAATTCCAGTTGCTATTTAATGCTGTTTCTTGCTTGCCATTCGTATCTCCTCAGTTAAAGTAATTAAAAATATTCCTCACGTGAATTTAAAATTCGTCCTTATATTCGGACATCAAAGTTTGACTAAGAAAGTTAAATAAAAACCAGAAATTACAAACGTTACCACAATGGGGGATCAAAAAATTCAGAGACCAAAAAATTCATATCGAATAAGCAATTGTTTTATTTCCAGTTATTTCTGTCAGAGAAACCGATAATTATATTCAATAAAAAGAGTTTTAAAAAGACACGTTTATTAGTGTAATAAATAACAGAAATGTTATTATTTCACTTATTTTTTATATTCTAATCTTGCAATTTATTGTTTCTTAAACTCAATACCCGATGGCGCCACCGGTGTGGAGTCAAAATTTAATTCAATTACTGATAAGTTGATAATTAACCCTTGAAATTATTTTTTTTATAAATTGTTCATCGTCATTGAAAATATAGATGAGCACAAAATATCATTCTTCTAATACAGTAAGTGAGTGAAAATTCAGCTACAAAATTCCATTTTAACAGATATCAAATGAAAGTATTTAAGAATAAAACAAATGTAATAAACACAGCAAAGAAAGTAATGTAAAAAAAGGAAACAATATAAAATACACTGGATATATCTAAAATGTATAAACATTTTGAAAGTTGTTATCTAAACTATAAGGTAGTTCAAAATTACTTCACAGGGAAAAATAGTTATCAGATTTTAAACTGTAATTTATTTACTTTAGTTTTCTATTAACATCATTATTATTTGCATTCATTAGTTTTATTAGCATTATCTAAATTATGATGACATGTTTTTAAAAATTTCTGTTATATTTAGTTAATTTATTTTAATTATTTAGGAAAACTTCTATTTTAATAATTATATTAGTAACTACTTGTTTAGTAACCATTAACTAACTTCTAAATTTTACTAAATTCTAACAAACGTCGGTCAGATCAAAAGTCGAAAGAATATGAGAAAAAAATATAACGAAGTGATGTGTTTTTGTTATCTTAAAACATTATTTCTGTAATAATAATAATAGGAACGCACATATAAATATATTGTGCAGTATTTAATGCATGCTAGCGTAACATCTGATTTTCTTTCTGTTATACAGATGGTATTTTAGAACAACAAAAACACATTAAATCCTTAAACACATTTTCCTTTTCTTTTGATATGGTCACTTTTAACAGTTATACCAATGAAATAAGTAAAGACGGGGAAAAGTTGATATCAAAAAACACATCACAAATTATAAAAAAAAAATGAACTTATAAAAAATTTATTTTCAATTTTCGAAACTCATGATTTCAATAATTCATTATTTTTCAGTGGAAACTAAAAAATCGTTTTCAACAATCTCTCGCATTCAACTATAACACTTTTTTTTCCTCTAAAAGATTTTCACAAAAAGTAAACAAAGTTGAAATTTAGTGATAGAAATATCTGCAGATAATGATGTCGATGTATATTTTGAAAAAAAAAAAGGAGGGGGTGCGTGTTTAGATTTGCCATGTGACTATGGTGTCACACTAGCCTGATTCCTACAGAATTTTACAAAGTCTGATTCCTACAGAATTCTACAAAGTCTGATTCATACAGAATTACACAGTATACATCAAAACATCACTAATAGTTTATATGATAAGAAATATCATATTGCCATTCACTCTTAAAAAAAGTTACAAAAGAGCTAACATTATGTATTTTAAAAACTAATTTAATTTCCTCTGTATAAAAAAAGCAGAACAAATTATAAGATTTAGAATTATCCCATATGTATATGACTTTAAGAGACATAAAAATATCCATTTATACAATATGAATTTTTTAAAAGGAACAGTTTTTTTCAATGACACGGAATCCTCACATAAAATCCGTTATTTTATTGAATATGATCGATTATCTCATGAAGTATTTAGATATTCCAAGAAATAATTAAATTATAGACTTAAGAATTTACATTTATATGATGAATGCTTTTTTATTCGAGCATGTGGAAATTAATATATCGCAAGATTTCCAGGCAATCAAATGAAATCTTAGTTGAGTATTTACAGCAGAATGCAAATACACTCTTCCAAAGAAACGATCTAAAAAGTTGTATCTATAAAATTGCATAGATATCTTTTTATTTTTTATTTTAACAGATTGTAAAAGAAAGAAAATTAAAATTTCATCAAGAAAAAATTGCTCTCTTTTAGTGAAGAAAATATAAAGAAAAACCCAAATTTTAATATCTTAAAAGATTTCGAAAAAAGATTTATGCCTGATTTCATTTAATGGTTTTGTTGTTGTATGGTAAGATCGAGCAAAATATTTGTCATCGACGGCCATCTATACATATAAATAAATTCCTCCAAGATTCTCGAAAGTTTCGATTTTTAAAAATTTGAGAAATACTATCTTCTGATTGTTTGTGTTCCTCGTTATAATAATGTTCCATAATTAAAATACAGAAAAGTCAGAAATGCTCTTTTCTGGATTTTATCATTTGCTTCTATTAAAGGATTTTTTCCAATAATATATGACCAAAAAGGATTTTTTGCATATTATATAACTAAACTTTCCCGATTTTCTTTTTAAAAATGTGGCATTTAGCATCAAAGATTACTTTTTCCCCTGAATATCTTTTGATGATTTTAACTGATTTGGTAATTTTGATTTGAAATGGGTAAATTTTATCCAAATTTAATTTTACTTCCTCGTTTACGAAGCATACAAAAAAAAAAAAAAAAAATACTGAAATCGTCGAACAATTCGAATTCTACATTTTGATGAATCGCCACGTTTCAGACTTTCCTGGGTTCGAAAAATGTCCGAATTATGTCTGTCCGTCTGTGAACATAAAACTTTGAACTAGACGCATGAAATTTGAATTGTGGTCCCAACACCAAATTTGTAAATTTCCATCAAAAGATGTACGATAAATGAAAAGAAATGGATGATTGGAATTATTTACCTTAAATAGTATATGAAATCAAAAATGATACAAATAGATATAATAAAGGGTGTCCCAAAATTAATGCAAGATTTGAATTTGCCACCATTCGTGAAGTAAAGTGTTGGCAACTCTATTAAAAAAACATTTGATAGCTAATAGTTTATGGTTAGTAAAAATAGAGCATTATACGATAGAACAACATGTTAACGTAAGATTTATATTAAATAAAAAAACACAGTTTTTTGCATTAAATTGTTATATCTTTATTGAATCGTAAAGTAAACAGAATAGGGTTATTTATGTAATAACACATAAGACAAATGGCTTCCACGGCTTTGATGGCACATATGCACTTTTTTGTCGAAATTTCCGTGACCACTCTGCATAAATGTGACAATTTCGTTAATACAATGTTGCATTAATCCTTCAATGTACGCGTGCTTGTGGGTTTGTTGGCGTAGACATTTGATTTCAATTTACCCTACATAAAGAAATCCAATGGTGTTAAATCACACAATCTATGGTGTCAATTCTCAAATCTTTGTTGGCGTAGCCACTTGACTTCAATTAACCCTACAAAAAGAAATCCAATGGTGTTAAATCACACAATCTATGGTGTCAATTCTCAAATCTTCGAACTGTGACCGCCAGACTTTCATTATTTTTGAAATATTGTTCAACAATGAAAATACGCTTTTCTATAGTGTAACGCTCCATCTTTAATAAACCTAAACTATCAGCTGCCAAATGGTTTATTTAATAGGGTTGGTTACCAACACTATACTGCACGAATTGTATCAAATTCAAATCTTGCGTTAATTTTGGAACACCCTTCATATGATCTACTACATATCAGCATCAGTCATAAATGCGCCATAATGCATTTTTCCAACGTAAATAACACATGAAAAACATATTTAACATTGTTTGTTTAGATCGTTATACTCACGAACTCTAACATCTAGTAATGAAAAATGGAATCAAATTGAGTTTTTTCAGGGTTCGAATCCATTAGAACAAAAGGATTTTAAAATTATTTATGAAAAGATTGCTCAATTTTGAGATTTTTTATTTTTATTATGAGTCCAAAATAAATCTATGTCCCCCAAAAACATCCAAAACAGAAAGATAAAATAACCAATACCTCGTCTCAGAAGTTGTGGAAAGAGGAGGAGTTCTCTGTTCCATTAATGTTTACTTCCACTACGGCAAGGTCAAATGTCAAAATGTGGCAGTAATGCTACTTTATAGCTTCTATTAGTTTCAAAATTTAAAACACTTATGAAAGGGAAAATAATTTTGAATTTCTGTAATGAAAGGCGATAGCAGGTTATTTTAAAATTCTTTAAGATTTTCATTGAAGATTTTACATTAGAGCAATATTAGTAGATCTGCAGACATTCATCAATTACCGTAATTTAAACTGGTTATGATGTTTCAAATTATATAATTTGTAAATATTAATTAGCCCCCAGTTTACTGGTTTAATGAAATCCCAAATAAAAGGCTCAAATGCCTTTGTATTCGGAAGCAGGATGGACAGTTATTCCCTGGTGTTCATGAGGAATCGGCTGCCCTGAGGATTCAGATATATAATTTGACGTTCCCTACTTTAACAAAATAGATTCATTTGATACTCCAGTTTATTTTCATTTTCAGCCGCCATCTCGTGGGAGGCGCTCAATATACTACTTCTAGTGTCTGCAAATATTCCAATTGCTTCTTAATTGAAAGATTAGAGTTGAATTTGTTCACATTTAACTTCACGAAATTGAAAAGAAACAAGATGCTTCATTCATAACTTATCATGTGTCGTTTTCTCAATATCAGCTTTTTACTTTTGGAAACGTTTACTCCAGACATTCTGGATAATTCGAAATGATATTGAGATTCAAGGCGAACAAAAACAACAACAACAGGCAATATAATAAAAAAAAAAAAAACATTATATTTGCACAGATCTAAATATACATAACACAGATAAAGGTACATTTTATTTCGTAGTACAGTATCGACAGAGCATATTCTGAATTAATAATCTCTACAATAAAACAAATTGTCTCATCCTTTGACAAAACATCTTCGATTGTTATTCACTTACCAAAAATATTCATAACAGCCAAATTATGATAGTCATTTTTGTAATATCCAAAAAACATTTTTAATACTGTGTAAAGCCAAACGTTGGCAATATCTTTCACGATTTATTTGTTTTTATTTTCTATTTTATGAAGATCGCATTTATTCAACCACGTGATGAAAACAAGCAAACACATTGAAAAGGAAACACTCAAAGAAATTAGAGATTGAAATCCAGTTTGCTATAACTTAAATGTATGACCTACTTTTAAAATATTCTTTCTCAAAAGGCTTTGAGCAGCACTTGCAAGCCTTCTAGTATCCAACATCATAAAATGCTCAAAATATTTCAATTTAAAAAGTTTCAAAAATTTCATAAAGGAATCACGAGTGAGTTATACTAGCCTTTTGTTAAAGTTACCATTTAACTGAATTATTAGAACGATTAGAAACCCGATTAGAGAAAAATTCTTCACGAAATAGAAAGTCCACAGGGTAGAGAAGATATTTACAAGCTGAAAAAGGAATATATGAATTTGTACACATGATCTTCTCCCAGCTTTTGAATTGTAATGAGTGATGTTTCATTTGTTAATAATTGGATAATGTTTTTTAAGAAGAATAATTACAAAAATTCAGATATGATGAAAATCAATTATTTGCAACATATTAGATTTCGCCACAATGTTGCCTTGAAAAATGTCGAAACTAGACACCAGCAAAAAGAATTCCGAAAATCTCGAAATCCCTCTGATAATTCATATATCATTGAAGATTTAAAAACCGAATTCTGTTCTAGAATTCGTAAGTGATAAGCTAGACCTTGGTTGTTCATTACAGGATTTTCCTTGGTATTTATAAAAGTATTCGACAGCAATGTCCTTGTTTTGTGCTTTTCGTCTGCAGCTGGCTGTTTACCTCATTGTAAGAAAGATATAGCACTGTTTCTGGATAATTCACTGATCTACCGTTGCGCAAACAGTTCATCAGATCCTTCATTCCATCAGACAGATACAAAACACAAAACTGAATTGCGTATTGAAAGATCGTGGCAATGGCCAATACTTCTATCTTTGCCCATCAGAACACTCTCTCTTCTTGTCCGTCTGTGTGACTGGACACACTGCTGAGACTGGATGCCGGTGAACTGGCGTCCGACATTTCATCCACGGCCTGGGGTTCAGCCTTGATGGAGCCAGGCCTGACAGTAGTCTCTTCTTGGACTTCTTCTTGCGGTTCGTTTTTCTTCTGGTACTCAAGAATAGAAGTGAGGAGCTTGATGTACCGGATGGCGAGGCGTAGAATTTCGTTCTTGGAGAGCTTCTTGTCAGGGGGATGAGTAGGAACAAGGCGACGCAAGTCGGCGAAGGCACCGTTCACGTTCTGCTGCCTCCATCGTTCGCGGCTGTTGGTGAACATTCTGCGCACCAACTTGCGGGGCGGCACCCCTCCGCTACGGCTGTGCGGGCTGAAGTCACTGCCGTCCAAGGGAGACCGATGGCGGCGACGGGTAGGGCGGCTCCTAGTAATAAAAAAGGAAGTTATGAAACAAACAAAAAAATGTATTGAATTTCGAAGGGTTTTTTTTTTTTTTTTTTCAATTGTAGCTTCAAAATTTTAGCAATCTAAGAATTTTTCCATTGATAAATGTTTCGCGATAATGAAGAAATATAAATATTGGATACAAATTTAAAAAAATATCACAAAATTTTGATTCGATATGTTATTTGAAGAAAATAAAAGTTGGTCGAAGCGTTAAGCATATAAGTGAAATATGATTTAACTAATTATTTCATAGTAAAACAAACTTTAATACTTAGTCAAAGTATAAAAGGACAAGCATGAGATATAATAACACATTGATTCTTTAAGTTAAACAATTTAATTTCTTAAGTTAAGTACGGAATATTTTATATTTTAAATTGAAATAAATGCTAATTTTTCATACTAAAAGCAAATGATGCTTTAGGTTAAAATTGAGCTTATAGTTGAAAGCATTTTGTTTTATTAGTTAGTTAGTTGTCGTGTGACTATTTTAAGCCATTTTTTTTTTTTTTTTTTTTTTGCACAGTAGCTTCTGAGGGTAAAGACCATTAAGCACCCGAGGGCAGAAGTCTGACTTCTAGATCATATGAAGATGAAACACGCACACACTCGCTTGCACAACCCCTTTTTACAGGGGGGCTCATTCACACACCTCACGGATAGATCACAAGGTAGAGAACAACAATGCTCGAACCAGGACTCGAACCCGGGACGCCTAGATCACGGGGAAGACGCGATACCCCTAGGCCAGTACGCCGGCATTTTGTTTTATTGAAGTTCAGTTTTAAAATTTAATTTTTATTTCACAATAAATGATAAATTCAATAAAACTGTTTAATTATTCATTAATCATTAAATAACATAGTTAGTGAGGTTTAATTATATTATTTTTAAATACCTTGTTTCTTAGAAAATGAAAAATTTTCCTGATATTTAATAACTGAAAGAAAAATCAAATTGTTTCGATATATTTTATATTTCTTAAACCCTTTTCTTGGCTGCGACGTCATTTGGCATCGCCAGAGTAAAGTGTTTACCTTTGAATTTTTGCTTTTAATTCTGGTTGGAAAGGTTACATAGAAGCATTCTCTACATACAAAAGAATACTAAATGAATCATTTTATTTAATTAATCAGCTAAGAAAATATTAATCCGTAATAAATAAAAATTTTAGAAATGTAATATTATTTTGAACTGCAAAGAATTAATTCAATCAACTGTGTTAGATTTTTTTATATAAATGTATTATTCTGTTTAATCCTAAAAAAGTCTTTTATTAGAATTTCTATCCAAAAAAAAAAAAAAAAATGTTCTTGACTGATCTTAAAGAAGTAGTTTTCTGAAATCTGAATTTTTTAAAAACTTTTAATTGCATTTTTTATGAAATGATGATGCATTACATAAATGAAAAAGAAATTTAAAAATCCAAGTTATTTGCTTAAACTTCCGCTAATACTATATGGATATTAATCAATTTTCCATTGTCGGTTTTGATTCCGAGAACAAAGCTTTATTTTTTTATCTAAGGATTAGCATTTTCCATTTCTTTAAATATTTTTTAATTCTTTTTTTCATAAATACAATGAAGTTACGAACCACTTTGATGCAAAATGGGGAAAAAAATTCTTTTTCTTCACGCATTCTTGAAAAATTATTTCATAAAATATTTAGTTTCGTAAAAAAATAAAATAAAATAAAGTAAATAAGATATCGACTTCTAATTTAAAATGTTAATGTTTTTTTAAAATTTTAATCGTCTGTTTTTATTTTATTTTCATATTTTAATTTGAATTATTTAGTATCTTTCCAACTTGTACGTGTATAAGTAAAATAACTAAAGCAAAAAAAAATATTTTAGCAAAGCATACTTAAAAAAGCATTTTTTAAAATTTGCTAAAATAAAAAAAATTCTTCGGAAATAAAACTTACATAATTGGAAAGATTATTATTATTATTATTATTTGAATTTTAAAGTAGTACAAAAATGATTTTGCTGCAATAATATGCACCAAAGTTATCAAGAGAACTGAAATTTGGATTAATTTTTAACTAAGGATCTGTTAAAAATTCAAAGCTCCTCTTTCCAAGAATTAGTCTAAAAGAACCCACTGCTCAAGAAGTAACAATGTTTTCGAATTTGATAGTCCGATTCGAACTATAATTGAAGTCAAATCGTTCGTGTTTAAATTTTTTTCATTATGCATGCAGCATTTCGGCGACATTTGAGCATTCTAGAAACATTATCATATTGAAATAACTTGGCGAAAATATTTAATGCAATTATATAATAAATGTTAATATTAATGCTTCTAAGTATGTTTTATCTTAAGCTGAACTTTTGACATAGCTTCCTTCTTCCGGTAAGTTGCGTAGTAGATTCTAAATTTAAATTGGTATGACGCATTGTACGTGTACGACATACGCAAACTCCTTCCAGTGTTGCTACTTCTTAGATAAGTTAATAATATAAATTATAAATGGACACAGTTATTCAACTAACAGGAATAGTCATCCGTAATTTTTACGTTCACTCTCCAACAAAGCTGTTTATTTATCATCATCAAAGCGCGATTAAATACAAGAAACTTTATTCTTCGTCTTGTAAATTACATAGATATTAATTTACATTAATTATTTACTTCTTTAGTTTTTAACAATGGAAGGAAATAACACGATTAAATACTTGATGAAACAATAAAAAAAGGTTTGAATTTCAGAGCAAAATGTAATCAATTGCTGAAAATTAAACAAAAAAAAATGTTTTTAATGCCAAAATTCAAGAAGCATTTTACCAATTTTTAAATTATTATTACAAAAAAAGACAATTTTTTCAAATTTCGAAATGGTGTAAAATTAATTCTTGTATACAATAGTATTTTCTGAAACTGCCTTGGAAAAACAACAAAATTCGGCTTAATTTTTAAATTAATTATAATCTATACTTATAAAACATTGTTAATTAATCGATCTGTTCATGATGAATCTGAGAAAATTTTGTTGAGAAATTCTTGAGATATTACATAAATTAAGAAAGATATTTTTTATTGCCCATAAAGTTTAAACGCTCAATGATTCTGTTATCAGTAATCATATTACAAAAAAAAAATGCTTTGTTTCAGTAAAAAATATTATTATATTAATTGCAGATTAATCCTTTCCACTTTAATTGAAAGCATAAATTCTACGGGAGCTAACAAAAAATTAGAGAGGTACATATTACGTTATGACTGAAGGCCTTTACAATATTATGAGTGAATTATATGACTATCAAAATTTGAAGTTTTAAAATATTTTGATGAAGAATCTATTAAAGTAGGAATTGCTTAAAATATTTAATTATTAAAATGTAAACGAACATTAAGATTGGCGAACCGGCTGGTCGCCAAAGGCGGCTAGTACTAAATAAACTTCTCAGATCCTTAAAGTATACATGTGCGGAATGTGATAGCTGTAGAGTCAAACAGCTGACCTTTAGAAAGCTAACACACACACACATTCATCTTCATTATCAATAGCGATTATAAATTGCAAAAAATAAATTTTTTTACAATCATTGATCAACGATTCTCTTCTGTGCTCCTTTCATAGCTTGGTTTTTTTAAATACAACTTTATAGAAAAGTTTTTATGACAATTATTAGTTTCAAATGTCAGCTGTCAAAGATCTACAATTTAGATTTTATTTCCAAGTCGACCACTTATTCGAAATAACACTGCAAGAAATTGAAATCTCGTATACTTTCTCGTTATATAGTACTCGTCGTATCGTTTACTTTCTCGTATATGTAATAGAGAGAAAGTATAGTAATCGTCAAAAAATTTGAACTCTAGATTTTGACGAAAGTCCGCACTTTAGACTTCCCTCAGTTCGGAAAACACATTTTTGAAAAGTGTCCGTCTGTTTGTGACAAAGATAACTCTAAAACGCTTTGGGGTAGACGGTTGGAATTTGATATAAAGTCTTCATTCCAAATGTACAGATTTTTATTAAATTTTCAGTAAAATCTGTTCAGAGGAAGACCGTCTGCCCGGCTATTCGAATATAAGTTAACACCATAGTTACAAAACGAAGAGAGCTAGATAGTTAAGATTCGATACACAGACTTAATATATAAAGTGTAAACACTTGCCAAATTTTAAGCCAAAACCAACAACGAGTTAACTGTCTTTCGGTCTATATTTTCAAAAACATGCACGACAATTCAAAAACGCGATGACTTAATAAAATAAGACTTGACTTGATAAATCAAATAAGGTATAAAGTTTGAGACTAGAAGTTCAGTTTTGAGTCCAATCTTTGTTTTAATCGATTGAGGAAAAACGTGTCTAAATGCCAAATGCCAATCTAAGTCTAAATGCCAATTTTTTTTATACTATTCATGACTTGTCAGGGATTAATAGCCAAAAATCTCACCAAATAAGACACAACTGATTCAGTAAAAATACTAAATTCACGCCAATGGTTAATATTTCGTAACTACTGTACGCCAATACTCTGGAAGGCGTTTTCTGGGATGACAAGTTTATTAGAGAGTATGCGAGAAAGTTTGAGGGAGATCACTCCGGCTGGTTCAATGATATTTTTGTAGAGAAAACAGAAAGTCACTCACCTGGCAGTGGAGGCTGAGGGGAGAGTTTGCTGCAACCTGTATCCCTCCCACAGGCTGGCGTGGGCGGCCTCTTCAGCGGGGGAGTAGAAGACCTCGTCCTGCGAGGGCGGGGTGGTGCTGTCCGAATAACACTCGTAGTCCTCCGAGTCCGTCAGAGAGGCTGGGGGAGACTCAGGGTGACTGCCGGATTCCATCGGACGACAGCCTGTGAAAACAAAGTAGTTAGAACTGCTGGACGAAGAGACTCAGGAGTCAGTATTAATTTGACAGTGAGGGGGAAAATTACACGATGTATCATTACGCCGGTTAAATAGTTCTAAATTTCACCTAATTCTCTTAAAAGTCACTGATATATTGGAACAAACTTCTGTATAAACACTAGTATTTAATATTCTTTATAAACACAATATTGGAACAACACTTGTATTTAATATTCTATGTAATGAAATTTTATATTTAAAATAAAAGTAACTTAATTTCTAGAAATTTATTTATTTATCTATTTTTTCTATTGCTCAGAAATGAGTAGAAATGCTCATGGTGTTTTTCACTTGTGATTCAGCATGTCACATATTATCAACTGATAAATATTATCAAATACTTCACTTTCTGCTGAATCTTAATTATTTTTCCAGTGCTTTATGCTAATTTAGTAAGATATATAAAGTAGTCTGACCCAAAAGCAATACTGGTACTGAACATACCGCAAAATAGATCCTTCTCGCCAACAACACAGTATAAGTACACAGTACTATAGGCAGAGAGGTACAACAAGTTATTAAGAAAAATCTATAAATCTTTGTTCTTTTGTAAGAATGTTAAAATATGTAGCTAACTTTCGAGCATTTTTTTAATTTATAAAACTTTAATAAAACAAACATATTTTTAATTACAGTGGGGAATAATGCTAAGAATTTTAGAGAAATTTCCGTAGAAATCTTATTAACTGTGAAATTATAAGCATTAACATTTGAAATTGTAAGCATTAGCTAAATTTTATTGAATATTTGTAGTTACGCCAAAAATCCACTAGCAAATTCTAATGAATATATTACTAATATCACCATATATAATTAATATATTTAGGTGTGCTATGAACTAGAATATTTCCAGTAACTCTGAAAGTTTTAAAAATATTTCCAACTTTGTAAGAAAATTCAAAATTTTTTCACTCAAAGATTGATCAAATGAATAAATATGAAAATAAAAGTTGTTTCCAGTTCATAACATAGCTGGAACGAAGCAAAATATTTTGACAGAATTTCATTTCAATACCTTAAAAGCATTTATCAAAGGATTGTTTACCACAAAAGAAAAATAATGAAAAACATAATTTTCAAAAAATGCATTTAACGATTGTAATATTGCTTAAAAAAATTCTGTTATCACTTAAGATTTTTAAAACTCGCTTAAAGTGCAGGTCAGACTCTCTTTTCGTTGATTTTAACCTTATTTTATTTTCTGTTAGTTTTATATATTATTTTTATTTTATTATATATATTTATATAATAAGATATAATATATTTATATTTATTTAGATATACATATTTATATTTTATTATACAGGGTGTTCCAAAAAAATGTATACACACTTTAAATAATTGTAAATTTGGGGGTTATTATAATTCGAATAATTTTCAACATGTAAAAGATTCTACAAATATCATTCTATTGTCTTGTTATCGCATGTTCTCAAAATGATGTCCGTTCTGCTCCAGACACTGCTGACAACACGAAGCGATGGAATAACACACATGATGGAACAATTCCCTTGGGATATTCGTACATTCATGTTCAATGGTTGCCCTCAATTGAACAACTGTTGCAGGTTTATGGACGTCCTGAACAGTTCCATCAGCTTCAAACTTATCTCTAATTCGAATGATGGTAACTCGTGTAGGTGGTTCTTTGTTAAACTCCCTCTTAAATTGTCTTTGCATTTCTACTGCATTTTCATACTTCCACTAGCATTTTAGAATAAATTTCCTTTCTTCAAATTCAAGTCTGTCTGCCATCACTCGGTTCAATGGGTTCAGTCAGTAAAGAAAGAAGAAATAACTTAGTTATCAGCTGCTAAAATGTGTATACATTTTTTTGGGACACCCTGTATTGTGGTGGACCATGATTAACGGTTCTATATCTAAATCCACTTTTTGTGAATTTCTATGTAGTTTTTAAACGTCAGTGGATTGATCGATATCTTCTAAGTACTTGAGAATGGATTGTTTATTTTTACATCATTAATTAGACAATAACGCTACAAAATGTGTTCCTTAACTTTTTTTGCTAAACTAGAACTTCTTTAGGCAAAATAATTCATTATAGGCTGTTAAAATTTTCATTATTGATCTGTAAGTTCATGTAGTAATGCCTCAGAAAATGTTTATTGCAAAGTGTGAATAACTGGATTTTATTTGTTTTTATAGCTAAATCGGAAAGATCTTTTTTAAAAAAATTGTTTTTAGATTATGTTACACTATTTACACCAAATATCTTACCTTGACATATGAAGTTTGAACTGCTATTATAGTAAATTGCTCGTTTTCTAGACTTCCGAAATGTTTTTATGGATAATAACCGTATGATAAATTTATAATTTGTCTATAAGATCATTGTGAATTTTAACTTTTTCTTTTCCTTATTTTATTTCATAAGAAATGAGTCTACTCTTATCTTTTTGCAAAAGTCCTATTATACATTTTCATTTTAAGACTATGATTTTCTTGCAAATACCTATCATAATCATAAGAGCTTTAGAATCATAATTTCCATAATGTGCATTGCAATACAATTCTCGCACTAACATAGAAATTCTAAATATTTCCATACATTTTCAACGGCTCTTTGCAGTTTGACGACAAAGGTTTGTCAGCAATATTCATTTCACGTATTTTACATAATTCCACCATTGCTTTTCTATCTAAAATTTTTAAAATGTTGATGAAAATAACTGAAACACAGCCATGTAATGTCATACGACTTCTCTATTTTAAACTCAAACATAAATTGCGAAAAACATTTCCTAGAAATAAATAAAATAATAAAAAATAAATGAAAGATAAACAGATCTATATTTTTAAGCAATATACTTCTCGAGAATAAGAAAATGGTTGTTCGAATTGATTGTTTGTAATTTCATAATTTTTTAAATTCTCCCTTCTGATTGCAAGTTTCCCTTCTGACTATTATTTATACTATAACTATGGTTCTAGCAATTGTAAGGCCGCGGTGGCATAATAGTAAGGTGTCGGGTTCGGAACCGGAGGGTTTCAGATTCGAGAACCGATTCCACCGAAAAACCGTCATCTAAGTAGGACCAAACGTCCTTCCCACTAGTGTGGTGTGGAAGTTTGGAGGGGAAGTGCCAGCTGAGGTGTCGTCCTCCTCATCTGACAGCGGTTCAAAATTATGAGGTCCAACCCAAAACAGCCCTAGCGGGACGTTAATATAACTGAACCCGTTAAAACGGGACGTTAATATAACTGAACTAATCTAGTAATGGTAAAAATAAAAGAAAAGCCTTTTTGGATAGTTAAATATATGGTCGATAAAAGAACAAATTAAAAAGATTTCGAAAAGTTTCAGCAGAACGAGGATTTTTGGTTAGACACATACTTTATACATATGCCATACACATACCATATCTTGACACTCCATATTTGTATTTAAGTTCTGTATTAGATTTAGGGATTGGGATTCTAGGGATTAGTTCTAGGGTTTTGTATTAGTTCTAGGAATTCCTTCTTTTCTCTAATTTCCCAAACCAGATATTTTTTATTCGTTATAATTCAATTAATCTCATTATAAGTAGCTTTATAACAAGTAAATTTTGAAAAAAACCCCATTTAGTTGCATATCATTTTAAAGAGAAACCTCGGCATCTGTCAATAATTTTTTTAATTTAATAATAATTTTATAACAAAATATTTTAAAAATAAAGCTCATCAACATAATCTAAATACAATTTTATTATAGTACCGGACATTTTTTTAAAAAAAATCACAATGTAATATATTATTTTAGAATTATAAAACAATAATGTGTAATAACAGCTTGAGAAAGATATTTAATTAGAATATTTAAATTCTAAAAAATGTTCCAAAATTTAAGCATTAGAAACTGAATAACACCTGTTGCATGAGCCTTGTAAATTAAATGAAAACACAAAACTAAATTACTTTCAAGTAATCACAAAATAAATTTCGAGACCCCGGAACTCTCCAAAATTTTGGAACCTCTATTATTTGAGTAAACACTCAATTACAGTGTGTATACAGAATTAATATTCTCAGATCTCAAATAAGTGTTCATTATATTTAGGAAATAAGTACAGAAAATCTAACAGCTGAGCGTCCGTTAGGGATATGTCTGGTTAGAATGTCTTTAAGGATCGTCCTAAATATTTTACAATCTAGCTGACAGTTTTATTTCTGTAGGTGGGTTTACATTAAACTGGTTATAAGATTCCAGTAAGACCAAGCATGCGCAGAAATTGTATACAGCAGCAAGTATTTGTCCTGTCGAGACATGCATTTACTACTTTCTGCTTTTTCTACACATGCGTGATCTTATTAGAATCTTATAACTGGATTAATATAAATCCATACCTACTTTATCCTTCCCTCCAACCCAGCCAGCGTCCACTTCCATACCTGCAAAAGCTATTAGCAAAGCCGGATTAAGCTTTCTAAAGCCCTTTAGAAGCTCTAAACTTTTAAATATTCCTCGCTGCACTTTCAAAACCAAATATTACTTTTATCATTTTTAATTTAATTATTATATAAGTAGTTTAAAGTAAGAAATCTTGACAAAATGAAGTAACAAAATACTAAACTATGATTACTTTCTAAAATATTGATTTCCGTCTACCCCGTATAAAAATAATGCAAAACTGAAATTTAAAAGTAATTTTTAACAAAACAGTAAATAAATAAATAATAAAACGTTTCTTAACACAATCTAAATAATATTTAATAATAAAATCAAATATTGTTTTAAATTATAAAGCTCCACATTTGCTTAATATTATAAAATAATATGATATAAATGCAAATGTTTTTTAACTATGACTATTATGCTATTACAATAAGTTCTGAAATTAATTCAAACAGTACATGATTCTAACTTAAAGATCGGTTTCATAGTCTTAATAATTAAATAAAAGGTCAAAATGAATGAAGTTTCAAACTACCACAAAGAAATCTCGAGGACTCGCCCTCCCCCAAAGTTGTGGAGTCCCCAGGCAATTGCTTATTTCGACTATTTAATAATCCAGCACAGGAAATTAGCACAGTTTTCCCATATGTGGGGGTACATTAAACGGATTTGTTACAACTCTAAAAAATTCATCAAAATACAAAAATTTGCTATGAACAAAAATTATCCATAGAATTTATGAGCAGTCAAAAAGCAGACTTGAAATTAACTCCCAAGACTTTGCAGACCCAAGATCGCAGACACTTTCGGACGCATCAACGATAAAATGACGCCTTCAGTGACCAGTTTTACTGATATGGGGTCAGAAGGTTTTGACTTCTAGAGTTGTTCATTTGATAAGGTCAAAACAGAAGGATTACTGAAAAACGAAATTGGAGAAGATAACAAAACCACAACCCTTTCGTGCGGGAATGGGTGATTGTTTACGGAAGGGTAAGCTGGGGGCGTTATCGCTTGACCATGGGACATTGGATCCTTATGGAATAATAAGCATTTGCCACTGTTTTTGTTGATGAGCCGGAAATGTCAGTCAAAAGAGAAATAGAAACCTGTACTTAAGGACATATGGACACGAGTTGGAGACAAGTTGTGGTTGGCACGAAAGTAAATTGTATGCTGAAGCTTTAGTTATCTAGACATCTGTGTCGAAACAAATATAAGTAGCCATTTGACAGGGGAAACAAATATGTTTTTAAAAGAATGTTTAACTCTTCCGATAAGGATTTGAAACAACTTCATAGTGCAGTGGTACAATTATATTTCCTTAGACTAAATAGGATTTAAAATATTGATAAGAATTCTCATTTTAGGACTCTAGAGCTTTCTTTCAATTGTAAAGAATACAATTACAATATTTACTTTTTTCAGGACGAGCAGTCTTGAGATTCTCCAAAAAGCGATTCATTCCTACAATAATGTGTTTAAAGGGGAAGGAGGTAAGGCTGCTAGGATAGCTTCAAGACATCACTAGTTCAATAAAAGTCATATGTTTGAATATTAAAGATCATATTTTCGCTTCTCTTTTTTGAAAAGAAATAAGATTCTAACTTCAGGGAATAGGAAGAGTGACGCGTTTGAAGGCAAAAAGATTTGAGATGATTATCTTATAAAATAATCTGATGCAGATTTCGCTAAAATTTACATGCTAATTCAATTCACCATTTTCATCAGTTTGGAATAGCACTTTAAAATTGCATGAAAACTAGTTTCGAATTATCATTTACATCAAGAGATTGTTTTGTATAGTAAGGAAATAAATAGCTTTTTTTTTTACGAGAAATATTAAAACTTTTTATTACGCATCTGTATATTGGAATTGCACATAACAACAAAATGATTTGCAAATCAAAATATACATATTGTATATTGTCACGAATATTGATGAATAAAACTGCAGATCTTTTTTTAAATTCCCTGATTTTCAATTTAATCTTTTTTTAAAACTGCTAAGATAGAAACAGCATTTCGTATAATTTTATAGTTCTGTCTAATAACTTTCTATATTAATAACTCTATTTCAACTTTATATAAACCCAAGGTTAAAAGATTCATATTGTTGCTTATAGTATAAAAATTTCTAGTAAATATAAATATTATAAATAATTTTAAAGATAATACTGTATTCAATAAAGATATTAAAATAGGTATTACAAATAAAGATTTGAAATAATATAATATTAATTTTATCAATTAACCCTTTAAAAGGCCATTTTTTTCTAATCATGTTAAATCAAGATACTTTTAGGATTAAGATTGGCTTACGAAAAGTGACTCATTTTGCTTATTAGATATATTTATTTTAATTAATTAATTCATTTGGTTAATTAATAATTAAATAACAAATCAAGACACACCATTTTGTGTGAGATAAGGAACTGAAGGATCTAAGTTTCAGTCTTATTGAAAAATTTGTCAGAACGTCTGCCAACTTACATAATTTCATACAAAAATTGATGAGTTTGGTGGGAAGCATACTGCCCATGGCTCTAGAAAGGGTTAATTGGATTGGATTTGGATTATTCAATATGAATATTGAATAATCCAACACAGAAGTTCCGGCTAACTTATGCCCACATCAATTTTAGAGGATACATAAACTGGCTAATGAAGCTGTTTCACTTATTATAAACACATATTTTGATGCTGGGAATTTTTTTAAATTGAATTTTATGTGCATTTCATGAATTTAAAACAAATACAACGAAAATTTTTGCCCACCAGATTTAATGTGTCAGTAAGAGTCACATTAGTAGCATTACACATGGGGTGGTTATTTATATTGGGTTTAAGCGAGGCCGTGCGCGAAAAAGACAAGAGCGCTACCTAGAGCGCCAACTCGCTTGTGCGGGCCGAGCAAAACGAAATTGTTCGGCTGAAAATTAACGGACTTTTTCTCTTTATGTAAAGTATACATAATTTTTAAAATTCAATTGTGGACTAAAGAAAATTATAGGTTTTTGGAGGAAATCGCTAGAAAATTGTTCAGAAACACAGTTATTTTTTAAACATACAGAATAAAGAATTTTAATTTGAAATAATTTAATGAAATATTTCCTATATTATTTTTATTGCAGGTAATAATTTAAATTTGTCGAGATCCTTGAACTTAATGCTAATTTAGCTTTTTTTAATTTTAGTTAGCTTTAATCTTACATTTTTTGTAGAACCTGTGCCCCATTATTAAGAATGACCAGCTTAGAGCTTAAAATTTGAAAAGAAAACTGTCAATTTTTTTTTAGTAGGATAAACTTTAGCAAACGAAGGAAATAGACCTACTGGGGAACCCGCCTTCGCTTAATATTTCTGAAAAGGGGTAGTGCATCTGGAAACAGTACCCCCAGGGTGATGTGGAAAGCTGTTTCTAACAATTTAATTAGAAATTTATGTAAATAAAATTAAATAATTTATCGTTTTTGTGTATTTTTTCTCAAAACACTGGATTATCCATCATCAAAATTTCCTGCTTTGAACTAATCTTTTTAAAATTGATTTTTTAATGAAATATCAGTTTTTTGCATATGCTATTCTATGAATATGAAAAAAAAAATGTTTTTTGGTTTCTGGTACTTTTTCTCTAAACAATGGGTAATCTACTATCAAAATTCCTTTCTTGCAATTGAAATTTGTGTCAAAGCCTTTTTAAAAGTGTTTTATTTTACTTGTACTATTCTTTCAAATATTTATTTTAATTGATCGTCGATGTTAAAAATTCTTTCAGTAATAAGTAACTGCCAAAACCTTAGTACTTCTGTTGTGTTTCTGTAATTTGAAAGGAAACTTATGGATTTAAAGATACAAATCCCCTATTCATTTCAAAGGTCTTCTTAATCAACAAGAAAATAAATGTTTAGTTAAAGAGGTTTTATGAATTCTTAGTTTTTATCGGCTATTCATTCCGAGGTTAGTTTGAATCCGTAAAAAAAGATGGAAAAATTACTATCGAAAGACGAAATAGTTAGTTTCTGCATAGGAATAGGGTTTCCTACATCACCAACAGAGCTAAGCAAAGGCTTTCGACTGTGACGTCACGAATTCAACCTTTCGGCCTCCTGCATAGCTACTTCTGTTTATCTTTTTCGCGCACGGCCTCGGTTTAAGGTTTCCAAAAAAGTAAGCTTCCGTCCAGCCTTGGCATCTGGATTCTGTGAAAACTTATCGAATAACAACTTTCTAACCAGGTCATGAAGCGAACATGGTGAATCCTCAAGAGAAAGCTTCCAGCCTTTGTCAATCACTATAGTTCGTCTAAAAAAAATCACACCTACTTTACCCATATTAATGCTATGGGTTTAATGTATAGATGATAAATTTAAAAAAAAATCGTCCTGAATCACATTTGAAAAGCATTTTAGTTAATTGAAAAAAGAAATCGTAAATACTCTTTCTTTAATGAGCTTATTTAAAAATGGGAAAGAAGAAAATACTTATTTCAAGCTTATCAATAGCTTTCACGACATTATTCATTAACCTTAGCTTTGTATGCAATGGAAGAAAAGCGATCCTGTCATATCTGATTAAGGATTCCGAAAAGGCATTCTCTTTTTAACAAACATATTCTCTTTTGTTGGTCATTCTTTTCTCATCCAGTAGTAAATACTACTTAGCTCTGCCATCTCACTGATATAGAAAGCAAAGATATTCAACTTGTCCCCGAATAAGAAGTTTTTAAGTCCAATCCTTATTATGCATGAATGTTCGTGGAAATGTCATTTTCTCAAAGATCATGTTATGAAACCCTCCTTTCAATCATCACACTTTAATTCTCGGCTTTATCTGCTAGAGGAATATTTTCTTTTTTAAAATACTTCCTAATTTAATACATTGAAAGTTAAAAATTAGAGATGATAGACAAAAATATTATCTTCAGCCTTATATTTGATTTTAAAAAATTTTTTAATTCCAAGTATAAAATATTTGTCATCCTGTATAATTTTCGAAATGCACCGCAATGTGAATTCTTGAAACAATTTTTATTTATGTAAGAAACACTTCAGAAAATTTGGCTAACTCATTGTGAGCAATATCAGATTCACCCAGATGATTTCTATTATGCAATTAATGTACTTTTCTGAATCAAAGACTAAATTATCATATTAAATGATCAATTAAATCAGATTTATTTCTAAAAAAAACTTTCCAAGAATTGTTTTTAGCATGATAATGATTATAGTATATTACCAGTAAATTACAACATGCATTGATGAAAACATTGTTTAAAATACCCACAGGCAGACTGTTGGCATAGAGTTGACATATTCAAAAAATAGTTCTTTCTTTAGTAATAAATACTCACTAAAGATTCCCAAAATTTTAATTAGATTATTTTATTAAAAAAAATCTTTGGGAATTTTTAAGTTTTCCTCAATAATTTTGAAGCATGTTAACGCACCAAAACTATTGTTGCACCACTTTAAAATTCAAAAAATTAGATTATCAATTACATCAATTTTTCTTTTATTTAAATAAATTTTTCAAAATAGTTTAAAGTTCACTTTACAACTACATCTCATAATTTTAGTTACTGCATTATACACACAAGCATTGTGAAGATATTAAATACATATTTTGTGAGCACATCATGGTTTTTATAATTAAGAGAATATTTTTTTTAAATAATATAGGGATAGACGAATTAGCTAAAAACATTACCATTCTACAATGCTTCCGATGAGAAGTTCGAATTTTCTTTAATTTTTTAAAATAAATGTTTATGCTATACACTCAATTAAAACCATGTTCGGAGAAATCAGGTTATAGAAAAGAAGTCAATTAAAAGTACGATTTTGAAGGGAATTAGTAAAAGGTTTTAAATGAAATTTAAACATTTTATTTCGAAATAGAAATAAAAATTAACTTTTAAAAAGAAAGTCTTTTCTCTTAAGCATATCACTACCGCTCATAAAAGTTTCTTCTTTGAAATCGTGTCAAATACATCTAAATATTAACCAAATAAATAAAATATTTTCCAAACTGAAAATGGATGTTCTAGATCAAATCTCTTGAGAAATTTCGAGAGTTTCACTATTCCTAACTATTATTTTTTTAGTTAACACACTAAATTAACTAATTAATTTTAACAAAGCAAAAAAAATTCTGCTTGACATTTTTTTTTATTGTAAGGGTTTAATTTTTCATAATTTTCAAAATTCCCCACTACCCACTAAAAGAAAAATCGCTTTTTGAAAGTGGATCATTTTCTAATAAATTTTCATTCTAATTGCGCAATTTTTTGAAAGTATATTTTCAACACCTTTTCGAATAAGAATAATTCCGAGCTCACCTCTCAGTCTCGCCTCCGTCTTTTGTAATCCGAATTCAACCGAATCGTCAGATGCGTAACCATCTCGAATGGTAGTTGAACTGTCATAAACCAGCTTCATCGCCAAGTGAGTCGGATCGCTGATGCCGGACGCACGGTGCAAAATGCAGTGAAGGGGCGGTGCTCTCCGAAGATGACGCCTCCCGTCCAATCCGCAACAAGGATCCGCCTCCTACCGATTCATGACCCAATCCTTCACCATCGAATAAACTGTCATTGCTATGGCATCTAAAGCTGAGGAATTGTTAAGGGGGAAAAATTGAATAAATGTGCTTTATATATGAAGGATAAAGAAAAGACATCAAATTTTACTATCTTGCGTTTATACTTTGATTTCATGTTCACATTCTGTTTATTTTCTCGTATAAAAAATTTCAAAAAGAATGCATTCCATACATCAAAAAATTCGGCGATGAGGTTTTGATCAATGTATAGCTTATATTCAATGAAAGTTGAATTAGGAGCAATTCAATTCTAAGAACCATTTTACAATAAATTCACAGTATTTACTGTTTTCTGCGCTTCATGTTAATTAAATTTAATTTCATGGATTATTAGTTTCTGTGTCTAACGTCTTTAACTTAAAAGGCCTGAAATTAAACACGATCAAAGAATCTCATCAAAAATTAGCGAGAAAATTCTATCAAAAAGTAGATGCAAGTACGAATATATTCGTACGGGAAATCCCAGCCCACAACTCACGAAGTACAGAAACAAAAGACGGCTACGAATCATCCTTTTTAGGTAAACAAACATCTAATCCCTGACCCCACCACCCACCCCATGCATCCCATAGAATAATTGAAAGTGAAGAACGAATAAATGGCAAATAAATATTGGGATTTTCATTAAAACGAACAGGTTCAATTCATCCTTTTCTTTTTTCTTCTTTTCTCGTCTTCTCGTTTTCATATTCTTATATTGTAATGATAAAATTAAAATGCGTATCAAATATTTTTCTTTAGAATAACCATTGAACAATATTTATATGGGCGAAATTTAGCATGTGATTTCATCATCAGAATCTGAAGTTTGTACATGAAATTTTATATCAATTCCGCCAAACGAGTGATTGTTTTCTGCCATTTTTCTTATTTGGGCACATTTGAATGAGATAACTTAAAAGCGCAATACGCGAGGCAAATGAATATTATTTAAATGGTTTTTACACCAAAATTGTTGACCAATACATTTTGAAACCCAATAGTTCAAATGGGAGCGGTCCAAAAAGAATACTAGGTTCCCTTTACTATATGACGATGCAAAACACAAAATACGCTATGATAGAAAAAAGGAGAAACAACACACTGTTGTTATGTTTTCAAGTACTTACTGCTTAATTTAAGCGAATAGAATTAACTTTCAATTAAAATAATGAAAGAAATGGTTTTTAGAAATACAAACTTATTTGCAAATAATTTGCTTTCGTTAAGGTATTTTTTCTTCCTTTAAGGTTCTTTATATCTAACTTATTCTATCTATATCACCCCCCCTCCAGTATAAAACTGCATAATTAATTACAATACATTTTTTTTAAAATTTTGAATAGTACTTTTTATATTAAATTACAGTGGAAACTGAACATTGCTTTTTTATTGCACCTTTTATCTACATTCTTTTAATGTAATTAAAATGATTTGTAAAACTCTAAATAAGTAGTTTTTTTTCCACTGTCAATAGATTTTTGCTCTGAAAATCTATCTATACTTTGGTGAACTATCAATTCTTATACTGATTTAGAAATTTCTAATTTATTTAGAACTAAAAATCTAGAAATTACTTAACCCTTTAAAGGGCCATTTTTTTTTTGTTATATTATGTTAAAATATTTTTAGGCTTGAAATTAGAATAAGAAAATGGATTTATTTCACTTATTAGCTAAATTTAATTTGATTAATTAATTAATTTGGTTAAATAATAATTCAGTAAGAAATCAAGACACATTATTTTGTCTGAGATAAAAAACTGAAGCATCTAAGTTTCTGACTTACTAAAAAAAATTTGTCAGAACTTATGCCAACCTACATAATTTCATACAAAGATTGATAAATTTGGTGGGAAGCATACTTCCCACGGACCTAGAAAAGGTTAAACCAGAAGTGATGCAGATTGATTAAGTTGGCAATGCATTTCATTTTTAAACGAAAAGAAATCAAAAATTACTTTAAAATCTCACTTAAACTGGACATCTTTCAAATATCTTTAAAATTATTTCAGTCTACAGTTTTTGCCCCATTTAAAAATAATCAAAATTCTACGCTTATGTATTAATTTTGAAAAGAAAGCAGATGCAACTTCTAGAATTTTCTTTAGCTGAAATTCTTTTTTTACGTAATGTTTTCAATAAATGTTCCTGCCTTTTTACTTATTTAATTAATCTTTTTTCAGGCTATTAAATTTTGTACCACGTGCATTTTATCATTCTCAAGATAAGGAAATGAGCGTAGACGTTTAGCTATTTTTTTTAAAGTGGCAATATTTATGTTCGATTATTATTATTATTTGATATCACAAACTCCATTTCCAAAACAGCATCATGTTCTCGTATAATAAAAAGGAAGACGATTTTAGTATAAATATGCTTTTTATAGTTATATTCCATTCGCCAGCCAAATACTTTTATAAAGGATAAATTATGATGGAAATTGTTTTATTCGAGCTTTACATTGAATTTTTTTCTTTTTTATTTAATGTATGCTGTTTGCAATATTCTAGCTCATTCACTAAACAGCCTTGACATTTATAGAAAAATGAAACGTTATACTGGCTCAACATTATTAAAAGTGAACGATCTGAAGTGCACTATTTATTAAAAATGGGAGTTAAAACCAGAACTTGCTTTCAAGCTATAAAAATGAAAGGACAGCATTGCCCTTCACACCGGACTCTTTCAGTTGAATGTAACCTGGTATCATAAATAAAAAACAGTTAATTAAATGAAGGGATGCATTAGAAAAAAGAATACCATATCAAAATAATTTCAAATTATTTTTCCTGTGACAGGAAATAAATTTCAGTAATATGCTTTAGATTATCGTCCAATAGAATTAAATCACTTAAAGTCACAAACGTCAAAGATAGCCATAGATAGGTTACAAATAGATTATTATCAAAAAGATAATTTCTTAATTTTAGAATGGAATAAAATAATACCTTTAATGCTAAAATATCTTTTTAAAATATCACAAGTTTAATGCTAAAATATCTTTTTAAAATATCACCAGTTTAATGCCAAAATATCTTTCAGTCCCGCAAACGCCAATATTTCATTAGTTTTTGGAAATTAAATATTTAAAAAGAATCTTTCCAACGCCATCATCACGTTTTAAAACATGTTTTTGCCAAATTTGAAGTTCTATGTCCAACAATCTAATCTCAAGAGTACCTTATATATATTTAAAAAAATTAATAATAAAAATATTTCAAAAACTATCACTTGAATTACCCGCCTGCATTCCAAATGAAGCGATGGTATGGATAGGTAGTATATAAAATCCACTACGCCATGCATATCCTGATATGTTTTCGCACAGTCGATTGATTTTGGAATAGCACTACTCCAGTGGTACTGATGTGGAGTATTCTTTATATTTGACTTAGAAAATTACTTGATCGAAACTGACTTTAGTTTCTATCTTTGTCCTTTCAATTACAAGTTTAATTTTTCATTAATGGGCATATCGATTGAACATACAGATACAATAGTATATGCAATTTCTTTAGAATATGCAACGATATTAATTCTGTAGTTAAATTACAATTTTTAATATATATATATATATATATATATATATATATATTTCTTTGCTTAAATATTTGTTATAAACGGTGTTCAGTCGCGACTGCATCATCTACATACAGGGCCGCCGCGTAGGGGGGGGGCAAAATTGTTCACCGCACAAGGGCGCCTGGGCCACGAGGGCGCCAAAATTTATAGTACTTATAGTTTTTTTTATTTAATGTTACTTAAATAATAGTTGTTAATTATACGCTAGAAATTTTGCATGTTTTGTATTTTCTAAGCAATAAAATTAGATTTAATTTTTATTTTAATTTAGTTTTACTTTTATTTTCGTTCCTGCGGGTTGTTTTCGTTTGTGTAAAATAAAATTTGATTGCTGATACGAACAATAAAAACACGTTCCGTGTAGAGTTAATGCTACCACACGGAACGTGTTAAAAATATAAGAATTTGTAACATGTAACAACAGGAATTGGGAATGTTTTGTATCGGAATATATTTATTCTTTATGTGCTGTGAAGCTGTTGCGGCTGAACGTCGTTGTTTAGTTTGCTTTTTTTTTCGTAATGATGGTGGCGGTGGCGGCGGCGGCACCTTGTGAGTGTGCCCGTGAATTAACAGAAAATACTCTTACCTTTGCGATGTTTTACCAAAGAGGATATGCCACCTATTGATATTTTAAATGAAAACAATCTTACCGATACATTTCCAAATATTGGAATAGCTTTACGGATTTCTTTAACCCTTCCAGCTTCGGTGGCTACTGGAGAACAAAGTTTTTCAAAACTTAAAATTATAAAAAAAACTACATGCGATCTACCATGGCGCAGAAGAGCTTACCGGACTTGTCAATAATATCCATAGAGAGCGAAATTTTGGATAAATTAAATATAAAGGAATTGATACGAGCATTTGTAGCTGCTAAAGCTAGGAGAATCCATATTTAAATATATTTTCTAATTCTTATATTTTACTTAAAAAATGTTTTATCCTTATCTTGTTTTTAAAATTTATGAAGTAATAAAAAACAATAAGATAATTTAAGTAATAATAAAAAACAATAAACAATAAGACAAACGTGTTTTAACATTATAATTTTAAAGCTTTTCAGTTCGAAAGTCAAATTTTGAATACTATAAAGGATTATTTCACATATAGTTTGCAGCACTTTATAAGAGTGCAACAGAATCCCATAAAGGGGCGCCAAATTTCAATTTGAACAAGGGCGCTTAATACCCACGATGCAGTCCTGTCTACATAGAACAAGATTCTTCGAGCGAAGTGAAAAAATTGATCAAAAACTATAACTCAATGGAGGATAATTAAAAAAAGAAAAGAAAAATTAAAGTATCCACAACAGAAAAAATGTTTTACTAGAAAAAAGAAACTGCAATGACTCGGTATTTCAATAGAAAGGGATCAAAACAATCACATCGCATATAGAAGCATTTTCTCGCATAATGACTTAATTCACACGATCCAACAACGTATCATTCATTTTCTTCACATGATTCTTTCAGAGAAAATTTAGAGGAGTCATCCATGGTAACCGCGATAAACGCATAACTGGAAAATTTGCAGGGTTAGCTGATTTCATTGAGATTTGTTTTCTACGCTCCGGTTGCGAGATAAAACTTTCTTTCGCATTTTTCTCGAAAACAGTATATCAAAGAAATGCAGTTCTTTGGCCAATTTTTGTTACAGGATTCTCGCTTTGCACAATTTATGTGTTCTTGATGTAACACTTTGCATTAATGAAAAGGAAGAAACAAAATTGCATAGGTCCATTTATTGATCTACATTCAATGTTCATTCCATAATCTACACCAATATATCAGGAGTAAGATATAATTGCCATTTTAAAATCAAGCAATAAAGGACACACCGCTGAGGGATATTCAATATTTTTTTGAAATATTAATAATAATATTTATATGTAATCAAAAATATTCTACTTCATGATATTGCAAACCGGAGGGAGCTTTAAGTTATTAAATTGAGCAAAATTAAAAGTTTATTTTTTCTAATAAGCAAATATTCTCTTAATATCTCTTCTACTAAATGCTCTTACTATTTTGTTCAGTATTCCACTTTCACAGGCTGTTACTTGATCCTTATATATTCATTTTCAAATATGGCTTTTATGATCGAATAATTCTAATGCAAGTCAGACAATTTATAAATCAACGTATCATACACAAAGGTTTTTTTAGACTGCCTTTTCACCTTTTCTTCTTTTCCTTTCGTTTTTATATTTCACAGAAATGATAATTTAAAACATTAATTGTAATATAATCCAATTTTTTATAATTTTAAGGTATTTTTTAAGAACTTAAGTCATTTTTTAAATCAACAGATAAGAAAAAATTAATAAAATATGAGCTGAAGTAATCCTCGGATAGAGGTTACGTGGATGCAGTCCATATTTACAATGATATAAGTAAATAAAACATGCAATATGCTGAAACAAAACCTAGATCTAAGAATAACACATTTACATATAGAAATGTTTAGATATATATTTTTTGACAAATTTGAAAATGTAGAGTAAATTTGGCTATGCTGAATACAATATTTTACCATTCCCTTATATTTTTCTATAAATTCCTAAAATATGATAATAATATAAGATTCATTGATAAAGATGGATTGCTTTTCCATCTGAATCAATTATTAAATTTCCTTCGACATGCCTTCTTTCAAGAATATTTCTATGATTTTTTTGGAAATAGCTTACGAAATCACTAATGAAACATTCTATATATCTTTGATACAATGGTTTCAATCTTACAGAACTTAAGCACATATGCTCTACATTCAGCGCAACTCTTGCAATTTCGAGTGAATTTAGATTTCAAATTTGCCCTATAAATAGTGGCTAAATAATTTAATGAAAAAAATAACAAAAAAAAGTAATTATATTAGTATAATATTTTAAAGTTGAAAAATAAAAATAAATAATTAAATAAAAGTCTAAAGTTATATTCTTTTTCTGGTAAGTAACCCCATTTTTAAGTTAATAGAACAATAAATAATCATTAGAAATAAATCTTATAGTACTAAATGATTCTTTATCTATTGAAACCATTGTTATTTTGCTAAGAAGAATAGAACAAATAAAATTTTTGTCTTTATCTTCTCTGTAATTCCAGTATGCAAAATCCAGTATTTTCTGTAATTCCAGTTCCATTAGATGATGGAAATTATCAGATTAAAAAAAATTGTGTTTTTACAAAAAAATATGATTTTGTCAAAAAACAAGTAGAACAAAACAATATTATGACTTGATATCTCAGACACTAGTTAAGGTCAGAGGAGTAGTGATGATTATCTTCAAGTTAGCATCCTCAGGACGTTAATGCAGTTACTATTGGATTGAAGTAACATCACTTTATAGTAGCAATTAAATGTATCCTTCGTAATGAAAAACAACCAGCTTTTAAAGGAGGAAATATAATCTATCGATAACGAGGTGAACACTAATGAATGCGAGATTGGTAATTGTGAATATTGAGTATTCCTTAGAATTAACATCTGTTTTTGAAGTCTATTGTTTTTGTTTATATTCTTATAATTCTATTTTCCGAACCAAGGCTGCAGCACTTGATGTTACAATTTGTTTGGCGAAAGACTTAGAAGCTGCTAACAAAACTTATTTTAATAATTTATCACCATTAGACACTCTTAATTAAATTTCAAAATTTATTGCAAGTCTTTTTATAGACTATGCAATCAGAAAGCTTGACCAGGGTCAGATTCAAATGGCAAGCTAATAGAACAATGTGTTAAAACTGCTATTGAACATAGCAGGCAAAGGGTATTTTTTTTTTTTTTTTTTTTTTTGTTCAACCATATGCTTCTATTGAAAAGAAATACACAATCAAAATTACAACAAAATTTTTGAAACTGAACAGCATGTGACAGAATTTATGTCTCTCATCAACATCAACCACATAATTACAAGCAAATATCTATTTCACTTGTTTTTATTAACCACAGTTTATTTTCGTATTATGCTCATCAATTAAAAATCTTGAGCCTCTTATGTAATAAGTAAAACATGTAATAAAGTAATGTAATAAATATATGTAATAAAGTAATAATGTAGGTGCATGGATAATTTTCTTTCTTATTTTCAGTTAAACATTATTTTGTAAACAGTATTTCTTTGAACAAACCTTTCTGGAATAAAAATAATAAGAAAACTAATTTAAATTTAATTAAATTAAAAAAAAAACATGTTAAACCAATCACCAACAGTAAGTTTTAACCAATAAACAAAAATAGGAAATATATATAGGAGGGGAGATTGTTTGTTATTATTTCTTCTTTATTGTATGCCTGTTTTTTCTTCTACAATTAATTGGTTGAATAATGTATAAATATGATTCCTATTTTTATATATTGGTGGATAACAATATTAAATGGACATTTGTTTTCATTGGTGCTTGTGTTTGCTGAATACATTTAATGCTTATATGCTATAATTTTGTTTCATATATGTTTAAAAGGAAAACCATTCTTTCGGATTTGTTAAAATCAAATATAGTCCTACAATTGAAGACTGATTATAAACTGCTTTAACTTTTATGTAGAAGAATATATGTAATTAAAATTTTGGACTATGGAAATAAGGCAAATCTTGGTTTTGTAAATGAATGGATTAAAAAAATATTTTTGTGTGTGATGCTATCATATTTTTCATGCACATAACATCTTCTATACTGGTATATTTTTCACATAAATAATGTTTTGATTTTTTAAAAAACTTTTATATGACTTGTATATGTAGTTATAAAAATATGATTGTAAAACTTTTGTAATACAATTGTTCAGCTATAAATTTGATGCCACATATTTGTCTTCTTTCATAATGGATCTTTTTGATTGCTTAAATTTGTTAGATTACATTGCATATACTTTAGAGACTGTATTTTTTAATTTTTCTATATTTCCATATATGTTTTATTTTTATGTTTTCTGTTCATTTCCATTTTGTTTTTATGTATCATTATTGTTATAGCTCACATTCTAATTCGCAGATTCATGGTATGTTAGTATATGCTCTTACATGCCAAGTACTTTCTTACTATTTTAGTATACCTTAAAGGATCAAAGCAGGACTGGAAGTTCTTTAATGCTTTTAGATTTGAAAAGATAATTCACTATCATACACCTTCATTGTTATTTGACATGAATTCTTGAAATCGAAGCAAAAATTGTATGCAGAAAAAGATTAATAATTAATGCAACAAATTTTTTCTACAAAGCACTCAAGCAAATATTAAGCATGGAACAAGTTTTTCTTCCAGTTGCATTAATTTTGATACTCATTTAATAATATGTAAATTAAAAATAAAATTTATTTCACTATGGTTCTTTATGTACACAAAGCCAGTTATTGAGCTCTTCATAAGGATCTAATATGATCTTGTCATCATAAGGAATGTGCCATCCCTCCTTCATGCTGCCTTGAATGTTGATGCTGTAGCGCAGAGGTTCCTAAAGGAGAAAAAATACACACAAAAACAATTACACATAAAAAATATCCATTCTTAAAATATTTCAGCTCAGATTGATAAAATATTTTAGTCCAGATAAATAAAATATTTCAATTTCTGATTAATTTCCACATTCATTTAAAATCATCACTATCTTTAATTACTAGAAATTTTTTTAACTGTTTAATTGGATGAAACATTTTGTTATGAAAATTTTGTTGTTGTTTTCATTAAATTCAACAATTTTTGTTTTGAATTACAATGTTTATGCTAGACTTAATTTTATTTTTCAAAAATATGATACGTATAGGATATAAAATAAATTTTTCATAAATCAGAATAAATCTGACATCACAAAAATTCTAGAAAGTAAATTTTCAAAGCATATTTAATGTGACAAGATGGAGTTGAAATGTAATGTAAAGCAACAATAAAAAAAAAAAAAAAAAATGCCTTTGTTTCCAATCTAAAAGTTATCTTTCACCTTCTCAATTGCAATTAGATATTCTGTTTCATAGTATTATCAGAATTTTGATAGATTTTATTCTTTATCAGTACGAGTAAAGGAGTGGGTAGATAGATCTTCATACCCTTTGATTTATAAGATAGAAATTTGCATTAATCTAAAAATGCACCAATACTGCACAAGAAGTAGTTAGTCAATGAAAACTTAGGATTTTTATAGAAAATATTAGATTCCAATGTGATAAAATTATTAAAATAAAGAATTTGTTTCATCTGCAATTTGTGTCCGAGAAAAGATTTTTAAAAAAAGTATATATATATATTAATTTTTGTCATGTAATTTGTCCTAAGTTTTGACATTTTTTTTTTTTGCATCACTTTCAACTATTAATTTCATTGTTGGAATGAAATTCAAACATCCTGCATTGCATTCTCAGACTGTATTGAATTTAACTGCACAACTATTCTTTATTAATGAAAGACAAAAAAACAAACAGAATCTACACAGTTTACAAGAGGAATAAAAAAAATCAAATTACAATACCATGACAGAAAATGTACAATTGAAAGACAAATTATCTAGATTGGTACATTTTTACCTGTACTATCACGTCATGAGACTTGACTCATTAAATAGAACATAACAACTGCTATTAAAATAATATGGTATTAATAACTGCTCAACTGTATTACAATTTATCATTTAAAAATACTTAGTTGAAAAAATTATGAGCATCAAAACATGCCTAGGGGATTTCATTGAAGTGACCAAAAAAAAAAAAAAAAAAAAACATTATTCACAGCAAATTATATAGTTGTCAAAGGTCGCTAAATAAATAATAATCCTTTGCAATCACAAGTAAGCAATACCATAATTTTTGTTTCTTTTCTTTGTGGTATTTATTCAACACATTAAAGAGATGGTCGTTTTTACAAATATTTGTTTATATAAATGATAAAAGAAAAGTAAAAACAATTTTCAGGTTTTTGAAAAATTTAAAATATTTAAACACTTACTTTTGAAAATAGAGAGCCTTATTTTATAGTTTTTGATGGCATTTAAATCAGATCATGCAAGATTTGTACAGAAAAATTAGACATACTAAAGACTGTTTTACATTATAAGAAACAGTAATGGACTGCAAAAATTTAGTTTCAGATGATTTGATTTTAATTTAATTTGGCACTAGAGATAAAACATAATTTACACCAACATGGAACACATATAAAATTGCATTTAGCTTTGCTGATGTATGCTTAGAAATTACATGCATACACAGGCAAAAGTACAAAATGTTAAAGTACTGATTAGTACTTAAGTATCAAGTAGAAGAATGCTTTAAATATTTAACTAGAACAATTTTAAAACAAATTTGTATTATGACATAAAGTCTAATGGAAAAAAAAAGAAAGAAAAAAAAACTTCAGTTGAGTTCTATTTGAAGTACTTATGTTCATATAAATATATTACATAAACAAAGTCAAGACGTAAGCCTTACATTAACAGAAATAAAAATCATTTATTGGTATATCTTACCAAAAATTTCAATTTATTATCCTCACTGACAGATAAATATATCTGATGTGTTTGTTGCCACCTTTTAAATTGCCAGATGAGTTTAGGGTCATCCAAACGTGCAATGTGGTCCCTCATCAAGTCCTGTGAAACAATAAAAGCTTCAGGACCACTTGCCAAAGCTGCATACACCATAAAAGGATCATCCTGAGAGCTGTAAAGATAAGATAAATAAAAAATTATATACATTGGAAATGATTCTAACAAAAAGACTTGAATTTTTATTTATGAGTCATTTTAATAGCATACAAAGAAATATGTTAATATTTAGAATAATGTTTTCAAATTTATGAATCAAGTAAGTGAAAAGTGCAGCAAAGAAATATTTGGAAACCATTAAATTAATGAATATGAAAGTAATAGATATGAATTTCACAGTTTTGTTAGTCAAATTATGAGAATGTCAAAATTATGATACAACTCATCAGGAAAATTTCTGATCTAAAGATTATGAAAATGTCATATTATCACATTACGGAATGCGATATCATCCATTTTCTGCACAGGTGTATACAGATTTTACAGACTACTGTTAAGCATTGGTTTTTCTGTATTGAAAAAGTTAGCAAACAAGTTGATACTATTATGTAAATAATTTTTTACTTTTGATGATCTCGTACATTTTCTACAATTTAAGTGATAACATAATTTTAAACTCACACCTTAATCAATTATAAAAATGATTGCTTAGCAAATTTATATTTTAATTTTTTCATAATATTGTATGCAATGATCAATTAATTTGGATTTCATATCTGAATTCAACTATGCTAAAAAAAAAAAAAATGTTATCTTAGAAGTTAATTGGTTCGAAATTTAAGATATTCAACTATTATTAAAATTACTCATATTTGTTTCACTAATACGTTAGACGAATAACCAAATAAAAATGAAGATTTTCTTATAATCAAATCTTGAATAGATTCATCATAAATTGACATTGATATGCAAGTTTAAAAAACAAACAAACAACACTACAATGTTTTAAAACTCTGAGCAAATTATTAGAGTTTCTAAATGCAAATGCAATCATGATTCCATTTCAAACATCTTGAAAACTACTACAACTAAATGAATAAAACTACTAATGAATAAAAGTTTGAAATGATTTTTATACAAGAATTACAATAATAATTACAATTTTTATACAAATATTACAATAATATTCTTGAATTTAAAATAATTCAAGAATATTATTGTATTAAAATGTATAAGCACAAATTTTTACATAAATTCATCGGCAAAGCAAAAAAAAAAAAAAAGTTGATATTTTAAGGCTCTTTGAAATTAAAAAAAAAAGTGGCGTTAAGCTAGCTCTGATTTTTGAAATGGGGGGGGGACAGAAAAAATTTCAAAGACTTTGTATGTTTATACCTTTTTCCACTAACAATCAAAACCGAATTAGTATAATTAATTTCTTTACCAAAGCAATTTGGTGAAGAAAATAATGTAATTTAATCGTTGAAGTAGAAAGAGCAAGATTCTTTATAGAATTATATAAATTAGAAGCTGAAGTACATATATAAACAGGTGCAGGAAAGGAAAATTAATAGGATAAAGGAATTGTTTTAAGTTGTCCAGTTACTCAATAAGTTATCACTAAAATTTTATCAATAGGATTTTGAAAGGGATTTTCTGAGCCAAAAACTCATATCTTTGTTTAATGTGAATAAGCAACACTTTAAAGTCTGTATACCATTATATTTATAGTCTGAATGTTATACCTATTTTAAAACAAAATCTGAAAAAGATAATGAATTTACATTTTATTAGTCCATATTTTATTAAAACAACATAAAAAAAATCTGCCTACATCCAGACCACAGTTCTACTTGCTGAGTTTTCAATCTAAAACAGGATTTTTTTTTAATGATAATATTTATATGCCACTGCACCATTTGAAAATAGTATCCTAATATACAAAACTCACACAAAAAGTTCTACAGAACAGATCATTGATCCTAGAACTATAAATCAGGCATATAATTATTTCTTCATAAAAGGCATTCACTAAGAAAGAATTTTTCAATATTTTAGTTAAATTTTTAACCAAGCATCAATCGATTATTTTTATTCTATATTTTCAGTTATACCTATTTTATTACCATTCAATTTTTTTCCTGTTTTTAATAAATTAAAAAATATTTTTAGAATATTTTTGATTTTAGAATATTTTTTTTTTATTATTTTAGTAACTGCACTTATATAGATGTGTGTTGCATTAAAATGAAATATATTTTTGAGTTCACATTATGAATGCTATATAATTAAAGAATGGTGAATAAAGTTAAAACATTACCTTTATATGATTTTTTGGACTAGAACTTTGAATTAGATTTAGATTCTTTATTCTTTTCACAATAATAATAACAAATTCCAAAAGTCACAGTCACAGGGAGACTGATAATTAAACACAGATTTGCAAAAAAAACAAAAAAAAAAACAATGCTTTTTCAAAAGTAAATGAATTCCATATGCAAATTCTTTTCATAAATTGTTAATAAATAATTTTCCTTGGAGTAGTATTTTTGGCAATTTGTCAGTTAAAAGGCTAAGGGTACTTTTTATATTAGTGGTCAGAATGTAGTAATTAACCTTATTATTCCATGAAACTGATATATGTCAAATCTATCTAATCTTGTAAGCCTAAATGCCCTCCTCTTATTGGAAAGGAAATCTGGAGATATAATGATAGTAGGCCATCAATAATAATGGTAGGTATGGTAATATCATCTGATCATAGCTTAGTTGACTTTCATTTCTCAACAGCTCATGTGTAAAATTAAATTAGGCAGTCGATTCAATCAACAGATGAAATAGTAATAAATAATTAGTTCTTTTAAAACTAATATACATCAGAATTAACAAAAAGGTTAAAAATAAAAATTTAAAACACATTTAGAAATAAAAATTAATGTATAAGATATTTGGAATTCCCATTTACTACTTCAAGTATTATTTTATATGATTTTTCTTTTGGTTGAATATTTGAATGCTAGACATCTGGTCAAAATTATAATTTGAACAAGAACAAACACAAAAATGAATTTTGATGACCAGTAAAAATTTATTCAAGTTATAAAATTACAGTTCAAATTCTTTGAATATACTCATGAACTAAATATATTTGCTTTAAGAGAATATTAATATCGATTTATTAATTCACTTTTTTTAAACCTCTAAATTGAAAATTAAAGCAGAACATAGTATACAGACAAATTTCATGAATATATTAATAAAAAAAGAAAAGAAAAACCATTTTAACAGTATAAAAATATGATTACTGAAATATTATTACTACATTACTAAATATAGAAACAGAAGCCTAAATAAATCGGAATATTTTATTCAAATTTGCACTACTATCAAATATTTGGTGGGAAAAAAAAATCCCATTTACTATCAGAGCTCAAGGTAATTCAGTCAACACAATCAGATGCTTTAATAAATGAAAGCATCCAATTTTTAAGATTCTTTTTGTGATCAAGGATATAGAAACATTATATACATAAAGTTGGTAATAAAAGGATTTAGATAGTTTTTATAAGAGAAAATCGCTATTGATTTAAAGTAAAATGCAGAATTTGTCTCTAACTTTATTTGTACCCAAATAAAATCTATACCATTTTTCAATACAATTTCCTTACAGTAATATTTCTATTTATGAAAACACAACGTCAATAGTTCCTAATCCCTTCCATATATTTTGAATATCTAATGTTCTAGAATATAATACAAATGCAACACACACATATAAATTCTGTAGAAAGAAAATTTCTTCTCTTCTAAAATGATCCAAAAACTTATGAAGTTATTTATATAACAGAAAGAATGGCCAATCTAGTCAATTTTTTTTTTTTTTTTTTCAATTTGGAAAATGATTACAAAGTTATCAAAGAGTTATTTGACTCATATTGCAGGTTGAAATTTGATAAATTTATAAAGATATGTGAGGAAATCATTAAAATCTGTTACCTCCGATTTGGATCCATTAGAAAAGAAAATAATGGAAGCTTAACAAAAAGTCTCTGCTTACTTGAAAAAGATTTAAAAATTTATGGACAATAAATTTTTAATGAAAAACATATTTGAGCAACGAAGCAAGGAATAAAAAGATATATGTTGGATATGATGCATGCACAATGCAATGTCAGTGATTTATCAGAGAAGTTAATTATAAATCATTGATGACAAAATAACATTCTTTTGCATTTCATTTAATGTGTCCTATTTTATTTTAAAATGATGGAAATATTCCTTATTATATATTTTTCTACTTCCTAGCTCTTCCAGTCAATTAATTAAAATGTATACACATTTACCTATATTTTTAGTAGACAGGTTTAGTCTACTTTGCAACAATGCAAAAATTTTCCCCTTATAAAGAATTTAACATATTTTGAACATTACTTAAATGACACTAATTGTATCTAAAACATTGAAAAAAAATCCTTATACTTTTTCCTTTAATAAAACTTTGAATTAATTTATTATGTTACATAAAGTGAAACAAATGTATCTGATTTTTAAAAAATTTCACCAAAAATTTTTATTAATTACAAATAAATACTTATTATGTAATAAGTACATTTCTAAAAAGATTTGATATATTATTTGATAACAGCCATCACAAAAAATACAAATTATTATTCAGGGAAATGCAATCAGAAAGATAAAAGTCAAAAATAGTTTATAGTACAAAGTAAAAAATGGCTTACGAATTGCTAGTGTAAAACAATGTAGCTTTTTGAGATATTTTGTTCATAATGTATATTGGCCATTGTTGCATATGAAAGCGACCTAAAACCAGTATCTTGTCAGAATATTTGGATAATCGATCAACAATTTTCAGAAGCTGAAAAATACATCATTAACTTTTAATAATAAAAAAATAATAAATTAAAGATTACAATATAACTCAAGTTCAAATAAGATTATCAAAACCTAATTATTGCAGGTAATAATTACAGATGTTTAAATAGTTTGCAGAATTTAAGATAATATAATACACATATTGTTTACTCTGATATATTTTGCAGATATCAAATCAGCATTAAATATAGAATCTTAGCAATGTTGTCTACACTATTAAAGTCCAACCCATGAATATTCTTGCACATCAAGAAGATAAAAAGAACTTATGCCAATTCAAATTTTAGATTGATGTAAATATCCTGTATGTTAGATGAAAAATAAGTTTAAACAGAAAGATAGCACAAACATACAAACATAAAATGTTAATATCATTATTGTTCAACAATAATGATATTTCAAGATAAAAATAAAGTGAATTAGGAGTGAGAAAATATCATAGCTAGAAGAAAGTGATACTTGTGCATAAATCTCAAGCCATTGCTGAACTACAGGCTTAACTGTATGGTGATGGAGAATTTTAGCTTCAACTACATGCTAATGGCGAACTTTAAGTTCAAGTTTTAGCTACGAATAAAATGACATCTTTAGCGATTGTTTTGTTTTGTTTTTATGATTAATCATTTGTATATACAAGAATCAAGAAAGTAAATGAATATTCTTCTATTAAGATATCTGTGACAAAGAAAACCAAGCAATCCATAGCAAATAATCAATTTACAAGCATTTGGATGAAAGTCAGAATCAGGCAGAGATAACATAAATATTCAAAAATGATTGTGACTATTCTATTATTTTAAGAAGAAAAATAGTTTCAATAATTTTATTGATGTGCTTTAAGAAATTATTATATACTTAATATTGTAATTGAAAATACTTAACACTTTGAAAAGTTCACAAATCTTTTTTTTAGTTTGAACTTATGATAACAATATAGTAAAAAAAAAAAAAGAGATAAATCTTACTAAAAGTATTCAATCAATAAATTGCAAATTAAACAAATTGAGAGGAAAAACAAGAACTTACTTGACGAGCTAAGGTCTTAGGATTTTTTACACCTTCAAATGTATGGGCAGCATTTAGACCATCCAGAACAAATTCAAATGGTTTGTTGGTATCAATGAATTTTATGTATTGATCAAATTCTTTCTTAGTTGTATTGATAAAAATATCACTTTTCTTCACAGATCTTTCAAGAAAATTATTTCTGAGTTCTAAGAAATCGTCATTTGATAGATCTACAAGTTTTAAAATGCTTTTGCAAGAATTACATTCACCCTTTCTGTAATAAATAAGAAAATGAATAATATAATATACAGAAAACATAAAAAGTAATTTGACAATATGAGAACTGCAAGATCTTTTATTGAGAATGATTAGTAAAAATTGATAAAGTTAATGTGCAAATATTAATCTCTACATTAACAAAATATAAGTATTTAACTAATCAAGTATCCACAAATAAATAAAGAGGATTAAAAATAAAGCAATACACTAAAATATATTTTTAATGCTAATGCAGAAATTTAATTTAAAAATTAAAAACATATTTTAAAAAGAACATTCAGAAAAGTAAATCTGAAAATCCAGCTTCACTTTATTACAAACTTTTTCACTTTTTCTACATATTGACAGAATTCTCTAGCCACTTAATTTCAGTGATTTTGAATATATATAATTATTTTTTAAAAAACACGAAAACAAACAAAAGTAAAATAAAAATAATAATTATATCATTCATTTCCAAACACACCCTCAAACACTTATTAAGAAAGCCACAGAAATTCAGATAACTGATTTTAATTTATGGAAAGTTTTTTTTTAATGGTTATTTAAGCTGCTTTAAAATATTAACTACATATAGCATTATAATATGAATATATATTTAATATTAAAATATGTATAATTAAATATATTTTTACATAATTTTTTAATAAAAAGTTGAAAATACATAAATTGTAAAACATATTTTTAAGCATTTCATGGTCGAAGAGAGAAGATACTTTTGAAAATTTTAAACTTCAATTTATTCCTTTTCAGGAGGCATATTATACACAAGAAGCAATGATGAAACTGACGTGCATTCACATCATGATACAAGTGCAAAAGAGACTGAAATTTTTCCCTTTGATCATTTTAATATGAGATTCTGACAGGGATTTCTTTGACACATGTCAATTTAGGAAAGAGAGTTTAGGCATGGTTAAAAGAATTTGCTAAGCATGCCAGATTTTTATCCCTCCACACAGAACTTGTTGATTAAAGCAGTTTTAGAAAGCCTGTGTAGGATTAATTAATTAAAAAGGTGGAATTGGATCAGGAAATAAGAAAATATTTTAACATGCAGTTAATTTGGGCTAAATTAAGATAAAATTAGGAAATTAATTAGAATTAAAATATCATTACATACATGTATATTCCTATTTCTCCCTCACATCCACAGTATCTGAGCATTTTTTTTTCAAAGATTCTTTTTCTATGAGCAGTCATTCTGATTATTTAAATACATTTTTCTACCTAACAAACCATTTTTCCCCCTTTAGTCTTGACAAATATAAAAACTAAATAATAATAATAAGAGGTCAATTTCATTACATTTTTAGAGATTTTGAGTAAAAATATTTTTAATCTCAAATCAGTTAAATTTCTTTGTCCAGTTTAGATAACTTTCATAACCGTTATGAATAGTTTCTTGATACAGGTAATCTATTTAGAAAATAAAACTTTGTTGAATGTCTAACAAAAATAAAAATGACATTTAATATATCAACATGAGATACAAATAATGTTGACTAAAAGGGAAGGTATTAATTTCATCAATAAAAACTATTTCCTACTTTAAAATTTTGATAAGCAAATCAATAATAAACTATACCGTATAAACTCTTATGATTAGAAGATGAATTCTATTATAAATGGCAATTCGATGATTTCAGATGTTTGGATAAACCTCAAAAATTAAGTAAAAATAATTATATATATATATATATATATATATATATATATATGTGTGTGTGTGTGTGTGTGTGTGTGTGTGTGTGTGTGTGTGTATGTGTGTGTGTCAAAATTTCATGCAAACCATGCAATAAGTCTGTATTTTATTTTAGTAGTTGAAAATAGCTTATTTTGACCCACAATGGATGTATTAAGGTAAATGGCAATGTTTCCACAATGAACTCTCTAATTCTGACATTATTTTTCTCTCATGACTTTTAGATAATTTGACTTCAGATAATTAAAATTCTATGGTCGTTGAAATCTAAACTATAATATTTTTATGATAATATTTTTAATAATTATATATTATATAAAATTTACTATAATATATATAGTAATAAAAATATAAAGTTTCCCTTTATAAACTGAATATGCAACCATTTTTTAATTGAATTCACCAGATTAAAGTTAAATTTTTGCCATGGATTTGTAAATTTTAAAAAAAATTTCAAATATTCAAATGAGTCTATTTTAATTTAGATTTAGATCTATAACACTATTTTTATTGAAATAGAAATTTTATTTCATGTTTTGAAATCATCTTTTATTTTAAAAACAGTATCAATAAATAAATACACTTCACATGTTCAAAATTATAAAATACAGAAAACTTATATGAATGAAATACATGTGATCTCATATACATACATTCATGAATATATATAATTTCTTCATCAAATAAAAGGTAAATATAATTAATTTGGAAAAAAACTTACCGACTTACTTTTGCATGTGAAACATGCCACCTATTTGGATGACTGAAAATAAATAAATAAAAAATTGTTGAAAAAGTCATTGAAATAATAACTACATAATGTTTATTTGAAATGATACTTAAATTGGGGATGAACTTCCAAAACAGAAATGCAAAATTTAAAAATGTCTTTAATCACTATTTTAATGTTATGGATTATTACTGCTATTACAGCAAATTAAATTTAGGTAAAAAAAGAAATAAAAAGACATTTAAATTAGACAATTCTTTGAAAGAAAATTAATTTTAGTATTATAGTTCAAAATAAATAACTGAAAATACCATTTTATTATTATTTTTAAATCTTCAAACAATAAAGTTTTTTTAAATTCTTTTTATATAAATGCAGGACAAAGCTACATAGCTATGAAGTTTTATAACATAAACTTCAGAGCTATTTAATTTTCTTATAACAATTGACAAGGTACCATGACACTAGTAACGGAAAATATTTTTCATTACAAAAATGTTAATGAAATCATGATAGTAAAACTATAATATAATAATTGTTCATTTTATTGTGTATCAGCATAACTGGTACAGAGAATATATATTTGTATACAATGAAACTGTACACTAATGAAAAAAGAAAAAAAATCTAGAGCTATAAAAGCAATCTTAATTTGTAGTTAAGTAGCCATTCATTGTCATTTGCAACTGATAGCTATATTTTGAAAGTTGGAGATTTTATCTAATATAACAAATAATGAAAACAAGAACAATTAGAATAATGAAAAGCATAGTAAATTTAATATGACATTCAGTAATTAGAAGTTCTGAAAATTGGAATCAAGCATATGTCCTCTAAGCATACATTATTAAATTTAGATCTGATATAATTCACAAACATCATTTTACATTTTTCTTCTTTAGAATACCCTATTGTTATACTGATTTCTGATAAGAATGTTAGCTTTATTAATTCATTTACATTTGTTTCAAAATATTCCCCTACTTTAATTATTTTGTAATAGATATTATATATCTAGAGATAAATAGTATAAAATTCAACTCTAAGACAACTGTGATTATTTTTAGATAATAGCGTAGTCCACTTTACAATAAGTAGACATTATCTTTATAAACATAACTTTCTGCATTCTAGTGTAATATAATAGTTCAAAGATATAGTTATATACTCTGTATAAACACATTAGGATTATATAATGCATCCTTTTAACGGATGGAAATATTCATAATGTCAAAAAGTCTTTTTAAAATTATCATGAAATTTTGTATAATTATTTACATCAGTTATATTTTATAGAATATAGAAAATTTTTAGAACAAAGCATTTAAAAACCTGCCATCTCATTTACTTTTTAAAAGGAAACAATATAAAAAAAATTAGCATCTTACCATTTAAAATACATTTCAATTAACTCAGCTACTTCCATATCAAATATAGCACCCCTTTGATGCATAAATTGGAAAAGCTTCGTAATAAATACATCAGCTTGCTTCCAATTCTTTGATTGAAGTCTTTGTGCATATAAAACAAATTCTTTCAAGACATTAGCCTTAGGAATGCCATGTTCTTTGAACCATTTTGAAAGTAATTCCCATGCTAAAACTTCATCATTGTTTTTAATGGCTGTTGCTGTTAAACAGTTTACAATTTCAAAATTTGGGTCACAAGGGATTTTCTCTAAGTAATCAAAACATTTTCGCCACTGACTAGTTGCAGAGAATCCTTGAATAACATGCTCTGTACGTTTTATATCAAGCACTGGTGAAGAATCAATTAAAATTTGAACTTTCTTAAAAGTTTGAAAAATTATTTCCTCTCCACACTGATCAACATTTTTGCCACAGAGTGCCATATATTTCAGATAAGTTAAGAAATTAGGTTCCATATTAACGTCTTTTAAATATTTCATAAAAGAATGTGCTTCGTTAATTTTATCTAACATTAAAAGACAATTCATGACTATACTACTGAAATTAACTTCAGATAAAATTTCAAAGTCAATAAATAATTCATTCTTGATTTCATTCCAGTCTTCAGTAGTTCGGATTTCTCTTTGAGAGACTATTTCTTTAATCCTCTCCTCAGTCCTTTCAATAATAGGTGTTGGAAAGTAACGACTAGCAAAAGATCCTTCGTTGAAACTTGGAAGAGCAGGATTTCTGCGCTGTGCTTCACGTGTAAAGCACATAAATTTTGGTGGTAGCTCAAGAGGATTTTCCAATAGTGATGTCAGCTGATTGGTAATGAACTTAGATTTAAAAATTCTTCTACACTGCAGTCTTCGAATTGCAAACATTCTGTTGATTTGCAATTGATAGAATTTGATGAAATAATATTAAATCTTCCCTCTAAAAATGAATATATAATATTAAATATGAATATATAATAAAAAAATACAAAAAGTATGACCACAAAATAAAGAAATATAAAAGAGGAAAATATAAAGAGCTCCTTTCTGCTTAAAACAACAGTTGCATCAATAAATGTTATCAGCACAAAATGCCAATACTATTGTTACAGTATTTTTCTGACATTATTCAATATATCAAACAAAATTGTAGAGGTACTATACAATAAATTGTGCTAATAAGGAACAGAAACACTGCTTCTGCTTCATTTAGCAGCTTGAATTAAATTTTTTCTCTCTCTTTAGCCAATGTGCTTAAAGTAATAGAAGTTTGTTTTTTTATTGATACTGATTTCACTCATCATTTCTCCAAGACATATTAAATTGAATATATAAATTTGTTTATATTTCAGTGCATATTTTTTAACTAAATTTAGGTTAGTTCAATTTCCAGTGTCAACGTCTTTGCTAAGAAATAGTTTTTAAATTAAGGAGAAGTATGCATGGAACTTTTTAACATCTTTTATTCTTCATCATGTTATCAAACCAGACTCATTTTCCCTTTTTTTTTATTTCTATTTATTTATTCACTATAATCTTCTGACTATTTCTACTTTGAATTAACTGCATATAATTTTATTACAATATAATCATTCAATGTATAAATTTATTCATGAGTCAATTTCAAATTAATTTTATATATCATAATGAGAATTTGAAAGATCATTATAATTAAATTCCATATCTATATCTAAAATTTTTATTTACACTAATAGTTATTGTAGAACAACTGCTTGAAGAATTTCAATAACCACAATATTTCAATGCATCCACTTCATTTATTATTGTAACGGAAAAAAAGTTAAAATTTTATTTGAATAAATATGTGATATGTTTATTTATATAATATTTCCTAATACTCGCATCATAGATAATGATGTTGAGCTTGCAATTACTAAACCGTAATTTTTTTTTTTAATCCAAAGAAATTCCAAACATGGTTTGTGTTCTTTAGTTAATATTTATCGAGTTCCTAATTGTTCGGCACGATTTAGCAGAGATTGGCACAAAAATCTGCCCATTTTTTTTAAAGTTAAATTGGGCTTTTAAAGCCAATAAATTTTTTAAAACTAAAGTGAGATAGAGGCATGTGAAGAATTATTCCCGCCATTTACTCATATAGTTCTACAAATATCACGCTCCTTGATTCAAAATTATAGGACATACCTAAAAAGCATTTTGCAGTTTAAAAATGTGATCGGCAGATTTTGAGTTAACGTGAGTTTCCAAACACATTCTTTTAATTTAAGGTTAATTTTTTTTTCTCACAATGTATCTAACACTTCCTTCTTTCTAGTCTAAATTTCAATCTCTTAGGTGCAGTGTATCTCTAAAAATCAAGCAACAGAAAATAATAAAACCACATACTTTAAAATTGTTTGCTATACACGTGATTTACTTCGAGCCAGTCCATTTCACGATTTGTTTATAAATAAAACGGAGCGTTGCCATACGTCATTGAAGAAAATTAGTATTTTATATTATAGTGTTTCCACTAAAGCACAAAAAAAAAAAAAAAAAAAAAAAAAAAATCATATGTTACAGCTACAATTTGAGCTTCATTCATTGTAATTCAAGTTCAGTTCATTAATTCTAATGAAAATACTTAAATGTTTCCGTTAAAACTTTTTTATGTAAAAAAAGTTTTGAATTTTTTATTTTTTTCTGAATCAAATTTTATATAAATTATTTAGAATGTTTAATTTTTATGAACCATTAATTAGGAATAGTCAACTCTCTTTTAAATTTGTTTCACTGTTTGTAGATTTTCTTTACAATGAAACAATTAATTTACATTTATATAATTTTCTTATTTTTCATTGTTTTTGACTGACAAATATTGATTGTAAAATTATCCTGTAGTTCTTTACTTTTAAAAATGTATTTTCCATTTCTTTTGAATCTCCTTTTGTCTACATAATGGCAACACAATCAGAACCGACAGCGCCTTTAATATTTTTTCGAATTACCATGTAGTAATTTATTTTTATTTATTTATTTATTTATTTTGAATTTTAGTAGATATATGTTATATTTGAAGAGACCGTTATTTTTGTAAGATATGTTAGCAAATCATATCCGTTACCTTTTAATTTTATAAATATTAAGAGAAAATTAATTTTAAGATCCTGCAGACAAGACAGTTCTAAGGAGTTTTCTGTGTTTCAATATGCTAGTCAACATTTATATGAATGTCTAAAAATATACTCCAATTTTTTTCTCTTTCTACAGACTTTTTCCTTGATAATCGTTTTATAATGAAAGAAATAAAAAAATGAAACAATAAATTTTTTTTATATATCTTTAAATTGAAAAATACAATAAATATCAAGAGACAACAGTCTCGCCACAGCTGAAAAACAAATCTTTAATATTAAATGTTCTTAAGAATGTTCTGTACAAAAACTCAAATTTGTCACAATTATACTTTGAAGGTTGGTGATTAATGTTTGTTTATCTCGATCTTTTAAAAATATTTTAATTAATTAAATATGAGATAAAGTTTAGTGTTTTCCTGTGATAACTTCATAATCACTTACATTAATACATAAAAAAGATTTTCTTTCTATTTTAAACCTCAGAAATTTATTAATCCAATTTTATCGAACGAATTTTTCCCAAATTTTGCCACCCCCCAATTTTTTTTGCATATTATTTGTCACAAGGCGTTCCATTGTTGAAAAGAAGTTTAAATTATATTCATTATTTCTACAAATTGTTAATGGCGCGTTTTTCTTTTATTGTTAAAGTCTAGAATATAAACATGCTTGTTGCTTAGTTTTTACACAGTGAGAAAGTTACATTACAAATAATGTTTTTATAAAAATTTTGTAGGGATTTTTATTCCAACAGTTCACGAAACGTCACTAATATATTAAGTAAATTATGAAATGTGTTTTGTGATTCATAAAAAAATTGCGGTACGGAATCATTCTATTTATCATCCTTTTTACTTTTCAGAATATATTTTAGCTCAACGAACATGTTGATTCTTTTCGGTTTTTCAAAAAATCTACTAAAAAATTTTAGGTCAATTGCAGAACCGTAATTAGGTAGATGCGTCCATATAATGAAAATAGTAGATATTAAGTTTTAAAATAGTGCACGTCAAATATATATCACCGCGTTAAATTAAAAAATACTTTATTGGGAAGTCGTTTAGATCATCTACTCAAAGGGGATTCTATTCCAAACTATTCCAAACAAACAAGCTTTAAGAACAAAGTCTAATAGAACAGCTTCAATTTGTAATCTAAGACATCAAAAGTATATCGATGTAATTCATCTGATGTTCGATTAAAGAGGGGTTTTGCTCCACATAAGTATGAATTTAAAAAATATTTTCATCTTTTTTTAAAGTTTTTTTTTTCTATTAAAAATCAATGCATCATTTATAAGATGTTTGCAATCAAAGAGTGAAACATTTTAGTGTTATATTATTAACATATAAATTTGCAGACAAAAACTTACATCAAAATAATATATATATATATATATAAATTATATATGTATTGTTTGAAAGTGTGGATAATCTCTTCTAATAATGAAGATGAACGTGTATGTGTGTTTATGTTGGTCCACTTTAGGTTAGGCCATTTTTGAATTACAGTTACGAAATTTGGCACATACACATAGATGTGAATATACAGAAACTTTTGATGGATTTGGTTCAACATTTGGTTTGGGTCTCTATTTCAGATTTTAAAGTTTTGTGTCTAAATTTTATTTATCTAGTTCCTTACATTTGTAGTTAGTTATCTGTTCATCTGCATACAGACATACTGAAAGACAGATTTCTTCTGAATGAATTTCGTTCAAAATTCTATAGAAATTTTCAAATTTATTGTTCCACATACCAAATTTCAACCGTCTAGCTCAAAGCATTGTTGAGTTATTGTATTCATAGACATAGTTCCAAAATATGTTTCTCAAATTCAAAAAAGTATGAAACATAGATATTCGTCAAAATCTCAAATACGTTTTTTTTTTTTTTTTTTTTTTTTTTTTTTTTTTATGATTACAATATTTTATATATTCTGTATAGAAGAAAATAAAAAAGGGGCTCTATTGTCATGAAGAAAAAGCTAAGTAGAGGTTAAAGTAGTGTGCCAAATCGAACATTTGTCCATTAATCCTTTCTGTGAATGAAGAAATTTACATCTCTTTACCTATCAGAATTGTTCATATTTTGTTCTCATAAATTCATTCTTTTTTTGTGTAGTTATTGATTCAATGAAATCAAATGCATTATTAAATCCCATTGGTGTCAAGTCAATACTAGATTTTATTCAGCAACTAGCCGCCTTTGGCGACCAGCCGGTTCGCCAATCTTAATGTTCGTTAAAATTTTAATAATTAAATATTTTATGCAATTTCTACTTTAATAGCTTCTTCTTCAAAATATTTTAAAACTTCAAATTTTGATTACCATATAATTCATTCATAATATTATAAAGGCCTTCAGTCATAACGTAATATGTATCTCTCTCATTTTCTGTTAGCACCCGTAGAATTTATGCTTTAAATTAAAGTGGAAAGAATTTATCTTCAATTAATATAATAATATTTTTTACTGAAACAAAGCATTTTTTTATAATCTGATTACTGAAAATCGAGTCACTCAGCGTTTAAACTTTATGGGCACTAAAGAATATCTTTTTAAATTTATGTAATATCTCAAGAGTTGGTCAACAAAATTTTCTTAGATTCATTATGAGCAGATCGATTGATTAACAATGTTTAAATTTAAATGCATCAAACACTAAGAAAATAAAACGAATCGTTTAAAATAAACGGTTGAAAACAGGTTTTAAAAAAAAACTACTTAAAAAACGATGTACTTAAAACTATAAGCATATACAAAAAATATATAACTAACATAAATACAATTTACTTACAAAAGCTTGCAACTAACCCAAAAATAATTTAAATCATCCATTGATAACGTTGTCATGGCAACCATCAGAACAGAATGCGCATGCGTGAATTTTCTTCGCCGGTTACGTAACGCAAATACGTGATTTTTTCCACGCCAGTTGGGGTAACGCTATGCGGATTAGAAATTTTTAATTTCCTTTATTCTGTTTTATTTTAATTCAAAAGTACTTCAGAAAGAATCTGAAAGATTGATTCATTAACAATGTTTAATTTTAAATACATCAAACATTAAGAAAATAAACAGAACCGATTGAAATAATCCGCCGAAAAATTTTAACCCTAGCCTCATTACTGTTGGGAGAAAAAAAAACTGAAGCCTTTCTCGTTTGGCGCTGGGGATAATGGAAGATTTTTTTTGGCGGAAAAGTTGGCGGTGGGGAAAATGGAAGATTTTTTTGGCGGGAAAGTTAGTTTTTAATTAATAATTAAAATTCTAATTAAAAATTCGAAAAAAGAAACCCCAGGTGCACATTCCCAACCTCCAAGGTATACATGTACCAAATTTGGTAGCTGTATGTCAAACGGTCTGGCCTGTAGAGCGCCAACACACACACACACACACACACACATTGAGCTTTATTATAAGTATAGATAAAGACAGTAATATTTATGAAGTGACTTATAATACAAAAAGTGTTCGGTGTACTTCAACACAAGTATCGCAATATATCGAACTTCTATTCAGTTTTTTTTTTTTTTTTTTTTCATTTTTCTATAAACTAAATAATTCAGATATTGTCAAATGATAATGTAACTCGTCCTATCAAAGTATAACGAATAGAGCTGATTCAAAAGATTTAATTCCAGTTCATCGGTAATTAGAATTCTTTTTTCCTGGTGCTTTGATTTTCGTAATAATATAATATTAAAATTTCATTTAAAATTCTAATTTGCTTTGATTTATCCGAAGTCAAACTGAAAACATTTTTTAAAATTTATTTCGAATTACTTTTATTCAATCGTCTGCTATTTTTATACTCAGCAATCACATGCAAATAATTTTCAATGTTCCTTAATTTATTCGAGGATTTAAGTGCTATAAAAAAATTCTTTTCTGGAGAAAATTTACTATTATACAAAAATTCTCATTCCTCCCCTCCCTCCCCCCACAAAAAAATTGCACGAGTAAAATCTGAATTATATTTAGATCTTACATGCGCAGTTTATTTTGAAATTAAATGTAAAATAAACAGTATAATTAGGATATTGCACATGCAAAATTTTTATTATGTACATTTGCTGTAATCTTAAAGCTGTTTATTATTTATTTATTAAAATTACTCATTTATCGAGGTTATTAATTTCCTGCCAAATTTTTAATTAAAATTACTTACGGTTTATTCATTTATTAATATATTATATCTTAAAATTGTCAACCATGGATAAAAAAAAGCTTTTATATCGTTTTTACTTTAAAAATTGTTATTTCCCTTTCCTGTTCTCAATTTTAGATCCAGTTTATCTTAATCTGGATAAATTGAATCTTTATTGTCCTTCCAGCTTTAAATTAGCCAAGTTTCAATGCATAATAATACAAAACGTTTTCTTTATATATAATGATATAAAGTATTTTCTTTATAGTGATAACCACACAACGCCCTCGCATAATTAAAGACATTCGGATTAAATTTGAATGACCGAACAGCCGCGACAACATTGACTGAAACAAAGTGATTCCTAAAGGCCGTTATTAACCGCGATACAAACCTTCCAGTAGGAAGCACATCCCAAAATAAGTTGGAGGTAACCGACCCTCACCATTTCTGCACCCAGTTGGGTAGCAAGAACCAACCACCATGCCGGAAGTTTCTCATCCTCACATCTGATATGCCCTTTCTTGGGAATTATATAGCGATAGCAAACAAAGTATATTTCTGCATAAATTTTAAGAATGAACATTTGTGAGCAATATTAAAGCATTATTAATAATAAATTGAAACACAAAGTCAGTTTTACCACAAATTTTATTACCAAATTCAATACATTCATTTGTGCGCAAAAATCATTATATTTTTATATAATCTTAACACTAATTTCGACAAACTTTACAAGGTTTGTTCATTTTACAAGGAAATAGATTAATCCACAGTCTTTTATGATGTTATATGAATCCAGAAATACGAAATTAACTTCATTTTTACACAACATAGTTTTACAATTTTATAAAAATATATTACTTTTTTTCAGTTTTATTTTTACATGTTGTTTGTAGGACAATATTTAAAAAAATGTGTAATAAACTGAAAAAAAAAAAAATTCATCTAAATACATCAAACTGAGGAATAAATAAATAAATAGACCATTTTAAGAATGTTTCCTATTTCTCAGATTTTGTAATTAGATGATATACACAACAAAGGCAATTTTACAAAAATGTTAAATATCTCAGTTTCAACACATATAACGCTTTATCATATAAAAACTTTTTTCAAAAAAATAATTTTTAAATATGATATTTCACTGCATATGAAAATTTAAACAACAAACTCTGGAATAGGTGGATGTGATAAAGAATAGAACGCTTCCTTTCGCTTTTTTACAACATCTATGTCTGCAAATATTGTTCCATTTCTTCACCTTCTCGAACATACCTGCAAAAATAAGTAAATAAATATAGTTAAAATTATTGAAGAAAAATGATTTGTTTTAAAGTACAGACAACGTGTTTTGAAACAAGCAGTTTAATTTAACTTGGCTCTTTTGGAGTAGCACTAGGACCACTTTGGGATAGACCTAGTAGATTTGAACAGCTGTCAGATGACGAAGGCGATACCTGAACCGCCTCTCTCTAAACAACATTAGGGAAATAAATATCGATGTTAGATTTAACGTTCCTCTGAATGGGCATTTGCTTACCACAGATTTAGCATGCAGCAAATCCACTTATAAGGCCACTTAAATCTACTTATATATATTATATATGTAGAATCGAACCTAAAGCCCTTCACTCTCAGAATCGAGAGCTTAACACAAAGCGACCAAAGTCCTTTAAAACAAGCATATTGACCGCAGCAAGACATTTTCTAAAGCTTTTATATAAAAACTCTTAAAGCCATTCAGAATGAGTTTTTTTTTCTCAACTTTTTCGTATAAATACACACTATGGCGTATCTTGTACTTAACTTTATAAGCATACTTGAACATGTGCTCCAAAAGCGACGCCTTTAATAAATGCATGTGAAGAATCCTAAGGTTTTGTGGTCTCTCCATGCGCTTGTTTACCTTTGAGAATGTGCAAGAAATTGAACGCGAAGCGAAAGTATAGAATTCTTTTTATGCCGGTATGTTTGAGCTCCGTAAATGCTAGCTGTGAATAAAATAATGGATTAAATCTGAATGAATCTTTTTTGCTTTTATTTCCGAAGATGAATTATCTAGCGATTAAACAAATTACAATCAACAACCTTTTTGATAACTGCTATTATTTTTCCATAGTTAGCAACAACAACAACAAAAAAAAAATGTCATTTATGTCGGGTATTACTGAATATTCTTACGTCATTTGTTGGTTCAAGTTTCGAAACGATTTTTGATTTAATATTCTTGTGACAATAATTTTTTTTTTCTCAAAGGTGCAAAAGAAGTGACATTTTAGTTTTGTAGCAGTTGAATTATTCTATCTTCTCTTTTGGATAATAGATGGCGATGCCTGATTAGATACGCATCCCATAATCCATTGCGATTGTAATTAGAATGAGATGATATGCTGTTCCAAGAGGTGCGCGCGTTAATGTCTTGTCTTGTCTTTCGTGTTTGTGTTTGTTTTGTGTGAAATGTGATCATTAAAGAAATGTTCCCGAAAACATGCTCTCGCTTCCACTGCACAGATAATAATAATTTTCATTTCAACACAATTTTAAGTAACGTTTTAGGGTTTCTTGTACTTCCATTTTCTACACAAATCTAAAGGTAAACATAAGTTATAAAAACAAAAATTTGCTTAGCAGTGTCCTTTCTTATATTCTAACTTAATTGAAGACATTTTCCCAGAGAAACTTACTCATTTTTTTATGATTCTCTCCTGCTCAAAGTAAAGTCAGGCCTGCTGCCAGGTGTGTAGAGGTTGAAGAACCTTGTCTGCCTGACAGGTTGGCTGGGCCCACTTGAAACGGGGCTGAGGGGCTGTCTTCCGAAGGAGGTTGGTGCTGTCTGGGGTTGATTGAAAGGATCAGGCTGGCTGAAGCCCTGGCTTCGGAATCCAGCGCCTTGGTTCACTGCAGGTCTGGCAGGCTGCACGTTCAAGTTGATCTGTGGGTAATCATAGGCGTGTCGGATGTGATGAGGGATTGCCAATTTTTCAGCGATTTTCAGATGGTGATGTTCTTGGGCCACACATACGTAGGCCAAAAAGAGAGCGGACTGCAAAGATATTATTTTATTATAAATAATTGTATTTTTTTATAAAAGAATGTTTAATTAACTCTCATTTTATATTTAAAAATTAAGTTATAGTGTATCTCTAAAACTGAAAACAATTATCTCTGTAATTACATTTTTAAATGGAGTCATTCATGCTTAAATAATGTACACTAAACTAGAAGCATCAGTGCAATTTTGGAATCAATTGCGTTTCTTTAAATAAGTGGTGTTGAGCACAGCTTAAGATGATAATGACATGCATAGTCACATTAATCTATTGTTTCACAACGGATTCTAAAACCATGCTTTTGCGCATGCGTCAGGATGGGTATAATTCGTCAAAATAGGTGTGAGAGGAAAGATGAAAGGTGGGGATGTTTACATTTAACAATAAAATAAACTCGGATTACTCGCAGACTGACTTAAAATAAAACAGTCAGAAATGACATGATATTTACATACATGTGAAAAAAAATTGAACAAAAAAGTATCTAATAGAACGAAAATCAAAGTCCAAGAATGACTAAAAATTCCGAAAATGCGCTCATCCATCCGTGTCTCTCCCCTTAATGAGATGGAATCGTCGAAAAGTGGTAATCTCAGAGTACTGAAACGAACAGTAGCGATTGTGACGACAAAATAATTGATTTCAATAATTAATGTGAATACTACCAAAACCAATTTTTAATGTTACTTCTGGCTTTAAAAACTTCATTTGAATAAGATACCTCTCCAATTCCGAACAGTGATCACCACCTATTTATTCATGAAAAAAATGAAGATATAATTATTATTTAGAAAGTTTAAATATTCCTACATCTGTAATTAGAATAATACACTCTGTCTGGAAATAAACTGACCGCGCTTAAAATATTGTTAAAATAAACAAGAAAGAAATTTGCGAATAAATATTCTTAGTTATTTCTGTTTTGAAATTTAGAGAATGTTTAACCCTCCGAGTGGCCAATTATTTTGATCCAGTAATTTTAAGCTCACAAAAATGAGCTATCATACCAACAAACGATATTTTTATCATATAATCTAAATTGAAATTTCAAGATTATTTTTCACGGGAAATCTTAAGAAATTGTACAAATAATATATGAATAATATCTTCTTAAATAAAATACGATCATCATGAAAGCTGGTTACACCAGTTAGAAAGTTAAGCTTTTAAATAATAAAGTGATAAATACAGCTCAGACTTCTTCTTTATTAGTATAACTTATTCACATGTTATGCAATGTAGAATAATTTGAACAAAAAACAAAAAAAAGCAGAAATATTTTTACTACTAACCATAGAAACTGTATTTCACAAAAGTGAATCTAAAGGGAAAATTGAACTTTAAATTTATCTAATTACATTCAAAAAATTATTTTTATATTTAATGTGACAGAATATATCTAGCAAAAGTTGCAAAGTTTTGGTTATAGTACAATTTTAGATGAAATTTCTGTATCATTATCTTCAATATTAGTGAGCGAAATTTTTATAATTCTAATTAAAACTACGTAGTAAAAAAACTATTATAATTAATTTAAATAAATTTGATTTCAATTACATTCTATAAGCGACTAAATATTTTTGTGAATTAAACGGATTTTGATCTCAATAAAATCAATTAAAAATTATTTTTATAAGGTTTTAAGAATTTTAATTAGGTTTAGTGTCGAATTAAAATGGAATAATTGAAACGTTTTAATTGAAAAAAATAAAATAAATTGTCCACGTGATTGAATTAAACTAAGAATTAAATAAAAGATTTAGCTAGTATTTGGTTCAAGTCGTTAGAGCTCGGTTTAACAACAGAGGTTGTTAACAGTTTTTCGGTTTATTAACGATTTGTCTTACGACAGATGTTTACTTTTTTGAGAATTAATCCTTGAAATTAGTAACACCTCAGCACATTCGAATTCTAAATATTTTTGGAGGATAAAGTCAATGCCCTCTCTCTCTAGCGGGAAACTTGACCGTGCGAATCCGGATGAAAAATTAGGCCAATTCTTTTTCAATGTGTATTTGAAGTACAACGCCATTATGCAACTTTTTTTTCCGGTTCACACATTGTATTAAGCGAGATTTGAATGAAAAACTGGATTATTTATTAAGCAATTATTATTTGGTTTTTTGAACGTGATATTTAACAAGATAATTGATAAGATAAAAAAAAAACATCTATCTGATTATGCCAATAAAAGTATTTACTATTCTTTGATTGCAACATTAATGAAAGGTTAGTAAGTTAACGATCCTCAGGAAGTTAAAGGTTAGTAGATTATTTGAATTCATGAAATTAGCTTGTATCTGTTGCGTAAATTAAGTTCAAGCAGAACTATGATTTGAATTATTTGCTAAGCAATTTTTGCTTTATTTGTTTGTTTTTTTAAAAAGGCTTCACTAAATAATAAATAAGATAAAAACTTATTAATAATAATCAAGATAAAACTTATGTCTTATTTCTCAGATTATAAAATTTGATTTAGTTTCAAAATTACAATATTATGGAAAGGGAATATGATTGTTAAAAATCCCTTTTTCGTAAATAATATTCGCAATATTAAAAAAATATTCGTTTTTATAATAATATTCGTAAGTTTCATCTTGGTTTATTTAATAAATAACGTTTATCTAGTTTTTTTAAAAATAACATTTAACTAGTGACAGAAAACGTAAAAACGTTTCGATCAAACAAAGTTGTAAAAGGGCTTTAATTTATTATTATTCTGTTTCAATAATCGAAAGGGTTTAATATGTTAATATACTTAGATTATAGTTAATATACTTAATTCGTATGATAGTTTATATCTGTTGAATAAGTCAAATTTTAACTAGAATTTTGAGAATGTGGAGATGAGGGCATCAAAAAATAATGATACTTGTAAAAAAATATTTTAATCGCTTGAAAGAAAGGAAAGAAAAAGGAAACAATAGTTACTACATGGATAAGTCATCATACAAAGAATAAACAAAGACAAGATATACTTGGATGAAATAAATCTAAAATTATAGTAAATTCTTTTATTATATTAATTTAGTTTTAGTTTGATTGTCTAAATAATTGTCGTCTTCCAATCATTGTTAGATTTTAAATGTTTGTCATTCATTCAGATTTTGAAAATAAAGAACTTGATATCAACTAATGCTATTTTAAAAAATTCGTCATTATAATACGGTCGACTTTCATATTAGATCATGGTAAAATTATTATATATTACTTTGATATTATTTGTCCTCACGTGGTGCCTATTGAAAATATCATTATGTACAATCCAACTGAAAATATCCAAAATAATCCTAAAAATTGAGAGAGTCACGCCTGCTTTTGAAATATACAGGATTTCAAGAATATTTAGCATATTGACAGTTTAATTAAAGTTAAAATATATAAAGAAGTTATTCTTAACTCGATAATTATTTAAGGTTGGATTTGATCTGTAAATTGAGTGACACATTACATGAGGAAGAAAAGTCATTCAAAATTCTCTATAAGGCAGATTGTCGTATCAAGTGATATTAACTTATTACATATCTCAAGTTCACTGAAAAACGATTTTTCGAAATTTTGATTAGATTTTTAATTTATTAAAAAGCAATCGAAATGTTAACAATTGTTCTCAATAATTTCGAAACATGTTATTGGACAAAGCTATTCTTATAATGATGAAATCTTAAAATGAAAAAATATATATTATTGGCGATATCATTTTTATTTATGCATAATTTCTAACTTTAATCTGATAAATGTTTCAAAGGTAATTTTAAACACGATTTGTAGCAATGCTTTTTGTTGTTATAAAGAAATTCAAACCACTTTTATTTAGTTATAAAATCATATATTGACGTGATTTCGACAATTTTATCGACTATTTTTTTCACAATTTTAAATTTCTTCAAATATTAATTTTATTTCACAATTTTCGCTTTCATTTTAATTAATATAATAATATTTGTAGTTTGGCTTTGTGATTGTAAATTGTGTGATGTAAAAATCGTTATGAAAAGAATGTAATAACTGATGCAGTCGAGCCAGACGAAGATAAGAGAAGTAAATCAAGCCTAAAAACAGTAACGAATTCCCGATTAGGCAGAGTAGGCAGCTGCCTAGGATTCTGAACTGAAGTAGGCTACAGGCAAGGTGGTTAAAAAGATATTAATAGACTAATATCTAAATAAATAAATTTGTAAAAAATGCAATTTCTATGAAAAATAAAATAATGTGAAGACTTTAATAAAACTTAAGTACAATTAACCAGATTCCTCTCTGTTTTATTACGCCCACTTAATTATCATAGCATTCGTAGAGGCTGAGTGGGGTGAGCAGGGTAACCCAGGGTGGTGAGAACCAACCACCATATCGAAATCTTCTCATCTAAAGTGACACCACCGGTGGGATGTAAAATGCCTAAATCTGTCACTATCTAAAACATTATTATACTTTTTGTTTTGGAGTAACCGTTTCGAATTTCCTTTAATTTTTTTTTTCTATCTCTTTCAACAAGAATGGGTTATAGTAAAGCGATTAAATATTCATTTGATATTTTATATATTCATAACATATATATGGAATTTATTTTGCTGCACTTTTGTATTATTTCCTAACTATTCAGCCAACTATCCTTAAAATCACTTATACACATAGAAGCATGTTAATATTTCTTTTTTAAAATCATAAACCAAAATTCCTCAGAAGGTATTTAACACAGATGAGATTATTAAACACTTAATTAAGATATTATATATAAAATATCAATATAAATGTATTCATTGATTATGGAGCAAGAGATGCTCAAATCCAAGGTCTTAAAACTCATTCCTAAAAGCCTTTTATAGCTTAAAACTAAAGATTAAAGAGGCTAACTTGTTCGTCATGAAAATGGAATAGCAATTTTAAAATTCTTTACTTCTGTATTTCGCAAAATGTTGAGATAATCACAATTCACAACCATTAGAGAGTTGCCATTTAATAATTGAAAACTTTGAATCGAAGCATTTTAATTCTTCCAAGAATTGCATTTGTTTCATTCCAATAAATTTTTCCTTTAAAACTCTAACTGTCAATTCCTTTTCAGTTTCCAAGGCATTTAAATACCTCTTCTTCCTTCAAACAAATTACAATCTTTTTCATTAAAAAGAGTTATGAAAACTTCTTATGTTTTCTTTGTAACTCTGCTATCTTAAGAAGCAATGATATTGTGAAGTAACCCAAATGTTTCGCTTGAGCAACAAAGGATCCGTGTCTTAGATGTTACTTCCTCCTGATAACTGTATTGCGAATTCGATCCGATTTATTTTTCGTCTACTGTGGACATATTGAATGGTTGATGGAAAAGAAGTACATTATCTGTTTTGTATCAGGAAAATCAAAGCAGAGACAGGAAATTTAAATCGATATTTTGTTTTATGAAAACTATTATTTATTCTTCGCATTATATTAGGTTGGTCTTTTTAACAATGTTGTCTAAATTGACAAACAGGTCTATTTTACAAGTAATCTTTATCACGTAGGTATAGGTACGGAATACTTTACACTTAAATCATTTGTTAAGTCTTTGAACTGGAGCAATTTTTTACGATTTAGTCGACTAACTATCTTTTTTTTTTTTTAAAGTTAAGTTTTTTTTAGCAACAGATTAATTTTTTAAATAGGAACCATTTTTATGTTTTTTTTTTTTTTATGGCACTTGCCATGGACAAGCCCGCTGTTACGAAGATAGCGATTTTAAGCCGGTGGGGTAGCGTCTCTTGGTTTGTTAGTAGCGCTAACTAGGGCCAAGAGTACGACTTTGCTACTCACGCATCACTCATTCGCTTGCACAATCCCTTTTTACAGGAGGGCAGATTCACACATCTCACAGAAAGAACAACGAAAAAACAACCGTGTCCAAACCGGGACTCGAACCTAGGACGCCCAGACACGGGGAAGACGCGCTACCCCTATGCCAAGACACCGGCAACATTTTTATAATTTACTAAATGATTAAAAGAAAATATTTCGAAAATGTTTTTGGCCGTAGATAAATTTGTTAAAGTGTTTGTTTTTTATATGAGAGGTAGTAAAATGGCAAACAGAATAAATAGCAGTATTTTTTAAAAATATTGATATTAATAGGAAATTTGAAAATTTTATAAAATAGAAGCAATGAATGGTGTAGCAATCGAGGATACAGATGTCTTGGGAACAAATAAGAAAAACGTTTATATGTCATTTTTTTTTTTTTTACAAAAAAATATCATGAAAGGGTGAAAACTAGTGCAATGGTCTGAGCGTCATTTATTTTTGCTAAGCTACTTATACAGACTAATGAAAAAAAAAAAAAAAAAAAAAAAGGAATCTCATTGTCTATTCTTATGATTTAATTTTTTTCAGGAATGAAAAGAAATTAAATCATGAGAATAGATAAGAAGAATTTATCAAATACAAAAATAGACATTATAGACAAAATTAGACAAATAGACAAAATTTAAATATTGAGAAACCTCAATTAATATAGCTGTATGTTTCTTAAAGCATCGATATTTATAGGTATAAGCATGCTATTAAAATCAGATAACTACTTCCCCCCTCTCCCCAAAAAAAGAAATGGATCTACTCTTTTAAATGTTTTTAATTAGTAGCTCCGAAAGTACTCTCCTTAAAAACTCTCCTTACTCTCTTACTCTCTTAGTACTCTCCTTAAAAATATATTCTTACCATTTTTAAATTAAAGCATTGCTGTGATTTGTTTCATTTCAAGAACATTTTTATTTATCTTGATTTGCTTCATATAAAAAAAAATTGTATTCGATTTTTCACTCTCCTTCTAAATGTCAAAGGTTTCAAATTTTTTACACTTGAATACACTTGATGACGATACTTTTTAAAAATATTTTCACAGCTTGATTATTACGTAATCATTAATTAAATCAAATTTTGATCCCGTTCAACTGGTGTTATCTGTTAGTATGTTGGAGAAACAATAAATTTCAAGATTAAAAAGAAGGGGAGGGAATCTAAAATAAAACATTGTTGTAAAAAATTGTTGTGAGCAATTATAAATTGCGAATTTTAATTATTCTTTTTCATTTTATTTGTGACGAGAAAAACAGTACCAGGCAAAATTCTACATTATTTATAAATCCTTTTAATAAATGTTGTAGTATTAAGAGTATTTTTATAAATTTGATTGATTACCGAAGAATAATATATTTTCAAACTTAAACTTGCTTATCTCGAAATGAAAATTTTCGACTAGTACTGTCTTTCTAGATTCCTTTTCTAGATCATGTACTAATACTATCTATATAGATCATGTACAACCTGAATAAAATAAAATATATTCAGGTTGCGCACCATGTGAGGGTAAATTTTTGATATTTCAATCTAATAGAAGATTTAAAAGTATTACGTCCTTCAAAGAACTGGTAAACTTTCAGATACTCATTTTTTGCAAAGACCAATTTGCCTTGAAATTTCAGTTAAAATGGGAATAAAAATTAAGGGCATCTAGATGTGTAATCAACACTCCAACTTAAAAACACATGAATTTGTTTGTGCCTGGTAGTAACTTCAATCTGTTCACTTTTGGTGAAAAATTGATTTTCAAACTAGATTCTAGAAGAAAAAAAAATGATATGTATTTGTGTTGTCTTATCAGATGCAAGGCTACTCACACAGAAACTCAAGGACACAGTAGTTCAATTGGTGCGAGAAAGTAAATAAATAAGCGCAAAAGAATTTTTAAAGATCTTTAAGAGCTTTACGAACCAGGATGTTTATGCAAATGAGATATATCAATTGATTATTATTCTTTTTTATAAAAAACACTTTCAATCCATTATAGGGATAATCCACCACAGCAGAGCAAGGCACTGAGTGAGAAAATTGATTTTATTTTTTGTACAAGATGAAATAAATTATATCTACCAGTATAGTGAGAAATTATCAAAATGACCTTCATTTAAAGACAACAGACGATTAAAATTCTTAATTAATTTTCGCGTAGAATTTTTTTTAGATGTATGGTATTATCGATTATTTTTACTGCTTTTTTATCAAATTTCATTGATTTTTTTTATTTGAAATTTGAAACAACATGTTATTTCAGATTTAAATTTAATGAAATTCTACGCTTTGGCTTCACATTTCAAAGATTTTCAGTTTATTTTCGAAATGGCACTTTTCTAAAGACGCGAAGTTAACTTTAATTTCACCTGGATACTAGATTGAAAGTAACGATGCAACTGAAATTCACAGCAAATAAGAAAGAAATTCAGATGAAAATTAATTGAGTATAGATGTTCCGGAGTAAACTCCTTAATCACTTTAATTTTTTCTAGACAATTTTGAAATAATTTCAAAGCTCACTGATAAAAATGTGTTTCATTCGATTTCGAAAGGATTAGAATAATGCTGCGTTTTCACCAAATTGTTTCAAGATGTTAAGGAAACGAACAGTGTGGAATTGAAGTAAGCAGAAATAGTTATTTTATTTTTATTTTTTTGCTACAAAAGTATTGAAAATTCGATGTATAAAAATAAAATGATACTAACATTTCACATACGGCATTTAATTCTCAGAAACAAGATTTCACTGTTCGGAATAAGTATTGAAAAGTTTCTTGAGGAAAAGCTACCGAAACCAAATGCCAATTTCTGAGGTTTTCTATATTATTCATATGGTATTGTGGTGAAAGCTTATAAGCCAGTTAACAGCTACGCTACACTGGCAATTGCTTTTGTATTGTGGTCATGTTACTCGGCTGCGAACCACAAGGTCCCAAGTTCTATTCTCACTGATCACAATCCGCTACAATGTGCAAATATTTTCCATATTGAGTATAATTTATATAAAGGAGAGCATCTGAACTTTAATTTAAGTAGATTATCCTTTTATTTTGAGATTATAAAATTAGTTTTTGAAGGCTTCCACAGTTAAATGTCCGATACCGTCAAGAAAGAATGGGTTTCGAAATATAAGTATAAATAATATGGCTGTTTCAGAAATCTACCAGGTCTATAAAATCACTATGATGCTCTGAAAAAATGACTTTTGTTATTGCTCTCAGACTTAAAAACATTTTTGACTTCTGTATCGTAAACGTTTCTTAAGGGTATAGCGATATTCTAATTTGATGTGAAGTCATAATGATAATTTAACTTACAATTTTATTTCATGGGCATAATTGGAGAGTTTTAAAATTTCTGATTTAAATAAATATAAAATTTCCCTGATTAAAATTTATTTTGAACACATTTTAGTAAATAAATTTTTATCTTGCATCGGTTTGGGATGGCATAGATATAAGATAATAAACACTTGTTGGATTATTTAGTTATATTTTGAAATGGATTTTATAATTTTAAACAGCAGTCAGATGACGAGGATAGCATCTGTGGTAGCAATCTCTTCAAGCTTCCACATCGCATCATTGTGAAGAAATTAGATCCCGATTGATTTAATATTATTAAATCTGCATACATAGCAGTTATCGGGCGGAATCACGTTTCGAATGTAGAATCTTCCGGTCTCAAACCGAGACTCTACCACCGGACCACTACAGCACGACACTATTTTGGATCAAACTTTATTATTGTGGGCCGTAATCAAATGTCAAGAGCAACATTTGAGATGGAACCACTATTCTGAAATGTCCTATCGACGCTAATTTGAGGACGTTTGATATTAATGGAAAAATGTAGAACTTGTAATTCTCTTATCCGAATCCAATAAGGTCCCCTATATCCAAATGCATCAATGAATTTTAGTTTCTAATTTACCGTACAATAATGCACTTGTAAATGTTCAAAGAAAAAAAGAAAAAGAAAAACCGATTTGTAAAATCTATTCACCCACGTGATCATTTTTAATATTCTTTTAATTTAATTCTTCAATTCTTTAGTAAGTAAAATCGAAATAAAAATGTGAGAGTAAATTAGCAGTAAATTTTTCATAGGTAAAAACTTAAAGAAACCACGCCGCGGTGTTTCCTTACGCCGGATCAAGATTCTGTTGCCTGCTTTTACAGCAATAGCATTTCTTGTAGAAATGAAACACCTTCTTAAAAATATTCTTTGACGAGTTAAAAGTTTTTCTCATCTCAAGGAAGTAAAATGAAATTCGAAGAAAATTTTGGGCACCTATCATAGCTTCTCTTCGTTTCTCTAAAAGCAGATGGAAATGATAACCATAAAAAAAGTAAGTTTCTTTCTCATTAAAAATTATATTACTGTAAGACTAAAATTTTTATTTGTTTTTAATTTGAAACCAGCAGGAATAATCTCTCTAAGACTTTCTCGCACATTCCGTTATACAGATGCTATTATCTGCCGATGCCAATAACCACATAAAAATTATGGATTTTGTTTCAGGTTTAAACGCTATAAATATTCAATATATTTTCTTTTCTGAATGAAATTTGAATATAATTTTATTAATGGACAAAAAGACTAAAATTTGGCACAAAATTACAATTGCAATCACAAGATGACAACAAAATTTCATTTATTTAAGTCATCGTTTTTGTGAATTACAGTATTTGTATGCTTGCCAAAGTATACAGATATACAGATGGTCAAACTTCTAATGGATTTGATTTAAAATTTGACAAAGTCTTCACTTTAGATGCCAAATTCATTTCTCTCACCAAATTTTATTTCTCTTGGTTTTAATCTTTTGTAGCAATCACATTCGTTAGTAATTGCACAGCCTGACAAACAGATTTCTTCTGAATAGAAATTCGTTGAAAGTTTGATAGTTCGTTCTACAAATTTTGTAAAAATACACTACATATCAAATTTCATTCGCGTGGTTCAAAGCCTTTTCGAGCTAAAGCGTTCACAGAGAGGTAAAAAGAAATGCAATTTTCTGAAAATGTATTTTCTGAACGCAGGGAGATCAGAAACATGGATGTTTGTCAAAATAACGAATAATAAAGCAATAAAATAATAAAAATAATAAAACTTCACACTAGAAAAAAATACTAGATTTCACCAAAATTTTAAAAGGGATAAAATAATGAAATTCTATAATAGATAAACCACAAATAAAATAAAAGGGAAAAGTTAAATGACAATTTCATTTTACGGAATTCTAATTTAATAGATGTATTGATAATTTTAAATTAACAACTATTATAAAGAGCACATTGGTTTTCCCCTGCTGGTTTTCAAAATTCTACCAAAATGTTACATTATGCAAAATTTTCATGTTTTTCAAATTATCAGATTGAGAGAATAATCGAGTTAAATGAAAATTATTTCATTTAAAACTCATTGGCTCTTTAAATAAATTATATAAAAAGCATGAAATACAATCGCCTGAAATCTTAATTAAAAATAAACGCAATTTAATTCGTTGTTTAAAATTCAATTCCATATCCTACCGAATGTAAATTGTGCTAAAAGAATATGAAATAAGTATTCATAGTTAAAAGAGATGTTATTTCTACCTACCAGTAGTAGACGCAGCATTGTTGTTTTCTCTGTGAGGAAGTTAACGTTCGACGGTCGTTCACATAACAAACTCTGACCTAATTGATTAAAAAGTTTATATATACAGCGCGAGAGCGAATTGGCACAGAGTATCACGTGATTTCTCTGAGGCGTTTTCCCGCCCAAACGTTGCCGGGAGGGGGAAAACAGCAGGTAAAGTTCGATTTCAGCGCGATGGGGTAATTAGCATTTTATAAAGTTTTTCTTCCCCACATCGAAAAAAACAAGGCAAAACTACTTAAAATTGCAAAGTAAGTTGCTAGGTCACTTAGTTCAAGTGCAATATAAAGAATTATAGTGATGAAATTCACCATTTATTCCAAGATAGCTTCCAGAAATTTCCATTGGTTATGTTAGTGAAACACCCTTTTATTTCAATACTCATTTTGTTCATGGTCCTTATTTAAATTATGATAAAACGACTGCTTTTGAAAGCGAAACCCTTTGTAGGAGGAAACACAATTTTAATGTTTGTAAGCGGAAAAAGAAAAAAAAAATCTATTCTGAAAGTTCTAGGTGGTGGAATAAGACCTTAACCTTGCTTATAAGTTTTTTATTAGCTTAACTGTCAGATAATTTAAAGGCAATTTGTTCGTTATTAAGAAAGGCATTTTTTTTTTTTTTGAGATGCTTTTATAAACATGGCAAGCGACCTCGATTTTGTTTGGAAAACTGAATGCATAATGTGAGTTAATAAAACGAGGAATTTGATAGTAATAGTTACAGCTTTTGCAGTCACTGCCCAACTGCTGTAACCTGCCTTTCATTTTGTGTTTAGATGCTTGTAAATCATTGCTTTTCTTTCAACTGAATTTCAAATGAACTGAAACTCAAATTTATACAATGGAAAGCTTCGCACATAAAAGCAATATTCTTTATTTATAAAGGGCATATTCCTTAACCTTTTCAGATTTCTTTCTTGTCTTTGGAGATTTGGTTCCTTTTATTCCTTTTAGTACGGCATGTTCGGTTTAGTTTAACAATTCATATTTTATAGTTATAATTGACAAATTTATAATATACGTAAAATAATAATAAATGAATGTTCTGTCTTCAATATCTTGCAGATTAGAGCAAGCACAATAGATGTCAAGAGAAAAGTTTTTATTAAAACTGATATAATAAATAGGCGAATCTATTATGTATTTATAGCCATTCTCAAACGCATATGTTTGCAAACTCGATAATACTAATCTTCTTCTATCCACAAGCAAGTTATTTATGTTAAATTTAATAAATCACTCAGTTTGAGTGGTACACTCTCAAAGAAAAGGAGATTTTGATAATTTTCTTTTAAACATTTGAATCTCTGTGATCTACTTCTTTAATTTGTATATTATAAACTAGACGCTTTTGGTTATCAGTTAGCTCGCCGGGATTATTGGTCGTTAAAATCTTTATTTAAATATTTTATGTAAGTTGATAGTAATAAATTCTTCAGCAAAATATTTTTAAGCTTAAATTTAAGCCTATTACAAGTTTCTCTCAGAATTAATAAATATATCGTTTTCTTTCCTACAATTTATTTTGAAAATAGTGATATGTGTTTGGAACAGAAATTTAATTTCGCTTTTTGGCGTGTTTCATTATTTTTTTATATTAATATTGATTGTTAGTCAAATTGTAAAACAAAAACGAAAAAATATCTCCAACTTTAATTGTGACTTTTTTTTTCAATAACTTTAGTGTTCGTCCAGAATTTTTATGTTTTTATATTATCGTTCACGATACATTTAATATTCGTTCAGAATGATTATTAATCTATGCTTTTAGATATGTTTTATGATTATAATTTCATTTATCATAATTTTTAAAAACTTTTCGTTTTATTAAAGGTTGCATGATTGATTTTAAAATAAAATTTTTTTCAAGGTTTTTAAAGTTTAGATCTATTCTGCTTTTACCTGGCAGTTCTTTAAAAAGTTTATTTAATAGATTTTTCAAAAACTTTTCTATTTTTATTATAATTTCTTTAAATGTTTATATGATTCGAAGAAATATCTAAAAAAAACTTACCAGAAAAAAAAATTCTCCTCAATCATTCAATTTTCAGGTCAGTTCTGTTTAAACGTGTTAGCCATTTCAAATTTAAATTGACTTCAATATTTAAAATCTTAATTTGAGTTGAATATTAATCAGTTTCGTAGAAGCTGTATTGCATACTTTTCTCTAGTTACATTTCATTTTTAGATTACTTTCGATGTAATAGTGGTTTTCCACTTAGGCTATTTAATTTAAAGAAAAGAAAGAAGAGCAATAAATGTTTTAAAATACTTATTATACATACGAAGAGTTTCACAACATTTTATCTTCATAATAATATTTGGTTGATATTTATTTTATAATTAATTATCGATAGCCCTAAGGTAGCTGTTTCCTTAAATAATACATTTCAGTTTAAGATATTCAAAACAACGTTGGAATTCTTTTTAAATATTTTTTTTTATTAGCGATCTTTATTTTCATGTATAATTACTTTGTTGTAAACTTTATAATTAGATAATTGAATTTTCGTAACAGGTTCAATAAGAGCAGTAGAACTTACATTACTTTTAAGTTCTTTCAAATAATAATATAATTTTCCTAAAAAATTATAAACTGACCAAGATAAATTTGTTGTTTAAATCAGAAAAATAATGAGAATTCTTCAACAAATAAAAAAAAATTTGCTATCCAAAATAGTGTTTCAAATTTTATGAAACGACTGAAAGCAAAGCAACTAATAATAATTTTTCCCCATCTCATTCCATCTTAAGGTATTCAACCAGGTTAAAAGCATAAATTTTAATAAAAATTCAAAATTTTTATTTTTTTGCAGTTTTAAAAAATAAGAACGTTTTTATTTCCAATGCAAATGCAAATTTTTATTTTGCATTTTCTGTGGAAGGACTTTTTTCATATTTCTACTGTACAAGTATCGTCATCTCTTAAATAATCAAGATATCTTAATGAAATTTATAATTAGTGCTCATTCTGTTATGCAAAATATAATGACCATGGATTTAAGGATGAATGTTCTAGAAGTGGATTTATGTTGTTTATTGTAAATATTGTTGAAAAAAATTCCAAAATTTCATAGATAATTTCATGTATTGCACATAAAAATTTTATTTTTGAATATAATTCTTAAATAATAGTTAGTTGCGCTCTAAGATATGTTACTCATGTAATGTTACAAAGAAAAATGAAAAACTGTAATAACTCTTTTCTCTAGAACGATTCTGGTTTTTATAAATAAGTGCTAAAATTTACAACAAAATATTCTTTTTTTCTTCAAAATTATTTATATATTTAATATAAATATATATTTACATATATATTTAGATAATTTCATTTTTATTCATCATTTTATCTTTATATTAATAAAAAAACCCTCCTATAAACATTTTTTTTTTTTTGAAAAATTTACTCTGAACCTTGTCGGATAGCTTAAATGACTTATTTTGAAATTAAAGCATATTTTAAATTAAAAAAATGCTTAGAACTTTAACTTCTTAGAGATTAAATCTATTGGTTCACAGTTGATTTGAATGTTACTGGAGTTCCACAAAATATTTCTTCACGTACTTTAGCTATTTAAATGTACAAATATAATTAAAAACTGGAACAAATGATTAAAAAATAATCTTCCTAGAGATTGAATTTATTAGTTCAAAGTTAACTTGAAAATTAGTGAAATTCCTTGAAATATTTCTGATTTTTTTATTACTTTTTATCCGAACATGTGTTTTTACTGTAATCGTAGTCCGATTAAAATCTAAAAATGGTAAAACACCAAATTGCAAGTCTTTCACTGTTATATAAAGTGTGTTCCCGATTTATAATCTCATGAATATTTATTACTTTCCGTTTGAAAGCAGAAGAAAAAAAGTAAATGATCAGTTTTAATCAAGCAATCCATAACGAATCCACGGCATAGATAACTTGCTTAATGAATTTTTCAGTCGCACGTGTCCACTGGAACTTGATCTAAAGTAGAAATAAAAAAAAATATGGGTTAGCGATATCCGTTGCGTGACGAAACAGAAGAACAATTCTTGTATTGATAATTAGACTACTGAAACGAAGCTACCAAGCTTGACAAGAAAGCTAGTAGCCAATAAAAATAAAAAATAAAACAGAAAACGAACAAAAACTAATCAGAAATTGCGAACTTTGGAGAGAGAACAAGGCAGCTGATTTGAGCTAAAAACAAAGAAATTATCTATTTGAGAGAGGAAATTAAAAAAAAAAGAAAGAAAGAAAAGTAACTTCTTTACTAGCGTTCATTTAAATTCAAAACAAATTATTTCCGGATTGATTTACATACAATTGAATCATCAATTTCATCGATTGTTTTTCAAAACTTTGCAACTATTTAATATTAGATAAATATTTTTTGATAATAATGTTACTATTACTGCCAAATTTAATAGCTGAAATTGCTATTTCGTAAAGTAAAGGCTGTTACTATGAGAGCAGGAGAATACGAAATGGTCAATTCTCAGTTCTATTACTAAATGTCTACAATTTTTTAAAAAAGTTCGGGTAATTTAGTGATTTTTGATACAGTATAAAAGGGATATATTAAGCTATAAACAAGTAAAAAAATAATTCAGCATATTATTATTTTTAGATGTACATGTGTGATAATGGACAGAATAGACACAACTTTTTATATTAATTATTTTATTATATTATGCATTTAATTTTAATTAATGTATTATTTAATTGTAATTAATGTTAATGTTAAAACATTTCCATTATTGCTGTTTTATGGAAAGTAAGTCTTGATATGCCATACTCAACTCTCACGTTTGTGTGCACGTGCATACTTTTAATAAATTCATTTTGACAATGACTTTAAGAGTTGTCACAATCATAATTATGTAATATCAGTGCAGGTCGTAGGTTTTTTTCAAAAATTTCAATCTGTTTTAAAACTAGTATCGATTTTTGAATTTTATTTAGTTTAAAAAAATATTTCTTCAATAACCTTTACAGTTGACACCTATAGAAAGAATTTATGCATTGTTAGAAGTAATTGTTTATTCTCAGTTAATTTTTCTCGTGATTACTCATGTCATGAAAATAACTCTGAAAATAGGAAGAAAAAATAAGATAAGTAAATGCAAAGCAATCATTATTATTTGTAGGTGAGATCTTACTCGCTGCCTCGAAAGATGGTTATAACCGTCCTATTTTAAATAGATTTATGTGTAAGAGTTAAAAACGTGCGGCAACAAATTAACTTCTTGGACCGATTCACAAAATTCTGAACTTCAAAAAGTTCCTTATTTTTAATGTTTGATATGGGATTGAAAATAATAATAATAATAATAATAATAATAATAATAATAATAATAATAATAATAATAATAATAATAATAATAATAATAATAATAATAATATATATATATATATATATATATATATATATATATATATATATATATATATATATATATATAATATTCCATGTAATTTTTTTAAACTACATTAAAAGAAAAACTCTAGCAAAGACATAGCATAGTCACATTCTGAATTCTTAATATGAATAGAAGGCCAATATAGTATTTAACTTCTGGATTTTTTTATTTTAATTATTTTTAATTCATAAAATATATGAATTTGAAAAACAAAGAGAGTGCTTATATATATTTTATGTTTTGTTTGGCGAAGTAATTAAATTGAAAATAATTGTTTTTGAAGAAAATGACATCGATGAGGTTTCACTTTTCTAACTAGATCCACGCAAAGGGATAATACGAAAATTTAGGGATCTGCTTTAACAAATGGAAATGAATACAAGAGGAGAATTAAAAATGTATATGGTAAATGGTTAAAGAAAGAGAAAGTAATAAAATGTTGAAAATTTTTCAAATTTTTATTAAGTTTGAGAATTTTTTAAATTGAATATATATTGGCAAACTCTCATCTCTAGCATTTCTTCCAATTCACAGTTTTTGCAGAAAAGAGATTCTAGATTATCTCTAATTAGAGATCAGCATGAAGATTACAATGTGTTCTCTTTGCATCACCGTATACGAGAAACTAAAATATTGCATCGATATTTCAATCCCATATAGCAATCTAAAGCAACCACATAAACACATATCTATTAGCAGGAGTCATGACCTATGGCAATATTACGCTGAAATTTGTAGATATCCAAATTGTCAAATGTTTTGATTGTATAAAGGATGGCAGACGAGCTTGTTGCATGTTATCTTGAAACTGGTACGCAATTGAGGAATACGTGTGTGTTGCAACGTAACATTTTCATGGAAAAAAAATGAAAAAATTAAGAGTGCATTTTCTTTGAAATGAATATTAAAAATTAGAAATTATGCCCAGTAATTATAAGGAGCAATGAATTCCAGAATCTAAAGCCATTTTACAAATGATTTTCTCTTATTAGTAAAGATTGTGTCCACTTGTGTGTTATATGGCATGCAAAATCAAAATAATAGTATCGGCTTAGTAGCTAAATACTTATAGTGAACCAATTTGCTTTAGAAAATGTCTGTTAAGCTCTCAGAAGTTTTTTCTGTTGCGTTTTGCGAACTTATATAGTGCTCTTAGAACAGAATAGTGCTAGTATTGCGCATTACGATATATTCCATGATTTTCATTTTCTTGTATATGAAGTATACAAAGAGGAATCATTGTAATTATCAAAAATATTCAACCTTTTGATTTTGAACTATCTTTATGTTTCAAACCTCTTTCAGTCTGAAAAAAAAATGATTTTTGAATTATGTCTATCTGTGTGTCTGTGAACACAATAATCCTAAAAAAAAAGGTTTTCAGCTAGATGGGTGAAATTTAGTACTTGCTCATTATATTATATTTATAGATTTCTGATAAATTTCAATGAAATGCATTCATAGGAAGTCTATCTGTCTGAAAGCAAGCAAACAGTATTACTATAAAACGTAAAGAACTAGATGCATACACTTTAATTCATTGTTTTAGCATTTAAACTGTAGATCATTATCAAGTTTTGAACTAAATCTGTCAAATGGTTGACCATCTGTCAGTCTGCATGTAAATGTGATAATTACAAAATGTAACGGCTTAGGTAAAAGAGCTTCCGTATGAATTCTTGTTTCTAAAATCGCCACTCTGTGTTAAAATCAGTTCAAAGAAAAAGCCGTCAAAAATCAATACTAGATTCTCTTCATTATACTAATAAAAAAAATACATTCATATGTGGAATTCTAAATATAAGAAACTGAGCACTTGTAGCATTCAAGGCCTTTCTTAAGCTCCACAATTTTTATTTGAGGGGTTGAGGATAGGGGATAAAATCGATATTAAGAAATACACGAGAAAGTTTCAAGGTCACCATTCCCGCTGGTGTAACATGGAAAACTTCAAATCATTCTATTTCTGTCTGTTTCAACGAAACATAATGTCACATGACTAAACAGAACAGTTTTTCAGTGCAGCCAAGCCTTTATTATTCTATTGGAAATAGGTTTAATTATTGTATGTGAAATGCTTTTCCTGTTAAATTATAGTTTTTCGTATTTTGATAGACTCCTTCCAAGTGATTGATATTTTATAATGTGTATTTGAGAAATGGTTTTCAATTACATAACTGCTTCCAGTTATTTAAACTAGAATGAAAAAATAGCAAATTATCAATGAATAGTTTTCTATGACTTAATAAAATGCTGAATAATTTAATACGAATATGGGACATCTATTTATGATTTTAAATAAAGTAGGCTTGTATCATACAATCCTTTTTGAATTGCACAATTATTATATTTTTCAAAATTTTATAATAAATATAAAAGAGTGACAATGCAACTTTCAACTATTAAACAGTTATAATATTTATCTAATTACTTGCTTTTATCAACAAATATAAATTAAGCTCTAGCACAACGTTTAATAGAATGGGGAAAACACTATCAGATGAATTTATGCAGGTTCAGTGACGTGTCTTTAATTTAATAGTGACGCACATTCTTCGACGAATGTTACTTTCTTTATATCGCCTGCTTCACTTTTCATATAAACTTATACACATTTGTTTTTCTAAATATAAACTCAACATCTATAAAAGTGTGGAATTTATTTTAAATGTACGATAAATTTATCGTTTGCGAACTATCCAATTATTCATCGCGTTATAATAGAATTTTTCATTATAGAATAATAAGAGATTAATTATGATAGCCTTTATTTAAACAAAAACTCATATAAAAATTACTTACCATGCTATTAATATTTCATTTGTTCATTTGATTGATTACTTTTTAAAACATTTTTATTATTCAAAGATTTAATTTAATGGACGCCATATAGGATAATAAAGTTCACTTTATTGCTTGCATCAATAAACACTGATAGTTTTATTTTTGTTAGATAAATTAGTTAAATTGAAGTTTTTATAATTGTGTCTTATCTCTTTATAATAATTAATAAATAGATTTTATAAACTATTATAATGGATTACATTATTTCTGAATCTGAGGAAAAAAGATGTAAACATTACGTTATATAAAATAGAATAGAATGTTTCAGCTTTATGTGATCCTATTTTGTTATCAACAAGCAATTATTTATACATTACATTGGGTTATCTAGATGATCAGTTTAATAAAGCTATAAAGTCTACATGATAGTAATAATATTGGACAAAACGTTATCCTAATAAAAACAAGCATTTATCTTTTCCCTAGACTTAAAACTTTTTGAGAAGGTGACATTGAAGGAATTCTTACAACAATATTACAACAAGATGGCAATAAATTGCAAGCTCCCTACAATGTTTTTGTTATTAATTGCTATGTCGGGGAAACCACATAATATTTTTATGTGATTTGCATTGGCCATAAGGAAGGTAATAAGTATTACGGTACACATACTAATAGCTGATTTAAAGAAAACGTTCTTTGAATGACAATTAAGTGGTCTGAAGAACTCACGAACAAAAAAATTCAAAGAATTAAAAAAGTAAAAGAAAACTTAGGATCCCATAGGTAAATTATATTTCCTTATTTTTACCTATGGATTGACTCTAGAGTAAAATGACTTTGCGAAATTGAAGTAATTATGGAATTTGATTTAAATTATTTTATGATTCTGAACTTTATTTCTCGTCACAAATTTTAATCCAGTAACATCTTATCAAAAACTAATTTTGTTAAGAAATTCATATGACATTATTCGCGTTTATTATGGTGGTAGATACGTCCTGCGTAATAGGAAATTGCATTATATGGGACTTGAATTATCAGACAAATTAATGCAACTTCAACCATCCCCAACTGAATGAAATTACACATTTATTCATGAAATCAAATAATTTTAGTTTTATTTATTGCAGAGTTTTATCGCATAGAATATAGATTACTTTTTCAAAATTAATTGCATATTTATTAGGGTCATTTTCGGGGACATTTAACTGTTCATAACAAAACTATCAATTTAACTAGATTGATTTTTCATTGACTAGATGTAAGGGAATTCAAATGTTCTTAAGATCCGAACATTGCTACTGATTGGAAAAAGGGATTTTACAATACAATTACGTAGCAAAAATGGAAGAGTCTTAAAATTTATATGAGTGCATAATATAAACAAACATATTAAGTATAAAATATAAAGAAAAAAATTAGAAATAAGGTTTATTATTAACATTATAGAATTACCTGGAGTTTCATTTCACTGAATATTGTTGATATAGTTTTGAGGCAAGTTGTTAGTAAGCCAAATACAGATGAAACATCATGCTCTTCTTAAATTTTTTGGAATTCGTGAATCATAAGTTTCAATTTCTTTAATTGCTGTCTTATCACTTTGATCGGAATTTTCAAATAATCTTGAGGACAGATTATTTTTTTACGGATGACATTAATAAGAAGTTGTACGATTTTTTTTTGTTAGATTATAAGCTGAAAATGCAACTTGAAATATTAATTTGTAAAAAAACGCATGATTATTCTTCATTTTTCTATTAAGTTATCTTAAAGATGATAGATTTTCCAAAAGTAGATAGTAATTTTTTCTTCTTTAAAAAGATATAGGGCTAAATAAATAAAGCAATCTGAGCAACAAAATGTGTTCAGCTCAGAGATGGGAAAAGAGAGAATGCTTCATGAAAATGAATTTCAGAAAGGAAAATTCAGTTTGATTCTTCGAGTATTATTCATTAGTACAGTGCAATGCGAATATTGAATTTCATGGGAAAATCTTTTTTGATTTAAATCCTAATTTTATTTCAGAAATATTCCTTTTCAAAATTCCTATGTATCTAAAGTCTGAAAGTTGATCAATACCTTTAATAATAACTTAGTTGCTAGTTTCTAAATTTTAAAGATAGGCATATGCAACCAATCGAAAACCGGCGTCCAGGCATAAGGGTAGCGCGTCTTCCCCGTGATCTGGGCGTCCTGGGTTCGAGTCCCGGTTCGGGCATGGTTGTTCTTCCGTTGTTCTATCTGTGAGATGTGTGAATGTGCCCCCCTGTAAAAAGGGCTTGTGCAAGCGAATGAGTGGCGCATGAGTAGAAAAGTTGTACTCTTGGGCCTAGTTGACGCTACTATAAAAACAAGAGACGCTCCCCCACCGGCTTAAAATCGCTGTCTTCGTAACAGCGGGCTTGTCCATGGCAAGAGCCATAAGAAACAACAACAACCAATCGAAAAAATGCAGCAAATGACATATAAAAAATATGTTTTATATTTTTTGAGTCAGTAACTGTACAACTGAAAAAAATTAAGAAGAGTAAATTTATATACTTTTTTTTATATATATCAGTCATGTTTGGTAAATATTCAATAACATTTTATATAAAAAAGATTTCATTCTTCTGTAAATGAAACTCATTGAGATAAATAAAACTTTGAATTTCCTATTTTAATCCTTTAAAGGGCCATTTTTTTCTAGTCATATTATGTTAAAATATTTTTAGGCTTGAAATTTGAATAAGAAAAGGGATTCATTTAGCTTATTAGATAAATTTAATTTGATTAATTAATTAATTTGGTCAATTAATAATTAAGTAACCAATCAAGACACACCATTTTGTGTAAAATAAAGAACTAAAGCATCTAAGTTTCTGTCTTTCTAAAAAAATTTGTCAGAACTTATGCCAACCTAAATAAATTCATACAAAGATTGATAAATTTGGTGGGAAGCATACTTCCGACGGCCCTAGAAAGGGTTAAACAGCTTTAATAGCCGGATAATAGAAAACCATCCAAACAACAGAATGTTCTCCCATGAGACGGTCATTGATTGGCATAATATAATAAAATTAAAAAAATCACGATATAAGCATATAAACGATATAAGCATATAAATAAAAGATATTTAGCTAGGCATAAATTTAAAATTCCTGTTTTATCCAATTTGTTTTCAAGGATAACAAAAATCTGTATATTATTGCCATAAATCTTCAGGTTTTTGTTGATTTTCATGTCAAATGAAAATATTTTTAATTCATTACTAACAAAAATGTCTGAATTCTATAATTCAAGTAAGAGCAAATCTTATATTTGTAATCGATTTGCATTTAATTTTAAATCAATTTTATCCATTGAAGCGAATAAGTTAATTCATCTATAAAACTGTTTATTATCATTGCTTAAGTTATTAATACTTAATAGCTTACGATAGAAAGCAATTTAAAAGCTGCATAATTACCTATTTTATTTTTGAGCAGTAATTGCTTTTTAAAAATTTAAACATCTTATCGAAAACTAAGGAAGGTCCAATTTTTTTTTTAGATAAAAGTAAGGTTCTGATTGTGATATATTTATCAAAATGATTTAATGATCCTTCACCTTTGTTGTTAACGGTCTCTACTTAGAATAAAAATGAAAACATTTGAAAATTGTAGCTATAATTCAAAGTAATTGTGTCCTTCCTACTGAACTTGCTTCAAATGATAATTGTTTTCTCTTTCATATTATAAAACATATTTTGTGATTCAGTTATCAGATATCAAACGTGTGACCTAGCAATAATAATTAAGTGAAAGAGTTACACAACTAAGGCAGAACAATCGAAAAACTTGAAATGGAGACAGAAGGGCAAGTTTCTTAAAAATGATATCTTATTAAGAATAGAAGATTAGATATGGTTTGAAATAGTTATTCTTTCGTAAATACAAGGATTAAATTTATTTATTTAGAGAGAGTTGCACTTTGTTCGATTATTTAAAAAAATTTTAAAACGTTCTTTTTTTTTTTTTTTTTCTTTTTTTTTTTTTTTACTTTTTTGTATAAGTAGTATAAAGTATAGTAATCGTCAAAAATTCGAACTCGAGATTTTGACGAATCTATAAAACGCTATAAGATAGGCGGGTGAAATCTGGCATATGGTCTTTTCTCAAAATTTTCAGACTCCTGTCAAACTTTGAGTAATATCTATTCAAAAGAAGTCCGTCTGTCTGACTTTTCGAATATAAGTTAACACGATAATTACAAAACAAATAGAGTTACATAGATAAAATTCGGTACACAGATTTAACATCTATAGTATGGACACATTTCAAATTTTGAGTTAAATCCAAATAAGGGAGCACTGTCTGTCGGTCTGTATTTTCAGAAACATATAAAAACGATAATTCAAAAACGCAATGGCTTAAATACATCAAATCTGATATGGAATTTTGTGACTACATGTGTAGTTTTGTGTCAAATTTTTGCTTCAATCAGTTGAGAAAAATGTATCTAAAACACGAATTCGACTTTTCGATACTATTAAAGCATGTCTGAAATTAATCGCCAAATAACTTGCCAAGGATGACACAATAGATTCATTAAAAATGCTAAAGTCACGCTAAAAGTTAATATTTCGTAACTACTGTACACCAGTGCCATGAAAGGCGTTCTCTAGCACGATAAGTTTATTAGAGAGTATGCGAGACAGTTTGGGGGAAAACTCTCTGGTGTTTCCATTTATATCCCAATATGGATGACAACATAGAAAAGGATTTTTCCAGTGGTAAAACAGCCAAACATTCTATATAACTCCTAATAAAAATTATATAAATAAATATATAATATTTTTATCACTGTTTTTTACTTTTTCATATACGAAGTACAGTGAAAATATGTTAATTGTCAAAAAATGAGGAACTCGATATTTTGACGCATCTCTGCATTTGAGATTTTTTCCGAGTTCGGAAAACATATTTTTGAAATTATATATGTATGTCTGATTTTGAACATGATAATTCAAAACCGCTTTGAGTGAGACGAATGAAATTTAAATTATGGATTTTAAATCAAATTTTGAATGAAATTCATTCAGAGGAAATCTGTTCGTCTGGCTGTTTGAGTGTAAGTGAACTCAATATCTACAAAACGCAAAAATAAATAAAATTTATTTCACAGGTTTAATATTTAAAATTTGGATTATTACAACTACTGAACACTATCTTGCCTTGTAACACTACGACATTTTCTACCAGAAACATGTTCCATAGATTCCAAAATTAGAATGATGAACGCATTTATGACATATCGAAGTGACAAATCAGCTGCATTGTTTTACAGATTGAGTCGTACGTTCTCAGAAACAGCTAAAAAAATTCCAAAAGGCTTTTTCTTGAAAAGTTTTAGAATGCAGTTTTCTTTGTTTTAGTTAAATCCAGATTCGCTACTCTATTTGAAGTAAAGCTCTATCCTTTTCCAAAAGAAAAAGAAAAGGAATGTGTGGATTGTTAATTAGGGAAAGAATACTCCAAACTCTAAAAATGAGAACGCCATTAAACTGCTTAAAATTAATATTCCATACTCGAAATGTGAGCCAAAACATATCACGTATTCTTCATTATTATGAACACCAACGTTTATTAGCCAGTCATTTTATAACTGCAAAAGTCTATTCTATTTTAATTTGTTTAAAAATTGATTTTTCGTGTAAGAAAAGCATTAAAAAATAAGATGTATATGCACGATAATTAATATTCAGAGATTGTAAAAAGAGAAATTTATTGTAAAATTTAATTAATTAAGATTTATTGTAAAAAAGACATACCAATAGTTATAAGAACACTATGTCTCGGGTCTATTATTTCGGAGTATGAGGAAATACATGGCACACGCACACAATAATTATAGTAAAATATTTATCCCCGTATTTAAATTTAACGACAACTCTACCAATAATTTGCTATTTATATTTTCGTTTAATTTTACACTATGTAGTTTTCCCCGTACAATGTTCTGAATAGGAATAAGATAATTTATTTTTAATCCTCAGAGCATGAATATAGCTAAGATCAACGTGCAGGTTATTCGATTTCTTGTTCTAAGTGTTGTTCAGAAAAAAAAAATTAAAATCAAAACCTTACGCAATTCTGTTAGTTATTGAGAAATTGAAATTCCTTGATGTTCGTTTCTGACTTTTAGTTTTCCAATCCAAAGATCATTAAGCCTAATTTCATAACGTAAGCATGCTATTTTGTTGGCTGAAAAGGCATTTTTGCTATAAAGGGAATGTTTGATTTTGCTCTACACTTGAGAATTATTGAACGTTGTTTCTTAAATTCTTAATTAAAAATTCGTATTTTCCTTTTTAGAGGCAAGAAACACTTTTTTTATAAATAAATTAAGGTTGTATTGAAAAGGGAATGAAATCAATTTTATAATACTAAAAATCCAATCTGAAAATACAAATTCTACTGAAATATTAATTTCTTTCCATGCCCGCGTGATATATGTCAAGGATGTTTAAAATACCTTCTCTTTTATTTTGAAATAAAGTGAAAAATGCACAATTTAATTTGCAAATGGCAATAACATATTTCTGCCCAGTAAATTCTAGAATAAAAAAAGAATATTTTTCAATATTAGGCAGCTTTATTATTTTGTTATTTATTTTTATCTTAAATTTTGAGCAGTTGTGAAAATGAGAACCGATTCCAAAACAAATAGTAATAGAAATAGATTTTTCCGAAAAAAATTACAGATTGAATTGTTCCAAAAATAATTAGTACTTTACCAATTAACTGTTGTGCGACTGATTGATTGGAAATAGTTCCGAAGTGAACTTTTGAAACTTCGATGCAAGTCAATAATAATTGTTTTAAACCAATAGGAGTGGACACTCCAAATATATATATATATATATATATATATATATATATATATATATATATATATATATATATATATATATATATATATATATATATATATATACAATTGATAATAAATGTAATTATATATATAATTAACTGCATGTCTTTGGCGAATAGTACTTACGAAAAAGCCTATTAGAGAGCAATATTTTGAATTTTTTTTTGGTACTTTAATAGCTGGGATGTGATCTTACAGCCGGACAGACAAACTTCCTTTGAATGGATTTTGTTCAAAATTTGATAGAAATCGTCAAATTTAGACTAGAGACCATATACCAAATTTCATGTCTAATTCAAAGTGGTTTTGAGTTCTCATGTTGACAGACTGACAGACATAATTAAAAAAATATGGTTTTGGAGTCGGAGAAGTTCGAAATGCGAGATTCATCAAAAGTTTGAATTCAAATTTTTTTTACGATTACAATACTTTCTCTATGTATATTTCGTATACGGGAAAATAAAAAGAACGACAGAAACAACAATTGCTTTTTACAAAATAGAATTTTAATGACAAAAGTAATTTCTTAATTTAAAGAAAACAATATTTAAAAAGGGGAAAAAATCGATTTTTCTTTTATTTTTGTAAAAACGCGGAATTTGACTATTGAAATCTCCTATACGTCATCACCAGGAATCATCAGTCAAAACTGCAGACAGCTTGAATAGTTTCCTTTCCATGAATCTGAAAATAAAAAGAAGAAAATGAGTAAAGAAGAAAATGAATGAAAGAACTGATCAATATAAAGAATTTGTTCCACAGAATTGCAAAAGAGAAGGTTTTGACCTCAATTTTAAAGTTATAAAGAATTCTGCATTCTTTGCTACATCAATTTTATTCAAACACTATTCAAGTAAGTAAAACTGTTTCAGAAATTTTTTACTAATAATAAGTTTTGTGAGCAATAATAATAATAATAACTAATTTCTAAGAAGGAAAGAATGAGAGGGAATTAACAAAGTTTAAGTTATTCCTTAGATTATTTATATTATTCTGAAGAAGTTTTTCCAGAGTAATATGAATTATTTTGCAAGAAATAGTTTCCATAACAAAACTGGCAACGACAAAAAGTAAAATTCGTTTATAAACAGAAGTATTCAATTGGACTTATAATATTTCAATGATTATTTTTTAATTTTAACATTAATTTGAAATCAGAAAAATTGTATATCATTTCACTTGTTTATGTTTTTATTTACTTTCGAATACCAAGAAAGGGAACACCTATTTTGCTTAATAAAACTCGAAATTCTCTAAAGTATTGTGAAATTATATTTTTGCAGAAACTTTTTATCTATTTTTACCCTACATGTTCTATTTATTTCGAAGAATAAATATGAACTAGAGAGTAAAAGACAAAATACTCAAAGAGCTGGGGGAAAAAAACAAAGAATTGTCCCACCTGTTTCTTGGAGCATTTATTTCTATTTCCTTTTTCTATTAATTAATGGTAATATTTAATCGAGTTTTGCAATTAGAAAGGAAATAATCCACATTTTACGCGATTTCATTTCACGCAGCTGTAAACAACTTCCTGTATGTTGTCAACCGACCGTTTTTCCTTCTTTTCTTAATATTAAAATAAACATTAAAAGCTCAGAATATTTCAACATTTATTTCATGAGTTTAATCTCATAAGCAATAAATGTTTCCTTTTTCATTCTTCAAAAAAAGAACCATTTAAAATAGTTTATCACTCTATTTAGATCTTCCCGCAAACTAAAATTTTGTAGAGACTTCGTGAATTATGAACTCACTGACTAATCACTGAATTATGCTTAAGTCTCTACTTTTGGTAGAATACAAGCTACATCTTATAACACAGTGGGCAACTCTTTTAGAGATTGATTTAACCCTTTTGCATCGGGCAATGTAAATATCGTGTTTCAAATATTCTATAAAATTTTTGGGATTAGTCTATTTTTTGATATAAATGAATGATTAAATTATACCGCTCATTTAAGCTGTTATAAAACTATAAATAGCAGGAGTTAGTAATAAAGAATGATTAAAATTGACTTGTGGTAAGAAGATTTTACTTAGTTAGAATAGTTAAGAAGTTAAATAAAAAATAAAGACTTTCTTTTTTATAAACATCATTTAAGCATTATTTTATAGTACGCTTCAAGAATGTCAGTTATTTGAAATTTTAACTATTATATTTATAATCCGGGAAAAATTATAAACTAATGCTCTCAGTCACGGTTATTGACCAACATCATCGATAGTTTAAAATTTCCGTTATTTACCAGATAATTTGAACTAATTACAATTAAAATTATCCCAAAGTATTGACTGGCAATTTAAATTAGACAAGCAGTTTTCAAATCTTTTTTCCCTGTTGCAACCTTTGGCAATTTTTTTTTGGCGGGGGTGGGGTCTCCTAATTTTTTTTATCCCTTTCCAATATTGGTGAAATAAAGTAATATCTATTAATGATACTAAGAGCTTACATTAGATTCAGAGTCAAACAACTTTAATTACTTACCACATTCTTAAGGTTTTTTTTATATAACGTTATTTTTTATTTCATTATTTATAACAGCATTACCACTACGATAAAAGAATAAAGCAAAATTGAAATATTTTCACAACAACTTTTGATAAAGTCTGAAAATTACACTTCGCACTAATCAATTATTAAAGTTAAAAGTTAAATTTTATAAAATTAGATATAAACGAAAATATGATTTTTTTTATATAATATTAACTATATATATGAAAGAAGTTATAATATAGATGACAGACTTGGAGCCTTGTGAAAGTTACTCTGATATTTTTTCCTAATATACGCAGTAAACGAGATACAAGTTTCCACAAGTTTTTTGCTCGTGAAAGGTAATAAATATTTTATTGTTTTGAATTTTCGCTGCTACTCAGAAATCAATCACAATTCACTTTTTTAAAATTAGACTATAAGATAGCATTATGACTGTAATGCAATTGAAATTTATATATATATTCTTTTTAAGAAAGGTACATACTTTTGAACAATATCAAAAGAAGAAATATAAAACGTTTAAGTATTCATGTTAACATTAGAAAAAGTCATGGATGCTATGTATGTGCATGTATGTATCTCCTCTTAAAAAACTAGCCGAATTGAACCAAACTGGCCGAAAAAATTAGCCGAATTTTGCACGTTTATCACTTAAGACAAGAGAAAGAATATTGACAATTTTCAATGTACTAATGTTCATTAAATATTTAATTAATTAGAAATTAATTGGATTTTGTCGTTTTTTCCACAGTAATTTTGGAGCAATTTATTTCACAGGAATTATTTTATAGGAATTTAGAATTCAAAATTTGATCTTTTTAATGATTCCAATTTCATTGTCGTGAAATATTTTCAATTTTTACTAATTTTGGAAAATTTAATAAATAATTGAATTGATATAATCGATTTTGAAATATATATATATATATATATCGGAGGATTTTAAAAATCGTCTAGTTCAAATGTTATTCTCATTTTAACTAAAAAACGCTTCAGATGATGAAAGGACTACGAGTATTAAAATATGTTATATAAACACAATAATACATTAAAGTATTAGACAAAATATTTTAACTCTGAGCAAAACCGGATAAGTTTGTAGATCAATGGGCATTAATGCTAATGAAGTCCAGTGAAAAATACATAAGTGGGTCCAAATGAACGATTCTCTTTTTTCATATAAACTTGGGAAAATAATTTTTTTTCAAAGATTTTGGCATTATTTTAGTCTTTTACGTTTTGTATTTTTTTGTCATTACTTTCATGTACCCTCTGTAGATTCGCAGTATAAGTATCCTAGAGGTACTCTTACCACAAGTTAAGAACTTCTGATATGGACAAATGAATTAACCATTTTCCTGAAATTAATTAGCTTTAAGTTATCTTTCAGTCTGTTACTTATCTGGGCTATTCAACATATGATCTCAGTGATAAATTGATGTTTTGATTTAAATTATTAAACTCTGTGGAAACTGTTTTTGTCCAGTGCATCCCCCTTCGGAATGGTAGCAAATCCAGCAGATATAGTAAATAATGTGTTATTTCTACATGGCTTTTCGATTGAACTAATAAGAAAAATGAAATGACTGGTTGTGTTTAAATTGTCCATTTTTCTCAGTTTAAATGTAAATTAATAATTAATAATTCCCCAATCTGACCATTTAATATTATTTTAAAAAAAATATAAAAAAGTAAAAGTATTGCATTGCAAATTTTCAAAATTTTAATCTGGAGCTCCTTACCTTTACCAGTACACAGCTCGGGCATAAGGGAGAGGGAAATGTCCAGTGTTGTAGACTCGTCCTGTAGCAGAACTGGCCACTTGACCGGTGGTGAAGTCGTAATAGTTGCCAGCAAGATCCTTGACGCCTCCGGACAGCAAAACTTGGGCGCTGGCCATGCAGACCAGGCCGAGGAGGACAATGAGACAAGCCTACGGAAAATGAAAGATATTTTATTGTCATTGCACAAAAACATTTCTTGGAAGAGAATAATTTTAATGATTTTTGAAAAGTTATTTAAAAAAAATGTTTTTTCCTTTTGCAATTTATATGCGATAAGTAATTTCGCTTAACCTGTATATAACTCGTAAGAAATGACGTAAGTTAATTATTAAACGATTTAAAATGAATATAAAAAATGTAAGTGAAGAAAATAAACCTCACAACTCAATGTTGGTTAATGTTAGAATAAATATAGTTTTTATAATAAAAATTAAAATTTGTTTAAAACACTCTTTTATTTATGTATTGAAGAACATAATTCTCTTATCAAAATACGGAGGTGAATATAGGATCATAAAAAGAATTTATAAATATTCTTATAAAATTGGAATACAAATTTGCTTGAATTTCAAATTTGATTTAAAAAATTATATCTCCTGTTCATTGCTAAAGGCACATTTTTTAAAAAATTGCTTTAACTATTTGTAACTTTTTAAGTCTTAATATGTTTCTAATTTCATTAATGAATTGCATGCCATTAAATTTTTTCCTAATTTATATTAAACGACGTTTTTCATGAAATCAATACTTGTAAGAAATTAATCAGCTGATTGCTATTAATTTCTAAATATCTTAAAATATTGCAATATTATTCGAAATCTACAATTGCAAATAGTTTCAGAATTCTATTAAATTTGAAAATAGATAAAAAAAATCTATTACAAAATTCCATCAATGAAACAAACATGCAGCATGTTAAGTTAAATAAAAGCGTATAAGCTAGTACTAAATTCAGTTTAAAAATTTTATTGAACAGTTATGACACCTATGAAAAGAATTATTTAAATTTTTATTTTTGACAAATTTTTAGACACGGTGTAAACAGTTTTTTATTCTTAAAATATTTTTTAAAATGGACAGGATCTAGTATTTTGAATAAAGAGATTAAAATTCGTCGTTCTCAGAATGTTGTGTGATCATTTTCTCTTCGTGATTCACATAACATTCTTTACTCAATTTTACAAAAAATAAATTTTAAAAATGACACATCTTGGAACACCTTTTTAAGGCCATTTTTATTCGGGGAAATGATTTGTTTGAACATTTCAAAATTTTGTGATGATGTTTTGAATGAAATTTAGAAATGTGTTTTATTTTCATATGATCTGAGAATATTTATATTTGATGAATCGTTAATTGCTCTCTTCATAAACAAAATAAAAAAACAGAAAATTTTCAATTCCATAATTTTGGCCCTTTTCTTAAACGTATTCCTATTCCTGGAGTTTTAAAATTTCAGAAATTCAAAATGGAAGGAAAATTTTCAGATAAAAACTCTGACTTACCACTTTGTTCATGATGATGATCACTTCCTTCTGAATGTAAAAGGACTTATTTTTAATCAATCCGATGCATCCGTATATATAGTGATGAATTGTCCTTGCCACGCCTTGGATGCTATCATTTCGAATTAAAACAAAATCCCAGGGACGAATCCCTCTGGATGGAACTGAAACTATCTGAAGGACGCAGGGCGGGGAGGGTTTCTGATGTATTCAAACAAGTTGTTGATTTTGTTTGGTAGAAAACATCGATAATCACATACAAACGTAACATTGTGCAAACGCCTTTTTTGTAGTTCATTAATTTGCATAATATTCTATCGAGAGAAAAAAAATGGAGGATGAGTTTATGGAATGATCTGGTAAAATCATATGGAATGCTTTGTATATCCTTTGAATCGTTAGCGAGAACCTCTTTTGGTAAGATGAAAGTCTTTTTTAATTTTTTTATTTACTTATTATAAGAAAGAAATAGATTGTTCGGTATGATGTAAATTTGATGTCCATAAAGCGTGTAAAAATCACATTTGTGTAATATGACTAATGAAATCTTCACGGTTAGTAGAGCAGTTTATAACAAAATTCATGAAATTAGGATGCAATGACATATCAAGAATAGAAGAATATATTGAGTAAATATTTAGAGCCGGCGTCCTGGCCTAGAGGTAGCGTGTCTTCCTCATGATCTGGGCGTCCCGGTTTCGAGTCCTAGTTCGGGCATGGTTATTCTTCGCCCTGCGTTTTATCGTTGAGGTGCGTGAAAGCCCCCCCCCCCCCCCTGTAAAAAGGTGTTGTGCAAGCGAGTGCGTGAATATCATCTTCATATGAGATAGAAGTCAGACTTCTGCCCTCGGGTGTTCAGGGGTCTTTATCCTCAGAAGCTACGGCATCCCCTTTCCGTTGTAACGCGGACACAACATCTTCATCATAAGAAAATATTTAGCATTTATTTTCAAACCAACTGATCCTATTTTTATAAAAAATTATTCTAAACGTCTAATTATTCTAAAAGTCAAACTCTAGTCCTAAATGAATACCTTTACTGTCCGGCAAACATAAATGTATGTTCAAAATTTTTGTAGCAAACGTCATAGCATAATAATATGTCTAATGAAGCAAAATATTTAATGATATACCATAACATTCACCAATGGCTGATTACTAGTTATTACTAGTCATTACTAATTAATTCATTATTAGTGATGCAACAATATGCATCTAATTATTACTAGTTACATATTAATGCAGTGTCATTTCCTCACACTAACAGTACAGACAGCGATGATGGAACGTTCAAAGAGTACCAGAGCTTTCAGTCCGCAACTTCCTACACAGAATGCCAAATAAATTATTTTAACTTATTGTTTAAACCAACAGTATGGAATATTTTGATGCACCCTCGGACCTGCTCTTAAAGCAGGAAAGATGGTAGCAGAGAAGGAATAGGTAAGTGTCAGGAAGAAAATATTTAATTTCATTGTTGTTCTTAATATGTTTAAATTGTACTTGCGATATAAACCAACGGTTTTTTTTAATTGAAGATGTCTTTACTTTTTATCTTATGTCAACTTAAAACTTTATTTATTTTTCACTTGCTTGCAAATGGATTTAACTTCCTTTTTATTTTCTCGTATACTTAATGTAGAAAAAGTATAGTAATCATCACAAAATTCGAATTCAAGATTTTGACGAATCGCCATGTTTTAGACCACCCTGAGTTCGAAAAACACATTTTTGGAAAATGTCCGTCTGTTTGTTTGTGACAAAGATAACTCAAAAAGGCTTTTTTCTAAATGTATGAAAATTGGTGCACAGTCTTTGCACCAAATTTATATATGTCTATTAAATTTCGAGTAAAATCCGTTCAGAGAAAGTTAGTCGATTAGTCTATTGGAAAATGAGTTAACACAGTAACTACGATGCGAAAAGAACCAGAGAGATACAATTCGATACACGAATTTAATATTTATAGTATAGAAAAGTGTTTAATTTTGAGCCAAATTCATCACGGGGTTGACCATCTGTCGGTCTGTAGTTTCAGAAACACGTGGAAACAATAATTCAAAAAACATAATGTCTGTAATATTTTAAATTTGATAAGTGATTTTGTAACTACCAGTGTAATTCTGGGTAAAATTTTGGTTTTAATCAATTAGGAAAAACGCATCTAAAACAGAAATTCGATTTGCGGATACTATTAACCACGCGCCAGCGATTAATCTTCAAATAAGTATCCAAGGATAACACGATATATTCAGTAAAAATGCTAAATTCCAGCCAAAGGTTTATTTTCATAACTATTGTACGCCAATTTTTGGGAGATCACTCCCGCTGGTTAAATTAACGCATTAAAGTAAAATATTTCTTCAAGAGACATCTTTTTCATTCAAAATTATTACATTATTCATCGGTGAATGGACATTTGTAAATTTCGAATGCTGCCATTTTAAATTTCGTACTATTCTAATATCCAGAAGGGCTGATTCAATCCAAACATCTTGATGAACCAGGAGAAGGAAAGTCAGCCATCGGACTCTCCGACCCGCCACGAAGGCACACGTATTTAAACCATAAAACTGAATGAACGGACCGCCGCAACAGCAACACTGGCGGGAACTGCGGTTAAGAGCCATCACCGGCTACTGTACAACCCTTCCCGAAGGAAGTACGTCCCGTCATCGATGGGAGGAATCAGATCCCCCACCTATTTGTGTACCCTCCAGAGTGGCGAGATCCAACCACCATGCCGAAAGCATCTCATCCTCATTTCGAGGTGCTCCCCCCCGGGGGTACCAATAGAAAGAAAAGAAGTCTTAGCCCTTTATCTTCAAGTAATTTCAACATATTTAAAGAAGACAAATTCACATTTATAAAATGATATAGCCTGAGAATAACATCGCATAATACCGGAATTTCTTGATTAACGAAAACAAAAGGTGCGAAGTCTTTTTTTCTACATAAAAGTTTCTACATAAACAGAAACACAAGAGACGATACAAAGCGATGGTTGATACAGTACTAGGTACAAATGAAGTTATAAAAATACAAAACAAACAACACAAAGAATTGAAACTGAAATAGGACGTAGATATAATAAAAAAAAGAACGTCAGTATAGTGCTATAAAATCTAAACTTACAAAATTAATTTTTAATATGAAATTTTAAAATACGTAGAGAAATATCGTTTATATGAACGTATTTCATACCATCAATAGTTTTATTCTACCGAGCTCATAAACACAAGTAAAAAATACAAAAAATGGAAGTAAGAGTTGTAAATTCCACCATGTTCTGAATTTCCATATATATGGAAGATTTTATTGTTAAAAAAAAAGGATTTGGAACTATCCTAGAATTGGGCTTGATTATTATTTTATAGTTGTATTTGCATAACTATTTCTAGTTTTTCATTAGACTTCTTTGTAAGTCAAAATTTCGTAAATGAAACAATAATCGGTAGATTTTCTATTGAATCTGCATTTTTATTTCCTCATATACACAAAGAGACTGCTGCAATCGTCAGAAACTCCGATTGAAGATTATGACGAATATCACGTTTCAAGCCTACTTGATTCTGAAATATACTTTTTTGATGTCTGTCCGTCTACGAACTTCAGCCATCCATCTCAAAAATGTTGAGATAGATGGATATTTAGTTTAGTTTAGTTATATTAACGTCCCGTTTTGAAGCAACACTAGGGCTATTTTGGGACGGACCTCGTCATTTTGAACCGCGGTCAGATGACGAGGACGACACCTGAGCTGGCACCCCCCTCTCCACACCGCACCACACCAGCGGGAGGACGTTTGGTCATGACGGATTTAACGTGCAACAGACCCCCTTACACGACGGTTCTTCGATGGAAATGGATGGATGGAATAGATGGATGGAGATAGATGGATGGAATTCGGCATATGGATTTTACTCGAAATTTATCGATTTCTTTCAAATTTTGGACGATATCAAATTTTAGAAAGTCTGTCTGTCCAGCTGTACGAATATAAAGGAACAAGATATCTACAATACGAAACAGCTAGACGGAACGTATCAGATTTGAAGCAGAATCCATCTAGGGATTGGCCGTTTGTTTGTCTGTATTTTCGCATACTTGCAAACGCTATATCTAGGAAATCGACTTAAATAAATGAAACTTGGTATATGATCTTAAGACTACAATTGTAATTATATTTCACACTTTGGTTTCAATCGACCTGAAAAAAAAGCTCGGAAATACATATTCGATTTTCTAATATTTGTATCAATGATTAATTACCAATGACCGTACATTAGATTCCGTAAAAATATCTAGATTCATGCCAAAGCTCAATCTTTTATAATTATTGTTCGCTTACGGCATGCAGTCAATACGGAAGTTCTGGTTTTTCTTATTATATTATGAAGCACACAATTCTCATGTGTAAAAATAAAAATCCGAGCACTCGTGATGTCCTTGGTTTTGTCGAAGATTTTATCAAGGAGGGGATTAATATCCTTATTAAAGAGCATGCGAGAAAGTTCCGAGGATTCTTCATCCTTTATACTTTTTTGCATAACGTAACCGTATATCAAAAGCAAAATTTTAAACGGCGGTTGTATTTCAAACTTCACATTATTTGTTTCTTAATTTAACTCCTTTTATTCCATAAATTTCAAATTTTTCAATCATTATTTCAAACCATGCAATATATTATAACAAGAATCCTCCAGCATCTGGCACCTAAAGGTCATCGAAGCTAAACTTCGTCTTACGCTAATATTAGATGATACTGCATCAAGTAATACTTTGAAACAGTGACCCCCCTCCCCCCAAAAAATCAGCTGTACTAAGAGTATTAGGCACTCACCATCAGTTTTTGGCCTTGACTGACAGCCTCTTTGACCACATTCGCTTTCGATCGAGTGATACTATATCAATTTAATTCAAAGTATCGCATTAATATAGTCTATTTTACCGTTCTATCTCTGCGACGATATTAGCAAATGTTATTAGTTTTTAAAAATATGTATTTTTTATGCACATCCATACTTTTATGTAGCGGTGAGCATACCACTGAAAAATCCTTGTCTTCTTCTCCGCCGATTATATATCAACGTAGTCATTCATTTCCTTTTCTCACCCACCCATAAATCATTATCCAAACCAAGGATATCAGCACATCGTCATCAATTCCTACTCTGAAGAAATGGAATCCCAATTTGTGCCAGTATACCTACCAATCTCGATGAAATTGCAAGAATCGATACCGGTGAAGTACTCGGTTCCATTCCAAAGGGGAAGGAATCGGTTATTGATTATATCAGATACAGACCAGTATCAGTATCAATTTGTATCTGACTTTGTGTCAGGTACAAATTTGTCGAATTCAACTTTGTGTCAATTTCAACCTGTACCAGGTACAAAGTCAGGTGCATACAGTATCAGTATCAACCTGTACCTGATACAGCAAATCCAGATATCAATCCAACTCTAGAAACATTAGGCAGGTATCATGGGACCATGAAATGATTCCACTAACCATTTTAAACAAGATATTTCTGTTTTCGGTGGTATGAGATTCGATGAACCACCGGTTTTTAATGCACAAGTAAGTCTTTTTTTAACACATTACTTTGATTTATGTTTGCCATTTGAAGTTTATTTTGATTTATTTTTCTGTGAATATAGGACACATCTATTAAATTCTTTTCAGATTATTACTTCATATTTTGACAATATCCAATTTCAAACTTTCTTCAAAGATGTATCCATGTTAATAATTCTGTTTTAAATAAAAGAAAATTTCTTTGCACAATAATAGTTTCTAAAAATGTACAAAGTATTTAATTTAAAAAGATTAAATAAAGTATGCTCTACATTTTAAGTTTCCCTACGCAAACTTTAAAGCAAAGATATAAGGAGATATTTCCTCATCCCACCATTACAATCGGTGCAACAATTAAGCTTAAATAAACTTTGATTACCGTTACGAAACTACGACTTTAGGTCATTCACTGTATCCACCGATGCGGCTATTAAAACTTAATCGTTATCAGTCGTTAGGAAAAGTTTTCAAACAACTAGAATGAATTAAACTACACTTGCTGCGAGTACATACAAGAAGTATTATTAAATGTTTAACCCATAAACCAAATTTTTTTAATACCTATATTAAAGAAAAGGAGTTTATCTTGATAACTTTCGTTCCAAAGATATTATTCACTCAGTATAATCCAATGCCAGGTACATTAAAAGCAAAAAAAGACACACCTACGAAATTAAGCAGAACCATTTTGACTAATGATGGCACATGATCAGTAAATCATTACTTTTATTTTAACTGTAACCTTACTGTTGCTTACTTTTTATTGTAGATAAGTTCTTTGTGAATAACAATGGCGGTAGATGGTACTTAAAACAAATAAATTGCTTCATTTCATAAGGGAGGTAACTTTGTTTGTTAAAATGAGTAACACAACCTTATTTATCTTTCAAGAAACGTAATTCACTCTTCTAAACGAAGAGTAAAGGTACGAAAGTGACTGTAAACAATATCTGTGTGCTAATTTCTTTTCCATCTATTGTTCAAGGAAGTAAATATTTATATTTAAGAAAATAAATAATTATATAACTCAGTGGGTTTTGATTTTTTTAACATGGCTTTGTCATAAATCTTTATCAAATCTAAATAATTTAGCTAATTATTAAAAGTTTTTTTTAACTAAATATACTCGTACCAAACGGAACTAAGTCTCATTAAAACAAGTTAAACCAATTTTAATGATGTTACAGACATCATTTAAAGTTGTTTATGCTAATTATAATTGACTCATTCTATTTGATACATTTATCTCATCCACTCATAAATCGGAAAATTAAAATTTGTTGGTAAATAAAGTACTCATATTTTTAAAAAATGCTTCGTTTCAGTAAAAAAATAAAATATTTATTGCAGTTTAATCATTTCCACTTTAATTTAAAGCATATATTTTACGGGAGCTAACAGAAAATTAGAGAGATACATATTACGTTATGGCTGGCTGAAGGCCTTTATAATATTATGAGTGAATTATATGACTATTAAAATTTGAAGTTTTAAAATATTTTAATGAAGAAGCAATTAAAATGGGAGTTTCCATTTTAATTGGAATGGGATAAAATATTTAATTATTAAAATTTTAACTTGCATTAAGATTGGCGAACCGGCTAGTGATATATAAAGGCGAAGTATAAATAATATTTATTCTATGTTTTTTTACTTTATTTTTAAGTATACTTTAGGATAGACAATATTTTTTTGTTTTTCCGTCTTCAGCAAAAACAAATAAATTTCATGGCTGTCCGATTCATGAGCATCCAACATACTACTTGCCATGTGAAAAACATGGATTTTTCTAGGTTCAAAGCAAAGTTAAAAGCATAAGTTGGTAAAGTTAAAGAAGCAAAGTTAAACTAAGTTGGCAAAGTTTTATCGCCATCGGATGAACAGTACAGCAAAAAATACGAACAAACAAGCATTCATTTTTATGTATTAGATTTGGATATACCATTGAAGTGCAATTTTCGTTATTGATTTCATCTACTTAATTATGTCCCTGAGTTTGAATTTTCCAACATTATTTTTTCATTTTCTTTTGGAACCACTTTTTTTGCAAGTTTCGGGTGAAATATTTAATCTCTACTAATAATAAAAGTAAGTGAGTGAGCACGTCTATGCTGCATATTGTGAGTTCTAAAGGATAAACCGTTTGTTTCAGAGTTATCAAACTTAGTACATATATGTTTTGAATGGTGAAAATGCGCATTTCGGAGCAATTTTTTAAAAACTTTAATTAAAATTCTATTTATTTAAAAAAATTAAACGAAATTTGGGTACTTTTCCTCAAAACATTCAAAATTTTTACAACACGAAATTTACTATTGAACCATTTTGAAATTTAAAAAAATTGTCTTATTTTTGTTTAATTTTTGACAACAGATTTCATTGTTTCCAAGAAATTCAATCTGTTTTAATTATTTTATAAAACATTTAATCGCGAGATTTTCTTCCATTGTTGAATGTTAAGGTAAAAAATTCTCTTTGATATCTCTGTAGTTTACATGACGAATAAGAAAGACTTACAGTACTTACTATAAAAGTTAGAAGATAAATGAGATCACATACTTATGTTTTTAACAACGCTTTGGTGTCAAGTGCTTGAATCTGTAAGAATAGTTCACATACACAAAGAATAGAACAATAGCAAAACAGTTAAAGTAATAAGATTTTAATATTGTAGTGAAAGCTTATAAGCCAGTTAACAGCTACGCTACTCGAGCAATTGCTTTTGTATTGTGGTCATGTTACTGGACTGCGAACCACAAGGTCCCAGGTTCTATCCTCGCTCATCACAATCCGCCACAATATGTATATGCTGGTAGATAATCAGCATATAGTTAGCCTTTCTGATTTTTCCACAATTCTTCTAAAAGTAAAACAGTCTGCATGCGTTATTTGATTCTTATCATTTGCAACATCCAGAGGAGAAAAATAAAAACTTAAATCATGCGTATGATGCATATTCAATGTGTTTTTTTTTCCCATCACCCATTTCACCTTTTATTCTCTTGTTTTGGTCTACGTGACAATCAAAATATTTGCATATTCATTAAATACTCAATAACATCTTTTCTTTTTAAATGTGAAATATTCAGTCACTCAAAATTTACTGTTCAAGTTAATATGAAGTACAAGTGTATATACATATTATGGTGAAGATGGCGCTACAATGCTGTAACAGACAAAGCGCTAAAATTTACCTCTTAATTTTTTTTCATCATCAAATGTTTTCACTTTTTCGAGGAAAACGGGAAATAGAGAGAAACAAGTTTTTTCCCTATTTTTTTCATTTTATTGTTCAGCGAATTGTCATTTATAAATATTTTCCTCTTTGCTAGTTGTCTAGACAGGTAAAAAAAAATAGTAGCGGTGTTTTTAAAGACAGTCGATGACAGATAAAAACCAAATAAAAACAAACTTTTGAATAATAACGAATTTTATCTTTTTTTATTAGACATCAACAGCAGATTTAAAGAAACTATCATTCCTAAAATCCTTTTGTTTGTTATTTAATAGTCGTAATTCTTTGTTGACACTTTTTTTATGCGAATTTCATTCCGCATGAGAAGTTATGATAATTTAAAATTCATGGATTTATATGTAACTCTTAGAACTTGTACAACAATTATATTGCATTTTATTAAAAGCAAAAGATTGGTTTTAAACATTTTAATCATAAAAACTGTTTACGATACATTAAAGCTTATCGTTTCATGGGAATTATACTTATAATTAAAATTCTTAACAGCAATGTAGATTATCAGCAGTTTGAGTAATTTTTTTTATCATATATTCTTTCTACAGTGAAGTACAAAATCATTCCCTCAAATTGAATTAAGTTATATGTTTCTCAGCATATGATATATTTGATCTAAAACAATTTTCATACATTCAGCGTTAAAAATGCCCTCTTAAAAGAATTATTTTTAAAAAATAAAAGCAGCTTCAACCATCTTCAGTTTACTGAAACTACATTCGCAAGATGCTAATTTCACTGGTATTGTCATAAATATTCTGTTATGTTTAAATAAATATCTCCTAATCCTTTCTCTCAAATGTTTTTCGTCAGTTCTTTCACTTGGAATTTAGAAATAGCTACTTAGTTAACAGATTCCACTATAGCTCCTGATCTTGTAGCGGATTAGCAAAAACAAAATTGAAGAATTCTTTTTTAAATTATAACTGTTTGTTTGACTGTATATTTTTTATTTTCCAATTTTTCATTGTTAACTGTATTATATATATATTTTTTTTACTTAAGCATCAGATTAACTGTAACTGTGACGCAGAACACTTTCGCTTGTATTTTATTTTTATTCTCTGTGGTGTTCTTATATTTTCAATGTTCTTCGGAGTTGATTAAAATAAATATTTTTGTAGTTAAAACGATGGGAACGCAATTTTTTTTAAACAAGTTAATTCTTCATTGTGAACTACATTTTAAGAAACTTTATTATGGAGATATGCTTTTAATATTTAATATGGAGATCAAAAATACTAAACTCCATAATTTCGACTAAATTTTGTGTAAAAATTAGCTGCATGTTATTCAAGATATGATACAGAGCTTTCATTTAAGGCACTTTTTTCCGGAAGTTACAGGAAATGAAATAGTATAATATATTTTCATTTAAATTATTATTTTATCAAATATTTCGGATCATTGGAACTCTAACGATTTTTTAGCACAAAATGTATGTTTTTCGTCTCTTTTAACAGAGAAACAGCTTTGGAACAGCAAATTCAATAAAATATCAAGGATAGTATTTTTTTTCTTATAGCGTTTTGTCAATATAGTCTAATTTTATTAATACATCAGATCACATTTCAAAAAGGCACATAAATTCGCAATTAATATGACTGAGAATGATCGTAGCATCAAATGTTGTGGAAATCTTGTCCAATTCTATCGAATAATGTCTTATGTAGAGATACTACGCAACCTGTTGATTTTTACATAACTTTTATAGGCTGGAAGTATGATAAAAAAGGTCCATATATTTTACCAGGCAAACAGCTGGATCTAAGAGTTAACAAAATTTGGAGCGAAGTTCTAGTATAACAAATGTTCGGTAAAACAAAAAAATTTCAAAATTTTTATACTTTTAAGCATTAATTTCTGCACATATTATCGTACAAAAATTATTTTTTTCACACCTTTAACATTAAAAAATATTAGTTATTCTAATTTTATTTCTGAATTTTTTTTAATTATATAAATTGAAAAAAAATATTTTAACCATATTTTTCATTATTTTAGCAAATGGGCTTGTTGCGGATTGCGATGAGCTAGGATAGAACCTGAGACCGTGTGGTTTGCAGCCGAGTAACATGACCACAATACAAAAGCAATTGCTCGAGTAGCATAGCTGTTAAGTGGCTTATAAGATTTCATCACAGACGCTCCCTCCAGTGAATCAGGTGAGATGAACGATACGGCTGTTGAGTGGTGATGTATTTAGCTGAGTCTAATGCGCCTGTACCCATTTGAGTAGCGCCAAGCGTTATGGCGAGCGAGCGTGTGTGGGTGAGTGGTTGCTGTTGCTGCGTCCAATGAGTCTGACGATTTTGGGTTGCTGCGTCAAGTGAGTTCTGACGACTTTGGGTTGCTGTGGGTAGATGGTGCCACAACAGCTGTACGAAGGTCCATTGTCCGAGGTCACCAATGTGGTGAATTGAAATGTGAGAGAATAGAACCTGGGAACTTGTAGTTTGCAGCCCAGTAACATGACCACAAAACAAAATCAATTGCTCGTGTAGCGTAGCTGTTAACTGGCTTATAAGCTAGTCACTACATGCTTCTACATATGCTACAATCTTCCTATTCCGAAAAACCAACATATGTGGGCACAGGAATCGCTATTATTACTTATTATGGAATGGCAGCAATCAAATGTAAACATATCAATGTACAAAATTTTCAGCAGTCTGCTTTATTCAACGTTTTTACAGCTGTATTTAATGCAACGCTTCGCTGATTAAATAAAATTAATGCTGTTCGCCTCGTCAAACGCTTCTTTCAGTCGGGAGATGTTAAAAAATGAGCATTAACGGGTAAATTTAATAATCGAGAGTCGCAATAGGCTCAATACTCACTATTGTTGACTTTTTAGGCTATTAAACGATTAACATGGAATGCATTTTTTAAAAATTTCACATCTACCTACGACTTACTTCTGGAAATGCCGGCGTCCTGGCATATGGGTAGCGCGTCTTTCCCGTGATCTGGGCGTCCTGGGTTCGAGTCCCGGTTTGGGCATGGTTGTTCTTCCTGTTCTATCTGTGAGATGAGTGAATGTGCCCTCCTGTAAAAAGGGGTTGTGCAGGCGAATGAGTGATGCGTGAGTGGCAAAGTCGTACTCTTGGCCCTAGTTGGCGCTGCTATAAAAAATAAGAGACGCTCCCCCTCAGGCTTAAATCGCTGTCTTCGTAACAGCGGGCTTGTCAGTGGCAAGTGCCATAAGAAACAAACAAACAACTTATGGAAATAGATGACTTCCAAAACTATTAATTCCCTTATTATAATTAATTGCATTATCTTAAAGCTCAAAAACATCACCTCTTTATCCATATCGATTTCATTTCTGCACAGTTCTTTTCTTCACTTTTAATAAATTCAAGTTTAATTTACATTGTCACAATGCTTTTAATATTATGAAATTTAAACTCATCCATCAAAATATTCAATCGCGTGCTTTTGCCATTGTTAAAATTAAAATAAAAAAATACTATTTTAATCACTAATTCCAGAATAAGACTTGGGCCGCGGTGGCCTGGTGGTAAGGTTTCGGCTTCGGAACCGGAGGATTTCAGGTTCTTGACCCGATTCCACTGAAGAACCGTCGTGTAAGGGGGTCTGTTGCACGTTAAATCCGTCATGATCAAACGTCCTCCCGCTGGTGTGGTTTGGAGAGGGGGGTGCCAGCTCAGGTGTCGTCCTCGTCATCTGACCACGGTTCAAAATTACGAGGTCCGTCCCAAAATAGCCCTAGTGTTGCTTCAAACGGGACGTTAATATAAACAAACCAAACCAGAACAGGATTTTCATTTCCGTTTCTATTCCATAGTATATACACTTTGTATCCACAATAATTTGCTGCTAAATTTCATATTAATAGTTTAATAGCCTAAAGAGTCAACAATCTTGGCGAGCAAGCTGGTCGCAAAAGGAGGCTAGTTTTATTAAACACAATTTACGTGGACACGTTATCGCTGCTATATAATTAAAAGTAAACTTTAAAAATAAAATAAAGATAGACGGATCAAGCTAATACATTATCATGCTGCGTCGCTTCAGTTTAAAGACAGAATCTTAACAGTTATTTATGCTTCTTTCCTACCTGTACCATTTACAGTTTGTATTTCATATGTATTGCAATAATGGTTGAATGACTGATTATATGATTGTGATTAAATTATTTTTATGTCATCAAATATTGATCTATTTTCTTATATTATACATTTCGACTATATCCTGTATTGTTTCTTTCCCCTTGTTTTGAAACGCACACAGGCATTTAAAAAAAATAATAAATAGAAATTCTGACCATTCGTATTACTGTATAGTACAGAATAGTAACCAACGAGTAGATTAAAGAGGTAATTCATTTTCATTCCAATCACTCATATTCTTCCTATATATGTTACTTTTCATTACTCTCTGGAACTTTCAGAACTGGCTACCCGGGAGTTCATTCTAAAATAGATCTTCCACGAATCTTACTTGCATACGAGGAAATTTTTCCTTTTTCACTGATAACAACTCTCATTTGTGTGATTTAGACCGTGACTGAAGGTACTACCACATCAGATTCACCCACTTTATGCAATTCATTTTGTGTATTCTTTGATGAAGGTATATGCTCTTTTATTCCGTCTCATGTCGTTTTAACTTGTCACCTACTTTCAACATGCGAAACATCACAAGGATTTGAAGATGTTTCTTGTATAACTTTCTGAGAAGGAAACACTAATCCGTTAATCGATGTTGCTATTTTTTGAAATTTTAAAAGATGATTTTCACGCTTTATCTGGGTTTCATTAGAGATAGTTTGAGATAAAATTTTATTTCAGATAATATTTTAGAAGTCCATAATTTTACGCATTTATGGAAATTTTTATTTTTATTTTTATTTTTTAGCATGAAACGACTTACCTGATTCGTATATCGAATTGCAGAATTTTTAACATTTGAATCTGTACTGAAGCCAAATATGCAACTACTTTAGCAAATCGAATTTTGGTGAAAATATCGAATATTTTTTATTCAATATTTATAATTTCTGAGCCGTTTTCATCAACCCCTTTGGATTTTGTTTCTACATTCATTCTTTGAAAAATAATTTTTCTTGTATTTGTGCAATATATATTTTAATTCTGTTTTCTCAGATTTCAAATTTTGTTAAGATCTTTATACCAAAAATCTTATAAATTAAAATGTAATGCATCTTTTTTTGCTCAAATGTGTTATAATAACTTCTCAATATAATCTGCGGTTTTTGAATGGCATAATAAGCAATATACTTCTTTAAAATATATTACAGCCCTCTTAATATTTCATTATACGGAAAAATGGAGTAGTTTTGGCATTTATCAATCTAGCACCAGCATTTAAAAATTGGATAAAAATATTTCTTAACTCAAAAACTAGATAATATATATCTCAAGTTATTTGAAAGATTTTGTACATATCGTTTGATAAAACTTTTAAGCAAAAAGTATCCAAGCCAGAAGTTCTTTGCTTTATACATCTTTTTTAGCACTCCCCTCACCCCACCCCCGAAAACGATATTTATCCCCAAAATCATTCTTGGTTTTTAACCAATATACTTTTGTTTCTTAGGCATTTCTACATTTTATTTTATGGAAACTTTAAGGAATATAACTATTTTATAACATTTTTCAAAAATTTCATCTTAATCGTACTCACATGGCATAAAGGAAAAAAATAGCTTGGGCATGCTTAAGTATCTCGAGTGTTTTTTATACTCTTGTAAGTACTGAAACTATAATGAATGGTAAAATAGGATGCGTGATCCAAATTGGTAATTTACTGGATTAAAAAGTTAAATCCAAAAGGTATTAGTATGTTTAGTCCAGTTATATCAATGTCCCGCTTTTAAAGCGTATGAAAAATATTTGGGGAAGGGTATCAGTATTTTCATTCACAGCCAGATGACAAGGATAACTTAACACCTCTCTCTCTCTAAGAATCCTCTAAGTATCAGCAGGCGGACGTTCATCATCTTCATAAAATTTAAGTCGTATCATATCAACATGTACAGCAGATCTTGCGTGAAATCGGGTTTTGAACCCGTAATCCTTCAACCTGAAACTCGAAATCATATCACAAAGCCTGTGCAGGCCAAAATATGTTGGATTCGATCATCACGTTGTTCATTAGTTTTTCCGGATTACAAAAAAAAAAAAAAAAAAAAATCATAAGTATTATAATTCATAAAAATATCGAGAGATTAAAAATAATATAAGAATTGCACAGCATTAGTTGTCACTTGAAAAAATTGGAAATTTTAGTAAGGCATAATTTTCTAGAAAAATGCATTTAACCCTTTCTAGGGCCGTAGGAAGTATGCTTCCCACCAAATTTATCAATCTTTGTATGAAATTATGTAGGTTGGCATAAGTTCTGACAAATCTTTTTAGAAAGACAGAAACTTAGATGCTCAGTTCTTTCTCTCACACAAAATGATGTGTCTTGATTTGTTACTTAATTATTAATTAACCAAATTAATTAATCAAATTAAATTTGTCTAATAAGCTAAATGAATCAATTTTCTTATTCTAATTTCAAGCCTAAAATTATTTTAACATAATATGACTAGAAAAAAATGGCCCTTTAAAGGGTTAAAGGATTTATCGTATGATTGTATATTTCCAGAGATATTGAACTTTAAATAACTAAATTTATTCCTAATTATTAAAAATAAGAAAAAAATGATGATAGGAAAAAAAATTAATAATTAAAAATAAGTTTGATAAGAAAAAAGGGAAGAAATAGAAAAAAAATTGATAATTTAATAAATAAATAATAAAAATATATGCGTTCCAATTAATAATCTTGATTTATATAAGGAATAAAAATAAACTGCTATTAAATTCTAGATTATTTAAAAAAAATGTTTTTAGATATTTTAATAATTTGAGAATTGATGTCATACAACAATTGATTACCAGAAGATACTCTACTGATATGAAGAAATAAGTCTCAACATTTTATTCACAAATATATAATTATGAAACTAAGAAACAAAACATACATTTTAAACAAATATATTTATAGATTTAGCTTTTCCTTCCTCTCATTACTTATTATTCATCAATTGTAATTTCATTTCTATCAGCAATTCATTTTTTTAAAATTTTTAGCTCTTTGTTTTTTAAAGTTTTTTCTCATCTTTTATTCAAACTATATGTTCTAAGACAAAATGTGACTAAAAATTGAACATAAATAAAAAAAAAAATTATTAAATAATGCATGCACAAGTTTCTCTGGCGAATGGAAAATAATCATTTTTGCATTCGTTTTTAACATAATGACAAATTACCTATTTTAAGCAAATGAAGCCTCATTCCAATGAAAAGTATGTTTACAAAAATATGCAATGATTGTTTTCCTTTTTTTGAATAATTTATGCCAAAAGTTTTAAATAATTTTTGGATTATTAGTGACATTGATTAAAAATTGTTATGTTCAGCAAAACCGATAAAAATTTTTTAAGTACTTTTAATAAACTTGTGAATTTTACTATCTTTTTATTAAAATACATAATAAATTTTTAATAAATTGAGATTTGAATATCCATTCAGAAATATCGTAATATGATAATATGTCACTTAAGTTTTATTCATCGTATTTTTTTTTGTAATTCATCCTTAGTTATATAGTATTGATAACATGCAAAAAAATTGCATTTGATAGCTACGAGTCATTGGCTTGTGCATAAATTCAGATATTGAAACAATAAAAATCACAGTTGTAAAATAATCTTTTAAAAGCACTTTGAATTAATTAAAATTAAGGGGAAAAATTATATGAAATTGTGACAAGCATCACTGAAAAGCTTTTTTTTTTAAAATCTTATTTTAAAGAGGTATAAAAATAGTTTTCTTATGATTAAATTCTCCGAAGTTATTGAGAACAAATCTTATAAATATAATTAAAATTTTGGAAAATTCTTTTTTAGTGAGCTTTCATTACCTAAGAAATAACTTACGAGCTCAATTTGATAGCTCTAAATCCAATAATCTATCTAGTGGAAATGTTTTAAAAGAATTTTTCATCACGCAGTGGAGATATAATATGCCAGGTAATATAGTACTATCATGTTAAAATAGTAATAGGACAGATGATGCAATTTCCCTTCAACTTTTTCGTTAATGAAGTCAAATATCTAAGAATGGTAATTTTCCTCTTTTATGTATGTATCAAAATGTTTGAGGCTAGAAATTCAGCTTCAAAGTAATTACATTAATATTCCACTTACAAACAATTTATTTATAATATGCGGCAGAACTCTTTGGGAAGGGGAAGAGAAGAGACAGCCTCACAGATTGATAATCACTGTTGTTGTCTCTTATGGCACTTGCCATGGACAAGCCCGCTGTTACGAAGACAGCGATTTAAGCCGGTAGGAGAGCGTCTTTTGTTTGTAGTAGTGCCAACTAGTGCCAAGAGTACGACTTAGCTACTCACGCATCACTCATTCGCTTGCACAACCCCTTTTTACAGGAGGAGGGAACACATTCACACATCTCACAGATGAAGAACAACCATGCCCGAACCGGGACTCGAACCCAGGACGCCCAGATCACGGGGAAGACGCGCTACCCTTATACCAGGACGCTACCCCCATGATTGATAATCACTGAAATATGGTAGTAAAGAAATTTTGCATTATACCAGTATGATGCAATCTGGTAGGTTTTAATAGTTATATGAAAGACTTCTAATGTTTTGAAATATTTCCTTTTACTTTAAGTAGAGTATTGTAATTTATTTATTTTGCATATTTGGATAAATTTTAGAATGGAAAGACAACTTTTTTGGACAAAATTACCACACTGTCTGTCCGTACAAAAGCTGCATTTGGACTAGAACACACCTACTTAAGATACTTTTAAGATAAGGCTACTTTTAAGATAAGGCTACTTTTAAGATAAGCCTACTTTTAAAATAAGGCTTTTCGTTTATTTGCCCAACCTTTTTATGTCTACTAACCAGCTTTTCAATTTTTGTTCTCACAGGATACGAACCATTCATTTATATTTTCCTTGTCTTTTTTTTTCTGCTAATTATGAATGAAAAAAAAAAAGTTTTTTCATGGGAAGATAAAAAGAGAACATAGGTAAATAAAAAAAAAGGGGTGGAGTAAGTTATGATGCAGAGGACGTTGCAAATAAAACGTAGTGTTTATTAAGGATTTTGCACTGTTAATCTCAGGTGATCTTTGCATTCGAAAAATGCTAAAATAAATTTAATTTTTGAAAAAAATAATTTAAAACAAAAGAATTATCTCGAAAAATCTGTTAAGTTACAGCACAAATATAAGCCAAGGTCATGCCATATAACGAGTTATATAAAAAAAGAAAATTTCGCTTCACAAGATGATTCCGATGAAGAAAATCACCCGGTCTAAGAGAGAGAGTACCTGTGACCTTGAAAGCAGGGAGTGGTCACTGGGAAAAAACACACCTGCGAAATATTCCTTGCAGGAAAATCTCCTCCGATATTTCCGCTTGATCGTATTACGTTAATTTGGTGTGAGGCGAATTTTGAAGAGTTTTGCGCAACGTCAAACGGTTACCTAAATGATGCAATGGTGTATCATTTTTTTTTCACCCTCTTTTTCTTTCCCCTTCTGAAATTAATCGGTTGCATCTCCTTGATATAAATGATGAATGCAGACATGCTCGCTTTTGCGAAAGTTTTAAAAATATGCATGTTACAAAACAGAATATTCTATTCATCATGTTTTCATATTCAAAAATATTCTATCATACATTTTTCGAAAAATTTACAATTGAGTGTTCAAGAAATATTAATTTAAAGATTTTTTTGATATAATTATTTCTAGTTTATTTATTGAAAATATTAAGTGAACCCCAACATTAAGAAATGGGGAGTTGAATAGTTTGGAATCCCAGAAGGAAAATATTAAATTGGCAATATCTGATTATTTTACGATTTACTTATACTAAAGCGTGAATATATTATTTTAAAAAACAAAAATAATGTAAGATAGGTAAGTAGCGACTTTTAATAAAAAAATAGTTTATTAAAACTTTATTTCAACAAATATTATTCTAAATTATAGAGTAATATGCCAGTAATATTATAAAAATGCATCTCTAATTTCAGATAAATATTTAATATAATAAGAAATGTAAACACTTTTCCTTTCTTTGGAGAATAATGAAAAAATAAAAAATATATATTTATTGAACATTTTTTCACAAACAGGGGAAGAGTAAGATGAAAGCTTTTCAAAACCAAGCCTTTTAATTTCTGATTAAATATGAATTCATTTAAAAAAACCTACTCATTTTTGTAAATCCAGAATACATTGCATTTTTAACGTTTATTAAAACAAAACCATAATAGATACATCCAATATATATATAAATATATCGAAATTCTATTACTCCAAGTCCGATCATTACATTCTTCCATTTTAAGCCCAGAATCTCCTCAAATCTCTACGGTTACTTTCCATATGATAAACTTGCTTCTTTGAAGGCTTTAATAAATAGAAAGTGTTGGTACAAAATTAGAAACCGAGTTAATTGTTAATGGTTTTAAATTTTTATTACAGTTTTTATTTTTTTACTTTCTTGTACACGAAGTACAGAGGAAGTAGTGACATCGTCAAACTCGAGATTTTGCCGGAAGTCCGTGTATCAGAGTTCTCTAAATCCGAAAGACACATTTTTGGAAAAATGTCACTCTGTCTACCTGTGAATACAATAACTCACAAAAGCTTTGAGCAAGACAGGTGAAATTTGGTTCACAGATTTACAATCAGATTTGTAGATTTCTGTCAAATGTTGAACAAAATTCATTCCCAGAAAATCTGTCTGGCTCGGTGACCACAATAAGTAAAGAGCTAGATAGTTGGAATTCGGTACACATGTTTAGCGTCTAAAAATATAGTTTTTTTTTTTTTTTTCAAATTTTGAAACAAATCGATCAAACATTTGAACGTTTGTTGATCTGCATTTTCGTATGCTTTAAATACGGATGTCCATGATAATATATGTTATCTTGTGACTACTACAGTATTTTCGTGTCAAATGTTGATGTCAATTAACCCCAAATTATATAATTAACATGTCAAATGTTGATGTCAAGGTCCCCAAATTACATAATCGCACTTCAGCAAAATGCTAGTTTCATGTCAAAAATTTAGATTTCATAACTATTGTTGACTAATGTCATTCAAGATGTTTGTGGTCTTAAACAACTGCCATGATTTTATGCGGAGGGGGGGGGAATAAAAAATTTGGCGACTGTGTAAGAAAGCTTCAGGAAGACCACACCCGCTGGTTTAGGATTCTAACACTTCAATATTACTTCAGCAATGCATTTAGAAATCATTTCTGAAATTTATCTTCTACGTTTTATGAATTTACAGCATCAAAATGAATCAGACTGATTTGTTCATCACATAGGCATGAGCTTATTCTTCTTGCGTTTCTATTACTCTGCTTTAGTTGAAACTTTCCCTAGTTCAATCAGGAACCGCACCCTTTCCTCTAAAGGGTGGATTCGTGTCAAAAAACGGCGATGACCCGCCATAACCCCATTCGGAACCAATACAGTTCACCACAGCACTGCCCGAAATTCGATACGTGAGTTATTCTTCCTGTTGCGTTCGAAACATCTCAACTTGCCAGGAACTTCGGTAAGTTGTGACATTTGGCCGTGACGATGTAATAAAAAAAATGGCACACATAAATGGCGATTCCAGAAAGTTCAGAAGAAAGTAATGAACGTGAAACTCTCGGCTGACCCAAGGTTCTGCAATTGTTTTCAGGCCAGTAACGAAAAAAAGTTACTTTTTGGGGTGTATGTGTTTCTTTCCAAAGAAGTAAACAAGATTTTTTTTCTTCTTCTTTCTTTTAGGTTGTTATGTAAAAGTTGAATTAAGATGATTGGTTCAGTGAGAAAAGAATTTGAGAAATACTAAAATCATTTGAATAAATTAATGGATTGAATGAAAACGGAGATATTTGTTAGTTTTTATTAATTTGCTTGAATATGTAACCGCTTAGACGGGTTATTATCCTTTAAAAATATCTCGGATATGATTGTCACAGATAAACTATTGAAAGTTATAGTAAGAAATCTCATGCATATTAGCAGAGTGCTTAAGAATTTTTTTTAAAATACTATTTGTAGTACTCTTTAGTATATAGTAACATTAAAAGTTTTGTTTCCTTGCAATGGGATCTTCTCTTATCCATAATTTTCACAGAGATTCAAATAAAAACTGATCACTAAAATTGGTTCGAAATTCGAAACAAATAGTGATTCACTGACAGATAAAAAAGTACTATGCGATATTAAATATAAATAAAAATAATCCTGGCAGAAAATGTTACTAATAACTTCCAAATGAAGTGAGAATTTTTGGAATTAGCAGACCTCAACTCATTAGCCTTTACTACAATCTAAAATAAGTCGAAATTTAAAAAAGAATCTTAATACATTATGGAGCTTATTATTCTGTAACTAATTTTTATTCATGAGTAGCTTTATACAACCTATAAATCAGTCAGCTTAAACAAAGGAAAACCCTGTCTTATTTGCTAGATGCCAAAATAAAAGTTGGGGTATTACATTCTATAACGGCTGCTTAATTAACTAACTGATTAATTTAACTACGACGATAGACGATTATATTATAGATTCCATTGCAATAAATTTAAAACTAAACTATATCTCATACCTTCTGTCATCTAAAAAGTTGGTCTCAGACTCATAGCAGCTAAGCACGAATCTTTTGAAATTAATGAAATTCTAATAAACTATTATATAAAAAAATTAAAATGCCACAACATATTTGAAAAGTTAGAACTTTTCGTGAATCCAGCTGTAATGGATATTTATAAGCATAAAATAGTATTAAATGAGCATTCAATATTATTGTTTACTTTAGGTCTATAAGGTATTTATATATAATTAAAATAAATAAGCAAATGTAATCTCAAAAGGAAAATCTCGCAGGAAAGTATTTACCATTAACGATTGGGTGATCAGAATAATAAAGATAAAATGTGATTTTGATCTCAACAAATTAATCCGAAATAAAAATTAAATAATAAAAATTTTGAATATTTGAGACATTTCTTTAATAAATCACAATGAAATAAAAATCGAAGCATACTATACACTAAGAGTGTTAAACAAGAGGCACGCGGACCACATGCAACTATCTTTGCATAGGGTCCGCTTCTCTATACTTTGTATACGAGAAATATAGGGTGTTCATTAATTATTGTCGGGGTTTCCGTACCTCATAACTTTCGAATAAAAAATATTACGCAAAAACCGATTACGTATTCGTAAATTACAACTCAAAGAATTTTATTAATGATATTAAAGTGTAAAGCTTGCACAATTTGCACTTTGTAGGCATTCAGCTGAAGGCGATTATATATTCGTAAATTCGCTGAACAAATTTTGACTCGAATTGAGGATGATGAAAATTACCTTCGGAAATGGTTCTTCAGTGACGAATCCACTTTTTATGTGTCAGAAAAAGTGTATAAACATAACTGTAGAATATGGGGCTTGGAGAACCCGCACGATTATCAAAAGTCAAAATTTGTTCAGCGAATTTACGAATACATAATCGGCTTCAGCTGAATGCCTACAAAGTGCAAAGTGTGCAAGCTTTACACTTTAATATCATTAATAAAATTCTTTGAGTTGTAATTTACGAATACGTAATCGGTTTTTGCGTAATATTTTTTATTCGAAAGTTATGAGGTACGGAAACCCCGACAATAATTAATGAACACCCTATATATATAACGATTTTCGTACTCATCAAATACCAATTTATTTTCCAAGCATTTTTATCATCTGTATGTTTAACTTATCTTTTTCTTTCTATTATACGAAGAAAGATTTTTATAAGTGTCAAAGAATACGTACGCGAATTTTTGATGCATCATCAGTACATTTCCTTAATTTAAAGGAACATATTTTTGGAATTATATCTGTCTGCAAACACAGCTTAAGCAGCTGGTTTAAACATTAGGAGTTAGCACTTCACTTCTGATTATTAATTAGAAGTAGAAATCATTTTATTTTTTCAAATGGAATTTAAAGACTGGACTGCTTTATTTAATTTTTTTTTGAACGGAAGTACAGTCATTTTTCATAATTAACTTTTGACATAAAAAATAAAAATTCAGCATTATCATGACAGCTACGGATTCTTTTTTTTATGTAGAAATTAACCCTATAGTGAGTATTAAACCCACGATATTTAATAGCAGATGAATGTTATGAATGGGGACGCGGAACGAAAACGCCCAGATTAACCTCTGTGAACTACTTGTCGCTTTGAAAGTCGATGACATGTGTATATGACCCTGTTAGAGAAAGAAATTGAATAATGTTCTCAGGATTTAGTTTATTTTGTTTCTAAACGCATGAACTTCCTGAAATGAGTAATTATTAAAGAATTTCCGTGAAGTTTGATAACTATTTTTGAATATATATAGTTTAAAATTATATATAGTTAATTTCTATTTAATCAATGCCCTAAAAATAATTCCTTGATCATTCGAAATCTGACTTACTTGCAATTTTATCTTCAGGCTTGCGAGGGTTATTGTTTTCCCACAATGATCAAAATGTTGTATCATCATAATTCCTTTCTAAAGCTATTATTGTTCAAAATTCTTTCTTAGGGTCTCTTTTTCCTTCTTTCTGTCTTCTTATTCGGTTCTTTGTAATGCGCTCGTCATAGCTTTTAAAAATTCTTGATATCAGATAGAAATATGATTATTTTTTAAAAATTAGGAAAATAAAAATCTGTTTAATAAGAGCTCGGTAACTGTTTTTATAAAGAATATTTTAGAGTGTCAACACACACACACACACACACACACACACACACACACACACACACACACACACACACACACACACACACACACACACACACACACACACACACACACACACACACACACACACACACCTTTATTAGTAGTAGAGATTATTTTATCTTTAGAATTATTGATTTCCGAGATAGGCAATCAACTAAAATAATAATTATAGTAAAAGATCAATAAAGAACTGCAGTTTAGTCTGTAAAAAATATTTAAAAACTTTGTAAATAGAATTTTTCAATGTTTTTTTAACATTGCAATTATGTTTCTTAAGAGTCATCAAAGCATAGAATAAAATATTATGTTCGATTATATATCTCAAAATTTGCGGACTGATTTGGCGAAAATACCGCCTGATGAAAACTGTGATAGGAATGCTACCCCCTTCGTTTTGACCCTGTTTATTATCCTTCTAAAATAGTTTAGAATTAAAATACACCAGAGAAAATAAAAGTGCCAATCAGTATTTCCCTGTTATTGTGGACGATATATATAAAAACAAATTTGCACTTCAGGAACGTGTGTTTTTAATATATAAGGGTTGATAGATGCCTAGATTTAATAAAAAGTTTAAAAGTTTCTTTCACTTTCAATTTTATTAAATATTTAATAAAAATGATAAAAATATATCAAAGAAACAGAATCAGAAACCATCAGAATTTTACATTCTAAAAAATGAGGTTTCAAATTTAACCAATCTTATTTGAATGTTCCTACATTATTTGACAAAGTTTTTAGTACATATAAAATCAATTTTTCTTGCTGAAAGGAATAACCTTTTATTAGGGAGTTTGCAAGAAAACTTCAGGAAGACCTTTTGAGCAATCTATTTGGCTACAAAATTGCTCTTAGTTTTAATCTTTCAAACTTATACAGTGTTTCATAAAACAAAGAATATCCAAAGTTTTTCTTACAGTAGGATATGGTGTCTTCCAGAATATTTCTCTCTTTGATGTTAGAATCTTAAAATGTAAGTGCTTTCTCAAATTAAAAGTAAATTCCTGAACCACGCATTGTGAAAAGTTACAAAATTTAGAATGCAAGATAAGCTCGTAATAGTTAATTTTCATGCAATTATAACGGGCTAAAAAAATTGGCGGGATTTTTTTTTCTGTTACAGGTGACCAATGGATTATTACATGCAAGAAAAATCTTTAATTAATAACGTTCGTATTTATGCAGCTGCAATTTTCTTCGTATAATTAATCGCATCTTCAAAAGGGAGAAAAAATTTGAAAGTCAGCATTTTTTTTTTATACTGGGTCTTTGGGATGGGGAAAATTAATAGCACTGTCTTCTGATTGCAGCAAGTATACGACCTTGACCAGGGTCATTAAGAATGAAATCACCCGTTTCTTTATGGCGCTAAGAAATTTATATTAAAAAAAATCATGGGCAGTTCCTAGAAACATAAAAATGAAATTCTGTGGTTCCGAGAATGAGATTATGCAAAAATAATATAGTAACAGACAAGCCCAGAAAAAGAAAATCAAACTGTAATACAAAATGAAATAGATTGTTCCCATTTTCAGCAATTGTTGTTTTTCTCTGATTTTCTTTTTCTTTGAGGGCTTGTAACTGCATTTAGATATCTTCCTCCCTTTTTTAAACAGAAAGAAATATATTTATAAAGAATGGCCAGCCTATTTCCAAGAATATGCCTTGAAAAAATGCCGATAGTTCCTAGAATTACCATAAATTATATATTATTTTACATAATAATGGAATTTTCTCGAAATATCATGAATTTTAAGAAATTTCAATTGTAAATACAAGTTTTTTTTTTAAGAATGAGCTAAAAACATTTGTTCTTCGGATGGAAACAATATTATTTTTTTCGTCCTTATAACAATTCTTTAATGACGTGGTCTATAATCTTCAAGCGAATTCTTTTTAAAAGATCCCTATGATTCCTTTGCCTGGGTCGACTTGTGTAGAGAAATCCCCATCGGAATCTCATGGTATATAAAAACCGGGAAAAAATAGTTTCGCTCTATTTTATGTTTCTTCTGCTATTGTGTCGCGCTATGAACGGACGTGTTTTGTCCGTGCTACTTGTACATATATCATGCCTCCCGGTATGAAGGGAAAGGAAGTTAAAAATTCAAAGTGGCCGAAGAGAGAAACCACTTTTGTAATTTTAAAACTTTGCTTTATTCCATCCCGGGATGCATCATTTATGTACAAGCAAGAAGCGACGAAGCACGTCTTCTTCACAACACAAGAGCGAAAAGAGAAAAGAGCCAATGAAATATTTATCCCCATGATATTCTGATAGGAATTTCTTTATACGGTCGATTTAGTAAGGGAATAATAGAATCTTTTAAAAGAATGTCAGCAATCTTACAGCGTTTCTGTTGCATTAATTAAATAAAAAAAGGTGGAATTGGATCAGGAAATAAGAGAACATTTTAGAATGAAGTTAATATGGGTTGAATCGAGCTAAAAATTCGGAAATTAACGAGGATTTAAGTTAGATTTAGAGTTATCATTACATATATATGATTTTTACGTATATTTTTGAAGTACTTGTAAAGTAAGCGTTTTTAATCTCTGATATTCATATTTTGTCATTTATAAGCATTTATAAAGGTATTTTTTTACCTTGGTTATTATTCCAAAATTCAAAAATATCGAGTTAAACTAAAAAGTAAAAATATGCATGATTTTCAAATGAATAAAAAAACCCTACTTATATTAAATGTTATGAAAAATGGTTTACATTTGATTTTAAAAAAATCTCATAGCCGTTTTCTTTGTATAACAGATTTTTCTTTAGCTGTATTTTGGCGCCTCAAAACTTTGTGTTCAGAAATTGGCAAAATGGCTTATCTGCTGTATGACTAACTAAAAATTCCATTGGAATTAAACTGTTCACTTTAGTGTGTAATTATTCTTAAATTCGATCTAACCATTGTCATTCTCAACGAATTTTATGCATGAGAGACAAAAATAGGCTCTTAAAATTCTCGAATAAATTGAGTGAGATTAACTGAAACGGAAAAGCGAGTTTCATCATTATTTTCAGTCTGATCAATTCTTTTGTTCTTCTTTTCACAGACGTCGAAGACATCGAATATCAAGGAAAGTGAAGAAGATCTGTGATGTCCGTCTCTTATGCAAATCATTCCGAATCAATTGACCTTCAATCATTCTAAAAGAATCATCCTCTCGGATTATTTTTGGTGTTGGCCTCTACCGTCACACCTACTAAAGTGCCCCTCTGTTTGGACTTGGTAAAAATGTCAGGTAGTCTTCGACGTTCTTTTTGAGTTCGTCCTTGAAATTTAAGACCGGTCCCGCCTTTGACTTAATTTCACTATAAAAGATGAAGATGCCTCCATTTCCGAATATTTGTATCCCGAGGTCATCATCAGTTGCGGTAGATCTGCAATCACAACCGTCAAAATGAAAGCCCTGGTAAGAGATTGCAATTTGAATTTTTTTTCTTGCAAGTTCTTTGGACATGAAAATTAAAATTAATTAGATATCGAACTTTATTTGTATTCATCCTCTCCCCCCCCCTTATAGCAAGATTAATTCACTCTTGTGGTAGCAATATTGTAGAAGGAATCTTACAATGCCTTGCTTTTGGAGAGCTGTTCTACTTTTGTAATATATTAAACGGAAAAAGAATTGTAATAATGCCATGCTGTACAAGGATTCCAAATATTTTTAAACTATGTTATTTGAAAACCGCATCATCAAAATCCCATGTAATAACAATGTCGGCTATACTTGCATTATTTTGGATGTAAAAAAACATTAATGCATTTTGCTAAAACTAATTTACATCTGGTTTATATTAATTAGTTGCAAAAGATCTAATTTATTAAGAAGTTGCCGTGTCAGATTGATTTCAAAAACATTTTGCAACTTCTGATGGGGAAAAAATGTTTATATCTTTTTATCAAATTTGTAAATTATCTTAAAAATTTTAAATAATTTACATTTTAATTTGGCAGCGTAGAACAATTGAAACATTTGTTTTTTTATTTGGAAATTCTTTTGCATTTTTCAAATATTTTATTTAATCAATTTCATACATTCAGTTCATTCTTGGATTCTGTAACAAACCGCTCTTTTGCGCATCCGCCCAGAGGCGTTTATTTCGTCAAAAAAGAGGTGGAGGAAAGTTGAAAGGAGGAGATATTTGCATTTAGCAATCGGATGAACTCATATTATTCGCGGAATCAGGAGGCATGACAACCCCTAATCTTTCTGCGTACCACCTCTTAAAGAAGTGCAAGTGTTGACAATTGCCAGCCTCAGGATCCTGAAACGAATTGGAAATCCTTATAATTAAATATAATACCCCTCTCCCATATCGAGACGTCTTATGTAAGCTTACAAATTATGTCTTTTCGAACAATTAATTTTAATAAATTTCCTTTTCACACAATTAATATATTATTAACATTATTTACGTGAAACGTACTAGAACTGTAAATACATGGTAGTCAGAGTTAAGGTATCACTATTATTGGCACTATAGAGAGAAATAAAGTAACCATAATAAAACACAATCATAATGATCGTAAGAACAAATGCCACAACAAAAAATATGACGAAAAGATATATTTAATAAATAATAATAATAACGATTTTATACATTAAATTGATTATTTATTAAATTGACGTCCTACTCGCATTATGATTACTGTTGAAGCTTCATACGATGAATTAATTAAGTATACTGCGAGTTCTTCTCTCACTTTTACTGCCATTCATTTTTGGAACAAATTTGAGTCATTTTTTTCCTATGTTCTTAAAATCGTATGGTCGAAATTTGATACTTTTAGGTATTGTCTTGACCATAGAGCTGATATATAGAGCAGTATCTCAGCTCTATTGTCTTGACAGAACTCTGAATAGGAATATATTAATTTTAATCACACTAATGGCCTTTAGTGTTTTGCCGCCCTAGACAGAGCATATTATGATGCTCCTTTTTTTAATAGGAACATATAGTTTTTCTATTTCAACACATTTTTGGCATGGTAATGGTTTATTTTATAATGATTTTTTTTTTCATTTTATTAATTTTATAAATATGTTTTTGTTTTTATTTATCTATTACGATTCCAGACTAGCAGGTATTTACTTAAATTTAATACCCCTCTCCCATATCGAAACGTCTTATGTAAGCTTGAATTTTGTATACACTTATACACAATACCGTTAAAACAGATAATATTCAATGAAAATTCAATCAGAAAGTATTCAATGAGATTTTGGGGGATCAACAGAATTGCTTTGTGTTGTTAAACATATTTTGTAAATTAAAAATAATGGAAAACTAAAATGTAAATGTATACATATAGCCAACAGATATATCAATGAAGATTTCAATTCATTGCTTATATAAAGTTAGTGTCAATGAGAAAGTTGTGTATGCTATGAGTGCTCAGATTTTTATTTTCAGTCTGCACACGAGCATTTTGTGCTGCTTTTTCACTGCTTAATTTAAGTTCTATTATAATTTATGCAATTTCACAATAAACAAATAATTTTATTTTATTCCATAGCTGGCAGTTACTTTGGCTGTTTTGCTTATTGTGTCCACCGTACATGCGGAAGAGAAAAAGGATGCTGCAAAGGCCGAAGAGAAAAAGCCTGTAGAGAAAGTAGTGTGGCCTGGACTCTACCTTCCAGGTCCAGCCTTTAGAGCCCCCGTACACGTCGTTCCCTTACACTACCAGCCTATCCATACATATTGGTATTAAATTGATCAAAGATGGTAAGTATAAATAATACACGGCTTCTTTGTTGATACTTAAAGGGATTAAAAGAATTAAAGGGATATTGGTTTTAATACAATCATCGATAAGACCAGATATTAGTTAATTTTTGAATTTTAAATAATTAATATAAAAATATGCAATACTTGTATATATTTACAGTTAATTTTTTTAATATTGGAACGATATGAAGCTGATAGATTAACAAATAAAACTACTAAACTATGTTTATACACAAAGAGGTTTCAAATCGGCCTTTTTATATACATTTTTGTTTAAATTTACTTATTTTATGTTTTTTTAAACGGAATATTTTGTGATTTTTTTTCTTTCATTTACCTATGTGTTAGAGTTTTGAAATTTTGTACACTTATATTTTCCTGACGACAGCTGACTGTTTCAAAATTTTCAGAATTTAATTAATTGATTGATATGATTAAATCTTTATTCTGTCCTCGTTGCACCAACTGATAACTTTAGAAGCTATTGATTTCATGATTTCATTCTATTTGTCATTTTATACTAAAAATGTAAGACTAAAAAAAACTTAAAATAGTTAAAGTAATTTTTTTTATTTTTTAGCATACTAATAAAAACGTGTTTTAAAATCTATTTTTATTAAATTTATATTATCTATTATCTAATGTTAGTAAATTTTTTCTGATGAGCATAAAAATTTTCATATTTCATTACTCTTAATTTGCGGTTTAACCACTGAATATATTAAACTAGAAGCAAAATATGAATTTTTAGACTTCCCGGTTTTTAGCTTCCTGTTTAAGCATTTTCGCAAAAGAATGAACACAAAACAATGAACATATCGATCTAATCAATCACAAGCGAAAAATAAATTGCAAGACTTACCGTACTTCAAAAGTCATTTATTCAAGGTTGTTGAACTTATTACTCTATATGTATTAAAGATTAATCTCTGTAAGCACCGAAGTTTTAAAAAAAATAGGTTTCGAAGCTGAAAGAATCTTATGCCTTTTCTTTCAGAAAGTTAGAAAGATAAGTCTTCAAAAATTTGTTTGGCAAGGTTTTATGACACAACAGCCAACTCTAACCATTCTACGCCAAATGCTTGGTTAAAAGTCTCAAAACGGCACATCATAAACATGAGAAAAGCGAATCTCTAGATTGAAATATCCTAAAATGATACCAATTAAAAAATAATTCATTTTATCATTCACATTTTTATAATATTTCGCATGCGTTTCAAAATCAAATTTATCAATTTTTAAAATGGATTATTTTTCAATTAAATTTTATAAATGAAGACAGACAGTTGAACATTTCAATAATGAATGAGGGGTTAAACTCTATTACATTAGCCCGAGAAAAATAATTTTTTTTCAAAATTTATTAAATCAAAAAGTTTGAGGAACTAGTTTTTTGAATTTGAAAATAGCGTAAAAAGGTTTTTGTGCGATTATAAGCTGTAAAATTATTAATAATTAAAATTTAACTTTTAACCAAAAAATATAATAAAAACTTTGAAAGCTTATTTTTTTTTAGAGAGCATCTTTTATTAAAGAAGAAAATACATGACAAGGTCCAACAGTTATTTCCATAAAGCATTTTTTAGCAACATATTTTACATCATTCAAGTTACTGATAATGCACCAAGCTAAGAATCATATTAATATTGTTATCAAGAATGCTATTTATTATTAGAATTAAATAATAAATGATATTTAATCAAGAATATTATATTGTTATTAGAATTAGATGAGTTAAATCAAAACTTAAAACATTAATAGGTGAACAAAAAAATTGTTTTAAAATATGTACATGCGAAATAATTTTTTATGTGATAATAACGTAATTCTGAAATATTATTTTAATATAATTGTACTAAATAATAATATAATTTTAATATAATTGTACTAAAATGTAAAATCATTTAAAAAACGAATGATATTTTAATAATTTATTTTTTTTCTTTTACAGATTTGACTTTCTGGAAAAGATAAGGTTGAAATTCGAAGACTTTAGCTTTACGTCAAGAAGTGGCTTATTTTGTATCATTTAAATTTTGTATCGCTAAAATGTTTTCTTTTGTGCAACAATGAGCTTTTTATTGGTGACTTTTCAGTCGCAGACAGCTTTTCATGAATTAATTTTTTAAATTTGAATAAAAATACGCTTTTTGCAAAATATATTTATTATGTAAATTCTCAAAACATGTTAACAAAGCAAAAGGTTAAAATTTTTTTAAATAACAGTAAAAACAGGTACTGTGAACTTCAGATTTACATTAACATTAGTAAACAACAATAACAATTAATTGTAGCAGATGGTTGGACAAGATATCAGTTTCATATCTACACAAATCAGATAATTTTTAAATGCGGCATTGTTAAACAAGTAGTCCACGAAATTTAATGTGTATATAAATTCATATCTAGAGATTGATTATTTATATATTTTCATTACAATGCCAAATATCGCATTGTACACAGCTCTTATCATATGAAAAAATATAGAAAACAGATAAGCTGAATTTCTAAATGAACAAGAGAGAAATGTCAAATGTAAAATTGAAATTCTGATAAACATCACTGTTAAAGGATGCAATCGAGTTCTATACGAAAAATGAATTCAAGACTCTGTGAATGTACCATATAAATTATAGCTCTTATTAATGGAACATTATGATGAACAATAAAAAACATTTTCTTGAGTTTTTATACAATGAATGATCACACAGAATAACATGATGAATTCTCAAATATAAACAATCGAAATATTGATGAAGTTTTGCTCTACACGTAAAGGTAAAAAAGAAATTCGTATTTCTGTTAAGTATACTATACATTTTTTTAAAAACTTTTTGCTCTCTATCTTCGCATCAAGCACAGTTCTTTACATTTTTTTAGAGAAAAAATATTCCTTTACCTCTAAATTCTAAATTTGTAATTATTGCTAAATGAACTGATTCCGATGTAAAGCCGCTATTTGCACATATCATATAGTCAAAGAAATATAAAATATACAATTTGTAAATTTTTCTTGCTATAGAATATTATAATAGGCAATGAAAAATAATACTTTCCTAAGCTTTCTAACTATAAAACACAAAATTGTGAATTGCCAAAGTATTTATATAATAGTCTATCTAACGGAGAATGCTTTCTGTTAGATAGACTATACTCTTGAACTAATTAAGGTCTTTAATATCTAACAAGCACAAGCACTAATTGTGAAATTGAGTTTGGGATGAGATTTAGTGTAATGGTAGCATACCTTTAGATTGTTCATTCATTAAAATATTAAAGCGCAATAGCCAACCAATTTCGAGAAAACAGCCTTCGAACTTTTTGCATAACTTACATACTAGTATATAACTTTGTCTTTCCGTTCAGCAACCCAAAGACATAGTTGCCAAGATAATAATTTCTGAAGCGGAAACTGAGAGTTTGATGCCAGATGTGTCTTTTTTTTTTTTAACTTTTAATTTCGTTCGAAGTTATTCAAATTAAATTAAAAGTTTATAAATAGTTTTAATTAATGTTTTTCGTTTTTATACAAAAATAAACGTATTTTTGCAATTTACAAATAATTTTTAAATGCATAGATGCATTTACATTTATTTGAATTAAATTAACAGTTTTCTATTAATTTTAATTAATATGTTACTCCTTTTTAGTCAAATATATATATATATATATATACATACATATATATATATATATATATATATATATATATATATATATATATATATATATATATATATATTCCCAATATTTGAATTATCATTCAATTTAAAAAAAAATAACTATAAATATAAAGGCATTTTTAAAAAATGAATTATGTAAATTAATTAATTAATTATTTAAATTAAAATAACAACTTGAATATAATTTTAATTATTATGTTGCTCCATTTTTTATACAAAAATAAATGTTCATTCATCTAATACTTGAATTAGGATTTAATACTTTCATTTTTATAGAAAATGAAATTTTAACCATAATTTGATAATTATTAACTATACATAAATCCCATCTCGCATCATAAAAATTTTTTACTCACTATTTCTAGAGATTTATTTTACATTAATTAATTTTACAATTAAATACGGTTGATAATTATCGTAAAAAGATAGGAAACAAAATACTATAATTTGTCATCATTAAAATAAAAAAAAATAAAATAAATAAACTTTTAGTTCTTTTAACGTGAAAATAGTAACTATTAGACTTACATTTACAATTACTTTCTCTTAAAAATTAAATGGTAATTCAAGTATATGGAGAATAAATATTTATTTTTTTCATAAAAAAATTATTAAAACTTTTTGTGAATTTTAAATTTAATTTGAATAATTCTGAAAGAAAATGAAAGGGAAAGAAAGAAAAAAGACTCACCGAAGATCAAATATTCATTTTTTGCTTACGAAATTATTGCTTTGACAATCATGCCGTTAATTTGCTTTAATTGCTAAGGAAACAATTTACAAGTATATAAATTATGCAAACAATTAAAAGGCCATTTTCTCGAAATTGGCTGGCTATCCTAAATATATACTACAACTAAATCTGATCCTTACTTCAATTTTTTAACCAGTGTCTCCTCTTTTAAGGCATAAATCTCAGCTTTATCTTAATACATTGATCGCCATAAAAGTTTTATATTAATTGGTTGAAAAATGACTATTAATTTTCAGACTTATTCTATGAGAGTATATAAAAATAGTTAATATTTAATTATTTTGCAGAATTTTTTAATAAAATTTGATCGGGTTTTTTAAACGTACATTATCAATATCCGTTGCACCTTAAATGAAATAATCTTATCCTAAATGAGCATACATTTTGTTTCTTTCAAATAATATTCTCAAATCCAATCGCAGCAATATGCAGAAGGTCTGCATCGATCACTTTATACAGTGCGACAGGCAACCGTGAATGATAGATAACTCAGAAATTAATCCAATTTTTCGGTCAGCTGTGATCTCCACGGCGCTACTGAAATAACTAGATGTCGGTCGCTGGTAACCCCAGTGAATTAAGGTGCCCAATGAGTTAAAATTGAAAGCAAAAAAAAAAAAAAAACATACATTTATTTGACATTTATAGATTTGAGAGTTTTCAAAATCTTATGCCTTAATAAACACTTTTCCATTCAATTAAATTTACATCGGAGAAGGGTGTAAGAATCTACTTTAGAGAATCTGCTCATCTTTTATATTTTACACCCTAATTATTTCGCAATTAAACACTAATAGTAATGAAAGGCGCAAAAAATATTATAATAAACAAACATGTTAAGAAAGTTTCTTCCAAACGAAGTTACTGCAATTTCATCATCGATTTTTATAGTGAGATTCTAGACACTGTGCACTTCATTCAAATACACATTAAAAACTGAAGGGCAATTTTAAACAACAAATTTATAAGAAAAAGCTAGGATTCAGAAAGCTTTCTTTTGAATTTGTTTTTTTTTTCCTCTGTTAGATTAGCAGCAAAGTCAAGGACACAATTTTCTTCATCAGAAAAAAAAAATCACTGGAAAGACTACAAAACATAATCTCAATTCATATATTTCAGCTTCTCCGAATATTACAGATCATGCTTTGAGAAATGCTCCACGGGAACGCATCCACACTTGGTGTGATTAGTAAAGGTCAGTTTTTCGATCTTTTTTTCTGGGAGTTGACCGTCATCCAGGATCTTGACACTGTAGAAATGGAGAACCACCTTTTGCTTTTCTTTAGCTACACACCTGAGCCGGTCCGTACCGCAACAGCCAGCGTGCTTTCCGCACCTGTGTAGCATGGTGCAATGGGGCAAGAAGTACCGTCCAGGGTAGTGGTCACTCACGTGAATTACTTGCATTTTGGGTTGGTCGCAAGTGCCCGCTTCGGCAACGCTTTCGCTGTGCTCCAGAGCCAGCTTCTCATCAGCGCTTACCTGAGGAGTCTCATCCCTGTGGTTTCGGTGTTTGTGATAGCGACTGTGCCGGCCACTTATTGGATCCAGAAGGAGAACGGCACACAAAATAACTATACAAAGAAATCGCCGCATTGTTGTCAGTTATGTTCAAGGTTATGCAATGCCTAGAAAAGGAAAATCCAAGTATTAGAAATTTTAGAAGATTCTATTTACATATATATATACAAAACGATAGAAAACACATCCCATATAAGACTCAATTAATTTCTAAATTATGTGTGGTAATTGAAAAAAAATTAATTAACATTTGATTAACACTAAATGTACCGGTACTTTACCGATGTATCGAAACTGTATTGGAAAAGTCATATCACTGATTTTTCCGACCTGCCTCGAAGGCACACTGTAGGAAACTATGGTTGTGTCCTAAGGGCTAACACCAGCCACGGTACAATCCTTCCCTAAGGAAGTACGTCCCGTCATTGATGAGAGGAGTCAGACCCCCACCTTTTCGTATACCCTCCAGGGTGGCGAGAACCAACCGCCATGCCGGAAGCCTCTCATCTTCATTTCGAGGCACCCCCCGGGGTGATAACTGTATTATGAAACGATCACTTGATCGGTCGTGGTAGGTTTGATGTGAAAACCTAATTTGAAGAAAATACTGGAAACTCTCTATAACTCTCTATTTTCAGTCTTTATAATCAACCTCATATTAAGAGATGTTCAACAGTAATCTCTTAATCTGAATATGGTATGGATATGAAAATGCCATTTAGAAATAAAATTCTGCTTCGTACATGGACCATAATCTATGAAGCGTATCTTCGTACATAGTCTATGAATCGTTATTCAGAACACTCATCAGTTTTATTAATTCGAAGTTAATTTTTTATTTTTTCACAACAAATACATAATTATACATATATTTATACGCAAAAAGTACATACCAATCAAAGGAAAAAAATAATGTCAAAAAATTGCAAAATGTTAAAATGACTTTATGCTTCCATTTAACGTATAAATAATTTATTTGTTTTGACATCACTTCACTAAGAAATGATATTTCATACATATCTCGAATTTCTAAAATAATTCTTACATATTAATTTTGCAAGATAAAAAAATATGTTATTAACAATGATTATTGATTTCTTAAAAATTATACAATTTGTATTCAAATTATGTACTATTAAACAACTCCCCCCCCCCTTTTTTTTTTACAAAAAGAAAAAAATTACGGATTAGATATTTGTTAAAATCTAAATAAGATTTCAACATAATTTTATTTTTATTTTGTATTATTATTATAGAAGAACAAAGTTGTTACTTGGCTAGATTATATTTTGTGCGTTTAAGAGATGGATGTAGCCAGTGACACAGAAGTATACATTTTGAACGAATACAAATTTATAATGGTGACCGTGGTGGCATAGTGGCAATTTCACGGGCTGGAGGATGGCAGGATCGAGACCAGATTCCACCGCAGAACCTTTGCGCAAGCAGGCCTGATGCATGCCAAATCCGTCGGGGCCAAACACCCACCCACCAGCGCGGCGCGGATACTCGAAAAGGCTACACTAGCCCAGGTGCTATCCTCGTCACCCGATCGTGGCTCATAATTACGAAGCCCGTCCGAAAATAGCCCTAGCTTTAAAAACGGGAGGTTAATATAACTAAATTAAATGAATTTGTAACTATTATCATAAATTTTGTCTAAAATTTGAAAATACGTGTTAAACTCTGCCTGAAGTTAATATTCGAACTTGTTTTATAAAACTATCAACAACGATTATCTCCGCGTTTTGTTCAGTCGGTAATTATTGATTCTAAAATTAAACCGACAAATGTATATATATTTTCGACAAATATCTTTTATTAATGCTTCTTTTTTTCTACAAACACCTGATGCTATTTTCCTATTATCAATAAAAAATTTTTTCCAAGGAAACCCAAAAAACATTTGCACGGCGCATCATATGTGGAATGAATGAAGTTAGGTCAGACTGTACCTCCAAGCTAAAGTAAATTATTTCGTTTGAATTCGCAGACGGGCGTGAGATGATAACCTGAAAAAGTCGGACAAACCTGCATATGCAAGTTAATAAATATTGTAAATTTTTTGTATCAATCAGATTTCCGGCCGTTTTACTTCCGTCATTTCCAAATTAGTTATGTAAGAATATTTTAATGATTGATTGTCATTGAACTATTAGCTAAATAAAGCCATTTCAGTTTCTTTTTAAATTTTATAGCTGCCTTTCCTTCTAAATCAGAACGTCTGTCTTTCCTTCTAAACTAAACTAGTGAAAGTTATAATTATGAAGTCGATAAAACAATAACAATTCTAGACATTGTCTGAAACGGATAGTAAAGGAAAACCTAAAAAATATTGTGTATGTGGCTGATTCTTTTCTAGCACATGTAAAGGAAATCAAACAACTTCGTGATAATTATGGTACTGGTGATTTAAATATGCTAAATTTATTATTTCCCCCCAAAGTTTTTCCTTCTTAATTCTGTAATTTATAGACAGTGGAGCGTTACCTGAGATCAGAAAAGCGAAAACGGATGGAACAAATCTATGAAAAATCAGTGGCAGTGGTCTTCTCAAAACTCTCTCGCATATTCTCTAATAAATTTATCATACCAGAGAAGGCCTTACATTTCACTAGAGTAAAATAGTTACCAATATTATTTTTGGCATGAATTTAGTATTTTTACTGAATCTATCGTGTTATCCTTGGCGAGTAATAAGACGATTAATCCCTGACCTGCATTAATGGTATCCAAAAATCGAATTTGTGTTTTAGACACGTTTTTTTCAACCAAAATATGACACAAAACTGCACTTGTAGTTACAAAATCTTATACCATATTTGGTATATTTAAATCACTGCATTTTTGAGTTACAACGTTTACATATTTTAGAAAGTACAGACGAACAGACGGTCAATCGGTTGATTTCGCTGAAAATTTGACAAGTATCTACACTATAGAAGTTAAAATTTGTGTTCAGAATTTTACATATTTAGCTCTCTTGGTTTAGCAATTATCGCGTTAATTTATATTCGAACAGCTGGACAAACCGATTTTCTCTGAATAGATTTTACCCAAAATTTGATAAAAATCCGGAAATTTGGTGTAAAATCCGTCAATCAAATTTTATTCATCTAGTTCAAAGTGTATTTTTTTTTCACTTACAGATTGACAGAAAAACATAGGATCTAAATTGTGTTTTTTGAACTCATGGGAGTATAAAACGTGGGGATTTGTCAAAACCTCAAGTTCGAATTTTTTGACGATAATTATACTATCTCTATACTACGTATACAAGAAAGTAAAAAAAAAAAAAAAAAAAAAAGACAAAAATATTTTTTTGTACTTATTTTAACTAAAATAAGAGGAGATGTATAACTAGTTTATAACAAAAAGTGATTCAAATAGCATGCATAAATAAGACAAAAAAAACAACCACACTTGATATTCATAAGAGGAGATGTATAACTAGTTTATAACAAAAAGTGATTCAAATAGCATGCATAAATAAGACAAAAAAAACAACCACACTTGATATTCATAAGAGGAGATGTATAACTAGTTTATAACAAAAAGTGATTCAAATAGCATGCATAAATAAGACAAAAAAAACAACCACACTTGATATTCATAATTAATTATTTAAAACTTAGAAAATTCGTTCTACTAAAGAATCAGCATTCAACAAAAGTCGTTAGAAAGATATTCAATTAAAATTGACAAGAAAAGTTAAATCCAGAATATTAAATTAATCCGATTTTTTTTTGTACTGTTTTAGAAATATATGCAATAATACCAATGGAGGGTGTATTCAAGTAGCTAAAATAACATAAAATTTATCCGTTACTTTCATAAACTCTAACATATAAATATGATTAAGTGCATCAAGTGTATAACAGAATTTATCCTACAACCCATGGAATATTACATCCTCCGACTAATAAATCACGCGAAACACAGGAAATACTAAGCATTGAATATTTGCATAAATCTTAATCACTTAATCAAGTAAGTACTTTCATTTTTGTATATACAGACACACAGTCTAGTTGTGCATTACTTATATCAATAAATTGTCTCATGCCTAAACGCCATTTCATTGAAATTAATCTCGATTCAAATTACATATTGTCAGCAATCTAGCAGTGGCAAATTTTAGTGTTTTGTGGTCTTAGAAAGCGTACATTATGAAGCTTCCTCTTTTAATAAAGTAGTTAATTTAGTTTCGCATTTCATTCATTTTTAACAATCAATTTGTTAATGAATTATTTAAATTTTATTTTTTTATTTTAAAAACTTTATAAAAAAATTATATGCTACTATTAAATGATTTATTTATTATGACTTATGATTATAATTCAGAGGCATACATATTTATACACAATTTTATCTAAGCAGATGCTAGGTATTTATTTATAAATAATGTAATACCATGGTGAATACAATGAAATAAATAGAAGTGCGGTCAACTATACATAATAAATTGCTATTGTTATTCTAACATTTTATCATTCATAGAATATGCATTTTTTAAAAAATTATTTATTTTAAATTAGTTTAATAGAGTTTTTTAATCGACGTGCCCTTGTCTCCTCCAGAGCCCAACCCCTGCAGCCTTCTGTATATTCTTTTATTAATATTTTTAATAAATCATAACTAACTCATAACTAATACAATTAACAATAACTAAAGATAATAGTTCAAAGAAGTTGCGAATGATTATATTGCTAGAGTGAATAATGGAATGTGCATTTCTGTACGTCTTTGGACTATACCAAAATATCCAAAGAAAAAATAATCATTCGTTTCAAATTATTAATGTTTTTAAGCTGTGAAACGATTAATTGGAGTTAAAAATTTAAAACTAATTAATTCAAATGCAGCAATTTTACTACCGCAATTAATTGTGATCTTATCCATTTTGACAGCGACTCATGAATCGCAGAAATTTCTCGTACTCGTGGAATTACAAACAAAATTACTATCAACACTCATTAGTACCACAAAAAGTTTTTAAACGTATTTTTGCTTTCAACGTTATTACTGTGACAGTATACTTACTTTCCTATTTGATAACAGTATGCACTCAAGAGATTGCGTAAAATGGTAAATATATGGTTTTTGAAAATGTGTCATTTAATTTAAGTTAACATCTGTCAGTGCCACAGAAAGTTTTTAAAAAATGTTCAGCAACAAATTAACTCGAAATTAACTTAACAACAAATTAACATAAATTATATTGTATGAAATCACTTTCCTGTAAAGCATATGCTGTGTCTTAAACAGCATAATTAACAACAAAGTTTTCGATTTTGTGTAATTAAAACCAATTAAGGATGAATCTTATTAACACGTTGCATAATACTTTATTATAACGAACGAAAGAAAAGTTCGCCTATCAATTTTTAAACTTACTGAACAATCCAGTAAATAGACGGAAAATTAAAATATTGGTCTACATACTAATGACAGAAATGTATGAGTAATTTATTTATATTAGAATAATTAAAATATAGAAATAAAACCTACGAATAATAATATAAAAATTAAAAACCATTGTGTTTATGTATGTATGCTCCACATCTCCTTCTAAATAACTGAGCTGACTTCACCAAATTTCATACACTTATTGCATAAGACATGAGAAATGAATGCGTCAACTTTCCAAAGTGCAAAAATTAATTAAATATTTAGGTAATTAGAAATGAAGCACACTTTTGCCTTTTTTACACTTTGAAATACTCTACCAGAATTTTTTTTATTTCTCTTTTATTTTAATTCGTCTTTTGACAGTGCTTTTATTGGTCTTAAAGTAGCAAGATACTCATGCTTTAAAGCTAGCTTAAGTTAATATCTCAAAGAATGCAATCTTTCTTATTATAACAAATAATAATACAGAAAATTAGCTAACAGCGATTTTAAAAATCGACTGGTTCGATTGATATTTTGATTTTAATTAAAACCCTTTCAGACGATAAAAAAGTCTTCTATATAGTTTAAACGTTAAAAATAGTATACTTGAACGAACTTAAATCCCGCGTAATACTATATATATCAGCTAGTAATATTTAAAAAATGTCTTTAATGCAAAGATAAAATTAAGGAGAAGCAATCTTACCTTAAGTTCAAAATGCTTCATTCACTGAACCACGAACACAATATGGTCATGCTAGCCAGCAAAAAATACGATCATTGATTATTCTTTAAGACAGACAATAATCTTTCAGAGCACGAAACAGAAGAATTATAATGATCCAAAACTTTCCCCTTGTGGAGGAAATGGTTAAGGAAAAAAATAACCTGAATGTCGTCAAAGTACCCTCACACACATGAAATTAGGAGTTGTGAAATAAAGGTCAAATGGATGCATTTCACAAGGTCAAACTCTATATAATAATCCTACAGGGATGGTAAATAAGATTTTGACCGTGCTTGATACAAAGATTTCAAACCGATAATAATTTTTGTTCTATTACAGGGAAATGATGCCTAATTTATGATTTTATGGATATATTATTATAATGAACTTGGTGATGTGTTGAAAAATAAAATTAATGGTCGTAGATATTTGATAGACGATTAATTATTAGTTATCATTTATTTAAATATTGGGGTATTGCAGGTCTGTATGAAGTCAGTATGATATATACAGTCATTCGCCAAAAGTAGAAAAAGCACTTTACGTAAGTAAGAAAGATGAAATAAGACACAATTAGGGATTGCAATACCGGACCAAAATTTCAATACCGGTATTCGGTATTTTTTAAATCTTAATACTGGGATACCGGTTTTAATACCGGTATTAGAAATTTTAGAAAAAGAAAGAAAACACAGGTGTTTCTTTGTTTTATTTGCAAGTTTTGGTAGAGATCCCAAAAAATAATTTGTAACTTATAAATTATAACAGTATATAATCACAAAAAAGTAAAGAAGCATCTTATTTATTTAAATCACAAAAAAAGTGTAAATATCACTATTCAGTCTCCGGTACTATTACAAATTTTTGAAATGTGATCTTAAAAAACATAATGCATCAATTGTACTGTCATTAAGCCTGAAAAGTAATTTTGGGCAAAAATTATCAGCTGTTGAAAACGCTCTTTCAGCATCTACGCTAGTTGGTGGTACACATAGCAATGCTTTTTCCAAGTATTTACCTCTAAATCCCTCATCTTCAAATAAATGAATTTCTCGTCGGATGGTTTTGGATATTTTTGATTTCTGTATTGTATTTTGGTTCGTTGAAATTTTTTTATTTATCGCTAATTCTAAATTTTGTTCAAGAGACAATTCCTTTTCACTATCGGCAGAAGTGACATCATAATCTTCGATAATTGAACCGAATTCTTCTGAATGTGGATAGGTTTGTGGATAAAAATTTTTAAGAAAATTTACTCTAAACTTAATCAGATTTGAATTGGTTATTTTCTTTTCTTCTTTTTCATTTTCATTTTTAAAATCATTATAATTATGTAAATACCATAAGATATTTTCTATTTCGGTATGCCTTTCTTCTGTGTGATTTTTCAATGTAATATATAATTCTTTAGATAGTGATGTGTGCTGTTCTTTCAGTGACTGCAACATGAAATTTATTGTTGCATTAGCTGTTAATAAATTAGAATCTCTCCGAGATAATGCCTCAATAGGCAGTTTTATTGGAAGTATAGTTGATATAGTTCTGGATAGTAAGTCGAATTCACTATCTGAAAAATTAATTTACAGGTATAAGTCGATTATTGCTTTTTGGATTGGATTTCTCTGTTTCAAAAATCGTTCCATCATTAGGACTGTTCCAACGTGTTTTAGAATCTAATATTAACATATATTTTCTTCTATTTTCAGTTAGTATATATTTTAGTAATATATCCTTTTTATAGGGGAACGTTTAAATATCTTAACAATTTTTCGAACTTATAAATGATAGGAAGCAATTCTTGATAGGTTAATATTTCATCCTCATTAGCAATATCTTCTTCAACAATTACATTGTCATTATCTTCATTGTCAATATCACTCTCACTCTTACTCTTTTCAAAGTTGGAATCCGAAGTTTCTATATCCACAGTATTTGGATTCTTCTGTTCTTTATTTTTTTGGTATAATACATCTATTATTCCTAATTGAATTCCATGTGCATAGCACAACTGCTGATTTGCACCAATCAACTTTCCAACCTTTTTCATAATTGTTGCTCCATCAGTCGTTATGGATACAATATTTTCTTTCAGGGATAATCCATGTTTCGCTAATTTGGATTTAAGCAATTAATTAAGCCATTAATTAGCTAATTCATTTCGCCCGTTAGGGAGACATAAAAACAAAAACGTATACTATTTTGCTATGTTGGCGATCCCTGAACACATAGTGGAGACAATTTTAAAAATTTCTAGTAAATACCGGAAAACCGGTATTTAAACTTGTGAATACCGGTATTACAAAATTGTACAAATGGCTCAAAATACCGGTATTGGGTATCCCGGCATACCGGTATTGCAATCCCTACACACAATGTGCATTTCTCGTAAATTACTAACATAATTAATAGCTCATTGATATTAAGAAAATATAAATTATTTTAATTATTGTTTCACTTTTTCGCAGGGAGCCTAGTTATCAAAAGACGCTAGAAAAAAGTCTTATTATTTTTGTAAGACTATAATACCTTTATCTGTCTAGGACTGATTCAATTTTATGTATTAATTGCTCGAATTTTGGTTTATTAATATTATCGTGGTAAATCCTTCTCTTATTTGATGGTAAATACTTCACAAGTACTTTATGAAGGATTTACCATCAAATTTATTATAGAATAGCTAAATTAAAATATATTTTTACTCTCGAATAGGAAAGACAGAAAAAAAATATCATAATCATAAGAAAATTTAATCGACATTTTAATGAGTTTCAACATTTCAGAAACCGTTCTATGTCAAAAGGATAAAAGAATAATTTTTAATTAAGTCTGTCTACGTACAATGTAGCTTAAAAATTCACAATAATCTAGCCGAATGAAATTTAGTACATGGTCTTCTTTCCAAGTTTATTAATTTCTATCAAATTTTGGATGAGATCTTCCTAAAGGTATTCTGTTTATCTGGGACCACGTCAGCGTAAAAACTCATTGAGTTTATTTACTGTGCCATGAAACTAAATACACATACAACCCCCCCCCCAACAATATATAGTGCAAATGTATGAGAAAACCATAGGGAAAGTCCTTCTATTGACTTGATCAGTACAATCACATTAATTGGTGAATCAACAATAATAAACGCAATCATCTTCATCAAATGAAATTCTATTTCTAAATTCTCCCTAAAAAATATCGTCAAACAAATAATTTCCTTCAAGATGTCTGATAAATTTCAAAATAAAATTGATGATATGCACTTGATGTGTATCACTTGAGCATGAAATAAAAAAAGAAAAACATTAAAATCTTTATTTTGGTACAAAAAAATATTGTGTTTTTTTTAAAAATAAAAATGTTAAATTTGAATAAATATTGAAATTTTCTTTCCATTTTAATTTTTAGTATTACACAATTTCTAAACTTAAATGTTTTTTAAACATACGATTGCGCAAACTGATTTTAAGAAATCATTTTGTTCAGTCTTCCACAGATTTGGAAAAAACAAACAAACAAAAAAAAAAAAACACTTGTTTTTAAAAATGATCATTGTTTAAACCACATTTTTTTCAAACAAACAATTAAGTATTTAAAAATTACATATTGCATTAATTTTCATTAAAAAAAACAGGGAAGTAATACTTTTAAAACTCGCCGGGTCCCATAGATCATTTTGTACAGTCAGAGCTTTACTTTAACACGAACAAGATAAGTAAACAAGACAATACTTCGACAGTTATAATAATCTTAGTTTAATGTTTGAAAATGAGAATATGATATTAAATGACATAAATTCACTAACTTTTTATGCAAGTGATATAAAAAAATATCAGCAAATAGTCTAATTCTATATGGAGTTCAATATGAAAAAGTTACCAACATATTAAAGTATTTAAAATAAAATTATTTGAACGCGCTTTCAAATAAGCTCATACTTTAATATTTGTTACAATCATATATTTTTAAAACTATTTAATTATATAAGGAAATATAATAATGAGTTTTACGATGTGATTTATAAAAATTCAACAATAATTAAGGCTATTTAATTCGATCAAAAATTATGTTTTAATATGAATTTTTCGAAACCAATCCCCCCCCTCTCCTTAATTTGCAAGACTTTCATGGAATCATTTCATCACTGTCGCATATCAGCTATAAGAAGTAAGTTTTCTGATACCTAATTGCATGATGTTGTCTCAAGCTACGCTGGAACGTCCTAGGACCGGATTAATAAATAGAGGTAAATTAGGCAGCTGCCCAGGAGGCAGCAGTTAGCTGGAAGCCCCAGTGTCCCCAGATTTCGTTTGGTGGTATTTTCAGAAAAAAAATTTAACTTCCAACTATCATGCAATCGAACTTATTCAATAAAGTCAAGTTAAGTTTTGGAGCATTATTCTGACAGCATTCCTAATTAGTTATCGTTTGCAACTTTTATATTGTGTCTATGCCATTTTTTTTAACCTTTTTGTTTAGAATTATTTTTAAATTCGATTTTTTTTTCATGGACAAAATAGTGAAATCAATTTGAAAATAAACGATAGTTAAATATTTTGTTATTTCAGTTTGCCAAAACTTACTACTAAAACTGCGTATATAAAGTTTAAAATCAATTAGAAATATGGTTTTGGATGTTGTGGGGGGGGGGTGAGGAAGGATCTCACAGCCTTAAATTTCCTAAGGATTCTTAGAGAGCCCCTGACTCTGTGATAGTAGTGAAAAGTGCTCAATATATTCTAAAATAAAATTGTGGCAGCACATTTGACATCATGTGAACATGAACTGAATTCATTAAATAAAGTATACATCGAGGAAAAGAAACATTTTACTGATTTTTGAAAAAGTAATCCTGTAAATGATTATAGAGAAAACGAGATTTTGCTAATTACATCTACCGTATTTTCTATAATTATAAAACTACCGTATAAAAAGTTATAGTGTAACTAAAGAAAAGCTTTTCATTAGTTATATAACATTAGTGGAAGTGACAAATGTGTTGAAGGCACTAACAATTTAATCTTAATGACTTTTCCATCATTCTAGCAAGAGCCTCTGGCAGTAGGTCAAATTATAAGTATGCCAGACAAGTTATCGGTTTTCTGTCTCTCTCTCTTTCCAATTCGTTTTCTCATCTAGTTTTCAGACAGAAAAAACTCTTCATTAATTTCTTTTTCTAAGATTTTCTTTATCAAGTTCAATCCGATTATTATCTGTATGCAAGATACAGAAAAAATTGAAATAATATCTCATAAACGTTCGACTATTCGTAAGTATATATTTTAATACTGGACATTATAACAATGATTATGTTATTCAGATTTTGGTGCAGTAATCGTTTAAGTAATACAATATCAAATATAAAAAAATAATTGCAAATTTTGTCTTAAAATTTTAATAAAATTAATAATTAACTTATATAGATATTTTCAAATACATAGTCAGTAATGTCTTCATACATTACTATAAAATTGAATAAATATATTAAATTTAAAAAAAATTACAATCTGAAATTTAATGAAGCAACTTTAATTATGAATATATATTTAATAAAAATTCTGCACTCTCGTTCATACCATAATATCAGTTAAAAAATTATTAAAACTATCAAGATTGTAGTTTCTGCATTCTGTTTTAGAAATCTGTTGTCAAGAAAAAAGGGAGGGATCCCATGATCTATAGTTTCTATAGAAAATTCTCAAAATTAAGAATTTTCTGTCATTATTTATTTTCAAAATGACTGAAATACTTTCTAACGATAAGCGTAATGATCTCACAATAAATAAAAATTATTACTAAAACGTTTATATGAAGATTTCAGAGCAGGAATGGATGGACCCTAAAGTCATGTCCTTTTTTCTCCAATAAAAAGCACAATGCAGTCCAAAGATTAAATTGGTTTAAAGACTTGACATGCATAGTTAGAGCGATTTTACTAAGTACAATAATCGATGACAAAAAGAAAGTAACTATAACCACAAACTGAATATCGTTGAGAACTGGAGAAAGAAATACAAATGCTTACATGTCTAAAAATGCAATGGGGTCTATCCATGCTCGCGTAATGCATTGCACCGAACAAATTCCCTTTTGAAATTCAGTGTTAATTTTAAGAGAAAAATTACATCACAACTCAGTGTAAGAAATGATGCAGATAGAAATTAATTAATATGTTTAACGGCGTTCGTCATATGAATGTAATCTCACGTGATTATATCTAATTACATTGATAATTACTACAATATCAAAGCATGGATTGAGACATCCAGAAATTTTCATTAAACATTGAATACAAAAAAAGAAAAGAAAAGAAAAAAAACGAGCAATGGGAAAATAAAAGAAGGGGACGAATCTTGGCGAAGGAATATGCAAATGAACCTGTCACAGTGTGGGTGACAGAATGACTGATGTTGAAAAGTGCATACGGGATATCCAGTTAAACCTGATAATTTTGGGATAATATCAGACGATGAGGGTAGTACTTTATCCACTCTCCTTATTTTGATACTAAGTTACAACTTAAATTAACAAAGAAGGAGAGCACATACATCCACGTCACCGGTGAATAATGGAGGCTTTTACGCATTTAAATAGGCATGTTTTAACATGAAAAAAAAAACAAAAACAAAAAAAACAGCTAAGACTGTTTTAAAAAAGCAACTTTGTTAACTCATTCATTTTCTTATTTTCTCGCTTTAAATCCCATTGTTATCCGCTATAAGGAATTGGTTGACAGATTCAAAATTGCATGAAGGTATTTTATTTTATCCAGAGATATTATTTGTATGGAGCATAATTTACTCAAAAATGATTATGATAAAAAAAATGATCGAAATAATGCCAGATGTCTAAGAGAAATTATAATTTTCGTCTGCAAAATAGTGCCAAAAACGAATGATTAAACCGGAAATCATTATTACTAGACATTAATTAGATCGGAGATTATGTTTCACTGATTGGAAAGTTTCTTCGTTCGATTTCGATTAGATCTTTGTTGAAAACCTACTGAGAGTTAATTCGATAGTTTATTCATATGATTACATTCAGTTTGGATATGTTATTATGCTTTAATAATATTTTTCGTATATACAAATTCGTAAAATTTTGTGTGAGAAATTTTATTTTTTTAATTGATGTTTTATGTTATAAGCATCTTTTTTTCGAGTGTGTTCATCATAAAATGTTTCATTTTAAAAATGTATACTAATGAAGTCATTTTATCTTCCCGTGACACAAATCAAATTTTAATAAATTTTAAAGTCCTTTGAGCATTTTGCCAGAGAAAAAAGGACGTGATATCAAAGGATAACATAATACAGTTTAGAGTTAGCCGTTAAATAACAGTTACGTCTACTATGATGGATTTAATCATTTTGCGGTTTTAGGTAATACAATAAAATTTCCCTTATAATAATGATACTTTTATTTTACATTTCAATGCATTGTAACTTAACATCATATAAATAATTTGCTATAGATTAATTTTTTTATTTAAATAACTTCTAAAAATATTTATGTTTTATTTATTTATTGAAATTTGTGACATCGATGTTTGCAAAAATATTATTTGAGGGGAAGCTTGATGTTTTTAAATAACTAATGGAATCCAATGAAAATCATAGGAATTTAATCAGTTAGACTTTAAGTGCTAATGTTATCTTAATATTTTATAATTCGCAAAAACTATATTTTTTACAAACTAGGCTAGTAATATCTTTTCCGTCGATCTAGCCACTGTCTCCTTTTAACTCACCTGCTCAACAATCACATAAGTTGACTAACTTCCGGTGATAATAATAGCAAATGAAACATTACCAAAATGGATAAACATTTAGAAAGCTTAAAGATAAATATACTGTTTCATACTAGCATTCTTCGCTATGAAATTTACATTTATTTATTAATCAATTTATTTTTTAATTTTCGTATATGATAAATTCAATAATTTTTTTTAGCTTAAGAATAAGAATCATCAGCATTAAAAGAAAAAGGAAATTACATTATTCGTACTGCCTTTCATTTACTTTTATATTTTTGAAATTCTTATCATCGAATAACAGAAGAAGAATATAACAGAAATAAAATAATTGCACTGTTTAGATTTGGATATCGAAGCACTGAAATACAAACGATAAATTCAAAAGAGATACCATTTCTTACTTGAGAACAAGTTTGCTGGTTGTTTATTTAGTCAGAATAAAAATAATAAAGTACTCAATCTAAATAATCTTTGCAAATAAAATATATAATTATAATTGCTTTCTAAATAAAATATGTTAGATAATATATGTTAACTACAACGAAATATTTTGTATGTGTTTAGAAAAGCGCATACAAATAAATATGAAGTACATTATTTGCTTAAACTTTTTTTCTTTTACAAAACTGAATCGCAAGAATAAAAATATTGCAAGAGAATAAAATGTCAAAGAATTTAAGAGATTAAAAAACCATTATAGCACATATTATACAATCACTACGAATTTAAAAATAGAAAATGCAACTTTTTAAAAAACTGTATGTGCACAAAACCATTAAATGAAAAAAGAAGTTTACCTTTACAGTTGAGTAACTGTTTTGAATACATCCGACAAAAGCAAAAGTAGAGCTTTGAACTTTCAGAAAACTTTTTTCTTAGTAAAACGTCAAGATTACCGAGAAGCTAATTATAATTTTCAAATGCAAATCTTCATATAAAGAATTCGGTAAATTAATTTTTGGAATGTTCGCATTAAAAACGATATTTTCGGGGAATAAAATCCCACAAAGAAAATAGATGAAATTTAAAAACTATTGCTATTAAATACCTTCGGAAAAATGAGAGGAAAAAATATTTAGTAACATTCCAAAAGAATTCAAATCTGATTTAGCGGATTCGCCAGACGATTTGATTTTGATGCCAGATATGTAGGTCTCAAAACAGAAACTGAAACCTAAATTCTTTTTACATCCTTCACTCAGAAGCGTAAAATAATAAAAAAGAAAACAGAGGAAAAAAACTCGTCAGAACATCTTTAAACATTGCATGGGGGGAATACCACGGGGCTCAATACATAACCCAGGTGCGAGCAACGACGTGAGATAGCCCACGTAACAAGTGACGTCATATAGAACAAATTACAATGATAGTGTTGCAACGCAGGTGGCAATCGTTTTTCTTACACTATAAATCTTGAAATAAAATCGTTCTCTCTCGACACTTAATTCTTCGTCGTTTTTATAATAATTGCATTAACATATATCATGCTTAACTCTGGGAAAAACGGAATAAAATATGAAAAATTTGTTGCAACAAAAATGCATATTTATTTACTGAGAATTATTAGATAACTATAAGCCACAAAATTTTACTTTTATTCTTCATTTAGTATAAAATTTTAAAGCTTAGTAAGTAACGACAGGTAAAGTTCTAAATAATGTATTAATACTTTTAAACTATCGAAAAGATTGAAAAATCAATATCTTAACTTTTAAAATTTATTAACTGAAGTATGGTTAAAAAAATTCAAGATGCGATACATTTTTCCTGAATGTGGTTGTTCTCAGTATATTTGTTCTGGTCTAAAACAAAGAATGAAGCTTAAATTATATATATATATATATATATATATCCAACAGTACAAATATAAAGAAAAAAAATCTCATCTCAGAATATTCAATAGTAAGATATTCAAAATTTTCTTTGACATTTTAGGACTGCAGATATAGCTTTTGGTTTGATTTTTAAATTTTGTTGTATTGCTTTCATGATAATGCAGTTTGAGCACTTTTGGCAATATACTAGTATATATTAAGGTATCCGATTAGGTTCAGAAACGAATTTTTTAAAAATTATAAATAAACCTTTATTGTACCGAATACCTAAAACAGACTTGAAAGTCACTATCAGAAGAGATAAATACACTCATTGCCTTTAGTTTTTGGAAATTTAACAAAATTTTCAGTGTTAGGAAAAACGGAGTAAGTTAAAAAATAATGGAAATATTTGACCTATATATAGCTCAAACTACATAAAATGTAAAAGACCACAAGGTAAAAATTATTTTAATGAATAACATTTTTATGAATATTAGAAGTTCCCTTTAATGTTTTTTTGTCAAAGTATATTTTGAACTTTAAGAGTCTATAAAACGTCTAAATGAAGGAAGCTATCTTAAAATCCGCGGTCTATAGCACTCTCAAAGGTTTGATATAATGCATACCAACTTTCATGAAATTTTAATGACTTTATTTTGAGATATCATGTTTTCCGTGAATCAATCACAGTGAAATATTCATTCTTCAGAAAATGCGATTAGATATTGCACTTGTAAATTAGTTCATCCAAATAAGCTGGAAGCAAATGTAGTTTTCCCGCTTTTTTAACAGAAATGCCAGAAATAAGCAAACTACATAGGTAGAGAGTTAATATAGACATATCAAATATTATTTTGGTGTATTTTACTATAAAAATAAAATAAATTACATATTTTCGGTTAAAAATACCACTGTTTCCGATTTCATTTTTATTTAAGTGTATTATTGAAACTACTGTATCTATAGTTCTACCTCACATTTATTAAAAACAAAGTCTGTTTTAGAATTTACGAAGCTTGGAGTTTATTTTCTGATCATAAAAAAAAATTCAAATTTTTCTGGAAAAAGCATTTTTACAAACTTGTCGGATACCTTAATACATTGAGAATGCATAACAAGGAGTGTACTTTGCTAAGAATGTCTCAAGTTATGGCAATTTGGCTCCTACTTTTTTGTTCTTTTTCTAGGAAAATTTTTAATTATTTCTTTCTTTCTTGAATACCTGAGAGAAGTGCTCGCTCAATGAATAAATATGTGTAGATTAGAACAGGATCTTTTAAACTTCATGAGACATTTTGAAAAATATATAAAAGCCACCAAATAAAGGCACTTCCGTCTGGATAATTATGAGCGTCATGTTGATTTACTAATATTAAGATTTCTTCAAAAAATAACTTATTTGTTTACTTTGAGTTTTACTTTTTTTGTTTTTATAGGAATTTTTTTTTTAATATTACTTCCTTTCATGCATACCTGAAATCCATGTAGCTTCAACGAATAAATATGTGTAGATTTTAGGGTAGGATTTTTAAAACTCCATGAGACATTTTGAAAAATTTACCAAAGCCACAAAAAGAAGGAACATAGCCTTGGATAATTATGATTGTCGTGCCGCGTTACCAACAATGGATTTCCTCAAAAAACACGAAGGGATTATTTCGCCAAGAAATGTAAAAGCTCATTTCACACTTGACATAAGTTTCAACCATGAGATATGTTTGTGTTTGGGTCTTTCAAAAAAAAAATCACTAAGAACGCTACTGATTCTTGGATGAGAAATAGTCCTGAGAAGACTTTGGCCATGTATATATTTTTTTCAGTGAAATAGGCTCAACCAAATTCTATAACACCATATAAAGTTATGGCAGGTTTTAATAACTGGAATCTGCCTATTTAATTAGCATATTTTTGGTGATGCAGAATTTTTACCGTCTTCCACGGCTGATCGCTTACAATCAGCAGATTCGCTTGAGTGAAGAAACGTCGCAGAACATGCGCAAAGGAGTGATGCAAAAACAGTAAGAGATTCTATTAGAAGAAAGCTCTTATGCAGCACAAGCTCTTCATTAGATAAAAATCCCTCTACTTCGTCATGAAGGAAGAAAGGTTCATGTCAGATGTCAAATACTGACTATGGAAAAGCGGTCAAAGCGAATACCGATAGTGAGTTTCATTTTAACATATTCAATGAGAAAAATACTTTCCAAACAGAAGTTGCAAATTGATAGACAATAAAGGGGGAAAAATATCAAGAGCTGAAACAGAAATCGTACCATCCCGGATAAATAAACGAAGGAAAACTGATTCTTAACAAGTATCTTTAGATGAAGAGGACGACAATTGAGATTTCTGAATACTTTTAAAATTTAGGCTGCCTTCAGTGTCGCAATTGATTGGAATGGATTCACAAGCATAAAGATAGTTTCACGTAATACATTTTTGTAAAAATTGCTATATAACAGATTATCTCAATATGGGACAAGTTCTTACTATATTGTTACAAAATTTTTCTTCTACAACAAATATCGCTAATCAATTGTAATAGCGCAGCACATTTAATTGTTATAGTTCAGCAGCTTTCTTGCTGTTTAATCCTCCAAGACCTCTACTTGTCGGCGACTCCGACTCTCGCACACGACTTCTCTGACGATCCACACAACTTCCTCACTTCAGAGTGCTCGTCTTTTATAGTTCCGGGAGGCGGGGCTAGAATCTTCGGACCAATCAGGGCGTACCTCGGTGTATCTCGGTTATTACTGGATGGATCGTGAAACTTCTCGAACTTTCCGGTATTATCCATTTAGTCGCCAAACTCGCCAAATTCATCGCCAAGTCGCCAAATGGTCACCAAGCTCCTCACGCCGTGCCGGATAGCAAAATTACAGATTTGTAACAATATACATAGGAGTATAAAACTGTTAATATTACTGTTGAATAATCGCTGTATAATCGTTTACAAAAGAAATATATTATGGATCTTCAATAATTAGAGTAAGTTTTAAAGCTTTTTTAAGTTATCAATAATTCTGAGTAAGTTTGAGCAGCTGAGTAAGTTTTAAAGAATGTTTCTGAAAAGTACTTGTAATGCTTTCTTTATAAAAATTCTTGAAAAAAAAAGTGTAACAACAAGCTCCGGTCTTCTCTATATAAATTGCATAACTTATGTAGACTTTTCAAGTTACTAAATATAACGATATTTTTATATCAATTACCGAAAATGACAAGCAAAAAGTTCAAGATAATTGCATTCTGTTATCAAATATATTATTCAAAAAGACATTGTTAATTTTAACATATTCATTGTAAAATGGTCTTCTAAGCATCGACTTTAAATGGAAGAACTAAAATATCTTTTGTTTTAAAAGAAACGGAGGAAGGAGTTGAAGTGATCTTTTCAGTTTCCCATTTAAAGAGTATATACAAAAAGGAATGTAAATTGTTGTTGATAGCAAGGTTTCAAAATTATTGTCTTTATATTTTGAGTTTAATATATAGTAGATCTTCTTTAGTGTGAAGCTCTTGATTCGAATTGAAATAAATGACTTAATTTACCCATACAAAGATATGTTTTTAATGACATTTTTTTATTCATATATATTATTATGCTAATAATTTCAGACAATCTAAAAAGAATTTAAAATATTTAAAAGTAATTAGACAATTTAAAGTAATAGTTTCAGCACTTTCATTGCAATAACCTTTCTTGAATGACCAAATGCAAATATTTATTTTTAAAAAATTTTTTTCCAATTTTTATCACAGAACATGCAAAGAATTTTATTCTTTTTATTGAACATAATACTCCTCAGAAAGTCTACCTCGAGTATGTGATAAGTAGCTGCTGTCAACTCAGTATGATCATGAGAAGAACATTTTTCCATTTCCTTTTTAGGTGCAAGGTGCAATAATGGTTTTACTGCGTCTCCAAACTCATGACTGATGTCTGAAACTCGGGGCGCGGTGCTTACTGTTAAGGTTTCGGCTTCGGAACCGGAGGGTTTCAGGTTCGTGACCCGATTCCACCGGAAAAACCGTCGTCTAAGCGGGTCTGGTGAGCGTTAAATCCGTCCAGGCCAAACGTCCCCCACCCTGGTGTAGTGTAGTGTGGTGTGGAAAGGGGATGCTAGCTCAGGCGTCGTCTGATCACGGTTCAAAATTACGAGGTTCGTCCCTAAATAGCCCTAGCGTTGCTTTAAAGCGGGACGCTAATGTAACTAAACTAAAAAACGCTGTGTGAAACTCCACCTGTGGCTGTGTTTGTTCACTGAACTGCCGCCAATGTCGGGCATACCCGATTTGGAGAGTTTCGATATATGAAAAATTCATAATAAGGTCCATTTTACGTAGTTCACAGTTTTGATATCATTGTCTGCGACGATCAAGTCTTATTTTCATCGTATATCCAGTAAATACAGAAATTAAGTGATTTTTCATGTCTATTATATATATATTACAATTTTTATCGGCTGTTTTCTTACAATGGATTATAATTAAATTATCTATTTTAATTTCAGTGCTTCTGTTTCTTTTTTCTCCCTTTAGGAAAAAGTACGTAAAAAAAGATGCTCAAATTTTAATTTTGTATATTAATTTTGATTAACATGAAGTTTGATTTTGGATTCTGATTAATTTATATAAATTAGAGAAATTCCTTTCCCTTCTTTTTATAGTTATTGTATTAACTTACATTCGAACAGCCGAAATGATTTCCTCAGAACGGATTTTAGTCAAAATTTTATAGAAATCTGCAAACTCGGTGTTAAGACTATATACCAAATTTCAATTTCCTAGCGTTTTGAGTTTTCTTTCTCAAAGCGTTTTTGAGTTATCTTTGTCACAGACAGACATACAGACATTTTCCAAAAATGGGTTTTACGAACTCAAGGAGGCCTAAAACGTGGAGATTCGTCAGAATCTCGAGTTTGAATTTTTTGACGATCACTATATTTTCTGTACACTACTTATACGAGAAATTAAAAACACAATCAAAACAAAATTTTGCTTCACAGTATTTCCTACCAATACATAAACCCATGAATAATCATATTACTTTCCCATTTTGGGGTCAATAGCCGACATGACATTCAAAGAAATTGCAAGTATTTCAGAGCAACTTTTGAGAAACGTGAGCGTCCAGATTTAAGAACTTACATACTGATTTAAGAACTGAACCAGTTTTAGGAGGTACGAAAGTTGAGTCGACCTAGATTTTCTATCAACGTTCTCAAATTCGTTCAGAAATTTTTATAGACTTTTCAGTACACGATCTTGCAATTATACTCCTTCAACTTCTGTTTTCCGGAAGAATGTTGCTCATCTGTATACAAAACTGCTTTGGTCTCGTTTCTGTATTTCCCGAATATTTCTAGTCTCTCTACATAAAAATGGTGGTGGTTGCATGCATTTTATCCAAATTTACAGTTTTTGTACGATTTTGATAAAATTTAACACTTGTGTTCTTCAATATAAAAAAAAGATCATTGCCAACATTTCAAAATCCAAGAATTAAATAAAATATGTTAATTAAAAATTAAGCAAATTTTTAGTGTCTTTCTGCCACATCTTCCAAAAATATCCACATAAAAATATTTTTATTTTTTTATTATTAAAACGCAAAACATCTCTTTAATACGATCAATTTTATTTCCCTACAATTTTTTCTAATTTTTATCATGTGAGAACATGATGTTGTTTTTGTTTGGGGTTTGAAGCCTCAAAATGTATGGACAATAAACTGGCGATTTTTTATCGTTTTTGAGGCATCAGTTTTTGCTTTTAAGGTTATTAGAAAATGATAAAAAAAAAAAGATTGTTACATTTGGCAACTTATCGCTAACAAAAAGTTACAAATTGGTGCAAATGTCCGCCATGTACCCCATTCTCCTGTCTGGACAGCACGTCAAAATTGTGCCAATCTCCAAAATCTCGTCTAAAGATTGCCATCCTCAGTAGATACCAGAAATGATAACAAAAGTCTTTTAGAGGTTGTAATAAAAACTGTTATATTACATTTGGTGAGAAACAGCTCCAATTATTTCAACTTTGGCGACTGTAAATTAATCTTAAGGCTAGTTGTAATTCCTTATGACTTTCTTACGGAAACTGATTTCGTATCTTTCAACAAATAGTCTTTGTACTATATTTAAACTCAAAAAATTACCTTTTTAATTATATCAATTTCAGATCTGTATAGTTTTCACTTAATTTTAATGATATTTTTAATTCAGTTTGATACACTAACCGAAATAATCTTTTTAAATGCTGTGGTGTTATCCATCAAAATATTCAGTTGCGTATTTTTACCAATCATTAACTCAGTTGTGTAAGATTTTCACACCCGCATTTGCTTCATAATATGCACACTTTTTAATCTGCAATAAATTAATTCAGTTAATTTATGTGTTTCAATAGGATTGATACCAAGTGACTTAAAAAAAAAGTAATGTTCTCACATGATCATTTCAAATTCGCAATAACAGATTTTAATTTGTTTTATTTAAATTTAATTCGATACACAATCTATAAGAATGTTTTTATTGTTGCTGCAAAAATTCAAAATAATTTCATCGTTCTATCCATCATTCAATCGCGTGCTTTTGCCAAGGTTAAAATTAAGATTAAAAATTGTTTTATTTTGTTATAAATTCCGAAGTAGGTTATTCATTTCCATTGAAAGTATATACACTTTTTATTGCGAGTTCGCAAATTGTACAGACTAAGTCTATGGCAAAGAATACCGACGTGAGCTGATTGGTTTAAGCCTTGGCATCTTTTTGGCAATGTTTTGCACTCGTAATAGTGTAGTTTTCACTTATTTGGCTCAAACCTTGTATCTTTCATTAGTTTTATGGAAGATACGAGTGAATATCAACACGATCAAATTTTTATTAGTATAATTGCTTTCTCTAAATATTACTACTTATACTACTAATACTAATTATTATTATTAATAATAATAAATATTACTAATAATACTAGTAATACAAGTAACTAATGTTGCTTATGCACAGAATTATAAAAACTGCATGAAAGTAATTACACAACATATGATGCAGCAATTAAATAATTCTTATTTTTCTGATTTTCGTGCCATTATTAGAAAATGTATGCAGTGATTAAAACTTGTTACTGAACCTTTGTTACTTTCCCACCAACTACATATGGGGGGATGATTACTTAATGCCCAAAACGTATAAATATGTCAGCTTTAACGGAATATGTGATTTCGAGTTAATTTTTTTAGTTATATCAAAATAATATTAAGAAGAAACACGCACAAAAAATATTTTTAATAAATTGTAATTTTTATATTTCCTGAATTTAGGTTTCAGGATTTGATCCTTTCTGCTGAATATGTGTTCCAGATTAATATTACATGTAAACTGTAAAAAATAAGGAGGGAGAGGGGATTTACAGATTTTATTTATTTTTATAAAAATATATTTCGGTATGACATCTTTTTGGCAAAACATTGCCAAAAAGATGCCAAGCCTTAAACCAATCAGAGGACGTCGGTATCCTTTGCCATAGACTTAGTCTGTACAATTTGCGAACTCGCCTTTTTATTTGCCAGCTCAGTAATTTGTAGTAGAATGATTCTATTATATACACATTTTTCCCCACTTATATTATATATTTTTGCACTATTAACAAATAAAATGAAATTTTAAATAAATTCATTCCACATTAATAGTTTGGAAGACAGGAAATTCGGCCAAACAAACCTGTTAACAAATATCATTAAAAAAATCTCAAACACGAATAATTCTTCTTTTTATCTATAAGCAAAACATTTTTCATTTTGATCCCGTGACCAAGGGAGAAAAATTTAAATTAACCTTGATGAAATTCCAAATTTTTGGAAGTTGGTGCTTCCTACTCTAGTTATTAAAAATACATTGTTAAATCAAATCAAAGCAAGACTGGTGAAGGCAGATTTTGAAATTCGACATTCTTCATTACATGCTGAAAAGCAATGATAATTCTTTTGCTCACTCAAAACACCATCTATCTTATTTTCGAAACAAGATCATATTCGCTTACGATCAAAACTGGCATCATGATTTTCCAAAACCACCAAAACTGGTATGGCCGGCATGGTTTTCCAAAAACTTTTTTCCACACTCCCTAATAAGGGTATTATCTCTTAAATCCCGCATAAAAATTGTGAATCTTGAGCAAGTTTCCGACCGGCGTGAATGCTCAAATTTTTATTTCACACGAGCGTTTCCTGCTTCGTATTATAGTGAGGACAACCAAATATGCATTATAAATGCACCCTCCTTCCTTTTAATGAATTTAACAAATCCATTTTTTAAAGATAACTCCGATACTTCACACAGATTCATGATTTTAGTTACAAGATTGCATAATACAAGTTATTGAAGTTGTTTTTTTATAAGTTACCGCAAGTACATGTTTGAAAATATATGGACTGACAAATGGTCGACCCCTTGACGACTGTTGTCCAAAATTTGTTTCAGATTTGCACTAAACGTGTCTAATAACATTGACATAATTCCAAATAATGTGAAATAATTCCAAAAATGTGTTTTTCAAACTCAAGATATAAAACTTGTAGATTCGTAAAAATCTTGAGTTTGAGCTTTTTAATGATGTATCTTTGCATCTTTGAAAGTAAATTAAGGGAGCTGTTCTTCCTACGACTTTCTCATGAATTTTAGGATAAGACCACACAGTATATTTTCTTTATTTAAGATATTATATTTTTTAGGTTTACACAATGATTTTTCAAACCGGTTTTTTTAAAGTAAATTTGTCACATTTGAAAACCTGTTTTTAAATTAAGAAAACCGGTTTAAAGAATTCATATTATTATGTAAAAATTAATTTTAAACTTATTTGATTTGTTATTCATTCTATACAATGGGCAGCAAACACATTTTTTCAACGTTGTGAGTTGCATAGAGAAATGGCTGAAGCTGAAGTAAATGTTTCAATTGAGGAATCGGAAAATGAAGACGAATACGAATATAGCGATTATGAAGGTTCCCTTTATAATGTTTCTAACCGAGAACATTTTATTCCTATTTTGTATGACAATTACAAACAACCAGTTTCACAATTAGAAAAAGTTGTAAGTTCTTTAGAAAATCTCCAGCAAGAAACACCATTCTTCAAAATTATATAAAAAAAAGAAAAAGGAAATGAATTCAATTTAATTCTTGACTGCAAAACAAGATGGAATAGTATGAATGATATGATTGGAAGATTTCTGGCAATAAAAGAATGTGTAGTTGTTTGGTTCTTCTTATATGTGGAATGAAGTTGAATATCCTAAACTTTTAGAACTTCATAACGTCTTGGGGCCGACTCGTCTAGCAGCTGAAGGCTTAGGACTAGATACCAATTTATTAATAAGTGAAGGTATATTTGAATTTCTGTTAAATGAACTAAAAAATTTAAACACTGAAATAAATTTGGATTAAATATATACTTTAGAATAAAGAATTCAAGATGAAGACAAGTAGAATTAGCAACTCTTCTGCTGTATTTGAAAAATCCACAAAACATTTTTAGTTTAGCAAAGAAATATAGTGTACTTGCTTTAGCATGAAAAACCTAAATTTTTAATTTATCTGGGAAGATATTGTCTAGAATATTTCCAAATTTTTATGTGGAAACTAATTCTGACGAAAAGCAAATTGAAGAAACTACTCAGAGTCATGCTTATTTAAAGAGACCATGGACAAATCAATTCATAATCTTGAAGACCCTGAAGAAAAACTTTCAAATCCAAAGGCACTGAAAGATGAGTTTTCATTATTGAGGCAACGAATAAAAAAGATTTGTTATTTGATGCCATGAAAACTATAAAATCAAGCTCAGTAACTAGTGAATGAGTATTTTCAATTTCAGGCAATATGGTGTCCGAAATAAGAACAAGACTTAGCCACCATTCAATGGATATTTTTTTGTTTTTTAAAATCCTATTTTCTTAGGAGAAATTAAATTAAATATATATCATCAAATAAATAAATATAAATTTATTTAAATAAATAAAATAAATATTATGAAAATAATATAAATCTTATTTCAATTTTTGTTTGAGTTTTTGTTACTTTGTGTAATATGTATACGTAATCCTTAAATTTTTTGTTTATATTTTGACTTTGAATTTGATATCATTTTTTTCTTTGTTATTTTATATAAATTAAATAAAATATTTTCCCCCGATTCTATTTATTTTGAAAAAAAAAATCGAAAACTGGTTTTTTGGAAATATTGAATTTGAAAACTGGTTTTTCAAAAAGTTGGTTTTTGTATAAACTCTAACATTTTTACAATGACAGTTTTCAGATGCACATGAATAGGCCGACATAATTAACCCTTTCATGGATTTGGTTCAAAATGCAATGCATGTTAACAACTATGATAAAAACCATATGCTAAATTTAACCATTCTAATATTTTTCATTTTTGAGTGATGAGCAATTCATTTTTGAGTTTGAGTTAAAAGTATTCTGGTGTGCAGCGAAAGCGGGAACAACTGATCCAACTAACACAAGACCAACTCTGCTTGGATAAAAACTCAATAAGCAGACAACTTTTCCTAAATTATTAAAAAAAACTTTAGTTTAATGGTATTTAATTAAGCGATGGAAAAAAAGATCTTTTGTTGATAAAAATCTCCCAAGTAATGGTTTTTTTTTTAACCTTTTTTTTTTTTTTTTTTTTCTTTTCTGAAGACTTATTTTACATCAATACAATTTCTAAATAATCTGATAAAAACAGAAGATGATAACATATCAATTTCAGGATATTTGACCTTTGACCTATTTGAGAAAGATTTTCTCTCTTTCAGATTGAATTATCTTTATTGAGAAATGATATTTTTCAAAATCTAAAAATAATTTAAAAACTATCTATTTTCACCGGCATTTTATAATTTTCTCTAGTATAATATTACATGTGGATGTTTATGGAATAATATAACTTTGCATTACGTATTAAATAAAAAAAAATAAAATCTATCTCTCTACTCACTGAAGTATTCCACAAATCCAGAAATTCTGGATTTCAGAAAGTGAAAAATTCAGTTTTAGAGGATATCTAGGCTTATTGACCCAATAACTAATTTCTAAACCATTAGATAGGTATATACTTACAGCTGGAAAAATGCTCTGAATTATTTTTTAAAATGTTGGAGTTAACAAACATTTTTGAAAGAATTACAATCTAAAATTTTATGCAGTTGCCCGATCCTGTGCCAATCAATAATCACTTCAGAATTTGTGGTTGAATGGCAGATTATCCAGGAGGGCCTCTATTGAAATGGTCTTTAAAATTGTTTAAAATAATGATAATTAAAGGTGATTTTATTAAAACTCAATAAGTTTTAGCTGCAGAGAAATGTTTATTTATTATTATTTTTTGAATGATGGCATGCCCAGAATATTTTACTAAAATCGATAGAACTTGGAAACTATATAAAACTTCAGACATGTTTTTACAGAAATATGCTTATTGACACAGATAAAATATACATGCCATTATATCATTAAGAATTTGCTCCTGATTCCCAATTATTGTGAGCACCCTGCAGACGAATTAAAATCATAATGCGATCAATTTTAATTAGAAAATTTTATTTACATATAATTTGTATTTACAAATCATGAAGGTCCACTGACACATAATAAATCAAAGCAACCAGTCCCTGCAGGAGGCAATTGTCCTACTATTATATTAGCAGAAGGTGACGTCAGACGATCCCTTACACCTAAAAATTAGGTTAAAAAAATAGATAAAGTTTGAATCAACAGAAATAATTTTTCATATATATAATCAGCAAACTTTTATAATTTCAGAGGAATTCTACAATTGAAGCACTAATTCCATTCAAATAAAATATTTCCTCATGAAGTTACCATCAAGTGAATTTCAGTAATATGTATGAAAATTATGATTCTGGGTGGAGAAATAAGCTAAACATTTTGTATTAAGTTTTTGTTTGTAAATTTTTAATTATTTAATAATTATTAATTATGGAAAATTAAGGGAAATATTAATAATTATGGAAAATTAAACTATTCACAATAGGCATATGCTAGCATAGAATAAAATGCTTGTTAAGAGTTCTGGCATACATATTTAAATGCAATGAACCTAACTACTAGCAGGATAGTGTTCTAGGACTACATCTCCTCAAAGAGGGAAGACAAAAACTGTTAAAATTGGAAGAAAGAATAAGATGGAGCCTCATTATCACCTGTTATTATGGTGGAATCTAAATCTAATTATAGCTCTGATGCATACAAATATTTAAAAAAAAAAAAAAAATACAAGAGAAGTTATTTTTTTTATTTTTAGAAACATAATGAAGTAACATTATTGGAATTGGAACAAAATATTTAGCAAATAAATATCTTCATTAACTGCTGATCTAAGATACGAGGGATCATAAGAAAACAAGGTGTTTAAGAAACCAAAAGTGAAATTTTTTTCTTTCATATCGTCCAATACATATGATTCCACCACTGTTTTACATGTATTAACAGTAGTTATCAAAGTTAAAATTATCTTTCAATTTAAAAAAACATTGCTTTTTTTTCTTTCTAATATTTTTTAATACTTAAAAAAAGTCAATTTAAATAATTAAAGTAAAATAATGCCTTACCCATAACCATTGCCTCTGCCAGGAAATTCTTTGATGTTTCAAAAGTTATTTGTTGAAGAGGCGATGCATTTCCTTCCATACCAATCCTATTGCAAGGCCGGTATTGACCACTGCATGTCATATAGTCAGATATTAATGATAAATGGCGAGGATCTACTTGAATGCCATAAGCAGCAAATACATTGACAATTTCCTAAGAATGGTAAATATAAATTGGTTTAAGTTGTACTCTTCAAAGAACAATGGATTCTTTTCTCTTAAAAATAATTATCTTATCTAAATTTCACACATAGATGTTACAGAGAAATACAGTTGATCTTCAAGCAAGTTGAATAAGCAAGCAAGTTGATCTTCCTATCAGTAGAATCAACCATAATTAAACTGATTTATAAAATTACTGATTTTCTTACAGCTCTTAATTATTCCATGCTGAATGAATACAACATTATGTACATCTTTAGCATTGAAGATATTTTTTAGACCTTTTGAAAAATAATAACTTGAATCAAGATGTGTAGACAATTTTTATCTTAAAAATTAAGCACTTCATAAGTACTTTTGAAGCCCCTTTAGAATAATATTTTTTAATTATAGAATTATGCATTAGATGAAATAAATTAAGATAGGTATTAGTTAATTAAGAGCCCAATTTTATACAAATATAAACATTAAATACTGCCAGGAATTACTGAATATTTTTCACTAACATTAAAATTAAACTATTTAAAATACTTTTTGTGAAGTTTTGTTTGAAAACTCTTATTAAAACATTTTTATTGTATACTTACAATTATTTTATTACAATACAGTTTATAATAATAAGAAAAAACATTATAACATAATTTCATTAACATTTAAATTCCTTTGCAAAAAAGAGAAGGTTATACACATAAATAAACAAATCTTAGATGTAAAATGCATGTCAATTTTATTACATTTGTGAAAATAAAAGATTGTTTCTACTTGTTGAGTTTCCCAAATACTTTTAATTCATTCAATTTTGTTCACTAATAACTTTTACCAACTCATTAAAATTTGCTAGAAGTGAAAATTTACTGGCATGCTGAACATGTACATTACATTATATTCCATTCCAGCAATTTCCTTTTTCAGTAAAGAGATTAAGAAATCAGAGTATAACTTTTTTTTAATATTATTAACAACTATTTCGTTTCCCCTTTTTTTCACCCAAAATAATTGATATTTTGAAGGAGCTGACATTGCTAACATTCTCAATTCTTTAATAATGTTTACTGAGTGGAACCGTTTTCACACTTCAATATTTTAGATAGAACTTTAACCTTTTTCAATAAATGCTTGTTCAAGAGAAAAATTTTCAAAAATCTAAATGTTTTTTTTATTTATGATTTTCAGATTATTAAAACAAGCAATTGATAATTATACTTGAAAATCATAATTTTATCGTATAGTGCTTTTAAGGAATGTAAATTTTTGCTTAGCCAAATGAATCTAAAATTTATTACAATGCTACAATTTTTGAAACAGGATTACTAACCAAATTTCATTTATCTAAGTTATTACATTTTTTTTTGTTATTGTTATATATATGCAGGCAAACACATAAACCAACAGGAGATCAACTCACTAATGAATTTGGTTTGCAATTACAATAAGGATCTATGTTTTAGATGTTAAAACTGCCAAATTTTACTCATGTAGCACTTTATTCTATTCACTTACACTCAGACAAACAAACAAACAAACAAAAAAAAGCCTTTATGGAAACGGATTTTGTTCGAAAGTCAATTGAAATCTGCAAATTTGGTATTAAGAAATTTCAGTTCTGAGCATTTTTCAGTTGTTGTTAATTCTAAAAATGTGATATTTGGAGTTTTGAATAAACAGGGCAAAATCTAGAATTTTTTAGCGATTACAGTTCTTTCTCTTTAATAGTAGAAAATCTCTTTAATACAGAAATGTAAAAAAAATTATTATTTTATTGTTTTAATTTTTAAAATTTTATTATTTAAAAAAAGATAAAAAAATGTTTGTATTAATTTAGTTTTGGTATCATTTGACAAGAATAACAAATAACCTACAAGCAACTTTTGAGCATTATGAACATTTCACTTTATTTTTATTTTTGGAAGCCTTGAATCATTCATGATATTCAATTTTAAGTGTCCACAACGAATCAAATACAGATTTTTCAGCATATTTTTAAGAAGTTCTAAGCTTCTCCATAAAAATAAATCGAAATAAAAATGCTTAAATAATTAACTAATGGAAAATTACTAAATGCCGTCAAAATAATTTTTCTTTAATATTAAAATACACCAAAACTTTATAATAAAATACAAAAAAATTACCCTTCTTATGGCTTGAGCAGCAGCTTCTATACCATATATTTTGGCAATTTCATGGATATTATTGCTGTATACTTTATTAATGTCTAAGATATCAACATATTTAAAAATTTCCTGCAAAGAAAGAATACATTATAAAATATTATAATAAGCATTAACCAATATTGCACAAATGTGAAAGAAAGTAATATGGAAACAAAGAAGCAAATTATTCATTTAATCCAATCAAAGAAAATTTTAAATGCATAAACAAAGCAATATTCATCATTGTAAATTAATATTTCTTTTTTTAAAAACTAATTTTATCAGCAAGAATAATTTTTACATATAAAAACTTAGGCTTAGAAACAGTATAAAAATTATCTCGAAATAAACCTACACCTGCTTAAAATATTAGTAAATATGGCTGAAACTATTTAATATTGTTCATAAATTGATTAGGTGAGAACAATCAAAAGCAAAAACAATATTTTCCCAATTCAATATAAATAGAAGTTGAAGCTTTCAAACTTTACTTTAATTACTTGCAATTTTCATGCATTTTTTTAGCATATAACTGTATATGTATATATCAGTTCCTTTACTATATCTTTGACTTTTACTTCAATATATAACACATATTAACTATTACTTAATATATTATATTATTAGTTATATATGTTTATTATTATTAAATACATAATATTATTAAGTATCTAATAATACTGAAATTAAATCATAACATATGAAGAATATAAATTTCTGAAAATTAACAAGTATAGTTAACGTAATTTATGACATTCATATTCTAAACAATATACTTACAAGAAAATTAACTCCATCAGTTTTCAACATAAGATTGCAGCCATCTTTTGCATTTGGATTTTCGACTAAAATGGCATCATTTATAGAAGGAACAGAATGTACTTTTGCTTTATTTATTTCTTCTTCAAGAAGAGATTTCATATCTATTTTATTGTTAGTAAGAGGTAGCTGAAAAGTAAAATACAAAGTTATGAAATAGTAATTTTTAATAAATTGTATTATTTATTAAAAAATTATTTAAGACAAACTTGAAATTTAACAAATTGTTATTTAATATCATTTTGATTATGATTTGATGAAATTTAAAACATTCTTTGCAAAATGGGGTTTCAAATCTTAGAAAAGCTTAAGTACATTTACGGTTAATAGGTAATATTTGCATTCGGCATCCCATGAAGTTAATTGTTCATATTTGTTTCCAAAAGTAATTAGGAAAGCAATAGAACCGAAAAATAATTTCAGGATTAACAAATTATATATATGGCGATTAGAACATGAAAGATTAGCAAATTTTGATGATTTTATGTTATAACATGTGTACAATTCAAAAAGAGAAGATTCATGTATCTATTAAAAATAATAATAAAATATATTACTACAACTACTATTTGTGTGAAAAGGAATTAATATAATCAAGAATAAATCAAACCTTGGTTTGTAATATAAAATTCATAAAAAAAAATTCTTAAGAGTTAGCAACAAAAGCAAATTCTTATATATTTTACAATTTAGATTTAATTAAAACTTGAATATAAATAAAAATCAAAGTATGCATTCATGATATCTACAAACAATTAAATAATATTACTAATTACATATAAATTTACAGAATATTAAATATAATTAAAAAAAAAATAATAAAGCTAATGAATTATCTAATATTAAAATTATTAAATTGTATTTAATTACAAAAAGTATCTTACCAAAATTATTTATAGCTATTAATCACAAGTAAAATTCTAATTTTTCAAAAACATTAATTAAACCTAGAAAATTAAACATTGTACATGTAAACATAATGTCAACTGCTCAATAATGTTAAAAATGAATTAAGTTTGTATTAAAATATATCGACACAAGTAACAGAATGATTTAGCATCATCTTTTAAACTGAAAAATTGTGAAGCAAAAAAAACACACCACGCTTTAAGCAGATGCAAGGTACTGTTGGTTAATACTTCGGTTACACAAATGATCTTATTTTATTCATATATATTTACATTATATCCTCTTAAAAAAAAAAAAAAAAAAAAAAGGCTATAAATTTATATGATATTCACAATATTTTTTTTTGTCTTATAAATGGTTATAAGAATAAAATAATGTTCATATAACAATTTTTAGCTAAATGCTGAAACTTTATTCTAAGAATTGGGAAATATTCATAATTCTGTCACACATATATACAAGAGCACTAAAATTTATGAACTTACTCGAAGAGAAATTTCACACCAGTACTGACGTTTGGTATCATAGTCATAAGTGGATACCCAAGGGTCAATTTTTTTTACATACTATTTAGAAAAGAAATGATAAGCATATTTGAAATAAAATATAGCTTTTAAAAATAATTAGAATAATATATAAATAATAATATATAAATTGCAATGATCACTTTTGGTAGAACTGAAGAAATCAACCACCCAACATTGTAAAAATTTTAATCTACTATTTTTTGATAATTTTTTTGAAACATGTTAATTAAATAGATATACTAAAAAAAAAAAGGCATTTACTTTACACAGAAACCTAAAATATTTAGAACAAAAACCAATTAATCACAATAATTCTTTAGAAACAAATAATAAACACAAATGAAAAAAGATTTAAAAAAAATATAAATAAACACAAATGAAAAGTAGAACCTTTATGTACAGAACACAATTATCTATTTTTCTCTTTTGAATAGAATAAATACATAACTGTTTTTTCCTTTCTAAAGTTCAAATTCTGGATAAAGAAACTTTTTAACAAGGGGTTAATTATGAAGACATATGTAATTCTTCAATATCAATGAGATATTTCTCTCCAGAAAAACAATATTCCATAATTTCTTCTTAAAATTTGAATTACATTTTTTTTTATATTTTTATATATTAATGCAGTTGCTTATTTTAGAAAAATTTTAGCTTGTACTAAGAATAAAGGAATAAGTACTATCAAAGTCAAAGTTATAGAACTCAGCATAAACATACTTTGGAGAATGGGAAATTACACCTTTAAGAGTTAAAAAAAAAAAAAAAAAAAAAAAAAAAAACTGAGCAAAATTATTTTCTAACAACTTGTATACATCAATATAAAATGTACATATAATAAAATATGCATTACATGATCAAAATCAAAAGTTGCCCAAGTCAGTGAAACAATATGGAATATCCAAACCAGACAGCATCTCATCTAAATGATATTTGAACATTTACTAAATTTTGTCAGTTGGTTATAATACAAGGTTATAGAGGGGGAAAAAAAAAGTTTCCTTATAATCAGCTTAAGGAAGGAGTGAAAAAAACAAAAAAAAAAACAAGGGTCATATCCACATAAAAACTTACTTACTACTCAATGAGGGGCATTTGTGTTAATAATAAATATGAGTGAATGGGAGGTTGGCACTGTTTAGACCAAGACAATTTAACCTAGAGTGATCAAATTTGCTTTTTTACATATATATACTTGAAGTCTGAAAACGTACAGCTTTGAATGATTTTCTTGAAAATGTCAGCAACAATTAAACCCAACAAATCAAATAGTTGCCAAAGGCTAAATGTAATAACACCCATTTTATAATTTAGATGGAAGAATCTCAAAAAAATATAATTGATATGAATAAAGCTGTTTCTAAATTTGATATCAGCACATTAAATATATTTAAAATTAGTTCAAAGTGAAAACTTTTTTTAAATTTCATTTGTCATTACATTTAAAATAATAGTGGTTTAATACTGGCACTTGCAAAGATTAAAGTCTAAAGCCACAAAAATAAAACAAAATTATTCAACATTAAAAAAGAATTGAGCAATAAGAGAAGAAATAATATATATAACAGATATCAAGAAAAGAAACCATTAACTCAGAATTTGCATGTTGTTAAATTAATTTGTTGATAATAAAATATTAATAATCAAGTATAATTGTAGCTTAAAAGTAATTATTAAATCTGAAAAGAAATTAGGAAAAAAGGAAAAACCTTTCAAATTTTCAAGAGTAGAGAAGCAGGAAGATGGATTAAATGGAAATATGTTTGAAGAAGCTTGTGGCTCTTTTTTCTTTTAATCATTAATCTTGTTACAGTAATCAAGAATTTAACTGTTTGTGAATCATTTAGCACTTAAATAAAATAACAATTAAGGTTGAAACATTTTTGCACTTTTATATAAGAAATAAATTTTCTATTTATATTCACTGTATTTTCTTAAACTTAAGAGAGTTAAATTAGTTTTTTTTAATAATAATAATAATAATAAATCAGGCACTCACATTTATTCTAATACCTTTATCCACGGAGGATTTTGCTTCGATTTCTTTGGGCATGAAAAAGTCATTTGAAATACTTTCTTCATTGTCACTTTTTAATTCTTCTTTAATTTTAACTTCTTCACCATCACTCTCTTCACCTAAACAAAATGTTATCATATAAAATAATAAATTGTGCTTGAAAAATGAGTAGTTTTGCAAGATCTAATACCAACTATAAATCAATTTTTCAATTGAACTTTTACTCATAGTAAAAAAAAAAAAAAAAAAAAAATCTAAGGATTTATTATATTCAAGAAATTATTGGGTAAAAATCATAGTTACAAATTTTTTCACAAATTATATCAATGGACCACTAAATCTTAAAAATAAATGTTAACAATAAGTTTCAGTTAAGTGATATCTAGGATTCCATCAACAGAAAAATACTCAGACAAAATATGAGAAATTTTTTAACAATGTATAATATACAAATAGGAGGGTTTATAATTTACTTAAATTATTTTTAAAACTAGACCAAACCCACATACTAGATTCAGGTAAAATTTCTTCTTCTTCAGGATCTTCATATTCTTGCTCCTGATCATGACGCGTTTTGGATTTGGCAGAAGTTGTATCTCCTTCCCCTTCACTCTCTTCTGAAGACTCCCCATCATCTGCTTTCACTGGCTCTTCAGCAACTGGAGGTGGAGAATCTTCATCTCCATTATTATTATTATCAGTCTTAAAAATAGCATTTTGACTCTCTTTCATCACAGAAATTGTTCTGAAATGAAAACCAACCATCAGGAACAAGAGAGGGAGGATAAAAAAAGAAGTAATTCTACATGATTACTATAAACATTAAAATTCACACACAAGTACTTGTGTATTAATCATAATCTTGCTTCATTCTATATTATTGGCATTATCTATTGCAATGAGAAAAATCAAAGTCTAAAGACAATTTAATGGCGATCCTTACAGGTATGAGATATTCCACTACATTTTTGGGGTGAAGAAAAGAATTTTATTTCATTTGGTACTTATATAACCAGCTGCAATTCTTATTTCATTCTGCATTTCAGCTGAGCTCGATGCTCACATCTATGATAAAATTATATCTCTTGTCCAGTTTCTCCAATCTTTGTTCTAAGCTAACAGAAAGAATGTGCCATTTATGCTGATCATATTGTGGATTTCATTTTATGAAATGACTATGTTTAAAAATGCAAACTTTGCAATCTCAAGTACATACTATAGTTCACAATGATACTGATTTTTTTTAAAGAGGAAAAAAGCAGAAATTTGGAAATTATATAAATTTCAGATTTTATTAGGAGAGTGGACAATGTGACAGAGATTTCAGCATTCACTGTTATGAAGATAAAATATAAGGTGAAATTGCTTATCGACAGTGTGACAAGTATCTCATTTACTCCTGGAAAACAGTAAAAGAACCTTTTGAAACTGTAATATTCATGATTTTGATAACTGCGTTAGAAGATAAACTATTCAGAACCTCTACATAAAAAAGAAATGTGTTCCTTCTATCAGGAAATTGTTCCTAGAGCTGAAGGAAAAATTAATTATGTATTGAAAAGAGAGTCATTGATATGAATTACATTTCAATGAATTTTTGATGAAAGAAATGTGTAAGCTTAAGAAAGATTTTGATCAAAAGGCAAGATATTGTGTTTTGGATTTGTAAATATTTGAGAATAATAAAAAAATTCAAAGGGAAGCAGTGTTGTTTGGTTTACAAGGGCAAAACTATTTTGTTAATATCCAGTTGATGATGATTTTAATGGATAGACCACTTCCATAGCCATTGCCCTGCTATATTTAAAAAGTAGAAAAAATATTGCTGAAGCTTTTCTTAAGCCTGAGATTTTCAAATTTAAATAAGAAGGAATTTTTAAGTTTATATGCAATGAAATAAAATTTTATTCAACTATTGTAAAAACTTTCTGCATCTACACCGGCCAAATGAGTTCCTCATCCAATAAAGTGCATTTAAATTGTCAAATTTTACAATCTATTTTATATCCATTTCCATTCTTTCTTTGACCTGTCTACTTTATGCAACCCTGTTCAGGATTTTTCTCATGGAGGTAAGTTAGTACAATGCTATTTTTAATGATTAATCAGTAGCACATAGTTATTAAACAAATATCCATAAATATATATATTATATCAAATTAAAATTAAATATTTAGGCAATCTATGACAAGTAACATCAAACATTTTAAAGATAAAACTATTTAGAAATGTCAAAGTTAATTTAAATAAAAAAAAAAATAGTTTAACTTCATTGCATGTAATACATAACAATACAATGTGGAATTTCTCTCTCTCCCTCCCTCTCTCTTTTTAAATAAATTATATCATATTCGAAATGACACTTGCCAAAAATTAGAAAAAACAAAATTTTAAAGCATTTTTTGCAACAAATACATATTATTAAACACTTCTAAACTTTCAATTAGGTCTAATTAAATGATAACTTTTGCTTTAGGAATGCACCAATTTTCATTCAATTCAAAATCTGCAGTATATTTTAGATGTTCATAGATTTCAAGAAATGCTTCACTATAATGTCTATAAATGACTTACTTTAATTTAAAAATACAATAATTAGGTGTTCATGTATTGAATATAATTTAAGTGATAAAGAATATATTCATTGTAAATTAGAATGAATGAAAATTGCATTCCTTTTTACAATGGAGACAGAAAACTTTTCAACAGAAATTCATCAAAATATAATCAAATTATTTAAATTAAGGACATATAATTTTGAAAATTAATATTTAAATCATTTGAAAAATAAGAGAAGAAAAATACAATGAAAAGTACTGACTTTGCTTTGTCAGATTGACGAAGTTTTCTCTTTAAAGCATCTATAAGTCTTTTTACAAAATTATGCTCAATATAATATAATATTTTCGATGGAGTAGTGTTCACATGTCCTTTATAAACTGAATGTTCCAAAAAATCCATTTTAATTATATAATTTCTGGTATTGCCCCTGAAAAAAAAAAATACTTTTTAAATACCAATGAAACTTAGTATTAACAATAGCATTTGCTTTCAAATAAATTTCAGCAAACAAAAGATTTAAATAATTACTTACATTTGTTCTGACACAGACAGGAACTCTTTTACTTTAACTGAATCAAGAAGCTGTAAAAATAAAATAATAGTAATTTTATGATACTTCCCCATGTTATTGGTTTATCACAGGACAATTTAAAATAGCAAATTTTATAAACTTATGATTAAATTAAAATAAATTATAACTATTTCAAACCTTCAATGCAATTAGTGAATCAAACATCTCACTAAAGAGGATTCAAATTGGTTTTTTACCAGAGCATAGACATCATACATTATGTGCCATGTTTCACGATTCAAGTGAAATAAAATTCCTCACTATTATATTTAATTTACCTGGTAGGTGAGAGAAAGTATAGGATAAATCAAAATGAATTTTCTGATTTCGAAGCTCCATTGTGCAATATGTACTTACTGTATTTGAGGCAATATATTCAAGTTTTTAATGCATTTATCACACATATTTACCATTCTACTTATTATTATTTTTTTTTAATTAGTCTGAAATGCAATATATCTTTGATGAAACTAGTAGCAGCTGGTATATGGGTTTTCAAATCAATGACTGCTTTTGGCCATGAAGGCATACACAGGTGATGTTTACACAAATTGAAATAAAAAAAGGACTTTGGTCTGAGAAGACAGATATGCAACAAAAGATTTGGTTAGAATGGAATTATAGAATTAATCTATGTTGAATAAATAAACAACATTAAAAAAAAGAGGAATACCACTACTAAGATTTCAATCAAAATTTAAATACACATATAAAGTTCTCTTGAAATATGTATCTCTCAAATAAGTGCAGTTCCTACTTTTTGCACAGTGAAATCAGTGCATTCATGTTGACTCATCGAGTACAATATAAAATAATAAAAAAAAAATATGGTAAGATTTTTTTTTTCTTTTTTTGAATAAAAGGGGGAAAAAATATATGGAGATATTATATACCAGTTGCATTTTGTCATATCTGAATTCCGAAAATGATATTCTATTTGAGAACTTTTTTAAACCACAACTAAGTTAATTAAACAATATATAAGAAATTTCTTTTAAAATACATTGAATGAGCTTACATCTTTCAGAGCCACAGGAGAGAGTTTCAATTTCAAATCATTGGCCTTTTTTTTAATTTCTGGTTGATCCAAAAACGGTAAATCCATTGTAGGTGTGGCAATGTTTGGACTAGCAGTCATAAGAATTTCACGAATGCGGGGAATACCCAGGGTCACGTTCATTTCACCCTTTCCAGCAAAGTGAAAAGTATTCAGGGTCATCTGAGTGGAAGGCTCTCCAATAGACTAGAAAGACATTTGATTTTATTCCACATGATTTAACAGTCACTGAAATAATGGGTTTTGATGATGCAAATGTATAGCTTATTTGATTAAAAATATATACGAGTAGTTATAAGATTTTTTTGATAATAAAAATATATAAATATTCATATTATTAATTGAAAGATTTTCAAATAAAATTTTCTTTGTGTATGTGTGTGAGGTGTATAGTGAAATAATAAATAGTTAAAAGCAACATTGAGCCAGTAAAAAAATAGAAGGATTAAAGTAATTTAAGCATAGAATTTGAAAATTTTATTTCTTTTCAGGATACTTCTCCATCTGGTAAATAAAATAATGAATAAAATAAAGAACATTCTTCAAAAATATAGAAATAAAATCTACTCAAAATGCTTCAAGTATATAGTTGTACTGAAAGTTTATACAGAAAACCAAACAATGATTTTGAGTCAAAGGCATACCTGATAAAATGTAACAGCATGTGATACAATTATATCTAATAAACATGGAACGACTTTCTTTCCATAATTTTTTTCATTGCAAGAATTAAAAATACAGATAACAGGAAATGATAAAACCATTCATTACCTGAGCAGCTAAAAGCCCCACAGTATCTCCTGGTTCAGCAAGTGACTTCATAGAATGGAAATAACATAAATCTTTAAAATTTTCCTTTGTAACAGTGTTTTGCTGTCTGCTTTCTACTTCATCATCTAAAAGTAGACCGTGAGGATTCTTAGACACATAATCAGATATTAAATTGTCCATGTTTTCGGATACAGATCCGAATGTTGTATCTGGGCGATATTTAGAATTTATTGCATCTGGACATCTCTGCTTTGATTTTTCATACCTGAAAAAAAAAAAATAATTTTTCTTTTGAAATCCTTTTAATAGAATATTTACAACTTTATTATTCACTTAATTAGTAATGAAAATGATATCTGTTGCTTCACATTAGGAAAAAAGAATTATAAGTAACTAATTCAAATAAGTGATGTTAAGGTTAGGATTGATAAAAAAATTCTTTAGGGGGAACAGGAAAATAAATTCAAAGATCTGTAATATTTTTTTCATGCTGAAATTTGTTTCTAACTTAGAATTTTTAAAGTTAATTTACATTATAGAATATTTTGCACATTAAGTATGAAAAAGAACATGTAATTATTAAAATTAAATTTTATGAAACAGGTTATGAATGAATTTGGTCAATTTGTTTTCATCCCTCAAATGCTATTTTTTTATATTAAGAAAATTATTTGTAGCTCAAAATTTGTAAAATTTAAATGGAAAATTTTCAAATTTTATAATAATCAATCTTATTTTTAACATTTTATCAATATGTCTGTTGCATTGCAATTAGTCAACAAATTAGTCTAAAAACTAAATGGTATAAATAAATAAATTTCTAATGTAAAAAATTTAAGCTTACGTTTTTCTATCCCCAACACTCAATTCATTCAACTCAGAAAATATTCTTTGAGTTCTTGCTTTATGGTCACCTGCTTTATAATTAACCGAATGGACAAGAGATGTACGATGAGAAGAGTTTTCAGGGTGCTTCTTTTTCCATCTTTTAATCTAAAAATAAATAAATGTACATTATGAAATTTTTTAAATAAATTTTTATTATTCTAATAATTAAAATTGTTTAGTAAATATTATTCATTCAAATGTTTATTGTTTTTTTAAGAAATACCATGCACCATTTATAGTTTATTGGTTAGGAGTAAACCAAACAAATATCTCCTTCCAAAATATTCTTCAAGCTTTGCTGCATCCTTCATATTTAAGATGTTTCTTATAAAAGACCATGAAAACTGCATGGTTAAAACTATTAATTGCGCAAAAATTCAGCCCTTAAAAAGATATAAGCGATAACAGAATATTGAACGTATTACTTTTTTTAAATTATGAGTATGGCAAGTACAAGAGCTTTGAAATTTTTGTTTGTTAGTTTCACAGAGAAATAATCAATTTTGCAGTTAACAATACAATAAATCACAGCAATATCAAAAAAGTGCCTACAAGAAACAAAGAATATCCATCAAGTATTTATGAATAAAAGCAGCAAAACAAAAACCTTTTCTGCATAAATTTTGAACAGGAGAGTTGGAAAACTTATTATGATTAATGGTATTTTAAAACTAAATTATGGCTGCTGTGGCGTCAGATCAAATAATTTTGAACAATCATTCAGATGACAAAAAGAATTCTAAGACTACATCCAACTCGCCAAACTTTCCAACAAACAAGGCAATGTTTCACTTTAATAAAGTTTAATATGCCTAGTTTAATTGTCCCCCTGTCTAAAGCAACATGATTAATATTTTGAGAAGACTTCATCCTTTTGAATTGTGGTAAGATGACAAGAGCAACATATGAGCTGGCACCTTTTCCTCCAAACTTCCATACTACACCAGAAGAAAGTTGTTTAACATACTCAAGGCTTGCATACATATCTTCAAGAGAATTCCATTTCACATATTAAACTATTTGATATTAATGCTGACAGTCTGACATTAAAGAAAATAGCTTGGAGGAAACATTTAGAATATTTGCTTTGCAAAACAAGAAACTAAGACTCTGTGGTAAAATAATGCAAACTATTTGCTTATAAATTTTTAAAAGTAGGAGATTATGATGCTGACATTTTTTTTCCAGTGAAATATAATAGTTAATCAATAATATATTAAAAAAAATAAACCTTCTTCTTTTCTTTATTGAGATCTACTTCAACCATTTGCTTCAAAGCTTGTACTTGCTTTTCAGACATGGCTGCTTTGTAGTTCATTCCAAGCAAATGCAGACGATTTTTTTTCAATAATTGCATTCTTAGGGGATCCATACCATCTTCGCCATATAGAAACTGAAATGAATAAATTAAATAAGTTTTAAAGGACTTTTTTTTTTTAAAAAAAAAATTAACAAAATTCAAGCAAAAATATTTATAAAAATTGAAACAGAAAAATTTGTAAGGAATTATTATTGAATATTTACTAGGAAGATGGTACATAACATATTAAACTGAAATTAAGTAGTACAATGGATATTTAAATACAGTTAACTTTCCTTGGTAGATTATTATAGTAGAATCCAAAAACTAATATATACAAATACTTTCCAACTCAGTTTTTAAAAAAAAGTTACATAAAAATGTTTAATGATCTTTTCTAAATTCAGAAGGAAGGAGAATATACAATCTTTTATGTTTAAATATTTTCAAAAAATATACCAAAAAAAGATTAGGGATCTTTTTTTTTTAATATTAAAATTATTATTCTATGCCTAATATTTTCATGTTACTGTAAATCAACATGTGGGGATAATCATAATGAATATACCAGCTTTGGAGATCTCTTCAAAGAAAACAAAACAAAATATAGCCCTGTTGTCATTGGGAATAAAAAAAAAAAAAAAAAACTATTTAAATTTTAAATCCAATGCTCATTATAAACCTCATCCAAAGATACGAACGATATAAAGGTAATAAGATAGTTCATCTCATGCTTTTTCAGCATTTTTGAAGGGATGCTTTGAAAGCCTGCAGATACGCATGTCTTAAATTTGTGATAACTGCTCTAATTTGAATCTATTTCCATATAACTGCAAAAAAATTTCACTACCCACTATTTTTAACCTTTTAAACTGAATGACACATCTAACTTTTAAGAGTTTTCATCTTCATTACAAAATCATGTTCCCAAAAAAAATTCACAGGACCCTCTAATACTTCACACTATAAAATATAAGCATACATTTGTCATATAGAGGCTCATCTAATTATGTTCTAATATCTTCTAAAGCAACTACAATGAATTTCAGAGTATCTTATATATTTGTGTGCATTTATTATATACTTTATATATATCATTTGGATATTAAAGAAAATGTACCAATGTTTTTCAATGATTACACCTAAATTATTTGATGTTATAATGTATGAGAATAAATATTCAGATTTGGATTTGATACTAAATTCAAGCAATTATTTGGAGGTTTTTTAAAATGTGGATCATGATCACTCTTCGGGGCACACAGAAAAACAAGGGATATTAAAAAAATTTCTTTGCTAAAAGTTTTTCACATTCATCATTATTTGTATAAGGTGGAGACAAGGAAACTTTTCTAGACTTCAAAGATTCCAATAAAATATGTTATATAAATGATTAAAATGGTTGTCTATTTAGCTTTTATTTATTTGCAATCAGAGACGATTACCACTCTATTTCAAAAATCAAAAACTAAAGTGGTGTAAAAATGTGACAATTTCAGACATTACAAAATGAAACGTGATGTGCATAATTTTGTGATACATATTTATACATAAATATTTACTAACAGCTTCATTTAGGAAAGTGAAAGTGCAAGTTTGAAAAAAATAATTAAATAAACCATTTCATAAGTATCACTTATCAATCTTTCCTTAACATTAAAAAAAAAAAAAATCAATGTTATGCCTACCTTCTTTTTTCAGGTTAATGTGCTTACATTTTTCTTTGTTAAAATTTGAGAAATTAGTTTCATTCAAACATCTTAATGCAGACAATGCTTATTTCCTTATGCCTTGAAATTGAAAACTGTTGAAATCTCTCAGAACAATTTTGAATTTTTAATGCACAATTCCATAAACATTTAATATATTAACAAGACATAAAATTTGCTAGTTAAAAAAAAAAGCAGTTTTCACAAAATTTATAACAGAAAACAATTATAACTCACTTGAATTACAGTTCCATCACTATCCCTAACAGTAAGATCAAACTGAACAGTAATTCCTTCCAAATGTTTAATTAAACATCGCTGAAGATAACCACTCCTACTTGTCTTGACAGCAGTATCAATAAGACCCTAAAAATTTGAAATACAAATATTAATTAATATTATCAGTAGAAGCATATTTTAAATATTGAATAATAAATCTCAAACATTAGTCTCATTGATAAAATCTTAGGCCTAACATACACCATTATGCACACAGCACATGCATACAGTTTGTGATTATACACATTCTAAACTTCAGATAGCAAATGTTAGAGTGCTTATTGCAATGCACTGCAGGAAGAGGCAAAAAAGGGCTTGTAATCTGTATTTATATATCTTTATAAATGTTGAAAAAATGTTAAATTGTACAGAAGAGTCACTTTGTAGAAAACCTAAATGAACTTCTATCCGCTTTCATATTTCTATAAGTTTTTTGAAGTACTGTAATCATCTTACAGTCAATGGGTTATCTGCATTATCAGAAAATAAATTAGACCCTATTCTTAGAATTTATTATACTTCTCTTATTATTCTTAGAATTTATTTCCCTCTAAATTATGTTTTAGAAAGTATACTTTCAACAGTTAACATTTATTCAATAAAGTTTACCTAATATTGAGAATATATATATATATATATATATATATTTCCATAAAAAAAAAATATCTATTTAATTATAACTATAACATGCAACCATCTATATAAATTTGTTTAAAAATATTATTTTTCAATCTATGACTGCCAGTTTAATTCAAACTCAAAACCTGCTGCTTTTATATAAAAATAAAAAGTGGTGATGTTTTAGGAAGGGGGGGGGGAGGAATTAAATAATGAATTTGGTAATTTGTAATCATGGAAAGTTTATTCTGATTTAATAATACATGACATGAAATCAATTATTTTCACAGAGAAATCCAGTTAATACATATATAAAGCAGAGACTTTATATATGTATTTACTTTATTGTTAAACGTATGTAAACATTTTATCCTTTCATCTTTCTTCTCCCCCCTATTTTTTCGAATTAAACTCATCCTAACACATGCGCAAAAGTGTGGAGAGTAATATTTCATGCACAATAGAACAGAATATTTCATGCAAACAACTGATTTCGCAAAAAGTTAATTAAATAATCTCTTAGCAGCAAAATATACCTATTCATGAGATTTCAAATAATATTTCTTTCATGAATTTTGAAATATTTTGTCTTCTATTTTTTCACGGAAAATTTGCAATTAATAATAAAATAGTTATTTAAAAAGGCAGTGCCATGAATCAGTACACTATCAGATCAAAGAATTAAATTTTGGTACAGAGAAAATGAGTCTACAACAGACAAATAACAATAATATATATACTGACCTACTGTCATGAGGAAAACCCTAGTAACACTAAAAGTAGAAGTCAATCGGCTTGGAAACAAAATATTCTATTATATTTTGGGGGTGAAGGAAAGGGCTGTATTTCATTTGGCACCAAAAGAACCGGTTAGAAGAATCATTATCATTAGAGGAATCGCCGGAAAGAAGTCTTAATTTTGCTTTGTACTTCAATCCATACCTGACGCTCATATTTTGCGATTTTCTCATCAATTCTATCTCTTGTTTTGCTTTATCAATCTTTGATCTCAGCTATCAAGATGAACCTACCATTTGTTTTAATTCTAGTGAAGATTTGTTTTATATAATGACTACATTTAAAAGTGTGCATTCTCAAGCGTGTACTATAGTTCAGAATGTTACGGAATTTTTTGAACAGGATAAAAGTACAAACTCATTAAAAATACCAATTTCAAATGTAATTAAGAAGATTGCCAAAGTGACAGAGATTTCAGCTTCAACAATTAAAAAGATAATACAGACACTCGCTTAATGACAGTGAAACAAGTATCTTATAGACTCCCAGAAAACACAGAAAAAGACCACTTCAAGTGATTCAGACCTTGATGTATTGTAGAATATAGTTATTCATACCTCACATCAGTAAAAAAAAATTTTTTTTTAGCATTGTTAAAAGAGAAGTGAGAGCTTTTTTATGTATCAATGCAAAAACATTGAAGTTGCTCCTCATTACAAAATGCATATGGGAGTCTGCTATGATGTTCTGATAAATATATATCTTTAATTTTGCCTATTTATTTATATTAAACAGTAACAGATTTATTATGAACTAAATAGTTACAAATTAACTAATTTGTTTTCTCCTGATCCTAAGTTTATTATTTGAAACTATCATATTTCACCTATATTATTTGAAATTATCATTTTCAACTTTTTGAATTTTATTTTACACTAGAATTCAAAACTTAGAAATTCTAGTGTAAAACGGGGGAAAAAAATTTAGTCTTGAAACATAAGCTTTCCTCTTTTAAAAACACATGAATCTTCATGAAATATTAAGCTATTTTGTTATTATCCAATAGTTTTTATTTAATTAACGGCAACCTCAGGAAATCAATACAACAGCAGCAGAAAAAAATATCGTTGAAGTTTTTCTTATTCAAGACATTCTTTTAAAAGCTTAAATAACAAGGAATTTTTATCTACAATTGATTATATTTAATTGTCATATAAATATATCTGCATTAGCACAAGCGAAATGAATTTCTCGCCTAATGAAGCATGTTTAGTTAGCAAAATGTTGTCATATGTTTTATTGCCTACTTCTCTCCTTACTTCGACTTGTCTATTTACGGCAACCATGTTCAGGGTTTTTCTTGTGATGGTTGGTCAGTATATATATGAAAAAGAAAAAAAATGCCTATAGTACATCATATAGCAAGTTTAATTTTATCATTAAATTTCATGGATTCAATTTTATAAATTTTCCATAGAAAAATATAGGTAAATAAACTTACTTCTCGACCAGCCATGCAATGGAAAAAATATTCCTGTGGGTTTATTCCAGTTAAAAATCGTCCTCCAACAAATCCTCCAGCTTGTGGAGTAGTAGTGTAAGGCATGAATGAAGGTAGAGTGCTGCCATTCAACATTAAAGGCATACGCCGCCCTTCCAATTCAATTTGTCCCAAAAGACATGAAATTTGCATAGCATTCACCTTGAATTAAAGAAAGTTAACAAGAATTAAGAAAATAAATGAATAAGAAAACTATTTAAAAATAACTAAAATCCTAATATTCTGAATTTTATAAAATTTATAGTTCTAATTCTGTATAATAAACAATGTCTTTTTTAACATGCTAACTGAAATTATTTGAATAAATTTAAAAAAACAAAAACATTACATTATTTTTTTGTCCTAAAATTATGTTCCATTATTCTAAATATTTTACAGTTAAAATAACTTGTGCAGAAATGTTTGCACAATTATGATAAATTATACAAAAACTAATTTCAAGGGGCAATATTTTATACTAACATGAGATGCTGATGCATCTTTCTCACAAACAGGCACAAACACAACAAGATAACATTGTACCTCTCTGAGCCTGAAAGAAACATTTTTGAATTTATGTCTGTCTATGAAAACAATAACTCAAAAATGTTTTGAAATGAACAGATGAAATTCAGCATAGGAAAACTAAATTTGTAAAACTCTCTCAAAGTTTGAACAATTTCCCCCCGCTGTCTAAAAACATTCAAATACGATAACTACAAAACTTAAAAAGCTAGTTGGTTAAAATTTGGTAGATAGATTTAATACTTAAAACATAAAGTATGACCTAATTTAGCATCAAATCTATTAAGGGGTTGACAATCAGTCAATTTGTTTTCACAAGCATATAAACATGACAACTTCAAAATGCAATGATTTAAATATTTGAAATTTTGTATATAATTGTGACTATAAATCTAATTCTGTGTCAAATTTTGGTTTCAACTGATCGGTAGAAAAAGCTCAAAATAATAAGTGATAATAATGAATAATAAGTAATGATTGTGCAGTAACTACATTCTAGTGATCACAGGTTAATATAATTTTTCCTAACTACTGACCACCAATGACATGCTGTTAATAATATAATTTCTTGTAAAGTATATGAGAGTTTCCAGGAGATTATTCTTCTCGATTTCAGGTTACATTGATAGGATTTAAACAGTGCCTTTTTTTTAGTAACAATCTTAAAGAATTATATTTTTCATTACCTGTTTTTCAGCTAATACTCAATGAATTAGGTCTTTTAGCTCATAATTTATATAAAATCATGAGCCATTTGCACTTCATAAGTTATAAAAAATATTTTTATATAAGTAAAGAATTTCATAATATTCTTACAAATCATTGCTTCAAGAAAATCAAATGCATATGACAAATGTAAAGAAAATGCTTCATCAATGACATACAGCACTTAATCAATGTCTTTTAAAATAATAAAAAATGCATCTGAAAAGCATAGTCCTAGTTTTCGCACTTACAGAAGAACCTTTGGCTCCCGATTCAACCATGAGTTGAAGGTTATTATATGGAAACTTCTTCCTCAGCCCATTAGGAATACATACTCTAAGAAAGAATGCATAAACATTTATAATGCACATTCATGTACACAAAATAAACATTATAATTTTTTATAATAAAGATAAAATCATTAAAAAAAATCAATGCTCTTTCATGTTTTGAAATATTGGCCATTCAAAACATTAAAAAATTTCACTGCATTAGCAAAACCATTTAAAAATATATATATATATTATTCTAATTTTATCTACTTTCTTCATCACAACAAAAATTTACTACTACTAATGGAAAAAGCATATCTGTTGACATTTTAGAGACCAGTCTGTTTGACCTAATGTTATCAAATTGAATACAAACGTACTTTGGTAGATGGGAATATGCACTGGGAAATGATTTTCTTTATGTGGACATTTTAATTAAAAAGGGCTTCAGTAAATTCCAGGGATTTTTTTACAGCAATTATTTATAAAAATTTTATTTCATAAAAATTATTTTTACATCATTTAAAAATTAAAACTATTTTTCTTTAAATTTATGCAATTTAGTTGAAGAACTATTTTGGAAATAATTTTTTTTTTGGATAACTTTGAACAATATATTTCATATTCACAATAAAATTCATATTGTTTTTAATGTTCATCAAACATTTGTTTGAATTTCTTATATTGAAAGTCAAAGAAGAATTGTTTATATCTGTCACATAAAATATTTAAAAGCTTGCATTTAATTTGAATTGAAACATGAATTCCACATCCAAACCAGAAAAAGGATACCCTACCTAATTTTCATTTTCTGAATTTTCAGTAAAGGGGGAATGAAACTTTTTAATAAGTCCTGTATTATAATTTGAATTAATTGCTCAATCTATGACTTTATTTTCCTGGAGAAACTTCTAACATTGAGAATCACCTCAAAGAAGTAACTAGCATGAAGTCCTTTCAATAAAAATCAGAATTTAAAAAGAAAAAAATGTTAAAAGGAAACCATTTTAAATAAAACGTTTTAAATAAAAATGTTACCAACAAAAATAATGTCTAATAAAAATAATACACTATCCTACTGGTACATACATCATATTGAGAAATTTGAAGTAATTTTTAAAAAGTTTCCATAATGCTTTGGTCTTATTGTAATGCAGCTTAAAGAAAATCAAACAGCTATTAGCTTTGAAGGAACTATCTTACTCATTTATTTCATTATTTAGGGCACCAGTAACTTTTTTCATTTCCATATCCAGCATTTTCAAACCAAAATCATCTCTACAGCAATGAACTTCCTTGTATTTAAAAAGCAGTTCTTTCAAATCTGGATTTTCTGGATCATCTACATCAATAGCTTTAGCAGTAGCAATTAAGCCCTTCTTTGCAGCACTCCTCAAAATGTGTCTCCTTTTCTTATTAGCCTATGGAAGACAATTTAACTTCATTTTACAAAATATATAGAATGATGGGAAAAAATACTAAAAAATAGTGACGACTAATACATTATTGCTGTGAAAGTACTGTAACTTATCTTATACTGAGTAGTGATACTTTTTACCATCACTAAAATTTTGCTTTTTTTCTAATTATGAATATCAATAAAAAAATTAATACAATATTTTACTTTAAATATATGAATCTAATAATTTTTTATTTTATTTTCAAAGATTTTTTTACATTGTTCACTCTTGTTTAAAAAGTTTTATTTCACAGTAATTAAATAATTATATATGTATTTTTAAAAATATGAGACTTTAAGGTTAAAATAAATACATATAATTATGTTCAGGCTTTATTTATGTTCACATTTTAGGCTTGTAAAAAAAATTAAATTTTCAGTAGTGAAAACATCTAAGGAATAGAAGTTAGTGCAGTTTTTGTTTTTTCAACAAAATTTTCCTGTCTTCACAAAATCAGGTATTAATGTACTTTTTCACATCAGTGTATGTAGCAGCAGAAATGGCACTGCTCTTTTTCCACAACATCTACCCTTTATAAATTGTGAAGCAGAATGAATGAGCATATACAATGATAAAGATACATTTCAGATGTTTTTTTCTTTATAGAAAGAAACATATTTTCCCACATTTCTCCAGAACACTGAAAGGCTTAAAAGGAATGCTATTAAATTGCAGGTGGATATTGCAAACAAAATTATACAAATTAAGGATTATTTTTATACACAGCAAAAAATTAGGGATGTTAGTTTGTAGTACCTAGGCCCAAAGCATCCCTATTAATAATGATTTAAAAAACATAGCAATACCTTTTTGTTCACATAAATATCTTCTATTCCAAGAGAAAAACCAGAATAATACTGCAAATAATGTGTAAACAGTCTAGCTAAAGCAGTTAAAATCATATTCGAAACTTCTCCTCCGTATAACTAAAAAATAAAATAAATCAATTAATTTTAAAAAAAATAAGAATTAAAACACATAACAAAATTCAATACAAGACAATTCATAATTCAGTAATATCAAAACTAACTTTAATTCATACATTGAAAAACACTTTTACTTTTTGAAGTAATTAAAAAGGCAGAGAAAGACATAAATCATGAACTGATTTAATCCTTCCTCAAACAAAATATTTTAAAACTTCAACTTTTCTCAGATATACAATCATACTATTTTATTCTCACTATATATTTATATTCTACTATTTAGATATACAATTCATACATCTTTTCTTTTGTCTTATTTTCAGTCAGATAACCTAACATTTATTAAAAAAAAAAAAAAAAAAAAAAAAAATGATATTTTGCTAGGCTTTTAATAATTTACCCCAATTTCTAACTTCAAAATATTATAAAATTTACAGACATCTCAGATTTAAATAAATATATCACTTACTTCCCTGAAATTTGTTTTGCCAATAATGATTTGTACTAAGACAGAAGTTTAATTATATAAATTTGCAATATTTTTTTGTATTAAAAACAAAAAACATGTGCAAAATTAATGGTGATTTTTATCAATAACTTTTCTGTTCTTCCAGAATTCTTATGTTTTTGTATTATCACTCATGACACGTTTATTATTTGCTTAGTTTTTATGTATTTTAGAATTTTTATAGGAAACTACAGTAAAAATATTTCTTTTAATTATATGACAAAAAAAAAAAAAAAATCGGTATCACAGAATTTTTTGAATTTTAAGCTGATGCAAAAATCATGTTTGCATTATAACATTTGTCAAAAGTTATCGAAGAAAAATGTCAAAATTTTACTTCATTTTTAAGTCTAAAAAATTGCTCTGATATGCACATTCTCACTCTCCAAAGTATATATGTGCTATGTTTGGAAGATCTAGGTCAAAGAATCTAGACTATAGAGCAACAATATGCATTCATCTTTATTACAAGTAAGAATGGATTTTACTTCTGTGTCATTAAACCAAACAGAAACAACCCATACAAATTTTTATATTTACTCATTTGTCCAAAATTAGTTTTATAAATACATATTTTCCAATTAAAAATTATTTAAACAAATGAAATGGAAGAAATGAATGAAAATGAAATGAGTCCAATATTTTTAACAAATACCATAGAGCAAATTATTAAATCTTGAGAATAGAAATACAAAGACATTATTGAAAAAATATTACATTTGTAGTACTAAACATATAATAACATGAAGTTATGCTTAAGAAAAGTTATTATTTGCTGGAAAAGGAAAGATGAAAACTTGTATTTTAAATGCCTTTATATGATACTGTCAATTCTAAAGAGAGAGAAAAAAAAGTTAAGATTTAAATTGCATAAAAATCTAAAATAAAAAACAATGGCATAAGAGAAATAAGAATTATACTGAGTTTACAGTATTATAAGCATTATATATAAATTCATTTAAATCATTTTTTTTTAATAAGCTCAGCCAAAGATACATAATAATGATGGAAAGAGTATTTCTATAAAATAACAATAACGACATTATAGTAATTTAAGACGACTTTTTTAAAGCCAAATAATCCCTAATTTAGGAAAAATACAGCTTAAAAAAAAAAAACAATTCTGAAAGGAGCTTACCTCATAGCAGATATGGATCAAACTATATGGTGTTGGTCCAACTTGAGCCTTGTCTATCACGCCACACAATAGCTCTCCATGTCTAATAATGACTTCAGATTCACTCATACTCTCGCCAGTTATAGCACCACCTGCTGACCATTCTAAAGATGGCTTTGTCCTCCAGTTCTGTACAAATCACAGAAAATTATTTAGACCATTTTATGAATCTTAATATTATGGGTAATTTATTAATTTGACAATTTCAAGTTACATAATAATATGAATTTAAATATTTGCATTAAAGTAAAAAATACATAATAGATGAGATGCTTTCATCTTCTTCCATTCTTAGAGAGAACAATGATAATGTATAAAAGTTCATGTCAGTGAATTAAAATGTTCAATGAATTGACCATTGACATTAATAGACTATTAAAAATTATAATGAAAATCTTATTAATGATATTAAAAAAAATCTCCAATTTGCAAACCAGCATATAATTTTTACTGAAGGTATTTAAAAAAATCTAATTATTAAAATTTCCAATAACCTAAAAAAAAAAGCATATCTATTTAAAACATTAACTCATTATTTAATTGAAAGAGTCACTGTAGTAATACAATTAATCTGTTAATCAAATAATTCCTCTTACAATAATAATAGAATAATGAAAGTAATATTTTCCCCCAAATTTTTTTCTTCATATAAGGTAATTTTCTTCTTTTTTTTTAATGGAGGAGTAAGCAAAAGAATGCATTATAAATTTTTAGAATCTTTGAAATTCAATCAGATAATTTCTTTATGTAGAATTAAACTAAAACCAGGAAAATAACATAAAAAAAATAAAATATTTTAAAATAAAATTTTAAGGTTTTATAATTGATTGGCTAAGTATTTTATCTTAAATTATCAGTTTGTATGAAGATGCTAAACTCATGCTTCATTAGAAACTAGCTTATATTTTTCTTTAAAAATAATAATAGAAGCAATTTATGAGTATTTCAGTAGAGCAAATTTTGAGAAGAAGACATGTAGAGCTACATTCAGAAAATTGGTGCGTCTTCATTTAGCAAAGTTCTCAAAATCAGAAAATAATTTTCCCACCAAAAAGTTTTCAAAGACTGGTGATTTTACAATTTTATAAGAATAGTACATCAAATGGTAATAACACTCTTTTTAAACATCTTGAAATGCATGTAGTTATATTCCCACTAATGTTAAGTTGAATAGCTCAAGACTTAACAAGTCATAAAAATTTTAGACACGTTTTAATATAGACATTGAATAAATCTTTCTAGAAATAAAGTCACTAAATGGGTAGTGAAACATTAAAACAATTTTTTTCCCCACATCAATATGAATGTTTTGTAGCATATGTTTAAATATGATTGCATTTTATATGGTTATATCTTTTATGTATCAAAACATCATACCAAATTATATAAATTATTGTACTTTTGTTTACCTTGAAATTAAACTGCATTTTAAACATTTATATTTTATAGCAAAGAAAAAAAAATGTTAAACAGAAGCAGATAATCGCATTTATTTGCTGTTTTGTCAATATTAATTTAGTAACTCACAAACTTTTAAGTTCAAACTGTTTCACTTAAAGATGATCACATTATTTCAATGGATTTGAGAAGCATCTGCATTTCATTTTGATTTTGTTACTAATCACAAATGATTTTTTCTTTGTCTTGAGGTATTTGGAATCATGCAAGAGTTCACATTTTTGCCTTTTTTAAAAATAACATATATTAAAAGATTTCACAAATTTTGATATGAAATTACTTCACTGTATAGGTTTAATTCAGAATTAATAAAATAAACCACAGATAATTACCATTTTAAGTAAATCATTTAATGCTGTGTTAAAAATGAAGTATTAAACAAAAACTGCAACCAACATTTTATATTTAGTAATGAATTTTTCCTGCGATCGAATGCACAAAAAAATATATACCTTTTGGGAGACCTTCGCTTTTCCTTCTACAGTTGGAGGAATTTTTCCTTCAGGAATCAAGTTGATGATAATAGTGGATACTACCTTCAAGGTGTGGCAAAAATAAGAAAAAGAACATTTGAAGACATGAGTATTTTATCATATTCCAGACAGAATAATTTTAATAATACTTCTGTTTACAATAGTTTAATTTTTTTTAAATAAATTAAAATGACTTTTTGGATGCAAATATGTATATCAGTCAGTTACAAATGGCAGAAAACTGAAACATCCAAATAATTATATAGGATATAATGGCACAATTCATTCAGAATTATGCATTCAAAAATTTGTCATATTTTTTAAATTTTTTTTCTATATCATACATACATTTTAACTGCACAATAAGTTATTTCTGGAAATAGATTAGATATTAGTTAAAAATCTGAAATCAAAGTTATTAAAGATTTACGTTTTATTCTTTCCGTTTCTTGATTTAATTTATTTTAAAATTATATGATTTAATTTAGTTTTTTCTTTAAATCATTTCTAAATTTCCTGATGACCAGTATAATAAACTCTCACCTTTTAGAATTTAGAAGAAATAATTGAATCAGCAATTATAAAAAAAGTGGATATGCAAAATTAGTTTCAGAAACATTTGTATGGTTTGATTTTGCATTTGTAATATGTAATTTGTTATGCTATTCAATATTAGAGAAAGTGTAAAAAATGTATCATACGTAACATCTATATTATATATGACACATTTCCTCTTCCTACTCAACTAATTTAATTATATTCTGATATTGTTATCTGTCAATAACCATATTAATGTTAGGTTTTATTTTCAATTCCAAGAAAAATATTAGTTCCATTAATTAAAATAAACAAAAATATTATTAAAAAATAAAAAGTAACATACAAAAAAGAAATATACTGAAAAAAAATTACTTGTTTGCCAGACCACAGCATTCGAGGTTTCAGGATAGCAGGAGGTAAAAGTTTTAGTCTTTTTCGATAGAAAGCCATTGCACTGAATATCAGCTGTTGATACTGATCTCTATCAAAAAGAATAAAATAATAAGACAGTTAAAAAAAAAGTGGGTGTGGGTGTTTTTTTTTTTTTTTTGCAACTCCAATCAATATCTATCAAAATAAATACAATATGAATAATTATACTGATCTACTCTATAATCAATAATGACTCAAGCATGTGCATAGTTATGAAAAGTTGAATTGGTAGCAATTGACATAAAATGTATATGTATGTGTCTTAATTTCTTATGAGCTTTCTCTGTTAAGTTGTTATTTACTTGCATTACATTTACTTTCACAGTACAAATAATTGTAACATCAAAAATACTCCTCATAAAAAAAAAAAAAAAAAAAAAAAAAAAAATTGTATTGCATTAAAAAAAATTGAAAAAACTCACTTTAAAAGTATGAATAAATAATTGCAAAACAAAAAAATATTCTGCCTAAATAATAAAATTTTATATTTTCTTTTCTACTGTATTGAAACAAACTTCTAACATAATTCAATTCCAAAATTTTAATGTAAACAAATAAAAATCATTCCCTATTGCAAAAGTTGTTGATCTTTATGTTAAGAAAACTTATAGCAATTATTTTTAACAAATATTGTTACATAAAGATAAAGCAAAAATAGAACTATATTTATTAAAATTACAAAAACAATTGCAAGAGTACATATCAATAGATAAAATACAACAAATCTTACATTTCTTATAAGTTTACAATCTCACATCTAAAATTCATGTTATAACTATTTACTTTGGAAAGAAACGTCCACGTTTTGTAAGCAGTACAGCTGCTATGATATGATCTTGGATAAGACCTCCAAGAGGTGTTCCATCTTTAGGGACAAGATATTGATGATTTACACTTGCCAATCCATAACATTCAGCTTGGCCCAGATATGATTGAGGTAAATGACAGTTCATTTCATCTCCATCAAAATCAGCATTGTATGATTTGCAGTTGGAATAGTGGAGGCGAAGAGTTTTTTCTCCTGGAAGGATGCGAGCCTACAAATGGAAAAAAGAAAGTATTAAAATTAAGCCAACAAAAATGAAAGAAGGATGAAAATTCAAATGGGTTATCTAAGCCAGCTACATGATGAGGTATGAATTTACCATTAAAAGACATTTTGTGTCTTCAGTAGTAAATTCTAAAGAGAGAATTTGTGTCTAAAAAAGTTACAGATGGTAAAAAGTTTAATTTTAAATGCAGAGTGAGTTATGCTCAACATCATTTTAATATGAAAGGACAAAGCATACAGATGTTTAGACTAGGATGTGCATGAAATCTGTCCATAGTTCTCACTGCTGTCACATTATAAAATATATCAGAAAAAAAAAAGTATTCAACTATCACAGTACTTTTGACAATGAAGCTCAATCTAAATCTCTATTGGTCAAAATACACATTTGTATTCTCAGTTAAATGTCATACATTTTTTTCTACTTTCATAATTTATCTTTTATTATGGTTTTTATTAATTTTAATTTAATGCTCTTAAAATACTACAAAACATAAATATACTTTTTTAGTTGCCCTTTCACAATTTACTACTTGTTGATATTTGATTTGAATTCCAAAGGAAGAAAGAAGGTTCTTTGAAATAGGTTTAAAAACTGTTTAAATTAAAATTTTTACAAATTCTAAATTTTTAAAAGACACTGCTTGAAACAACATTAAAGTAAAGAATTTTGAAAAAAAGTTATTTCACAAAATTTAATAATAGCTAATAATTTCAACCTCCTTCCACACAACACATTTACCAAATTCCATACCAGAAATTAATATACCTAATATAAAAGTATTCCTAATATTTACCTTATGAGCCATCATACTAGGTCTGTGCAAAGTTGGTTGACGGTTTAGTAAAACCATATCACCATTCTTAATATGTCTGTGCACAACTTTCACTCCTCCAATTTTTTTAATAGCTGAATTTTGAGGAGTAAGCAACATATTTGCTAGGGCCTGTCTTTTTTCTGCACTGTCAGCTGTCAACTTTATTTTTCGACCATCTTCCATCTCAACAAAAGAAGCACTAAAAAGAAAAATAATTAAAAAACTGAATAAATGAATATATATATATATATATATATATATATATATATATATATATATATATATATATATATTTTAAAAGTTAATTTTAAAAATATATTACATAACAGCAAAATTCTTCCCTGCCGAGGCATTAATAATTATATGTCTAAATTAGTTTTAAAAAATCATTACAAAATGTAATATATAAAATGCCAATATTTTGCAAATTACATAAATATAAAACTGACTATCTGGTTGTTTGAACTTAATAAAATTCTTAACTTCTTGATAGATTCATATGAAGTTTGTGCACTTGTTCCTTCACATCTAAAAGGATTAATTGCACTTTAAAAAATATTACACAACCTTTTCAAAAGAACAAAAAAGAAATAAAATGATTTTATGTTTCTCAGCCATAACTACAGAAAATATCAAAAAAATTAAGCTTACTTAGTAATAATTACTTACTCTTAAAATAGTAGGTTTTCAGTAACATAAATTCTATTTCCATGCAATTTTCCTTTAATGTTTAGTTAATCTTTAAAATTTGCACCAATTTCCTATTGTATACATATATATATTTTGAATGAAGTGATTTAAGTTTAATTGCTAATTTAAATGCTACCAACACAAAATAATAAACTGGTGCTAAATGGCGATATAACATAATATACATTACCATTTATTACAAATTGATTAGATTCATTTGCATAATTTGCCTAAAAGCAACAATTTTTAAAAATATATTTGACAAAATTTAAAAATTTATAGACAACTTTGATTACAGTTGATTCCCTCATTCACAAATTAAATAAAAGTAATTTATTTCAATATGCAACTCTTTTATAGAAGAAAATTATCGAAATAAACAAGTATATTAATGGGGGAGAGGGGTGTTTCCTAAACTGTGGAAATAAATTTAGCATTATAGTGCAAAGGCATTTTTAAAAATTCAAAATATTTAAAAAAAATGTGACTTAATTACATTATCTGTTTAAAAGGAATTGTTCCATATAGCTCTAGAGAACATTAATTATACATTAATAAAATATAATGTTTAACAGGATATATAATATATTAACATACCCAGGATGAACATTAGGGCCATTCATTACAGCCCGTCGTAAATTTTCCACATTTTGGTAAGTAACAGGTTCTGGAAATGTTAATTTTTTTGCAAAAACCAAAGGAATGCCTATTTCATCAACCATGATATAAGGATCAGGGGAAATTACAGATCTTGCAGCATAATTTACACGTTTCCCCATCATATTCATGCGAAAAAGACCTTCCTTCTTTTCAAGAATCTAAAAAGATATGTCATTATTATTTGCAAAAACACCAATTTTTTTTTTGTCATTTTTTTAAAAGAGACCTCAGAATCTTCCAAATGAAACTAAAACCTCCCTCAAATGTCACAAGTGATGACAAAAAATTTCCATTTACAATTACTAAAAATCTGTCAAATACATGCTGAATCTATCCACAGAAATAGTAAATCATAAAAGGCTGAACAGATAAGAAAGAAATCATTAATGATTAAAAATATAAAAAATTAGAAAGTATTCTAAGCACTCAGAGTATAATTTTTGCAATAAATAGCTATTTTGTACACTCTTATTTATTAATTTTCATGTCTTATATCTTTCATGTCTTATAGGTGGAATTTTAATAACCAAAATTCCACCTATAAGAAATTATTATATTGAAACAAAATTAAAAATATTAAAAAAATGTAAAAAGATTTTGAACATAATTCAGCTAATTTATAAGAACATTTCATAATACTGATAATTTCAGACATTATAAATTCATATAAGTAAAAAAATATTGATTAGTAAGAGAAAGTGAAAGAATGCATGCATATATACATTCAGGAAATATTTTTATTATTGTATAATGCTGAAATTGGCCTGAAATTCTTAATTATCAAGAAGAATTTTTTGGTAGTTTACACCGAAAATAAAATTGTAATAATAAACATAATCCACTCATTATTAAAGAAATACTAACATTAAGAATGAAAATTTCTTTTAGTAATTCTGATGATTATTTACCACTTATAACTCCCTAACTATTTTGTTTCATCTACCACAGAATAAGATACCTTGTAATTTAAAAATGCATTGTATTGATTGAACTAAGAGTTAATAGAAAATTCAGAATACTTATGGAGTACATATAACTTTTTAATCAAATTATGGCATTTAAGAGTCATTTAATTTTAAGATTATAAAATTTAAGAAGGTTAAATGTAAGGGCTACATTTGGTACAATATTTAGAAGATTAACATAAAACACCTGATACAATAAAGTTTAATTGAAATCCTTCTTTCAATCAGTTTATAAAATGAAATAAAACCATCATATTTCAAAATTGCAATTTCAATTTATTTATAAACATTCTTTTAAGCAGTTTCTTTTGTTTTATATCATAAAATACATTTGGCTAAAAAAAACAAAGTCTTTATTTCAAACTATTTTGCATTTAATTCTGCTGAGTAGGGTAAGTCAAAGAAATTGCCCAAGAAAGGTTTGCTGTAAGTATAACAACATTCATTAAAAACAATAGTGATAAATATTGTATTATATATATTAAAAGCATCTTAACAGTAAATGTACTTAAAATTCCCTAAAATTTATACTTTCAAGAAAGAAAAACAAAAGAGGTTGGTCTAACACAAAATTTAGGATAATAATTAGTATCCCTCATACTAGCATTTGAGCTCAAATTATATTTAATTTGAGAAATATATAAACTTACTGTATAAATTTTACAAAATAGTTTATTTTTCATATTGGGCAGAGAATAAAAATAATCTTGCATTATTACGTAAAATGAAATGCAATATACTTATAATAGACAATGTTTATATTTACCTGTTTGATTCCTTTGGAAGTTTTATTTTTATCTTTATTGACATCACTATCAAATATTTCAGTAACATGCCTTTGTAACAGTTGATAAGCATAGCTGTATTTCTCACTGACAGTTTTACCCTGGCATTTGTTCACACGTTCCTAAAATAATATAAAAAGATAAATTATAAGTAATTTACATATCTAAACTTTTGAATAAATAAGACATGTTTGATATTTACAATAACTTACTTCTTCACTAGCACTAAGTTCCTTTTTAAGAATTTTCTTTATCACTATCTTCAAAAGGATGCAATCCTTTAAAACTTCATTGAATATCAATGTTTGCTGATCGGCATATTTTCTACCTTTCATAACATTAAGCTAAGTTACAAAAAACATAAAAAAAATTTATTCAAGGAATAATTATGTAAAACTCATGGACCAATATATATATATATATATATATATATATATATATATATATATATATATATATATATATATATATATATATATATATATATATATATATATATATATGCAAAACATACATTATTGAACAAACTTAAATAGTTCTAAAGACAGATTTTACAAAAAAATATTAAAATTATTATTCAAGACCATTAGGAATATTGCTAATTCCTCTATTAACTGTTTGGTGAACATTAAGAAGGCCATTGCTTTTCACATCATGTAGTGCTTTTGCATAACATCTCAGTCAGGTAACAAAGAATATGGGAGAGTTTCTGTAACAAGTATATTATTCAAGTTTTTTTAGATGATTATACTGCAAATCTTAGAAATTAAGAGTATAATTTTATAATATTTCTTGACATGATTGATCAACCAAGGCCACAACTTTTTTTTTTTTTTTAACTTTGTGAAAATTTCCTTTGAAAGTTAAGATATTCTTTAGTCATCACTATGGATATAAATAACATATTTACATAAAATCTATACACAAGATACATAAATTAAGAAAAAGGGAAAAGGAGACCTTACTCTGCGAAATCTTGAAGGTGGAACTAATATGGTATCCATAAAAAACATGTCAACAGGACAAGAGCCAGCTGAATGTTTCTGTCCTAAGGTTTTAAAAAAGTGACTGAGGAAAACTTGATCATTCTCCCATAATAGAAGAAGATGTTTCCTTGCTTCTTCAGGCATCAATTCTTTATTGACTATTTCATTTGGTAGATTGGGTTCAGCTGCCATTACGCCACTGAAAAGATAATTTTTTTCCCCTTTCAATTTATTACATTCTCATAGCAGATTTCTTTTACTTCTAATAGAGCATTGCCATTAAATTATTAATGTATTTTTAGGCAAATGATTTGTGCTATTATTGATAAGCATTTTCAACTTTCTATGCAATTCATGAAATAATCAGAGTAATGAAATTTTCAACAAAACAGAAGAAAGCATAAGAAATTTTACAACTGCAATGAGCCTCTAATGATACAAAGGAAGGGGCAGCAATAGATTTCAAAGGTGCCATTTACTTTTGTGAAGCTGCCTATGACTGAAGGGGGGGGGGCAATAATGACATTTTCTCGAATTCTACACATTTTTTATTCCACCCAGAGAACAGCCTTCAATTTCAACATTTGATGCCCATTTTGCTTTCTTTTTTTTTTAAATATATAGTTTACTATAATTTATTTTTCATCAAAGAAGATATGAATTTTTTTCCAATGTTTCTAGCAAAATCATTGATATTAAAATTAGAAGAAAATGGTATGAAAATTTCTATTGAGTATTTTTGATGATTAATTAGATTTCAATAGCTTAAGAATTCATTGAATTCTTCTTGGTAAAATATTAATTAGATACAAATTTAGTATTTTTCGATCTTAGCATCAATAATCTTCACAACTTTAATATTGTAATGTTTCACTTGCAAAAAAATGAAAATATACATTTAAACAAGACAACTGTAATTCCTTAAAGTCAACATTTTATTTAACATGTACTTGGAAAGTGAATCACACTTTGTTGAACGTTGAAAGATTTTATTTCTTCTTTCCCTTATACTAGGATCAAAATTTTACCTAAACACATTCCACAAGTTTAAATTCACAATCTATTGTTCCCTAGTCAAGAACTTTGGCCATTTAGCTACCTCATTCAAGATGATGCAAAATAAGTGAAATTCCATTTTGCCACTCCAACAATTAAAGTTTCTCACAGTTTTCTTTATTCCAGTGCTTTTCGCACCTATCATTAATTAACCCGATAAAGAATTACACCGTAATAAATCAGCTTTTAATTATCTCCTTTTAAATTATTAGATCCTAAAAACAAATTTTATTCTTGCAGTTCACTGAGTAAATTCAACATTTAAAGTCTTGAGGTAAGAGAGAAAATTTCCCAAATATTCATATATTTGATCATATCTAAAACATACATTAAAAGGGATACATAAGAAGCATAGCATAATTTGTAGAGTTCGGATTTTTTATGAATTAATCACATTTTACTTTTATTTTAAAGAAATTAAAAGCAATTTTATTATAATTAGAAATCGTTCCCACCCCCCTTTTTTCCCCTGCAAGTTATTAATAACTTTCAAGAAAAATATACGAAAGAATAAGAAACATACCTTGTAGATTCAATACTAACAGCTTTTGCATTGTCTCTATACACTAAACGCATATTATATTTGACTATCTTTTTCTTTACTGCCCTGCAATGAGGACAGCGTCCTTTGGCACCCATCATGTAAGCTTTAACAAATGATTTGATGATATCTCTACGGCATTCAACTACACTTTTCACAGGATATTGACTCTGATCATTAGACTTGGCTTCTAACAGTTTAAAAAGTAAATAAAATAAAATTAGAGTTGCAATTACATATTGTATTGAAGAGGTGGAAAATATGCATTTCTGAAAACAAATTAATATTTTTTTATATGTAGATACAAATTATTCTAATCAAGAAATTTGAATAAAACTAATATTTTAAAAGATATCTTTATTTCTGCCCTCAACCACAGAATTTCTTTTTAGTTATTTTCAGTTTCATTACTGGGAGGTATTACTGAAATGAAATAAAAAAGTACTTAACAACAGAGTTCTCATAAATAGTGTAATGTCATCGAAAATATGCAAGGGTGCAAAATTTAAGCAAAATTTCACTCACAACAGAAAGTGAGTGAAAAATAATGGAATACAAAATTATCTTTTTACAAATAAAAAAAAAAGTGTTTATAAGTCAATTTAAGATTTTTATTGATGCATTAATTAATAAAAAGGAGAATAAAAAGTGTAACTAAAAAAATAAAAACACACACACAACATAATGATTTATAAAACCCCAGAGTGAATTTTTTTATGCAGTTATCAGAAATCACGAGTGAATAAAAGTATTTCTATTATATCATAAATTTATTTTCTAAAATAAAATAGAAAAAATACTGATGAATATCTGTTTCTAAATAAAGCTTTAAAGTTTATCTAACTTTTCTTTCAATTCATTCCTTTGATTCAAAAAAGCATATAGCAAAATATGAATTTTTGATACAAAAGTATAATTAATATGCAATTAAAAAAAAGGAAAAGTAGAACTAGCCTCTTAAGATAAATAAAACAAATTAGAAATGTACAATTCAAGTTCAGTTTTAATGCAAATAATTAAAAATTAATTTGGCTGATATGAAATCTTTAAAGAATGCAACTGTGACCATATACAACTGAAATTTAAGATACATTTTACAACTGTTCATTGTAAAATACTTGTATCTTAAGTTGAGAAAAAATCTTGTAGTTGAGAAAAAATTAAGCTATTGCAGTTTCCAGTTCAAATGTAACATTTTCAATATAAAAGTTAAAAAAAAAAAAAAGTTAGCATGCTATTTATTATGCTGTTGAAGTCATTAATCCACTGATGCATCTGATTAAAACTGATTTATTTTATTTACCCAATCAGAAATCAAAATAACATTTGTATTCTTAAGCATGTTATGCATGGATGAGAAAAATAAACTTTCAGCAACATATTATGTACTTGCTATATTTGTATCTCTATCTATAATGTAGAAAACAATACTATAAATAAACAGGTGTTAACAAATATATGGGTCATTTTCAAAATTCGGTGCCATTTGGAAATTGAAAAGACAAAAATAAAAATTTTTTTAATTAGTAAATTTTTTTTAATATTATTAAACAGACATTATTTCTGTATATTACTTGAATATTTTTGATACATTTTTTTCTTTTATATATTTTTAATTGATGTTTTTTTGGTCAGATATGATGAAAATTGTCATGTCTGTTACCGGACATTTTTCTTGTAATTTTTGTATTTAAGTTCAGTGTACAATAATGTAAAGCTATATTTAATATAAGTATAGAGTCATTTTACCCATATAATAAAGACTTTCGAATAAAAAAATATTTCTTTTGGTATTTTTATACTTTTGTTTGTCACGTCTGTTACTAATATAGAATTCTTACAAGGATTTTTTTAATATAAAATACTATAAAAAACAATTAATGCAAAATGTCTGTCTTTTTTATATATACTAGGCAGAGTCAATTAATATGTAACTCTAATTGTAGCAATATTATGTCACTTTAAACTTTTTAAGGAAAATTTTGAAATGGTAACAGACATGACACAAAGTAACAGACGTGACACTGAGTAACAGACATGACATAAATTCAGGAACCAAATTTTAATGTAAAGCTTGAAAGGTAGAATTAAGCTAAAATAGGTTTCTCTTTTAGTACATAACTTTTTACTATAAAATAAAAAAACAAATATGTATATATTATTTGAAATTCACAGATACAGAATTGGAACATGTGTACACATTTTATTTTTTAGTATTTTCTTGAGTTACAATGCTATTTATTCATCATCATATTTGGAGAGATCCACATCAAACATCAAATATTGTAATTGGCGAAAAGAGCATCCAGTTAGATTTGAATTTGGAAGTTTCATTACAATATCCTCTGCTTCAATATTATATTCTTTATCATCCTCTCAAAAGAACTTTGCATGATTCCTGACTTTTTAAAAATATTTAACTGTAAAATTGTTGTCCTGGATGTCAATTATTTCTGAAACGAAATATTTTATCGATCGTTTACCCTCCAATTTTACAAGTACGAAGCTTCCTTCTTGAATATCTTGTTGAAAATTGTTGGATAAAGGAGAAGAAAAAGATTTACAATTATTTTCTGCGTTATTTATTGTCATGGCTGTGCTTTCTTGTTCATTTTCTTTTAATGCAAATACCTTAACTGTAAAACAGTCACAGACATTTTTCTGTCTGCAGAAACAGCTTAAATCCCTAAAAAACATTGAGTCGTTCCCAAAAGAAAAAATTTGATGTACGCTCATCGTTCCTTTTAAAACCGGAATATCAGATGGAATTATTTTTTTAAACATTTCTACATCTGTTTCACAGATATAATGAAGCTAAATGTTTGTTTTATTTATTAAAACATTAAACAGAGTTTTTGCATCGGGTATATCTGTCCCCTGTGCAACTATTTTGTCAGCAGCTCTCTTAATGGCTCCCCCTATTACATCAGCAGCATCCTTGCTGTGACCAGCCTCAAAAAAAAGACCATGATCCATACTTATAACCATTATTTGCTATATACTCATTCAAAAGGAAGAAATTTTTCTTCTGCTGATATTGCATGGTAGGGCCATCAGAAAAAAAGTGGATAATTTCAACTTCGGGGGAAATTCTCTTAAGCTCGTTGAATATTGGCTGAAGGTGAGCCCAAATTGCTGCAGGACCATGGAGGTAACATTCGGAAATTGTGCAGAACGAAATTGGTTCATGCTGGTTTCTTAGATATAAAACGTCAGTATGCAGATTTGCCTGCTTTCTCGATCCTCCGAAATGAAATGCCTGCACTTCTGTAGCATGTTTGCACACGTAATTTTCAGAAATAAAGTTTAATAAAGCAAATGATTTGATAACATTGCAAACATTAATCAATTCAGTAAATACAATGTGATAATAAAAAAACAATGAAGATAAAAGAAAAAATGAAAACTGTAACAAATATGAGCTTTTAAAAAGTAAGAACTTACATTTATTCCCTTCCCCCCCCCCCTTAAAAAATTCTTCCTAGAATATCAACTAAAATTTAAACAAAACAAACCCAAAAATTGAACCATATTTCAAATCTTGAAACATGTCAAGTCTGTTACCAAGATTGTCATGTCTGTTACTATATAGAGTAACAGACATGACATTTCAAAGTACAAAAATTAAGGAAACTAAATAATTCCATAAAAACATGAAAATAAATTTTAATTAAAATTAAAAACCTAAAAATCTAAATTAATCAGTTGAATAAATTAATAAATAAATATATTTTATACAAAATATTAAGGTAACAGACATGACATGCAATAAAAATACTTAACACAAAAAGGCTTCAGCTTCTTCAATCAAACATCAAACATTCAAGATGGCTGCTTGCATTTCTTTATTAGAACATGTTTCACTGGTATACAAGTGTTGTCATTTCAAAATTTCAATCTTGTTGCTTAAAATGTTGAAAATATTGTATGGTAACAGACATGACTTAATGTCTGGACAGCTGTGTTTAATTGGTAAAAATCATCTATTCTTCTTAAAAGGTTATTAAAACCTTCTTTATAACATAATTAAAAGTATATTTCACAATAAAAAATATGTCAGAATAAAAATTTTAATTTTTGGAAAGTAATGCAGCAAAAAACATTGAGTTTTATGATTTGGACAGCTGAATATTTGTTTCCTCTCAACTTCTTTATTAGAAAAAAAAAAAAAAAATCAGATGAATTATTTTAATTTTATCGTTTATCCACTGGAAATTGCCTGATAAAAAGCATGGTAAAAAGAAAAATCATTTAAACTTTATAACATCTTGTAAAAAAAATGTGTTTCACATGGACAACAAATGGCACCGAATTTTGAAAATGGCCCATATGACAAAACAATTATATAAGGAAATTAATCATATTGTTGCATTGAATATGTATAAAGAGAATTGAAGATTCGGCAATGTTAAAACAACACGAGGGGTAATACATTAGTTTCATACATACATGGAAATATTTGAATACATATATTAACATAAAATATGGATTTTTTTTCCATGACAAAGATAAAGAATATTGTTTCCCTCTTTTCACAGACAGTGCAAATACTACACTTGTAGAATTTCCCTAACCTAACAGAGTCTCGCAGAAGCTTGTAGGTTTTATTATCCATTCCCTTGTTCTTTTGAACTAAAAATGTTTAATGGACAGACTGATTATTATTATTATTATCAGGGCAGGTAGACAATAACTTCTTTGTGGCCTAAAATTATTTTTAAATCAAATAATACAAAAAGTGAGAAAGCAAATTCTTCTCTTAAGATCTCAATTTTAACTGTGAAAAATAATTTATCTTTCTGAACAAATATATACATATTAATTTTAGATATAATTTTAAATAACTAGCTTCAAAAATATAGCCTGAAATAAGCATTCGTTCTTTCTTTTATCCCCCCTCCCCCTGAACAAATCAAACAAACATAAACCAAATAAAACAACAAAAACCATGAGATTCAAACTTATAAAATTACATACTATTCACAGCATCATTAAACTTCTTTTCCAGTTTTGAAATTATGACTTGAACATCTGATGACACAGTGCTTAAATCTTCTGATACAACTTCTTGAAGATCTTGAACAGTGCTTACTAGTCCATAATCCAAACTCTGCAGCTGGAACAGAGTCAAATGCAATGCAACAGGAGGAGCCAAGAGTTTGTTACAAGAAAAACAGGTTCCCCTCAAAAGCTGAAAAAATTATCATTTCTCAGACTGAATTGTAAAACAAAATTCAAAGAGACATATTAAACAGTAATCATATTAAAATTCAGAAACAAATCTGAATAATGGGTAAAAAAAAAGTTCTGAATAAGTAAAATCTTCTGAATTTTCATCCAAGCAGCTTAACTGGCTTTTTAAAATTCCATGTCCATATAAAAATAATAGATATCCTTCTATTTTCATAAAATTTTACAAATAAAATATTAAGATATCTAGAAATAAATGATATGCCAAGATAATGCAATTTCTACACCTTAAAAGCTTATTCTCCATATTTTAAATTATTCGACCAATTTAATAAATCACTTGAAGAACTTCAAAAAGGAAATCTTATAGCAAATAACAAGAAAAAAAAATTAGTCTTACTTTTCTACAGAAATGTTAAACTGAAAAGCATTAATGAAAAGCTTCAAATTATTATTCACAAGAACAATCTATTTAAATATGTTATATAAATCAAATGCTAATTCAGCAAGATTTTGCATTTGAATCTATTATATAAATCTAGTTAAAATTATTCTGCACTATGCAGAGTTAAAATCTCTAATTTTCAATATATTTTCATTCTAACTCTATAAGTATTGAGGTTTTTTTAGGATATACTTTTCAAATCTATATGAAAATATTAAAATAAAATGTTCCTTGATTAATTTTTTTTTTGATTAAAATAAACATGAAATCAACTGGTTACTTAAAAATACATTTAAAAAAATAAAGAAAAACCTTAATGAAGATATATTTATACTATTTTTAGAGCCAAGCAAAAATCTTTGCAATAAAAAAAAAAGCTAGATATTTACCTGACATTTTTAATTCAATTATGCAACAAAAATCAAACACTGATTGTTAGAACATTAATGCTTATTTGCAAAATAAACTATTCTTTATACAGAAAGAAATGTATATATATATATATATATTATTAGTACAAGATATTATATGATATCTGTTGTTCAAAATTCTGAATGCTGGATAATAAATATCGTGATGATATCATAAAAATTTCACGAATCATTTAGTGCTAATAGCGTGTGTGTGCAGAAAACCAGAAGTATAAATTCATAAAATTTGTACCCAAGTTTACATATCAGTTCAAAAGTTGATTGAAAAGATATGCTGCAAATATAAACTCTGACATTTTTTTAAAAATAAAATATAGAAGAATGAAATTTAAAACTCAAAAGTTCTTAAACCTTTAATAAAGAAATTGTACTGTATAAATACTAGTTTCGATTTAAATAAAATGATTAAATGAAGGATCTGCACAATATTAGATTATATATACAAACAGAATTAGATTGACTATACAAATTTACCTGATACAAATAATGGAAGAAAAATGGATTGTACACTGTAACTGGAAGACTTATATGACCTGAATGACCAGCACAAAACATGTCACCAAGTCCACAAGTCTGGCACACATCATCTCTGTCATTAGGACCTACAAAGTACAAAAATGTGGGACTCATGTTATCCATTTAAAAGAACATATACTTAAAATTGATATAATAACCAACTTACATGAAAAAAAAATGAATATATCTCATTTATATAATTTATATCTACACAGTTTTAAATTCAAATCATATAAAGGATTAATTTGATCTGTAATATATTTCTTCCCTTTACTTCTCATAGTAGCAAATTTTCTTTGACCTTAGATAAATAAATACTATGATATAAATTTATCATTTTTTAAGCATACAAAATACTATTAAAAATCACTTCTATCTTTCAAGCCTTATTTATAAAAAAAAAAAAAACACTTTTCTGTAAAATTTTACTTATAAAATCATGACAAATAATTTTAAAGTATTATCCACTATTAATATCAATACTATCGACTTTGCTAGCAAATTAAGAAAATACATTACGAGTTTCTTTATACAAAATAGTAAATTTGGTATAACTTGGAAGTAGAAAACAAGCCATATGCTGAGATAGAGAAAACTGGTTAAGGCTGCTAAATAGAAAAACTAGTACTGATTTGACTCATTTTTATATAGGATACACAAGGTTTAAAAAACCCACTTTGAATTAAACTAATGCTAATGTGTTCTTGCTGTAGAGCTGTCTTATTTCTGTTCAATTTATCTGAAATGAATGCCAATAGTTAATATGATTTTTTTTCATCATTTTGATTACTTGATAAAAATTTTCAAGTTTACAAATTTTTGAAATGCATAAGCATTAGCCATTTATTAAATAACAAGATTTTATGTCATATTTTCAAGTAGCGTTATACCAACATCTCATAATTTATTTAACTTGAAAAATTCAAATTCAATAATTTCAGATTTAAATATAGGGGATTTTTCCTACTGGTGTTTAAAGAAATGAAAACTCATTATTACTGAAATATTTTATTTACAGTGTTTGACGTTTTATTTTTGTATCAAGCTATAAAAATGTCATCTTTCCTACTAATAGATTTGAATAAATATAAGGCATGAGAATTAGCAATCATAGTTCAAAAATTACTTCTTGATTGAGGAAAGTCAGCTTTCTTCTTTAAAGTATTCATGGAAATCTTATTACTGAATATGTATAAAAATTTGGATAACTCTTTGGACATATTCTTTTTCCTTGTGCTTAACCAATCAAATTCTATAATGTATTGAGAAATGTGTAATCTCCCTTCATATTCTTTAGCATTCAAAGGATATTTGCAAAATATATTACTTGTTTTTTAAAAATTATCATAATTATTAATTCCATATTATGATAAGAAATATTTTTAGATTTAATTCCTAAAAAAATTTGGACAACAAATATATAATAAAAATGAAATTGAAAACATTTTTTTATAATTACATAGAATATAATGTAAGAATCAAGATAATCTGGCATACTTTCATTAGCATTATATATTAAAGACTTTTTGGAATTTGTCGAAATAAATTTTTTATTAAACACAAAATAAATATTAATTAACATTTTACCAAAAAAAAAAAAAATTGATTAGAAAAAAAATTTACCTAGCCGAAGATCATAGAGTCCACCGGTGGCAGCATGGTCAAGGCAATCCAAAATTTCTACATTTGTAATTTCTAAGACACTAACTTTTTTAATATCTTCAGTAGATAAAATACCAAATGATAGACCTTTTATAGTTTTAAAAGTGACGTTGTCATCCATTCTCTAATTTATATAATCTCTCTAGGGGAAAAAAAATCATAATTTCATTGAAAAATATAACTTTTACTCCAAATACATTATTATTTTGAATATAATTCAAATAAATCAAAATACATGCATTATGAAAATGAATTTAAAAATTAAGGATTTAATTTTATACCTAAATTCTTGCTACACAGGACTATTTAAAAAGCTAATTCTAATGAAACTGTTTTGAAGTAGGCAAGTAGAATAAAAGCTGACTAATTAAATACCAAATATATGCATATTTAAAAAAAAATAATGAAGCATTAAAAACAGATTAAATTTAATAGTTCAAATAAATTAAGATAGTTGCTATCTTTTCATTGATTGATAATGTTGAAATTTTTGGCAGTTATAAATCACTTGGCATTATCAGGTACTGCTGATAATGTCAATTAAATGAAACTGCAAACATTAGCAAGCCTATCAAAGCCTCTATTTTCATACATTTTCTGTTAACAGTCACTTTCAACTTATTGATTATAGGTAATCTCGAGCTTTAAATAATATCTTTCAGGTATCTCTATAAAAAGAAATCCACAGGAATAAATTATAACAAGTATAAATTTAATATATCTTTGTTGACTTAATTATACATTAATTACAGGTATAGTTTATTGGATCATAATTAATGAAATATTATTTTAAAAGTGTCCTATATATATATATATATATATATATTAATTCTGGATTTAATGAATTTATCTAAAATACACTACATATATCTAAATTATACTAAAATAAATATCTGAAAAACTAATTTCAAAATTTTCCTATCAGAAATATAAAGATTATAATATATATATATATATATATATATAACCTAATAATACAGAAATGAACAAGATCACATTAACAAAATATTTCTGTATTGCCAAATTTCAGACAAAACATTATTATTTCATGACTAATATGCAACATAAACACATTAGATGAAAATTCAAAAACTCAGATTCTTTGAACTATTTAGTTAAGGAATCTGAAAGTTGCAAATTTCATGCTTTTTTGATATTTTTTAATCTTTAAGCAGACGGAATTCAAGAACTATTTGTATTTGTTCAATTTTTTTATGGCATTTAACCAAACATAACATAATCAAATAGCTTAACATTCATGAAGTTTTAAAAGTGAAGCAACTTCACATAGAAAATAGATTTTTAAAAAGTTTTTAATTCAATTGAAAATAAAAAAAGGAAAGATGTTAATTTATGGATGATAGCATTAAGATATGAAAGGCTGAATATCTGAATATGATGACATTTATCTGAGAAGAGCCTACCATTACAAGTAATGAGACATTAACAAGAAAAACTGTTGAATGCAGATTAAAATAATTTAATTTTTTAAAATCATTCATGGTGAGAATGACACTGCATATGTGTGTAAGGATTCACAAAGAGATATACTTAATCAGTTGAAAAATAAGTTTATGTCAGAAATAGGGTTCGACGGTTTTTCTAAGTTAATTTGTCACATTTGAAAACTGGTTTTTAAAGTAAGAAAACTGGTTTCCAGAAACACCTAAATATTCCAAATTCTTCAAAAAAAAATGAAATAAATAAATAAAAATTATAGGTTGGTACCGATTTGTCTAGCAGCTGAGAGCTTAAGGCGACGAGCTGCGAATTTATTAACAAATAAAGGTATATTTAAATTTCTGTTAAATGAACTAAAAAATTTGAACACTCAAATAAGTTTGAAATTATTATATGCTTTAGAAGAACGAATTCTAAAAAGAAGACAAGTAGAATCAGCAACTCTTTTGCTGTATTTGCAAAATCCACAAAACATTTCTAGTTCAGCGAAGAAATCTAATGTACTTTCTTTAGTTTCAAAAACTGAAATTATTCAGTTATCTAGAAAGATATTGTCTAGAATATTTCCAAATTCTTATGTGGTAACCGATTCTGATGAACAACAAATTGTCGAAACTACTCATCAGAGTAAAGCTTTTTTAAAAGAAGCCATGGAAAAATCAATTCATAAGTTTCTTGAAGACCCTGAAGAAAAACTTACAAATCCAAAGACACTAAAAGTTGAATTTTTATTATTTGAGAAGCGAATAAAAGAACAAAATATTTGATGCCATGAAAACTTAAAATAAGCTCAGTAGTTAATGAACGAGTATTTTCAATTTCAGGTAATATTGTGTCCAAATTTTTCTTCTCCATTTTCTAGTAATGAAATTATATAACCTAAATTATGGTAGTCAGATTCTGGCATATGATCAACAATTAAGTAAAATTATAAACAATATCTGTTGATACTTTTCAAATAAGACAATTCTCTGACAGGTATAAATGACAAATACAATTACTGAAATTCAGATTTTACATCTATGAATTGAAGACCATCTTTACTACACATAGATTTTGTATTTTCATATCACTGCCACTTTCAGAATTAGAAGGATGATTTTGCATACCCAGTTACTAACAGCAAGAAATACAAATTCTCGTGTGTTTTGGGAGGCCATTTTAACAAACTATTTACTCATCAGATTTATTCTTTGTACTAAATTATTAAGTTCGGGTAATTTTCATCAATCTTAACAGATCATGTACGAACAAACGTAATATTTTATTATTTTTACTACCATAGCATGCACGCAGCCAAATATACAAGGGAAAAAGCTGAAGGACTATTCATTATACATATTACTTCTAGCTATTAAAAAGTTAAAAGGCAAATTTAATAAACAGACCTAATGAAAATATTAGCTAATTATCAAATTTATAATTTGATACAATTTTGTAACCTTAGCTAAATTACTAATAATACAAAATCACAAATTTCCCATGACTTACCAAGAATAAAATGAAGCCAATTTATATCTATTCATTGACTAATAAACGAAACTACGAACCGAAAATAAGTTATCAGAACTTACAGCTACATTAAAAGGGAAGAGAGTAACACACAGAGAAAAAAAATCTCCTTCACTGCAGCCGCACGTGGACTGTTGTTTATTTCAGTCAAATATGGAAAAACCGGGAAAAGTCGAAGTAAAAGTGCTTTTCATTTATAGATTGAAATGCTAGAGTTGCATAATCCATGATTTTTTGAATAACAAATAATTTCGCTACTGTTATTTTTAAATATTTGTTCCAAATATCTGTTATTTCAATCATATTATTAATTAAAAATTATTAGTTAGTATTAAATATAAAATGTAATTAATTGTAATGAATACTTAATTTACTATTTTAAGTAACGTGTGATTGAATTAATTTATCTATTTCAGCTTACTTCTTAAATTTGATTTTTTTTTTCAAACCGGATTCTTTATTGGAGAAAACCATTTTCTGAAAAAATTTGAATTAAATATATAGTATGTCATTTCTTTAAAATGTTTACTTTAGTTCTCTATTCTACTAATAGATGACGCCAGCAGCAAACAGAATATATGCAATCAAAGTCATGTCACAAGCAATTAAAAATGATCTTTATGGAATAATGTATCATTAAATACGCATATCGGAAAATAAAGGTCACTCCCATGAAGTGGAGAGGTGACTTCGCACTTTCTAGTGAAGCTTCACACTTTCCAGTGAAATCACGGCTCCGATAAATTTCAGTGATATGCAATTCAATGATACGATAATTCCAAATAACCGGTCCTTTCACTTCAGTGGGTAAGGGACTTTCCCTATGAATGATTGAAGTCTTATTCGAGAGCTTTCATTGGACAGATTGTATCAATTGTTACTTTCTATCGCGATTCAAGACCTGTAATCGGAATTTTACCAGTAAGATCGTATCAAGGATTTGAATCACACCCCTCTTTGAAAAGTATTGATCACTTGTATTTATAACTTTTTAATACTGCTTACGTAATAACCGCTCGTAAAATATTCGTTCATCTCTTTGAAATGCATCTTTTAGTAGCAATAAAAGAAAAAATATATTTGAATTCAATTTATTTTTACCAACATCCCTTTAATTAACATGAAGACTATCGGAATGATCTTGTAATTTTAACCATAATCAGAAGAGAAGACATGAACTAGCAACTTTCCAAATTTCCGAAGTGGTGACGATTCGACATCAGATTTGACAGGCACTAGCTCACCAGCCGACATACACAGGTAATCTTTGATAAAATCGGGTTTAGAATCTGGGATCTAGTATTTTTGAATGTCAGATATTTTATTCTAATCGAGTCAAATTGTTCTTTAACAGTGAAAAATACCTGACAGCTATTTTGTCCAAAACAGGCATCTAAGTTAGCACCTGAATATGGATAAACGGGCGAGAGGTTTAAAAGACGTTTTTTCATATTTAAATTTTTTTTAAAAAGCTATTAATTTTAAAGAAAAAGTTTAAATAAAAAGTTATAAATATTAGATGAACTTTTCTTATTATAAAAATGAGTGTGTGTGTTGATGCTCTATAGACTGGACTGGCTCTCATATATTTAGTGGAAGAAAAGTACAGTACGGGGAGATTTCTTTTTAATAAATTTTAAATAATCTAAAAAATAATTAAGCACAATTTTGAATGATTTTTAGTGATAACTTCAGAAAATATTTTTGCACACAAATAAATTTTACACTGTTTCATAATTTAAAGAAATTGTATTTTTAATGATACCAATTCAATAGTCATGCGAATTTTTTCTGAATTTTGAAATTTTTAGGAATAATTATTTTTGTCTGATTTCCAAAAATAAAATACATTATTGCCTTGAAATTCAACTGTTTTCACTATTTCATCAAGTATTTGATCTTTGGATTTTCTTCCATTGTTGTAAACTAACGAAGAAGGATTCTGTTTAATGTCTTTGAATTTTTCAAAACAAATGAAAAAGTATTTACCATACCACGAAAGTTTAAAGATAGTTGAACCAGACATTTGCACTTTTAACACTACTATGAGACTGGTCAAAATTAAAAATTAACGTACAGAATGGACGGAATTTAGGTAAGACAATTAAAATTATATAGTTTTAATGGCAGACAATCTGGTTGAATCAAGGACATGAAATTATATCGAAACGATTTATTTGGAATAAAATATAGGAAATATTCTCTGTGAACCAGCTAGTCACCAGGACAATTAGTCTAATAAAGATGAAAGTCTGTTGTGTGTACATTAGACGCTCTACAGGCAAGATTGTTTGATTTACAACTATATATTCCTAGGATATGAAAATATATTCCTAGGAAGGTGAGAGATTTTTGAAGTTTCAATTAATTAAAAATTAGGCTGAGTTTAATGTTTTTGCACTATAAATTGCAGAAATATTATAGCACAAAAATAAATTTTATACTGCTTCAAAATAAAAAAAAATTATGTTTGTAATGGTCCCAATTTAATAATTATGCAACATGTTCATGAAATTTGGCAATTTTTAAAACACTTTTTCTTTCTTAATTTCTAACAATATCACATAATTGCCTTGAAATTCAAATTGTTTCCGCTGTTTCATTAAATATTTAATCGAGTAATTTTCTTCCATTGTTGAAAGCTAAGGAAAAAGGGTTCTGCTTAAGCAAACACGTTATTCGAAAAATGTAACTAACAGTACGTATTAAATAATACTGGATACCGGTTGCAATTAATCGAATAAAAGCAATATTGTATAAAACTATTCTAAATGATTATAATTTAGTGTAAAAATTTACCTTATTTACATTAATAAATTAGTACTTACGTTATTAAATCAAAAAAAAAAAAAAACAATCGAAGAAAATCAATAGGAACAAAATAAAATATACCTAGGTTTCGAAATTAAGTTTTGCAAATTTGTTTTTGGATAGCGAAGAACGACAAACTACACATAAATATGCTGAGATGACAAATGTCATAGGATACCTCCAAATAACGTGTTGAACCTCCTTTTGCCCGGAGAGGTGTAGAATCTCGACGTGGTATGGATTTGACAAACCTTTGGAAGTCCTCTGCATAAAAATTGAGCCATGCTGCCACTATAGATGTCCATAATTGCAAAACTGTTGCCCTTGCAAGATTTTGTACACGAACTGACCTCCCAATTACATTCCAGAAATATTTGATGGGACTCATGTTGGGTGATCTAGGTGGCCAAATCATTCGCTGGAATTCGTACAGAATGTTCTTCAAATAAATCGCGAGCAATTGAATCTCTGTGGCAATATTTCAGATCAATAACATTCTTAACATTGTAATTAAACAAAAATCACTTTTACAGATTTTGTTCGATAAATTCGGTTGCCAGGGAGCATTCGTAGCCATACAAGCTACCCTGGCTCTCTATACTGGAGGTCGGACAACAGGCATTGCCCTAGATTCTGGAGACGGAGTCAGCCACACCGTCGCCGTGGATGAAGGTTATGTCATTCACCATGCCATTTCTCGACTGGAAAATGCCGGACGGGCACTTACCGATTACCTTCTGGCATTGCTTACAGAGAGAGGATATTACTTTACATCAACAGGTAACGTTCTACTAAGGATTATTGTAGATATTGGGATTAAAGGTAGATACTATCGGTTCTTCGTTATTCTCAATGTCTATGACATGATAGATCTATAACTATATTCTAGTGATTACTGGGCAAATGTAGAAATCTATAACATTTCAAATGAATCTTTATGAAACAAAAACTGTATTCAGAAGCGATTTTTTTAAACAAAAATCTTCTGCTGTCCAAGACGGTGGTCGTTTTGCGAAATTAGGAAAGTGTGGCGATACGATAGTATTATTATCTTAAGTTGAACCAATTTTACCAATGAAGGGTTAAAGAACATAATAAGAAAAACAGTTGAAAATAGTAATTAATAAATGAGTATGCTAGATGTTGAATTCTAACTTCGAATTTATTTATTCAGATACTCCTCTTCATTCTCTGAATTTATAGAAACGGCGAAATGGTATTTAGAGTCAGTCAGCAAAACCTCTAATGTCAAGCCAGTTTGAAAGCTTGTGTGGCCCTCCCGCCAACTTCCGCCTACAGTGACACAGAGCGGAACATTTTCTGTTTCAGAGTATACATTTTGAATCCTTTCTTTTCCAATGATTAGACCCAACAATTGCCATAGACATATAGTTTAGTCTACAAGATTATTAGAGAATTTTAATTATCTATTTCATTGTGTTTTTAAATTCTCGTGTTTACATGCACAAGAATGTAGAGTCAATAAGTGTTCGTCCTTCCGACGTATTTGGTTCAAAATTTAACACGCATTCAATAATAAATTTGAACACCAAATGTTACCCAAAAAGCTCTTGAATTATTATGTTCACATACTTACGAATAGAAATACAGATTTTTCTTCGACGAATAGTGTCCTAATATTGATAGAAATCTTCAAATTTGACTACATACCATGCACGAGGACTAGATCATAAATTTCTTTGCTCCAGCTCAATGCATTTTTGAGTAATCGTGTTCACGGATAGACAAAAGTATTCCAAAAATGTGTTTTTACGACTAAGAAAACTTGAAATTCGAAGATGCCTCAAAATCTGGAAGTCGAATGACTTGTAGTGCAATCGAATTGCCAAAAATGATTCGTCAATCAAAATTTGTTTATATATCTGGACGAACAAGTTGTTTCAGAATTGCAGTCGAACACATTTTTTTTTCCAGTTGAAATTGAAATTGTTCGAGATATAAAAGAGAAGCCGTGTTTCATCAGCAAAGATTTTGTGGCGGATATGAGAGCATGCGCCAAGAGCCCTACTTCATACGACAGGATGTACAAGTTGCCGGATGGACAAGTGCTCACAGTACGATCTGAGAGGTTCCGATGCCCTGAGGTGCTTTTAAGACCATCATTCCTTAATCTCGATGGGCCGGGATTTCAGGTGATTTAAGTCCGTTAATAGATTGTTCGAAATTAATGAATGACAGAAATATTTTAATTACACTGAACTCTCTTACACTGCGCCAAGATATAATGTGAATTCGTATAAAGCGAAAGAAAAATTACGACTATAACTCATTGAAAGTGAAAATAAAACAATTCCTTATATAATCTGAATTGTTTTTTTAGAAAAATTAATGAATGCTCTAATTTGCTCTTGATATAAGAACAATGGAACTGACCTATAATATTTGCAGTTTTACATTTTAGAGATATGCAGAATATATTCCTCACCCTATGTAAGAGTTAGCTGTTCACCAAAAATGTCTTTTTTAAATGAAAATTTGCATTAATAGAGATTTTAAATTCCTCTTAATTCGTCTAATTTAGTAAGAATGAAAAAAAACGTTCGATTAATTATATTTTGTATAATTAGCAATTTTTGTTAGATTTTAAGTGAAAGTGTACAAATGTATTTTACTCACTGATTTCACATTTTGGGAGGATTGATTATTTTCTATTCATAGAACTCTGAGCAGCAAAATAAAAACACAATGTTGCTCTTTCCTCTGAAGAACATTGATTATTAACTTTAAAAAATGTTGCATAGAAAAATGATTGACTATACGGCTTTATAAAGTATTGTGGTACTTCTTTTTTCGAGTTTAAAATTTTCAATAAATTTTTCATTAGGCCTATGAGTCAGAAATGGTTGCTAAGTTCATATAAAACAGTTTTAAATAAGTAAAATACAAAACTCTCCTAAGTATAAAAAATTCATTTTTTAACCACTGTTAATAGTTTTTGTACACACTATGAAGGAAAGTGATGATAGTTAACATTTTTAACATTCAGAACTAAGAATAATCAGCGGTTATTTTAAATTTGAGCTTTGTTGAATTCAGAAAAACTCTTAAATGTTATTTCATTTATAACTTTCTCCTTAAACCTTCACCCTCTCTTCCCCCAATATAAATTTTTACATTTCAACCTGACTGTAACACAAAATATTTCAAAATTTTCTCTGATTTATTCCATTTGCATGAAGATAACAATTTTAGTCTCAAGAGTAAGTTAAAAGTATAATTAATTTTCTATACATAATAAATAAATAAATTTTAGAGAAAGTGTAAGTGTGATTTTATTTTTAATCCTGCTTGATTTGTCATATCCTGCCAAATCCAAGTGTTAATGTCATAATTAAGGCGAATTTCGGTCATTTCTATTTGTCAAATAAATTTGCAAACCTGATTTAGAGGTTTGACGTAACTCCAGGATTTTCGGTCAGAAAAAAATCAGGAAAATCTCAAGCAACCGATCCAAAAGTATGAGCAATTCGTTATCAAATTGCTTTTGCCATCCAATTTTTGAATAATTCTGATTAAAGGCAACATCTGAGAATAGACCCCACAACCCTCTTTCTCCTATTCATGTTTCACAGTCTTGCACAGATGATATAAAAAAAAAGGCTTTAAATTGAAAAAAAATGAGTGACTCCCAAAGTCAAAGTGGCCGAATCACCAAAATCAGATATTTAAAGTCGCGAGCCATAATTTAAGACATCTTGAGAAACTATTGCTTAAATCTGTTGTCAAATCCGATTTCACGCTCAACTTTAGACAATCAATTCCGTTCACCTACGGATCACTATACGATTCAATCATGAAGTGCGACGTGGATATTCGTCGAGACATTCTGGAGAATGTTCTCCTCTCAGGTGGGAACACCCTATTTCCTGGAATAGCTGGCCGACTCCAGAATGAACTGCAGGACATGTGTTCCAGTCGAGTTCGGGTCTGGGCTCCAGCGGAGAGGAGGTATGCTGTTTGGTTGGGAAGTTCCATCTTGGGTTCATTGTCCACTTTCAAGGAGATCTGCATCACCAAGTCAGAGTACGAGGATTACGGACCAAAGATTGTGCACAGAAAATGTTTTTAAGCATCGGAATTATGCGTGTTTTCTTTCATTATACTTCATTTGCAATAAATATACACAGAATGAACTTTAATGTATCTCATGTGTTGATGTTAATGTCTGTGCACAAGTTTGATTAGTGATAATATTATATCTTTTATACTTATTAATTTTGTCACATTTTAACATAATGCTTTTTCAGTAGAATCATTATCAAGTGATAATGATTCCCGGTATCTAAAGTAATAAATGACATTATGAAATTTCTTATTCGAAATGCACCTATTTATTCATGCACAAGAAGTTATTACAAATGTGGTTTATAGAAGTGTTTTTTATTTAAGTTATAACTGTATTGTTAAATTGTTGATTAAAAGAAAAACTAAAAAATTCTATAGCAATTAAATTGACATCATTAAAAATATATTTTTTGGACTTTAAAACGGTGTCAAGATCATTTTTGTAGAGGGATATTTGAAGTTAATATATATGTTAATGTTTTTTCGCTTCATTTTTAATTAAATCTTTAATTTCAAAAAAATCGCTCAAAGATGAATATTTTCACCCTCCAAAGTATAGCGTGGCCAAAATTGGCAGCTCCGTATCAAATAGTCTGTTCTATAGAGCGATTCTAACACACACACACACACACACACACACACACACACACACACACACACACACACACACACACACACACACACACACACACACACACACACACACACACACACACACACACACACACACTTTATTTCCGTTGAGATAGGAGAATTAAATTTATATAATTCTCATTCTAATTTAAAGTAGCCTAATAATAATAGCCCTTGAAGCTTCTCAGACCCTGTCAAGTTCAGTTATCTGACAATCGTGAGAATTTCATATCAAAGAAATTTTTTAAAAAAATTAGAGGAAATTAAAATTTACAAATATTTATGAAGGATTTTAAAATGATTAACTTTAAATGCACAAAAAAAGCCTAATTGTTCGCTTTATCTAATTATGAGGAATGATAAGTAATGTAAGCTTAAAATTATATGCATATCAATGTTTTGGGTTATTTGATCAACTAATTCATTACAGCGAAGTTGAAAGTCATAAACAATACATGTAGATTTCATTGGCTAGAACATCGAAAGATGGCGCCACAGAACATTTTTTACGGCTCGGTCTCTTGAAATTGTGTACCAAAATGTTTTATTTGCAATCGGATTTCAGAATAGAACACTCATCCACATTCATAATTGGTAATAAATTTTTAATAAATACAAAAATTAGTGCAATTTTTTGTTTACTGTGATTAATTTTTCGGCATTAAAATATTTATTTCAAAAGAATTAGAATAAAACAAAGAATTCATGAAAAATTTTACATAATAAGCACAAAATACATTAGAATACATAATTTTCTGCTTTCACTAAAGCTTTTATCTTTCTTACATATTGAATAAATAGGATAGTATTCAATTTAATTTTTAGTATATTAAAGTATATTATTTTAGTATATTAAAGTATATTAAGTATATTAAAGTAGTATATTAAAGTATATTAAAGTATTTTAGTATATTAAAGTATATTATTTAGTATATTATTACTACTTATGCCTACTGCTAAAAGATACAGAATCCCTCGCTTCAATCATAAATAAGGAAGCGTGCACTTTCGAAACAACGTATATTTTTCCTTTTTATTTCAATTTCAGGGCTTCAGCACAAATTTCTGTTAAAAAGTACAAATTACAGAATCCAACAATGTTTTGGTAAAATATAATTTCTCGTCTCACAGGTGTAAAGATTACAGGTAAAAGACTGCAAATTCTGTTTTGCTTCCCAAGCACATTTCCTGATGATTTTTCAAAGAAAGGAGTTTAGCTAGAGGTTAAACTTTGCTTTTGGAATCTATACGCTTTTCATTAAATAATCTGGAGGATGTCCAGTTCAGTTTAGTTCTCATTTTTATCTGCAGTTTGCATGCAGGCATTTTCGTGTTCTGTTTTCACACTAATTTACTCTATTTTTATATTTTAATTATCCTTTAATGTAACGAAATTAGAACTAATTCAAATAAACGTTTTAAATTAAAATATTGCAATGTCTTGATCTAGACTGATCAAATAACGAAGCAGAATTTCCAGACAATTCTTTATTTTACAGCCCTATATATACAAAGAACAACTTGTTCTAATCCTGGTTAAATAAATAGTTATTTACACCTGTAGTAGGAGATACAACAGTCAAAGTCGAAGGTTTTCTTGAAACTCAGTTGGTTCTCGGATTCCAAACTCGTGGGCGTAGTCCAACAGTCCCCTACAATTCGTTTCTTCTCTCCTCCTAAAAAAAATCTCCGCACTTTATTTCGGCGACAGTTTCCGCTTAATTTACATTGGTCGTTTGAGCTCTCTTTCGGCCAGTCGGGGCTCAGCAATATGCTCTCTCAGCGGCGCCAGTCGGTCGTGGGAAGGTGCTTTCACAACTAGAAACATTTAGCATCCAGATGTTTAGACACCCCTTTCTCTTTGAAGGTACTATCAATACCTCTTGGACGAGGAATTCCACATGTGCTCTTTCACTGCAGTAGCTAATGAACAGATGCGAGACCACCCAGGTGAAAAGATCCACCATCTAGCTATCTCGAGGAGTTTAGTAAGTAACAACGACGACACAGCTGGCTGTAAATATCTTATCAGTACTGGGAAACGGGGAATGTTACAATATCCTTCCATTTTCACTTAACTCTTACTATTCATCAGAGATATTTCATCTTTTTTAACTTGTCACTTCAGATTGATAAACGCACAAAAATATTTTAACCAGTTAACAACGGAATTCATTTTTAAAGTCCACAATACAAATGGCTGCACAGTAAATTTTGCAAAAATTCATACTAAAGCGAATAAGATTTCATTTTTATTATATAAAAAATCACACATCGACTGTGCCAAAAAGAAGGTTTAGTTTGAAGTGTATTTACATCGAACGCGCTTAAGTGGTTAAAATTTTTCATTCACTTTATTCGAATTTCTTTGTGGATTATAAGGCTCGTCAGACTGGATTCAAATCGACTACGTATGTTAGCTCTGGTTTTGGATTAATCTTTTTCACTCGGAAAAGTAATTCGATACATAATTATTCACCTAACAACGATTTGTTTAATTGGTCTGAAAAATAAATATACATAATTAAGTCAAATTTCTTTGAAAAATTAATCTACATCTTTTTACTATTCTGTAGGGTTTTTTTAACAATCCAAATTGAAAAATAAACGTCAAAATAATGCACGTCTTAAATAGGCAGCGAGAGGCACCATCCGAGTGCAAGGAGTTAAATCGATTCTCTGATATCAATCACAGTAACGATGAGAGAAGCATAATTTCTTTTCTGCTGAAGGGAGGGCATACTACCTTTATTAGAGAATATACGAGATGTTTTCAAGGAGACCTCTCGCTGATTTTTTATTTTGTCGTCAAATTCAAAAACCAAGCACATTGCTGAAATAGTAGCAATAGACGTTAGAAGACATTCCTTCATAAATTCTTGTTTTGTGCCACTTTTTTCCCGTAAGGTCAAGTTCTCTAACTTAAAAAAAAATAATTTAACGCAAATGATTACATTCGGATTGAGTTTTGCTAAAAAAGATTAAAAAACATATTAAACCAAAATATAACAAGTAACAAAAGGTTAAAAAAATTGGAATAGGACTTTTTTTAGCTAAAAAAAAACGTATAAAGTATTTTTTTTTTTTTTTAGTTTAGAGGTTTATCAAGGGATTTGCTTAAAATTCTGCTGATGGATTAAGAAGCATTATAGAGATCCTGAACTAAAAAAGTGAGTTATTTATATCCTATTTTAAAATATTGGGGGTTCAACTGATAAAAAATAAATTTCTTTTTTTCGCATTGTAAAGCATTAAAACAATTATGAGATATTCCTAAATGAATAGATATTTTCTAGTTCAAGGACAACAAAACACATTGAGAAATTATATCAAATCTGAATCAAACTATACATTAGATTTTAATTTACAAGGAATTTTATAAGAAAATTCTACCAAAGATTAGAATCTGGGAAAATAGCATTTAAAGATTCAAAGTAGCCTTAAAATGCAAGTAAATGCTAACGTAAGAATCAGTGTAACTTCCACAAAAGAAATGAACTTTGAAACCAAATTCAAACTTTTTTTTTATGTAGAAATTTGCTCAAACACCAATATTAAAAAAAATCATATTTTCGCAAAAAAAAAAAAAAAAGATATTTTAACGTAGTCATTTGCCTTAAAAATTAAACCAATTAGTAATAAGACAATGAACAATTATATGTATCAAGTTGCCGATTAAAATATGCTTAAAACTTGTAAATATTTTAATTCATCAAGACTACAAAAATAATGAAAAGGAGTAAATTTTTCTTCTTTCCATCATTACAATGGATTTACAGGTTGGAATAGAAATCTTTTTCTAAATAAATCATATGATCAACACAAATTACCAACAAATAAATTTGGGGAAAAATTATTTTGGATCAAGCATTCTTAGTTTTTCAATAAGGATTGCATATTTGATTTTGTCGCTAAGGATTGCATATCTGATGGTCAAAGTCGCTATAAAGTGAAATTTTACATTTAGACTTTTGTAACTCGTTTTTGATTATCACAAAATAAGGCTTGTAACACACAAACATCACCTAGTAGTGTCAAAACTTACAAACTAAAAAGCAATGTTTGCAAAACTTATTTTTCAGTGTTGAAAGGGGATAAATGCTTTTATCCAGCACTCAGAATCTTTCAAGAGCAACAAACTAAACTTCTTGAATGATCTTTGTACTAAACAGGCATGAATACCCAAATTTTGCCACCAGTTACCAGTGGTCAAAAATACAGTCGATCAAGAGAACAATGCTCTCTCCCTCCCCTTCTGCAATTTTTATAAAAGAAAGTAGTCGTCATCATATATTTAAAATTGGAATTATTTTAATTCTTGAAATGAATAATGAAAGCTAATAAACCAAATATTTTCAACCTACTGTTAAGGAGATTTAAGCAATTCAATCCTCTAAATGCCTTTTTAATAAAATTTAAGAGGCAACGTTCGCAAACTATCTTATTCTAAATTGGCATATAAAATATTAACATATAATTAAATATTTTAACATTATAAAAGTTTTAGAGGGAATTGCGAGATGAGCCCTTATATAGTTCAATGTCGAATTTAAAGATCTTAGTTGCAAAAATGAAAAGATTTGTTTGCAAATCATTTTTAGAAATTTGTTTAAAAATATACTAGACTTGCTTTTTGCAAATTAAAATTTAAATTGCTATGAACTATCAGCTTTCATAAACTCCGATTCTAATAGATTTTATAACAAAGGAAGTTCACAAAAGGGGAAAAAATCGACCAATTATCTGTCCATTTTACTAAATTAAGGATTCTAATCAATTTACTATTCATTGTCATAATTTCAAACTTTTCAGACGCTCTCGGGGTACAAGGATTGGTAGTTAGGTCGGCAGTGTGAGACGCTAACTGTTGAAGGTCTTCAGTCCGAATCGCGAAGCGGAAAGTTTTTTTTATATATATTTTTTCTTTTTTTAAAAATTTATTTAGGTATTTTTCTCAAATTATAAGAGAATTACTATAAATTCCTCCAAATCACATATTTCAAAAATAAAATGTAATATAAAATATTTCTATATTTAATCAAAATTTAAACAAGCAAGTTCACGCACATGCGGAGTATCCACTCCTATACTTAGCATTCTGCTTTTTGACCAGATTGACACCACGTTTAATACTTTTATTGGCTAGTCATAATGAGAGTCTTAAACTTTTCAGACGCTCTCAGGGTACAAGGATTGGTAGCTAGGTCGGCTGGGTGAGACGCTACATGTTGAAGGTCTTCAGTTCGAATCGCGAAGCGAAAAGTTTATTATATTTTTTTTCTTTCTTTTTTTAAAAAAAATTTATTTAGGTATTTTTCTCCAATTATAAGAGAGTTACTATAAATTCCTCCAAATCATATATTTCAAAAATAAAATTTAATATTAAAATATTTCTATTTTTAATCATAATTTAAAGAAACAAGATGACTCACATGCGCAGTATCCACTCCTATACTTAGCATTGTGCTTTTTGACCAGATTCAAACCACGTTTAATACTTTTTTTGGCTAGTCATAATAAGAGTCTTAAACTTTTCAGACGCTCTCGGTGTACAAGATTGGTGGCTAGGTCGGTTGGGCGAGACGCTACCTTTTGAAGGTCTTGAGTTCGAAAAGCGAAGCGGAAAGTTTTTTATATTTTTTGTCTTTCTTTTTTTTAAAAATTTATTTCGGTATTTTTCTCGAATTATAAGAGAGTTACTATAAATTCCTCCAAATCATATATTTCAAAAATAAAATTTAATATTAAAATATTTCTATTTTTAATCATAATTTAAAGAAACAAGATGACTCACATGCGCAGTATCCACTCCTATACTTAGCATTGTGCTTTTTGATCAGATTGACCCCACGTTTAATACTTTTATTTGCTAGTCATAATAAGAGTCTTAAACTTTTCAGACGCTCTCGGGGCACAAGGATTGGTGGCTAGGGCGGCTGGGCGAGACGCTACCTTTTGAAGGTCTCCAGTTCGAATCGCGAAGCGGAAAGTTTTCTATATTTTTTTTCTTTCATTTAAAAAAAAATTATTTCGTTATTTTTCTCCAATAATAAGAGAGTTACTATAAATTGCTCCAAATCATATATTTAAAAAATAAAATTTAATATAAAAAATATTTCTATTTTTAATCATAATTTAAAGAAACAAGATGACGCACATACGCAGTATCCACTCCTATACTTAGCATTGTGCTTTTTGACCAGATTCAAACAACGTTTAATACTTTTATTGGCTAGACATAATGAGAGTCTTAAACTTTTCAGACGCTCTCGGGGTACAAGGATTGTTGGCTAGGGCGGTATGGTGAGACGCTAACTTTTGTAGGTCTTCAGTTCGAAACGCGAAGCGGAAAGACTTTTTTTTAATTTCATTTAAAAAAAAATTTATTTAGGTATTTTTCTCCAATTATAAGAGAGTTACTATAAATTTATCGAAATCCTATATTTCAAAAATAAAATTTAATATTAAAATATTTCTATATTTAATCATTATTTAAAAAAACAAGATGACGCACATGAGCAGTATCCACTCCTATACTTTGCATTGTGCTTTATGACCAGATTCACACCACGTTTAATACTTTTTTTGGCTAGTCATAATGAGAGTCTTAAACTTTTCAGACGCTCTCGGGGTACAAGGATTGGTGGCTAGGTCGGCAGGGGAGACGCTAACTTTTGAAGGTCTTCATTTCGAATAGCGAAGAGGAAAGACTTTTTTTTAATTTCTTTTTCTTTCTTTTTTTAAAATTTATTTAGGTATTTTTCTCCAATTATAAGAGAGTTACTATAAATTCCTCCAAATCATATATTTCAAAAATAAAATTTAATATTAAAATATTTCTATATTGAATCATAATTTAAAGAAACAAGATGACGAACATGCGCAGTATCCACTCCTATACTTAGCATTGTGCTTTTTGACCAGATTCACACCATGTTTCTTTTTTTGGCTAGTCATAATGAGAGTCTTAAACTTTTCAGACGCTCTCGGGGTACAAGGATTGCTGGCTAGGTCGGCAGGGTGAGACGGTAACTTTTGAAGGTCTTCAGTTCGAATCGCGAAGAGGAAAGTCTTTTTTTAATTTCTTTTTCTTTCTTTTTTTTAAAAATTTATTTAGGTATTTTTCTCCAATTATAAGAGAGTTACTATTAATTCCTCCAAATCATATATTTCAAAAATAAAATTTAATATGAAACAATTTTTATAATTAATCGTAATTTAAAGAAACAAGTTCACGCACATTCGCAGTATCCACTCCTATATTTGGCATTGTGCTTTTTGACCAGATTCCCACCACGTTTAATACTTTTATTGGCTAGTCATAATGAGAGTCTTAAATTTTTCAGAAGCTCTCGGGATACAAGGATTAGTGGCTAGGTCGGCAGGTTAAGACGCTACCTTTTGAAGGTCTTCATTTCGAATCGCGAAGCGGAAATACTTTTTTTTAATTTCTTTTTCTTTCTTTTTTTAAAAATTTATTTAGGTATTTTTCTCCAGTTATAAGAGAGTTACTACAAATTCCTAAAAATCATATATTTCAAAAATAAAATTTAATATCAAAATATTTTTATATTTAATCTTAATTTAAAGAAGCAAGTTCACGCACATCCGCAGTATCCACTCCTATATTTAGAATTGTGCTTTTTGACCAGATTCCCACCACGTTTAATACTTTTATTGGCTAGTCATAATGAGAGTCTTAAATTTTTCATACGCTTTCGGGGCACAAGGATTGGTGGCTAGGGCGGCTGGGCGAGACGCTACCTTTTGAAGGTCTTCAGTTCGAATCGCGAAGCTGAAAGTTATTTATATTTTTTTTCGTTCTTTTTTAAAAAAATTTATTTAGGTATTTTTCTCCAATTATAAGAGAGTTACTACAAATTCCTCCAAATCATATTTTTCAAAAATGAAATTTAATATCAAAATATTTTTATATTTAATCATAATTTAAAGAAGCAAGTTCACGCACATGAGCAGTATCCACTCCTATATTTGGCATTGTGCTTTTTGACCTGTTCACACCACGTTTAATACTTTTTCGGCTATTCATAATTAGAGTCTTAAACTTTTCAGATGCTGTCGGTGTACAAGATTGGTGGCTAAGTCGGCAGGGCGAAACGCTACATTTTGAAGGTCTTCAGTTCGAATCGCGAAGCTGAAAGTTATTTATAATTTTTTTCGTTCTTTTTTAAAAAAATTTATTTAGGTATTTTTCTCCAATTATAAGAGAGTTACTACAAATTCCTCCAAATCATATTTTTCAAAAATAAAATTTAATATTAATATATTTCTATATTTAATCATAATTTAAAGAAACAAGATGACGCACATGCGCAGTATCCACTCCAATACTTAGCATTGTGCTTTTTGACCAGATTCCCAACACGTTTGATACTTTTATTTTCTAGTCATAATCAGAGTCTTAAACTTTTCAGACGCTGTCGGTGTACAAGACTGGTGGCTAGGTCGGCAGGGTGAGACTGTAACTTTTGAAGGTCTTCAGTTCGAATCGCGAAGCGGAAATGCTTTTTTTAATTTCTTTTTCTTTCATTTTTTAAAAATTTATTTAGGTATTTTTCTCCAATTATAAGAGAGTTACTATGAATTCCTCCGAATCATATATTTCAAAAATAAAATTTAATATTAAAATATTTCTATATTTAATCATAATTTAAAGAAAAAAGTTCACGCACATGCGCATTATCCACTCTTATATTTAGCATTGTGCTTTTTGACCTGTTCACAAGACGTTTAATACTTTTTCGGCTATTCATAATGAGAGTCTTAAACTTTTCAGATGCTGTCGGTGTACGAGATTGGGGGCTAAGTCGGCAGGGCGAGACGCTACATTTTGAAGGTCTTCAGTTCGAATCGCAAAGCGGAAAGTTTTTTATATATTTTTTATTTTTCTTTTTAAAAAATTTATTTAGGTATTTTTCTCCAATTATAAGAGAGTTACTATAAATTCCTCCAAATCATATATTTCAAAAATAAAATTTAATATTAAAATATTTCTATATTTAATCATAATTTAAAGAAACAAGATGACGCACATGCGCAGTATCCACTCCTATACTTAGCATTGTCCTTTTTGACCAGATTCCAATACGTTTAATACTTTTATTGGCTTGTCATAATGACAGTCTTAAATTTTTCAGACGCTCTCGGGGTGCAAGGATTGGTGGCTAGGTCGGCAAGGTGAGACTGTAACTTTTGAAGGTCCTCAGTTCAAATCGCGAAGCGGAAAGACTTTTTTTTAATTTCTTTTTTTTCTTTTTTTAAAAATTTATTTAGGTATTTTTCTCCAATTATAAGAGAGTTACTATAAATTCCTCAAAATCATATATTTGAAAAATAAAATTTAATATTAAAATATTTCTATATTTAATCATAATTAAAAGAAACAAGTTCACGCACATGCGCAGTATCCACTCCTATATTTAGCATTGTGCTTTTTGACCTTTTCACACAACGTTTAATACTTTTTCGGCTATTCATAATGAGAGTCTTAAACTTTTCAGATGCTGTCGGTGTGCGCGATTAGTGGCTAAGTCGGCAGGGCGAAACGCTACATTTTGAAGGTCTTCAGTTCGAATCGCAAAGCGGAAAGTTTTTTATATATATATTTTTTCTTTTAAAAAAAATTTATTTAGGTATTTTTATCCAATTATAAGAGAGTTACTATAAATTCCTCCAAATCATATATTTCAAAAATAAAATTTGATATTAAAATATTTCTATATTTAATCATAATTTAAAGAAACCAGATGACGCACATGCGCAGTATCCACTCCTATACTTAGCATTCTGCTTTTAGACCAGATTCACACCAAGTTTAATACTTTTATTGGCTAGTCATAATGAGAGTCTTAAACGTTTCAGACGCTCTCGGGGTACAAGGATTGGTGGATAGGTCGGCAGGGTGAGACTCTAACTTTTGAAGGTCTTCAGTTCAAATCGCGTAGCGGAAAGACTTTTTTTTAATTTCTTTTTCTTTCTTTTTTTAAAAATTTATTTAGGTATTTTTCTCCAATTATAAGAGAGTTACTATGAATTCCTCCGAATCATATATTTCAAAAATAAAATTTAATATTAAAATATTTCTATATTTAATCATAATTTAAAGAAACAAGATGACGCACATGCGCTGTATCCACTCCTATACTTAGCATTGTGCTTTTTGACCAGATTCCCACCACGTTTAATACTTTTATTGGCTAGTCATAATGAGAGTCTTAAACGTTTCAGACGCTCTCGGGGTACAATGATTGGTGGCTATGTCGGCAGTCTGAGACTCTAACTTTTGAAGGTCTTCAGTTCGAATCGCGGAGCGGAAATACTTTTTTAAAATTTCTTTTTCTTTCTTTTTTTAAAAATTTATTTAGGTATTTTTCTCCAATTATAAGAGAGTTACTATAAATTCCTCCAAATCATATATTTCAAAAATAATATTTAATATTAAAATATTTCTATATTTAATCATAATTTAAATAAACAAGATGACGCACATGCGCAGTATCCACTCCTATACTTAGCATTGTGCTTTTTGACCAGATTGAGACCACGTTTAATACTTTTATTGGCTAATCAAAATAAGAGTCTTAAACTTTTCAGACCTCTCGACCTACAAGGATTGGTGGCTAGGTCGGCAGGGCGAGATGCAAACTTTTGAAGGTCTTCAGTTCGAATAGCGAATCGGAAATACTTTTTTTAAATTTCTTTTTCATTCTTTGCTTTTAAAATTTATTTAGGTATTTTTGTCCAATTATAAGAGAGTTACTACAAATTCCTCCAAATCATATTTTTCAAAAATAAAATTTAATATTAAAATATTTCTATATTTAATCATAATTTAAAGAAACAAGATGACGCACATGCGCAGTATCCACTCCAATACTTAGCATTGTGCTTTTTGACCAGATTCCCAACACGTTTGATACTTTTATTTTCTAGTCATAATCAGAGTCTTAAACTTTTCAGACGCTGTCGGTGTACAAGATCCGTGGCTAGGTCGGCAGGGTGAGACTGTAACTTTTGAAGGTCTTCAGTTCGAATCGCGAAGCGGAAATGCTTTTTTTAATTTCTTTTTCTTTCTTTTTTTAAAAATTTATTTAGGTATTTTTCTCCAATTATAAGAGAGTTACTATAAATTCCTCAAAATCATATATTTGAAAAATAAAATTTAATATTAAAATATTTCTATATTTAATCATAATTAAACGAAACAAGTTCACGCACATGCGCAGTATCCACTCCTATATTTAGCATTGTGCTTTTTGACCTTTTCACACAACGTTTAATACTTTTTCGGCTATTCATAATGAGAGTCTTAAACTTTTCAGATGCTGTCGGTGTACGCGATTAGTGGCTAAGTCGGCAGGGCGAGACGCTACATTTTGAAGGTCTTCAGTTCGAATCGCAAAGCGGAAAGTTTTTTATATATATATTTTTTCTTTTTAAAAAAAATTTATTTAGGTATTTTTATCCAATTATAAGAGAGTTACTATAAATTCCTCCAAATCATATATTTCAAAAATAAAATTTGATTTTAAAATATTTCTATATTTAATCATAATTTAAAGAAACCAGATGACGCACATGCGCAGTATCCACTCCTATACTTAGCATTCTGCTTTTGGACCAGATTCACACCAAGTTTAATACTTTTATTGGCTAGTCATAATGAGAGACTTAAACGTTTCAGACGCTCTCGGGGCACAAGGATTGGTGGATAGGTCGGCAGGGTGAGACTCTAACTTTTGAAGGTCTTCAGTTCAAATCGCGTAGCGGAAAGACTTTTATTTAATTTCTTTTTCTTTCTTTTTTTAAAAATTTATTTAGGTATTTTTCTCCAATTATAAGAGAGTTACTATGAATTCCTCCGAATCATATATTTCAAAAATAAAATTTAATATTAAAATATTTCTATATTTAAACATTATTTAAAGAAACAAGATGACGCACATGCGCAGTATCCACTCCAATACTTAGCATTGTGCTTTTTGACCAGATTCCCAACACGTTTGATACTTTTATTTTCTAGTCATAATCAGAGTCTTAAACTTTTCAGACGCTGTCGGTGTACAAGATTGGTGGCTAGGTCGGCAGGGTGAGACTGTAACTTTTGAAGGTCTTCAGTTCGAATCGCGAAGCGGAAATGCTTTTTTTAATTTCTTTTTCTTTCATTTTTTAAAAATTTATTTAGGTATTTTTCTCCAATTATAAGAGAGTTACTATAAATTCCTCCAAATCATATATTTCAAAAATAAAATTTAATATTAAAATATTTCTATATTTAATCATAATTTAAAGAAACAAGATGACGCACATGCGCAGTATCCACTCCTATACTTAGCATTGTGCTTTTAGACCAGATTCACACCAAGTTTAATACTTTTATTGGCTAGTCATAATGAGAGTCTTAAAAGTTTCAGACGCTCTCGGGGTACAAGGGTTGGTGGAAAGGTCGGCAGGGTGAGACTCTAACTTTTGAAGGTCTTCAGTTCAAATCGCGAAGCGGAAAGACTTTTTTTTAATTTCTTTTTCTTCCTTTTTTTAAAAATTTATTTAGGTATTTTTCTCCAATTATAAGAGAGTTACTATGAATTCCTCCGAATCATATATTTCAAAAATAAAATTTAATATTAAAATATTTCTATATTTAATCATAATTTAAAGAAAAAAGTTCACGCACATGCGCAGTATCCACTCTTATATTTAGCATTGTGCTTTTGACCTGTTCACACCACGTTTAATACTTTTTCGGCTATTCATAATGAGAGTCTTAAACTTTTCAGATGCTGTCGGTGTACGAGATTGGTGGCTAAGTCGGCAGGGCGAGACGCTACATTTTGAAGGTCTTCAGTTCGAATCGCAAAGCGGAAAGTTTTTTATATATTTTTTATTTTTCTTTTTTAAAAAAAATTATTTAGGTATTTTTCTCCAATTATAAGAGATTTACTATAAATTCCTCCAAATCATATATTTCAAAAATAAAATTTAATATTAAAATATTTCTATATTTAATCATAATTTAAAGAAACAAGATGATGCACATGCGCAGTATCCACTCCTATACTTAGCATTGTCCTTTTTGACCAGATTCCCACCACGTTTATTACTTTTATTGGCTAGTCATAATGACAGTCTTAAATTTTTCAGACGCTCTCGGGGTATAAGGATTGGTGGCTAGGTCGGCAGGGTGAGACTCTAACTTTTGAAGGTCTTCATTTCGAATCGCGAAGCGTAAATACTTTTTTTTAATTTCTTTTTCTTTCTTTTTTTAAAAATTTATTTAGGTATTTTTCTCCAATTATAAGAGAGTTACTATAAATTCCTCAAAATCATATATTTGAAAAATAAAATTTAATATTAAAATATTTCTATATTTAATCATTATTAAAAGAAACAAGTTCACGCACATGCGCAGTATCCACTCCTATATTTAGCATTGTGCTTTTTGACCTTTTCACACCACATTTAATACTTTTTCGGCTATTCATAATGAGAGTCTTAAACTTTTCAGATGCTTTCGGTGTACAATGATTGGTGGCTAGGTCGGCAGGGTGAGACTGTAACTTTTGAAGGTCTTCAGTTCGAATCGCGAAGCGGAAATACTTTTTTTAAATTTCGTTTTCTTTCTTTTTTTTAAAATTTATTTAGTTATTTTTCTCCAATTATAAGAGAGTTACTATGAATTCCTCCGAATCATATATTTCAAAAATAAAATTTAATATTAAAATATTTCTATATTTAATCATAATTTAAAGAAAACAGTTACGCACATGCGCAGTATCCACTCCTATATTTAGCATTGTGCTTTTTGACCAGATTCCCAACACGTTTGATACTTTTATTTTCTAGTCAGAATGAGAGTCTTAAACTTTTCATACGCTGTCGGTATACAAGATTGGTGGCTAAGTCGGCAGGGCGAGACGCTACCTTTTGAAGGTCTTCAGTTCGAATCGCGAAGCGGAAAGTTTTTTATATTTTTTTTCTTTCTTTTTAAAAAAAATTTATTTAGGTATTTTTCTCCAATTATAAGAGAGTTACTATAAATTCCTCCAAATCATATATTTCAAAAATAAAATTTAATATTAAAATATTTCTATATTTAATCATAATTTAAAGAAAACAGTTACGCACATGCGCAGTATCCTCTCCTATATTTAGCATTGTGCTTTTTGACCAGATTCCCAACACTTTTGATACTTTTATTTTCTAGTCAGAATGAGAGTCTTAAACTTTTCATACGCTGCCGGTATACAAGATTGGTGGCTAAGCCGGCAGGGCGAGACGCTACCTTTTGAAGGTCTTCAGTTCAAATCGCGAAGCGTAAATACTTTTTTTAAATTTCTTTATCTTTCTTTTTTTAAAAATTTATTTAGGTATTTTTCTCCAATTATAAGAGAGTTACTATAAATTCCTCCAAATCATATATTTCAAAAATAAAATTTAATATCAAACAATTTTTATATTTAATCATAATTTAAAGAAACAAGATGACGCACATGCGCAGTATCCACTCCTATACTTAGCATAGTGGTTTCTGACCAGATTCATACCACGTTTAATACTTTTATTGGCTAATCAAAATGAGAGTCTTAAACTTTTTAGACCTCTCGAGGTGCAAGGATTGGTGGCTAGGTCGGTTGGGCGAGACGCTAACTTTTGAAGGTCTTCAGGGCGAATCGCGAAGCGAAATATTTTTTATATATTTTTTTTTCTTTCTTATTTTAAATATTTATTTAGGTATTTTTCTCCAATTATAAGAGTTACTATAAATCCCTCCAAATCATATATTCAAAAATAAAATTTATCATTAAAATATTTCTATATTTAATCATAATTTAAAGAAACAAGATGACGCACATGCGCAGTATCCACTCCTATACTTAGCAATGTGCTTTTTGACCAGATTCACACCACGTTTAATACTTTTTTTGGCTAGTCATAATGAGAGTCTTAAACGTTTCAGACGCTTTCGGTGTACAAGATTGGTGGCTAAGTCGGCAGGGCGAGACGCTACATTTTGAAGTTCTTCAGTTCGAATCGCAAAGCGGAAAGTTTTTTATATTTTTTTTTTCTTTTTAAAAAAAATTTATTTAGGTATTTTTATCCAATTATAAGAGAGTTACTATAAATTCCTCCAAATCATATATTTCAAAAATAAAATTTAATATTAAAATATTTCTATATTTAATCATAATTTAAAGAAACCAGATGACGCACATGCGCAGTATCCACTCCTATACTTAGCATTCTGCTTTTAGACCAGATTCACACCAAGTTTAATACTTTTATTGGCTAGTCATAATGAGAGTCTTAAACGTTTCAGACGCTCTCGGGGTACAAGGATTGATGGATAGGTCGGCAGGGTGAGACTCTAACTTTTGAAGGTCTTCATTTCGAATCGCGAAGCGTAAATACTTTTTTTTAATTTCTTTTTCTTTCTTTTTTTTAAAATTCATTTAGGTATTTTTCTCCAATTATAAGAGAGTTACTATAAATTCCTCCAAATCATATATTTCAAAAATAAAATTTAATATTAAAATATTTCTATAATTAATCGTAATTTAAAGAAACAAGTTCACGCACATGCGCAGTATCCACTCCTATACTTAGCATTGTGATTTTTGACCAGATTGACACCACGTTTAATAATTTTATTGGCTAGTCATAATGAGAGTCTTAAACGTTTCAGACGCTCTCGGGGTACAAGGATTGATGGATAGGTCGGCAGGGTGAGACTCTAACTTTTGAAGGTCTTCAGTTCAAATCGCGTAGCGGAAACACTTTTTTTAAATTTCTTTTTCTTTCTTTTTTTTAAAATTTTTTTAGTTATTTTTCTCCAATTATAAGAGAGTTACTATGAATTCCTCCGAATCATATATTTCAAAAATAAAATTTAATATTAAAATATTTCTATATTTAATCATAATTTAAAGAAAAAAGTTACGCACATGCGCAGTATCCACTCCTATATTTAGCATTGTGCTTTTTGACCAGATTCCCAACACGTTTGATACTTTTATTTTCTAGTCATAATGAGAGTATTAACTTTTCATACGCTGTCGGTGTACAAGATTGGTGGCTAGTTTGGCAGGCTGAGACTCTAACTTTTGAAGGTCTTCAGTTCGAATCGCGAAGCGAAAGTTTTTAATATTTTTTTTCTTTCTTTTTTTTAAAAATTTATTTAGTTATTTTTGTCCAATTATAAGAGAGTTACTATAAATTCCTCCAAATCATATATTTCAAAAGTAAAATTTATTATCAAACAATTTTTATAATTAATCGTAATTTAACGAAACAAGTTCACGCACATGCGCAATATCCACTCCTATACTTATCATTGTGCTTTTTGACCAGATTCACACCACGTCTAATACTTTTTTTGGATAGTCATAATGAGAGTCTTAAACTTTTCAGACGCGGTCGGTGTACAAGGTTAGTGGCTAAGTCGGCAGGGCGAGACGCTACCTTTTGAATATCTTCAGTTCGAATCGCGAAGAGGAAAGTTTTTTATATTTTTTTTCTTTCTTTTTAAAAAAAATTTATTTAGGTATTTTTCTCCAATTATAAGAGAGTTACTATAAATTCCTCCAAATCATATATTGCAAAAATAAAATTTAATATTAAAATATTTCTATATCCTATACTTATATAAAAATTTTCCGCTTCGCGATCCGAACTGAAAACCTTCAAAAGGTAACGTCTCGCCCTGCCGACTTAGTTACCAATCTTGTACACCGGCCGCGTCTGAAACGTTTAAGACTCTCATTATGACTAGACAAAAAAAGTATTAAACTTGGTGTGAATCTGGTCAAAAAGCACAATGCTAAGTATAGGAGTGGATACTGCGCATGTTCGTCATCTTGTTTCTTTAAATTACGATTAAATATAGAAATATTTTAATATTAAATTTTATTTTTGGAATATATGATTTGGAGGAATTTATAGTAACTCTCTTATAATTGGAGAAAAGTACCTAAATAAATTTTAAAAACCAAGAATGAAAAAGAAATTAAAAAAAGTATTTCCGCTTCGCGATTCGTACTGAAGACCTTCAAAAGTTAGAGTCTCACCATGCCGACCTAGCCACCAATCCTTGAACCCCGAGAGCGTCTGAAAAGTTTAAGACTCTCATTATGACTAGCCAATAAAAGTATTAAACGTGGTGTGAATCTGGTCAAAAGCCGGTGTACAAGATTGGTGGCTAAGTCGGCAGGGCGAGACGTTACCTTTTGAAGGTCTTCAGTTCGAATCGCGAATCGGAAAGTTTTTTATATTTTTTTCTTTCTTTTTTTAAAAATTTATTTAGGTATTTTTCTCCAATTATAAGAAAGTTACTATAAATTATTCAAAATCATATATTTCAAAAATGAAATTTAATATCAAAATATTTTTATATTTAATCATAATTTAAAGAAGCAAGTTTACGTACACGCGTAGTAACCACTCCTATGCATAGCATTGTGCTTTTTGACCAGATTCACACCACGTTTAATACATTTATTGGCTAGTCATAATGAGAGTCTTAAACTTGTCAGACGCTGTTGGTGTGCAAGATTGGTGTCTAAGTCGGCAGGGCGAGACGCTACATTTTGAAGGTCTTCAGTTCGAATCGCGAAAAGGAAAGTTTTTTATATATTTTTTCTTTCTTTTTTTAAAAAAATTATTTAGGTATTTTTCTCCGATTATAAGAGAGTTACTATAAATTCCTCCAAATCATATATTTCAAAAATAAAATTTAATATCAAACAATTTTTATAATTAATCGTAATTTAAAGAAACAATATGACGCACATGCGCAGTATCCACTCCTATACTTATCATTGTGCTTTTTGACCAGATTCCCACCACGTTTAATACTTTTATTGGCTAGTCATAATGAGAGTCTTAAACTTTTCAGACACTCTCGGGGTGCAAGGATTGGTGGCAAGGTCGGCTGGGTGAGACTCTAACTTTTCAAGGTCTTCAGTTCGAATCGCGAAGCGGAAATACTTTTTTTTAAAGTTCTTTTTCTTTCTTTCTTTTAAAATTTATTTAGGTATTTTTCTCCAATTATAAGAATTTACTATAAATTCCTCCAAATCATATATTTCAAAAAAAAAAAGAAATTGAATATTAAAATATTTTTATAATTAATCTTAATTTAAAGAAACTAGTTCACGCACATGCGCAGTATCCACTCCTATACTTAGCATTGTGCTTTTTGACCAGATTCACACCACGTTTAATACTTTTATTGGCTAGTCATAATGAGAGTCTTAAACTTTTCAGACGCTATCGGGGTGCAAGGATTGGTGGCTAGGTCGGCATGGTGAGACTCTAACTTTTGAAGGTCTTCAGTTCGAATCGCGAAGCGGAAATACTTTTTTTAATTTCTTTTTCATTCTTGGTTTTTAAAATTTATTTAGGTATTTTTCTCCAATTATAAGAGAGTTACTATAAATTCCTCCAAATCATATATTCCAAAAATAAAATTTAATATTAAAATATTTCTATATTTAATCGTAATTTAAAGAAACAAGATGACGCACATGCGCAGTATCCACTCCTATACTTAGCATTGTGATTTTTGACCAGATTCACACCACGTTTTATACTTTTATTGGCTAGTCATAATGAGAGTCTTAAACTTTTCAGACGCTGCCGGTGTACAAGATTGGTGGCTAAGTCGGCAGGGTGAGACTCTAACTTTTGAAGGTCTTCAGTTCGAATCGCCAAGCGTAAATACTTTTTTTAAATTTCTTTTTCTTTCTTTTTTTAAAAATTTATTTAGGTATTTTTCTCCAATTATAAGAGAGTTACTATAAATTCCTCGAAATCATATATTTCAGAATTAAAATTTAATATTAAATTATTTCTATATTTAATCATAATTTAAATAAACAAGATGACGCACATGCGCAGTATCCACTCCAATACTTAGCTTTGTGCTTTTTGACCAGATTCCCAACACGTTTGATTCTTTTATTTTCTAGTCATAATGAGAGTCTTAAACTTTTCAGACGCTGTCGGTGTACAAGATTGGTGGCCACTTCGGCAGGGGGAGACTATAAATTTTGATGGTCTTCAGTTCGAATCGCGAAGCGGAAATACTTTTTTTTAATTTCTTTTTCTTTCTTTGTTTTAAAATTTATTTAGGTATTTTTCTCCAATGATAAGAGAGTTACTATAAATTCCTCCAAATCATATATTTCAAAAATAAAATTTAATTTTAAAATATTTCTATATTTAATCATAATTTAAAGAAACAAGATGACGCACATGCGTAGTATCCACTCCTATACTTAGCATTGTGCTTTTTGACCAGATTCACACCACTTTTAATACTTTTTTTGTCTAGTCATAATAAGAGTCTTAATCTTTCCAGACGCTGTTGGTGTACAAGATTGGTGGCTAAGTTGGCAGGGCGAGACGTTACCTTTTGAAGGTCTTCAGTTCAAATCGCGAAGCGGAAAGTTTTTTATATTTTTTTTCTTTCTTTTTTTAAAAAAATTTATTTAGGTATTTTTCTCCGATTATAAGAGAGTTACTATAATTCCTCCAAATCATATATTTCAAAAATAAAATTTAATATTAAAATATTTCTATATTTAATCATAATTTAAAGAAACAAGATGACGCACATGCGCAGTATCCACTCCTATACTTAGCATTGTGCTTTTTGACCAGATTCCCACCACGTTTAATACTTTTATTGGCTAGTTATAATGAGAGTCTTAAACGTTTCAGACGCTCTCGGGGTACAATGATTCGTGGCTCGGTCGGCAGGGTGAGACTCTAACTTTTGAAGTTTTTCAGTTCAAATCGCGAAGCGGAAATACTTTTTTTAAATTTCTTTTTCTTTCTTTTTTTTAAAATTTATTTAGGTATTTTTCTCCAATTATAAGAGAGTTACTATAAAATCCTCCAAATCATATATTTCAGAAATAAAATTTAATATTAAAATATTTTTGTATTTAATCATAATTTAAAGAAACAAGATGACGCACATGCGCAGTATCCACTCCTATACTAAGCATTGTGTTTTTAGACCAGATTCACACAACGTTTAATACTTTTATTGGCTAATCAAAATAAGAGTCTTAAACTTTTCAGACCTCACGAGGTGCAAGGATTGGTGGCTAGGTCGGCAGGGCGAGACGCTGACTTTTGAAGGTCTTCAGTTCGAATCGCGAAGCGAAATGTTTTTTATATTTTTTTTTTCTTTCTTTTTTTAAAAATTTATTTAGGTATTTTTCTCCAATTATAAGAGAGTTACTATAAATTCCTCCAAATCATATATTTCAAAAATAAAATTTAATATTAAAACATTTCTATATTTAATCACAATTTAAAGAAAACAGTTACGCACATGCGCAGTATCCACTCCTATATTTAGCATTGTGCTATTTGAAAAGATTCCGAACACGTTTGATACTTTTATTTTCTAGTCAGAATGAGAGTCTTAAACTTTTCATACGCTGTCGGTATACAAGATTGGTGGCTAAGTCGGCAGGGCGAGACGCTACCTTTTGAAGGTCTTCAGTTCGAATCGCGAAGCGTAAATACTTTTTTTAAATTTCTTTTTCTTTCTTTTTTTAAAAAATTTATTTAGGTATTTTTCTCCAATTATAAGAGAGTTACTATAAACTCCTCCAAATCATATATTTCAAAAATAAAATTTAATATTAAAATATTTCTATATTTAATCATAATTTAAAGAAACAAGATGACGCACATGCGCAGTATCCACTCCTATACTTAGCATTGTGGTTTCTGACCAGATTCACACCACGTTTAATACTTTTATTGGCTAATCAAAATAAGAGTCTTAAATGTTTCAGACAATCTCGGGGTACAATGATTGGTGGCTAGGTCGGCAGGGTGAGACTCTAACTTTTGAAGGTCTTCAGTTCGAATCGCGAAGCGGAAATACTTTTTTTAAATTTCTTTTTCTTTCTTTTTTTAAAAATTTATTTAGGTATTTTTCTCCAATTATAAGAGAGTTACTATAAATTCCTCCAAATCATATATTTCAAAAATAAAATTTAATATTAAAATATTTCTATATTTAATCATAATTTAAAGAAACAAGATGACGCACATGCGCAGTATCCACTCCTATACTTAGCATTGTGCATTTTGACAAGATTCCCACCACGTTTAATACTTTTATTTTCTAGTAATAATGAGAGTCTTAAACGTATCAGACGCTCTCGGGGTACAATGATTGGTGGCTAGGTCGGCAGGGTGAAACTCTAACTTTTGAAGGTCTTCAGTTAAAATCGCGTAGCGGAAAGACTTTTTTTTAATTTCTTTTTCTTTCTTTTTTTTAAAATTTATTTAGGTATTTTTCTCCAATTATAAGAGAGTTACTATGAATTCCTCCAAATCATATATTTCAAAAATAAAATTTAATATTAAAATATTTCTATATTTAATCATAATTTAAAGAAACAAGATGACGCACATGCGCAGTATCCACTCCTATACTTAGCATTGTGCCTTTTGACCAGATTCCCACCACGTTTAATACTTTTATTGGCTAGTCATAATGAGAGTCTTAAACGTTTCAGACGCTCTCGGGAGACAATGATTGGTGGCTATGTCGGCAGTCTGAGACTCTAACTTTTGAAGGTCTTCAGTTCGAATCGCGGAGCGGAAATACTTTTTTAAAATTTCTTTTTCTTTCTTTTTTTAAAAATTTATTTAGGTATTTTTCTCCAATTATAAGAGAGTTACTATAAATTCCTCCAAATCATATATTTCAAAAATAATATTTAATATTAAAATATTTCTATATTTAATCATAATTTAAATAAACAAGATGACGCACATGCGCAGTATCCACTCCTATACTTAGCATTGTGCCTTTTGACCAGATTCCCACCACGTTTAATACTTTTATTGGCTAGTCATAATGAGAGTCTTAAACGTTTCAGACGCTCTCGGGGTACAATGATTGGTGGCTATGTCGGCAGGGTGAGACTCTAACTTTTGAAGGTCTTCAGTTCGAATCGCGGAGCGGAAATACTTTTTTAAAATTTCTTTTTCTTTCTTTTTTTAAAAATTTATTTAGGTATTTTTCTCCAATTATAAGAGAGTTACTATAAATTCCTCCAAATCATATATTTCAAAAATAATATTTAATATTAAAATATTTCTATATTTAATCATAATTTAAATAAACAAGTTCACGCACATGCGCAGTATCCACTCTTATATTTAGCATTGTGCTTTTGACCTATTCACACCACGTTTAATACTTTTTCGGCTATTCATAATGAGAGTCTTAAACTTTTCAGATGCTGTCGGTGTACGAGATTGGTGGCTAAGTCGGCAGGGCGAGACGCTACATTTTGAAGGTCTTCAGTTCGAATCGTAAAGCGGAAAGTTTTTTATATATTTTTTATTTTTCTTTTTTAAAAAAAATTTATTTAGGTATTTTTCTCCAATTATAAGAGATTTACTATAAATTCCTCCAAATCATATATTTCAAAAATAAAATTTAATATTAAAATATTTCTATATTTAATCATAATTTAAAGAAACAAGATGACGCACATGCGCAGTATCCACTCCTATACTTAGCATTGTCCTTTTTGACCAGATTCCCACCACGTTTAATACTTTTATTGGCTAGTCATAATGACAGTCTTAAATTTTTCAGACGCTCTCGGGGTATAAGGATTGGTGGCTAGGTCGGCAAGGTGAGACTGTAACTTTTGAAGGTCCTCAGTTCAAATCGCGAAGCGGAAAGACTTTTTTTTAATTTCTTTTTCTTTCTTTTTTTAAAAATTTATTTAGGTATTTTTCTCCAATTATAAGAGAGTTACTATAAATTCCTCAAAATCATATATTTGAAAAATAAAATTTAATATTAAAATATTTCTATATTTAATCATTATTAAAAGAAACAAGTTCACGCACATGCGCAGTATCCACTCCTATATTTAGCATTGTGCTTTTTGACCTTTTCACACCACATTTAATACTTTTTCGGCTATTCATAATGAGAGTCTTAATCTTTTCAGATGCTTTCGGTGTACAATGATTGGTGGCTAGGTCATCAGGGTGAGACTCTAACTTTTGAAGGTCTTCAGTTCGAATCGCGAAGCGGAAATACTTTTTTTAAATTTCGTTTTCTTTCTTTTTTTTAAAATTTATTTAGTTATTTTTCTCCAATTATAAGAGAGTTACTATGAATTCCTCCGAATCATATATTTCAAAAATAAAATTTAATATTAAAATATTTCTATATTTAATCATAATTTAAAGAAAACAGTTACGCACATGCGCAGTATCCACTCCTATATTTAGCATTGTGCTTTTTGACCAGATTCCCAACACGTTTGATACTTTTATTTTCTAGTCAGAATGAGAGTCTTAAACTTTTCATACGCTGTCGGTATACAAGATTGGTGGCTAAGCCGGCAGGGCGAGACGCTACCTTTTGAAGGTCTTCAGTTCGAATCGCGAAGCGTAAATACTTTTTTTAAATTTCTTTATCTTTCTTTTTTTAAAAATTTATTTAGGTATTTTTCTCCAATTATAAGAGAGTTACTATAAATTCCTCCAAATCATATATTTCAAAAATAAAATTTAATATCAAACAATTTTTATATTTAATCATAATTTAAAGAAACAAGATGACGCACATGCGCAGTATCCACTCCTATACTTAGCATAGTGGTTTCTGACCAGATTCATACCACGTGTAATACTTTTATTGGCTAATCAAAATGAGAGTCTTAAACTTTTTAGACCTCTTGAGGTGCAAGGATTGGTGGCTAGGTCGGTTGGGCGAGACGCTAACTTTTGAAGGTCTTCAGGGCGAATCGCGAAGCGAAAAATTTTTTATATATTTTTTTTTCTTTCTTATTTTAAATATTTATTTAGGTATTTTTCTCCAATTATAAGAGTTACTATAAATCCCTCCAAATCATATATTCAAAAATAAAATTTATTATTAAAATATTTCTATATTTAATCATAATTTAAAGAAACAAGATGACGCACATGCGCAGTATCCACTCCTATACTTAGCAATGTGCTTTTTGACCAGATTCACACCACGTTTAATACTTTTTTTGGCTAGTCATAATGAGAGTCTTAAACGTTTCAGACGCTTTCGGTGTACGAGATTGGTGGCTAAGTCGGCAGGGCGAGACGCTACATTTTGAAGGTCTTCAGTTCGAATCGCGAATCGGAAAGTTTTTTATATTTTTTTCTTTCTTTTTTTAAAAATTTATTTAGGTATTTTTCTCCAATTATAAGAAAGTTACTATAAATTATTCAAAATCATATATTTCAAAAATGAAATTTAATGTCAAAATATTTTTATATTTAATCATAATTTAAAGAAGCAAGTTTACGTACACGCGTAGTAACCACTCCTATGCATAGCATTGTGCTTTTTGACCAGATTCACACCACGTTTAATACATTTATTGGCTAGTCATAATGAGAGTCTTAAACTTGTCAGACGCTGTTGGTGTGCAAGATTGGTGGCAAGGTCGGCTGGGTGAGACTCTAACTTTTCAAGGTCTTCAGTTCGAATCGCGAAGCGGAAATACTTTTTTTTAAAGTTCTTTTTCTTTCTTTCTTTTCAAATTTATTTAGGTATTTTTCTCCAATTATAAGAATTTACTATAAATTCCTCCAAATCATATATTTCAAAAAAAAAAAATTCAATATTAAAATATTTTTATAATTAATCTTAATTTAAAGAAACTAGTTCACGCACATGCGCAGTATCCACTCCTATACTTAGCATTGTGCTTTTTGACCAGATTCACACCACGTTTAATACTTTTATTGGCTAGTCATAATGAGAGTCTTAAACTTTTCAGACGCTCTCGGGGTGCAAGGATTGGTGGCTAGGTCGGCATGGTGAGAATCTAACTTTTGAAGGTCTTCAGTTCGAATCGCGAAGCGGAAATACTTTTTTTAATTTCTTTTTCATTCTTGGTTTTTAAAATTTATTTAGGTATTTTTCTCCAATTATAAGAGAGTTACTATAAATTCCTCCAAATCATATATTCCAAAAATAAAATTTAATATTAAAATATTTCTATATTTAATCGTAATTTAAAGAAACAAGATGACGCACATGCGCAGTATCCACTCCTATACTTAGCATTGTGCTATTTGACCAGATTCCCACCACGTTTAATACTTTTATTAGCTAGTCATAATGAGAGTCTTAAACTTTTCAGACGCTCTCGGGGTACAATTATTGGTGGCTTGGTCGGCAGGGTGAGACTCTAACTTTTGAAGGTCTTCAGTTCGAATCGCGAAGCGAAAGTTTTTAATATTTTTTTTCTTTCTTTTTTTTAAAAATTTATTTAGTTATTTTTGTCCAATTATAAGAGAGTTACTATAAATTCCTCCAAATCATATATTTCAAAAGTAAAATTTAATATCAAACAATTTTTATAATTAATCGTAATTTAACGAAACAAGTTCACGCACATGCGCAATATCCACTCCTATACTTATCATTGTGCTTTTTGACCAGATTCACAACACGTCTAATACTTTTTTTGGATAGTCATAATGAGAGTCTTAAACTTTTCAGACGCGGTCGGTGTACAAGGTTAGTGGCTAAGTCGGCAGGGCGAGACGCTACCTTTTGAATATCTTCAGTTCGAATCGCGAAGAGGAAAGTTTTTTATATTTTTTTTATTTCTTTTTAAAAAAAATTTATTTAGGTATTTTTCTCCAATTATAAGAGAGTTACTATAAATTCCTCCAAATCATATATTTCAAAAATAAAATTTAATATTAAAATATTTCTATATCCTATACTTATATAAAAATTTTCCGCTTCGCGATCCGAACTGAAAACCTTCAAAAGGTAACGTCTCGCCCTGCCGACTTAGTTACCAATCTTGTACACCGGCCGCGTCTGAAACGTTTAAGACTCTCATTATGACTAGACAAAAAAAGTATTAAACGTGGTGTGAATCTGGTCAAAAAGCACAATGCTAAGTATAGGAGTGGATACTGCGCATGTGCGTCATCTTGTTTCTTTAAATTACGATTAAATATAGAAATATTTTAATATTAAATTTTATTTTTGGAATATATGATTTGGAGGAATTTATAGTAACTCTCTTATAATTGGAGAAAAATACCTAAATAAATTTTAAAAACCAAGAATGAAAAAGAAATTAAAAAAAGTATTTCCGCTTCGCGATTCGTACTGAAGACCTTCAAAAGTTAGAGTCTCACCATGCCGACCTAGCCACCAATCCTTGCACCCCGAGAGCGTCTGAAAAGTTTAAGACTCTCATTATGACTAGCCAATAAAAGTATTAAACGTGGTGTGAATCTGGTCAAAAGCCGGTGTACAAGATTGGTGGCTAAGTCGGCAGGGCGAGACGTTACCTTTTGAAGGTCTTCAGTTCGAATCGCGAATCGGAAAGTTTTTTATATTTTTTTCTTTCTTTTTTTAAAAATTTATTTAGGTATTTTTCTCCAATTATAAGAAAGTTACTATAAATTATTCAAAATCATATATTTCAAAAATGAAATTTAATGTCAAAATATTTTTATATTTAATCATAATTTAAAGAAGCAAGTTTACGTACACGCGTAGTAACCACTCCTATGCATAGCATTGTGCTTTTTGACCAGATTCACACCACGTTTAATACATTTATTGTCTAGTCATAATGAGAGTCTTAATCTTGTCAGACGCTGTTGGTGTGCAAGATTGGTGGCAAGGTCGGCTGGGTGAGACTCTAACTTTTCAAGGTCTTCAGTTCGAATCGCGAAGCGGAAATACTTTTTTTTAAAGTTCTTTTTCTTTCTTTCTTTTCAAATTTATTTAGGTATTTTTCTCCAATTATAAGAATTTACTATAAATTCCTCCAAATCATATATTTCAAAAAAAAAAAAATTCAATATTAAAATATTTTTATAATTAATCTTAATTTAAAGAAACTAGTTCACGCACATGCGCAGTATCCACTCCTATACTTAGCATTGTGCTTTTTGACCAGATTCACACCACGTTTAATACTTTTATTGGCTAGTCATAATGAGAGTCTTAAACTTTTCAGACGCTCTCGGGGTGCAAGGATTGGTGGCTAGGTCGGCATGGTGAGAATCTAACTTTTGAAGGTCTTCAGTTCGAATCGCGAAGCGGAAATACTTTTTTTAATTTCTTTTTCATTCTTGGTTTTTAAAATTTATTTAGGTATTTTTCTCCAATTATAAGAGAGTTACTATAAATTCCTCCAAATCATATATTCCAAAAATAAAATTTAATATTAAAATATTTCTATATTTAATCGTAATTTAAAGAAACAAGATGACGCACATGCGCAGTATCCACTCCTATACTTAGCATTGTGCTTTTTGACCAGATTCCCACCACGTTTAATACTTTTATTAGCTAGTCATAATGAGAGTCTTAAACTTTTCAGACGCTCTCGGGGTACAATTATTGGTGGCTCGGTCGGCAGGGTGAGACTCTAACTTTTGAAGGTCTTCATTTCGAATCGCGAAGCGAAAATACTTTTTTTAAATTTCTTTTTCTTTCTTTTTTTAAAAATTTATTTAGGTATTTTTCTCCGATTATAAGAGAGTTACTATAAATTCCTCCAAATCATATATTTCTAAAATAAAATTTAATATTAAAATTTTTCTATATTTATTTATAATTTAAAGAAACAAGTTCACGCACATGCGCAGTATCCACTCCTATACTTAGCATTGTGATTTTTGACCAGATTCACACCACGTTTAATACTTTTATTGGCTAGTCATAATGAGAGTCTTAAACTTTTCAGACGCTGCCGGTGTACAAGATTGGTGGCTAAGTCGGCAGGGTGAGACTCTAACTTTTGAAGGTCTTCAGTTCGAATCGCCAAGCGTAAATACTTTTTTTAAATTTCTTTTTCTTTCTTTTTTTTAAAATTTATTTAGGTATTTTTCTCCAATTATAAGAGAGTTACTATAAATTCCTCCAAATCATATATTTCAAAAATAAAATTTAATATTAAAATATTTCTGTATTTAATCATAATTTAAAGAAACAAGATGACGCACATGCGCAGTATCCACTCCTATACTAAGCATTGTGTTTTTAGACCAGATTCACACAACGTTTAATACTTTTATTGGCTAATCAAAATAAGAGTCTTAACCTTTTCAGACCTCACGAGGTGCAAGGATTGGTGGCTAGGTCGGCAGGGCGAAACGCTGACTTTTGAAGGTCTTCAGTTCGAATCGCGAAGCGAAATGTTTTTTATATTTTTTTTTCTTTCTTTTTTAAAAAATTTATTTAGGTATTTTTCTCCAATTATAAGAGAGTTACTATAAATTCCTCGAAATCATATATTTCAGAATTAAAATTTAATATTAAATTATTTCTATATTTAATCATAATTTAAATAAACAAGATGACGCACATGCGCAGTATCCACTCCATTACTTAGCTTTGTGCTTTTTGACCAGATTCCCAACACGTTTGATTCTTTTATTTTCTAGTCATAATGAGAGTCTTAAACTTTTCAGACGCTGTCGGTGTACAAGATTGGTGGCCAGGTCGGCAGGGGGAGACTATAAATTTTGATGGTCTTCAGTTCGAATCGCGAAGCGGAAATACTTTTTTTTAATTTCTTTTTCTTTCTTTGTTTTAAAATTTATTTAGGTATTTTTCTCCAATTATAAGAGAGTTACTATAAATTCCTCCAAATCATATATTTCAAAAATAAAATTTAATTTTAAAATATTTCTATATTTAATCATAATTTAAAGAAACAAGATGACGCACATGCGTAGTATCCACTCCTATACTTAGCATTGTGCTTTTTGACCAGATTCCCACCACGTTTAATACTTTTATTGGCTAGTTATAATGAGAGTCTTAAACGTTTCAGACGCTCACGAGGTGCAAGGATTGGTGGCTAGGTCGGCAGGGCGAGACGCTGACTTTTGAAGGTCTTCAGTTCGAATCGCGAAGCGAAATGTTTTTTATATTTTTTTTTTCTTTCTTTTTTTAAAAATTTATTTAGGTATTTTTCTCCAATTATAAGAGAGTTACTATAAATTCCTGGAAATCATATATTTCAGAATTAAAATTTAATATTAAATTATTTCTATATTTAATCATAATTTAAATAAACAAGATGACGCACATGCGCAGTATCCACTCCAATACTTAGCATTGTGCTATTTGAAAAGATTCCGAACACGTTTGATACTTTTATTTTCTAGTCAGAATGAGAGTCTTAAACTTTTCATACGCTGTCGGTATAGAAGATTGGTGGCTAAGTCGGCAGGGCGAGACGCTACCTTTTGAAGGTCTTCAGTTCGAATGGCGAAGCAAAATTTTTTTATATTTTTTTTCTTTCTTTTTAAAAAAAATTTATTTAGGTATTTTTTTCCAATTATAAGAGAGTTACTATAAATTCCTCCAAATCATATATTTCAAAAATAAAATTTAATATTAAAACATTTCTATATTTAATCACAATTTAAAGAAAACAGTTACGCACATGCGCAGTATCCACTCCTATATTTAGCATTGTGCTATTTGAAAAGATTAAGAACACGTTTGATACTTTTATTTTCTAGTCAGAATGAGAGTCTTAAACTTTTCATACGCTGTCGGTATACAAGATTGGTGGCTAAGTCGGCAGGGCGAGACGCTACCTTTTGAAGGTCTTCAGTTCGAATCGCGAAGCGTAAATACTTTTTTTAAATTTCTTTTTCTTTCTTTTTTTTAAAAATTTATTTAGGTATTTTTCTCCAATTATAAGAGAGTTACTATAAACTCCTCCAAATCATATATTTCAAAAATAAAATTAATTATTAAAATATTTCTATATTTAATCATAATTTAAAGAAACAAGATGACGCACATGCGCAGTATCCACTCCTATACTTAGCATTGTGGTTTCTGACCAGATTCATACCACGTTTAATACTTTTATTGGCTAGTCAAAATGAGAGTCTTAAACTTGTCAGACGCTGTTGGTGTGCAAGATTGGTGTCTAAGTCGGCAGGGCGATACGCTACATTTTGAAGGTCTTCAGTTCGAATCGCCAAGAGGAAAGTTTTTAATATTTTTTTTCTTTCTTTTTTTAAAAAAATTATTTAGGTATTTTTCTCCAATTATAAGAGAGTTACTATAAATTCCTCCAAATCATATATTTCAAAAATAAAATTTAATATCAAACAATTTTTATAATTAATCGTAATTTAAAGAAACAAGATGACGCACATGCGCAGTATCCACTCCTATATTTATCATTGAGCTTTTAGACCAGATTCACACCACGTTTAATACTTTTATAGGCTAATCAAAATAAGAGTCTTAAATGTTTCAGACAATCTCGGGGTACAATGATTGGTGGCTAGGTCGGCAGGGTGAGACTCTAACTTTTGAAGGTCTTCAGTTCGAATCGCGAAGCGGAAATACTTTTTTTAAATTTCTTTTTCTTTCTTTTTTTAAAAATTTATTTAGGTATTTTTCTCCAATTATAAGAGAGTTACTATAAATTCCTCCAAATCATATATTTCAAAAATAAAATTTAATATGAAAATATTTCTATAATTAATCATAATTAAGAGAAACAAGATGACGCACATGCGCAGTATCCACTCCTATACTTGCACTTGTGCTTTTTGAAAAGATTCACACCACGTTTAATACTTTTTTGTCTAGTCATAATAAGAGTCTTAATCTTTTCAGACGCTGTCGGTGTACAAGATTGGTGGCTAAGTTGGCAGGGCGAGACGTTACCTTTTGAAGGTCTTCAGTTCAAATCGCGAAGCGGAAAGTTTTTTATATTTTTTTTTCTTTCTTTTTTTAAAAAATTTATTTAGGTATTTTTCTCCAATTATAAGAGAGTTACAATAAATTCCACCAAATCATATATTCACAAAATAAAATTTAATGTTTAAATATTTCTATATTTAATCATAATTTAAAGAAACAAGATGACGCACATGCGCAGTATCCACTCCAATACTTAGCATTGTGCTTTTTGACCAGATTCCCACCACGTTTAATACTTTTATTGGCTAGTCATAATGAGAGTCTTTAACTTTTCAGACGCTGCCGGGGTGAGAGATTGGTGGCTAGGTCGGCAGTTCGAGACTCTAACGTTTGAAGGTCTTCAGTTCAAATAGCGAAGCGGAAAGTTTTTTATATTTATTTTCTTTCTTTTTTTAAAAATTTATTTAGGTATTTTTCTCCAATTATAAGAGAGTTACTATAAATTCCTCCAAATCATATATTTCAAAAATAAAATTTAATATTAAAATATTTCTATATTTAATCATAATTTAAAGAAACAAGATGACGCACATGCGTAGTATCCACTCCTATACTTAGCATTGTGCTTTTTGACCAGATTCCCACCACGTTTAATACTTTTATTAGCTAGTCATAATGAGAGTCTTAAACTTTTCAGACGCTCTTGGGGTACAATTATTGGTGGCTCGGTCGGCAGGGTGAGACTCTAACTTTTGAAGGTCTTCATTTCGAATCGCGAAGCGAAAATACTTTTTTTAAATTTCTTTTTCTTTCTTTTTTTAAAAATTTATTTAGGTATTTTTCTCCGATTATAAGAGAGTTACTATAAATTCCTCCAAATCATATATTTCAAAAATAAAATTTAATATTAAAATATTTCTATATTTAATCATAATTTAAAGAAACAAGATGACGCACATGCGTAGTATCCACTCCTATACTTAGCATTGTGCTTTTTGACCAGATTCACACCACTTTTAATACTTTTTTTGTCTAGTCATAATAAGAGTCTTAATCTTTTCAGACGCTGTTGGTGTACAAGATTGGTGGCTAAGTTGGCAAGGCGAGACGTTACCTTTTGAATGTCTTCAGTTCAAATCGCGAAGCGGAAAGTTTTTTATATTTTTTTTCTTTCTTTTTTTAAAAAAATTTATTTAGGTATTTTTCTCCAATTATAAGAGAGTTACTATAAATTCCTCCAAATCATATATTTCAAAAATAAAATTTAATATTAAAATATTTCTATATTTAATCATAATTTAAAGAAACAAGATGACGCACATGCGCAGTATCCACTCCTTTACTTAGCATTGTGCTTTTTGACCAGATTCCCACCACGTTTAATACTTTTATTGGCTAGTTATAATGAGAGTCTTAAACGTTTCAGACGCTCTCGGGGTACAATGATTCGTGGCTCGGTCGGCAGGGTGAGACTCTAACTTTTGAAGTTTTTCAGTTCGAATCGCGAAGCGGAAATACTTTTTTTAAATTTCTTTTTCTTTCTTTTTTTAAAAATTTATTTAGGTATTTTTCTCCAATTATAAGAGAGTTACTATAAAATCCTCCAAATCATATATTTCAGAAATAAAATTTAATATTAAAATATTTCTGTATTTAATCATAATTTAAAGAAACAGGATGACGCACATGCGCAGTATCCACTCCTATACTAAGCATTGTGTTTTTAGACCAGATTCACACAACATTTAATACTTTTATTGGCTAATCAAAATAAGAGTCTTAAACTTTTCAGACCTCACGAGGTGCAAGGATTGGTGGCTAGGTCGGCAGGGCGAGACGCTGACTTTTGAAGGTCTTCAGTTCGAATCGCGAAGCGAAATGTTTTTTATATTTTTTTTTCTTTCTTTTTTTAAAAATTTATTTAGGTATTTTTCTCCAATTATAAGAGAGTTACTATAAATTCCTCGAAATCATATATTTCAGAATTAAAATTTAATATTAAATTATTTCTATATTTAATCATAATTTAAATAAACAAGATGACGCACATGCGCAGTATCCACTCCAATACTTAGCATTGTGCTATTTGAAAAGATTCCGAACACGTTTGATACTTTTATTTTCTAGTCAGAATGAGAGTCTTAAACTTTTCATACGCTGTCGGTATACAAGATTGGTGGCTAAGTCGGCAGGGCGAGACGCTACCTTTTGAAGGTCTTCAGTTCGAATCGCGAAGCGTAAATACTTTTTTAAAATTTCTTTTTCTTTCTTTTTTTTAAAAATTTATTTAGGTATTTTTCTCCAATTATAAGAGAGTTACTATAAACTCCTCCAAATCATTTATTTCAAAAATAAAATTTAATATTAAACTATTTCTATATTTAATCATAATTTAAAGAAACAAGATGACGCACATGCGCAGTATCCACTCCTATACTTAGCATTGTGGTTTCTGACCAGATTCATACCACGTTTAATACTTTTATTGGCTAGTCATAATGAGAGTCTTAAACTTGTCAGACGCTGTTGGTGTGCAAGATTGGTGTCTAAGTCGGCAGGGCGATACGCTACATTCTGAAGGTCTTCAGTTCGAATCGCCAAGAGGAAAGTTTTTAATATTTTTTTTCTTTCTTTTTTTAAAAAAATTATTTAGGTATTTTTCTCCAATTATAAGAGAGTTACTATAAATTCCTCCAAATCATATATTTCAAAAATAAAATTTAATATCAAACAATTTTTATAATTAATCGTAATTTAAAGAAACAAGATGACGCACATGCGCAGTATCCACTCCTATACTTATCATTGAGCTTTTAGACCAGATTCACACCACGTTTAATACTTTTATTGGCTAATCAAAATAAGAGTCTTAAATGTTTCAGACAATCTCGGGGTACAATGATTGGTGGCTAGGTCGGCAGGGTGAGACTCTAACTTTTGAAGGTCTTCAGTTCGAATCGCGAAGCGGAAATACTTTTTTTAAATTTCTTTTTCTTTCTTTTTTAAAAAATTTATTTAGGTATTTTTCTCCAATTATAAGAGAGTTACTATAAATTCCTCCAAATCATATATTTCAAAAATAAAATTTAATATTAAAATATTTCTATATTTAATCATAATTTAAAGAAACAAGATGACGCACATGCGCAGTATCCACTCCTATACTTAGCATTGTGCATTTTGACAAGATTCCCACCACGTTTAATACTTTTATTTTCTAGTAATAATGAGAGTCTTAAACGTTTCAGACGCTCTCGGGGTACAATGATTGGTGGCTAGGTCGGCAGTCTGAGACTCTAACTTTTGAAGGTCTTCAGTTCGAATCGCGAAGCGGAAATACTTTTTTTAAATTTCTTTTTCTTTCTTTTTTTAAAAATTTATTTAGGTATTTTTCTCCAATTATAAGAGAGTTACTATAAATTCCTCCAAATCATATATTTCAAAAATAAAATTTAATATTAAAATATTTCTATAATTAATCATAATATAGAGAAACAAGATGACGCACATGTGCAGTATCCACTCCTATACTTGCACTTGTGCTTTTTGAAAAGATTCACACCACGTTTAATACTTTTTTGTCTAGTCATAATAAGAGTCTTAATCTTTTCAGACGCTGTAGGTGTACAAGATTGGTGGCTAAGTTGGCAGGGCGAGACGTTACCTTTTGAAGGTCTTCAGTTCAAATCGCGAAGCGGAAAGTTTTTTATATTTTTTTTCTTTCTTTTTTTAAAAAAATTATTTAGGTATTTTTCTCCAATTATAAGAGAGTTACTATAAATTCCTCCAAATCATATATTTCAAAAATAAAATTTAATATTAAAATATTTCTGTATTTAATCATAATTTAAAGAAACAAGATGACGCACATGCGCAGTATCCACTCCTATACTAAGCATTGTGTTTTTAGACCAGATTCACACAACGTTTAATACTTTTATTGGTTAATCAAAATAAGAGTCTTAACCTTTTCAGACCTCACGAGGTGCAAGGATTGGTGGCTAGGTCGGCAGGGCGAGACGCTGACTTTTGAAGGTCTTCAGTTCGAATCGCGAAGCGTAAATACTCTTTTTTAATTTCTTTTTCTTTCTTTTTTTAAAAATTTATTTATTTATTTTTCTCCAATTATAAGAGAGTTACTATAAATTCCTCCAAATCATATATTTCAAAAATAAAATTTAACATTAAAATATTTCTATATTTAATCATAATTTAAAGAAACAAGATGACGCACATGCGTAGTATCCACTCCTATACTTAGCATTGTGCTTTTTGACCAGATTCACACCACGTTTAATACTTTTTTTGTTTAGTCATAATAAGATTCTTAATCTTTTCAGACGCTGTCGGTGTACAAGATTGGTGGCTAGGTCGGGAGGGTGAGACTCTAACTTTTGATGGTCTTCAGTTCGAATCGCGAAGCGTAACTACTTTTTTTAAATTTCTTTTTCTTTCTTTTTTTAAAAATTTATTTAGGTATTTTTCTCCAATTATAAGAGAGTTACTATAAATTCCTCCAAATCATATATTTCAAAAATAAAATTTAATATTAAAATATTTCTATATTTAATCATAATTTAAAGAAACAAGATGACGCACATGCGCAGTATCCACTCCTATACTTAGCATTGTGCTTTTTGACCAGATTCCCACCACGTTTAATACTTTTATTGGCTAGTCATAATGAGAGTCTTAAATGTTTCAGACGCTCTCGGGGTACAATGATTGGTGGCTAGGTCGCAGGGTGAGACTCTAACTTTTGAAGGTCTTCAGTTCGAATCGCGAAGCGGAAATACTTTTTTTAAATTTCGTTTTCTTTCTTTTCTTTAAAATTTATTTAGGTATTTTTCTCCAATTATAAGAGAGTTACTATAAATTCCTCCAAATCATATATTTCAAAAATAAAATTTAATATTAAAATATTTCTATATTTAATCATAATTTAAAGAAACAAGATGACGCACGTGCGCAGTATCCACTCCTATACTTAGCATTGTGCGTTTTGCCCAGATTCACACCACGTTTAATACTTTTTTTGTCTAGTCATAATAAGAGTCTTAATCTTTTCAGACGCTGTCGGTGTACAAGATTGGTGGCTAAGTTGGCAGGGCGAGACGTTACCTTTTGAAGGTCTTCAGTTCAAATCGCGAAGCAGAAAGTTTTTTATATTTTTTTTCTTTCTTTTTTTAAAAAATTTATTTAGGTATTTTTCTCCAATTATAAGAGAGTTACTATAATTCCTCCAAATCATATATTTCAAAAATAAAATTTAATATTAAAATATTTCTATATTTAATCATAATTTAAAGAAACAAGATGACGCACATGTGCAGTATCCACTCCTATACTTAGCATTGTGTTTTTTGACCAGATTCCCACCACGTTTAATACTTTTATTGGCTAGTCATAATGAGAGTCTTAAATGTTTCAGACGCTCTCGGGGTACAATGATTGGTGGCTAGGTCGCAGGGTGAGACTCTAACTTTTGAAGGTCTTCAGTTCGAATCGCGAAGCGGAAATACTTTTTTTAAATTTCGTTTTCTTTCTTTTCTTTAAAATTTATTTAGGTATTTTTCTCCAATTATACGAGAGTTACTATAAATTCCTCCAAATCATATATTTCAAAAATAAAATTTAATATTAAAATATTTCTATATTTAATCATAATTTAAAGAAACAAGATGACGCACATGCGCAGTATCCACTCCTATACTTAGCATTGTGCATTTTGACAAGATTCCCACCACGTTTAATACTTTTATTGGCTAGTCATAATGAGAGTCTTAAATGTTTCAGACGCTCTCGGGGTACAATGATTGGTGGCTAGGTCGCAGGGTGAGACTCTAACTTTTGAAGGTCTTCAGTTCGAATCGCGAAGCGGAAATACTTTTTTTAAATTTCGTTTTCTTTCTTTTCTTTAAAATTTATTTAGGTATTTTTCTCCAATTATAAGAGAGTTACTATAAATTCCTCCAAATCATATATTTCAAAAATAAAATTTAATATTAAAATATTTCTATATTTAATCATAATTTAAAGAAACAAGATGACGCACGTGCGCAGTATCCACTCCTATACTTAGCATTGTGCGTTTTGCCCAGATTCACACCACGTTTAATACTTTTTTTGTCTAGTCATAATAAGAGTCTTAATCTTTTCAGACGCTGTCGGTGTACAAGATTGGTGGCTAAGTTGGCAGGGCGAAACGTTACCTTTTGAAGGTCTTCAGTTCAAATCGCGAAGCAGAAAGTTTTTTATATTTTTTTTCTTTCTTTTTTTAAAAAATTTATTTAGGTATTTTTCTCCAATTATAAGAGAGTTACTATAATTCCTCCAAATCATATATTTCAAAAATAAAATTTAATATTAAAATGTTTCTATATTTAATCATAATTTAAAGAAACAAGATGACGCACATGTGCAGTATCCACTCCTATACTTAGCATTGTGTTTTTTGACCAGATTCCCACCACGTTTAATACTTTTATTGGCTAGTCATAATGAGAGTCTTAAATGTTTCCGACGCTCTCGGGGTACAATGATTGGTGGCTAGGTCGGCAGGGTGAGACTCTAACTTTTGAAGGTCTTCAGTTCGAATCGCGAAGCGGAAATACTTTTTTTAAATTTCGTTTTCTTTCTTTTTTTAAAAATTTATTTAGGTATTTTTCTCCAATTATAAGAGAGTTACTATAATTCCTCCAAATCATATATTTCAAAAATAAAATTTAATATTAAAATATTTCTATATTTAATCATAATTTAAAGAAACAAGATGACGCACATGTGCAGTATCCACTCCTATACTTAGCATTGTGTTTTTTGACCAGATTCCCACCACGTTTAATACTTTTATTGGCTAGTCATAATGAGAGTCTTAAATGTTTCAGACGCTCTCGGGGTACAATGATTGGTGGCTAGGTCGCAGGGTGAGACTCTAACTTTTGAAGGTCTTCAGTTCGAATCGCGAAGCGTAAATACTTTTTTTAAATTTCGTTTTCTTTCTTTTCTTTAAAATTTATTTAGGTATTTTTCTCCAATTATACGAGAGTTACTATAAATTCCTCCAAATCATATATTTCAAAAATAAAATTTAATATTAAAATATTTCTATAATTAATCATAATATAGAGAAACAAGATGACGCACATGCGCAGTATCCACTCCTATACTTGCACTTGTGCTTTTTGAAAAGATTCACACCACGTTTAATACTTTTTTGTCTAGTCATAATAAGAGTCTTAATCTTTTCAGACGCTGTCGGTGTACAAGATTGGTGGCTAAGTTGGCAGGGCGAGACGTTACCTTTTGAAGGTCTTCAGTTCAAATCGCGAAGCGGAAAGTTTTTTATATTTTTTTTCTTTCTTTTTTTAAAAAAATTATTTAGTTATTTTTCTCCAATTATAAGAGAGTTACAATAAATTCCTCCAAATCATATATTCACAAAATAAAATTTAATGTTTAAATATTTCTATATTTAATCATAATTTAAAGAAACAAGATGACGCACATGCGCAGTATCCACTCCAATACTTAGCATTGTGCTTTTTGACCAGATTCCCACCACGTTTAATACTTTTATTTTCTAGTCATAATGAGAGTCTTAAATTTTTCAGACGCTGTCGGTTTGCAAGATTGGTGGCTAGGTCGGCAGGGTGAGACTCTAACTTTTGAAGGTCTTCAGTTCGAATCGCGAAGCGTAAATACTTTTTTTAAATTTCTTTTTCTTTCTTTTTTTAAAAATTTATTTATTTATTTTTCTCCAATTATAAGAGAGTTACTATAAATTCCTCCAAATCATATATTTCAAAAATAAAATTTAATATTAAAATATTTCTATATTTAATCATAATTTAAAGAAACAAGATGACGCACATGCTCAGTATCCACTCCGATACTTAGCATTGTCCTTTTTGACCAGATTCCCACCACGTTTAATACTTTTATTGCCTAGTCATAATAAGAGTCTTAATCTTTTCAGACGCTGTCGGTGTACAAGATTGGTGGCTAAGTTGGCAGGGCGAGACGTTACCTTTTGAAGGTCTTCAGTTCAAATCGCGAAGCAGAAAGTTTTTTATATTTTTTTTCTTTCTTTTTTTAAAAAATTTATTTAGGTATTTTTCTCTAATTATAAGAGAGTTACTATAAATTCCTCCAAATCATATATTTCAAAAATAAAATTTAATATTAAAATATTTCTATATTAAATCATAATTTAAAGAAACAAGATGACGCACATGCGCAGTATCCACTCCTATACTTAGCATTGTGCTTTTTGAGCAGATTCCCACCACGTTTAATACTTTTATTGGCTAGTCATAATGAGAGTCTTAAATGTTTCAGACGCTCTCGGGGTACAATGATTGGTGGCTAGGTCGCAGGGTGAGACTCTAACTTTTGAAGGTCTTCAGTTCGAATCGCGAAGCGGAAATACTTTTTTTAAATTTCGTTTTCTTTCTTTTCTTTAAAATTTATTTAGCTATTTTTCTCCAATTATAAGAGAGTTACTATAAATTCCTCCAAATCATATATTTCAAAAATAAAATTTAATATTAAAATATTTCTATATTTAATCATAATTTAAAGAAACAAGATGACGCACGTGCGCAGTATCCACTCCTATACTTAGCATTGTGCGTTTTGCCCAGATTCACACCACGTTTAATACTTTTTTTGTCTAGTCATAATAAGAGTCTTAATCTTTTCAGACGCTGTCGGTGTACAAGATTGGTGGCTAAGTTGGCAGGGCGAGACGTTACCTTTTGAAGGTCTTCAGTTCAAATCGCGAAGCAGAAAGTTTTTTATATTTTTTTTCTTTCTTTTTTAAAAAAATTTATTTAAGTATTTTTCTCCAATTATAAGAGAGTTACTATAATTCCTCCAAATCATATATTTCAAAAATAAAATTTAATATTAAAATATTTCTATATTTAATCATAATTTAAAGAAACAAGATGACGCACATGTGCAGTATCCACTCCTATACTTAGCATTGTGTTTTTTGACCAGATTCCCACCACGTTTAATACTTTTATTGGCTAGTCATAATGAGAGTCTTAAATGTTTCCGACGCTCTCGGGGTACAATGATTGGTGGCTAGGTCGGCAGGGTGAGACTCTAACTTTTGAAGGTCTTCAGTTCGAATCGCGAAGCGGAAATACTTTTTTTAAATTTCGTTTTCTTTCTTTTTTTAAAAATTTATTTAGGTATTTTTCTCCAATTATAAGAGAGTTACTATAATTCCTCCAAATCATATATTTGAAAAATAAAATTTAATATTAAAATATTTCTATATTTAATCATAATTTAAAGAAACAAGATGACGCACATGTGCAGTATCCACTCCTATACTTAGCATTGTGTTTTTTGACCAGATTCCCACCACGTTTAATACTTTTATTGGCTAGTCATAATGAGAGTCTTAAATGTTTCAGACGCTCTCGGGGTACAATGATTGGTGGCTAGGTCGCAGGGTGAGACTCTAACTTTTGAAGGTCTTCAGTTCGAATCGCGAAGCGGAAATACTTTTTTTAAATTTCGTTTTCTTTCTTTTCTTTAAAATTTATTTAGGTATTTTTCTCCAATTATACGAGAGTTACTATAAATTCCTCCAAATCATATATTTCAAAAATAAAATTTAATATTAAAATATTTCTATATTTAATCATAATTTAAAGAAACAAGATGACGCACATGCGCAGTATCCACTCCTATACTTAGCATTGTGCTTTTTGACCAGATTCCCACCACGTTTAATACTTTTATTGGCTAGTCATAATGAGAGTCTTAAACGTTTCAGATGCTTTTGGGGTACAATGATTGGTGGCTCGGTCGGGAGGGTGAGACTCTAACTTTTGATGGTCTTTAGTTCGAATCGCGAAGCGGAAATACTTTTTTTAAATTTCTTTTTCTTTCTTTTTTTAAAAATTTATTTAGGTATTTTTCTCCAATTATAAGAGAGTTATTATAAATTTCTCCAAATCATATATTTCAAAAATAAAATTTAATATTAAAATATTTCTATATTTAATCATAATTTAAAGAAACAAGATGACGCACGTGCGCAGTATCCACTCCTATACTTAGCATTGTGCGTTTTGCCCAGATTCACACTACGTTTAATACTTTTTTTGTCTAGTCATAATAAGAGTCTTAATCTTTTCAGACGCTGTCGGTGTACAAGATTGGTGGCTAAGTTGGCAGGGCGAGACGTTACCTTTTGAAGGTCTTCAGTTCAAATCGCGAAGCAGAAAGTGTTTTATATTTTTTTTCTTTCTTTTTTAAAAAAATTTATTTAGGTATTTTTCTCCAATTATAAGAGAGTTACTATAATTCCTCCAAATCATATATTTCAAAAATAAAATTTAATATTAAAATATTTCTATATTTAATCATAATTTAAAGAAACAAGATGACGCACATGTGCAGTATCCACTCCTATACTTAGCATTGTGTTTTTTGACCAGATTCCCACCACGTTTAATACTTTTATTGGCTAGTCATAATGAGAGTCTTAAATGTTTCCGACGCTCTCGGGGTACAATGATTGGTGGCTAGGTCGGCAGGGTGAGACTCTATCTTTTGAAGGTCTTCAGTTCGAATCGCGAAGCGGAAATACTTTTTTTAAATTTCGTTTTCTTTCTTTTTTTAAAAATTTATTTAGGTATTTTTCTCCAATTATAAGAGAGTTACTATAATTCCTCCAAATCATATATTTCAAAAATAAAATTTAATATTAAAATATTTCTATATTTAATCATAATTTAAAGAAACAAGATGACGCACATGTGCATTATCCACTCCTATACTTAGCATTCTGTTTTTTGACCAGATTCCCACCACGTTTAATACTTTTATTGGCTAGTCATAATGAGAGTCTTAAATGTTTCAGACGCTCTCGGGGTACAATGATTGGTGGCTAGGTCGCAGGGTGAGACTCTAACTTTTGAAGGTCTTCAGTTCGAATCGCGAAGAGGAAATACTTTTTTTAAATTTCGTTTTCTTTCTTTTCTTTAAAATTTATTTAGGTATTTTTCTCCAATTATACGAGAGTTACTATAAATTCCTCCAAATCATATATTTCAAAAATAAAATTTAATATTAAAATATTTCTATATTTAATCATAATTTAAAGAAACAAGATGACGCACATGCGCAGTATCCACTCCTATACTTAGCATGGTGCTTTTTGACCAGATTCCCACCACGTTTAATACTTTTATTGGCTAGTCATAATGAGAGTCTTAAACGTTTCAGATGCTTTTGGGGTACAATGATTGGTGGCTCGGTCGGGAGGGTGAGACTCTAACTTTTGATGGTCTTCAGTTCGAATCGCGAAGCGGAAATACTTTTTTTAAATTTCTTTTTCTTTCTTTTTTTAAAAATTTATTTAGGTATTTTTCTCCAATTATAAGAGAGTTACTATAAATTTCTCCAAATCATATATTTCAAAAATAAAATTTAATATTAAAATATTTCTATATTTAATCATAATTTAAAGAAACAAGATGACGCACGTGAGCAGTATCCACTCCTATACTTAGCATTGTGCGTTTTGCCCAGATTCACACTACGTTTAATACTTTTTTTGTCTAGTCATAATAAGAGTCTTAATCTTTTCAGACGCTGTCGGTGTACAAGATTGGTGGCTAAGTTGGCAGGGCGAGACGTTACCTTTTGAAGGTCTTCAGTTCAAATCGCGAAGCAGAAAGTTTTTTATATTTTTTTTCTTTCTTTTTTTAAAAAATTTATTTAAGTATTTTTCTCCAATTATAAGAGAGTTACTATAATTCCTCCAAATCATATATTTCAAAAATAAAATTTAATATTAAAATATTTCTATATTTAATCATAATTTAAAGAAACAAGATGACGCACATGTGCATTATCCACTCCTATACTTAGCATTCTGTTTTTTGACCAGATTCCCACCACGTTTAATACTTTTATTGGCTAGTCATAATGAGAGTCTTAAATGTTTCAGACGCTCTCGGGGTACAATGATTGGTGGCTAGGTCGCAGGGTGAGACTCTAACTTTTGAAGGTCTTCAGTTCGAATCGCGAAGCGAAAATACTTTTTTTAAATTTCGTTTTCTTTCTTTTCTTTAAAATTTATTTAGGTATTTTTCTCCAATTATACGAGAGTTACTATAAATTCCTCCAAATCATATATTTCAAAAATAAAATTTAATATTAAAATATTTCTATATTTAATCATAATTTAAAGAAACAAGATGACGCACATGCGCAGTATCCACTCCTATACTTAGCATTGTGCTTTTTGACTAGATTCCCACCACGTTTAATACTTTTATTGGCTAGTCATAATGAGAGTCTTAAATGTTTCAGACGCTCTCGGGGTACAATGATTGGTGGCTGGGTCGGCAGGGTGAGACTCTAACTTTTGAAGGTCTTCAGTTCGAATCGCGAAGCGGAAATACTTTTTTTAAATTTCGTTTTCTTTCTTTTCTTTAAAATTTATTTAGGTATTTTTCTCCAATTATAAGAGAGTTACTATAATTCCTCCAAATCATATATTTCAAAAATAAAATTTAATATTAAAATATTTCTATATTTAATCATAATTTAAAGAAACAAGATGACGCACATGTGCAGTATCCACTCCTATACTTAGCATTGTGTTTTTTGACCAGATTCCCACCACGTTTAATACTTTTATTGGCTAGTCATAATGAGAGTCTTAAATGTTTCAGACGCTCTCGGGGTACAATGATTGGTGGCTAGGTCGGCAGGGTGAGACTCTAACTTTTAAGGTCTTCAGTTCGAATCGCGAAGCGGAAATACTTTTTTTAAATTTCCTTTTCTTTCTTTTTTTAAAAATTTATTTAGGTATTTTTCTCCAATTATAAGAGAGTTACTATAAATTCCTCCAAATCATATATTTCAAAAATAAAATTTAATATTAAATTATTTCTATATTTAATCATAATTTAAAGATACAAGATGACGCACATGCGCAGTATCCACTCCTATACTTAGCATTGTGCTTTTTGACCAGATTCCCACCACGTTTAATACTTTTATTGGCTAGTCATAATGAGAGTCTTAAACGTTTCAGACGCTCTCGGGGTACAATGATTGGTGGCTCGGTCGGCAGGGTGAGACTCTAACTTTTGTAGGTTTTCAGTTCGAATCGCGAAGCAGAAATACTTTTTTTAAATTTCTTTTTCTTTCTTTTTTTTAAAATTTATTTAGGTATTTTTCTCAAATTATAAGAGAGTTACTATAAATTCCTCCAAATCATATATTTCAAAAATAAAATTTAATATTAAAATATTTCTATATTTAATCATAATTTAAAGAAACAAGATGACGCACGTGCGCAGTATCCACTCTTATACTTAGCATTGTGCTTTTTGACCAGATTAACACCACGTTTAATACTTTTATTGGCTAGTAATAATGAGAGTCTTAAACGTTTCAGACGCTCTCGGGGTACAATGAATGGTGGCTCGGTCGGCAGGGTGAGACTCTAACTTTTGAAGGTTTTCAGTTGGAATCGCGAAGCGGAAATACTTTTTTTAAAGATCTTTTTCTTTCTTTTTTTTTAAAATTTATTTAGGTATTTTTCTCCAATTATAAGAGAGTTACTATAAATTTCTCCAAATCATATATTTCAAAAATAAAATTTAATATTAAAATATTTCTATATTTAATCATAATTTAAAGAAACAAGATGACGCACGTGCGCAGTATCCACTCCTTTACTTAGCATTGTGCTTTTTGCCCAGATTCACACCACGTTTAATACTTTTTTTGTCTAGTCATAATAAGAGTCTTAATCTTTTCAGACGCTGTCGGTGTACAAGATTGGTGGCTAAGTTGGCAGGGCGAGACGTTACCTTTTGAAGGTCTTCAGTTCAAATCGCGAAGCAGAAAGTTTTTTATATTTTTTTTCTTTCTTTTTTTAAAAAATTTATTTAGGTATTTTTCTCCAATTATAAGAGAGTTACTATAATTCCTCCAAATCATATATTTCAAAAATAAAATTTAATATTAAAATATTTCTATATTTAATCATAATTTAAAGAAACAAGATGATGCACATGCGCAGTATCCACTCCTATACTTAGCATTGTGCTTTTTGACCAGATTCCCACCACGTTTAATACTTTTATTGGCTAGTCATAATGAGAGTCTCAAACGTTTCAGACGCTCTCGGGGTACAATGATTGGTGGCTCGGTCGGCAGGGTGAGACTCTAACTTTTGTAGGTTTTCAGTTCGAATCGCAAAGCAGAAATACTTTTTTTAAATTTCTTTTTCTTTCTTTTTTTAAAAATTTATTTAGGTATTTTTCTCCAATTATAAGAGAGTTACTATAAATTCCTCCAAATCATATATTTCAAAAATAAAATTTAATATTAAAATATTTCTATATTTAATCATAATTTAAAGAAACAAGATGACGCACATGCGCAGTATCCACTCCTATACTTAGCATTGTGCTTTTTGACCAGATTCCCACCACGTTTAATACTTTTATTGGCTAGTCATAATGAGAGTCTTAAACGTTTCAGACGCGCTCGGGGTACAATGATTGGTGGCTCGGTCGGCAGGGTGAGACTCTAACTTTTGAAGGTTTCAGTTCGAATCGCGAAGCGGAAATACTTTTTTTAAAGATCTTTTTCTTTCTTTTTTTTTAAAATTTATTTAGGTATTTTTCTCCAATTATAAGAGAGTTACTATAAATTTCTCCAAATCATATATTTCAAAAATAAAATTTAATATTAAAATATTTCTATATTTAATCATAATGTAAAGAAACAAGATGACGCACGTGCGCAGTATCCACTCCTATACTTAGCATTGTGCTTTTTGCCCAGATTCACACCACGTTTAATACTTTTTTTGTCTAGTCATAATAAGAGTCTTAATCTTTTAAGACGCTGTCGGTGTACAAGATTGGTGGCTAAGTTGGCAGGGCGAGACGTTACCTTTTGAAGGTCTTCAGTTCAAATCGCGAAGCAGAAAGTTTTTTATATTTTTTTTCTTTCTTTTTTTAAAAAATTTATTTAGGTATTTTTCTCCAATTATAAGAGAGTTACTATAATTCCTCCAAATCATATATTTCAAAAATAAAATTTAATATTAAAATATTTCTATATTTAATCATAATTTAAAGAAACAAGATGACGCACATGCGCAGTATCCACTCCTATACTTAGCATTGTGCTTTTTGACCAGATTCCCACCACGTTTGATACTTTTATTGGCTAGTCATAATGAGAGTCTTAAACGTTTCAGACGCTCTCGGGGTACAATGATTGGTGGCTCGGTCGGCAGGGTGAGACTCTAACTTTTGTAGGTTTTCAGTTCGAATCGCGAAGCAGAAATACTTTTTTTAAATTTCTTTTTCTTTCTTTTTTTTTTAAATTTATTTAGGTATATTTCTCAAATTATAAGAGAGTTACTATAAATTCCTCCAAATCATATATTTCAAAAATAAAATTTAATATTAAAATATTTCTATATTTAATCATAATTTAAAGAAACAAGATGACGCACGTGCGCAGTATCCACTCTTATACTTAGCATTGTGCTTTTTGACCAGATTAACACCACGTTTAATACTTTTATTGGCTAGTCATAATGAGAGTCTTAAACGTTTCAGACGCTCTCGGGGTACAATGATTGGTGGCTAGGTCGGCAGGGTGAGACTCTAACTTTTGAAGGTCTTCAGTTCGAATCGCGAAGCGGAAATACTTTTTTTAAATTTCTTTTTCTTTCTTTTTTTTAAAATTTATTTAGGTATTTTTCTCCAATTATAAGAGAGTTACTATAAATTCCTCCAAATCATATAATTCAAAAATAAAATTTAATATTAAAATATTTCTATATTTAATCATAATTTAAAGAAACAAGATGACGCACATGCGCAGTATCCACTCCTATACTTAGCATTGTCCTTTTTGACCAGATTCCCACCACGTTTAATTTTTTTATTGCCTAGTCATAATAAGAGTCTTAATCTTTTCAGACGCTGTCGGTGTACAAGATTGGTGGCTAAGTTGGCAGGGCGAGACGTTACCTTTTGAAGGTCTTCAGTTCAAATCGCGAAGCAGAAAGTTTTTTATATTTTTTTTCTTTCTTTTTTTAAAAAATTTATTTAGGTATTTTTCTCCAATTATAAGAGAGTTACTATAATTCCTCCAAATCATATATTTCAAAAATAAAATTTAATATTAAAATATTTCTATATTTAATCATAATTTAAAGAAACAAGATGACGCACATGCGCAGTATCCACTCCTATACTTAGCATTGTGCTTTTTGACCAGATTCCCACCACGTTTAATACTTTTATTGGCTAGTCATAATGAGAGTCTTAAACGTTTCAGACGCTCTCGGGGTACAATGATTGGTGGCTCGGTCGGCAGGGAGAGACTCTAACTTTTGTAGGTTTTCAGTTCGAATCGCGAAGCAGAAATACTTTTTTTAAATTTCTTTTTCTTTCTTTTTTTAAAAATTTATTTAGGTATTTTTCTCAAATTATATGAGAGTTACTATAAATTCCTCCAAATCATATATTTCAAAAATAAAATTTAATATTAAAATATTTCTATATTTAATCATAATTTAAAGAAACAAGATGACGCACGTGCGCAGTATCCACTCTTATACTTAGCATTGTGCTTTTTGACCAGATTAACACCACGTTTAATACTTTTATTGGCTAGTCATAATGAGAGTCTTAAACGTTTCAGACGCTCTCGGGGTACAATGATTGGTGGCTAGGTCGGCAGGGTGAGACTCTAACTTTTGAAGGTCTTCAGTTCGAATCGCGAAGCGGAAATGCTTTTTTTAAATTTCTTTTTCTTTCTTTTTTTTAAAATTTATTTAGGTATTTTTCTCCAATTATAAGAGAGTTACTATAAATTCCTCCAAATCATATAATTCAAAAATAAAATTTAATATTAAATTATTTCTATATTTAATCATAATTTAAAGAAACAAGATGACGCACATGCGCAGTATCCACTCCTATACTTAGCATTGTGCTTTTTGACCAGATTACCACCACGTTTAATACTTTTATTGGCTAGTCATAATGAGAGTCTTAAACGTTTCAGACGCTCTCGGGGTACAATGATTGGTGGATCGGTCGGCAGGGTGAGACTCTAACTTTTGAAGGTTTTCAGTTCGAATCGCGAAGCGGAAATACTTTTTTTAAAGATCTTTTTCTTTCTTTTTTTTAAAATTTATTTAGGTATTTTTCTCCAATTATAAGAGAGTTACTATAAATTCCTCCAAATCATATATTTCAAAAATAAAATTTAATATTAAAATATTTTTATATTTAATCATAATTTAAAGAAACAAGATGACGCACGTGCGCAGTATCCACTCCTATACTTAGCATTGTGCTTTTTGCCCAGATTCACACCACGTTTAATACTTTTTTTGTCTAGTCATAATAAGAGTCTTAATCTTTTCAGACGCTGTCGGTGTACAAGATTGGTGGCTAAGTTGGCAGGGCGAGACGTTACCTTTTGAAGGTCTTCAGTTCAAATCGCGAAGCAGAAAGTTTTTTATATTTTTTTCTTTCTTTTTTTAAAAAATTTATTTAGGTATTTTTCTCCAATTATAAGAGAGTTTCTATAAATTCCTCCAAATCATATATTTCAAAAATAAAATTTAATATTAAAATATTTCTATATTTAATCATAATTTAAAAAACAAGATGACGCACATGCGCAGTATCCACTCCTATACTTAGCATTGTGCTTTTTGACCAGATTCCCACCACGTTTAATACTTTTATTGGCTAGTCATAATGAGAGTCTTAAATGTTTCAGACGCTCTCGGGGTACAATGATTGGTGGCTAGGTCGGCAGGGTGAGACTCTAACTTTTGAAGGTCTTCAGTTCGAATCGCGAAGCGGAAATACTTTTTTTAAATTTCGTTTTCTTTCTTTTTTTTTAAAATTTATTTAGGTATTTTTCTCCAATTATAAGAGAGTTACTATAAATTCCTCCAAATCATATATTTCAAAAATAAAATTTAATATTAAATTATTTCTATATTTAATCATAATTTAAAGAAACAAGATGACGCAAATGCGCAGTATCCACTCCTATACTTAGCATTGTGCTTTTTGACCAGATTCCCACCACTTTTAATACTTTTATTGGCTAGTCATAATGAGAGTCTTAAACTTTTCAGACGCTCTCGGGGTACAATGATTGGTGTCTCGGTCGGCAGGGTGAGACTCTAACTTTTGAAGGTTTTCAGTTCGAATCGCGAAGCGGAAATACTTTTTTTAAAGATCTTTTTCTTTCTTTTTTTTAAAATTTATTTAGGTATTTTTCTCCAATTATAAGAGAGTTACTATAAATTCCTCCAAATCATATATTTCAAAAATAAAATTTAATATTAAAATATTTTTATATTTAATCATAATTTAAAGAAACAAGATGACGCACGTGCGCAGTATCCACTCCTATACTTAGCATTGTGCGTTTTGCCCAGATTCACACCACGTTTAATACTTTTTTTGTCTAGTCATAATAAGAGTCTTAATCTTTTCAGACGCTATCGGTGTACAAGATTGGTGGCTAAGTTGGCAGGGCGAGACGTTACCTTTTGAAGGTCTTCAGTTCAAATCGCGAAGCAGAAAGTTTTTTATATTTTTTTTCTTTCTTTTTTTAAAAATTTTATTTAGGTATTTTTCTCCAATTATAAGAGAGTTACTATAAATTCCTCAAAATCATATATTTCAAAAATAAAATTTAATATTAAAATATTTCTATATTTAATCATAATTTAAAAAACAAGATGACGCACATGCGCAGTATCCACTCCTATACTTAGCATTGTGCTTTTTGACCAGATTCCCACCACGTTTAATACTTTTATTGGCTAGTCATAATGAGAGTCTTAAATGTTTCAGACGCTCTCGGGGTACAATGATTGGTGGCTAGGTCATCAGGGTGAGACTCTAACTTTTGAAGGTCTTCAGTTCGAATCCCGAAGCAGAAATACTTTTTTTAAATTTCTTTTTCTTTCTTTTTTTTAAATTTATTTAGGTATTTTTCTCAAATTATAAGAGAGTTACTATAAATTCCTCCAAATCATATATTTCAAAAATAAAATTTAATATTAAAATATTTCTATATTTAATCATAATTTAAAGAAACAAGATGACGCACGTGCGCAGTATCCACTCTTATACTTAGCATTGTGCTTTTTGACCAGATTAACACCACGTTTAATACTTTTATTGGCTAGTCATAATGAGAGTCTTAAACGTTTCAGACGCTCTCGGGGTACAATGATTGGTGGCTAGGTCGGCAGGGTGAGACTCTAACTTTTGAAGGTCTTCAGTTCGAATCGCGGAGCGGAAATACTTTTTTTAAATTTCTTTTTCTTTCTTTTTTTAAAAATTTATTTAGGTATTTTTCTCCAATTATAAGAGAGTTACTATAAATTCCTCCAAATCATATATTTCAAAAATAAAATTTAATATTAAAATATTTCTATATTTAATCATAATTTAAAGAAACAAGATGACGCACGTGCGCAGTATCCACTCCTATACTTAGCATTGTCCTTTTTGACCAGATTCCCACCACGTTTAATACTTTTATTGCCTAGTCATAATAAGAGTCTTAATCTTTTCAGACGCTGTTGGTGTACAAGATTGGTGGCTAAGTTGGCAGGGCGAGACGTTACCTTTTGAAGGTCTTCAGTTCAAATCGCGAAGCAGAAAGTTTTTTATATTTTTTTTCTTTCTTTTTTTAAAAAATTTATTTAGGTATTTTTCTCCAATTATAAGAGAGTTACTATAAATTCCTCCAAATCATATATTTCAAAAATAAAATTTAATATTAAAATATTTCTATATTTAATCATAATTTAAAAAACAAGATGACGCACATGCGCAGTATCCACTCCTATACTTAGCATTGTGCTTTTTGACCAGATTCCCACCACGTTTAATACTTTTATTGGCTAGTCATAATGAGAGTCTTAAATGTTTCAGACGCTCTCGGGGTACAATGATTGGTGGCTAGGTCATCAGGGTGAGACTCTAACTTTTGAAGGTGTTCAGTTCGAATCGCGAAGCGGAAATACTTTTTTTAAATTTCGTTTTCTTTCTTTTTTTTAAAATTTATTTAGGTATTTTTCTCCAATTATAAGAGAGTTACTATAAATTCCTCCAAATCATATATTTCAAAAATAAAATTTAATATTAAAATATTTCTATATTTAATCATAATTTAAAGAAACAAGATGACGCACATGCGCAGTATCCACTCCTATACTTAGCATTGTGCTTTTTGACCAGATTCCCACCACGTTTAATACTTTTATTGGCTAGTCATAATGAGAGTCTTAAACGTTTCAGACGCGCTCGGGGTACAATGATTGGTGGCTCGGTCGGCAGGGTGAGACTCTAACTTTTGAAGGTTTCAGTTCGAATCGCGAAGCGGAAATACTTTTTTTAAAGATCTTTTTCTTTCTTTTTTTTAAAAATTTATTTAGGTATTTTTCTCCAATTATAAAAGAGTTACTATAAATTCCTCCAAATCATATATTTCAAAAATAAAATTTAATATTAAAATATTTCTATATTTAATCATAATTTAAAGAAACAAGATGACGCACATTTGCAGTATCCACTCTTATACTTAGCATTGTGCTTTTTGACCAGATTAACACCACGATTAATACTTTTATTGGCTAATCAAAATGAGAGTCTTAAACTTTTCAGACCTCTCGAGGTACAAGGATTGGTGGCTAGGTCGGCAGGGCGAGACGCTAACTTTTGAAGGTCTTCAGTTCGAATCGCAAAGCGGAAAGTTTTTTATATTTTTTTTCTTTCTTTTTAAAAAAATTTATTTAGGTATTTTTCTCCAATTATAAGATAGTTACTATAAATTCCTCAAAATCATATATTTCAAAAATGAAATTTAATATCAAAATATTTTTATATTTAATCATACTTTAAAGAAGCAAGTTTACGTACACGCGCAGTATCCACTCCTATGCATAGCATTGTGCTTTTTGACCATATTCACACCACGTTTAATACATTTATTGGCTAGTCATAATAAGAGTCTTAAACTTGTCAGACGCTGTTGGTGTGCAAGATTGGTGTCTAAGTCGGCAGGGCGAGACGCTACATTTTGAAGGTCTTTAGTTCGAATCGCGAAGCGGAAAGTTTTTTATATTTTTTTTCTTTCTTTTTTTAAAAAAATTATTTAGGTATTTTTCTCCAATTATAAGAGAGTTACTATAAATTCCTCCAAATCATATATTTCATAAATAAAATTTAATATTAAAATATTTCTATATTTAATCATAATTTAAAGACACAAGATGACGCAATATGCAGTATCCACTCCTATACTTAGCATTGTGCTTTTTGACCAGATTCACACCACGTTTAATACTTTTTTTGTCTAGTCATAATAAGAGTCTTAAACTTTTCAGACCTCTCGAGGTACAAGGATTGGTGCCTAGGTCGGCAGGGAGAGACGCTAAATTTTGAAGGTCTTCAGTTCGAATCGCGAAGCGTAAATACTTTTTTTAAATTTCGTTTTCTTTCTTTTTTTTAAAATTTATTTAGGTATTTTTCTCCAATTATAAGAGAGTTACTATAAATTCCTCCAAATCATATATTTCAAAAATAAAATTTAATATTAAAATATTTCTTTATTTAATCATAATTTAAAGAAACAAGATGACGCACATGCGCAGTATCCACTCCTATACTTAGCATTGTGCTTTTTGACCAGATTCCCACCACGTTTAATACTTTTATTGGCTAGTCATAATGAGAGTCTTAAACGTTTCAGACGCTCTCGGGGCACAATGATTGGTGGCTCGGTCGGCAGGTTGAGACTCTAACTTTTGAAGGTTTTCAGTTCAAATCGCGAAGCGGAAATACTTTTTTTAAAGATCTTTTTCTTTCTTTTTTTAAAATTTATTTAGATATTTTTCTCCAATTATAAGAGAGTTACTATAAATTCCTCCAAATCATATATTTCAAAAATAAAATTTAATATTAAAATATTTCTATATTTAATCATAATTTAAAGAAACAAGATAACGCACGTGCGCAGTATCCACTCTTATACTTAGCATTGTGCTTTTTGACCAGATTAACACCACGTTTAATACTTTTATTGGCTAATCAAAATGAGAGTCTTAAACTTTTCAGACCTCTCGAGGTACAAGGATTGGTGGCTAGGTCGGCAGGGCGAGACGCTAACTTTTGAAGGTCTTCAGTTCGAATCGCGAAGCAAAAAGATTTTTATATATTTTTTTTCTTTCTTTTTAAAAAAAATTAATTTATGTATTTTTCTCCAATTATAAGAGAGTTACTATAAATTCCTCCAAATCATATATTCAAAAATAAAATTTAATATTAAAATATTTCTATATTTAATCATAATTTAAAGAAACAAGATGACGGACATGCGCAGTATCCACTCCTATACTTAGCATTGTGCTTTTTGACCAGATTCCCACCACGTTTAATACTTTTATTGGCTAGTCATAATGAGAGTCTTAAACGTTTCAGACGCTCTCGGGGTACAATGATTGGTGGCTAGGTCATCAGGGTGAGACTCTAACTTTTGAAGGTCTTCAGTTCGAATCCCGAAGCAGAAATACTTTTTTTAAATTTCTTTTTCTTTCTTTTTTTTAAATTTATTTAGGTATTTTTCTCAAATTATAAGAGAGTTACTATAAATTCCTCCAAATCATATATTTCAAAAATAAAATTTAATATTAAAATATTTCTATATTTAATCATAATTTAAAGAAACAAGATGACGCACGTGCGCAGTATCCACTCTTATACTTAGCATTGTGCTTTTTGACCAGATTAACACCACGTTTAATACTTTTATTGGCTAGTCATAATGAGAGTCTTAAACGTTTCAGACGCTCTCGGGGTACAATGATTGGTGGCTAGGTCGGCAGGGTGAGACTCTAACTTTTGAAGGTCTTCAGTTCGAATCGCGGAGCGGAAATACTTTTTTTAAATTTCTTTTTCTTTCTTTTTTTAAAAATTTATTTAGGTATTTTTCTCCAATTATAAGAGAGTTACTATAAATTCCTCCAAATCATATATTTCAAAAATAAAATTTAATATTAAAATATTTCTATATTTAATCATAATTTAAAGAAACAAGATGACGCACGTGCGCAGTATCCACTCCTATACTTAGCATTGTCCTTTTTGACCAGATTCCCACCACGTTTAATACTTTTATTGCCTAGTCATAATAAGAGTCTTAATCTTTTCAGACGCTGTTGGTGTACAAGATTGGTGGCTAAGTTGGCAGGGCGAGACGTTACCTTTTGAAGGTCTTCAGTTCAAATCGCGAAGCAGAAAGTTTTTTATATTTTTTTTCTTTCTTTTTTTAAAAAATTTATTTAGGTATTTTTCTCCAATTATAAGAGAGTTACTATAAATTCCTCCAAATCATATATTTCAAAAATAAAATTTAATATTAAAATATTTCTATATTTAATCATAATTTAAAAAACAAGATGACGCACATGCGCAGTATCCACTCCTATACTTAGCATTGTGCTTTTTGACCAGATTCCCACCACGTTTAATACTTTTATTGGCTAGTCATAATGAGAGTCTTAAATGTTTCAGACGCTCTCGGGGTACAATGATTGGTGGCTAGGTCATCAGGGTGAGACTCTAACTTTTGAAGGTGTTCAGTTCGAATCGCGAAGCGGAAATACTTTTTTTAAATTTCGTTTTCTTTCTTTTTTTTAAAATTTATTTAGGTATTTTTCTCCAATTATAAGAGAGTTACTATAAATTCCTCCAAATCATATATTTCAAAAATAAAATTTAATATTAAAATATTTCTATATTTAATCATAATTTAAAGAAACAAGATGACGCACATGCGCAGTATCCACTCCTATACTTAGCATTGTGCTTTTTGACCAGATTCCCACCACGTTTAATACTTTTATTGGCTAGTCATAATGAGAGTCTTAAACGTTTCAGACGCGCTCGGGGTACAATGATTGGTGGCTCGGTCGGCAGGGTGAGACTCTAACTTTTGAAGGTTTCAGTTCGAATCGCGAAGCGGAAATACTTTTTTTAAAGATCTTTTTCTTTCTTTTTTTTAAAAATTTATTTAGGTATTTTTCTCCAATTATAAAAGAGTTACTATAAATTCCTCCAAATCATATATTTCAAAAATAAAATTTAATATTAAAATATTTCTATATTTAATCATAATTTAAAGAAACAAGATGACGCACATTTGCAGTATCCACTCTTATACTTAGCATTGTGCTTTTTGACCAGATTAACACCACGATTAATACTTTTATTGGCTAATCAAAATGAGAGTCTTAAACTTTTCAGACCTCTCGAGGTACAAGGATTGGTGGCTAGGTCGGCAGGGCGAGACGCTAACTTTTGAAGGTCTTCAGTTCGAATCGCAAAGCGGAAAGTTTTTTATATTTTTTTTCTTTCTTTTTAAAAAAATTTATTTAGGTATTTTTCTCCAATTATAAGATAGTTACTATAAATTCCTCAAAATCATATATTTCAAAAATGAAATTTAATATCAAAATATTTTTATATTTAATCATACTTTAAAGAAGCAAGTTTACGTACACGCGCAGTATCCACTCCTATGCATAGCATTGTGCTTTTTGACCATATTCACACCACGTTTAATACATTTATTGGCTAGTCATAATAAGAGTCTTAAACTTGTCAGACGCTGTTGGTGTGCAAGATTGGTGTCTAAGTCGGCAGGGCGAGACGCTACATTTTGAAGGTCTTTAGTTCGAATCGCGAAGCGGAAAGTTTTTTATATTTTTTTTCTTTCTTTTTTTAAAAAAATTATTTAGGTATTTTTCTCCAATTATAAGAGAGTTACTATAAATTCCTCCAAATCATATATTTCATAAATAAAATTTAATATTAAAATATTTCTATATTTAATCATAATTTAAAGACACAAGATGACGCAATATGCAGTATCCACTCCTATACTTAGCATTGTGCTTTTTGACCAGATTCACACCACGTTTAATACTTTTTTTGTCTAGTCATAATAAGAGTCTTAAACTTTTCAGACCTCTCGAGGTACAAGGATTGGTGCCTAGGTCGGCAGGGAGAGACGCTAAATTTTGAAGGTCTTCAGTTCGAATCGCGAAGCGTAAATACTTTTTTTAAATTTCGTTTTCTTTCTTTTTTTTAAAATTTATTTAGGTATTTTTCTCCAATTATAAGAGAGTTACTATAAATTCCTCCAAATCATATATTTCAAAAATAAAATTTAATATTAAAATATTTCTTTATTTAATCATAATTTAAAGAAACAAGATGACGCACATGCGCAGTATCCACTCCTATACTTAGCATTGTGCTTTTTGACCAGATTCCCACCACGTTTAATACTTTTATTGGCTAGTCATAATGAGAGTCTTAAACGTTTCAGACGCTCTCGGGGCACAATGATTGGTGGCTCGGTCGGCAGGTTGAGACTCTAACTTTTGAAGGTTTTCAGTTCAAATCGCGAAGCGGAAATACTTTTTTTAAAGATCTTTTTCTTTCTTTTTTTAAAATTTATTTAGATATTTTTCTCCAATTATAAGAGAGTTACTATAAATTCCTCCAAATCATATATTTCAAAAATAAAATTTAATATTAAAATATTTCTATATTTAATCATAATTTAAAGAAACAAGATAACGCACGTGCGCAGTATCCACTCTTATACTTAGCATTGTGCTTTTTGACCAGATTAACACCACGTTTAATACTTTTATTGGCTAATCAAAATGAGAGTCTTAAACTTTTCAGACCTCTCGAGGTACAAGGATTGGTGGCTAGGTCGGCAGGGCGAGACGCTAACTTTTGAAGGTCTTCAGTTCGAATCGCGAAGCAAAAAGATTTTTATATATTTTTTTTCTTTCTTTTTAAAAAAAATTAATTTATGTATTTTTCTCCAATTATAAGAGAGTTACTATAAATTCCTCCAAATCATATATTCAAAAATAAAATTTAATATTAAAATATTTCTATATTTAATCATAATTTAAAGAAACAAGATGACGGACATGCGCAGTATCCACTCCTATACTTAGCATTGTGCTTTTTGACCAGATTCCCACCACGTTTAATACTTTTATTGGCTAGTCATAATGAGAGTCTTAAACGTTTCGGACGATCTCGGGGTACAATGATTGGTGGCTAGGTCGGCAGGGTGAGACTAACTTTTGAAGGTCTTCAGTTCGAATCGCGAAGCGGAAATACTTTTTTAAAATTTCTTTTTCTTTCTTTTTTTTAAAATTTATTTAGGTATTTTTTTCCAATTATATGAGAGTTACTATAAATTCCTCCAAATCATATATTTCAAAAATAAAATTTAATATTAAAATATTTCTACATTTAATCATAATTTAAAGAAACAAGATGACGTAAGTGCGCAGTATCCACTCCTATACTTAGCAGTCTGCTTTTTGACCAGATTCCCACCAATTTTAATACTTTTATTTTCTAGTCATAATGAGAGTCTTAAACGTTTCAGACGCTCTCGGGGTACGATTATTGGTGGCTAGGTCGGCAGGGTGAGACTCTAACTTTTGAAGGTCTTCAGTTCGAATCGCGAAGCGGAAATACTTTTTTAAATTTCTTTTTCTTTCTTTTTTTTAAAATTTATTTAGTTATTTTTCTCCAATTATAAGAGAGTTACTATAAATTCCTCCAAATCAGATATTTCAAAATTAAAATTTAATATTAAAATATTTCTATATTTAATCATAATTTAAAGAAACAAGATGACGCACATTTGCAGTATCCACTCTTATACTTAGCATTGTGCTTTTTGACCAGATTAACACCACGTTTAATACTTTTATTGGCTAATCAAAATGAGAGTCTTAAACTTTTTAGACCTCTCGAGGTACAAGGATTGGTGGCTAGGTCGCCTGGGCGTGACGCTAACTTTTGAAGGTCTTCAGTTCGAATCGCGAAGCGAAAAGTTTTTTATACATTTTTTTCTTTCTTTTTTTAAAAAAATTATTTAGGTATTTTTGTCCAATTATATGAGAGTTACTATAAATTCCTCCAAATCATATATTTCAAAAATAAAATTTAATATTAAAATATTTCTACATTTAATCATAATTTAAAGAAACAAGATGACGGACATGCGCAGTATCCACTCCTATACTTAGCATTGTGCTTTTTGACCAGATTCCCACCACGTTTAATACTTTTATTGGCTAGTCATAATGAGAGTCTTAAACGTTTCGGACGATCTCGGGGTACAATGATTGGTGGCTAGGTCGGCAGGGTGAGACTCTAACTTTTGAAGGTCTTCAGTTCGAATCGCGAAGCGGAAATACTTTTTTAAAATTTCTTTTTCTTTCTTTTTTTTAAAATTTATTTAGGTATTTTTTTCCAATTATATGAGAGTTACTATAAATTCCTCCAAATCATATATTTCAAAAATAAAATTTAATATTAAAATATTTCTACATTTAATCATAATTTAAAGAAACAAGATGACGTAAGTGCGCAGTATCCACTCCTATACTTAGCAGTCTGCTTTTTGACCAGATTCCCACCAATTTTAATACTTTTATTTTCTAGTCATAATGAGAGTCTTAAACGTTTCAGACGCTCTCGGGGTACGATTATTGGTGGCTAGGTCGGCAGGGTGAGACTCTAACTTTTGAAGGTCTTCAGTTCGAATCGCGAAGCGGAAATACTTTTTTAAATTTCTTTTTCTTTCTTTTTTTTAAAATTTATTTAGTTATTTTTCTCCAATTATAAGAGAGTTACTATAAATTCCTCCAAATCAGATATTTCAAAATTAAAATTTAATATTAAAATATTTCTATATTTAATCATAATTTAAAGAAACAAGATGACGCACATTTGCAGTATCCACTCTTATACTTAGCATTGTGCTTTTTGACCAGATTAACACCACGTTTAATACTTTTATTGGCTAATCAAAATGAGAGTCTTAAACTTTTTAGACCTCTCGAGGTACAAGGATTGGTGGCTAGGTCGCCTGGGCGTGACGCTAACTTTTGAAGGTCTTCAGTTCGAATCGCGAAGCGAAAAGTTTTTTATACATTTTTTTCTTTCTTTTTTTAAAAAAATTATTTAGGTATTTTTGTCCAATTATATGAGAGTTACTATAAATTCCTCCAAATCATATATTTCAAAAATAAAATTTAATATTAAAATATTTCTACATTTAATCATAATTTAAAGAAACAAGATGACGTAAGTGCGCAGTATCCACTCCTATACTTAGCAGTCTGCTTTTTGACCAGATTCCCACCAATTTTAATACTTTTATTTTCTAGTCATAATGAGAGTCTTAAACGTTTCAGACGCTCTCGGGGTACAATGATTGGTGGCTCGGTCGGCAGGGAGAGACTCTAACTTTTGTAGGTTTTCAGTTCGAATCGCGAAGCAGAAATACTTTTTTTAAATTTCTTTTTCTTTCTTTTTTTAAAAATTTATTTAGGTATTTTTCTCAAATTATATGAGAGTTACTATAAATTCCTCCAAATCATATATTTCAAAAATAAAATTTAATATTAAAATATTTCTATATTTAATCATAATTTAAAGAAACAAGATGACGCACGTGCGCAGTATCCACTCTTATACTTAGCATTGTGCTTTTTGACCAGATTAACACCACGTTTAATACTTTTATTGGCTAGTCATAATGAGAGTCTTAAACGTTTCAGACGCTCTCGGGGTACAATGATTGGTGGCTAGGTCGGCAGGGTGAGACTCTAACTTTTGAAGGTCTTCAGTTCGAATCGCGAAGCGGAAATGCTTTTTTTAAATTTCTTTTTCTTTCTTTTTTTTAAAATTTATTTAGGTATTTTTCTCCAATTATAAGAGAGTTACTATAAATTCCTCCAAATCATATAATTCAAAAATAAAATTTAATATTAAATTATTTCTATATTTAATCATAATTTAAAGAAACAAGATGACGCACATGCGCAGTATCCACTCCTATACTTAGCATTGTGCTTTTTGACCAGATTCCCACCACGTTTAATACTTTTATTGGCTAGTCATAATGAGAGTCTTAAACGTTTCAGACGCTCTCGGGGTACAATGATTGGTGGATCGGTCGGCAGGGTGAGACTCTAACTTTTGAAGGTTTTCAGTTCGAATCGCGAAGCGGAAATACTTTTTTTAAAGATCTTTTTCTTTCTTTTTTTTAAAATTTATTTAGGTATTTTTCTCCAATTATAAGAGAGTTACTATAAATTCCTCCAAATCATATATTTCAAAAATAAAATTTAATATTAAAATATTTTTATATTTAATCATAATTTAAAGAAACAAGATGACGCACGTGCGCAGTATCCACTCCTATACTTAGCATTGTGCTTTTTGCCCAGATTCACACCACGTTTAATACTTTTTTGTCTAGTCATAATAAGAGTCTTAATCTTTTCAGACGCTGTCGGTGTACAAGATTGGTGGCTAAGTTGGCAGGGCGAGACGTTACCTTTTGAAGGTCTTCAGTTCAAATCGCGAAGCAGAAAGTTTTTTATATTTTTTTCTTTCTTTTTTTAAAAAATTTATTTAGGTATTTTTCTCCAATTATAAGAGAGTTTCTATAAATTCCTCCAAATCATATATTTCAAAAATAAAATTTAATATTAAAATATTTCTATATTTAATCATAATTTAAAAAACAAGATGACGCACATGCGCAGTATCCACTCCTATACTTAGCATTGTGCTTTTTGACCAGATTCCCACCACGTTTAATACTTTTATTGGCTAGTCATAATGAGAGTCTTAAATGTTTCAGACGCTCTCGGGGTACAATGATTGGTGGCTAGGTCGGCAGGGTGAGACTCTAACTTTTGAAGGTCTTCAGTTCGAATCGCGAAGCGGAAATACTTTTTTTAAATTTCGTTTTCTTTCTTTTTTTTTAAAATTTATTTAGGTATTTTTCTCCAATTATAAGAGAGTTACTATAAATTCCTCCAAATCATATATTTCAAAAATAAAATTTAATATTAAATTATTTCTATATTTAATCATAATTTAAAGAAACAAGATGACGCAAATGCGCAGTATCCACTCCTATACTTAGCATTGTGCTTTTTGACCAGATTCCCACCACTTTTAATACTTTTATTGGCTAGTCATAATGAGAGTCTTAAACTTTTCAGACGCTCTCGGGGTACAATGATTGGTGTCTCGGTCGGCAGGGTGAGACTCTAACTTTTGAAGGTTTTCAGTTCGAATCGCGAAGCGGAAATACTTTTTTTAAAGATCTTTTTCTTTCTTTTTTTTAAAATTTATTTAGGTATTTTTCTCCAATTATAAGAGAGTTACTATAAATTCCTCCAAATCATATATTTCAAAAATAAAATTTAATATTAAAATATTTTTATATTTAATCATAATTTAAAGAAACAAGATGACGCACGTGCGCAGTATCCACTCCTATACTTAGCATTGTGCGTTTTGCCCAGATTCACACCACGTTTAATACTTTTTTTGTCTAGTCATAATAAGAGTCTTAATCTTTTCAGACGCTATCGGTGTACAAGATTGGTGGCTAAGTTGGCAGGGCGAGACGTTACCTTTTGAAGGTCTTCAGTTCAAATCGCGAAGCAGAAAGTTTTTTATATTTTTTTTCTTTCTTTTTTTAAAAATTTTATTTAGGTATTTTTCTCCAATTATAAGAGAGTTACTATAAATTCCTCAAAATCATATATTTAAAAAATAAAATTTAATATTAAAATATTTCTATATTTAATCATAATTTAGAGAAACAAGATGACGCACATGCGCAGTATCCACTCCTATACTTAGCATTGTGCTTTTTGACCAGATTCCCACCACGTTTAATACTTTTAGTGGCTAGTCATAATGAGAGTCTTAAATGTTTCAGACAATCTCGGGGTACAATGATTGGTGGCTAGGTCGGCAGGGTGAGACTCTAACTTTTGAAGGTCTTCAGTTCGAATCGCGAAGCGGAAATACTTTTTTTAAATTTCGTTTTCTTTCTTTTTTTAAAAATTTATTTAGGTATTTTTCTCCAATTATAAGAGAGTTACTATAAATTCCTCCAAATCATATATTTCAAAAATAAAATTTAATATTAAATTATTTCTATATTTAATCATAATTTAAAGAAACAAGATGACGCACATGCGCAGTATCCACTCCTATACTTAGCATTGTGCTTTTTGACCAGATTCCCACCACGTTTAATACTTTTATTGGCTAGTCATAATGAGTCTTAAACGTTTCAGACGCACTCGGGGTACAATGATTGGTGGCTCGGTCGGCAGGGTGAGACTCTAACTTTTGAAGGTTTTCAGTTCGAATCGCGAAGCGGAAATACTTTTTTTAAAGATCTTTTTCTTTCTTTTTTTAAAAATTTATTTAGGTATTTTTCTCCAATTATAAGAGAGTTACTATAAATTCCTCCAAATCATATATTTCAAAAATAAAATTTAATATTAAAATATTTTTATATTTAATCATAATTTAAAGAAACAAGATGACGCACGTGCGCAGTATCCACTCCTATACTTAGCATTGTGCTTTTTGCCCAGATTCACACCACGTTTAATACTTTTTTTGTCTAGTCATAATAAGAATCTTAATCTTTTCAGACGCTGTCGGTGTACAAGATTGGTGGCTAAGTTGGCAGAGCGAGACGTTACCTTTTGAAGGTCTTCAGTTCAAATCGCGAAGCAGAAAGTTTTTTATATTTTTTTTCTTTCTTTTTTAAAAAAATTTATTTAGGTATTTTTCTCCAATTATAAGAGAGTTACTATAAATTCCTCCAAATCATATATTTCAAAAATAAAATTTAATATTAAAATATTTCTATATTTAATCATAATTTAAAGAAACAAGATGACGCACATGCGCAGTATCCACTCCTATACTTAGCATTGTGCTTTTTGACCAGATTCCCACCACGTTTAATACTTTTATTGGCTAGTCATAATGAGAGTCTTAAACGTTTCAGACGCTCTCGGGGTACAATGATTGGTGGCTCGGTCGGCAGGGTGAGACTCTAACTTTTGTAGGTTTTCAGTTCGAATCACGAATCGGAAATACTTTTTTTAAATTTCTTTTTCTTTCTTTTTTTTAAAATTTATTTAGGTATTTTTCTCAAATTATAAGAGAGTTACTATAAATTCCTCCAAATCATATATTTCAAAAATAAAATTTAATATTAAAATATTTCTATATTTAATCATAATTTAAAGAAACAAGATGACGCACGTGCGCAGTATCCACTCCTATACTTAGCATTGTGCTTTTTGCCCAGATTCACAACACGTTTAATACTTTTTTTGTCTAGTCTTAATCTTTTCAGACGCTCTCTGTGTACAAGATTGGTGGCTAAGTTGGCAGGGCGAGACGTTACCTTTTGAAGGTCTTCAGTTCAAATCGCGAAGCAGAAAGTTTTTTATATTTTTTTTCTTTCTTTTTTTAAAAAATTTATTTAGGTATTTTTCTCCAATTATAAGAGAGTTACTATAAATTCCTCCAAATCATATATTTCAAAAATAAAATTTAATATTAAAATATTTCTATATTTAATCATAATTTAAAAAACAAGATGACGCACATGCGCAGTATCCACTCCTATACTTAGCATTGTGCTTTTTGACCAGATTCCCACCACGTTTAATACTTTTATTGGCTAGTCATAATGAGAGTCTTAAATGTTTCAGACGCTCTCGGGGTACAATGATTGGTGGCTAGGTCATCAGGGTGAGACTCTAACTTTTGAAGGTCTTCAGTTCGAATCCCGAAGCAGAAATACTTTATTTAAATTTCTTTTTCTTTCTTTTTTTTAAATTTATTTAGGTATTTTTCTCAAATTATAAGAGAGTTACTATAAATTCCTCCAAATCATATATTTCAAAAATAAAATTTAATATTAAAATATTTCTATATTTAATCATAATTTAAAGAAACAAGATGACGCACGTGCGCAGTATCCACTCTTATACTTAGCATTGTGCTTTTTGACCAGATTAACACCACGTTTAATACTTTTATTGGCTAGTCATAATGAGAGTCTTAAACGTTTCAGACGCTCTCGGGGTACAATGATTGGTGGCTAGGTCGGCAGGGTGAGACTCTAACTTTTGAAGGTCTTCAGTTCGAATCGCGAAGCGGAAATGCTTTTTTTAAATTTCTTTTTCTTTCTTTTTTTTAAAATTTATTTAGGTATTTTTCTCCAATTATAAGAGAGTTACTATAAATTCCTCCAAATCATATAATTCAAAAATAAAATTTAATATTAAATTATTTCTATATTTAATCATAATTTAAAGAAACAAGATGACGCACATGCGCAGTATCCACTCCTATACTTAGCATTGTGCTTTTTGACCAGATTCCCACCACGTTTAATACTTTTATTGGCTAGTCATAATGAGAGTCTTAAACGTTTCAGACGCTCTCGGGGTACAATGATTGGTGGATCGGTCGGCAGGGTGAGACTCTAACTTTTGAAGGTTTTCAGTTCGAATCGCGAAGCGGAAATACTTTTTTTAAAGATCTTTTTCTTTCTTTTTTTTAAAATTTATTTAGGTATTTTTCTCCAATTATAAGAGAGTTACTATAAATTCCTCCAAATCATATATTTCAAAAATAAAATTTAATATTAAAATATTTTTATATTTAATCATAATTTAAAGAAACAAGATGACGCACGTGCGCAGTATCCACTCCTATACTTAGCATTGTGCTTTTTGCCCAGATTCACACCACGTTTAATACTTTTTTGTCTAGTCATAATAAGAGTCTTAATCTTTTCAGACGCTGTCGGTGTACAAGATTGGTGGCTAAGTTGGCAGGGCGAGACGTTACCTTTTGAAGGTCTTCAGTTCAAATCGCGAAGCAGAAAGTTTTTTATATTTTTTTCTTTCTTTTTTTAAAAAATTTATTTAGGTATTTTTCTCCAATTATAAGAGAGTTTCTATAAATTCCTCCAAATCATATATTTCAAAAATAAAATTTAATATTAAAATATTTCTATATTTAATCATAATTTAAAAAACAAGATGACGCACATGCGCAGTATCCACTCCTATACTTAGCATTGTGCTTTTTGACCAGATTCCCACCACGTTTAATACTTTTATTGGCTAGTCATAATGAGAGTCTTAAATGTTTCAGACGCTCTCGGGGTACAATGATTGGTGGCTAGGTCGGCAGGGTGAGACTCTAACTTTTGAAGGTCTTCAGTTCGAATCGCGAAGCGGAAATACTTTTTTTAAATTTCGTTTTCTTTCTTTTTTTTTAAAATTTATTTAGGTATTTTTCTCCAATTATAAGAGAGTTACTATAAATTCCTCCAAATCATATATTTCAAAAATAAAATTTAATATTAAATTATTTCTATATTTAATCATAATTTAAAGAAACAAGATGACGCAAATGCGCAGTATCCACTCCTATACTTAGCATTGTGCTTTTTGACCAGATTCCCACCACTTTTAATACTTTTATTGGCTAGTCATAATGAGAGTCTTAAACTTTTCAGACGCTCTCGGGGTACAATGATTGGTGTCTCGGTCGGCAGGGTGAGACTCTAACTTTTGAAGGTTTTCAGTTCGAATCGCGAAGCGGAAATACTTTTTTTAAAGATCTTTTTCTTTCTTTTTTTTAAAATTTATTTAGGTATTTTTCTCCAATTATAAGAGAGTTACTATAAATTCCTCCAAATCATATATTTCAAAAATAAAATTTAATATTAAAATATTTTTATATTTAATCATAATTTAAAGAAACAAGATGACGCACGTGCGCAGTATCCACTCCTATACTTAGCATTGTGCGTTTTGCCCAGATTCACACCACGTTTAATACTTTTTTTGTCTAGTCATAATAAGAGTCTTAATCTTTTCAGACGCTATCGGTGTACAAGATTGGTGGCTAAGTTGGCAGGGCGAGACGTTACCTTTTGAAGGTCTTCAGTTCAAATCGCGAAGCAGAAAGTTTTTTATATTTTTTTTCTTTCTTTTTTTAAAAATTTTATTTAGGTATTTTTCTCCAATTATAAGAGAGTTACTATAAATTCCTCAAAATCATATATTTAAAAAATAAAATTTAATATTAAAATATTTCTATATTTAATCATAATTTAGAGAAACAAGATGACGCACATGCGCAGTATCCACTCCTATACTTAGCATTGTGCTTTTTGACCAGATTCCCACCACGTTTAATACTTTTAGTGGCTAGTCATAATGAGAGTCTTAAATGTTTCAGACAATCTCGGGGTACAATGATTGGTGGCTAGGTCGGCAGGGTGAGACTCTAACTTTTGAAGGTCTTCAGTTCGAATCGCGAAGCGGAAATACTTTTTTTAAATTTCGTTTTCTTTCTTTTTTTAAAAATTTATTTAGGTATTTTTCTCCAATTATAAGAGAGTTACTATAAATTCCTCCAAATCATATATTTCAAAAATAAAATTTAATATTAAATTATTTCTATATTTAATCATAATTTAAAGAAACAAGATGACGCACATGCGCAGTATCCACTCCTATACTTAGCATTGTGCTTTTTGACCAGATTCCCACCACGTTTAATACTTTTATTGGCTAGTCATAATGAGTCTTAAACGTTTCAGACGCACTCGGGGTACAATGATTGGTGGCTCGGTCGGCAGGGTGAGACTCTAACTTTTGAAGGTTTTCAGTTCGAATCGCGAAGCGGAAATACTTTTTTTAAAGATCTTTTTCTTTCTTTTTTTAAAAATTTATTTAGGTATTTTTCTCCAATTATAAGAGAGTTACTATAAATTCCTCCAAATCATATATTTCAAAAATAAAATTTAATATTAAAATATTTTTATATTTAATCATAATTTAAAGAAACAAGATGACGCACGTGCGCAGTATCCACTCCTATACTTAGCATTGTGCTTTTTGCCCAGATTCACACCACGTTTAATACTTTTTTTGTCTAGTCATAATAAGAATCTTAATCTTTTCAGACGCTGTCGGTGTACAAGATTGGTGGCTAAGTTGGCAGAGCGAGACGTTACCTTTTGAAGGTCTTCAGTTCAAATCGCGAAGCAGAAAGTTTTTTATATTTTTTTTCTTTCTTTTTTAAAAAAATTTATTTAGGTATTTTTCTCCAATTATAAGAGAGTTACTATAAATTCCTCCAAATCATATATTTCAAAAATAAAATTTAATATTAAAATATTTCTATATTTAATCATAATTTAAAGAAACAAGATGACGCACATGCGCAGTATCCACTCCTATACTTAGCATTGTGCTTTTTGACCAGATTCCCACCACGTTTAATACTTTTATTGGCTAGTCATAATGAGAGTCTTAAACGTTTCAGACGCTCTCGGGGTACAATGATTGGTGGCTCGGTCGGCAGGGTGAGACTCTAACTTTTGTAGGTTTTCAGTTCGAATCACGAATCGGAAATACTTTTTTTAAATTTCTTTTTCTTTCTTTTTTTTAAAATTTATTTAGGTATTTTTCTCAAATTATAAGAGAGTTACTATAAATTCCTCCAAATCATATATTTCAAAAATAAAATTTAATATTAAAATATTTCTATATTTAATCATAATTTAAAGAAACAAGATGACGCACGTGCGCAGTATCCACTCCTATACTTAGCATTGTGCTTTTTGCCCAGATTCACAACACGTTTAATACTTTTTTTGTCTAGTCTTAATCTTTTCAGACGCTCTCTGTGTACAAGATTGGTGGCTAAGTTGGCAGGGCGAGACGTTACCTTTTGAAGGTCTTCAGTTCAAATCGCGAAGCAGAAAGTTTTTTATATTTTTTTTCTTTCTTTTTTTAAAAAATTTATTTAGGTATTTTTCTCCAATTATAAGAGAGTTACTATAAATTCCTCCAAATCATATATTTCAAAAATAAAATTTAATATTAAAATATTTCTATATTTAATCATAATTTAAAAAACAAGATGACGCACATGCGCAGTATCCACTCCTATACTTAGCATTGTGCTTTTTGACCAGATTCCCACCACGTTTAATACTTTTATTGGCTAGTCATAATGAGAGTCTTAAATGTTTCAGACGCTCTCGGGGTACAATGATTGGTGGCTAGGTCATCAGGGTGAGACTCTAACTTTTGAAGGTCTTCAGTTCGAATCCCGAAGCAGAAATACTTTATTTAAATTTCTTTTTCTTTCTTTTTTTTAAATTTATTTAGGTATTTTTCTCAAATTATAAGAGAGTTACTATAAATTCCTCCAAATCATATATTTCAAAAATAAAATTTAATATTAAAATATTTCTATATTTAATCATAATTTAAAGAAACAAGATGACGCACGTGCGCAGTATCCACTCTTATACTTAGCATTGTGCTTTTTGACCAGATTAACACCACGTTTAATACTTTTATTGGCTAGTCATAATGAGAGTCTTAAACGTTTCAGACGCTCTCGGGGTACAATGATTGGTGGCTAGGTCGGCAGGGTGAGACTCTAACTTTTGAAGGTCTTCAGTTCGAATCGCGGAGCGGAAATACTTTTTTTAAATTTCTTTTTCTTTCTTTTTTTAAAAATTTATTTAGGTATTTTTCTCCAATTATAAGAGAGTTACTATAAATTCCTCCAAATCATATATTTCAAAAATAAAATTTAATATTAAAATATTTCTATATTTAATCATAATTTAAAGAAACAAGATGACGCACGTGCGCAGTATCCACTCCTATACTTAGCATTGTCCTTTTTGACCAGATTCCCACCACGTTTAATACTTTTATTGCCTAGTCATAATAAGAGTCTTAATCTTTTCAGACGCTGTTGGTGTACAAGATTGGTGGCTAAGTTGGCAGGGCGAGACGTTACCTTTTGAAGGTCTTCAGTTCAAATCGCGAAGCAGAAAGTTTTTTATATTTTTTTTCTTTCTTTTTTTAAAAAATTTATTTAGGTATTTTTCTCCAATTATAAGAGAGTTACTATAAATTCCTCCAAATCATATATTTCAAAAATAAAATTTAATATTAAAATATTTCTATATTTAATCATAATTTAAAAAACAAGATGACGCACATGCGCAGTATCCACTCCTATACTTAGCATTGTGCTTTTTGACCAGATTCCCACCACGTTTAATACTTTTATTGGCTAGTCATAATGAGAGTCTTAAATGTTTCAGACGCTCTCGGGGTACAATGATTGGTGGCTAGGTCATCAGGGTGAGACTCTAACTTTTGAAGGTGTTCAGTTCGAATCGCGAAGCGGAAATACTTTTTTTAAATTTCGTTTTCTTTCTTTTTTTTAAAATTTATTTAGGTATTTTTCTCCAATTATAAGAGAGTTACTATAAATTCCTCCAAATCATATATTTCAAAAATAAAATTTAATATTAAAATATTTCTATATTTAATCATAATTTAAAGAAACAAGATGACGCACATGCGCAGTATCCACTCCTATACTTAGCATTGTGCTTTTTGACCAGATTCCCACCACGTTTAATACTTTTATTGGCTAGTCATAATGAGAGTCTTAAACGTTTCAGACGCGCTCGGGGTACAATGATTGGTGGCTCGGTCGGCAGGGTGAGACTCTAACTTTTGAAGGTTTCAGTTCGAATCGCGAAGCGGAAATACTTTTTTTAAAGATCTTTTTCTTTCTTTTTTTTAAAAATTTATTTAGGTATTTTTCTCCAATTATAAAAGAGTTACTATAAATTCCTCCAAATCATATATTTCAAAAATAAAATTTAATATTAAAATATTTCTATATTTAATCATAATTTAAAGAAACAAGATGACGCACATTTGCAGTATCCACTCTTATACTTAGCATTGTGCTTTTTGACCAGATTAACACCACGATTAATACTTTTATTGGCTAATCAAAATGAGAGTCTTAAACTTTTCAGACCTCTCGAGGTACAAGGATTGGTGGCTAGGTCGGCAGGGCGAGACGCTAACTTTTGAAGGTCTTCAGTTCGAATCGCAAAGCGGAAAGTTTTTTATATTTTTTTTCTTTCTTTTTAAAAAAATTTATTTAGGTATTTTTCTCCAATTATAAGATAGTTACTATAAATTCCTCAAAATCATATATTTCAAAAATGAAATTTAATATCAAAATATTTTTATATTTAATCATACTTTAAAGAAGCAAGTTTACGTACACGCGCAGTATCCACTCCTATGCATAGCATTGTGCTTTTTGACCATATTCACACCACGTTTAATACATTTATTGGCTAGTCATAATAAGAGTCTTAAACTTGTCAGACGCTGTTGGTGTGCAAGATTGGTGTCTAAGTCGGCAGGGCGAGACGCTACATTTTGAAGGTCTTTAGTTCGAATCGCGAAGCGGAAAGTTTTTTATATTTTTTTTCTTTCTTTTTTTAAAAAAATTATTTAGGTATTTTTCTCCAATTATAAGAGAGTTACTATAAATTCCTCCAAATCATATATTTCATAAATAAAATTTAATATTAAAATATTTCTATATTTAATCATAATTTAAAGACACAAGATGACGCAATATGCAGTATCCACTCCTATACTTAGCATTGTGCTTTTTGACCAGATTCACACCACGTTTAATACTTTTTTTGTCTAGTCATAATAAGAGTCTTAAACTTTTCAGACCTCTCGAGGTACAAGGATTGGTGCCTAGGTCGGCAGGGAGAGACGCTAAATTTTGAAGGTCTTCAGTTCGAATCGCGAAGCGTAAATACTTTTTTTAAATTTCGTTTTCTTTCTTTTTTTTAAAATTTATTTAGGTATTTTTCTCCAATTATAAGAGAGTTACTATAAATTCCTCCAAATCATATATTTCAAAAATAAAATTTAATATTAAAATATTTCTTTATTTAATCATAATTTAAAGAAACAAGATGACGCACATGCGCAGTATCCACTCCTATACTTAGCATTGTGCTTTTTGACCAGATTCCCACCACGTTTAATACTTTTATTGGCTAGTCATAATGAGAGTCTTAAACGTTTCAGACGCTCTCGGGGCACAATGATTGGTGGCTCCGTCGGCAGGGTGAGACTCTAACTTTTGAAGGTTTTCAGTTCAAATCGCGAAGCGGAAATACTTTTTTTAAAGATCTTTTTCTTTCTTTTTTTAAAATTTATTTAGATATTTTTCTCCAATTATAAGAGAGTTACTATAAATTCCTCCAAATCATATATTTCAAAAATAAAATTTAATATTAAAATATTTCTATATTTAATCATAATTTAAAGAAACAAGATAACGCACGTGCGCAGTATCCACTCTTATACTTAGCATTGTGCTTTTTGACCAGATTAACACCACGTTTAATACTTTTATTGGCTAATCAAAATGAGAGTCTTAAACTTTTCAGACCTCTCGAGGTACAAGGATTGGTGGCTAGGTCGGCAGGGCGAGACGCTAACTTTTGAAGGTCTTCAGTTCGAATCGCGAAGCAAAAAGATTTTTATATATTTTTTTTCTTTCTTTTTAAAAAAAATTAATTTATGTATTTTTCTCCAATTATAAGAGAGTTACTATAAATTCCTCCAAATCATATATTCAAAAATAAAATTTAATATTAAAATATTTCTATATTTAATCATAATTTAAAGAAACAAGATGACGGACATGCGCAGTATCCACTCCTATACTTAGCATTGTGCTTTTTGACCAGATTCCCACCACGTTTAATACTTTTATTGGCTAGTCATAATGAGAGTCTTAAACGTTTCGGACGATCTCGGGGTACAATGATTGGTGGCTAGGTCGGCAGGGTGAGACTCTAACTTTTGAAGGTCTTCAGTTCGAATCGCGAAGCGGAAATACTTTTTTAAAATTTCTTTTTCTTTCTTTTTTTTAAAATTTATTTAGGTATTTTTTTCCAATTATATGAGAGTTACTATAAATTCCTCCAAATCATATATTTCAAAAATAAAATTTAATATTAAAATATTTCTACATTTAATCATAATTTAAAGAAACAAGATGACGTAAGTGCGCAGTATCCACTCCTATACTTAGCAGTCTGCTTTTTGACCAGATTCCCACCAATTTTAATACTTTTATTTTCTAGTCATAATGAGAGTCTTAAACGTTTCAGACGCTCTCGGGGTACGATTATTGGTGGCTAGGTCGGCAGGGTGAGACTCTAACTTTTGAAGGTCTTCAGTTCGAATCGCGAAGCGGAAATACTTTTTTAAATTTCTTTTTCTTTCTTTTTTTTAAAATTTATTTAGTTATTTTTCTCCAATTATAAGAGAGTTACTATAAATTCCTCCAAATCAGATATTTCAAAATTAAAATTTAATATTAAAATATTTCTATATTTAATCATAATTTAAAGAAACAAGATGACGCACATTTGCAGTATCCACTCTTATACTTAGCATTGTGCTTTTTGACCAGATTAACACCACGTTTAATACTTTTATTGGCTAATCAAAATGAGAGTCTTAAACTTTTTAGACCTCTCGAGGTACAAGGATTGGTGGCTAGGTCGCCTGGGCGTGACGCTAACTTTTGAAGGTCTTCAGTTCGAATCGCGAAGCGAAAAGTTTTTTATACATTTTTTTTCTTTCTTTTTTTAAAAAAATTATTTAGGTATTTTTGTCCAATTATAAGAGAGTTACTATAAATTCCTCCAAATCATATATTTCAAAAATAAAATTTAATATTAAAATATTTCTATATTTAATCATAATTTAAAGACACAAGATGACGCAATATGCAGTATCCACTCCTATACTTAGCATTGTGCTTTTTGACCAGATTCACACCATGTTTAATACTTTTTTTGTCTAGTCATAATAAGAGTCTTAAACTTTTCAGACCTCTCGAGGTACAAGGATTGGTGCCTAGGTCGGCAGGGAGAGACGCTAACTCTTGAAGGTCTTCAGTTCGAATCGCGAAGCGTAAATACTTTTTTTAAATTTCGTTTTCTTTCTTTTTTTAAAAATTTATTTAGGTATTTTTCTCCAATTATAAGAGAGTTACTATAAATTCCTCCAAATCATATATTTCAAAAATAAAATTTAATATTAAAATATTTCTTTATTTAATCATAATTTAAAGAAACAAGATGACGCACATGCGCAGTATCCACTCCTATACTTAGCATTGTGCTTTTTGACCAGATTCCCACCACGTTTAATACTTTTATTGGCTAGTCATAATGAGAGTCTTAAACGTTTCAGACGCTCTCGGGGCACAATGATTGGTGGCTCGGTCGGCAGGGTGAGACTCTAACTTTTGAAGGTTTTCAGTTCGAATCGCGAAGCGGAAATACTTTTTTTAAAGATCTTTTTCTTTCTTTTTTTTAAATTTATTTAGGTATTTTTCTCCAATTATAAGAGAGTTACTATAAATTCCTCCAAATCATATATTTCAAAAATAAAATTTAATATTAAAATATTTCTATATTTAATCATAATTTAAAGAAAAAAGATGACGCACGTGCGCAGTATCCACTCCTATACTTAGCATTGTGCTTTTTGCCCAGATTCACACAACGTTTAATACTTTTTTGTCTAGTCATAATAAGAGTTTTAATCTTTTCAGACGCTGTCGGGGTACAAGATTGGTGGCTAAGTTGGCAGGGCGAGACGCTAACTTTTGAAGGTCTTCAGTTCGAATCGCGAAGCAGAAAGTTTTTTATATTTTTTTTTCTTTCTTTTTAAAAAAAATTTATTTAGGTATTTTTCTCCAATTATAAGAGAGTTACTATAAATTCCTCCAAATCATATATTTCAAAAATAAAATTTAATATTAAAATATTTCTATATTTAATCATAATTTAAAGACACAAGATGACGCAATATGCAGTATCCACTCCTATACTTAGCATTGTGCTTTTTGACCAGATTAACACCACGATTAATACTTTTATTGGCTAATCAAAATGAGAGTCTTAAACTTTTCAGACCTCTCGAGGTACAAGGATTGGTGGCTAGGTCGACAGGGCGAGACGCTAACTTTTGAAGGTCTTCAGTTCGAATCGCAAAGCGGAAAGTTTTTTATATTTTTTTTCTTTCTTTTTAAAAAAATTTATTTAGGTATTTTTCTCCAATTATAAGATAGTTACTATAAAATCCTCAAAATCATATATTTCAAAAATGAAATTTAATATCAAAATATTTTTATATTTAATCATACTTTAAAGAAGCAAGTTTACGTACACGCGCAGTATCCACTCCTATGCATAGCATTGTGCTTTTTGACCAGATTCACACCACGTTTAATACATTTATTGGCTAGTCATAATGAGAGTCTTAAACGTTTCAGACGCTCTCGGGGCACAATGATTGGTGGCTCGGTCGGCAGGGTGAGACTCTAACTTTTGAAGGTTTTCAGTTCAAATCGCGAAGCGGAAATACTTTTTTTAAAGATCTTTTTCTTTCTTTTTTTTAAATTTATTTAGGTATTTTTCTCCAATTATAAGAGAGTTACTATAAATTCCTCCAAATCATTTATTTCAAAAATAAAATTTAATATTAAAATATTTCTATATTTAATCATAATTTAAAGAAACAAGATAACGCACGTGCGCAGTATCCACTCTTATACTTAGCATTGTGCTTTTTGACCAGATTAACACCACGTTTAATACTTTTATTGGCTAATCAAAATGAGAGTCTTAAACGTTTCAGACCTCTGGAGGTACAAGGATTGGTGGCTAGGTCGGCAGGGCGAGACGCTAACTTTTGAAGGTCTTCAGTTCGAATCGCGAAGCAAAAAGATTTTTAAATTTTTTTCTTTCTTTTTTTAAAAAATTAATTTATGTATTTTTTTCCAATTATAAGAGAGTTACTATAAATTCCTCCAAATCATATATTCAAAAATAAAATTTAATATTAAAATATTTCTATATTTAATCATAATTTAAAGAAACAAGATGACGGACATGCGCAGTATCCACTCCTATACTTAGCATTGTGCTTTTTGCCCAGATTCACACAACGTTTAATACTTTTTTTGTCTAGTCATAATAAGAGTTTTAATCTTTTCAGACGCTGTCGGGGTACAAGATTGGTGGCTAAGTTGGCAGGGCGAGACGTTACCTTTTGAAGGTCTTCAGTTCAAATCGCGAAGCAGAAAGTTTTTTATATTTTTTTTCTTTCTTTTTTAAAAAAATTTATTTAGGTATTTTTCTCCAATTATAAGAGAGTTACTATAAATTCCTCCAAATCAGATATTTCAAAATTAAAATTTAATATTAAAATATTTCTATATTTAATCATAATTTAAAGAAACAAGATGACGCACATGCGCAGTATCCACTCTTATACTTAGCATTGTGCTTTTTGACCAGATTAACACCACGTTTAATACTTTTATTGGCTAATCAAAATGAGAGTCTTAAACTTTTTAGACCTCTCGAGGTACAAGGATTGGTGGCTAGGTCGCCAGGGCGAGACGCTAACTTTTGAAGGTCTTCAGTTCGAATCGCAAAGCGAAAAGTTTTTTATACATTTTTTTTCTTTCTTTTTTAAAAAAATTTATTTAGGTATTTTTGTCCAATTATAAGAGAGTTACTATAAATTCCTCCAAATCATATATTTCAAAAATAAAATTTAATATTAAAATATTTCTATATTTAATCATAATTTAAAGAAACAAGATGACGAACATGCGCAGTATCCACTCCTATACTTAGCATTGTGCTTTTTGACCAGATTGACACCACGTTTAATACTTTTTTTGTCTAGTCATAATGAGAGTCTTAAACTTTTCAGACGCTGCCGGTGTACAAGATTGGTGGCTAAGTCGGCCTTTGCGAGACGCTACCTTTTGAAGGTCTTCAATTCGAATCGCGAAACGGAAAGTTTTTTATATTTTTTTCTTTCTTTTTTTAAAAAATTTATTTAGGTATTTTTCTCCAATTATAAGAGAGTTACTATAAATTCCTCCAAATCATATATTTCAAAAATAAAATTTAATATTAAAATATTTCTATATTTAATCATAATTTAAAGAAACAAGATAACGCACGTGCGCAGTATCCACTCTTATACTTAGCATTTTCTTTTTGACCAGATTAACACCACGTTTAATACTTTTATTGGCTAATCAAAATGAGAGTCTTAAACTTTTCAGACCTCTCGAGGTACAAGGATTGGTGGCTAGGTCGGCAGGGCGAGACGCTAACTTTTGAAGGTCTTCAGTTCGAATCGCGAAGCAAAAAGATTTTTATATATTTTTTTTCTTTCTTTTTTTAAAAAATTAATTTATGTATTTTTCTCCAATTATAAGAGAGTTACTATAAATTCCTCCAAATCATATATTCAAAAATAAAATTTAATATTAAAATATTTCTATATTTAATCATAATTTAAAGAAACAAGATGACGGACATGCGCAGTATCCACTCCTACACTTAGCATTGTGCTTTTTGACCAGATTCCCACCACGTTTAATACTTTTATTGGCTAGTCATAATGAGAGTCTTAAACGTTTCGGACGATCTCGGGGTACAATGATTGGTGGCTAGGTCGGCAGGGTGAGACTCTAACTTTTGAAGGTCTTCAGTTCGAATCGCGAAGCGGAAATACTTTTTTAAAATTTCTTTTTCTTTCTTTTTTTTAAAATTTATTTAGGTATTTTTTTCCAATTATATGGGAGTTACTATAAATTCCTCCAAATCATATATTTCAAAAATAAAATTTAATATTAAAATATTTCTACATTTAATCATAATTTAAAGAAACAAGATGACGTAAGTGCGCAGTATCCACTCCTATACTTAGCAGTCTGCTTTTTGACCAGATTCCCACCAATTTTAATACTTTTATTTTCTAGTCATAATGAGAGTCTTAAACGTTTCAGACGCTCTCGGGGTACGATTATTGGTGGCTAGGTCGGCAGGGTGAGACGCTAACTTTTGAAGGTCTTCAGTTCGAATCGCGAAGCGAAAAGTTTTTTATACATTTTTTTTCTTTCTTTTTTTAAAAAAATTATTTAGGTATTTTTGTCCAATTATAAGAGAGTTACTATAAATTCCTCCAAATCATATATTTCAAAAATAAAATTTAATATTAAAATATTTCTATATTTAATCATAATTTAAAGACACAAGATGACGCAATATACAGTATCCACTCCTATACTTAGCATTGTGCTTTTTGACCAGATTCACACCATGTTTAATACTTTTTTTGTCTAGTCATAATAAGAGTCTTAAACTTTTCAGACCTCTCGAGGTACAAGGATTGGTGCCTAGGTCGGCAGGGAGAGACGCTAACTTTTGAAGGTCTTCAGTTCGAATCGCGAAGCGTAAATACTTTTTTTAAATTTCGTTTTCTTTCTTTTTTTAAAAATTTATTTAGGTATTTTTCTCCAATTATAAGAGAGTTACTATAAATTCCTCCAAATCATATATTTCAAAAATAAAATTTAATATTAAAATATTTCTTTATTTAATCATAATTTAAAGAAACAAGATGACGCACATGCGCAGTATCCACTCCTATACTTAGCATTGTGCTTTTTGACCAGATTCCACCCACGTTTAATACTTTTATTGGCTAGTCATAATGAGAGTCTTAAACGTTTCAGACGCTCTCGGGGCACAATGATTGGTGGCTCGGTCGGCAGGGTGAGACTCTAACTTTTGAAGGTTTTCAGTTCGAATCGCGAAGCGGAAATACTTTTTTTAAAGATCTTTTTCTTTCTTTTTTTTAAATTTATTTAGGTATTTTTCTCCAATTATAAGAGAGTTACTATAAATTCCTCCAAATCATATATTTCAAAAATAAAATTTAATATTAAAATATTTCTATATTTAATCATAATTTAAAGAAAAAAGATGACGCACGTGCGCAGTATCCACTCCTATACTTAGCATTGTGCTTTTTGCCCAGATTCACACAACGTTTAATACTTTTTTTGTCTAGTCATAATAAGAGTTTTAATCTTTTCAGACGCTGTCGGGGTACAAGATTGGTGGCTAAGTTGGCAGGGCGAGACGTTACCTTTTGAAGGTCTTCAGTTCAAATCGCGAAGCAGAAAGTTTTTTATATTTTTTTTCTTTTTTTTTTTTAAAAATTTATTTAGGTATTTTTCTCCAATTATAAGAGAGTTACTATAAATTCCTCCAAATCAGATATTTCAAAATTAAAATTTAATATTAAAATATTTCTATATTTAATCATAATTTAAAGAAACAAGATGACGCACATGCGCAGTATCCACTCTTATACTTAGCATTGTGCTTTTTGACCAGATTAACACCACGTTTAATACTTTTATTGGCTAATCAAAATGAGAGTCTTAAACTTTTTAGACCTCGCGAGGTACAAGGATTGGTGGCTAGGTCGCCAGGGCGAGACGCTAACTTTTGAAGGTCTTCAGTTCGAATCGCAAAGCGAAAAGTTTTTTATACATTTTTTTTCTTTCTTTTTAAAAAAAAATTTATTTAGGTATTTTTGTCCAATTATAAGAGAGTTACTATAAATTCCTCCAAATCATATATTTCAAAAATAAAATGTAATATTAAAATATTTCTATATTTAATCATAATTTAAAGACACAAGATGACGCAATATGCAGTATCCACTCCTATACTTAGCATTGTGCTTTTTGACCAGATTCCCACCACGTTTAATACTTTTTTTGTCTAGTCATAATAAGAGTCTTAAACGTTTCAGACGCTCTCGGGGTACAATTATTGGTGGCTAGGTCGGCAGGGTGAGACTCTAACTTTTGAAGGTCTTCAGTTCGAATCGCGAAGCGTAAATACTTTTTTTAAATTTCGTTTTCTTTCTTTTTTTAAAAATTTATTTAGTTATTTTTCTCCAATTATAAGAGAGTTACTATAAATTCCTCCAAATCAGATATTTCAAAATTAAAATTTAATATTAAAATATTTCTATATTTAATCATAATTTAAAGAAACAAGAAGACGCACATGCGCAGTATCCACTCTTATACTTAGCATTGTGCTTTTTGACCAGATTAACACCACGTTTAATACTTTTATTGGCTAATCAAAATGAGAGCATTAAACTTTTGAGACCTCTCGAGGTACAAGGATTGGTGGCTAGGTCGGCAGGGCGAGACGCTAACTTTTGAAGGTCTTCAGTTCGAATCGCGAAGCGAAAAGTTTTTTATACATTTTTTTCTTTCTTTTTTTAAAAAATTTATTTAGGTATTTTTGTCCAATTATAAGAGAGTTACTATAAATTCCTCCAAATCATATATTTCAAAAATAAAATTTAATATTAAAATATTTCTATATTTAATCATAATTTAAAGAAACAAGATGACGAACATGCGCAGTATCCACTCCTATACTTAGCATTGTGCTTTTTGACCAGATTGACACCACGTTTAATACTTTTTTTGTCTAGTCATAATGAGAGTCTTAAACTTTTCAGACGCTGCCGGTGTACAAGATTGGTGGCTAAGTCGGCCTTTGCGAGACGCTACCTTTTGAAGGTCTTCAATTCGAATCGCGAAACGGAAAGTTTTTTATATTTTTTTCTTTCTTTTTTTAAAAAATTTATTTAGGTATTTTTCTCCAATTATAAGAGAGTTACTATAAATTCCTCAAATCATATATTTCAAAAATAAAATTTAATATTAAAATATTTCTATATTTAATCATAATTTAAAGAAACAAGATGACGCACATGCGCAGTATCCACTCCTCTACTTAGCATTGTGCTTTTTGACCAGATTCACACCACGTTTAATACTTTTATTGGCTAATCAAAATGAGAGTCTTAAACTTTTCAGACCTCTCGAGGTATAAGGGTTGGTGGCTAGGTCGACAGGGCGAGACACTAACTTTTGAAGGTCTTCAGTTCGAATCGCGAAGCGGAAATACTTTTTTTAAAGATCTTTTTCTTTCTTTTTTTTTAAATTTATTTAGGTATTTTTGTCCAATTATAAGAGAGTTACTATAAATTCCTCAAATCATATATTTCAAAAATAAAATTTAATATTAAAATATTTCTATATTTAATCATAATTTAAAGACACAAGATGACGCAATATGCAGTATCCACTCCTATACTTAGCATTGTGCTTTTTGACCAGATTCACACCACGTTTAATACTTTTTTTGTCTAGTCATAATAAGAGTCTTAAACTTTTCAGACCTCTCGAGGTACAAGGATTGGTGCCTAGGTAGGCAGGGCGAGACGCTAACTTTTGAAGGTCTTCAGTTCGAATCGCGAAGCGAAAAGTTTTTTATACATTTTTTTTCTTTCTTTTTTTAAAAAAATTATTTAGGTATTTTTGTCCAATTATAAGAGAGTTACTATAAATTCCTCCAAATCATATATTTCAAAAATAAAATTTAATATTAAAATATTTCTAGATTTAATCATAATTTAAAGAAACAAGATGACGCACATGCGCAGTATCCACTCCTATACTTAGCATTGTGCTTTTTGACCAGATTCACACCACGTTTAATACTTTATTGTCTAGTCATAATAAGAGTCTTAAACTTTTCAGAACTCTCGAGGTACAAGGATTGGTGGCTAGGTCGGCAGGACGAGACGCTAACTTTTGAAGGTCTTCAGTTCGAATCGCGAAGCGAAAATTTTTTTTATATATTTTTTTTTTCTTTCTTTTTTTAAAAATTTATTTAGGTATTTTTCTCCAATTATAAGAGAGTTACTATAAATTCCTCCAAATCATATATTTCAAAAATAAAATTTAATATTAAAATATTTCTATATTTAATCATAATTTAAAAAACAAGATGACGTAAGTGCGCAGTATCCACTCCTATACTTAGCATTTTGCTTTTTGACCAGATTCCCACCAAGTTTAATACTTTTATTTTCTAGTCATAATGAGAGTCTTAAACGTTTCAGACGCTCTCGGGGTACGATTATTGGAGGCTAGGTCGGCAGGGTGAGACTCTAACTTTTGAAGGTCTTCAGTTCGAATCGCGAAGCGGAAATACTTTTTTTAAATTTCTTTTTCTTTCTTTTTTTTAAAATTTATTTAGTTATTTTTCTCCAATTATAAGAGAGTTACTATAAATTCCTCCAAATCAGATATTTCAAAATTAAAATTTAATATTAAAATATTTCTATATTTAATCATAATTTAAAGAAACAAGATGACGCACATTTGCAGTATCCACTCTTATACTTAGCATTGTGCTTTTTGACCAGATTAACACCACGTTTAATACTTTTATTGGCTAATCAAAATGAGAGTCTTAAACTTTTTAGACCTCTCGAGATACAAGGATTGGTGGCTAGGTCGCCAGGGCGTGACGCTAACTTTTGAAGGTCTTCAGTTCGAATCGCGAAGCGAAAAGTTTTTTATACATTTTTTTTCTTTCTTTTTTTAAAAAAATAATTTAGGTATTTTTGTCCAATTATAAGAGAGTTACTATAAATTCCTCCAAATCATATATTTCAAAAATAAAATTTAATATTAAAATATTTCTATATTTAATCATAATTTAAAGACACAAGATGACGCAATATGCAGTATCCACTCCTATACTTAGCATTGTGCTTTTTGACCAGATTCCCACCACGTTTAATACTTTTATTGGCTAGTCATAATGAGAGTCTTAAACGTTTCAGGCGCTCTCGGGGCACAATGATTGGTGGCTCGGTCGGCAGGGTGAGACTCTAACTTTTGAAGGTTTTCAGTTCGAATCGCGAAGCGGAAATACTTTTTTTAAAGATCTTTTTCTTTCTTTTTTTTAAATTTATTTAGGTATTTTTCTCCAATTATAAGAGAGTTACTATAAATTCCTCCAAATCATATATTTCAAAAATAAAATTTAATATTAAAATATTTCTATATTTAATCATAATTTAAAGAAAAAAGATGACGCACGTGCGCAGTATCCACTCTTATACTTAGCATTGTGCTTTTTGCCCAGATTCACACAACGTTTAATACTTTTTTTGTCTAGTCATAATAAGAGTTTTAATCTTTTCAGACGCTGTCGGTGTACAAGATTGGTGGCTAAGTTGGCAGGGCGAGACGTTACCTTTTGAAGGTCTTCAGTTCAAATCGCGAAGCAGAAAGTTTTTTATATTTTTTTTCTTTCTTTTTAAAAAAAATTTATTTAGGTATTTTTCTCCAATTATAAAAGAGTTACTATAAATTCCTCCAAATCAGATATTTCAAAATTAAAATTTAATATTAAAATATTTCTATATTTAATCATAATTTAAAGAAACAAGATGACGCACATTTGCAGTATCCACTCTTATACTTAGCATTGTGCTTTTTGACCAGATTAACACCACGTTTAATACTTTTATTGGCTAATCAAAATGAGAGTCTTAAACTTTTTAGACCTCTCGAGATACAAGGATTGGTGGCTAGGTCGCCAGGGCGTGACGCTAACTTTTGAAGGTCTTCAGTTCGAATCGCGAAGCGAAAAGTTTTTTATACATTTTTTTTCTTTCTTTTTTTAAAAAAATTATTTAGGTATTTTTGTCCAATTATAAGAGAGTTACTATAAATTCCTCCAAATCATATATTTCAAAAATAAAATTTAATATTAAAATATTTCTATATTTAATCATAATTTAAAGAAACAAGATGACGCACATGCGCAGTATCCACTACTATACTTAGCTTTGTGCTTTTTGACCAGATTCCCACCACGTTTAATACTTTTTTTAGTCTAGTCATAATAAGAGTCTTAAACGTTTCAGACGCTCTCGGGGTACAATTATTGGTGGCTAGGTCGGCAGGGTGAGACTCTAACTTTTGAAGGTCTTCAGTTCGAATCGCGAAGCGTAAATACTTTTTTTAAATTTCGTTTTCTTTCTTTTTTTTTAAATTTATTTAGTTATTTTTCTCCAATTATAAGAGAGTTACTATAAATTCCTCCAAATCAGATATTTCAAAATTAAAATTTAATATTAAAATATTTCTATATTTAATCATAATTTAAAGAAACAAGATGACGCACATGCGCAGTATCCACTCTTATACTTAGCATTGTGCTTTTTGACCAGATTAACACCACGTTTAATACTTTTATTGGCTAATCAAAATGAGAGCCTTAAACTTTTGAGACCTCTCGAGGTACAAGGATTGGTGGCTAGGTCGGCAGGGCGAGACGCTAACTTTTGAAGGTCTTCAGTTCGAATCGCGAAGCGAAAAGTTTTTTATACATTTTTTTCTTTCTTTTTTTAAAAAATTTATTTAGGTATTTTTGTCCAATTATAAGAGAGTTACTATAAATTCCTCCAAATCATATATTTCAAAAATAAAATTTAATATTAAAATATTTCTATATTTAATCATAATTTAAAGAAAAAAGATGACGCACGTGCGCAGTATCCACTCCTATACTTAGCATTGTGCTTTTTGCCCAGATTCACACAACGTTTAATACTTTTTTTGTCTAGTCATAATAAGAGTTTTAATCTTTTCAGACGCTGTCGGGGTACAAGATTGGTGGCTAAGTTGGCAGGGCGAGACGTTACCTTTTGAAGGTCTTCAGTTCAAATCGCGAAGCAGAAAGTTTTTTATATTTTTTTTCTTTCTTTTTAAAAAAAATTTATTTAGGTATTTTTCTCCAATTATAAGAGAGTTACTATAAATTCCTCCAAATCAGATATTTCAAAATTAAAATTTAATATTAAAATATTTCTATATTTAATCATAATTTAAAGAAACAAGATGACGCACATGCGCAGTATCCACTCTTATACTTAGCATTGTGCTTTTTGACCAGATTAACACCACGTTTAATACTTTTATTGGCTAATCAAAATGAGAGTCTTAAACTTTTTAGACCTCGCGAGGTACAAGGATTGGTGGCTAGGTCGCCAGGGCGAGACGCTAACTTTTGAAGGTCTTCAGTTCGAATCGCAAAGCGAAAAGTTTTTTATACATTTTTTTTCTTTCTTTTTAAAAAAAATTTATTTAGGTATTTTTGTCCAATTATAAGAGAGTTACTATAAATTCCTCCAAATCATATATTTCAAAAATAAAATGTAATATTAAAATATTTCTATATTTAATCATAATTTAAAGACACAAGATGACGCAATATGCAGTATCCACTCCTATACTTAGCATTGTGCTTTTTGACCAGATTCCCACCACGTTTAATACTTTTTTTGTCTAGTCATAATAAGAGTCTTAAACGTTTCAGACGCTCTCGGGGTACAATTATTGGTGGCTAGGTCGGCAGGGTGAGACTCTAACTTTTGAAGGTCTTCAGTTCGAATCGCGAAGCGTAAATACTTTTTTTAAATTTCGTTTTCTTTCTTTTTTTAAAAATTTATTTAGTTATTTTTCTCCAATTATAAGAGAGTTACTATAAATTCCTCCAAATCAGATATTTCAAAATAAAAATTTAATATTAAAATATTTCTATATTTAATCATAATTTAAAGAAACAAGATGACGCACATGCGCAGTATCCACTCTTATACTTAGCATTGTGCTTTTTGACCAGATTAACACAACGTTTAATACTTTTATTGGCTAATCAAAATGAGAGCCTTAAACTTTTGAGACCTCTCGAGGTACAAGGATTGGTGGCTAGGTCGGCAGGGCGAGACGCTAACTTTTGAAGGTCTTCAGTTCGAATCGCGAAGCGAAAAGTTTTTTATACATTTTTTTCTTTCTTTTTTTAAAAAATTTATTTAGGTATTTTTGTCCAATTATAAGAGAGTTACTATAAATTCCTCCAAATCATATATTTCAAAAATAAAATTTAATATTAAAATATTTCTATATTTAATCATAATTTAAAGAAACAAGATGACGAACATGCGCAGTATCCACTCCTATACTTAGCATTGTGCTTTTTGACCAGATTGACACCACGTTTAATACTTTTTTTGTCTAGTCATAATGAGAGTCTTAAACTTTTCAGACGCTGCCTGTGTACAAGATTGGTGGCTAAGTCGGCCTTTGCGAGACGCTACCTTTTGAAGGTCTTCAATTCGAATCGCGAAACGGAAAGTTTTTTATATTTTTTTCTTTCTTTTTTTAAAAAATTTATTTAGGTATTTTTCTCCAATTATAAGAGAGTTACTATAAATTCCTCAAATCATATATTTCAAAAATAAAATTTAATATTAAAATATTTCTATATTTAATCATAATTTAAAGAAACAAGATGACGCACATGCGCAGTATCCACTCCTCTACTTAGCATTGTGCTTTTTGACCAGATTCACACCACGTTTAATACTTTTATTGGCTAATCAAAATGAGAGTCTTAAACTTTTCAGACCTCTCGAGGTATAAGGATTGGTGGCTAGGTCGACAGGGCGAGACACTAACTTTTGAAGGTCTTCAGTTCGAATCGCGAAGCGGAAATACTTTTTTTAAAGATCTTTTTCTTTCTTTTTTTTAAATTTATTTAGGTATTTTTGTCCAATTATAAGAGAGTTACTATAAATTCCTCAAATCATATATTTCAAAAATAAAATTTAATATTAAAATATTTCTATATTTAATCATAATTTAAAGACACAAGATGACGCAATATGCAGTATCCACTCCTATACTTAGCATTGTGCTTTTTGACCAGATTCACACCACGTTTAATACTTTTTTTGTCTAGTCATAATAAGAGTCTTAAACTTTTCAGACCTCTCGAGGTACAAGGATTGGTGCCTAGGTCGGCAGGGCGAGACGCTAACTTTTGAAGGTCTTCAGTTCGAATCGCGAAGCGAAAAGTTTTTTATACATTTTTTTTCTTTCTTTTTTTAAAAAAATTATTTAGGTATTTTTGTCCAATTATAAGAGAGTTACTATAAATTCCTCCAAATCATATATTTCAAAAATAAAATTTAATATTAAAATATTTCTAGATTTAATCATAATTTAAAGAAACAAGATGACGCACATGCGCAGTATCCACTCCTATACTTAGCATTGTGCTTTTTGACCAGATTCACACCACGTTTAATACTTTATTGTCTAGTCATAATAAGAGTCTTAAACTTTTCAGAACTCTCGAGGTACAAGGATTGGTGGCTAGGTCGGCAGGACGAGACGCTAACTTTTGAAGAACTTCAGTTCGAATCGCGAAGCGAAAATTTTTTTATATTTTTTTTTTCTTTCTTTTTTTAAAAATTTATTTAGGTATTTTTCTCCAATTATAAGAGAGTTACTATAAATTCCTCCAAATCATATATTTCAAAAATAAAATTTAATATTAAAATATTTCTATATTTAATCATAATTTAAAGAAACAAGATGACGTAAGTGCGCAGTATCCACTCCTATACTTAGCATTTTGCTTTTTGACCAGATTCCCACCAAGTTTAATACTTTTATTTTCTAGTCATAATGAGAGTCTTAAACGTTTCAGACGCTCTCGGGGTACGATTATTGGTGGCTAGGTTGGCAGGGTGAGACTCTAACTTTTGAAGGTCTTCAGTTCGAATCGCGAAGCGGAAATACTTTTTTTAAATTTCTTTTTCTTTCTTTTTTTTAAAATTTATTTAGTTATTTTTCTCCAATTATAAGAGAGTTACTATAAATTCCTCCAAATCAGATATTTCAAAATTAAAATTTAATATTAAAATATTTCTATATTTAATCATAATTTAAAGAAACAAGATGACGCACATGCGCAGTATCCACTCTTATACTTAGCATTGTGCTTTTTGACCAGATTAACACCACGTTTAATACTTTTATTGGCTAATCAAAATGAGAGTCTTAAACTTTTTAGACCTCTCGAGATACAAGGATTGGTGGCTAGGTCGCCAGGGCGTGACGCTAACTTTTGAAGGTCTTCAGTTCGAATCGCGAAGCGAAAAGTTTTTTATACATTTTTTTTCTTTCTTTTTTTAAAAAAATTATTTAGGTATTTTTGTCCAATTATAAGAGAGTTGCTATAAATTCCTCCAAATCATATATTTCAAAAATAAAATTTAATATTAAAATATTTCTATATTTAATCATAATTTAAAGACACAAGATGACGCAATATGCAGTATCCACTCCTATACTTAGCATTGTGCTTTATGTCCAGATTCACACCACGTTTAATACTTTTTTTGTCTAGTCATAATAAGAGTCTTAAACTTTTCAGACCTCTCGAGGTACAAGGATTGGTGCCTAGGTCGGCAGGGAGAGACGCTAACTTTTGAAGGTCTTCAGTTCGAATCGCGAAGCGTAAATACTTTTTTTAAATTTCGTTTTCTTTCTTTTTTTAAAAATTTATTTAGGTATTTTTCTCCAATTATAAGAGAGTTACTATAAATTCCTCCAAATCATATATTTCAAAAATAAAATTTAATATTAAAATATTTCTATATTTAATCATAATTTAAAGACACAAGATGACGCAATATGCAGTATCCACTCCTATACTTAGCATTGTGCTTTTTGACCAAATTCCCACCACGTTTAATACTTTTATTGGCTAGTCATAATGAGAGTCTTAAACGTTTCAGACGCTCTCGGGGCACAATGATTGGTGGCTTGGTCGGCAGGGTGAGACTCTAACTTTTGAAGGTTTTCAGTTCGAATCGCGAAGCGGAAATACTTTTTTTAAAGATCTTTTTCTTTCTTTTTTTTAAATTTATTTAGGTATTTTTCTCCAATTATAAGAGAGTTACTATAAATTCCTCCAAATCATATATTTCAAAAATAAAATTTAATATTAAAATATTTCTATATTTAATCATAATTTAAAGAAAAAAGATGACGCACGTGCGCAGTATCCACTCCTATACTTAGCATTGTGCTTTTTGCCCAGATTCACACAACGTTTAATACTTTTTTTGTCTAGTCATAATAAGAGTTTTAATCTTTTCAGACGCTGTCGGTGTACAAGATTGGTGGCTAAGTTGGCAGGGCGAGACGTTACCTTTTGAAGGTCTTCAGTTCAAATCGCGAAGCAGAAAGTTTTTTATATTTTTTTTCTTTCTTTTTAAAAAAAATTTATTTAGGTATTTTTTCCAATTATAAGAGAGTTACTATAAATTCCTCAAATCATATATTTCAAAAATAAAATTTAATATTAAAATATTTCTATATTTAATCATAATTTAAAGAAACAAGATGACGCACATGCGCAGTATCCACTCCTCTACTTAGCATTGTGCTTTTTGACCAGATTCACACCACGTTTAATACTTTTATTGGCTAATCAAAATGAGAGTCTTAAACTTTTCAGACCTCTCGAGGTATAAGGATTGGTGGCTAGGTCGACAGGGCGAGACACTAACTTTTGAAGGTCTTCAGTTCGAATCGCGAAGCGGAAATACTTTTTTTAAAGATCTTTTTCTTTCTTTTTTTTAAATTTATTTAGGTATTTTTGTCCAATTATAAGAGAGTTACTATAAATTCCTCCAAATCATATATTTCAAAAATAAAATTTAATATTAAAATATTTCTATATTTAATCATAATTTAAAGACACAAGATGACGCAATATGCAGTATCCACTCCTATACTTAGCATTGTGCTTTTTGACCAGATTCACACCACGTTTAATACTTTTTTTGTCTAGTCATAATAAGAGTCTTAAACTTTTCAGACCTCTCGAGGTACAAGGATTGGTGCCTAGGTCGGCAGGGCGAGACGCTAACTTTTGAAGGTCTTCAGTTCGAATCGCGAAGCGAAAAGTTTTTTATACATTTTTTTTCTTTCTTTTTTTAAAAAAATTATTTAGGTATTTTTGTCCAATTATAAGAGAGTTACTATAAATTCCTCCAAATCATATATTTCAAAAATAAAATTTAATATTAAAATATTTCTAGATTTAATCATAATTTAAAGAAACAAGATGACGCACATGCGCAGTATCCACTCCTATACTTAGCATTGTGCTTTTTGACCAGATTCACACCACGTTTAATACTTTATTGTCTAGTCATAATAAGAGTCTTAAACTTTTCAGAACTCTCGAGGTACAAGGATTGGTGGCTAGGTCGGCAGGACGAGACGCTAACTTTTGAAGGTCTTCAGTTCGAATCGCGAAGCGAAATTTTTTTTATATATTTTTTTTTTCTTTCTTTTTTTAAAAATTTATTTAGGTATTTTTCTCCAATTATAAGAGAGTTACTATAAATTCCTCCAAATCATATATTTCAAAAATAAAATTTAATATTAAAATATTTCTATATTTAATCATAATTTAAAGACACAAGATGACGCAATATGCAGTATCCACTCCTATACTTAGCATTGTGCTTTATGTCCAGATTCACACCACGTTTAATACTTTTTTTGTCTAGTCATAATAAGAGTCTTAAACTTTTCAGACCTCTCGAGGTACAAGGATTGGTGCCTAGGTCGGCAGGGAGAGACGCTAACTTTTGAAGGTCTTCAGTTCGAATCGCGAAGCGTAAATACTTTTTTTAAATTTCGTTTTCTTTCTTTTTTTAAAAATTTATTTAGGTATTTTTCTCCAATTATAAGAGAGTTACTATAAATTCCTCCAAATCATATATTTCAAAAATAAAATTTAATATTAAAATATTTCTATATTTAATCATAATTTAAAGACACAAGATGACGCAATATGCAGTATCCACTCCTATACTTAGCATTGTGCTTTTTGACCAGATTCCCACCACGTTTAATACTTTTATTGGCTAGTCATAATGAGAGTCTTAAACGTTTCAGACGCTCTCGGGGCACAATGATTGGTGGCTCGGTCGGCAGGGTGAGACTCTAACTTTTGAAGGTTTTCAGTTCGAATCGCGAAGCGGAAATACTTTTTTTAAAGATCTTTTTCTTTCTTTTTTTTAAATTTATTTAGGTATTTTTCTCCAATTATAAGAGAGTTACTATAAATTCCTCCAAATCATATATTTCAAAAATAAAATTTAATATTAAAATATTTCTATATTTAATCATAATTTAAAGAAAAAAGATGACGCACGTGCGCAGTATCCACTCCTATACTTAGCATTGTGCTTTTTGCCCAGATTCACACAACGTTTAATACTTTTTTTGTCTAGTCATAATAAGAGTTTTAATCTTTTCAGACGCTGTCGGTGTACAAGATTGGTGGCTAAGTTGGCAGGGCGAGACGTTACCTTTTGAAGGTCTTCAGTTCAAATCGCGAAGCAGAAAGTTTTTTATATTTTTTTTCTTTCTTTTTAAAAAAAATTTATTTAGGTATTTTTCTCCAATTATAAGAGAGTTACTATAAATTCCTCCAAATCAGATATTTCAAAATTAAAATTTAATATTAAAATATTTCTTTATTTAATCATAATTTAAAGAAACAAGATGACGCACATGCGCAGTATCCACTCTTATACTTAGCATTGTGCTTTTTGACCAGATTAACACCACGTTTAATACTTTTATTGGCTAATCAAAATGAGAGTCTTAAACTTTTTAGACCTCTCGAGGTACAAGGATTGGTGGCTAGGTCGCCAGGGCGAGACGCTAACTTTTGAAGGTCTTCAGTTCGAATCGCAAAGCGAAAAGTTTTTTATACATTTTTTTTCTTTCTTTTTTTAAAAAATTTATTTAGGTATTTTTGTCCAATTATAAGAGAGTTACTATAAATTCCTCCAAATCATATATTTCAAAAATAAAATTTAATATTAAAATATTTCTATATTTAATCATAATTTAAAGACACAAGATGACGCAATAAGCAGTATCCACTACTATACTTAGCTTTGTGCTTTTTGACCAGATTCCCACCACGTTTAATACTTTTTTTAGTCTAGTCATAATAAGAGTCTTAAACGTTTCAGACGCTCTCGGGGTACAATTATTGGTGGCTAGGTCGGCAGGGTGAGACTCTAACTTTTGAAGGTCTTCAGTTCGAATCGCGAAGCGTAAATACTTTTTTTAAATTTCGTTTTCTTTCTTTTTTTTTAAATTTATTTAGTTATTTTTCTCCAATTATAAGAGAGTTACTATAAATTCCTCCAAATCAGATATTTCAAAATTAAAATTTAATATTAAAATATTTCTATATTTAATCATAATTTAAAGAAACAAGATGACGCACATGCCCAGTATCCACTCTTATACTTAGCATTGTGCTTTTTGACCAGATTAACACCACGTTTAATACTTTTATTGGCTAATCAAAATGAGAGCCTTAAACTTTTGAGACCTCTCGAGGTACAAGGATTGGTGGCTAGGTCGGCAGGGCGAGACGCTAACTTTTGAAGGTCTTCAGTTCGAATCGCGAAGCGAAAAGTTTTTTATACATTTTTTTCTTTCTTTTTTTAAAAAATTTATTTAGGTATTTTTGTCCAATTATAAGAGAGTTACTATAAATTCCTCCAAATCATATATTTCAAAAATAAAATTTAATATTAAAATATTTCTATATTTAATCATAATTTAAAGAAACAAGATGACGCACGTGCGCAATATCCACTCCTATACTTAGCATTGTGCTTTTTGACCAGATTGACACCACGTTTAATACTTTTTTTGTCTAGTCATAATGAGAGTCTTAAACTTTTCAGACGCTGCCGGTGTACAAGATTGGTGGCTAAGTCGGCCTTTGCGAGACGCTACCTTTTGAAGGTCTTCAATTCGAATCGCGAAACGGAAAGTTTTTTATATTTTTTTCTTTCTTTTTTTAAAAAATTTATTTAGGTATTTTTTCCAATTATAAGAGAGTTACTATAAATTCCTCAAATCATATATTTCAAAAATAAAATTTAATATTAAAATATTTCTATATTTAATCATAATTTAAAGAAACAAGATGACGCACATGCGCAGTATCCACTCCTCTACTTAGCATTGTGCTTTTTGACCAGATTCACACCACGTTTAATACTTTTATTGGCTAATCAAAATGAGAGTCTTAAACTTTTCAGACCTCTCGAGGTATAAGGATTGGTGGCTAGGTCGGCAGGGCGAGACACTAACTTTTGAAGGTCTTCAGTTCGAATCGCGAAGCGGAAATACTTTTTTTCAAGATCTTTTTCTTTCTTTTTTTTAAATTTATTTAGGTATTTTTGTCCAATTATAAGAGAGTTACTATAAATTCCTCCAAATCATATATTTCAAAAATAAAATTTAATATTAAAATATTTCTATATTTAATCATAATTTAAAGACACAAGATGACGCAATATGCAGTATCCACTCCTATACTTAGCATTGTGCTTTTTGACCAGATTCACACCACGTTTAATACTTTTTTTGTCTAGTCATAATAAGAGTCTTAAACTTTTCAGACCTCTCGAGGTACAAGGATTGGTGCCTAGGTCGGCAGGGCGAGACGCTAACTTTTGAAGGTCTTCAGTTCGAATCGCGAAGCGAAAAGTTTTTTATATTTTTTTTTCTTTCTTTTTTTTAAAATTTATTTAGGTATTTTTCTCCAATTATAAGAGAGTTACTATAAATTCCTCCAAATCATATATTTCAAAAATAAAATTTAATATTAAAATATTTCTATATTTAATCATAATTTAAAGAAACAAGATGACGAACATGCGCAGTATCCACTCCTATACTTAGCATTGTGCTTTTTGACCAGATTCCCACCACGTTTAATACTTTTATTGGCTAGTCATAATGAGAGTCTTAAACTTTTCAGACGCTCTCGGGGTAAAATGATTGGTGGCTAGCTCGGCAGGGTGAGACTCTTACTTTTGAAGGTCTTCAGTTCGAATCGCAAAGCGGAAAGTTTTTTATATTTTTTTATTTCTTTTTAAAAAAAATTTATTTAGGTATTTTTCTCCAATTATAAGAGAGTTACTATAAATTCCTCCAAATCATATATTTCAAAAATAAAATTTAATATTAAAATATTTTTATAATTAATCTTAATTTAAAGAAACAAGTTCACGCACATGCGCAGTATCCCCTCTTATACTTAGCATTGTGCTTTTTGACCAGATTAACACCACGATTAATACTTTTATTGGCTAATCAAAATGAGAGTCTTAAACTTTTCAGACCTCTCGAGGTACAAGGAATGGTGGCTAGGTCGGCAGGGCGAGACGCTAACTTTTGAAGGTCTTCAGTTCGAATCGCAAAGCGGAAAGTTTTTTATATTTTTTTTTCTTTCTTTTTAAAAAAAATTATTTAGGTATTTTTCTCCAATTATAAGATAGTTATTATAAATTCCTCAAAATCATATATTTCAAAAATGAAATTTAATATCAAAATATTTTTATATTTAATCATACTTTAAAGAAGCAAGTTTACGTACACGCGCAGTATCCACTCCTATGCATAGCATTGTGCTTTTTGACCAGATTCACACCACGTTTAATACATTTATTGGCTAGTCATAATAAGAGTCTTAAACATGTCAGACGCTGTTGGTGTGCAAGATTGGTGTCTAAGTCGGCAGGGCGAGACGCTACATTTTGAAGGTCTTCAGTTCGAATCGCGAAGCGGAAAGTTTTTAATATTTTTTTTCTTTCTTTTTTTAAAAAAATTATTTAGGTATTTTTCTCCAATTATAAGAGAGTTACTATAAATTCCTCCAAATCATATATTTCAAAAATAAAATTTAATATTAAAATATTTCTATATTTAATCATAATTTAAAGAAACAAGATGACGTAAGTGCGCAGTATCCACTCCTATACTTAGCATTCTGCTTTTTGACCAGATTCCCACCAAGTTTAATACTTTTATTTTCTAGTCATAATGAGAGTCTTAAACGTTTCAGACGCTCTCGGGGTACGATTATTGGTGGCTAGGTCGGCAGGGTGAGACTCTAACTTTTGAAGGTCTTCAGTTCGAATCGCGAAGCGGAAATACTTTTTTAAAATTTCTTTTTCTTTCTTTTTTTTTAAATTTATTTAGTTATTTTTCTCCAATTATAAGAGAGTTACTATAAATTCCTCCAAATCAGATATTTCAAAATTAAAATTTAATATTAAAATATTTCTATATTTAATCATAATTTAAAGAAACAAGATGACGCACATTTGCAGTATCCACTCTTATACTTAGCATTGTGCTTTTTGACCAGATTAACAGCACGTTTAATACTTTTATTGGCTAATCAAAATGAGAGTCTTAAACTTTTTAGACCTCTCGAGATACAAGGATTGGTGGCTAGGTCGCCAGGGCGTGACGCTAACTTTTGAAGGTCTTCAGTTCGAATCGCGAAGCGAAAAGTTTTTCATACATTTTTTTTCTTTCTTTTTTTAAAAAAATTATTTAGGTATTTTTGTCCAATTATAAGAGAGTTACTATAAATTCCTCCAAATCATATATTTCAAAAATAAAATTTAATATTAAAATATTTCTTTATTTAATCATAATTTAAAGAAACAAGATGACGCACATGCGCAGTATCCACTCCTATACTTAGCATTGTGCTTTTTGACCAGATTCCCACCACGTTTAATACTTTTATTGGCTAGTCATAATGAGAGTCTTAAACGTTTCAGACGCTCTCGGGGCACAATGATTGGTGGCTCGGTCGGCATGGTGAGACTCTAACTTTTGAAGGTTTTCAGTTCGAATCGCGAAGCGGAAATACTTTTTTTAAAGATCTTTTTCTTTCTTTTTTTTAAATTTATTTAGGTATTTTTCTCCAATTATAAGAGAGTTACTATAAATTCCTCCAAATCATATATTTCAAAAATAAAATTTAATATTAAAATATTTCTATATTTAATCATAATTTAAAGAAAAAAGATGACGCACGTGCGCAGTATCCACTCCTATACTTAGCATTGTGCTTTTTGCCCAGATTCACACAACGTTTAATACTTTTTTTGTCTAGTCATAATAAGAGTTTTAATCTTTTCAGACGCTGTCGGTGTACAAGATTGGTGGCTAAGTTGGCAGGGCGAGACGTTACCTTTTGAAGGTCTTCAGTTCAAATCGCGAAGCAGAAAGTTTTTTATATTTTTTTTCTTTCTTTTTAAAAAAAATTTATTTAGGTATTTTTCTCCAATTATAAGAGAGTTACTATAAATTCCTCCAAATCAGATATTTCAAAATTAAAATTTAATATTAAAATATTTCTATATTTAATCATAATTTAAAGAAACAAGATGACGCACATGCGCAGTATCCACTCTTATACTTAGCATTGTGCTTTTTGACCAGATTAACACCACGTTTAATACTTTTATTGGCTAATCAAAATGAGAGTCTTAAACTTTTTAGACCTCTCGAGGTACAAGGATTGGTGGCTAGGTCGCCAGGGCGAGACGCTAACTTTTGAAGGTCTTCAGTTCGAATCGCAAAGCGAAAAGTTTTTTATACATTTTTTTTCTTTCTTTTTTTAAAAAATTTATTTAGGTATTTTTGTCCAATTATAAGAGAGTTACTATAAATTCCTCCAAATCATATATTTCAAAAATAAAATTTAATATTAAAATATTTCTATATTTAATCATAATTTAAAGACACAAGATGACGCAATATGCAGTATCCACTACTATACTTAGCTTTGTGCTTTTTGACCAGATTCCCACCACGTTTAATACTTTTTTTGTCTAGTCATAATAAGAGTCTTAAACGTTTCAGACGCTGTCGGTGTACAAGATTGGTGGCTAAGTTGGCAGGGCGAGACGTTACCTTTTGAAGGTCTTCAGTTCAAATCGCGAAGCAGAAAGTTTTTTATATTTTTTTTCTTTCTTTTTAAAAAAAATTTATTTAGGTATTTTTCTCCAATTATAAGAGAGTTACTATAAATTCCTCCAAATCAGATATTTCAAAATTAAAATTTAATATTAAAATATTTCTATATTTAATCATAATTTAAAGAAACAAGATGACGCACATGCGCAGTATCCACTCTTATACTTAGCATTGTGCTTTTTGACCAGATTAACACCACGTTTAATACTTTTATTGGCTAATCAAAATGAGAGCCTTAAACTTTTGAGACCTCTCGAGGTACAAGGATTGGTGGCTAGGTCGGCAGGGCGAGACGCTAACTTTTGAAGGTCTTCAGTTCGAATCGCGAAGCGAAAAGTTTTTTATACATTTTTTTCTTTCTTTTTTTAAAAAATTTATTTAGGTATTTTTGTCCAATTATAAGAGAGTTACTATAAATTCCTCCAAATCATATATTTCAAAAATAAAATTTAATATTAAAATATTTCTATATTTAATCATAATTTAAAGAAACAAGATGACGCACGTGCGCAGTATCCACTCCTATACTTAGCATTGTGCTTTTTGACCAGATTGACACCACGTTTAATACTTTTTTTGTCTAGTCATAATGAGAGTCTTAAACTTTTCAGACGCTGCCGGTGTACAAGATTGGTGGCTAAGTCGGCCTTTGCGAGACGCTACCTTTTGAAGGTCTTCAATTCGAATCGCGAAACGGAAAGTTTTTTATATTTTTTTCTTTCTTTTTTTAAAAAATTTATTTAGGTATTTTTTCCAATTATAAGAGAGTTACTATAAATTCCTCAAATCATATATTTCAAAAACAAAATTTAATATTAAAATATTTCTATATTTAATCATAATTTAAAGAAACAAGATGACGCACATGCGCAGTATCCACTCCTCTACTTAGCATTGTGCTTTTTGACCAGATTCACACCACGTTTAATACTTTTATTGGCTAATCAAAATGAGAGTCTTAAACTTTTCAGACCTCTCGAGGTATAAGGATTGGTGGCTAGGTCGGCAGGGCGAGACACTAACTTTTGAAGGTCTTCAGTTCGAATCGCGAAGCGGAAATACTTTTTTTAAAGATCTTTTTCTTTCTTTTTTTTAAATTTATTTAGGTATTTTTGTCCAATTATAAGAGAGTTACTATAAATTCCTCCAAATCATATATTTCAAAAATAAAATTTAATATTAAAATATTTCTATATTTAATCATAATTTAAACAAACAAGATGACGAACATGCGCAGTATCTACTCCTATACTTAGCATTGTGCTTTTTGACCAGATTCCCACCACGTTTAATACTTTTATTGGCTAGTCATAATGAGAGTCTTAAACTTTTCAGACGCTCTCGGGGTAAAATGATTGGTGGCTAGCTCGGCAGGGTGAGACTCTTACTTTTGAAGGTCTTCAGTTCGAATCGCAAAGCGGAAAGTTTTTTATATTTTTTTATTTCTTTTTAAAAAAATTTTATTTAGGTATTTTTCTCCAATTATAAGAGAGTTACTATAAATTCCTCCAAATCATATATTTCAAAAATAAAATTTAATATTAAAATATTTTTATAATTAATCTTAATTTAAAGAAACAAGTTCACGCACATGCGCAGTATCCCCTCTTATACTTAGCATTGTGCTTTTTGACCAGATTAACACCACGATTAATACTTTTATTGGCTAATCAAAATGAGAGTCTTAAACTTTTCAGACCTCTCGAGGTACAAGGATTGGTGGCTAGGTCGGCAGGGCGAGACGCTAACTTTTGAAGGTCTTCAGTTCGAATCGCAAAGCGGAAAGTTTTTTATATTTTTTTTCTTTCTTTTTAAAAAAAATTATTTAGGTATTTTTCTCCAATTATAAGATAGTTATTATAAATTCCTCAAAATCATATATTTCAAAAATGAAATTTAATATCAAAATATTTTTATATTTAATCATACTTTAAAGAAGCAAGTTTACGTACACGCGCAGTATCCACTCCTATGCATAGCATTGTGCTTTTTGACCAGATTCACACCACGTTTAATACATTTATTGGCTAGTCATAATAAGAGTCTTAAACATGTCAGACGCTGTTGGTGTGCAAGATTGGTGTCTAAGTCGGCAGGGCGAGACGCTACATTTTGAAGGTCTTCAGTTCGAATCGCGAAGCGGAAAGTTTTTAATATTTTTTTTCTTTCTTTTTTTAAAAAAATTATTTAGGTATTTTTCTCCAATTATAAGAGAGTTACTATAAATTCCTCCAAATCATATATTTCAAAAATAAAATTTAATATCAAACAATTTTTATAATTAATCGCAATTTAAAGAAACAAGATGACGCACATGCGCAGTATCCACTCCTATACTTAGCATTGTGCTTTTTGACCAGATTCCCACCACGTTTAATACTTTTATTGGCTAGTCATAATTAGGGATTGCAATACCGGACCAAAATTTCAATACCGGTATTCGGTATTTTTTAAATCTTAATACCGGGATACCGGTTTTAATACCGGTATTAGAAATTTTAGAAAAAGAAAGAAAACACAAGTGTTTCTTTGTTTTATTTGCCAGTTTTGTTAGAGAGTGTAAATATCACAAAAATAATTTGTAACTTTTAAATTATAACAGTATATAATCACAAAAAAGTAAAGAAACATCTTATTAAATCACAAAAAAAGTGTAAATATCACTATTCAGTCTGTGGTACTATTACAAATTTCTGAAATGTGATTTTAAAAAACATGATGCATCAATTGTACTGTCATTAAGCCTGAAAAGTAATTTTGTGTAAAAATTACCAGCTGTTGAAAACGCTCTTTCGGCACCTACGCTAGTTGGTGGTACTGTTAGCGATGCGTGATATGCTTTTTCCAAGTGTTTACTTTTAAATCCCTCATCTTCAAATAAATCGATTTCCCGTCGGATGGTTTTGGATATAACTGATTTCTGTATTGTATTTTTGGTTCGTTGATATTTTATTTATCGCTCATTCTAATTTTTGTTCAAGAGACAATTCCTTTTCACTATCGACAGTAGTGACATCATAATCTCCGATAACTGAACCGAATCCTTCCGAATATGGATAGGTTTGTAGGTAAACAATTTTAAGAAAATTTACTCTAAACTTAATCAGATTTGAATTGGTTATTTTCTTTTCTTCTTTTTCATTTTCATTTTTAAAATCATTATAATTATGTAAATACCATAAGACATTTTCTATTTCGGTATCCCTTTCCTCTGTAAGATTTTTCAATGTAATATATAATTCTTCAGATAGTGATGTGTGCTGCTCTTTCAGTGACTGCAACATGAAATTTATTGTTGCATTAGCTGTTAATAAATTAAAATATTTCTGACATAATGCCTCAATAGTCAGTTTTATTGGAAGTAGAGCTGATATAGTTTTGGATATTAAACCGAATTCATATTCTGAAAAATTAATTTACAGGTTAAAGTCGATTATAGCTTTTTTGATTGGATTTCCCAGTTTCAAAAATCGTTCCATCATTAGGAGTAAACTGTTCCAACGGGTTTTAGAATCTAATATTAACATATATTCTGTTTTATTTTCAGTTAGTATATATTTTAGTAATATATCTTTTTTATAGGGGAACGTTTCAATATCTTAACAATTTTTCGAACTTCATAAATTATAGGAAGCAATTCTTGATAGGTTAATATTTCAGCCTCATAAGCGATATCTTCTTCAACAATTACATTGTCATTATCTTCATTGTCAATATCACTCTCACTCTTACTCTTTTCAAAGTTGGAATCCAAAATTTCTATATCCACAGTATTTGGATTCTTCTGTTCTTTATTTTTTCGGTATAACACATCTATTACTCCTAATTGAATTCCATGTGCATAGCACAACTGCTGATTTGCACCAATCAACTTTCCAACTTTTTTTTCATAATTGTTGCTCCATCAGTCGTTATGGATACAATATTTTCTTTCAGGGATAATCCATGTTTCGCTAATTTATATTTAAGCAATTAATTAAGCCATTAATTAGCTAATTAATTTCGCCCGTTATGGAGACATAAAAACAAAAACGTATACTATTTTGCTATGTTCGCGATACCTGAACATATAGTTGAGACAATTTTAAAAATTTCTAGTAAATACCGAAAAACCGGTATTTAAACTTGTGAATACCGGTATTACGAAATTGTACAAATGGCTCAAAATACCGGTATTCGGTATCCCGGTATTGCAATCCCTAGTCATAATGAGAGTCTTAAACTTTTCAGGCGCTCTCGAGGTACAAGGATTGGTGGCTACGTCGGCAGGGTGAGACTCTAACTTTTGAAGGTCTTCAGTTCGAATCGCGAAGCGGAAATACTTTTTTTAAATTTCTTTTTCTTTCTTTTTTTAAAAATTTATTTAGGTATTTCTCTCCAATTATAAGAGAGTTACTATAAATTCCTCCAAATCATATATTTCAAAAATAAAATTTAATATTAAAATATTTCTATATTTACTCATAACTTAAAGAAACAAGATGACGCACATGCGCAGTATCCACTCCTATACTTAGCATTGGGCTTTTTGACCAGATTCACACCACGTTTAATACTTTTTTTGGCTAGTCATAATAAGAGTCTTAATAGAACCATTTCATTTTCTTCACTTACACTCCTTAAATATTAAAAATGACTTGCAACATCAATGTTTTAATTTCTTCGACTTTTGCATAGCCTATTTATCTACTTACAAAATATTCTGTAGTTTTTAGAAGATACTTTTTCGTTAAATTTGAATTTATTAAAATGTAGTTATATCGAAGACTAAATGAAACATTAAATTTTATCATTTATTTTGCTAAAAATTTGAGGAAACTATTAAATATTGCTAAACAAAGAAATTGAATAAAATAACTTTATTTGGAAACATTCAAACCTGAAAATGAAACAAGTTTTATAACATTAATACATACGTAACATTGATCAAGAAATACAACCACAGATTTGAAACAGAAATTAGATATGGAATAAATTACAAACAGCAAATGTGACACATAGAATTTATACAATGAATAAAAGAAACGACTGCTTTCTTTCCGCCCTTAAGAGCACATTTATTTTATACATAATTCTAATAAACACAAACAATGCGAATCCTAATCTATTTAATATTATCTCATTAACAAAGAAATTTTGATAACTTTCTGCAAGAATTATTTTTACATCTTCAGTTTTTGGCTCACAATATCGATAAGCTACAATATAACTTATATTATATAGCCACACTATTTACATGTCTAATATTCTTAAAAAAGAGGCAAATAATTACAGGTTTTAAATTTAAACATGGTATCTAATTTCAGTTATAAAATAAACATGTTATATATACATATAAATAGAATTTTAAACACACAGCAGGATTATTCATATCAGAAAGAATTTTCTTGCTCATGACGTTTCTTTAAATTAACAAAAATAAAGAAATATTGAGTTTGAAGTCAATATTTTAGTTTAAATGATATTAAACATGCAAAATATAACAAAGGACAGAATACAATTTATATATTATAATACGAAAATAGAAATTGTATGTTATGCATATCGTAATATGAATTAAAAAAAAATAAAAAGGAGTCTCAAAACAGTTGTTAAAATTTAAAGAATTTAATAAAAAAGTTATCAAAATGAAAATTTTAATGATTTTATATAAATTAAAAATTAATGGGCCTTCGAAAGGCTCGATCATTTAAAATTTCAAGTTTAATTAAATATAAATTTTACATTACATTATCCATTTATTACATCCATTCAATATAAGTAAATTCAATTTAAATCTCAATTCTATTTAATACTATTTATCAATTTTGCGAAAACAGTTCTTGAAACTTTCTGATTACCATGATGATCAGGCATGGCGATCAAAAAGCATATTCTAAGATTCTGATTGGCTTGCCGGCTAAGCCAATCAGACATCCTATCACAGAAAAAAAAATTAAATGAATTTCTTTACGTAGAGTTTAAAATTTTGACAAAACTATTTTAATTAAATCTTTATAAATTAAAAATTAGACTTCGTAAATCTGCAGGATTTATAAATGGATGCAATAAATTGTAAATACTTGGAGTATTTACATAAATTGTAGAATAAATTAAAATTTATTACATTTAAAAATTATTCTTAACCATAATCATTTTAGTTTTTGTATTAAGTATTAAAGTTTAAAGCTTACTTTTAAATTAAGGTAAAAAATTTAAGGCATTAATTTTTATAGCCATTAAAATTTTTAAAGAGCCTGATTTTAGAATATATAATAAATTAAGATTTTTTTAAAAACAATTAAGTGCAATCAAGATTGAGACTCAAAGATGCAAAAGTCAAGCTATAGTAAAAAGTCAAATATTCATAGAATTAAAACTGAACGAAATAGCAATACCAAATTTCAAAAATGCATAGTAGGAAAGATTAAAATTATCAGTTCTTATTAAATAACTTCATGGTGCAGTTTACATAAACTTGAGGATTTAGTGTGTCAGCATTTTGTAACACTACTCTGGTAGAATATTGCAGTTAAATATCTAAATTTCCATTTTTCCAGCAGACCCTACAAAATTTTTGGTTTTTCCCATGGAATTTCTTGAATTTCCATATTGGCATTGAGACTTACAAATATCTATTATATCAGTCAAAATATGTAATGTGTGAACGCTATAATCAATCCAATTAAAAGATCTTAAGTATAAGAATGAGAAGGCTTAAAAGATAAGTAAGGTGGTTCTCGCTTCCTTGGAGGTTACATTAGGTCAGATTTTTGTGCGAATATTCTGAGCTAATGTTTGAAGCAGTGAATACGATTGCACTCAAGAAATGTGAGCTTTGGAATAGCGGTCTTGTTAGATGGAAATGGAGCTGATTGAAATTCAAATTCGTCGGAGATTATACCATACAGATACATCAAAAACTATTGTCCAAAGAGCTGGACGATAATTAATCATTATGGACATTTTATTTTCTTCACGACTGTATATTTACAATTTTTGCTAATTTCCAACTTTTCCTTATTTACTGTTCTTTCATCTTCATTATTTTACTATTAGTCTTGTATTCTGTTTGAAGTTATTGTTTGGCATTCCAAAGAACCTTAATGTAAATGAATTGGCTACTATCCCTAAGCTTTGCTTTTTAATAGCCTGCGATATTTTCTTTGGTGTTTTCCAAACCGAATAAATTGTTACGTGGCGGCCTATTTCACACCATTTTTCAGCGAGCTTTGGATCTTAAATTTACCTGGAAGATAAATAACAATGGTATTATGGTTGTACTCAAAGTATTTCATTGAAAGAACTCCCATCTTACAGAAGGGATTGGGTCATGGTTTGAATATTTTGTAAATAATCGCACACAAGAATATCTTGTACTGTCTATAGAGGACTCGCATGCTTCCGCTTGAACTATGTCATTTTATGTTTATCATTTACAGCTACCCGAAATACGAGAGAAAATGGAACTCTCGAACTTCAGGATTTTGCAACTAGTTTGAGTTGTTATAGTACTGGGTTCAAAAATTACATTTTTACCAGGCAGAGTCATATTTGTATTCCAACTTTCCTACTGCAAGGCAGATCATTTGCCATTCAAATGTTTTTAAATATTCCCCAATTTTTTGCTTAAATAGCGAGCGAAGGATACAATTGAATTGTTTCATCGTATTTTATTAATTTGCTTTATATTCTTTTTATTAAGCATAAATTATATACAAACTGCGCTTAAGAAAGTTGAAAACGAGTGCAATTTAGCAAGTGGAATATGTAAGGCATAGTACGCGTGTACCATCTTTGAGATTTTTATAGTGAAAGAGCCATATTTAGTCATCTTGATCCATATACAGTTAAGTTATATGCCTGCAAGATAAATTTTGAATAAATTAAAGAAATTGAAAATAAATTTGAATTGAAATTAGTTTGAAAATATTTTCTTTTAGTACAGTTGGATTGACCAGTTCCATCATTGTCTCCGAGTATTGATCTTCATCAAAAAAAAATTGAATTCCTTTGAACATTATTACAGTAGCAAGTTGCCAAATCGGTATACTTCATGCATTCAGATGAAGACTTCTGCACTACTCCTTCATGAATCGATAGTCCATCACCATAAGCATGTACAAGTGAAAGTTGAGTTGATATGCAGATGGATTACCTCTTAATTTCAAATCTAACTTTAGAGGTTTCAACAACTACGATTATAGTTCTACAGCGGACAATTTATATTTTTTCTCTATGGATAAGAAATACAAAGTGGTCTTTAATCAAGAGATTAACTTACAAGCATAAATAAGCCAATGATAATAATTGTAAATTTACAATGAATCTACTCTAAATATATGATGTAAATGAATAAAATTGCTTCATTGCTCGATAAAAACATTTGAAATTAGCACTTTTCTAAAACCAGTTTTAAGAGCACAGATATAAATGATATTTATAGCAATTCAATCTTTAACAAGTTGCTTAAAGAAACTCAAATTTCAGAAATACTTTGACAGATTAATGCAACAATTTCTTTACAATCCATCTAGACTTTAATTCAGTATATAAAAACATCAATTTAAAAACTTATTTGCAAAAATGTGCCTTCAACTTTGGACACAAAATAAAGAAATCAGCATCTGTAGGTTGCGGTGGCAATTTGAAGCACGTTTCAAAGACGAAAATCTCACCATATTAGTTTCCATAGAAAATAATGGGTCTTATCCAGTATATTTCATTCCATTCCACAGGTTGGCTTATTGTTTGTCACCGATGAATTATGAGCATTTTACTCGACTTTTAACGCAATAGTCGAAAAGCATCGGTAAAAAGTTAGCAAAATGAGGAATTTCTGCTTTTAGCATTGTTCTACTGGTAAATCCCGAAGAGCTCCAAGATGCATGCTTTGCAGTTTCCAAAAATCTGTAATCCAAGACGATAATCAGATCGGTGCACAAGTCTGGAAAAAAGTCAGTAATTAATTATTCCAGATATAATGAGAATACAAAAATGAAATGAACAGCAACATTGTTTTTATCTAATACTGCCTATTTAAATGTTGTCAATTCAAAAATTCATTGGATAAGATTTGTCGTTTTTATATAGAATTATTTTTCGGAACACTTCAATACTGAGCTCTTTCGAAAATAATGTTTCATGCGAGTGGACGTTTTGAAGTATCCCAAGGGAATTTCAAATATCACAAAATGATATTTTAGACATTTTAAATTAAAATTATATATACAAGACTGAAAATCGTGTTTGACCCTCTTACAATTACACACTACAAAACGGATTCAAAAGCAATTTAGTTTGAGTGTTCTTTAGTATTTAAAAAAAATTTGCTGCAGCATTCAAGAGTTTCTATGGCCGCTTAAAGGATGAAATGAAAATAAAAAAAGGTTTCACACTTTTCCGCAATAACTTCTGAACAAATCTTTACATAAAAATTATTTTCACATCTTGAATTTCCCAAATAGCATTTTAGTGCCTTGAATATAATTTCTCAAAGACTGTTTTTCTAATTTTAATAAACTTGTTATAAAACGAGTTCTTTTTCTTCCTTTGAAATGTTAAGCCTATTTCATTGTTTAACTGCATCTATCTCTGACATTTTGGAGTAATAGTTGTACCAAAAAAACTAAGATATATATTCATTTATCCCTTAATCTGGTTTAATAAAAGCACGTAATAACAATTACCTAGACGGTTATTACTCCGACTTTATTAAATTTGAACTAGATGACAACCTTTATTGACACACCTGCAAACCAAAAATGGCATCCATGAAGATCACATCCTCTCGAACTGAAATATTCAACTCGGAGCGAACCTTAGGAAAAAGCATAAATTTAATCACAAATTAAAATCGTCTGTCGAAATTTCCCTGCAAAAAAAAAAAAAAAAAAAAAAAATGGTTTTTAACAAAGTACTTGTCAATAATCGAGTTCTGACGTACTTTGTCATTAGTGTAACAATTTTTTTGAAAGATCTAATCAGCATATCCTTTAAAAAATAAACTTATCTAAGGACAAAGATCTTTAAAAGATTAACATCAGAAGGTAAATTAAATCTTTATCTCTTAAAAAGGCCGCAATCAACCTAGACACGCAAAATTTCTCCTGAAACCAGATTCTAGAGATGGTACTCTAAGTTTTACATATAAGTGCCAAAAGCCGTCACTAAAAGATTTTATCTCGATTCCTTACAGAAATAATTGATGAGGATTCAGGTTAATATACAAAAATTACGAATATTGCATATAAAGACTACGATATAAGTATTCCCTTTTTCTCTCATACATATAGGTTAAATAGATGCAGTCAGAGCAGCGGTTACAGCAGTTGTTTATCTCACATATTATATGAACTATCTCGTTACAAATACACGATTGCATTTGCTATTTACTTAAAACCAAATGGTCATTTATCTAAATGCTATGTTAATCTGTTGTCTAATAATTTATAGTAAAAACAATAACATTTCGATTTTGAATCAACTAATACTTTATATAAAAATTTTAATTTCCATTAATTCAACTAATAAATCAATTTTCTAAAATCAAATAAGTTTGAAAACTCAGTTTAAAACATTTATCAGAATATAATACATTAAGAAAAAAAATGTGTTTGATATTTTAATGTTGGTACATACTAATAAGTAAGTCAATGTGCGATTGATAAAATGCAATTTTAATTTGAATTCAAATCAATTTTTAATATTAAATACTTACCATATACGTTTTGATAATGCGTGACAATATGCAAGTGAGGCTCATTTCTTGTTTAGAGTTGCTTGGCAAAATGCTTCTCGGTCGTCTAAATGGAATAAGTTTCCTCAATCCAAAAATGCCGCTTTTCATCCCAAATCATTCTTTGAAAAATTGTCAAATTTGACATACCATTCACTGTTACATGCGGCAAGATGTTACCTGTGAAGGTGAGAATAGGCATTATTATTACTGATATGCTTTTTCTTACACTACATTTTTTATATAAATCTGCCTTGTGGGAGAAAACATTCTTTCGAGCTCAAGTGGACTGCGAAAAACAAGTCCAGTTTATTTTTCTCGTTTAAACCTTTGCATACGACTTGAAAATAATTTATAGACTCTCTTTGGCGGTGAAGAATGAACACACAATTTTATTCATTAAAAATCACAAATTTAATAATTCTTAAGGCACTTTAAATACTTGGTGAAATAATATGCTATACACATCTATGATCAACACAATTCAAAGTTTGAACTGCAGCAAAATCGAATAGAAAATGACGACATTTACAATGTTCTATCAGCCAGTTATTTTAAATAATTATATTTTTGCTGATGTTGCCAACGCCACAAGTAGAAAGCATTTGAGCTGAACAATTTGAGCTCCTGTTGACAACGCCACATGTCTATAAATTGTCTAATATTTAAACATTAGTGAAACAAATGTAACATTTGGTAAACAGAAGTTTCTTGCTGAGAATCATATGATAGAGAAAATACTGAGGGTATGTAAAATTTATTCGATGCTACCAAGAACAGATTGCCTGTGCACGTCAAATTTAGTCTAATTTAAATGAAATGTTAAGTTTAAAATTAGATAAAAGATCTTTAATTATCAGATGAATCTTTACAAAAAGTATCAACTAGACTTATGAAAGAATTACTGGAATTTAGACGGATAAAATATCCAACTCTGCACGCGCTGCGATATAAAATCAAGCATTTCCAAAGCACTTGATGCTATCGGGTATTTAGTGCTATGTCGCCCAAAAGTAATAAAAGTTCGATAACAGAAGTCCCGCTTTGGGGCAACTCGGACCAACGCCGATAGCTATCACATGATCAAGTTTCGAAGAAATTGGTTGTAGCTTTGAGTACGATTATCTTTGCAAAATTACCAATAGTTTGTATCTTTCATACAAGTAGAAAAATATTTCATCTGCTATATCAGTCGAATAAGTGAAGTAATATATTCAGTGATGAGTAGATTTAATTTTATTTAATGGTTGAATATAGAGCCCTTGTCTTATTTTGAAATAATAAATAGTTTCTATTCATAAATCATAGTGTAAACATGCATTATGTGGAGAATCGCACAGACCTTTAGTCTCACGTCAGATCGATACAGCCCAAAGATACAAATACGAATTCCAAGAAATTTGTTTCTAAGTGCTGCTTCATTCTCAATTTTCATCCATGAATGTTTCATCCTCTTAGTGAACATGCATAGAGCTCTCAGGAAAGCTTGAAAAAATTTTTTAGATTGAACTCGAGTATGTAATACGAAGTTACATTTTCAAACTAAAATTTGTTTTTGCTATTTTAATGAATTTGCTACTTACTGTGTACGGTTTGATTCCATTTCCGAGAATTATATCTTTCGCACTGAGGCTCGCTGCGGTCGCAGAAATCTCTAAAGATAGATATTGAGTTAATACATCAGTCCAATCTGACATATGAAGAAGCACAGTAGTTAACCAAGAAAATGAAATCAGAGTACCAGTATCCAGTCTGCAGCATTTTGCTCACTCGTCAGCATCAACGGTACAAACACATCGCATGCCAGTTCTTCGATTTTCAATACTCACAAACAGTTGTATGGATCATTTGGAGAAATAATTTATTAAAACATGCAGATTTCTATCCTATTTATTACTTAACCGTCTGAAAATCTAAATCTTTAAAAAACAAAATGTTTACTTATATTTACATGCTGTTTATAAATATTATTAAAAACAGAATCAAAAGGAATATCCATGAAAAGAGTCTAGTACTTCTGGTTGGGATGCTTTATGAAAATTAAGGGTGTAAAGATAAGTATTTGAACATATTAAAACAAAAGGTAAATAGAAAGTAATTTTATAAATTAGAATTTATAAAATAAGTTTCTGAAAATCTAACCTTTCGTCAATTAACTTGATTTACGCACCGATTTTTGAAAAAAAAATTAAATTTAGATAATCCTATCAAAAATTAATTTTAGTGAATACAAATCACTATAGTTAAGGTATCGACAAAAAAAAGCATTTAAAAAAAACAAACTAAACAGATGTTACCATGAGCTGCATGCCTTCTAGGAGATACATTAAAAACAGAATTATTTCGTGTTGTCGAAGATATACTTCCTACTTTCATTACCTTATGGAAGGTGTTTGGAATATTTTAAAAAGTAGTGTTAGCGGATTTAACGTAACTCAACCAACAAGGGAAGACTAGCATGACCAAACAATTAAAAATTCGATACAGTGACTGGAATTTTGGCTAAAAACGAAGAGTCATAGTATCTAGATAAATAACCAATTTATTTTAAAAGGGTTATTCAAGGAATTTAAATATACGTCTAATTAAAAAATTATTTTTTCCGAATATTCAAAATTAAGAAATATTGCAACAAATTTAAAATTAACCAAAACTTTAGAATTATAATGGAATATAAGATTCTTATAGATGAAGAAAAAATATCCCTTAAAGATACAAATAAATCTGATGTCAATCTTTTACTCTGGAATAAAAATATTAATGTTACAAATTCAAAAGCATTCAGGGCTTACATTAATTATTTCGACACTAACAATAATTTTAATTGAATTCTAAAAAGTATCAAAAACCTGTCATTCTAACACGCAAAAACTAATAAGTCATTCAATTTATATTTGTCTTCAGATTCATCCTTTCAATTTACTTCTGCTACTTATCAGAAAAATTGCTTTCACTTTTGATATCCAGCGCTAGACTCATTTCTGTCCAGTAACGCTTTTGGTGCGGATTTTAATATCAAATAATAATTTAATTCAAATTTCCTTTTAATGACTTTGTTACTCTTCAAACGGATTCAACTCCAAAATTTGAATTATTCAACGAAGTAAATGCTATGTTATGCAACGTTCAGGGTTATTACCTATATACCGTCACAAATTGTTTTAACAATATAAAGAAAATTTTTCCAGGAATGCCGACAAATCATTAAAACTCTGAAAGCATCCGAATTTCATTTATCTTGTTTTAAAATCTTAGCCTATGAGAATTCGGATGGGGTAATTATACTTGTTTAAGTATAATTTATATTTATTGCCCTTTTACTTACAACGCAATAAATACTTAAGCAATTTCTCTTTAGGAATTTAACATGTTGAATATCTAGAAATATGTTGACCATTTTATTTTCTAATTTCTTTTACTTACTGGGGAGTTTTCAGTGCCAATACTCAATATTCTTCGAGATTTTAATTTCTATAAACTTTAAGAATGAAAATAAACGACCCATTGTTTAAAGAAAGTAATATTGTAATATTAACATTAAATAATTTTTTACTGCCCTAAAAATATACTTTGACTAAAAAGATATAGCATTTACTTTGAAAACTGTATGGCATTTAAACAAAGGGCAATTTCAATGCAAATATGACACCAGTCATAATCTAGGAAAGTTTTAAAACTCGAATTTAAAGTTCTTTCACAGAAGTTTGATAATTAGATGAGATTTAAGATTAAATGTACGATATGAAGTGCGCACACGCATGATTAAGAAAATTTTGGAAAGCACAGACGGCTAAATTGATCAAAGCTATACATTAAATTGTGAACACTGATTATCCTTTATTCTATTTGACAAGATTTATGAAAATTATGATTTGTATGATTAAGGGTTTGAAAATACTGAATTACAAGAAATATGAATAGTTAATCTCTTCGCTTTGATGTTTAAATCCACAAGAAGCTTATGTTGAATCTTAAAATAATAAGCATTGTTGGAGAGCCTCTAATGGTATCTATAAAGTTCGAAGCGACTTCTTTAAAAGACCGATGAAAATTTATTTCATTTGTTTACATATCGACAATTTCTTACAACACCGTTACCATTGCGAATTTTAAACCAGTAATAAAAGTGCGATTGTTTGATGTTATGTAAATTTATCATCTTCTGATATTTGATGCACTCCAGTCTGGAAAATTAGAATTTACTGTATAATAATGATAGTTCTAGCGTCTTTTTTAGTAATGTTCAACTCAATGTTAGAAACTGACCTTCTTTCTATGCGATACTGGAATATTTAAGCTTGATAATTGAGAAATGATTTGCACAGTTCCATAACAAGACGAGTTCTTTTATTCCGTTGAAAATCGGATCTATTGCAAAATTTAAAAAATATGAAACAGAACTTAGAGATTCATTAATTTTGTTAACTTCCACGAGATTCCATTTTATTTTAATATACTTGTTGCCTGCAGGGAAACAGATTACTGAAATATTCTAAAGCGTAGTAAAGAGTATAAACAAAATGAACACGCACAAAAAATTATTCAAAATAGATTCATTTAAGAATAGTATCTTATTCTATTTTCTTACACAAAATCGGATATCACCCAAATATTTTCTATATACCATTTTTAATTACGCAAAGAAGGTCGACATTACCACAAAGAAATTAAATGCATTTCACATCTTACAAAGAAGTCATTTTATTATCTGAAATAAGAGATTTATAAAGTTATAAATGGCGGAACCATAACTTGGAATGAAACCTCACATGAAAACCATTCCACTATATAATAAGACATTCTTCGAATTCGTGCAAAATTCCTTCATTTTCATTCACGGCTTGAGTTAGTCAATTCAGTTCTTTTACGAAATGGCCCGTAACACCAGCAATCTTCCTTTAATAATCAAGCGAAAATAACATTTCTAACCCCCCCCCCAAAATTAAAATATTTATAACTTCTTTACAAAATGTTGCGACATTCCCTTTCATATAATTACAAATTGATAAACTGGTTCCTATTTTCCCACACATTTTTCACAACGACCCACATTGACTTACAATCTTCACAACCATCTCTCATGAATTACTCACAGCAGCATCTCAAATTTCACGTTGTTACATTTTCCACAATGATTTACATTATCTCATTCTCCAGTAAGATATTCGCTCTTCAAACATACCACATTCTACTGCAATACACAATCCTTATTCATTATTCCAGCAGCACTTTCAACTAAGACATTTTCACTTCGTACCTTTGCTCAAGGCAAATTCGCACAAAGTATCTACCAAAAAGACTTCATTTCTCTCTCACACAAACAATCCTTCAAAAATAGATTCCACACTTCACTCATTAGACACACACTACTTCAAAAACCTATCCGCACCCTTTCCTCACTCATTACCCACACACACACACACACACAATATCTTTCAAAAACCGATCCGCACTCTTTTCCTCACTCATTACCCACACACACAAACAACCCTCCGAAAATATCCGCACCCTTTTCCTCACTCATTACCCACACACACAAACAATCCTCCGAAAATATCCACACCCTTTTCTTCACTCATTACCCACACACACACAAACAATCCTACGAAAATATCCGCACCCTTTTCTTCACTCATGACCCACACACACACAAACAATCCTCCGAAAATATCCGCACCCTTTTGTTCACTCATTACCCACACACACACACACACACAATCCTCCGAAAATATCCGCACCCTTTTCTTCACTCATTACCCACACACACACAAACAATCCTCCGAAAATATCCGCACCCTTTTCCTCACTCATTACCCACACACACAAACCACCCTCCGAAAATATCCGCACCCTTTTCCTCACTCATTACCCACACACACAAACCACCCTCCGAAAATATCCGCACCCTTTCCTCACTCATTACCCACATACACACACAAACCACCTTCCGAAAATATCCGCACCCTTTCCTCACTCATTACCCACACACACAAACCACCCTCCGAAAATACCCGCACCCTTTCCTCACTCATTAACCACACACAAACAACCCTCCAAGACGATTCCACACTTCTACACTCATTTCCCACACTCAACCCTTCAAAAATGTTCCGCACCCCTCACTCATTCCCACACGCAACCCTCTAAAATCTACACTTCTTACTCTTGCAGCACGCACAACTTTTCAAAATCCATACACAACATTCCCTGAAAATTCATACTTCTCATTTTTCGGACATGTACACCATCCCTCAATATGACTGGCATTCTACACCATATTCCAGATAACTCGACATCCAACATTCACATTGTATTCAGTCACTTCCCATGACTAAACTTCTATTTCTCACGCGCATTACTCCTGCCAATATTTCACAAGATTCAGCTATTTAGGACATGATTTGCATTCCTCTATCCATCCTCATTACACCCACATGACTAACCCACATTGTTCATCTAGTTCTCACCTTTCACTTAGAGACCTAAGTTGTTCAGCCATATTCTCTAAAACTTAAACCATATACAAGACTCATCCATATGGATACGATTGTCCTTTATTTTCCCCGCACGTGAGACTACGTAACGCACTTTGCTCCTTCATTACTAACTTTCTTTTCCCATACAGGGCATATCTTCACTCATGCACAAAACTCATTTTTTACTAGACTATTCCGCTATTCACTGCCCGTCTATTCCTTTATAAATCGATACGGATTCTTCAGTCATTTTCAAAACAGATGTTCTATTATTTATCATGACCCATATTCCTTCAATCCTATCACTTCGTTTTCCTTTCACCATCCGTTTTCCAAATCCACCCGAGATTTTTAATTCAATCATTTCCCGAATCTGATTTGCTACAACTGTTTAATATATTCATTACTCACATTACGAGTCAATCGATATATATTAGTTTTATTCATTTGTTAACTATCAGCTTCTGCAAAATTTCTCATGTCTGAATCTCGCAGTTCTTGAAAGACCCCTTTCATCAAAGACCCATTTCTGTTCCACGGCTTTCCATTTTTATGATCAATAAATTTTCCTTGCATCTCAGTTTCACGATAATCAACAGCAGGTGAAATTAAATCATTTATTGGGAGTTTCGTTTAAATTTGCCTGTTATACTTCCATAAAACCGGGATAAAACACATTTATAATCAACCGACACTCGTACTATAGTGACGAAAATTCTAGAATCACATGACGTTCACTTAAAAACTACAAGGTGTGACCATTGTAACTTCCGACATTTCAATCAACTGACCTGCTCACATACAGAGTAGATTCTTATCACTGAACAATTTAACGATCCCAAGCGGGTTTTAAATAAAACGATTGATAGAAAGGCTTTTAAATGGGAGGCAACCTTTTTATTTTCACATTGCATAGAAAAGTCATCAATTCAAAACTAAGTCCTCTAAGCCCCGGAATAATACTGCGAGTTTATTTAAAAATTATACACCTCTATATTCACTGAATTTACTTTAAATATATTCTTGGATTACGCTATCAATATCACGCTTTTAAATAGAACACACTTTGGATTTCCGTTTATTTCAAGTATATATTTTAATGAAGCAATAAGCTGAAAATTAAGTGTAGATTGCTCAACGGACAGACCATTTTATAAAATCTTATTTCTTTCGATTGAGCAAGAATTGCAAAAGACAAAATAAAAATTAGTTTTAAGTCGTTGAAAATTAAACTTATTTGATGTATGAAAGTATCAAATTAACCAATAAGGCTATTCTGGAATTGCTTCCTTTTATAAGTCGCATCTGACTATGACCCATATTAAATCGCATATCCTTGCAATTTATTTCATGCTCTCTATATACAACAAAAGAAAAGTAATAAGTTGAACCTGAGAATGTAGATCGTTTATTTTAACTAGAATATTTTCCAAGTCATAAAACAAATTCAAGGTTATCAGTATACATCTTAATTTATCCGGTTCATTAACACAATTCGAATTCCAAAAATTGCACGTTATTTGAATTTACTTTGGAGTTGAAACATTTAGGTTTAAAACTGATCCAATAATCTTATCAGCTTACGATATGTCAATCAATCCCAGTTATATCTCTATGAAAGATCAAATAATTTGTTAAACACTTAATCCATCTTCCTTAAAATTTTTCTCCTTAAAAATAACTACACACTCTGTGACAATTACCGATGAAATGTATGCCAATGGATTAAACTAATCTTTCTGTTATGAAACAAATCACATGAGACATTAAGTTTAAATATAAAAAATGTAATAAAATTATTTTGAAATTTACTTATGGGATAAGGCTTCTGAGATTGCAGTTAATATAAATTCATGCGATAAATTTGGAACAATGACTTAACCTATGGTAGACCTACTCAGAGTGCAAGATTAAATAGGTTCAAAAGGGAGAGGAACTTGAATCATGAAAGTTTTTGCTTCAAATTTCAGCACCTCATCAACTGCAGTTTAGCATTGTTTCTAATGGTTCACGATGCGATTTAATGCCTGTAGTGACAATTCAACAAATTGGAGTGCATCCAAGTTTTGGTAAGACAGTGAATAGATTTATCAAACTATTATTACACCAAAATTCGGAATTTCAAGACTGTTGGAAGGTATTGCCGATATTGAACCAAATGGAATTTAAACTTCCGACGATCTGTTTAAAGAGATGCTTTCAAATTTTGCAGATACTGCCATTAAGTTATAATTAAATTAACACTGGAAGATGCGTTAGAATCTTATTCAATTCCAAATACGTCAAATTGGCATAACTAATCAAATGTGAGAAAACTGCCACTTTAGGCTTTGCGGTTCTCAGATTTTGAATTAAGTTTAAGTATTCTATTCGAGGATATTTAGATGTAATATTAAACAACGCCATCAAATTTCCGAACTATAAATATTAAACACTAACAAATTTCCGAAACAAATATTAAACAATGCTAACGAATTTCCGAGAGAATAAACAACGAACCAAGTAAATACATAATATTTAATTTCGGATATTTCTCCAAGATGTTCTGAAATAAATGCATTCAACGCTATTGTAGCAAAATCATTTAATTCGCAGTTTCTTCTAAATATTCACATTAAGCATATGGTTCGTCTAATTTTTACAAAACACCCGTTTGTCTTTTAGCGATCGTTGAAAATACTCATCTGCTTGTATGACTGGCATTATAACTGCATTGAACTTCCATATGTTTAAATGTCGATCAGTTTTCACATGAAATGCTACGTCTTTAATTAAAGTTTAGCCTTTTCAGAATTTAGGCAAGGAATTAATCTTTAGAACAAGAAAGATTCATTTGCCAATTTTTTCTATTTGCTGCCCAAAAACTATTTAGAAAAACGCACACAATTATCTCAATGAATAACAATAAATTCTTAGAAAAGAGTGACATATATTACCTCAAATAAGTCGCTTAAATTTAATGCTCAATTAACTGTTTGCTTCCAAAGGGTTTTGATGCATGTAAAAACAGATTTTAAAGCGAAAAATTTTGAATTCACATGCATTACCAACATGATCCTCGAAGTCGCATGTATTGAATAAATATGTGAAAAAATATCGCATTTCCGCCAAGAAATTCCATGATATAAAATTGACAATGTTGTATGATTCTCTTGGCATTTAATCTATTTAAAAACATTCCCTTTAAAATATATTACATACGAAAGGAAGATAATTTAAGATTTCGGCGGGCATCCCTTATTCATTGCAACAACATTTTACAAAATAGAAAAAGTATTCATGTGAAGGCGTAAGGCTTTGAACTGCTATCTCATAAGGATGAATTTATAGCATCGCTGGTAGATTTATAATTGTTGAATCTTTCGTATTGCGTTTCTCGGGAGGTGACGCTGAAAAGTTAATGGGGCCTGAATAGCAAAATTCTTATGCGCTGAATATCAGAATAGGTTTAGGTGATGCGGTTGATATCTGCCAATTTCATTTCCTCATAAAAATTAATTTTAGCATCCGATGTAGACTAACCTGTCTGAAAGTTTATCTGAATTACAATTAGTATTGATTGAATTGGGTTTTTAATTGGAAATTGAACAAAAAATTCAAGAATTGGATTAATGTTATTGCATTTATTTTGCGATAGAATTGATAATTTGATTATGAAATTGATTTTATTTTAATTCTAAGCTATTTTTCAGACAAGAAAGGTTTTAATTTTGTATTTGTAAAAAATGTTTGCAGAAAAATGTGTTTTATTAGTTGCAAAAAACATTGAATTAAAATTTCTCTTGCTACATAATTTCATAACTATAATTTTTATTGTATCTTCCGCCCATGATAAATTATCACGTATGTCAGAAGATGACTTTAGTTTCATGCAAATAAAAATTATTTATATTAAGAATTGATAAGTATACTAATGTCTGAAAATATGTAAGCAAGATTTATATTCCCCAAATTGCTCATATCCGTGGAGATATTTTACTTTTTCACGTTTAACTTAAGTTCTACTCCATACATTGCAAATGACTACTTTGCATTATTTTCTTTCCCAAGTCCGGTTTGTATTTGAAACTGAAAAGAGTAAGAAGTCTGTTCGTATAAAACTACAATCGCCATTTCCGATTTAGTTTAAATGTCTTGGGCAAAATTAATTATAGTCATAAAACGTTTAGCTTATGTGAATAAGAAACAAGAAAATTACTAGTAAAATAGCTCTTAAATTAGCATGCTGTATTATGAAAACTAGAAATTCGTTAGATTATGCTGAATTTTTTTTATAAAATTTAAAAATTATAAAATATTTTTATAAAATTAAATTACAGGGCATACGAGAGGTTCCTTTCATTTAATTGTAACAGAACTCGCTGTGTATTTCATGGACATTCCTTTCATCTAGAAATTTGGCCTTTCTTTGTTAATCCTTAAATAGCAAACGATTAAGTTCTGCTGGTGGAGATGGATTCAATTAATTTTAAAACTTAAACCTTACACTGAATGCTCTCCAAATAAACCCACACAAACGGTTTATATTTTGGTTACTTTGCTCGACAATGACGTCAGAGTGGCTGGAAACTGAGCTTTCGTAGCTGGCGTAAGGATTCTTGCAAAAGATGTAGGTATCAGCGTCTACATCGTACGCTTGTCTCAACTGGATTTTGAAGCTGAAAAAGAAAAGATAGAATGATATAATGTATTCGAATACTGAGTTTATAGAACTAATGTTTTTTTTAGCTGCAAATGGAATTTAGATTGCTTATATTTGAATGCGCCATTTGTACTTCAAATTGTACAATTACAAATTTAAAACTATCTTTAAGTAGCAATTGAATTTTTTTTTGAAATATTCGATGTCTTTTCTACACTTATATGGAAATACATGTAAAAACTAAAATATGGCATGAAATTAGAAGTTTAAAAGAATGCTTATTTTAAGAGATTCCTTTGTTTATTTTAGAACTAATATATTATCAAAGACTAAATAATTGGCTTGCAATCCAAATAACCGATGAAACGTTTTGTTTACATATTTAAGCGATGCATATATTAATAAAAACTGAAAAATTAAACATCTTAGTCCTAAGCAGTGCAATCGTGATGCTCCGATTTCGAGTTTGAAAATACTAATTTTTTGCTGGGAAATATTTTATTAAAAATATGGCTAAATTCTAGAGACGGGTACCGCCAAGTTTGGCGCCAAATTTTAAAGCTAAAGTTGCCAATATGGCAACCCCTCTACGCCTGCAATGTATGGCAACCCTGTGAAGAGAATGGGGTGATGTCGGTGATGTAATTATAAACTAATCACGTATGAATTGACTTTGAATATCAACCAATTAGGTATAAGTGCAGCTTTTCGCGGGGAATTTCTAATTTCTACTGCTCCCCAAGTCTTGTAACGTATTTTTTCTTACTTTCTTCGATTTCTCTTGTGCTGGTAGCTTTTCGTGGGGAATTTCAAGATTTTCTCTTCAATTAATTGACGATTGGATTTATTCCGATTTCTTCTGCTTGTAAAGTACTTTTTTTTCTTACTTTCGTCGATTTTTCTTGTGGTGTAAAATGGCTGGTATGAATGTGACAAATGAGGAATCCCTTAAATTGAGGGGTTTTTTCGATTTAGAACGTTTGGTAGCGAAAGCGTGTGTTGAATGGTGCATGAAAATGGATTTAATTGCTGATGGAAGTGAGGTGAATGCGGGCAGGATATGGTATTAACAGAAAGGAAAGGTTTGTAGAAGAGAAGGGCATTATTGTAAATTAACGAAATTCACATCGTTAAATCGGGTGAGTTAAAAAAATTTGTATTGTTATTTTTGTGCATTTTTTAAAATTTAACATTGTTCAAATTGTGCCATTTTTAATTATTTCTTATATAATTATTCTTATTTTATAATTCTAATATTCTATAATATTCTAAATATAAATATAATATTCTATTAAATATAATTATTCTTATTTTTGTTCTTTTTGTATACTTCATGCCAAATTTTTCTCCTGCCATTGCCCCAAGGACGCTGTAATCTTCAGAAAAAAATCTCTTGAAAATAGTCATAATATTGAGAAATACAATTCTGCAGATTACAGCGGCCGCGGGGCTTGGCGAGAAAAATTTGGCGGGAAATCGCCAAATGGTACCCGTCTCTAGAACTGTACCAAAAATATAAAAGATTAACATGGTAAAAATGTATTGAGATGCAATTAAATTACTTTTATGAAAAAAAAATGACCTCAAAATATCGAAACCCGGCGTAGATATCACAATTCATTCTCTTCTCTATACAAAAATAAAATAGTTGCAGTAAAAATTATTTCTAATATTTCACTGCGTTGACTACTATCGGAGTTTTTAATGAAAAATTAATTTAATACAGAGAGGATGACCACTGCAATATATAAGCACGAAATAAAACCAGTGCCATTATTTCACAAGGGAAACAGTAATGAACTCGAAAGCATTTCATGAATTAGATTGATGCGTCGGTTATACTTGCGTTCCAAAATCTTTTATTCAAAACATGAATTGTCCAATTTTATGAAATATTATCCACAAGTAATTCTGTATAGAAAAGAGCATTTCATTACCAAACTGATACTTTGTCAGTCTAAACTGTCACTAGTTATATTTAACTTTTCTGAATATTCAAATAATATGCATCTAGTAGTTATTTTAAATGCATTTCCATTTGAATTTTTCTTACCGAATATTTATTTCTATTCTCATTATGACTAGCTATCGTAAATAAAGAAAAATATTATCAAAACCGAATTTTATATTGCCAAAATACACTGCAACTATTTAAGGATAAAAATTGAGACTTATGCTAGTTTAATTCTGATATTAATATTTTAAAACATGAAAAAACTGTATAACTTACTTTTAGGATATTTGAGCTGTTATCCAGAGCATATAGGTTCGGTTATTTCAATCAGTGTTATATTCCTTAACACGTAGTCACTTGCAAAATGTCAACAGTTCTTTAAGTCTTTCTATTGTATTAAAATTTTCCAGACCTTTTTCATAAATACTTGCTGGAAACAAATTCGAATGTACACTCCGAGGTAAATGGCGAGTGCACCTAAATTTAACAAACCTGACAAAAATCGGTTGATAAATTTCTAGAATTATCTTAAACTAAGTCATTCAGCTATGACTTGAAAATGCAATAATTGTATTGCCAAATGAGAAAGTGAGGAAAACTTAAGTTCGTCTTTCTTCATCTTCTTCTACAGATATGTAAATGAGAAGTATAAAACATGCGAGAATTGAATATAGAGTGATTGGGCATTTGGATTTGATAGTACATTTATTTGTTTTGTTAAATTAATGTCTTAAAGAGAAAAATTCTATTCATTATTTTAATGCAAAACATTTTATTGCGACTTTTCTTCCTCTAAGACAAAAGATGAAGCTTCCGATTAATGTTCATTTTGAAGCAATTAGAGGATGGTTTAGAATGGACATTGCAAAGATGAACGAAAGCATTTCAGACAGGTACACTTTTTGAACCTCATGAACATTTGCGTCAGGACGATAGATAATTTAATGTGGGTTACGCTTCTATATATGTCAGATCCTCTGTGGATCATTATCAAGAATCATTCGGTTATTCCTTGACTTCGAATCAGACTTATCTACTAGGACAATGTGTTGGTTACTTCGAATCAGAGACTTATCTACTAGGACAATGTGTTGGTTACTTCGAATCAGAGACTTATCTACTAGGACAATGTGTTGGTTACTTCGAATCAGAGACTTATCTACTAGGACAATGTGTTGGCTACTTCGAATCAGAGACTTATCTACTAGGACAATGTGTTGGTTACTTCGAATCAGAGACTTATCTACTAGGACAATGTGTTGGCTACTTCGAATCCAGATGAAGCATTTGGTTAACTGCTGAAAGCTCTTGAGTTATTTTAACAAATTATAAAATTGATATAGAAGAAAATAGAAAGAAGTATTCATGAAGAAACATGAAATTAAAATAATCATATTCCGTGAAATAAATAAAAAATTAATATAAAAGGAACATGCCATTAGTGGAACATATTCAGTTTTACTTTCTCTTGTACAAAGTATAGAGGAAGTATGGTAATCGTCAAAAAAATATAGTAGCTCGGAATTTTGATGAATCTCTGGCCGCGGTGGCCTGGTGGTAAGGCCTTGGCTTCGGAATTGTAGGGTTTCAGGTTCTAGACCCGATTCCACCGAAGAACCGTCATGTAAGCGGATCTGGTGCACGTTAAATGTCCTAGTCAAACGTCCTCCCGCTGGTGTGGCGTGATGTGGAGAAGGGGGTGCCAGCTTAAGTGTCGTTCTCGTCATCTGATCGAGGTTCAAAATTACGAGGTCCGTCACAAAATAGCCCTAGTGTTGCTTTCAAACGGGACGTTAATATAACTAAACTAAACTAAAAACTTTGATGAATCTCCACGTTCAGACCTCGCTGAGTTCAAAAAATTTATTTTTGGATTATATCTGTCTGTGAAAACAATAACTCAAAAACGCTTTGGGCTGGAAGGATAAAATTTGATCTATAGACTTACAACCTAATTTGCAGATTTCTATCAAATTTTGAAGAAAATTATTTACTCTATTAAAAGTGAACTCGATAATTCCAACACTCAAAGAGTTAGGTAGGTTGGTACACAAGTTTAGCATCTAAAAGGTTGGTACACAAATTTAGCATCTAAAAAGTTGAAACACAAATTTAGCATCTAAAAGGTTTGAACACAAGATTAGCATCTAAAAGGTTGGTACACAAATTTAGCATCTAAAAAGTTGGTACACAAATTTAGCATCTAAAAAGTTGGTACACAAATTTAGCATCTAAAAGGTTGGTACACAAGTTTAGCATCTAAAAGGTTGGTACACAAATTTAGCATCTAAAAGGTTGGTACACAAATTTAGCATCTGAAAGGTTGGTACACAAATTTAGCATCTAAAAAGGTGGTACACAAATTTAGCATCTAAAAGGTTGGTACACCAATTTAGCATCTAAAAAGTTGGTACACAAATTTAGCATCTGAAAGGTTGGTACAAAAATTTAGCATCTGAAAGGTTGGTATACAAATTTAGCATCTAAAAGGTTGGTACACAAATTTAGCATCTAAAAGGTTGGTACACAAATTTAGCATCTAAAAGGTTGATACACAAATTTAGCATCTAAAAAGTTGAAACACAAATTTAGCATCTAAAAGGTTTGTACACAAGATTAGCATCTAAAAGGTTGGTACACAAATTTAGCATCTAAAAAGTTGGTACACAAATTTAGCATCTAAAAAGTTGGTACACAAATTTAGCATCTAAAAGGTTGGTACACAAATTTAGCATCTAAAAGGTTGGTACGCAAGTTTAGCATCTAAAAGGTTGGTACACAAATTTAGCATCTAAAACGTTGGTACACAAGTTTAGCATCTAAAGGGTTGGTACACAAATTTAGCATCTAAAAGGTTGGTATACAAATTTAGCATCTAAAAAGTTGGTACACAAATTTAGCATCTAAAATATAGGTTCTTATTAAATTTTGAGCGAAATCTGTCAGAGGGTCGATAACCGTAAAATCAAGTCCTAAAATAAAATTTTATGTAGAACATTAAAAATAATTAATTTTGCAGATTTTAATTTTAAAATTTTCAAAATTCTCTTTGGGAATTCCTTAAAAATAAGTTCTATTTGATTGAATAAAGGTAATTATATTATATATTAAATTATACAATGCTTTAAATTATATCGTTATTACTTAGAAAAAACTTCTGGTTATCAATTTTATACCAGATTGCAGAAAAGAATATGGTAATGTTGTATATTTAGAAGAGGAAAGTATTTCACTGATTTCCTATTTTTTCATATTTTAGAGGATCAATATACAACATAGATTGCAACGGAAATATAATGTTAGTGTTAATTTACAAAAAAGAAAAAACTGACATTATCAGCAGGTAGATACAGTCTGGGTTAGCCCAGATTTGACTTTTTAAAAATCACAAATGTACTCATATAAGCGATAGTATTTCATTGCCTTATTCTTCCTGCAAGCGAAACTGCTTCCGAAATATCAATTTCATCAATTTAATATCTTAGTTTGGATTGCTATACTATGACTATATACCTAGTTAGGATTATTCAAAGATAAATTAAAAAAATTTTTTTAAAAAAAGGTCGATGCAAACAAACGCATTTTTTTAAATAATGAAATCTGAAAATAAAAATGTAAACTTCCTGCTTTTTCTTTACCTCTGAAGGTAAAGTTTTAATACCTCCAAGTGTCACAGAGAATAAATGTGAATCGAAGAAATAATCAAACAAAATTAATTATTGTTTGAGAATGCTATACAGCCATACAAAACAAACTATACAGCCACTGCATATTTTCAAAGTAAAATGTTCTATTCTCCAGAACACTCAATCAGTAAATAAATAATATATCAAAATAATGAATAACCAGTGGCAGTGGTCTCCCTGAAACTTTATCGCATGCTCTTCAATAATGGCTATATCCCCACTCCTCTTCATAATACTGTGGATCTCGGATGAGGCTGCGAATACCTTGGCTGGAATTGGTGAACGATAGTTAAGAAATATAGATCCATGGTGTGAATGTAGCATTTCTGCTAAATCTATCGCAAGAATGTATATTTTGGATGCCTTTTTGTCGACAGATTGACATCAAAATTCGACACGAAATTGCAGTTGTAGTCGCAAAATAACATAACAAATTCCATTCATGATGATGTCGTGTCCGTGTTACCACGGAAAGGGAGCGCAGTAGCTTCTGAGGGTAAAGACCCCTCAGCACACGAGGGCAGAAGTCTGACTTCTAGCTCATGAAACTCACACACATTCGCTTGCACAACCCCTTTTTACAGGGGGCACATTCACACACCTCACAGATAGAACACAGATGAAAAACAACCATGCCCGAACCGGGATTCGAACCTGTGACGCCAAGATCACGAGGAAGATGCGCTACCCCTATGCAAGGACGCCGACAAGAATTTCCATTGATTTAATTCATTTACATACATGTGAAAGTACAGATCGGTATTCGAACAGCCGTTTGATAGATTTAGCTCAAAATTTGAAAAAGATTTATGTTTTGGAAGAGAAACCTGTGTACCAAGTTCATTCTTACTTTGATGTTGCGTTTTGTAATGATCGAATTTATTTGTACTCTTATCAGATTCACTTATTACACAGCTAGCTATCGAGCCAAAATTTGTTTGACTAGATATCTTTGAAAATTATTTCCCAGTAAAATGTTGGTTCTTATTTGATCATTTTCTTTGATCAATTTATTGACAGAAAAAAATATTTAACTTTTCAGAAATATATCGTTGTCTCTGCGAAGTATACTATTATGGCTTCTTTTGTGAATTATGTTAGACAATTTTCTTTGTCCAGATTTGTTAACAATTTCTGTTCATAAAAAAAAATGTCTTCAAGATTTTTTTTTTTTTTTTTTTGCAATTAGTCATTGATGTGAAACATTACAGGCATTGGTAGTAAATAATTGTAAGACAAAACATTATTTTTTCCATTATTTAAATAATTTTGCAGAATCATAAATGTGATTAAGCAAATCTTACTGAAATATAAAAAAAAATTATAGGTATCTGATATATTATTGTGTTGTAACATTCCCCGTTTCCCAGTACTGATAAGACATTTACAGCCAGCTGTGTCGTCGCTGTTACTTACTAAACTCCTCGAGATAGTCAGATGGTGGATCTTTTCACCTGGGTGGTCTCGCATCTGTTCATTAGCGACTACAGTGAAAGGCCACATGTGGGAATTCCTCGACCAAGAGATATTGAGAGTACCTTCAAAGAGAAAGGGGTGTCCAAACATCTGGATGCTAAATGTTTCTCATTGTGAAAGGACTATGATAACTCCGTGTTCCAGAATAGTCAGTTGTGAAAGGTGCCTTACACAAAGAACCTTCCCACGACCGACTGGCCCCGCTGAGAGAGCATATTGCTGAACCACGATTCGCCGAAAGAGAGCTCAAATTACCAGTGTAAATTAAGAGGCGGAGACTGTACTTTTTTTTGGGGGGGGGGAGAGAGAAGAAACGAATTGCAGGCAGACTGTTGGACTATGCCCACGAATTCGGAGTCCGAGAACCAACTAAGTTTCAAGAAATCCCTTTGATTTCGGCTGTTGTGTCTCCTACTACAGGTGCAAATAACTATTTATTTAACGAAGATTAGAACAAGTTGTTCTTTTGTATATATAGGGCTGTAAAACAAAGAATTGTCTGGAAATTCGGCTTTCTTTATTTGATCAGTCTAGATCAAGATATTACAGTGTCATGTTATTTTATCTATCACCCTTGAAAATCTTTATATTTGAATAATTTTATTATTTTTTGAACATTGAATATTTATTTCAAATAATGACCAGTAGCCAATTAAATTTTTTAAACATCTAAAATACTGTTCCATCTTCGTAGAATTTTATATGAAAAGGTCCTGCCATCATAAGAGGACTGTGGAGAGGGGGGGGGGAGGAACAGTAATAATTTCAATTTTCTAATCACTCAGATGTATCGAATCGTTAACTATCCCTTCTTCTGACCATGTTCTAAGTGCTAAAATAGAAATAATATTCTATTTTTAATGTAAAATCAAATGATATGTGGAAAAATAAGAGTTTTCTTTCAATTTCAATAATATTTTTGAAAATTTCTTGCGAATTTGATATTACAAAAAGATGTATCAAAAATTAAGTATTTTGTTTTCAATATATCTATTAGTTAGTTAGTTTATATATTCATCTTTGTATACATATTCATCAAGTCAAACTTCATTGTGCAAATATTCATCAATCTTGTCATCGTATCAAGCTGTTAATCATTTAACTGTTTTATTTTCTTTACTATCTAATAAGATAACACCTTCTATTTGGGAATATTTTCTTATTTTTATTCAAATGGAAACAACACAAAATTCAAATTACGTTACCACGAAATTATATCTACACGGCTGAATTAAAATTGAATATAAGCAATATCATTGGTGATTGATTAAATAAAAATAATTTTAGTTTATTTATTACTAGTCGCCAAATAAAAGTCTAAAACTTTTACTAAAAAATTAAAAAAAATAAATTGAAAAATAAAAAATAAATAAATAAATAAATAAATAATTAAATAAATAAATTAATTAAAAAATTTAAAAAAAACCACAGACAATATATTTCCAAATACGAATTTTTAAATTTTTTTCTCCTGATCTAAAAAAACTATTATTACTCTTTTTATAATTCATTGAATAAGTCTTTATTATCTGCAACTTTTAAATTTAAGCTTTTCCTGTGTCAAAAACCTCCAGGCCACCTCCTTCCTGCCAGTTCCACAGCGTCATTAAATGAAACAACTATTATATATTCCCGCCCCCTTTCCTTCGGCTTGCTGTTTTTCATGACAATTCTACTGAATTATTTATGGTATTTGCTGATTTAATTTTAACGAATATCGTACTACTACATCAAAATTAAATAAATCTAACCAAATTTTTAAATTTTTTTACAAAAAAGAGAATAAAAGAAATTTAATTTTGTGGGAAAATACCACATAAGAGATTATTTTGTCGTAAGGAAAAAGTTTCTCATAGAATAATAAAAGGATAATTTTTTTAGTGAAAGAAAAAGATATGTGCAAACTCTATTAAAATATAGAAAATAATTAATATTAAAATGGGAATATTATGGAATGTCGAACAAGGACATACTCACAATATTCGATGCACATTGCAATGTGCATAGCGAAGAACATGTGTTGGACCTGGACAGCCGAAGCTGACTTGCGGTGCTTGAAACAAATTTCGTACAGAAAATAATAACCTATTACATTTTGATATTTTTACGTTACAAATATTTGTCTAGTAAGGATTCAATGGGTACATGATAATAAATAATTAAAACTAATTTTATAAAGTTAATTTTAAATTATATAAATGGTTATAAATAAATCAAATAACAATAAAAATTGCTTAATAAACTTATTAAATATTATTTGGTATGTGAATCTCTAGAATAAGGTTACAACCTGTGAGTTGTGTCTATTTTCTTACACATTTTGTAGCAAATTCGGCAGCAACATCATGATTCAATTTTTTGGCTAGTTAGGAACTGATAGATAAAGTGATAGAACATAAATTGTTCTTGGCAGTTGCTAGAAATCAAGCAATTTTCTATTGTTTTCATAGTTTTAGAAAGATATTTTTGCTGATGCGATGTTAGTTGGTAAGAACAATATAATTCTCAGAACAGAAAAAAAAAAAAAAATACAATTAAATATGATATTGTTAAATGAGTATTAATTGTGTAATTGATATCCTGGGGGGGGGGCAAAGCATTTCGTCTTAAGAAGTTGCGTTTATGTCTTTGCAACAATTGAACATGCCATCTCTAAATTATCTGTTTTAACCCTTTCTAGAGCCGTGGGAAGTATGCTTCCCACCAAATTCATTAATCTTTGTACGAAATTATGTAGGTTGGCATAAGTTCTGACACATTTTTTTAGTAAGTCAGAAACTTAGATGCTTCAGTTCTTTATCTCAGACAAAATGATGTGTCTTGATTTGTCACTTAATTAATAATAAACAGAATTAATTCACTAATCAAATTAAATTTATCTAGTAAGCTAGATGAATCCCTTTTCTTATTCTAATTTTAAGCCTAAAAATATTTTAACATAATATGACTAGAAAAAAATGGCCCTTTAAGGGGTTAAAGAAAACCTCGTATAAAATTTTGTGCCCTTAAAACAATTTCTAATTTTTTAAAAAAGAAATAAGTAAATTTTCAGCTAAATCTATTCAATATTAATTCGGTAACTATTCAAATGTATTATGCACATTCAGATTTAAAAAATATCCAACTTTTCTTTCTTTGTAAAATCAATCATTGGTGCAGGGATACGTATGGTCGCACCATCCGTACGCCCTTTGATTGACCCTGGATTAGTGAATAGTTGGACTGTTATCAGAAGTCAATTCCGTTCCCCTACCCTAAGTATTCTTCTTTTATTCATTCCAACTGAAGTAAGAGTTGAATAGACACTAGGGGGGAAATCTGGACAAAATTTTCTGGCATACTCTCTAAAGAAGGAGCTATTCCCAATCCCTCTTGAAGAAAATGTGGACCTTCAGTAATTCAAAGAAGCCTTAATGGCATTGGTATATAATCTGTATGCGAAATTTTATCCAGTTTATACTTCATTTTGTAATTATCGATTTAATTTATATCCAAACAACAGACTCTTCTGAACGGAGTTTGCTCAAAATTTGATATAAATTTACGAATTTAGAATAAAGACTGTATACCGAATTTAATTTAACTGCCTTAGAGCGTTTTTGAGTTATTTTCGTAACAGGCAGATAGACAGGTGATAGACAGGTAATTTTAAAAATACATTTTTCGAATTCAGGGTGATCTAAAATGTGGAGATTCGTCAAAATCTTGAGTTCGAATTTTTTGACGATTGCAATACTTTTTTTTGATATTATAGGTTTTTGTAATAAAATTAATAATCAATTAAAGGAAATTAATAATCAAAAATTTCGAAACCGTATTGTTATAAAAACATTCTATTGCTTTTTTTAAAAATCGTTTTTAGATAATTAGTCAGTAAACTGAAAGCTTCATTATTTAAGGTGTATGTACACACTTGAAACTTCGAAAATCGTTCAAAATATCGAATATTTTTTTATTGCTTAATAATGTTCTCTGATCCTTTAGCTTTCAATTGATACCAAGATATTGTCAATATTCGAAATATTTCTTGAGTTATAATTATTTTTCTTGAGGTGCTTTCATTAAAAACTCTAGTTACGGTTTTTTTAAAACTCATTTTATGAAGAATGATATTTTTCCACTATGTTGCTTCACTCAAACAATCATAACTCAACAAGAAATTATCGAAATACAATTATTTATATATCAAAATAATCTGTATGAAATAGCAAATGTTTTGTGTCTCAATCAAAGTTATATTTACAGAATAAAGTTTTAATAACTATTTAAAAGTTAAAATTACAGAAAAAATATCGCTTTTTCTATCCATTGTTGATGAAAAAATTGTTAAAATAAACTATATATTTTTATAACTTGATTGAGACAGACAACATGAAGACTAATATTAGGCATAATTTCCAACTAGAATTGTGTGTATGTACAAATTAGAAATTAAGATATCATGTTTCAAAAAATAGGCTAATTAGCTCATTAAATATTATTTAATTAATTAATAATTAGTGTAATATGGTTTTTTCTCACTGAAATGAGTTTAAACATATATTCACGACCTACTGTGAAAAAACTGGATTTTTAAAGTTAAAATTAAAAAAAAAATCTTCTAGTGTGTATGTACACCTTAATCATTTTGGCATTAATTGGTACGTTTGTTTCAACAGATATATTCAAATTTTTCTGAAAAACTTTTTCAAATGTAGATTTGATTATAATATAATTGATTGTCATGGACTTTTAAATAGATATATAGATATAGAATATTCTTTATATGTGACTTTTAATGCGTGTCTCATCTTACACGCACAATACATGTTTATTTTGAAAAGGATAATGAAAACAGAGTAAAAAAATAAGCACTCTAAAAATAATTTCAACATTTTAAATGCTTGTAATTAAGTTTCGTACGAATATTTAACAAAAAAAGCATTGCATGACACATCTTTAGTGAAAATGTCACCCAGTTGCAGTTTCGCCTATTGTGACAGTCCCGTGACAACCTTATAATTATTTGGTGAACTCTCCAAACCGCCGAATAAAAGACAGCAAACATCGACCCAACCTTGAAGAATGTGAGGCACCTGTTGTTGCCGCGAAAATGAAAACAATCCAATAAAAGAAATTAGATCAAACATAAAGGATTCTACCACTTTTGAAGCCAATCAGCCTAAACTTTGTACATGCTTTGCATTATCGGATTTCTTCTTCTTCTAATGAATTTTTTTTCTCTAGAAACTGAAGAGTGGCGAATGACAGTGGTAATGACTTTTTCTATTGGATATCGATAGATAATGATTGGGTTTTGAAGTTGCACTGTGCTTGCGTCCGTTTTGGGGCAAACCCTCTTCCGCCCCCTCAACCAAACATGCAACGTCAGGGAGACGGAACGAATCAATTTCTAAGTAAACACAAACTTTTCCCAGCCTTTTTTTTGGTTTTGTTGTTATTCTGGTAATTTTCAGGAAGACGCAAAATGGGAGAGAAGTTCTCATTATTCTGACAATTCTTAGTAATGCACGCGAACGCTGTTTCTTGTGGTCGTGATTAAGATCTGAGCATCAGCATTATGAATTTTTGTAAGTACAAACAATATAAACACTTTTTTTTTAAAGAAGCACTAAGATAAGATTTTTTTCAGTTTCATTCTTACAATCAACAACATTCATACATCATTCTAAGTTGTGCTGAAAACACATCATGTAATCACCATTCTATCGTAAACTTTTTTCAGAAGGATAAATATGCATAGATTTTCAGATTTTTCCTATTATGAATTAAAATTATTGAACTAAACCATTTTTTAGTTGCTTGGTGACAGAGTCTCAGATTTTCGATTGGAGAATAGCTGTTTTAAGATCTGATTATACTAATTTCCTGCTTATTTGGATATGATGCACGTTAAAGCTATCTCTTTTAAATGTTAAGACATTCTCATATTTGTTGAGTGTTCAAATTGTAATGCTATTTTCTTCAACTAATAGTAATGCTGGAGATTAAGAAAATACGAGTTCAAACACTGCATTTTGTTTTTAAGTCTATTTTTCGGGAAGTTACATTAATTTTTATATTTGCATTTACATTCGTCTTTATTCTATTTTACATGCTTAGATATTATTTTCTCAAATTCTAATCTTTGATAGAATTTTCTTCCGAAAAACCTCATAAATTAAAATCTAATGCATACTTTTCATTTTAATTTGGTATAATAATTTCTCAATATGCTCTGCAGTTCCTGAACTAGAGAAGTAATTTAATCATTTAAGAATATTCGCAATGTGAAAAAAAGGAAAATCTCATGTTATAAACCCCAATATTTAAAGAATAGATAGAATAACCGTTTATTTTTTTCATTCAGGATAATATATTTTAATATTCTTAATAATATATTTAATATATTAATATAATATATTTTTCAGCTATCTGAAAAAATTTTAACAAATCGTTTCATAAACTTCTAATCTAGTATATTTTTGCTTTATATCTCTTTTTAGCCAAAAAAGCCCATTTTTATAATTTTTTATAAAACACTTTAACCATTTAACTGATATACTTTGTCTTCATAGATGTTTTTTCGATCTTTTATTAAATATTAAACTATTTTAGAATATTTTTCAAAAAATTAATCCTGGACCTATTCACATACTTTAATAGCTTTCTCGAGAGAAAAGCAGCAGCACTGTGAAACAAATCACTGTAAACTCAGATACTCTATTATTAAAAATTTTCAATTACAAAAATTAGTTTTAGAAATTCGAATATTAATTCAATTCAAATTTCTAACTGAAACTAAGACGTTCCTCTATGATTAATGTCGTTTAGTAGAATGATATGAGTATGAAATTTTGAATAATTCTTTGGTACACTTTTATAATTGTTTGTTAAAACAGATTTTCAGAAAATTTAGTTTTGATTTTGATAAAAATACTTGTTATCAACATTTTTGACATAATTGTTTTATTTTAATCTATTTTATGCAAAAATTCAAATAAGTATTTGCAAACATTTTTCAAAAATTCCACTTGGATGCTGTCACTTTATTTTAAATTTTAATATTTTACTTTACCTTAACTTCTGTAGATCCTATTAAGCATTTGATTCCAGTTAATAAATTTTATAAACAATTTCTTTCTTATAATGCATAATTGCTATATTCTTTAGTAAAACTAAATCATATTATATCATCTGCACATTATATTTTGTGCACAAAATCGTCGGCTGATTAGCTGAAATCATTCATTGCTTTTTTTAAAAATAATTTTTAGAGAACTTAGAATGAAAGGATTATAAATCTTTTTCAGATTATTCCAGAATGATGTTCGATAATTCTTAATTTTTATTGGGTTTGTGACAGAAACCGAAGATGTAATTCTGAAGATGCATCGCTTGTTCAATTCCTGGACGATTTTTTTCATTCTGTTTTATATATGTGTTGCCACAGGAACTACAAAAATTCGTGAGTGGATTTTACTCCATAAAATGTTAAAAAAATTATTTAAATATATTAAAAAAATATTTTTTTAAGATGTCGAAAATAAATTTCAATTATTGTGATTAAATTGAAGTTATTTTATTATTATTAAAGAAAGCTCAATTAATCTGATTGCATAAAATATTTTTCGCAATTTTTTTTTTCCTTTGCACAAGTGAAATATTTAGTAAATTTGTTTTGATTCTATTAAAATTCTTTTTTCGAGACGGTTATAAAAGTTTTTACTTTTAAATAAAACAAGACAGCTCATTTATGAAACAGCATAAACTCACATTTAGATTGCTAATAATAGCTATTTTATTACTATATAGTTAGTAATAAAAGCTATCACATTTAGATTGCTTTTATTACTAACTTAATATTTAAAATCTTCCGAATCGAGATTATTTAACATATAAACAAGAAAACAATTGGTAAGAATATTTTGAATTCGTCTACAATTTGAATTACGTTTTACTTTTACTTTTATTTTATTTCTTCTTTGAAAAAAATTAATTTCATTCTTAGTTGATTATTCCTTTAATACACTAATATCATCTTTTACTATTGTTACAAATATTCAGGGTATTCGTAAAGCCCATTCACAATAAGAAAAAAGCTTAATTTTATAAATATGGGATTCAGAGGATCAGCAAAAAGGACTAGAAAGAAGAAATGCATTATTTATTGTCATTGTAACTTTATAACCATTATAAATGAATAATCTACTATTAATACTTAATATGCTATTAATAACAAACCTTGTTGAACCAAATTGTGATTTATAAAAGCACAGTCAAGTAAAATTTGCCTTTGCGCTAATTATTTAATTCACTTTTTTCATAATTGTAAAGATGGTATTTTGTAATCGAGTTTCCATCCGCTTCTTGATCTGCTAGAGAATCCAAATTTTATGTATTTATATATTCTCAATGACAATACTCTATTTGCATATTTTTAGATTTTTATAAATTAATCGATTAAATTTAATTAAAATTTGATTCTAAAGCAGTGAAGATACCTTGTAGAAAATATAAGAAGAAGATCCCAATATTCCATAATATTTATAATATTCCCTAAAAATGGAAAGCGAAATAATAGAAAATAATTAAAATAAGAAAATTCTGCTTCTTTTTATAATAATAAAAAAAGTGTTCCTAAGTCTTTAGTCAGGGCTTACTGTAAAATTGAATTTGTATGAACCTAAATATGGGGACCGATTCATAATATGAATAATATTTCAAATACTTATAGAGGACATATTTTTACGACGAGAGGCTTTTACAATTTTATTGTACGTTAATTAATTTTTGGAATAAAGAACAGTCTTTGGATACTTTTTTGACACACTGTATCTTTGAGCCGGAAGATTAACATTATAGACCAGTCACACCATGGCTTTCCCAGCAATAAAAAAGGTTGCGTGCCTGCAATATCGAACTAGAATTGAATGATACCAGTTCTGACTAATCAATTATATGATACTCTTCACTTGTATACTGTTGACGATTCATTTGCGTTTATACTGTAATGAAAAAAAGCTTCAGTACTTTTTGCATATAGTAATTTTAACACGACGTAATTCATTTTCATGTCTTTAAACGGATTTGTTTCCAATATAGTTATTCTCTTTGCTCCTTGTGAAGAATCTGTGACTAACATCCTCCACTTGGTCCGAAGATCTGTTGGAAAAAACTTAATACGCACCAAAAACGTCACAGATGATGACCATCCACATGAGTTCTTCAAGAACAAGAATGCAAGATCTTCGAGACATGATCTCAGCGACGGTGAGTGACAATTTTTATTTGTAGCAAAAAATAGTTTCAAGTTAATCAAAGTAAAAAAAAAATGTATAGTCACTGAGATCGATATAAATCTTATTTCAATTTAATTTCTTAACTCTATATGAAATACATAATTTTATGGGATTTATAACTATACAGTTAAGGAAATTCTCTACAGTCTGTACAATTCAGTTAAAATCAATGGGTTCACTCTAAAGGGTGTATGATGACTCAATCAGAAGTCTCAACAACAAATAAATGCATTTATTAACACGAATGCACAGACGACAAAACATAGCCGAGACGCACACAAGCAATACATAACAACACTTACAACAAGAGCAGTTCAACATATAAAGCTTCCAGACAGAACTCAACAGAAAGAGAGAATCCATGAAGCTATTTACTAAGGTCTCTTCAAATGCTTGCTATTTTCCACTTTTTCTTTGTTTCAACTGTATACCCATTTACTGACTCATTACTATTTGACTGGCTACTTAATACACCACTTGATGCTGCTTCAATACTAGTCTCCAAGATTCGGCGCACGGTTCAATTCTCAATTCACTAATCGCTTCACTTAACACTTGCGCTTCGCTGGACTGTTCCAACTAATTCGTCGCTGCCTAACTACCTGACTTCAGTTTGGATTTTTGGCCTTCTATAGCTTCCAGAGCACGGTAAAGAAGGTTCTCGAACAAGTAAGCATAATTCGTCTCCGGTTGGTCCTATCGCCAAAATTCCTGAAGATTTCAGTGTCATTCCTTTTATCACCAAATTCGTTGCCAAATCCGGAGTCATTGTTCAGGCATCCGATCAGCATCCAATAGAGCTATCTGTAAAGCTACCTTTTCTACGATGGAACTAATTGTGCTGGGAAGCAATATTACAGATTAATACTACAGTATTACTGTTATCATTAATTACTTATCGTAATACACTATTACTGTTAAGCATTATTTACGCTTAACATTTGAATGCATATATTTGCTAGACATACGATAAGATGTTTAATTGTAATGACTATATAATAGATGTGAAATTTCTTCATTAAAAATGCTATTAAGATTAAACGACTAGCGAGAACATAGCAAGAGAATGAAGAAATTTGTTTCCAATAATTAAATAAGAAATAGATAAATTTTAACATCAAAGTTTAGAAATTCAAATTAAAATTGATGTCAGAGTGTAAATAAATTGCTTTCGAAATTACTTTAAATAATATCTGCTGCAAAGTGTTACAAAATCTAAATCTTTACAATGGCTTATTCAGTTTAAAATAGTTGCCTGTTGTAATAATGTCTCCTTTGTGTCAATAGATTAACATCCCGTTTTCAAATAACACAAGAGCTAGTTTAGATTGGACATCTCATCTTGAATTACGATCAAATGAAATAGGCAATACTAGAGCCATGGACCTCTTTTCAAATTTTCACACATACACCAAATAATTTTTAACTCCCGATGGAATTAAAAAGTGCAACTTGTGAATTTTTGGATAAAGGCGGATCTTGAATCTAATACCATCCCGATTTCGATCTGAAGTAATCATGGAACAATTAGTACATTAATTCGAAAACTATAAAAAAAATCCATGAGATCACAGTGGTATCAGGGTAAAATATCGGATTTGAGACTCAAACCAAAAGGGTTTGAGATTCTATTTCATGAAAAATTCATTGTTTATATGGACTTGGAGAAGTTAATTCTGTTCAGAGTCAAATCTCCTCCTATTGATATAATGCTGAAATTTATATAGGAGTTGACAAGCTCAAATTATGACTGGCTCAAGCTCCGATCACGTCATCTGACTATAGCTCAAATTTATAAGTTCCAGGTCAAAATAAATCTCTCATTATTTGGAACATTGATTTAGCTAAACTAAACCTTAGAAAACTAGATACGTGTGATTGATAATCTTATGGGTTCAGAAAAACCTTAACAGCAACAAAACTTACGTAGTTCTATTTTAGATATTTTATATGCATTGTAGTACTTTTAACACTTTCAGAGGCGTATAGTGAAACAAATGAACTAATCATTTTCAGTTTTGAAATTGTCTTTAGATACAAAACAATATATATTTCAAATTCAATAAATGATTTAAAGATATAGTACTATATTCAATAATAAATAGCATATAATACTCTCATTTGTTTCTCTCTGTAATTTTATCTGTTATTATATCCTTTTATGTTTGAAACGAGATTAATGTGACAAATTTAAGCAAGAATTTTTTAAAATCTTTAGATAATTTAACAGAAAACTTAGTGAGAAGATTTAAATTCTTCTGTAAAGCCTTCCGACTTGCAAGTTATGTGTTCCTTTCTACAACATGCAAGTGTTTCGGTAATTCCAAATAAATGAATTCTATGATTGCTATAATCTGCAAAAAACTTAACCTGATGAAGATGATATCGCTAATGATTAAATTATCCATCATTATCTTTTCTCATTAGTCATATTACCACAAAGCATAAAATTGTAATCGTTTACTTCAGCTTGTCATTGGGTATCGGAAGGCACAGTCGCAGTCCTGGCTGTATCAACACTGAAGACACCGTGGGAAGGGATAGACACCAATGCCCACGAATTTAAACTGCCCCATCTTGTGACAACCGATACCTGCAGCACCTCCTGCTCCCTTTCACCTCTTGTGACACCTCAGCATTTGGAATTGGCCATCTTCGAGTATTTAAAGAACGAATATCTTCATGATGTAATCATGCTTCATGATGATATAAGGCATGGTAAGATATCCGATATATCCGAACAGTTACAGAAATTCAAGATCCGTTTTACTAATAATTTTAGCAGGATAGTATCTGCAGATTTTCTGTATATAGTTGGTAATACCATTAGGAACCTTGTAGATAGTTGGATAATATCTGTAGTTTTTTTAATATTATCTGTAGGTAGTGGATATTAATGGATAGTTGGATAATATCTATAGATTTTCTGTATATAGTTGGTAATACCGATAGGATCTCTGTAGATAGCTGAATAATATCTGTAGATATTTGAATATTATCTGTAGTTTTCTATAGGTAATAGGATATTATTTGTAGATTTTCTGTAGATAATTGTATATTATACGTAGGTAGTTGAATATTATCTATAAATTTTCTATAAATAGTTGAATGCTATCTGTAGTTTTTCTATACATAATAGGATATTATCTGTAGATTTTCTGTAGATAATTGTATATTATACGTAGGTAGTTGAATATTATCTATAAATTTTCTATAAATAGTTGGATGCTATCTGTATATTTTCTGTAGATAATTGTATATTATACGTAGGTAGTTGAATATTATCTATAAATTTTCTATAAATAGTTGGATGCTATCTGTATATTTTCTGTAGATAGTTGGATACTATCTATAGAACAACATGTGATATTTGCAGAGAAAAGGTTTTTAAAAATCTTATACTGGCCAAATCATTGAACCTATAGTTATACAAACTAGTATGTAGTAGTTACTGGGTATTAGGTACTTACTAAAAAGGATTTCTGAATTTCAGTTAGATTCTTAGTTAATTTAAAATTAATCGAAAGTTTGGCATTTTTCTGTGCATTGAGCATATAATAGCAAAAATTCCATTTTTATATTACTTAGAAATTCAGAAAATTAGTTTTATAGTGGTATCAATTTTCTTCCTGCGCAATCTTTCTTTTTTAAATTAAAGTCTATACAAAAAGAAATATTATCAAACGTCAACGGATATTTCACAAAGAATGTTGTTTCTAATGAAGTTATGTAATTCATAGAATTACTAGTTTTTATTGATAACTTTTAATGTTACTATATATTTACGACTAAAGTGTACTACATGTAGTATTTTTTTAAAATAATTTCTAAGTCATTCTGCAAATGTGCATGATATTTTTTTGCTACAAGTTTTGTTAGTTAACCTGAGCCTCGGACCTAAGACCTCGGATAATGTACACAAAAAGAAAATTTATCTTAATGTTTTGCATGACCAAGTAGTGAAATTTTAGATATGACAGCCAATTGCTTCCTCTTCAGAAAAGAAACATTTTGATGATCTAAGAACTATCATATATTCGAACCTGTACCTTTGAGTTACAAAATAACTTTTTTTTTTCGTAATTAGAAAGTAGTCTTCCTGTACGTGAGTAGACATACGTTTACCGTGAGCAATCAGTAGGTTCATTTGTGTACTCCTGAGAATTATTCTTTGTCGTTGTATTTCAATAAACTGCATTTGAGTTGTGAAATGTAACATTTTTTTTTTTTATTTGGGTGCTCATATTCTTCAGAAAGTATTACATCTGAAAAATATGAATTACCTTTTACTGACGAATGTAAGTTTTCTGAATGTTGATTTTTATTTTCATTGTTTGCAAGTCTGCAGTTTTAGTGAATTTATGAGTTTAAGACAACACTTCACATGGAAACAAAAACGGTATATTATTTTAATGAGAGTTATTTTATGACAACAAATGTTATTTAAAAAAACTCTTATTGTGAGATAAGAGGTTTCGGAATATAATGCTTGTTTTCGGATACTTTTTTGAATGGCTGTACAGTATGGTGTGCAATCAACAAAGTACATTTTTTTTTGGAGGCGGTGACCCTGAGGTATGGTGATTCGGTACCTAATGGCCCCAAGTTCGAGACCCGATTCCACTGAAGAACAGATGGTATCAATCTGGGGCACATTAAATCCATTGGTGCCAAATATCCTCCCACTAGTGTGGTGCGGAAGCTTGGAGAGGGGTGTGTATCCAATCAGGTGTCATCCTCATCATCTGACCGTGGTTCAAAATTACGAGATCCGTCCCAAAATAACCCTAGTGTTGCTTTAAAGCGGGACGTTAATATAGCTAATCTAATTTTCTTTTCTTTTTTTACGAATAGATGGAGAACTGCTATCCTATCTCCTGAATTCTAATGGTGTTCGTATAAGTCACATTCAGGCTGAGGAAGGCCCGAGTTTCTTCAAAACAGTGGAGCGTTATTTCGACACTTGGAACATGGCCGACTTAACGGACGAAGGGAGGCTCATGGTGTCGCTAGGCAATGGAAATACAGCCGACCAGTTGCTGATGAATGTAAGTTTTCAGAAATTCGATTTTTATTTTCATTATTGGGAAGTAATAGAAATGCTCGATGAAAAGAAAATAATAGGGAACTCGATGAAAATAATAGGAATACGCGATGAAAAGAAAATAATAGGGTACTCTATGAAAGTAATCGAGAATTCAGATGAGTTTCACGGATGCGCAATGTTTTTAGTGATTCAAGTGACAGAAAGGCATTAGAAGTGATGCCGGAAATCCTCCAAGATCAAGCAAACCACAAGCGAAAGAATAACCTTTCCACCAGCGTATTGTGACTCTATGTATAGCATTTTGTAATATTGTAATATTACAAAACACTATACATAGACACTATAAATAATTTGAAATATTTGTAAACGAACCAGTTTATAACAGTACTAAGCGGACAGCTGAGCGCTCCGCCTGCGGATCTGTTTCAAAATTTCCCTTCAACAGATTTCGCCCAAAATTTGATAGAAAGTAATGAATCTATTGTGAGAACCACACACCAATTTTATTTCTCAAACCCAAGGCATTTCCGAATTATCGTGTTTAGAGACAAAGGGGAAACAAAATAAACAACAACAGCAACATTCAAAAGCCAATAGAATTTTTTTAAAAAAATGAGTATATATATATACTTTCCGATATACGATAGCCTTTTATATATGCAAACTCAATATGTTAAAAAATCCTTTTTTGAGTATTTCCTAATTCTTGAAACTTTGTCTTCACAGCTTGTGGCCAGCAGTATGCACAATAAACGTACCAAAATCCTCGTCGTTGGTGGAGTTCGGACATGGCAAGATAGGCTACTACAAGTGACCGCCTACGAGGTCGACCTTTTGGTTATCAGTAGAGAATCCGTACCAGCATCTGATTGCCCTCTAGCGATTGAGGTGAATCGCTTTTATGTATGATATAAATGTAGGATTTTATGTATGATATAAATGTAGGATGTTATGTTTTATGTAGGATTTTATGTATGATATAAATGTAGGATGTTATGTTTTATGTATGATATAAATGTAGGATGTTATGTTTTATGTAGGATTTTATGTATGATATATTGTTTATACGTTTTACGACCATTAAAAAGTTGTACGGAACTTGAGATCTAAAAAATTAACACAAAGACAATAAATGTTATTAAAAAAATTTTTGAAGGAAAAAAATGTTTCTACCTTTTTGATACCTTTTGTACAGGATGCATATATATATAACGAACGTATAATAATTAACGGATAATTCAATCTTAAGATTTCGATTAGTGTAATAATGAAAAAAAAATCTTAATAAGTTACAATCGAAACAGCATAATGAAACATGTTTTTTGACACATAAATTCTTTGTCCTTGTCCCCCCGTTATCGAGGTAGTAAGGTTTTAAAATCTGGTGACATTTCATGAAAAGTCGTCAAATTTAGCGAGAAACGAACTTCAAGCGAAGTTCTTCGAACTCGTGAGTCACTTTATCCCGTCCATGACAAGATTTACGTATATGTGCTTTGGAACGCAGTACTTTGTTATAAGTTATGGATTTCACAGCATCTCTCACTTGGGTACAGAAATTTAATAATCTTTACTACATTGTGTCTCGAAAAATCACGAGCGTTGTCGGGAGGATTACTAACAAGAAAATAACAAACTTAAACAAATATAACATTAAACATTATTATTTTACAGGACCTGTCAAATATACAGCACAGCTATTTATGCAAATAATTAATTTTTTAAAATATTTTAATTTAGTGAATAAATATACTTATATTTATTGATAATTAAATATAAACATGCATTGTAAAATATTATATAACAGATCAAATTAGAATTTCTTTTCAAATTTATTTATTTGGCAATTTGACTTAACACAATTTTTAATCGATTTCCTGTTACCTGCCTTGGCCTAAGCTGTTGTCTAATTTGCTTGTTTGGAAATTCGTCACTACTCTGGCCAATATCAGTCTACATACAGCTTCAAAATGGGTCATGGATCTAAACAAACCATGATAAACAAGGAATTTTAATAAATGAGATAAGAGTTTCCAATTACAAGCTATTTTTGTATAATTCTTTTTTGTTCTTTCCTCTCATAGGTTCTTCCAACGGGAGTTCATGGCCATGAACATAAAGAATGTCAAGTTCTGTCGCCACAGGAACAAAATTTAGGACACGCAATTTTAAGGAATATCCGAGTAAGTATACTAATGCTAATTTACTTGGCTTGATTACAGATGAAACTTCAGACACAGCGAACTTCTTTCCTTTGGACTCTATTTAATATGTTGATATGAAAAGGCATACTTCTTTCCAAAATACTTTCCAGAACACTCTAATTAACCCGTTTAACGGTTTTGCCTAATTTACAGATGACGAATGTAATTCGCCAATAAAACATTTATTTAACTTTATTCTTCTGAATAATAACACATTTAATAAAACATTATTCTTTAGTAAACCTTTTTCCCAGGCATCACCAAATTAAAACTCTTCCAAATGCAAAAATCCTTTAAAAAAATCCGTACCCAAAAGGTTAATTACTTATAATGTTAAGTTTTGCACATTATACCGGAGGTTATATTTATGTTTGAAAATGTCGGTGTTTGTCTGCCGTTAACCAACAGGAGTGATCTTCCCAAAACTTTCTCGCGTACTCTCTAATGAACTTGTAATGCCAGAGAACGCCTTGCATGGCACTGGCGTACAATAGTTACGAAATGTTAACATTTGGCTTGAATTTTGCAATATTATTGTATCTATCGTGTCATCCTTGGCGAGTTTTTTGGTGATTAATCTTTGACATGAGGTTAATAGTAACCGAAAATTGAATTTGTGGATACATTATTTTACACGTGACTTTTCCCAATCAACTGAAACAAAAAATTTTATACCAAACTGCATTTTTCTAGCCATAAAATCCTATACATAATTTGATATAATATTTAATCCATTGCAAATATATACTATAGAGTTAAAATGTTTTTGAAAGTGCTGACGGTCCAGATAAACAATCCTTTCTTGGTTTTGTTTCATACTTTGAAAGATGTCTACACTATAGATGTAAATTTTGTGCACCGAATCTTAAACGTCTAGTTCTCTCCCTTTTGTAATTATCGTGTTAAATTCGAAAAACCGGACAAGCAGACTTTCTCAGAACAGATTTTACTCAAAATTTGATAGATTTGGAAATTTGGTGTATAAACCGTATATTAAATTTCAACCCTCTAGTTTAAAGCGCTTTTGAGTTATTTTTGCCACAGAAATAGAGACAGTTTCCAAAAAATATGTAGCTGATTGGGATGAACGAGGATAGAACCTGGGACCTTGTGGCTCGCTGCCCAGTAACATGACCACAATACAAAAGCAATTGCTCGTGTAGCGTCGGCTGGCTTATAAGCTTTTAACCACAAATATGTTTTTCCAACTCAGGCAGATCTAAAACGTGAGATTCGTCAAAATCTCGAGTTCCAGTTTTCTGACGATTTCTATATTTTATATACGTTTTATTTTCTCGTATACGTATACTGGAAAGTAAAAACGTATTTAAAATATCTATAGGTCTAATAAAGATCAAATTAGATATGCTTCCACAACATACTAAAAGAAATTCACTCTAACGAGGATTTTTAACTACTTAATCGACGTACCTACGGCATCGAATGATCACTCGTCATGCTTAGAAACTGAAATTAAATCATTCAAAGACATTATAATTGATACATAAATTACAAATTATCCACAAATATTCATGGATTATCCAGCGAATCAGCAAACTACCACATTCCTAAAAACAGAAAGAAGCACCTAATTAAATAATAAAGAAATAAAAAAACAGTCGCATTTAATGTAATTGGGACCATTGACAACATAACTGCTTTTTTAGTTGTTCTGTATTAATGCATACACTTACTATCCACGTAAACTGAGAATTCATAGTATTATAATCGTATTTCTCTAGATAATTTCTAAATTGTTAGAGATAGCCATATATTTCCAATTGGAACCGGTGGAAGTGGTCTCCCAGATACTTTCTCGTATACTCCCTAGTAAAAGTCATACCCCACCCCCCTTCTCGTAAAATTATGGACCGCAAATGCCTTGCGAGGCAATTTTGGACAATATTTGTAAAATTTGATATGAACTACACTCGCAGTTACAGTTTACATTAAAAAAAATCAAAGATTTTTATTGATGTAAGTCTTTGGTTTCTTTTTTCAATTATCGTGCTTACATGTTGCTGAATGTACAGACCGACAGATGGCTAATCCCTGGTTGGATTTGACTTAAACTCTTATATATGTCTACACCATAGATGTTAAATATATGCACCAAATTTCATCTATCTAACTTGTTTCATTATATGGTTATCTTGTTAACTTATATTAGAACAGTCGAACAAACAGACTTTCTCTGAATAGATTTTGCTCCAAATTTGATAGAAATCTACACATTCGATGTAAAGTTCGTATATCGAATTTTATCGCTATAGCAATATTTGTCACAGATATAAAGACATTTTTCCCAAAAAAAATGTGTTTTTCGATTTCAGGGACGTTTGAAAAGTGAAGATTCGTCAAAATCTCGAATTAGAATTTTTCGACAATTACAGTATTTTCTCTATATGTCGTAAATGAAAAATTTAAGGTGTATGTACACACTTGAAACTTCGAAAATCGTTCAAAATATTGAATATTTTTTATTGCTTAATATTGTTCTCTGATCCTTTACCTTTAAAACAATACCAAGATGTTGTCAATATTCGAAATATTTCTCGAGTTATAATTATTTTTCTTGAGGTGCTTTCATTAAAAACTCTAGTTACGGTTTTTTTTAAAACTCATTTTATGAAGAATGATATTTTTCCACTATGTTGCTTCATTCAAACAATCATAACTCAACAAGAAATTAACCAAATACAATTATTTATATATAAAAATAATCTGTATGAAATATCGGATGTTTTGAGCCTCAATCAAAGTTATATTTGTAGAAATAAATTTTTAATAGCTATTTAAAAGTTAAAATGACAGAAAAAATTTCGCTTTTTCTATTCATTGTTGATGAAAAAATGTTTAAAAAAAACTATATATTTTTTTAACTTGATTGAGGCAGACAACATGAAGACTAATATTAGACATCATTTCCAACTTGAATTGCGTGTCTGTACAAATTAGAATTGAAGATATCATGTTTCAAAAAATAGGCTAATTAGCTCATTAAATATTATTTAATTAATTAATAATTAGTTAGTGTAATATGGTTTTTTCTCACTGAAATGAGTTTAAACATATACTAATGACCTACTGTGAAAAAACTGGATTTTTAAAGTTAAAATTTTAAAAAAAATATTGTAGTGTGTACGTACACCTTAAGATGTTTTAAATGACTTAAAGAAGTATATTTTATATCGTTTGAATCATTAAATGTAAAGAAAAGGAGGGTAATGTGGATTACCTTGTACTTTTAGCATTGACTGGTAGATAGCATCTCATTAGAGTGCCTTAAATATAGATCTAACATTAATCCGCATAAAAATATTCAGCCCGCTTTGAGAAAATAGCTGATTAATGCACTTCTTGCATCATTCCCAAGTTCATTTTCCTAACTTATGAAATGTAAGCAATTGCTGCGAATACTTTTGGACGCTCCTTATAATGCTACAGTCAGGAATAAAATTTTGAATCTAGATTTATTATTAGTTTGCTACATTTAGATAAGATTAATCTGGCTACTCTGAAAGCTGGATGGGGAGAGGGGGGAGGTTCAAAGTAAGTGGTCTGAGAATGCTAGAAAGATCTGAGATCTAGAATATTCGAATGATATTATAGTGTGCTTAGAAATGCACTGCAAAAAATAACAAATTCCTTATGAAATACTTTATTTTATTGAAACTTTATTTTAGAACGCTTTCATTCACTTGATAGAGTTGAAGGATATGACAAAGAGCTTTCAATCTTATTGCAGAATATTTATAGTCAAAGTCATCGAGAACTAATTTATACATCCATTGTGTTTTTGTTTCTATAAATTAATTTTAATCTAGTCGACTCAGCAAAAATTGCTTATCTTACTGTAATGGCTTTTTCATATTTATATGAGTGCACGGATTCATTTACAATGTCAGTTAATCTCGATTATAAATTTCTCAGGAGAGTTTGATGCGGCGCCACTGCTGTTCTCCCCTTGATGAGTACACTTTCTGGAAGAGTTTTCCGGCTGAAAATGGAACTCAAAGATTACGTCCTGTCGCCGTGTGGGCCAACGACACCGGACTGTTGCGAATGGAAACTCTCGATTTAGAAACCATTACAATAAGAATTGCTGTTGTTCAGGTAAACTCGATATTACTTCTCATAAACTGGTAATGGTGTTTTAACTTTCGTGAATTTTAATTAGCGGAGACGAAACAGTGTCAAAATAGCTCAAGAAAAGTCTTCAAATTACATACGTTTAAGAATGCGTCGAAATGGGAAAGATGATAAATGAAGTCTAATAAACTTCATAATAGACAGCGATTCTTTATTTTGTGAATATTCCGGTAAACACGAAGCACTTCTAACAAAAATTCAACAAAGACATACATAAAGAGCAGCACTTGTAGAAATTAACAACGAAGAAGATAGAAAATAGCTATTATATATAATATAATGTAATAAATATAACAGTAATAGCTCTCAACATTTACAACTCACTCTGTGGTTAAAACACCAGAGAAATAAATCAGCCCTTTCGAGCACTTTAATTTTTATAAGTTTTCGAAAGGAGGTGATGTTCAATAAAATTCTCCGGAAGAATCACCAGATCTTGGTTCCCAATAGAGATAGGATCACAATTCTTGCGTTTTCCAAAATCCTCGATTTTGAGCCAAAATCTGAAATCCTTGACCTTAGGATCTTTTAAGAATTTTTGCAAATATTTCTTTTCAACTTTAAAATTAACATCACTAGGAAACGGAGTTATAGATTCGTAGTAATATGCATTGTTTTATCAAGGATATGCATTGTTTTATCAAGACAAGGTTACCGCTCATGTCATATCTCTTTTTCTTCAAGTGACTAACAAAGCATATCTAACAAGTCATAAATCATATTATTCGTGTACAACTTGCTTAAAATTAGTAAAAACTGGAATCATTTCACCATTTTATCAAAGATTCTTTTATGCAGAATGTTTTGGGAGAGTATTCTTTTTAATATTAACAACACTCTTAAGACTGTTTAAACGAAAATATCGCCAAACATGTATATATGTAGTCCCATTATTTAAATGCAAATTGGCGAGCGCCATATTGTATCAGTGCATGATGTTCGAAATCTGTGTAGGAAAAGATTAACTTTTGGCATTCGGATAGCTTCTCCCGGGTTCAAGACGAAGCATTATATGGATGTTTTTATTTTTTATTTATTAGAAGGTGTAGATGAATTTTTTGAGAAATTTCATCTTTAAACAATTATATACATTTATTTTCGGACCAATAAACAAATCCTTGAATTAGGTGAACAATTATGCATCAAATTACTTTTCCGTGTGCAAATGATCAATACTGGAGGCCATGTGCAGCTACAATCTACAAAGCACCTGTTACTATTTCATCTCATTTTCTCCTCATGTAGTTTTCACAACAAAATCTACTTTTTTATCGATCCCCTATATCTACCCCTGTATTTTGGCCGGATATTTCGGAAGCTTCTTATATAACAAAATGTAACTGCAACTTACAGATCTTTGATTTGTCACCAAGTTCGGAGCAAAAAAAAAGTCAACAAATATTGTTTAGTGTACTATCAAAAAGGTACCAAATTTTTTATATGAAACATTAAGTTTTGGTTTGATAGAGTTTTTCACGATATAATATTTTTTTTAATTATTCTTCTGCTTTTATAAAAATAGAGCACCATTTGTACAGAATTTTACAAAAAAGCATTTAATGAATGTCAATTAAAGCAACCAAATAGCAGTTTGAAATAATATAAATAGATATTTACAAGCATTTGTCCGATCTGATTTTCTTTCCAGTATCGACCTTACATTGTGTATAATGTCATAAACGGAGAGATTATCCTGGATGATTGTGTTCTCAAGGATATCCTGGGATTCATTAGCGAAAGATTAAATTTTAAGTGAGTATTTTTACCTCAATCATTTCTCGTATGGAAAGTAAATAAAGAGAAAGTACATTAATATTTACGAAAGATGGATAATAAAATTTAATATATCAAGTCAAATGGAGCTATAAAAATCATTAAAATAAAACACTTTTTGCAAAAAAGACACAGAACAAAAAATATTGTGCATATATCATAGAATCCGATAAAGTGAGAGAAATGTTCTCTAGCACGAAAAGAGAATACATGTTTTAATTGGGAAAAATAGAATTATATGCATTTATGAAGGTTAACTGTCTATATGCATACCGGAGGCTGCAAAATAATTAATGCAATATTTGAATATGTTGAATTGATGAATTCCATACAACATTTTAATCAATACCTCTGAGGTTTTAGAATATACTTAGATGGCGAATGACATGCAATTCGCCGTCAGAGGATACCCTGTACGTGCTTAATTGGATATGAATTAAGGACAGGTCAATGAAGAGAAAATCTGACCACTAACAAAGGAATGATCATTTACGAATACAAAATCTTTAGCAATTGTACCACTTAACAGGAAATAATATTATTGCACAGCGATATCCCGATAAATATGACCTTTCATGGTCTCAAGCAGAAGATCGAGAATCCAGGATAATGCCACTCCATACACGCAATCCAGCATCCGTCTAATGATGGAGATCAATGATGTTGGTGACTGGTTGCTCACCATCTTAATGCATATCGTGAGACATATTGGTGAGAAAATTTTGGAAGGAAACGCATTTGATGAACTTGCGATCATTTATATTATTGACAATTTTATATTCATAAGTTTTGCCTCGAAAGAGATGCCAGTGAATACCAACGATTGTCGAGACAGGTCCCTTACAGTTCCTTTTCTGCTTTTTTCTTTAGACGGGTTGTGGTGAATAGCATATAAGCCAGTTAACAACTACGGTGCACAGGCAATTGCTTTTGTATCATGGTCATGTTACTGGACTGCGAACCAAAAGGTCCCAGGTTCTATCCCTCGCGCATCTCAACCACTAAATTGGTGACCTCGGACGATGAACCTTCAACCTTCGTACAGCTGTTGTGGCGCCATCTACCCACAGCAAACCAAAGTTGTCAGATACACTTGACGCAGCAACCCAAAGTTGTCACACTCACGTGACGCAGCATCAGCAACCACTCACACACACACGCTCGCTCGCCATAACGCTTGGCGCTACTCAAATGGGGAACATTAGAAACAACAGCTTGCATTAGAAACAACAGCTAAAATTCATCCCCACTCAACAGTCATATCGTTCGTCTCACCTCCGACTCAATGGAGGGAGAGTCTGTGGTGAATAGCATATAAGGCAGTTAACAACTACGCTGCGCGGGCAATTGCTTTTGCATAATGGCTATGTTATTGGGTTGCTAACCACAAGGTTTCAGGTTCTATCCTCGCGCATCCCAAAATCGCCAAATGGTACCAAATATCTGCCATCCTGAGACTTAGTAACCCAGTGACAATCTGTATACTGATGCAAAGGATTCCCATTTCCTGGAATATTTTCATCTACATTCGAAGATATTCTAACGAACCGATTTTTATGTCACATAAAACAACCATCCGTGTTGTACCATTGATGATTGTTGTGATTGTAATTGATTCTCATAGCTATGAAAATATCAGTCCAATTAACTACTTTTGGACTACATTTCATCGCAGACAAAATTCTCTTTTATGCGTTCCCCCAAATTCATTGTCTCTTACGAAATAAGGCTCTACTATTTTCTAAACAAAGCTTGTTTCAATTTGGAAATATAAACCTATTTTCCCCAGAAATTATACATAGTTCTATTTTATGACAAATATTTGGTCTACTGTTTTTACCCTATTTTCTCAAACATCTTTAATTTAAAGATGTGAATCGTTTTTAAATTTCGGACCATCCAAATGGAGAAATATCCTCTTCCTCACCCTCTATCCTCCCCAAAAAAACATAATCAAAGCAGTCTAATCCAGTTAGAGTTGAAAGAATCTCCGAGTAAATAAAATTTGCGACCACATACTTGTCACGTGTTGGCTTGACCTTAACACCTGACGAATAAGAAAACAAACGTTCATATGGCATCAGCCAATCAAGATTCAATCTGAGTTGTATTGCTGAGTTTCCTTTATTTAACATTTACATTATTTTCGCTTAATTAATCTTTAGCATTACACTAACTCCAAGGTGTTGAAATTGGGTTATATGTATACTTTAAGCATAATCATATATAATTCAATTTTTATTTTTAAAAAAATATAGACAGACCTTTACTGAGATAACAATTACTCACTTAGGTTACTAATCTAAATAATTGTAACATGGTGATGAATAAAACAATGACATATATGTTTTAAGCCTAAAGTATGCATACCACCCAATATCATTGAGAGGCGCTAGGGGAGTAATAAGAATTAATTCACACTGACAAAGAAAACTTACCTCTTTTTTAACCTCAAGTTCTATTGTAAAAATGTCCTATATTTACAGGATGACCAGCCATAAGCCCCCTAATGAACTGTAATAGCTCGAAAATCACTATACATAAATCATTCAAGCTTTGGAAATAAACAATACTAACAATCAAATTTGCTTTGCGCATGCTGTGATAGTTAGTTCCTGTCTTTAGAATTCACTGTCAATTAGACAATTATCTGACAATAAGACTGTCTTGACATTCTGGCAGAATCTGCCAGAATGTCAAGATATACCATTCCAGAGTATATTTTATGACAAACAAAATATTAAAGATAAAGTGTATTCGAAGAATCCCAAAACGGTTTTTTTATCTGAAATGTGCGATTCAAAAACTAATTGAGGCCATAGATGTGCCAACATTGGATCTATGATTGCAACATATTGTTCTATGTATGCGTCACGCTATTGAACCCTGATGGCAGACATATCGAACTTGTGATTTCATAAATTTAGAATATTTATCTTTTTTCTATAATTAGGATAAAACATATTTATTAAGCATTTTCTTGTCGTTTCAATTTACTTTTAAGACTCTTTTTTTTCTTGTGACCCTGAATATGCTTGTTCTATCCTAAAGCTCGCAAAAGACCATTCGTGACTCTCTGTATAATGATAATTCAAAACTGCTGTCTCCGATCGATGTCTTTTCTAGTTCTGTTTGTTCGAGCACATTTCCGAATTTAATTGAAAGGATTACACATAAATGGTTGAAAATAGTTCTTTAATATGACGACACGTTCCAAAGGGATAATTGTATTTTTTTATTACTGCCATGGAAACTGGCTTAGACGGCTTTGTAATAATTTACAAAAAAGGCATGTCTTATTGCTCTTAACATCTTGGGAATGGATTTTTTAAAAAAGAACTTAACGTGTCAAAGAGATTTAATTTGATGAGAATAATAGCAACGAGATAGAATAGATAGAGAATAATAGGTAGAATAATATATAAACGATTGATTGATGAATAAATTTATAATTGTAAAGATGAATAAAGATAGATAAAAGTTTTATTGACGAATTCGTCATCTGTTACTTCGGCAAAACAGTTATATGATGAGTATTACGAACAACTGAACTCAACGGATTAATAACATGGACCGATCAATAAAGCTTTTGATCAAAAACTTTATTTTGTAGCATTAACATATCAACAGTAAAAAAAAAATCCTTTTGAGTTTATTACTAGTTTTTCAGATTAATTATTACTGTATAAATCTATTACTCTAATTTTTAATAATAAGTGAGAGCTTTTATTTTCAACCGTCAGGATATTTCTTTTATCTCAAATAAACGAGGGACCGCGGTGGCCTGGTGGTAAGGTCTCGGCTTGTGAGCCGTAGGGTTTCAGGTTCTAGACCCGATTCCACCGAAGAACCGTAGTGTAAGGGGATCTGTTGCACGTTAAATCCGTCATGCCAAACGTCCTCCCGCTGGTATGGTGTGGCGTGGAGAGGGGGTGCTAGCTCAGGTGTCGTCCTCGTCATCTGACCGTGGTTAAAAATTACGAGGGACGTCCCAAAATAGCCCTAGTGTTGCTTTACAACTGGACGTTAGTATAACTAAACTGAGATAAACTCCCCAATATCTCGTCTCTTTTAGGTACCAATTGCTGGAAGCTCCTGGAGACGACTGGGGCACAAAGATCGACAATGAATGGACAGGAGCCATCGGCATGATCGTCAGAGGGGTGAGTTTAACTTAAAGTAATGGTTTTAGATGCTTATATTTTTTTCTCTTATTCGAGCCTAATCAAACAATTATGGGACCAGATATAAAGATGACGTGCGAGGTCTCGAAGCTGATTTCGAATAAAAAAATATTAATTTATTGCATTTTCTATTTATTACATTAAAAAATTAATTTTATAAGAATAAAAGGAAAATTCCTGAAAATTATAAATAATTAAATAATTTTTTATCTTGACATTGCAGTCACAAAAATAAGCGTTTAATAATAATAATAAAAATATGCAGGCAGTTGTTTCATTCAGTTTCGTTTCATTTTATTAACACCCCGTTTTAAAACAACACAAGGTTATTTTGTGACATATCTTGTAATTATGAACCATGGTCAAAAGACGAGGACAAAACCTGAGCACCTTTCTTTCCAATCTTCCACACCAGAGGAAGGTCGCTTGGTCCTGACGGATTTAAGGTGCACCAGGCTCGTTTACACGACTGTTCTTCGGTGGAATCGGGTCTCGAACCTGAAGCCTTCGAGTCCCGTAGACGGAACCTTACCACCAAGCTACCGCGGCTGGGACAATTGTTTTATATATATATAAAATATAACTTGTAATACGAATCACTATAATTAGGTTAGAGTACGGGATTTCTTTTTTCATTTTCTTATATGTTTTAGAGCAGATTCATTAATATCATCGTAAGAGAATTTTTTTGGATCAAATTTGAATCACATTGATCATATAGTTTAAATTTTAATTTTTCTTGAATAACTCTAGATCTCAAGTAATTTTTTTACTAGTTTAATACTAGAATTCAATTAATTTGTGCTATAATTTCAGTGCATATTATTTCTTAAAACAGTTTTTAAATTATTTTAAAATTTAAAAAATAGTTAATAATAGACTAATCAAATTTAAAACTTTATCGCGTTGAGATATTTCGGACAAATAGTTCAAATCTCTTAAAATTTTTTTTCAAAGGAAGTGGACATGATACCTTATCTGACCATCACTCCATCCCGTTACGATGTCATCGAATTCAGCAAACCGATAGCCATCGTAACGTATGGACTTCTGATCGCTTTTCCACGAGAACCGCCCAGAGCTTTCATATATCTTAGGCTCTATAAAAAAGAGGTAAACTCAAAGCTATCTTTCCCTTTTGTAAGTTATACCAACAAATTTTATTTCGGTTTATTTTATACATAATTGTATGGAATAATGATATTATTTATATTTTTAAAAGGATACAAAAGTTTATTTCAATAAAAAAATTTCTTTGAGACAATGGCTTTATTAATTAGCATTCTAACTTTAATGCTGCCAGATATGGTGTTGATACTAGCACTCACATCATATATGGCAAAACCTAATGGCAATGACCATTAGGTTTTTATGCATAATTAATCAATAATCAAGAGAAAAAGTAAATATTTGCATTTGTTCTGTAATAATTTTAGTTTAAAATTTAATTGTATGCAAACATTATGAAGTTGTTGTTGTTTCTTATGGCACTTGCCACGGACAAGCCCACTGTTCAAAGACAGCCGATTTAAGCCTAAAGGGGAGCGCCTCTTGTTTTTTCTCGTAGGGCCAACCTGGTCCAAGAGTATACGACTTGACTACTCACGCATCACTCATTCGCTTGCACAACCCCTTTTTACAGGAGCGCACATTCACATATCTCACAAATAGAACAGAAAGAACAACCATACCCAAACCGGGACTCAAACCCGAGACACCCAGATCATGGGGAAGATGCGCTACCTCTATGCCAAGACGCCGGTATTATGAAGTTATTTCAACATAGGGGGACAAGCATTCAGTTAATAAAGAAATATCTAGCTGAAAAAGCAGATTTATCATCAAACAGAAGGCATTTAAAAAAAGTACTAAAGTTTTTGAGAATGAAATAGTAAACATATACTGAATGTTATTTAAGTTGTATCTGTAGGAGCATAACTAAGATCAAAATTTTTTGTATCAAATATTACCGCTAGATGGCACTCTGATTTTAAAAATTGTTTAATGATTAAAAGTCTGGAAGTTGCAGATTATTGCTCTCGCAAATAAGCATAACTAAGGTTAAAAACTTCTTCAGATGTTTGTAGTATATATAGTATATGCAATAATATGTTTGTACTGGTAAATAAGCATGACTAAGGCCAAAAAATTTTGAGTATCAAATGTTACAGATAGATGCAACTCTGATTTTTAAAAAAATTGAAAATAATTAAAAATCTGGAAAGTCGAGGGATATAGTTCTCCAGATATTTGCCAGTATAAGCAAACAAGTTTCAATGGAAGTACGAAACTACCAATGATGGCATTGTCGTTAATAGAACGCTTAAACATTTATTATCTATGAATTATTTCATTTTCATGACATACAATTCTGTGAATATTCAGTTTCCTTCAAGTCCTACGGTTTGAGATCAATCCTATTTTCCTCATTGCTACGATGGCCAATTCATACTGTTACAAAAAATTACAAAATGTTATAGGGTAGTTTAGTGATTATCAAACGTTCCACCATGAAATAAAGAAACTTCCCAGTTTGAAATGATCGAGGTAATAAACAACACAAATATTTGGTACTAGTTGCCTTGGATGATCAGATGGCTAGTTGCCTAGAAAAATCTTCCTTCTTAGACACTTCCTAGAAGAAATTGGCGAGAATTCGCAAAACGACATTTGTATATTTCAACAAATAGGACAGCATTAAGATAAAAACGTCAGCATATTTAAACGTTCCTTACGAGTGAAACATGTTGTGGTGAAAGCTTATAAGCCAGTTAACAGTGGCGCTGCACGGGCAATTGCTTCTGTTCTGTGGTCATGTTACTGGGCTACGCACCACAAGGTCCCAGGTTCTATCCTCGCTCATTCCAATCCGCCACATTGGTGACCTCGAACGATCAAACTTCGTACAGCTGTTGAGGCGCCATCTACCCGCAACGGAAATCGTCAGACTCACTTGACGCAGCAACAAAGAAGTCGTCAGACTCACTTGACGCAGCAAGAGCAACCACACACGCTCGCCATAACGTTTGGCGTTACTCAATTGGGTACAGGCGCATTAGAATTTACAGCTAATACATCACCACTCAACAGCTATATCGTTCCACTCACTGAAGGGAGAGTCTGTAGTGAAATCTTATAAGCCAGTTAACATCTACGCTGCGCGGCAAATTGCTTCTGTATTGTGGTCATGTTACTGGGCTGTGAACCACAAGGTCCCAGGTTCTATTCTACCTCATTCCAATCCGCCATAATGTCATTCTTTTAGAAAGCAGATATGTGAGAACAAATAATTTTATTTTCTTGATCTACATTCCAGGATTTCTCCGATATCTCATTCTTCTCTTCCCTTCCTTATTTTTATTCCCTTCCTTAAATTTAGTGGTGCAACTATCGCCCTATTAGAATGAATAATATCGCACGTGATTAGTAAATTTCTTGGAAGTTACGTAATTAAATTATATATTACAAGAGAAATATTTTTATATGACAGTTTTTCTCTATTGAATCAATTTGCATTTCTGAAATCAATTTATCCATTTAATTTGGGACCAGTCCCTTTAAATCTAAAAATAAGCCTATATGGGCAAATTTTATAGATATAAATATGAAATATATATATATATATATATATATATATATATATATATATATATATATATATATATATATATATATATATATATATATATATATATATATATATATATGAAATTTTTTATTACTAACTTTCATTTACGGCAGAGTTTCATAAATATTTTAATCAAAAGTTTAAGTTTTTCACGGATATTTTAATCAAAAATAAAAATAATAAATTCATGCAATTACGATTTATTATTTTAGGTGTGGGTTTTGCTGTTTTTTACTGCTATTTTCCTAAGTTATGTCCTTTGCAAAATGCAGAGTTGCAGTGCTGCATTTCGTAGACCAGAGTTCATTCAGAAAAAGCTTTGTTCCTTCTGCCGGTGTCTTTGGTTGATATTTGGAATTCTTCTACAGCAAGGTGAGATAAGTTTACATCACAAATTCTCTCACAATTCAATAAGTTGATTCTACAGATAAATTAATTAGAACATTCGATACCAAAACCCATTCTAGAGAATAATTGAAGAAATGCAAGTTGTCCGAAAGATCTTGGACAGACTGCAATATTAAGTAAAAAAAAAAAAAAAAAACTACAAGGCAAAGAAACAAATTGTTTTTAAACATTTACACTAGAGCTGCTAAAATCAATCAATTTCAATGCGAAATCTATTGATTGTGCATAACTTGTCCAAGCGATGCTCATTTACATGCTTTGTATTTGCAAGCGCTTGAAGAGCTATCTGTGATACACTATTTTTGACCTTCGAAATTACTGCAAGGCATTTGATAAACACAATCTTTCTGTAGTCTCTCATGAAAACACATCTAAGGAAATTTTGAAATATGCATGATTTATATTATGCGATTACTAAATGAAATTTTCCCATTAAGTCATCACCAAGTCACACATAGCGCCATCTACTGGGCTCTGAGAAGTAACAATGTCGCAAAATAAAATTTTATGAACCATTTTAGTAGCATTTTTGAATAAACAAATACTATCTGATCGAATAAAGTTAACAACATGATTATTAAATTGTATGCATATAAGTTTGTAGTAAGCAAATATTTTTCCTTCAATACGAGGTGTGCCATAAATTCGTGCAAACTTCAAAAAATCATTGTAAAAAAGTAATTTTGAAAAAATTGCGATTTACAGGAATGTATTCAGAGAGTCTTTGGATTTTTCCCACTAAAAAAAGAATTAAAAAAAATGACCGATAGATAATGTTTGTACTTCAGATTGAGATGGTGTATGCAAATTAACAAAACAGAGCACAATAACTTAATACAGAGAATTTTATTTTTATGTAAAATATATTCAATATAACCACCAGCACCACAAGATATTAAATAAGTGAGGCGCGTAACCACGGCTATTAAAACTGAGTGTAACATGTTGACATCGATGCCACCTACGACTTGATGAATGTCATCTTTCAGATCCATCAAAGTGGCTGAAGAGCTTTGGTAGACTCGAAACTTTAGGTATCCTCACAACCAAAAGTCTGCTGGAGTAAATGAGGTGGTGAGGGCCACTTTATCTTACATATTCGGCTTATCACCCAGTCCACAGCGAGTATATCTAGGAGGAACGCCTTGACGGAAAGAGACAGGGCACCATCGTGCATGGTGGTGATTGCAGGCAACTCACCTTCTTGCTGCAAAGCAGGCACAACGTGGTCTCGCAAAAACATAAGATACTATTTTGAATGTGGCGGAACAGTTTTTTAAACAGGATACTTAAAGAAAGAAAGGGCCCAGACTGTAGGGCACTATGAAATCACTCCAAACAGTCACAAGTGGTTTGGTCGTGTATTCACGAGGGTTTGATGTTGCCAAGATAAGACTATTTTTCAGATATTTGTGCTATTAATGTATACAGAGTTTAGATATATATACTTTAATATAAAATGACAGATTATTTAAACTTTTGAAGAAATTCATTCTTACGAAACGCTGTGAATAATTTACCACACAAATATATATATATATATATATATATATATATATATATATATATATATATATATATATATATATATATATATATATATATATATATATATATATATATATATATATTCTAATGCAGTGTTTCCTAAACTTTTGATATATGTGTACCCCTTCTATAATTTTCATAACGTTGAGTGACCTTCGTCAAAAAAATGGATGTATTTTAATAACAATCAAAAATATATTTAGTTTTTCTTTTTTTGTGACATACACAAAATAATAAGAAAAGAGAAATAAAATTATTCATAATAAAATATAAATAAAAGTTATATTGTAAGTAACATTTATTTGGATCAATGAGAAAGATGAAATGGTTTGTGCTGTGATGACAGATAGTTTTGGTTCCCTGTTTATTAATTTTAATCTCAGATGCGGTTCCAGGCCCAATAGTCTGTTCCTTTTTTTTTTTTTTTTTTTTTTTTGACAATCTCTACAAATGCTGAAAAAGCAACTTCACATAAATATGAAGTTGGAAAAGGCAAAATATATTTCACAATTTTTTTTTCTGTTAAGACCGGATACACATGTTGCATTTGTAACCAGAATGGTGTTAAGGTATTCTCCCTATGTTTAATTTTCAAAAATCCGTCTGAAGCCAATTCCAGCAATTGGTCTTCTTCTGCATGTGTCAAATCTTCTGGCATGGATGTTGTGTCAATGTTAAACGGATCTCTTATCCATTCAATATCTTTGTTTAAATCAGGGAAATAGTTTTTCAAGCCCACTTGCAAACTCTCCAAATGCTGTATTATGCATTTCAGAGTATCAGCATCAATTTAGTAGTCGAACTTGTTATAAACTCATGAAGAGAGGGAAAACGAGTCTAAAACAACTCCACTGCCAAATCTCTTTTGCCATAAATTTAGTTTTGCGATGGTAGCGTTCACTTTATCTTGAACGTGAAACAATGAAATTTCTTTGCCTTGTAACGATAAGTTGAGGCAAATTAAAACAGAGAATATATCTGCTAAATATGCTAGTTTACAAAGCCATTTCCAATCATGTAAACAATTTCTTAATTCAAATCTATCATTAAGAAAACATTGAAGTTCGTGTCTAAATTCAAACAATCTATTCAGAAAATTTCCTCAAGATAGCCAACGAACATCGGTATGAAAAAGAAGCGGAGTATGACTACTTCCCATTTCTTCACATATTTGCGAAAAAAGTCGTGCATTCAAGGGCTGCTTTTAATGTAGTTAACAATTTTCACGCTTTCATCTATAACTTTCTGTAGTTCAGCGGGTATCCAGCGGGTACGTATTGCCAAAGCCTCCCTGTGTATGCAACAATGTATGGATATGACATTCGGGCAATATTTTGAATTCTTGTAACGAGTCCTTTATTAATTCCGGCCATACTGTTTTCTCCATCTGTGCTTATTCCAACACATCTATTCCAATCAATTTTGTTCCCTTGCATAAACTTATTCATAACATTAAAGATATCAGTACTCATGCCATTATCTTGGCTGCAGGCTTAATTAAAATTTCGCCAATGGTTTCCTCTGCACTGCATTTCGCAATTAAAAGCGACACGCGATATGAAGTTTCTAGTATTTTTTGATTGTCATCTCCTATCAAATCCCGCATTACTTTTGAGACTGATTTAAATCCTGAAGTTTAATCCTTTCGGTCACGTGGGGAGGGACAGTGGACCACAGATGATTGGGTCTACTTTCATTTTGGACAGAGTCACGTGATTTTCCGGGGGTTGAATTTCGCCTCAGTTGTACCCCCATCAAACTCTTATTGTACTCCTGGGGCACGCGTACCACACTTTGGGAAACACTGTTCTAGTGGAGTGAAAAAACAGTGTGTATACAATATAATGTAATTTTCTCACATAAAATGAGTTATTTCTCTAAAACTTTCTTTTAAATTTCCCATAGGAGCAACTTATTTACCTTTAACTTCATCTGGTCGGATCCTTCTAGCGACTTGGTGGCTGTCAGTCCTGGTCATCACAACGACGTACAGCGCTAATCTCATTGCTTTTCTCGCCATCCCAGAGGTCCGATTCATCGTGAAGTCACTGGAGGAATTGGCCGATCACAAGACTGTCTCTCTTACCCTCAAGCAAGGGTGCCCCATACTTGAAGAATTGGAGGTACTAAGCAATTTTCGCTGTTGAAGGAAAAAAAAATCGTGGATGATGAATTAGCGACATAATTAATTAAAAGCTGATATTCGTTATTCAAAGGCTTTCTTAAACAATATCCGGTTTTCCACGATCTTTCATGAAAAATATGATGAATACATTCTGGGGACCAAACAAAATTTCATTAAAAAATGAAATACAGGATTTATTACAATGCAGCATTACATATATAACTCGAAATTTCATCAATCGTAACTTTCTTATCCCTGTTGTGGGAAAGTGACAGAGACTCTCAAGCTTTTATCGACGAATAATTAAATATTAGTTAAATAATACCACGTTTTACCCTTTACACTACGGAAAAGTAATTAGATGCATATTTATTCACTTAAGATAAGGATTTGCTCATTGACCGAAATATATATATTTCCACAACTTCTTACTATTTTGTAGGTATTTTTAACAATTAAAATTAAAAAAATAAACAAATAAAACTTAAAACTGAAGCACCGTTTTGAATGGTGAGTGAGAGTCACCATTAAAAGTTATTTTTTTTTTAAATTTTTTCCCTCTCATAGCAATCCGAAACGGAGTTATATCGCCGTATTCGAGAGACGTACTTACTGAATCCTCGTCGCCACCACAAGTTCGAAACGGGCGTGAAGCGCTGTTGCGCAGTGGAAGACGTCGTTGCCGGTAAAAGCGTCTACATCGACGACGTCAACTACCTCAGCTGGATGGTAGAAAGGGATTTTGAAAAGCAAGGAAAGTGCAGGATTACGATCGCTCCAAAAGAGTTCGGAGTCAGCGAACTGGCCGTTGGATTGAGGAGAGGTTCATCTCTGCTGCTGCCTCTTAATGACGAGTAAGTTACCATGTAGTCATCCCTAATTGAAGATAATGCTAAAATGTGCAAATGCTTGACTGAAAAGAAAAAAACTTCTGAAAATTTAATTTCAATTTATTTCACAACGACCATAATTTTTGTACAGGAAACCGGCGATGATAAACAGACGTCGGTTCACATCACGATACAAGAGCAAAGTGCCAGAAATGTTTCCTTTCAATAATTTTATCTTGGAATTTTGATAGAGATTTCTTTGATAGGTGTAGATTTAGGAAAGGGAAACTTAGGTATCTTTAAAAGAATGTTGTAAGAATAAAGGACTTTTATTCCTTCGATTGGAGGGTGAGAAAATGCTGAAATCATCAGTTTTTTAGACCTTTTATTAAAAATAAGTAAGAAGTGGGAATCGAATCTAGAAATAAGGGAACATTTTAGATTGAAGTTGATATGGACTAATTTAAAATAAAAATTAGGACATTAAGATTTAATTTAGATTTAAAAATATCATTACATATATAGATAGCAAAATATTTCCAAAAGTTTTTTAAAAGAACATCTTTGAGATCTTTATGTAAATCTTGAACTCTTCTTTTGAGACTAGATTTTTGAGTCTTTTATTCTCATTTGCCATTATATTAACATATGAAAATCGACGAATTATCTAACATGATTGGCGATTCATTGAAGTTTTGTCCTAATTTTTGACATGTTTAACTATATTGATATTACTATAATTTTATGTTAATACTATTTTGTTTTATGGCAGATATTGATATAAAACACTTAACAATGGTGGATTTGGATATTTTGTCATCTTAAGGTGAGAACATTATGAGGCCCCGCTTTTTGTAAACTGGCCAACAAAGTTTTAATAGTAAAATCGGCACATTTTTAATTTTGGGTTATTAGTGCTAATTTCAGTAACATTGTGAAGATATTTATATTTTTATTTATTTACTTATCTTCTATGGCAATATTGGTTATATTTAATTTCTGATTAATCGTTTAAATATTTCATATCCAAGATTTCATTAAACACACACACACACATACAAATCCAGCAATACGTAGTGTAAGTATATTAGATTATTATTAGCAGACATATCATTATTATTAAAAGACATTATAACTCATGATTGCGTTGCATTCATGTTTTGATTATAGTTTGTTTTGTATATTAATTTCGCCCGTTAGGGTGACATAAATACAAAAACGTATACTATTTTGCTATGTTGGCGATCCCTGAACATATAGTGGAGACAATTTTAAAAACTTCTAGTAAATACCGAAAAACCGGTATTTAAACTTGTGAATACCGGTATTACAAAATTGTACAAATGGCTCAAAATACCGGTATTCGGTATCCCGGTATACCGGTATTGCAATCCCTAATGATGATACATGCAAGAATTTGACAAATGATATGGTTCACAAAGTATTAAAATTATCCTAATCCTCCTCCTTTTGTTCCCAAAATCAATTGCTGTTACTTTTGGAACTTAGCATAACAAATCAGTACTGACTGTTAGTTCCTTCCAACGAATTCTGATATTTTAAGTCATTGATATTAGAATTTCACTGTGTTTACTTATGTACACCAGCGGGTGTGGCCTGAAAAAATATCTCGCATACTTTCTACTAAACGTATTATCTCCCTACTCCTCCATAAAATTTTGAACCCTCAGTAAGGCTGCAAATGCCTTACATGGCATTGGCGAACAAAAACTATGAAACATCGATCTTTGGCGTAAATGTTGCATTTTTACTGAATCCATCCTGTGATCTCTGATGATAATTAGCTGGTATGCAGTTAATAGTCCCATAAAATCAAATTTGCAGTGTTTTCTACCAACTGAAACCAACACCTGACTCAGAACTGCTATTGTAGTCCCAAAATCACATACCAGATTTAATTTATTAACACTTTCAACGAGATATCTCGTCTTTCAGATACTTCCATTGATATTTGTCTGTTCATGGAGTTTTTATTTATTTCATCCTCAGCTATAAATGTGTCAAAAGACTAAAAAAAATAATCTTTTTAATGGTACCAATTTAATTTCCAATTTAATTGGAAGTATCTGAAAGACGAGATATCTCGTCGGTAGCGTTGAAAGTGTTAAGTGACTGCGATTTTTGCTTATCGCGTTTATATACTTGTGAAAGTACAGACCAAGAAAAAGCCCCCCTTTTGATGGATTAGGTTCCGCGTTTGATAGGTATCTTTTAGATGTTAATTCTGTGCATCAAATTTTTTTCTACCTAGCTCTCTTCTTTTTATAATTATCTTATTAACATATATTCGAGAGAATACAGGTCAACATGAACAGGCAGAGCTCTTCTGAATGAGAAAAAGAGTTATGAAACAATGATCATTGATGTGAACTTAACTGATCTGTTTTTCTTTTCTTTTCTTTTTTACGTTTTTCCTGACATTACATTTTTGTTGAATTTTTCTTGTGTTCTTTGTAGATTAATTCCTGGCATACACCATACATAATAGCACCTAAAAATTTAATCTACACTAATTTTCTACAGACTGAACCAACACTTGACAGAGAACAACAATTGTATTAACAAAATTACATACCAGAAATGATGTATTAATTATTGTGTTTTTTTAGTTATACGTGGGTATGAAAGTACGAACAGACAGAAAAACAACCATTTCATGGATTTAATTCCAAATTTGTTAGATGTTAGATCTGTATACCAAACATTTTCCCAACTAACTCTGTTCGTTTTGCAGTTATCGTGTACACTTATATTTGGACAATCGGACTTTTGAATGGATTTCGGAAAAACTTGATACAAATCTATAAATTTTGTGTAAAGGCGCTACATCAAATTCATACAATTTTATCTGGTAGACAAAGATTTCTCATAGCTTTTTTGAATTATTTTTGTCACAGACAGACAATTACGAAAGTATGTTTTTCTAATTCAGGAATGTTTTACAAATGAAGATTCGTCAAAATTTGGTTTTCGAATTTTTTGACAATTAACAATACTTTATACTTTCGTATACTATAAAGTAACTAAGGATTAAAGTAAGATTTGTTACTTGTGCCAAGTGTTATAACTCAAAGTGTGGGAAGTTAAGGGAACATTGAATGAATCGGTTTAGTTTAGTTTAGTTTAGTTATATCAAAGTCCCGTTTTAAAGCAATACTAGGACTATTTTGGGACGAACTTCGTAATTCTGAACCACGGTCAGATCACGAGGACGACACCTGAGCTGGCAGCCCCTTCACAAAGCTCCGCATCATACTAGCAGGAGGACTTGAGATTAATCGAATAGTCACTGATGTATCATGGTAGATAAATCTTTATTTTTCTTTTATGGTTTGAATCTTTTTTTCTTTTGCAGAATCCAGCAAATGAGAGAAAGCGGAGTCTTAAGTCATTGGAAGAAGAAATACAGTCCCGCTAGGGAAGAGTGCTATTCGATTGAAAGCGATAACCCCGGTCAAAGAGAGGTGAATCTGGAAGATCTTCAGGGACCATTCTATCTTCTGCTCTTGGGGATTATTCTTGGGTTTCTCTTGTTCATGGGCGAAACCACGTACTCTAGATTGAAGAAAATAATAAGAAAAGATGTCAAGCCTATGGAATCACAAATACTGTCATATGAAAGGCGACAACTCTCATTCTTTTGATTTAAAAATAATCAGTTACATGATATACAAAGTGGTACTTATCTTGATTAATGTTTGAATCTCTCTCTCTCTCTCTTTTTTAAAGTTTCAAACCTATTGTTCGATGAAATTCATTTTTTTGAAAGCTGTTCTTCAGTCTGTTCTTTTATCTCCACTAGTTAATTATTAATGTAAAGACAAATGTCTTAAAAATAGCTTTATATAATTCATACAGGAAGTTGATTGGTAAATAAATGCATTGCATAATCTTCTTTTAAAAATACAATTCAAATGGGAAAAAAAAGATAGATGCAAAAAAAAAAGCCACATCTTTCTGCTATTCATTTTCAATATTCCAATAACATTTTATTTAAATTTTATACAAAAACAGTAGAGACATTGTTTGAAAATATATGGTGAGAGTATAAAATCGAAATTTTAATTCATTTATATAAGTAATTCTACCTTTTATAGAATTTTATTTTTTACAAATCATAAAGTATATGAGCAATTATGAGTTGGATGAAATGCTTCGTGCACAGCGCATTCTCAATTTTTGAACATTTGTCGTTTTGTTCGTTTCAGTATCCTGAGACGAGCATTTTTCGACGATTCTATCTCACTAAGGGGTGAGACGCGTAAGGATGAGAGTATTTCCAAAATTCTTTGTCATTCTTTGACCTTGATTCACACCCTAGCAAATACTTTTTCGTTAATTTTTTTTTCACGTGTATGTGAGTATCGTGTCGTTTCTGATCTTATTATTCACTTTATTGTTAAATGTAAACATCTCCTCCTTTCATCTTTCCTCTCACCCCTATTTCGACGAATTAAACCCACCCTAACGCATGCGCAAAAACATGGTGAGTTTCAGAATCCGTTGGCAAACAATATGTCATTGATAGGCGTAATAATGCTTATTTACACTTAAGGCCGAACAAAACAGTTTAAGCCGATATGTAGAAAATAGACTGGCTAGCAATCTACTAGCACTTGCTGTTTTTAGAGCGTGTTAAAAGAAAAGAAAAACGTTTCGAAATAAACAAAAAGACATTTTTGTTTGTTCTGAAACAAGCGAATTAGACGCGACAGTCACGCAAAACAATGCATGAATAATAATACCAATCAATAACCATTGTTTTTAATACTTTGTTGACTCTTAAATATTTATTGCCTTTTTATGAGCTAACTGCTTCTTTTATTTTCTTATATAAGAAATTTTGCTTTACTTATTATAATGAAAATATTTATTCAGTTATTAATAAATCCAATGAATATGAAATGAAATTTATGTACGGCACCTGCTTCTTGCTTTTTTTTAATTGATGGATACATAAAGTAATCCTTTAATTAAGCCATCGCTAAGCCTATTTGCCTTCTATTTAGAGTATTAAGTTCACATCTTCAATACAAGAAATATATATTTATGATCTTTTTACTGTCAGTTAATGTCGGCCATTAATTTCGTTAACAAATTAGATAAAAGAAATAATAACATCTGAATTTGATAAATGTGGAGGCTGGTTTTATTTATCGCTGAGTTTACCTGTAACTTTTTAATAAATAAAACGGTACCTATGTATTAGCTGTATATCATTGATGAACAATAAAAAGGATGAATTTTTGTAGTGAATTAATCGTTTTTACTGAATCAAACGTGCAATCCTTGGCAATTAATCAGTAACACAGAAACAAGAAAATCCAATGTGTATTTTCGATTTGGCACATTGAATGGCACGACTGCGTGCCATTCAAGTTCTGTATATATTATTTTTTAAGCAGACGTTCGTATTTATAAAGGCAGTACTCATTCATTCAATGTTATGAAACATAAGATAATCTGACCAACATCATATTTCACAAAATGTTAACATTATTATAATATTTTATAATATTTAAAATCATAATATTATACAAATTTATAAATTTGAAATATAGGTTATTAATATTTTTGTAGACCATTTCTTCTCTCCTATTTAACCTTAGCTTAGCGGTCTCAACAATGGCTTAGTTTGCCTAATTAGAAATACATCACAAATACTTAAAAAGAAGAAATAAAGAATTAAAAATACAATAATATTTTGTCCCAAAATATGTGTTTATATTTGTGTTTTATATTCACCGCGATGAATCAAAAGAGAACTCTTTCCTTTACCTGAGGCCGATTGTAAGTATTACTAGCGTAGTAGACACTCTTAGATCATCTTGCATTTCGCTTTATAGAAGACAATTCTCGCTTCGATTTTACATAAAGGGCGCGGAGCAAAATTATTTTTAATATATTTTAAAGAGTTGACAGATCGCATTCAAGCAGGGAGGTAATTTTAAAACTTAATTATCTTTTAGTATCTATACCATATTTTGAATTAGGGATATAATGCTTATACCAGATTTAGAACGCTATGTTTTTGTAAATTATTTTATACCTGCACGCATAGCCAGTGGAGAATTTTAGACTAAATAATAGCTTAATTGGATTCTGTAACTAAATCAACAGTTTAAAGATGTTGTTAATCTTGTTACGAAATAAATAAATCTGCAAAAGAACATTCCATGAGTTATAAAATATTTTGACGGTACTATTACCCAGTATAGTTTGTCAGATTCTTATCTGTTTCGTTATATTTACTTAAATCACGAAATTGGGACTTACAACAATGATTGTTAATCCATGTTTTCAGATGCAATTACATTTACTTAGTTAATGTAGAATTTATAAATACAAGATGTCTACTTAGATGTAACCGTGCAAGTATGTGAGTGCAATGTAGACATGAAGTCATAATTTATGAAAAAATATCCACAGGATTATATTCAGTTATTAAGTTATTAAAATAAAGAATCAACCTAAATAAATGATTATGTTAAAAATGTTAAATTAAATTGTCCATTATATAAAAAAAAATCTCCTAATGTTCTGGTTATAGATCTGGACATTTTTTTAATGACTATGTGTTGGATTGATATGAACGAGGATAGAACCTGGAACCTTGTGATTCGCAGCCCACTAACAGGGGCACAATACAAAAGCAATTACTTATGTAGCTTAGCTGTTAACTGGCTTATAAGCTATTCACCACAGACTCTCCCTCCATTGAGTCGGAGGTGAGACGAACGATATGGCTGTTAAGTGTCGATGTTTTAGCTGTTGAGTCTAATGCACCTGTACCCATTTGAGTAGCATGTGTGAGTGGTTACTATTGCTGCGTCAAATGAGTCTGACGATTTTGGTTTGCTGTGGGTAGATGATGCCACAACAGCTGTGCGGACGTTGAAGGATCATCGTCCGAGGTCACTAATGTGCAGGATTGGTATGAGCGAGGATAGAACCTGGGACCTCGTGGTTCGCAGCCCAGTAACACAACCACAATACAAAAGCAATTGCTCATGTAGCGTAGCTGTTAACTGGCTTATAAGCTATTCACCACGACTATTGCGCAAAGCAATAAAAACTTAAAACCATTAGTCAAAGAAATATCTCACTCATCAATCAGGTAGCTGTTTAGTTCCCGATCAATAACTTTTTGTGGTGGAGTTTCAACTTCCCATTAGCTTGTTTAACAGCCTGTGAATAAAACTGTTATTTCCCTTGTTTGTTATTATTATTTCTTCTTGCCACACCGGTTATCAACTCTTTTTGCTTTTGAAACTACACATATCACACTAGTTATGACTACCAATTCCTTCAGTTGAATTTTGAAATTTTAAGTCACTGGTATTATAGTTATGTGTTTACATATATATTCACCAGGGGGAGTAGTCTCCAAGAAAAGTTTTTGCATACACTCTAATAAAGGTTTTATCTCCCTAACCCTGAATATAATTTTGGCCTTGGATTTGGCTGCGGATGCCTTACTTTTATAAATGGCAAAAAAGAGCTGTGAAACATTGATCTTTAGTGGGAATTTAGCATTTTTGTTGTATCTGTCATTTGATTTTTTTGGAAAAAGTGTTGCCAAGTATTTCATAATTGTGTTCAAGAAGCTCGTTTATTGTGAGATTATTTGCAACAGCGGGTTTCTAATTGTGATGAGACAAGTTTTTTTTTCTTCAAAAATCATCGAAGCGAACTTATATTACAGCAAAGGTCAAGGCATTGCTGGGTCCTAAAACAGTAAAAGACTGTCTTACGCTATTGTTTTGTGAAGACGCACGTGGTAATTTAAAAACTGCGGCTGTATTATCAATGACCTGACAATTCACGAGTCTTCAAGAAATATGAAGTTCAGAAGAGAAAGCTAAATGCCATGTTGAGGTCCAACCGAAAGGTCTAGATGGCACGTTATATATTTTGTAGTTTAAATTAATGAATTGTTTAGTCTGTCCGTGAAAAATAACGGCTTGATATAAATTTACCAAACTGTGCTTTGCTGGGTCAATGCTCCTGCAAATTCTCCAAGTCTAGATGATGACATTCTTGAAAAATGTGATTTTGCGATCATTCGACTTATGGAATAATCACTGTCCGAATGTGAAAACGATGCATTCTTCATAAAGGTAGATTGGACACAGGCGTACAAAGGATTAAGTAGTGGTCTTTGAACAATAACATATCCAAAGTTATACAGGAAAAATATTAGCATATCTACTAATTTATACTTAAGAATAAAATTAAAAAGAACTTGTGTTTATAAGTGCGCACTTCTTTGGCATAATGTAACAATGTGAGAAGTTTGGAATATCTGCCTTGCCTACGCTGCACCACTAATCATTTTTCCATACGTAGTATTTTAAATGAGTTTTGCTTCATATGTCTCGCAGTTGGGATATTTCCTATAAAAAGTCTTATATTAAAAAAAATCAAATACATTCATAGACAGAGTAGCAAAAGTCTCTAATGAAATACGTATTTCTTTTGAATTATACCCATCATTTACATTTCAATTCCTATACATTGCTTTGTTGAAAATTTTGCGAAATTATTAAGAGATAATGTGGAATTATTTAAAGGTATAGTTGAAAGTTTCTCCTGTGATTTTGAACAAATTTGACATTTCAACCCGAATTGCTACTTCTTCCAATGAATTTTTTTTTTTTTTCATTTTTTTTCCTTTCTAATAAATTTTAATGAACTTTAAGAAAAAAATTTCAAATTAGTTTTATTTTTTATTTTTAAACTTGATAGTTTTTCAAGTATACGTAAATATTCAAAGATTGAGCATTACATTATAATCGTCTAACAATCATAACTCGCTACTTGGATTAACCTCCTTGTTATCGAAATCTCTGCATAATAATGGATAAGGATAAAGCTAAGAACAAGATATCTCGAAAACACGGACAAAATTAAATGGGTGAAATTCCGTATTCATGTTGAGAGCATTTATAAATACAGATGGCGCTGTTGTTGATGATATCAATGTTATTGGGATATGCGCTTGCGTTCTCAAATAACATTAGAAAGGAACTTAGTACTAGAATTGAAAGCATATGAGTGCTAGGACTTATACGGACGCTATAACCTATGTTGTGTTATTTTATACGAAAAGGACAGCTTCATCATTATTGTGTTGGTATTTATTTCCTTTTATCTCAGTAATCCTCAAGGCTGTTAGCCTGGAAAAAATAGAAATACAAAGTGCCAGTGAAGAAGCGATAACATTCTTTATTATGAATTGTTGGACTTAGAGAATAAAGAAGACTGCTCAAGGTAGGATGTATATTTGAATTATGTAGATTAAAAGGAAATTTTAATGTTTCTTTAGATGCAGGTCAAAACAATAAAAGACAAAAAAAATTAAACAAGGCAAATATTCAGTCGTTAACTGAAGCTTGAAAGGCAGCAATGTATCGGCGAAAGTTAATTAGAGACGTTAATGTTAAGAAAATGTCCATCTGCACGACAATTTCTAAATTGAACAATGATAGAATTTATTGGAACTCTTTTAAAATATTAACTATCATGTTTACCGTTTAACTAAAATATTAACTTCTGTCTCTTACCATCATTCAGACCTTATATCTAACTAAATGACCACTTCTCTTCTGCTTATTAACATAAGTACAATAATTATAGACACTAAATGGAGTAGGTCATCTAATTAGTAAAAATAATTGTAGACACTAAATGGCGTAGGTCATCTAATTAGTAAAAATAATTGTAGACAATAAATGGAGTAGGTCACCTAATTAGTCGAAAAACTATGCACTAAATGGAGTAGGAAATCTAATTAGTAGGTAATTCGTACTTGTAAACTTAACTTTGACAAATGTATTGCATTTACCTTACATTTTGGAGGTTTATAAAAGTATTTAACGTTCGAGTTCTGCCATCCAATTTCATTTTAGTAATTTTAACTACTAAGAGGCATAGCATCAATGTGCGTATTGACTATGTTGAGAATTAATACTAAAAATCAAGATTTATTAATATTGTAAGTGCTAAATATCTTAATTCCTTTTTTTTATATAATCGAGATGCTTGTTGTTTGTTAAAAATTCTGAATAGTTTAATTTATTAATCTGATTGCGAAAATGTGTATGACTTTTCATATGTATTTATATTGTCTATTAAAATATGTGTAGCTCTTGATATTGAGAATTCTTTCGTAATTAGTCTGAAAATGAATCTAATTTTGTATTTTAAACTCTTTTTAGCATTTTAATTGTATTATATTTAGAAATTGAATCATATTTCGTACTATATTTACTAAAGAATGGCTGCTCGTCAGGTAAATTCCTAAATAACACTAAAAACCAGAGTTTCATCCAGGTTTTAAAAAATTGGTTTAAAACCATATTTTTGTAGTATGTTAAGATAATTTGCATGCTAATAATTTTATAAGAAGAAACTATTTTCTCGTAGTAAAATTATTAGCTAAAAACGTTATTTCTTTTAAATACTTTTAATAAGGGCTTTTATTTGTTTGCTTCGAATTGATTTTCGTTCGAACCCTTTTAGCATGTATATAGAAGAATTCAAGGAATTTACATTTCCTTTGTTTGCTTGTTTTTTAGAATTTTTGATTATTGATATTTCTCTTCACATATTATACATTATTAAAAAAAAATTCTACTTAAAGGGACTAGGTACACCCCAGTTTTTCTTATAATTTCGCTGAAATCTGCTTTGTTTTTCTGTGGTTAAATTCAAATTGTTTAGGAATTTGGATTTTAAAAATATTTTTCATGTTCGGAAATTAAAAAAATAATTTTTAAAAATTTTCTTTAAAATTTACTGGTTTTTTTAAAGCTTCTTGTTCAATTTTCACCATTTGATGGCCAAATTTTTATAAAGAACACTCTAAATAGAGTTAGTAATCCACGTTTGGATATCTAAATTAGTTTCAAAGAAAAAAAAATTGCCTATTAAAAATAATTTTTGTTAGTTCCGCTATTTTAAAATTTTTTCTAATCAGTAGTTTTAAAAGTCAGTGAATAATTATATTAAGTTAATGCGTCCGAGTTTACAGAAAAACAATTTTAAGTAGTTTGGATAAATTGGCCTTGATTTTTAACATTTGGTTAGAGAAGATCTCAAAAAAGCAAACTGGAAAAAGCTTATTTAAAGATGAAAACACAGTAAAATTACTATTCTCAACAATATCGGAGCAGTTTTAAGCGAAAAAGTAATAATTTTTATAAGATTGTTTCCATAGTGAGGAATTCCCTTTAGTTTAATTTAACTATAATTAGAAAAATAATATAAAAAATTAAACAAGTATTATTTTTTATTTTAATATTTTTATAGTCAATATATTTAAGAAATTGTTCTTAAATTTTCCCCTCAAAATCTTATTAATGCCTAGTAATAATTGTAAGCCATTTAAATAAAACATATGTTGACAAAAACCCTTTTGAAATAATTTCTAGTAAAACAAATTTCCAAAGTAAAAAAAAAAAAAAAAATCTAAATCTGTCAGAATTAAAGCAAGCAATAAATTGTTAAATTTTCAAAAATGGTCCAAACTTGATGCGCAGATATCAACGCAGAAAAACCTGTCAAGTTATCAAAGTAACAAACAGTGAATCAACAAAAGTTTTCAGAAAAGTTTTATTTCAAATAAAAAAAAATTGATATAATTCTAAAAAAAAAAAAGCAAATAGTAGAAGCAAGTTTGGCTCTTTACACCCCATCTAACAAAATGACTTCTCATCTCGCAAAGCATTTGTCCAAATTTTCAGGAAATTCAAGCACATTTCTGAAGATAATTTTAAAAATTGGTATTTTTTATCGATGTTAGGGTAACAATTTCTTATAACTCTGTTTCTTAAGATTTTATATTTGTGTGTCCGGATTTTTTCTGTTGCTAAATTATAGGATAAATCAAAATGGAGGAAAATTTTTAATTTCAGTATAATTTCAACTTGGCTCATAACTTTCTGCTAGAAAAATAATTTCCGAAAGAGGAGGGTAAAAAAAAAAGTAATTTTAATTGGAGAAATTTGTTGCTGCATTTTTCAATAAGTACTTATGTTGAAGAAGCTATTTCACCCTTTTATGTTTCACCCTTTCAATGTTTCTTATCCCCCCCCCCCATTTTATTTAACTAGTTTCATGTCCATAAAAATGTAATCGAATTCACACTCGCTTACTTTTTTGACATTTTGCACCTTTAGATTTTCTTAATGATAATATACTATTTTAATATTTTTAAAACTTAATGATTTGTATGAAATTAGAGTAATGATAATACTTAGTGTTAAATTAGTAGTATTACGTTAATTTCGATTACTTACCAGTGGCGTCATCTTGTTGCGAGTTCGCCAAACGACATTCCAGGACTAGAAACGATATATATATATTAAGTAATTAATAATTTTTAATAAAATTTTTTTACTCCTAAATACCTAAAAATAGTACCATTTCATTCATTTCTAATCGCAACCCTTCCACACTGAACAGGAACAATGTGCTATGAAAGGGGAAATGACGAAGTATAGTAATATAATTGGTTCTGTGGTACTTGCGCTCGATAAATTTCCCCCTTTCCGCTCAAGTGTCAAGAAAGACTACCACATTATAAACTTTATATTTGCATGTAAGATTTGGCGATTTTACAATGTACGCCAAATGGTAATCAACTCACTATGAATGAGAAAGATACTCCTTGTCTCTGATAACGAAACGAAACTTCCTTGAGAAAAATGCTGATGACCTTACCACGTTTCAAACGAGTGTTGAATATAATAAATATAAAGTGTGAGAAATTTGTTTTAAAAATGTATTTATTAAAAGGAATACGTTTATAATTTTCCCACACGGAAGACATTTATAAAAATTATAATTCTGATGTGCATAATACAAATTTAATCTTTATATCTCTTATGTTTTAACTTTATTTAACAAAATGAAAAAAAAATACATAGAAAGGGCTTTAAATTCAAATTTAAATGGATATCAATAATGTTTAATTCTTTCTATATGTATGTATGCTTTTATGTATATACATTCCACAAACTGATACTTGAAAGGAGCTAATGTATTTTTTACGTTAAAGCTGTTCAAATAAGGGTTTTTTTTTAATTTTTTTTTTTTTGCAAAAAAATAAGTTTTTTGGCTGGCTAAAATAAATGATAGGAATCATATTAATAATTTTAAAAACAGCTGCTGGTTAATTCTCAGGAGAAAAAAAACACATTTTCAATAAGAAAATGTTGATAATTTAAATGCAACATCTAAACGTGCTACATTAAAGCGCTTAATTCTCAAATACAGTATCATGAACTTAAATTTTATTCGCAAGTAATGTAGTAGCAAATTTCTGCCTATTTTCTTAAAAGCGCTGCCAATGATATATTACTAATTTTCAATTTGTCTTAAATCTATGCACGAAAGAAAGCTAAAAATAAAATATATTACTTTATATTTTATTCGTTTTTTTGTTTTTTTCGCCCCTGAATTTCTTGCCAAAAGTATAGATTTATATAGATTGGACCTTTATCGTAATCAAAATTGAAATTACAATGGTAAATATTTAAATATTAGGCCTTAAGATAAAAACTAATTTCACAACTATGTAAGCATGGTTTCTAAAGTCACTTTTTTTTTTAAATATTGCATCTAAACATACTTCGAATTACAAAATTTCATTCATTATTATCTATCTATTCATTAAATAAAATAGGCAATTGTACAAAAATTGCAAAAATTAAATTTTTTTATATCCATCATAATTTCAAGAGTGAATTAGTATATATTGATTCTTATTTTCATCTATACAAAATTTCACATTTCTATCTAGAACATTTGTAGGTAGTATATGCTTAGTTTTAAATTTCGAAGGACTGGCCACAAATGTGGAAGAAAGCGTTTATTTCGGCTTAATTAGTACATCATCAAGTCATTATGACTTTAAAAGAATTTGATAATAATAACGTTGTTCATTTTCACTCTTCGGCAGTTGCACTGTCGTCTATATAAAGAAGGGAAGAGAAACTTGGGGAACTGAACATTTAAACCATCTCAGAGACTTACTGGAATACTCATCAAGAAAAACATTGTTTTTGTTGCAATGCAAAATCAAAACTTTTTTTTTTCTGAAAAGTGTTATTTGGAGAGACGAATGTTGCTTTAATCTAGATAGAAACATTAATTTGAAAAAATTTCACGTTTGGAAAAGTGAAGACAATTTTTCGTGCAAGGAATTCATCATTACTCGCAGTTTTCTGTTCATATGTTACAACTGTCGTTTTTAGGAGTCCTTGAGTTGGTCTCATTTTCTACAAAAGTATATTGTATGGTAACGATAGATTCAGTTAATTTTTATTGGCACTATATCTGAACTAAGAAATGAATTAACTTTATGAATAGATATTTGATAAATCTTTGCTGACTAACTCAAAAAGCCAGTCCTCATGTCACATGAACTCAATCACATATGCTCAAGCATTATTAAGTTAATGTAATTCTGCATAGGTGTTGAAGGTGTTAATTTGGAACCAATTTTTAAGCACTTTAATTAATAGAATATCATTCTATTTTTTTTAAATGTAATGAAAGTTAATAAATGTTATGTTTTATCAAAGGAAAGATAAAATTTCAACCGCTTGAAATTAAGCATGTTATATCCTTTGAGAGTAAATTTTATTGACACAGTTTAGTACATATTATAGTATAATTTTATTCAAATACTTTAAAGATAAGGTTAGGTTGTTGTTCTTTTTTTTGGGGGGGGGGAGGTCCTCCAAAAAGGGCTTAAATTGGAATTAAAATTACCTGAATTTGAAGAGGTCTATCGTAGCTCTCAGAAAGCGGTTATAAACATTATCATTAATTGAAATTGGAAAAGTCTAAAGCAAAAAGATAATAATTAATATAAAAAGCCAGCAATCAATAGAAAAATTAAGGCTGTATTCTTTTATATCTTGAGGAACACTTGAGTTCAGATTTTATATGCTGATATGAGCTTGAAAATCAAAACCTATTTTCCATTATTGAGCTTAAAAAAATTAGTGATGTAATTTGTGGAATCATTTTCTTTAATTAATCCGATGAAACGATTTTAATAGGCTATATTTTTTTTCTACATTAAAGCGTATTTCTCAGAGTGTTTATTACATTTTTAAAAGTAAATAAACTACAAAAAATTTACTGTTTTTCCTTTATTGAAATTATTTTTCTGTCAGATTTCATTAAAAACTATTTTGGTGATTCAAATATGACAAACTTCCCTTATTTCTACTATTTTGAAAATACTCCTATTAAAATAAGCAATATCAAACTAATTGTTTTTCTTAACCGATAAATATAATTACGAAGGAAACAAAATCTATAAAATGATGTGGAACGCACTAATCATTCTATTTATTGGCTAATTATATTAGATTTTTTTTGTTGTTAATTGATATAGTTGTATCACTAAAGCCTGAATTTGAAGTCAAAATTTGTCTTGTCGTAGCCTAAAAATTCAATTCCCTGTGTATTAGATATCCTATTCTATCCAAGATATAGTATTCAAATTTCGTATGTGAAAATGTTCTCTTTAGGCATCTATTTTCTTTATCTTTTTTTGTAAAACATAATTATTTATCAGATATAAGACATTTCTTTGCATAAAAGCAGAATTGATTTTGTAAATAGAATTTACATGATTTAAAATATTTTTTAAAAGAATATTTAACAAAAAAGGGAATTGAAATAAACAAAAGTAGGTTTTTCCAAACTAATGTATTGAAAGAAAAAGGCAAAAGAATTCTTGAAATCTATAATATAAAACTGGCAGATAATTGGCAGAATCCTATGTTCAAATTAATCCACTTATGTACATTTTTTTTTTTTTTTTTTTTTACTAAAATTTCTTTTCCATTACGAATCTAATTTCAATAAATATTAAGACAATTTTACTTTATGACATAAAACATGAGTACTATTGAGATTAAAAAACATAAAATTGCTAAGTGAACTATTGTAATATATATACATACACATACATTTTTTCCCTTTTATGAGTAAAGATAATAGCGATTTTGAAGAAAATTCATTCAGAAATATGAGATTGTTCAAATATTAGTAAATAAAACAGCTATAGATTCTCTTATATCTTACTTATTTTTAAATTCATTTAATTCCGCTATTTATTTTTCTGATAAAAACAGTCTTACTTTTCTATTAATAATAGAATTAATTATCATTTATTGCAAGATATATGAATAAGATAAATGTATGTACAAGATCTCATAAATAAAAGATCAAATAAAATTTTTACAAAAATTATCGCCATTCTATTATTACCAATTAGCCCGACCGGAAATGCAGCTATGGAAAACTAAAACCGTCACCCGCGCCAAGTTTTCTTGCCAAAGGTCCAAATCCCAGTAAACCTACGATGCAACAGGGGTAGGGAATGATTTACCGAGCGCGAATGTTCCGATATCATATAATTGAACCCTTATATAATGAATTTCCGCACGTTAAAAACATCTGTATACTGAATTTTTTCATGAATCTTGATTTTCAACAGATAGTTTCTATATATGAAATAAAATTTCTATATATAGAACGAAAAATTTTCTTTAGAAATATAATGTAATACAAAGAACGCCCATAGATTTCATTCATAATGAATATTAATTAAATGGTAAAATAGTTTCATCAGTTTGTATGCCAGAAAATTCCCGGAATAATGATCCGCTTTCGAATAAGCAATAAACATTTGCCGGTGAGCCATATGTAATTATAAACTCGTTTTGTACTAATCCTTTTTTTATTATTGATTTCGGCTATAACTTATATTATAAAATAAAAATTAGTACCAACTAATATAAGCAGCGTGAGGAAAAATAGAACAAATTATTAGTCAATTATTCACGAGATTACAAGTATGGAAATCGTTTTTTATAATTTTTTTTATTTTAAATATTATTAATCTTTAAAAATTAACTTTGTAAAACCGACTTCATTAAAAAAAAATGATAAAAAATTTCTAGTTTCTCGTATATTTCTGCATATTGAAATTTCTTCTGGAATCTTCGACTTTGATATGTAGAATTCTACCTATAATAAAGTATTTTCTGTGTCAGCGCATTATAATTCTTCGACCGCTGATTTTTTTGCTACTTTAATCTTAATTTTGAAGATAATATATATTGGCCAGTCTCGAAACAAAACACGCTGGACCTATAATGAATAAATATATCTCCAGTGTGTGTATTGCTAATTATTTATACGTATTCGCATAAAAAAAATTAAGGACATTTAGAAGCAAAGTACCAAGTAGGAAAACAAAGAGCAAAACACCTTGTAGATGTCAGATTAAACAAATGAGAAACGCGGAACAATCAATTAATGTGGTTTGACGTGAATCAATAGTTATTGACCTTAGCGTGACTCTTAAGTTGGTTTTTAAATATTTATAACTTCGTTTATGTTCAATGTTTATTAATGCTCTTATGAAAGGAATTTGGTTCCACGCATAATAGAGAAATCAATATCGATTAATCTATTTATAATTTCGATAAATATAAAGCCAAACTTATAATGTCACACGCATGTAGAAAAATTTTTTTATTGGATAATTATACTTTTATACTTATGGCAGTTTTTCAAACTGTATTATTTATTGCGTGTGATGACAACCTATAATAGTTAAGTTATACATTCATAATATATTACCACATCTGTTCTCAATTTAATTTTAATGCTGGTCGTTGAATTGTGCGAACTTTTAAATTTAATTGGAATCTTGATACTGGAGTATTATCGCAACCATTTTGCGATAATACTCAATTGAATTTTATTTTATGTCGGTGATATTGAATTTTATTTTATGTCGATAATATTAAAATTTCCAATTCGACGTCTAAAGCAGTGTTCACACGAGGACAACTATTGCGTGCAATGGAGAACTTGCTTACCTCAAGAACATCACATGACCTCAACAGGACAATGGCAAATCGTTGCCCAAGTGAGATAAGTATTTATCTTTGTCCCATTAGGGGTCACGCGACCTTCCAGAAGTGAGTGTGACCTTCATTTGCTCGCAGTATTTGTCCTCGTGTGAATCTTGCTTTAGACACGAGCGAAATTGGGAGTTACGATTTGGTGAGTTATCCTGAAAATTGGCATGGTTGCGATAATACGCAAGTGCCAGAATCTTTTTATAATTCATGCCTGTACTTTTTTTATTACATGTATCTCGAAGTTTATTATTATTTTTTTGTGAATAACCATTACTTGCATAATTAATCCTTATCACACTGAAAAGTAACGAGATGCATTATTATATATATATGTGACAATCAAGTGTCCTTTTAGTGCTTAGAAATCTCAATAATAATTATAAGCTTTCTATAATGCATAACAATTAATGTGAAAATGTTCACTATTTTACGATTTTTAATAGCCATAAACATTATTCAAGAAGAATGATAAAACGAAGGATAATGCAAAAGGGCAGTCAGATTGGACATAAGAGTGACACAGGTTAATAATATATATATGTAATTATCACTTAATCTAATCTAATTTAAATTTTAATTAGTTTCCATAATTTTATCGTGATGTAGCTCTTAAGAGATCATTCTAAAATGATCTCTTATGTCCTGTTCCAATTCCACTTTTTTTTTTTTATTTAATTCTACTTGCGCTCTAAAAACTGCTGACTTCAGCATTTTCTCACCTTCTAGGTGATGGGTCGCTTTTGTGTTTTAGTATGCTTTTAGTAAAACTTTTGCACTTTATGCTTTAATAATTTTTTTTTAATTTTAATAAATTAAAAATTAAGTTGAATTTTAGCATCTTTAGTTAATGACTCCTAAAATATTATTAAAACATTTTTAAATGTTTTAATTAATATATAAATTAAAACATTCTTTTAAATGATACCAATTTAATAATCAAAATTTTTTCGAATTTCGATAATATTTAAAAATATTTTTTTTTCTAATTTCAGAAATAGATGACAATTGATGACGATTTCATTGTTTCATTTAATAATTAATTGCGTGATTTGTTTCTATTCTTGAAAGCTTAAGAAGAATTCAGTACAATTTATATAATTTACAGACAAATTTAAAAAAAACAACTCAAAAGGACCTTGAAAGAAGCTAAATGTCCAACACATTTACATTTTTTTTATAGTGCTATGCTACCTTGCGATTTGTCTCCATTAGAAAGGTTTATGTATACAGAGTATAATTAATACTAGAGCTTGTAAAATTATTATTATCTGTAATATCTGACAATTTGATGAAATGAAGTTGCATCGAAGCGATTTACATGAAACCAAATATAACTAATATTCTCTGTAATCTAACTGGTTGCCAAGGTCGAAGAATAATAAAAGTAAATATTTTCAAAGTATAAAAATAAAGAAAAAATTAATCAAAAATAAATCGTTAATATAATATCAATTCAGTTTCATATAAAATTACAATGAAATATGAAAATAAAGTGACCAGTTTATTAAAATAATATGTCGCATGATTTACACGGCCTAGTGCCACGAAATGTCTAAATCCATCACTGCGCGAAAATATGGCAATAATTTTCTCCCCTGACTATAAAAGTTCCATGATCGAACTCGAAATGAAAAATTCAAACTCCAGGCTTTGATGAGTCTCCATGTTTCAAACTTCTCTGAGTTCGAAAAGCACATTTTTGTCTTTTACATGTCTGTTTGTGACAAAGATTAAAAATTGCTTTGATCTAGAAAGATGAAATTTAGTGGACGGCCTTTACATCGAATTTATAGATTTGTATCAAATTTTGTGCAAATTCCATTTAAAGGAAGTTTGAACGTCCGATTTTTCGAATATAAGTAAACTCAACCATAAAAGTAGAGAGTTAGATGGATAGATACTGCATAGATTTAACATCTATAGTGTAGACATCTACAAAATATCGAGCCAACAAGGGCTTATATAAAATAGATAACTCGAAAACACAATGACTTAAACATATCAGGTTTATGATTATGTAACTACAAATGTAGCACTATGACAATTTTTCTAAACTCAATCGGTTGCGCCTAAAACACAAATTCGAGTTTCGAATACTATTAACTTCAAGCCACGGATTAATTGTCATAACATTCCCTAGTAATTAGACCATACAGTCAGTAAAAATGCTAAATTCAAGCAAAAAGTTAATATTTCATGACTATTGAAAAACTTTATTTGGCGACAAGTTTATTAGAGTATGCGAAAAAGTTTGAGGAAAACATCTGCCGCTGGTTTAAAGTATATTTGCTTGAATGCAGCAATAAATTTTTCAAAGCGTTTTTCCATATGAATCGTTAAAAATGCATTTAAATTACTGAAGACCTCGTTTAAAAAATATAAAATGCTAGTTTGTACCCGGTGCAGTTGCTGCCGCAGAAGAAATAATTTTGGAAATATCGTTTGAAATTTGAAATAACTATCTTGTTTAATTAGGAATGATAGAAAGAATGATATTTATTTTCTTGCGACACAAAATACATTCATTGAAATTGAATGATAAATAAAAGAAGAATATAGATAATATATATATTTTTTTTTTACTTTACTATTCAAGTGCTTTAGGGTAGAGCATATTTTTTTGTTTTTTCGTCTTCAGCAAAAACAAATCTTTTGACTGTAAGATTCGTGAACATTCAACATAAAATTGGCCTTGTGAAAAACATGTATTTTCTAGGTTCAATCCGCACACTTGAAGTGACTGACCTTGCGCCTTGTTAAAGGTCATCGAGAATGCAAGTCAAACGAGGAAGCACAGTCGCTTGAAATAAAAAGGCATGTCGGTGGTAATAATGGGAATGCTTGAAATGAGCACACCTTCTTATTCGTTAAGAATAAGTCTCGATTCTTGCCGCATGTTGGTCTTCTAATTCAGATGCATGTGATCGGATAATAAATAAACGTTGTCTTTCGATTCTTGTCGCATGTTGATCGTGAAGCACGTGAATTTGCAATTCATGAACGAACGACAAGTGATCTTCATCATTGCTCACTTGTCGTTCCTCGTTTGTTTGAGAAGCTCGAATTCGCTTATTTCTACCTGATGCGCTGGTAGATCTATTAAGTGACGAATGTTTGGGAGGCATATTTTTTGACGAAGCAATTAAAACGATATATGCTTGTATGACCAAAATATCATTTATCGATTCAGTGAATAAATAGAAAAATTACTGTTTTCTCTGGAAAATTTCCTTTATCTAACTTGCCTTGATCGGCATTGATAATAATTCTATTTTGTATGCGTGAGATAAACTCTGAATAATATGTGCAGTTTGTCGCAGTTAAAATATTGTAAACGTTGAATGAGAATATATTGTGTAAATGACTATTCATTAACGAAAAGAAAAAAGATAGCGTTTGCACTAAATATTTGCAATTTCATTTTACTGACATTAATTGGCATCGATAGTAATGATTTTATTTTATTTGATATATATGTGCGATTAACTCAGAATGACACAAGCAGTTTGCCGTTTACTGCTTGTTTTTTTATCGATGCCATTTGTCAATTTTAAAATGTTGAATAATACGCATGAAACGATTTGTTTGTAAATTTTATCGTGTTCAAAATAAATCCTAATAACTGTACTATGCCTACAGTCCTCGCGCAAGCTGGCAAAGTATTATCGCAATCGGATGAACGTATTTTATACTTTTGAAACTTAGTCATTTCGCTGGCTTTAATAGCATCTCCTTTCGCGTGTTTTGTTCTTAAATGATTTAATCGGAACTTCTTGATGCACAGCAACAATGGCAAAAAAGAATGGGGGAGTCGTATATGCATTTTAGATTCCTGTTTTGGTACCGAATGAAACCAAAATTTGACACGGAATAACAATTGAAGTCATAAAATCACATACCAAATTTCATTCAAGAATTGCATTTTTGAGTTAATGCATTTTTGAGTTAATGCATTTTTGAGTTAATGCATTTTTGAGCTAATTGCATTTTTGAGTTAATTGCATTTTTGAGTTAATTGCATTTTTGAGTTAATTGCACTTTTGAGTTAATTGCACTTTTGAGTTAATTGCACTTTTGAGTTAATGCATGCAGAAAATAGATGGTGAGCCATTTGACAGATTTTGTTAATTTAGGGGGGAGGGGAACTTACATTTTAGATGCTAAAACTTCGTACGCATAACATAATTTTACATAATTTTTTTACGTTTTTGAACTATCGCGTTTAAACACATGTAAAGATACACACCGACAGGCCACCTCCTTCACTTGTTTAAACTCTGATCGAATCAACATTTTAAATGCTAAACCAGTATTCTAAATTCTATCTACCTAGCTATTTACATTTTATAGTTATCGTGTCCATTTGTACTCGGACAGCTGGACAGACTTTCTCTGAATAGATTTTCTACAGAATTAGATGTCTATAAATTTCCTCAGAAGTCCATATACCAAATTCCATCCATCAAGCTCAAAACGTTTTTAAATTATCTTGTTCACAGATGGAGAGTATAAAGAAGAAGAGAGAGAAAGTATTTTTAGGACTAAAGAAAGTCTTAACTGTGAAATTTCATCGAAATATTGAGTTCGAATTTTTTGACGACTATTATAGTTTCTTTTTGTAAATTTCAAATCCGAGAAAGTAAAAACGCGAAACTTGTATAGGGCAGATGCTTAGCGAGTACGCCTGCATGTATTGCGCTAAAAAATCCGGCATTGTAATTGCATTTATTCCGGCATCCATTCTAATTGCAGATAAAAGGCTGGATCAGAAATGATTTATACCACATTTTGCTTTTAATGTACGCTTCTCTGGATCAGTGGTCTTCATATCACAGTTTCATTGCGATTTTGAAATCTATAAGCTGATACCATTTACGAGAATTCTCGTGGCCCTCTGTGGGAATTGAATTTCAGCAAAAGTTTGTCTCCACTCTACTGCAATCATCAATATTAGTTTAATTCGCAAAATTTGTAGATTTTTCTCTTGGCATGGAATATTTGCCAGATTATATGTTGTAAAATATATGATTATTATCAATGCTGTGATTATTAAATGGGCAAAATAGGCAGTTGCCTAAGGGGCTCTACTTCTTCAGGGGACTACAAGGTTTAAAAGCTTTTTTTGCATTGTTGAAAGTTTCTACCTATGTCTTTTCATTTAATTATAAAGGTCATCGAACATAAATACTTGATTTTAGCTTTCATTGATTTTGGAGCATTATTTTAATAACATTCCTAATTAATTTCCATTTGGAAGTTTATATTTTACAATTTTAATGAGATGCGATGTTATGCAATTAAAAAAAAATGTCCGATCCTACTATTAAATATTTAGATAATGATAAAAAGTTCTTTTTTCTATTTTATTTGAAATATATTTACGGTTTTTCATTTTTTTATACAATATGTTAAAGCAAACTTTTTAAAAAATGATCTTCAATGAAGCGTTTTGTTTTTTATTTTCACCAAAACTTTATATTTCTTTTTATTTGTATATAGATTATATAGAGAATTGACAAAAAAAATCTGGTTTTTAAAGTTTAGAAGGGAAAAAAAAAAGATTAGTATAGCCTAAGAGCTCCTAGAATGTTTAATCATGTCTTGGTTAATCATTTCTTGGTCATGGTAAATAATACTCTTCTGTAAATGGTCTTGAAATGTCCATCGACATCTGTTATATGAATATGTATGAGAAAATATGTATTACCTGTCAGTAAATACATTTGCTTATCTGACATCGATGCATGCGAACGGCACCGAAGAATAAATTAAATATATGACGTGACCTCTATGAGGGAGATGATTCTTTATAAGTCACTTTTTACTTTCTCGTGCACAAAGAGAGAGTGAGTGTTGTAATCTTAGAAAAATTCGACCTCGAGATTTTGACATATCTTTATCTCTGATACGCTGGTGTCCATACATCATTTTTGGAATTACATCAATCTTTGAATACGATAGTTCAAAAACCCCTTGAGCAAGATGGATGAAATTTGATATCTGGTATTTACACCAAATTTATAGATTTCTATAAAAAATTTTTTAAAAAAATCATTTGCCAGAAATCAGAGTGACTCACTGTCTGAATACAAGCGAACGCGTTAACAACAAAACCTTAACAGCCGGTTTGACAATTTGATAAGCACAGGTACATATCTAAAATGTAGGTTTGTATCACATTTTTAACTAAATTGCTCAAGGAGTTGACCATATGTACTTTGACATCTGTAATTACCATAACTCAAAACACAATAAATGAATTTATTTTTACGAAATGGTTACGAAAGTAAATGAAATTTATTTTTACGAAATGGTTACGAAAGTAAATGAAATATTTTTAACGAAATGGTCACGAAAGTAAATGAAATTTTTTTTAACGAAATGGTCTCGAAAGTAAATGAATTTTTTTTTAACGAACTGGTTACGAAAGTAAATGAAATTTTTTTTTAACTAACTGGTCACGAAAGTAAATGGATTTTTTTTAACGAACTGGTCACGAAAGTAAATGGATTTTTTTTTTATGAAATGGTTTCGAAAGTAAATGGAAATTTTTTTACGAAATGGTTACGAAAGCAAATGAATTTCTTTTTTTTTAACGAAATGATTACGAAAGCAAATGAATTTCTTTTTTTTAACGAAATGATTACGAAAGCAAATGAATTTCTTTTTTTTAACGAAATGATTACGAAAATAAATGAATCTTTTTTTTAACGAAATGATTACGAAAATAAATGAATCTTTTTTTTAACAAAATGATTACGAAAATAAATGAATCTTTTTTTTAACAAAATGATTACGAAAATAAATGAATCTTTTTTTTAACGAAATGATTACGAAAATAAATGAATCTTTTTTTAACGAAATGATTACGAAAATAAATGAATCTTTTTTTTAACGAAATGATTACGAAAATAAATGAATCTTTTTTTTAACGAAATGATTACGAAAATAAATGAAATTTTGTTTCAATTTTCAGCATCTAAAATATTTCTTAAAAATTTTTAAAGGAAATCCGCCAGAGGATTTATCACTTTTTGGCTCGTAATTTCATATTTATGTTTGCGCTATGGTCCCCAAAACGGAACAATTTAACTATATTTGGTATGTAATTTTATTACTGAAATTGTAATTCAATAAAAAATATTATCAGTCTATCGACCAAAATGTGTATTCGTTTTTATTTATTATTTTACGAACACAAAATTCTCATATTGCGAAGAAAGTCTGAGCGCTTGTGGCGTTCAAGACTTTGCGCAACTGCTACAATTTTAAGAGGGAAGTAGAGGAAGGAGGTAACACTTGCTTTACAGATTAGGTGATAACTCCATCTTGCTTTGTTTGCGATTTGTGAGTAATTATTATTTTTAAATGAATTAATATAGGAATATTCTGAAATCAATTAGAATGGAAAATTAAGAACAAATTCATACGTGGAAAAATTATGCTGAATATTTCCAACATAATTTTATAATAATAATAATTTCAACCGAATTTTCAATGCATTAACAATTTCCGAAAATTTAAACTTATGAAATTGAAACAAATATTTTATCGAGACAGCAACTTAAAGAAAATACAAATAATGTTAAAAAGAAGATGTTTTGATATTTTTTAATTCGTATCTCCAGTCTAAAATCAAATTTAAAAGAACTATGACTATCTTTTATTAAACATTTTTCAATACAATGACTCTTTCAAAATATCTTTATCGATAGTTTGAATGATTCAAGAGATGATTTGGATAAATTTGCACTGAATATCTACTACTGCGGGTCGGTATTAATAATTATCAGTTTGATTCAAGCAATTTTAGATTTAGCTATCAGCTTGTAAAGTCTTGAATTTATTGCGTTATTACTCAAGAAAAGATAAGCCTATTCACATGTCTGCTTAATGTGATACTTGGTGACAACTTGTTTTCTTTATTTTACTCATTAAGATCGTTCCAATGCAACAACCCAAAATTTAAACGATTCTTTTCTGTAAAAAAAAAAATAAATAAATAAAAAAAATATATATATAGGCAGGAAATTCGACATGCGTTTATTATCTCGTTATTGCTTTTTTTTGTAGGTTAGATCACAATTTTACTTTATTATACGAAGAGCAAATAGATATAACATTATGATCATAAAAAAAACTCGGACTTTTTTGTTTAAGTTACATGGTAATAAATTAAACATTAGTATTTCAGGACGTTAAGCACATGAATTAATTTCATGAATTATTAATTTTTCTTATAGAAATATACAAAGAGAAATTATTGTAATAGCCAAAAAATTTCAACTCTATATTTTTAAAAACTTCTACGTTTCAGATCTACCTGAAACCCGTAAAACCCCATTTTTGGAATTATGTCTGTATATTTTGAACTATATAGATAAAATTCCAATATTAGTCTTTTCACCAAATTTTGAGATTTCTATAAAATTTTAAGCAAAATTCATTCACAGAAAGATCGCATATCAGCCCGAATGCAAATGAGCATGATAACTACAACGTGTAAAGAACTAGATCAATAAAATTTGGTTATACCCTTTGTATTTCGTAAAGTATAGACCTATATCAAATTCGGAACCATATCCGTCAAAAAAATGACTGCCTGTTGATCTCTATATTCGCATGAATATAAACGCGATAACTCAAATGAATAAAATTAATGAATGAAATTACACACTTGAATAAAATTTGACCTCGAATCAATGAAATTTAATGTATAGTATTATGAAAATTTTGCTTCTGTGTAGTATTTTCGTTTTAAAAGATCGAAAAAATGCTATCAAAATGCGTAGTTTATTTTATTTACTATAATATGAAGTCTCAAATGCTCATACACAGGACCCTGAAAATCCTTGAAAAGCATTTATATCCTTGCTTACACTCAGCAGTTTTAATGCAGCTGGAGGTAGCTTAACACCTTACCTTAACCCTTTCTAAGGCCGTGGGAAGTATGCTTCCCACCAAATTTATCAATCTTTGTATGAAATTATGTAGATTGGCATAAGTTCTGACAATTTTTTTTAGTAAGTCAGAAACTTAGATGCTTCAGTTCTTTATCTCAGACAAAATGTCTTTATTTGCTACTTAATTATTAATTAACCAAATTAATTAATCAAATTAAATTTATCTAATAAGCTAAATGAATCCCTTTTATTTTAATTTCAAGCCTAAAAATATTTTAACATAATATGACTAGAAAAAAATGGCCCTTTAAAGGGTTAATTAGGGAATATATAGAAAATTTTGAGACCACTCCCGCTGATTTTTATGTAAATATTAAGTTCTATTTCACATTAAAAAATATTAATGATTTCTATTTCCAATACTCCTCATTTATGTAATTTTAAAATATTTTGTGTGCCCTCCAAGTAGTCAAAGGACTTGATGTGACAAGATGACGTACAGTTAGATAAAGTGACATGCGGAATTGTGTTCGTGTAAGATTATAATCGCATCTAAACAGATCTAATTATTTTACATGATGATACTGTGAGGGTTAAAACAATATTTAGTTTGATTAATTTTCTGTTTTGCATCTCTTTTTCGTTTTCAACCGCCCATATTTTTGTATTATCTTATAAGAAATCAAGCTGCTTACTTTGCACTTTAATTTAAAGCAAAATTGAATATCTTAAATAATTGAAATAAAAAGTATAAACACACTTATATAACTTTTTAGTGCAGTAAAATATAATATACGATGCCCCCTAAATTCATGCAAACTTCAAAAATTCCCAGTAAAAAAATAATGCTCGAAAAACTTGCTAATTGCGGGAATGTATTCAGAATACATATGGATTTTTACCATTAAAATGATTTAAAAAATGGCGATAGGATTATATTTCTACTGCTAATAAAAAAAGACTGTGTGCTTGTTGGTGTACTAAAGACCAGACCATCTGCATTTAGGACTAACAAATTTAGCATGAGCCTTATTTTAAAAGGTCGACATATGCACATCAGAGAAATTGTTTTCACAATCTAACCAAAAAGTTAAGCAAAATTTTAATGTTTTCTTACGAAAATTCTAATTTTGTAAACACTTTCTAAAATCTTTTTTATACCATTTTTTAAAAAAAATACTTTGCAACGACATATTTTATTGTTAAAGTAAATCTCAAGTCGTATTCATTGTTGTTAATAATATTCCATCCTGGAGTTTTTCTTTTAATGGTCATAATAAAGATTCGGCTTATTTTCCCATATTGAGATAATCTTCTGTATAAAGTATGCTTAAAGTTAAGGATAATTTTAAAAAAAAATTCTATCATCAGAATTAAGTAATGAGGGAAAGAATTTTAACTGCACAAATTTTTAAGCACTGCTTCTCATTCCTTATTAAATGTATTAAGATATCAAACGAAAATTAGGGAAATGCATATCGTAAAAATAGAACGGTGTAAGGTTCCAATGACTCTGTGTATTAGCCCAATCAAAATATGAAGTTTAAAAATATTTTGCCAAGGAAGCCATTAAGAACAAGTAACACAAAATATTAAATTGAAATTTTTAATAACCAATAACATCTCAATTTGCGCTTTGTGTATTACGGCTTTATCTATGTACTCTTGAACTCAGAATTAGGTTGCTAACTATACAATTTAAATATTTTATTTTAGTCAAATGAACTATAATATATACTCTTATTTACCTCCCATATTCTTTCGAGGATTATAAGCCTTTCGATGAATAAATTATGGTTCTCTCCCCGGCGACCTTCGAGGTCTTACACCCTTCCGGGTAGGTGGGTCGTCGTAGGGTAGACCAAGACCAACCATTCATCACGGCCAACCAACTAGTCGTCAAGGCGACTAGTATGCAATAAAATATCGTCATATTTGTAATGATTTGTTGCTTTGATCTGTGATGCCTGCACATATGATGGAAAGTTAATTTCGAATAAGGCGACAGGAAAGAACACATTAAAGTTATCTCAGAGACCAGATATATAACAAATTACATTTCTATATTAGCACACATTCAATCCGACAGTTTTCTAGCATGATTTCGTGTGCTAGGCGTATCATGACGTAGCTGGACATTTAAATTTTATTTTTGAAAATTAAAATTGCAGATTGAATTGTAGTTTGTTGTAGACAAGTAAAAGACGTTTATCTGTCACTCGTATTTTATTTTTAAATTATATCAAGAGTAAACAAAAATGCACAGTTCACCGACATCAACAGCATAAATATAATTTACAAATAATTGAGATTGGAATTAAATATATCACAATATCAACTCGCATACATTTTGTAATAGAATAGAAAATGTTTTGTTTTTAAATTTCAATTCTTCACTCACTAAAAAAATATTAAAACACAATGTCTGATTTTAATAACATCAAGTGATTATCAAAAAATATATCGATATGTACATAAAGTCATTATTTAAAAAGACTGAATTTAATTTTTGGGAACGTAATTTTTATCTTGAGATAATATATTTAAGATAGCAAAATAAGTAATGACACAACTATTAATTTTACTGTAAAAAAAAACCCCTCTTCATGTACAAAAAAAAATCCTTTCCAATACAGATTTTAAAACGTTTCAGCATTACATGAAAGAGTTTGAAATCACATGAGAAAATCAAATTTTTAAAAAAATCATGTCAGAGTGTAATAACAGTATTCGAGAAGTAATATTCTTGTGAGACACTTGATAAATTCTAACACTTCTCTCGCCAATCACAGTATAAACTCGAACAGTCTAGTTCATCAGTACAACACAGTTTTCCGTATCAAATTCACCAATGAATAATAGTCACTAAAAAATTTTTTTCTTTTATTTCAGATTAAATATTGTTGATCGAGATCTCTTGTTATTTGCATTGCTTAGTGGTATATACAATTTAAAGAGAATCCATTCATTCATACGATTACAAGACAAGTCCATAAAAAAGGCAATCGATCATTCTCATACATAAAGACAATTATTTCATAAAAAAATAGCTAGGTCGTAAAAAAAAAGTCTAGTTACAGAGATAAATGTTGTTACACACAAAGGAGAACATCAATTTGGCGTAGTAATTTCACACGTACAAAAATATTTTTTTGTAAACTGCGTACATACCTTTGGTTAAAATGGAAAAACAATACTTAGAAGATGGGGAAAAGGGAGCAACTCTCGATATTTATATGGTTTTATGCCAGTTAAGGCGGAGAGGTGTTGGCGATTTTTTCTTCGATCAAATACTTGCATCAAAGCAGATTCTTTGGAAAGAGATATGTGGTTTAAATGATGCCGTAACACACTGTGTTTATAGATGCCCACATTTTATCGCTTTGTGTAGATACTTTCCAAAACTGTTCTATTAACTAGGTTTACTGGTACTGGTGGTTCATCACCATGCCAAAGAGTCAAACTTATAATTCAATACCTGTTAGAGGATTGTTTATGACCCAACTTGCATTGTCTGACAGCTTAAAGGAGTGTAGATGTTTACAGAACATTTAGAGCTTCAGGTAATTCAATTTATTTTCTTTGGAAGTCTTGACACAAAATTTCGGCAATGGAGAAATGGACATATCGTCAGAGATGCTGTGAGTTTTTTTTTTTTTGAAGTGGATTATAGGCGACTGATCAATCATCAGTGACCTCTTTAGAGATCTGTTGTTTGATAAAGCTTCATAAAACCCAGATGCCAAGGCTGGAAGGTCCTTCATCTTTCTGGATACTGTTGACTGGCTAATATATCAAAACACTTTTGTTACAATTATTTAGTATTTCTTTTTCTTTCCAATATTATTATTTCTCCTGTCTATCCATCTTCTGAGTAATTGTATCATCACAATAGCGGCCAGTTCATAAACACTTTTTTACAAGAAAATATAATAACATGAAATCGCTATCATACATAAAAAGTATATCAGGTACGGGCAAGAGATTTTCCTTTCAATTGAAGAAAAGTCACAAAGCACTTCAAGTTAAAATATCCGTGGGTTGTATATACGATCCTCGAAGAACAGTTTTCTACTGAAGCAATTACAAATAATCTTATAATTTAGCAGCATTTGCGTTAATTGTGCCATTGACAGGTAGATGGCAGAGATTGACGGTGGTTTCTGGGCCTCGACTGAGGATAGCTTCGAAAAGGACAACACCGACACAAAAAGCGCCAACGCCAGTGACGAAGATGGAATAGGCGACTAGATACGGACTCTTCCTTCGTTGCAGGTCAGGATCCTGCTTCATAACCATTTGAAAAAGACAGATACCTAAAAAAACGAATACGAATATAATCAATCCAATTTCACCAATAAATTGAAAGATAAAAGCACTTAAATATCTGAAACTCATGTCAAATTTTAATAACACAATTTTAAATGTCATGAGCATCTGCCCAGCCTTTTGGTTCCATTTACGAAGAAAAAAAACTATTTGCAGTTAAACCAGGAGGAATTCCTTCCCAAAACTTTCTCGCATACTTTATAATAAAAGTATCATTTTTGTGCTCTCTCCAGAAGGTATCTTAAAAAAAAATACCAAAATTGAAATTTCAAAAAAAAAAAAATGTCACTATGAATTGTCCATTACTATCTTCAATTACATAAATGCCAAATACGGTAGCTGTCGGTGAAATCATCTGACCTGTAGAGCGTCAGAAAAAACACACTTTCATCTTTATCATAAGGGAAGATGATGGTCTTCATAAATCAGTACATGTGTTTCGTTTTGTGTATCATTTTCAGTCTTTTGACTCATCTTTAAAATGTATTGACTTTTAGCACTCCACTGGTGCCGTTGCAGCGACAATTGACTGAATGCCTAATTTAGGTTTAAAGCACGTAATAAAACTTTTTATTCAAACAATATAGACAGATATTTACTGAGATCTCAAATGTTAAATTGCTTGATAATGAAAGTAATTAAGTTTGCATCTAAAGAATTTATTTGAGGAATACGATGTACAAAGCATTATAAGTTTCCTAATTAATTTTATGGAAGCAAAAGAATATTACGTGTTAAACTGCAATCTCTTTATCCAACAATCCTAGCCATATAGGTTCAAAAATTCTTTTCTCCAGGCTAAAATACTGTTTTAACCAATTAATGTTTCCTATAGACATTTTTACGAAATTCGTCCAGTGGGTGCACTGCGCCAGAAGTCTATAGCGGATAATGGAGCTTTACACTTCAAGAAACCTCGAAATTATGGTCGGAAAAAACAGCCGAAGCGTTCACAAAAATATTTCCAGAAATGAACAACGCACTAAAGACGCTAATAAACAGCAGTAAATCGCTAATAAACAACATAGCAATTTAGTGCTACAGTGCTCAGCGCAAAGAAACTGGAGAGCTGACACTGCGATCACAACTTCAAGGAGAGAGTTTATTTGTGAATCATTTCAGCTGTCTCGCATTTTTATCTCCGACATATCTCGAAGCACAATTCTAGGAAGAACTGTGGATCTTTGCATCTAATAAGCATGTTGCTATAATTCTTGTATTTTCAAAACCTTCATTTTGGTCGCCAAATGGTCTCCAAGGCTGGCATGAATCAGCTTTTACTGAGAATTCCTCGACCTTATTCTGAGGTAAACTATACAGGGACACAATATTTCAGATTCTTAATAAAATCCATAAATTCTTTTTGTCAAGCTAATTTAATCAATTACAGCTTGTGCTTTTGTGATGACTTACCTGGGTAGACGAAAATATTGGCAGACGCAACAGATCCGAGATATTTGAAGACCACCCCTATGCTTTCAGTGAGGACGGCTAAGAGGAGGGAGCTTGTGAACCACAGTGCGGCTACCACATAGCGACGCGTCCTCTCGGTGGCTGCGAACTCGGATGGTTTCAAACCACGTAACTCGGCATATATACCTGCAGCTGCATCCCTGTAATAAAACACAAATTTCAGAAAAATTTAAATACTTTTCATACTGTATTTAAAAGAATATGTATACATAATTCCAAGAAAATGGTCCCCTCGAAACGTTCTCGCATAAGGTGTTAATATGTAAAAATCTGTTACCATTTTATGCGCAAAAAAGTTGGGGAACTTTGGAAAAGACTGTGGACACCAGCGTGCTCAAATTTTTATTTTCATTCTCGTACATGGGAGCATTATGATCCATAGTGTAGTGAAGAAAATTGAATATATATCTTTGAAACTCCTTTACTATTGTGGCGGTTTGTGATGAGCGAGGATAGAACCTAGGACCTTGTGGTTTGCAGTCTAGTAACATGACCACGATACAAAAGCAGTTGCTCGGGTAGCGTAGCTGTTAACTGGCTTATAAGCTATTCACGACACTATCGTAAGAAATCAAAATTTGCAATTTGGTTGCAAATAACTGGCCTACACTTGGCTAACACGTTGTATTTGATTCAAAATTTGACACGGATTTACATAGCAGATGTACCAAATTTTATTCATTTAATTCTTTGGGTTTCATAGTTATCGTGTTCACTTTTATTCGAACAGACAGACATAAAGATCTCTTCTGGACTTCATTTCAAATTTGGAGTACAGGTCGCATACCAAATTTCATCCCGCCTACCTCAAATCATTTTTGAGTTTTGTACACAGACATAAATCCAAAATTATTTTTCAGACAGAGAGATCTGAAACGAGGCGAACGGAGACGCAAATCTTTTGACGAATACCATTTTTTATTACTATCTTCCATATAAAGTTTACAAATGATCAAAATACTCTCCCAGTTTTGAAATCTTTTGTGTTAAAAATTGATATGAGCATTTATAGTATGTGATAAGTTCGTTGGAAAGTTACTTAACTGAAATATTTTTGAAAAAAATAAATCTCCTCGAAATGAAGGCTTTGAAATAAATGGAGCAAATTTAAGGGCAGGTAAAGTGCGGTTTTTAAATACATCTTAAGGCCATATTTTCACTTCGGTAGATCAAAAGTTGCCATTTGGGACATGTATCAGAATTCTGTCTGCTGTCGGCTTTGTTCAGTGACCTAAATAAAATGAATCAGGCTGGCTACATGCTGAAGTGCCATTACCAGGGATTGCAAAAATTGAGTTAATTAACTGAAAAACTTAAACTGCAAGAGCAATGCATGAAAACGGGCTCTAACAATTAAAACAAATTTAATAGACAACCAATTATACAATACATTACACTTACAATTACACAACAACGAATTCTACATTTAGTCGATGCTTAAATTTACAACTGAACATCATTAAGTGGTAGTTTTACATGTTTACAGTCTTGCAGCAAGCATCATACTGCTGTACTCTGAATTGGCGCTTGGTTGGCACATTGGCATTATTTAAAGAGTGTTACAGTTCTAGAAGATTGGCACTTGGTTGGTGCATTGGCATTATTAGAGAATGTTACAAAACGATTTATTTTTTAATAAACGAAATAAGCAAATTGGAAACATAATTGGCGGAAAATTTGACCCTGAGTTCTGATGTATCTCCAAGTTTTAAACAATTCTAAATCCGAAAAAGCCCTTTTTTTGGATTTGTCCGCCTGTTTTTGTACGCCAAAATTTTAAAAAAAAAATCAATAAGCCAGACGTATAAACTCTGTTAGCATTATGGCAATAAATCATTATAGATACAAATGAAACTTTGGAAGAAATTCGTCTATGGGAAGTTTATTCGTACTTCTGTATATATGTTGGAATTGTAACTTAACAATGCAAAGTGCTAGAAGGATTAAATTTAACCTAATTTAATCAGCACAATTGTATAACTTTCTCAAATTTCAAATAGGGCAAAGAATATATTGTCAATCAGTCGGCTTATTCGCGAATGTTTGGATACGATCATTCAAAAATGCAATGCTTAAGAAGAATGAAATTTGGATGTGGTCTTGCAATTGAATTCGTATGCCTATGCTAAGTTTTTGGTTCTAATTTGAATAAAAAAAAGACACCCGAAATGTATACTTTTGTCCTTAGAGAAAAAAGACGGTCCTGTTTGAGTTAATATATGAGAAGTTGAATAGAAAACATTTTCGCTATTCTATTTCTTAATTCTAATATTTAAATTATTAAAATGGCGGCGAAAACTGCTTTTATTTTCTAAATCTTTGTGCATCCTAAGGCCAGTTTTCGATACCAGAAGGGGATGATGAAGCGTTCCTTTTGGAAATTACTTTCAGCATTGTTTAACATTCATAACACTCACCTTAATAATCCATATGAAAGATTTGCCGATTTGATGAGATTGTCACGGAGTTCTTGAATTCAAGATCCTTAACCTCCAGACATAATAGGTGAATACAGTAATGGCACGGCAATGAGATTACTTAGTAAGTGATCATATGAAGGAGATCACATATCCAATAAGAGAAATACTATTAAAATTTGAATTACCATGGACTTGCTAATTAGGATGTTACATTATATTTAGTCGAAATACCTTCTATAACTTATGTTAATTATTTGTTAGTCCAAACGGAAAACTTCTATAATTTGCCGGGCGCATGTTTTGCTTTTAGTGGTTTGATGTACGTCAAATCAGTCGATATCTGTGTAAGGTTTTTCAGTAAATGCGATGTGAACACTTGAAAAGGGGACGAGTCCTAATACTAAGATTACGAATCAGGGTTGAGAGTCTGGCAGAAAAGTGTCCCTTATGTTATTTTTAAATTTGCCGTTAGCGTAATTATTTACTATTATTAACATTTTATGTATTCTGGTGCTCTATATACAAATTGCATGCCAGAAAGCTATTATGTTTCATGTAACAATTCATACTGTACAAAATCTGAAATCAAAATAGGAAAATAAAGCTAATGAGTGCAAAGACTCAAGGCCCTCTGATGTGCTCACCACTTACTTAACGCGCACAGATTTTATGACAATATATATTTTTCTTTTCTCTCTACCTGCTTTTAATATTTGCATCAAATATTTGAGAATCTACTCAAACTGTTGTAACTAATGAACTATTTTTTCTATTTTTTTAAGTAGTCTTCTTGATAATTTTGTGCTTTATTTTGTTTAATCTGACAAACGACAAGAAAAAATTAAGGTCATTAAATCTCGATTACATAGATTTCCAGTCGAGTTTTACAAAATAAATATTTAAAAAAAAATTCAGAAATAAAGTCAATTAACGAGTCACGATTATGGGTTAAATTTAGGACTACGTTACAGATTCGCCAACAAATCAGTTAAATATTCGCCAACAGATAAAATGCTCGCCAAACGAATGCCATCTTGGATGGCCGGGGGGGAGGGGATAATCGAAAGAATTTTAAAGACAAGATGAATGGAAACTTTGGGAACCAATCGGTTTACGTTTTGTGGAGTTGCGAGTGAAAATTTGTAAGTTATTATATTTGATAAATTTAAGTTGAAAATAAATTATAGTTTAGTGATGACCGTACCATAGTGCGTATCTATTAGATATTGCGATTAGTCGAGAGTTAATTATTTTCCGGTTTGCTATCAATTGATATTATAACTTCAAAACAACGTCAATCAAAAGAAAATGAGGTACGACCGGAGTTTAATCCCGTGCTTGGCGCAATTTTCAAAAATCGCCAACTCGCCAACAACGGTCTTGCGCCGTGTTTTGCGAAATCTTAAAAAGCGAAGGAGCAGATGTCTAATCTTAGCACATAATAAAGGCGAAAGAAAATAGGTTTGCCAATCCAGAGAAAACGGAGATTGCCGGCTTTGGAGCGTTATCGCATCTTGGCGAAGAAAGGGGGTTAAACTCCGGTTCAACCGAAAGTGATTCTTTTACAATTATAATAAATTTACATCATACAACAACAAACTATTGAAAAAAAATTTAACTAATTCATAGTTTTCTTGTTAGCATTGTCAGTTGTACGCTTACGATATCAATATTAAAAGCTATTAATACTGTGAGTTTATTTTCACTTAACTTCGCCGCTAATAAATAAATTCAAAAATAAAAAATAAAAAAATCTCACCTTCCACAGAGTGCAAGGATAGGGTAGGTAGCGATCATCTTAACAATGAGTGCTATCACACCCACCATAACGAAGCCATCACCGGCGTCGTACATCTTCATGACGTTGTGGGCGACGTGGGAACCGAATGTCAGGTAGCCGAAACAGCCCGTTATGGAGTATAAGACGAACAGTACTGCCATCGACAACACGCTGGACTTGACAAAATTGCAGAGATTGCGCTCCCGCATACAGGAATACACAGGCACTACCACTTCTTGGCACTGGAAGCAGGAAAAACATATTGCATCGGTATTTAATTCAAATTAAATATTAAAAAAAAGTATAAATATCTACAATAAAATGCGGTTGATCGGTTCGAATAAATACTGGGTGGTTGTAAATTATCCACATGATAAAGGTGGAAAAAACACAAAATAAGAAATAAGAATTAATGCTGTATTGAATTTTTACTGTGTACATATCAATATGAACACTTCTAGTGGGAGAATATTAACCCTTAAATGCATGTATTTTTATTTTTAATTAATAAAATTTTAAATAGCCAAGAAATGGATGTAATTAATAAACAAATACAAAAAAAAAAGCCCACCCAAGAATTTTTAATTTTCAAATTAATATAGATGCATTTCTACATCATGAACAATCACTCCTTGAGTTCTATAAATCTACTGCGTACAATAATCTAATATTTCAAATATAAATAATACCTCTCATTAGATTACAAAACATGAAAATTCACGTAACAATTATTTTTAGTATTTAAACATAAAGGAACATTGCATTTATTACATGACCACTGTGTCAAAACTTCAGAATTGTTGAATTAATGATAGTCATTTTAAAATTCAAACCTTTTTCTTGCAGTTATTTTTCTAAAAAATGCAATATTTTATGCTTGTTTCATTTCATACACACGCATGCTGAAAATTACATTTATATAAATTTAATTTGTTCTGACAAGAGTAAATTTAATCTTAGTCAACGTAATGGTGACACGAAAATGAAAGCTAATTTTTTTTTTCATGTAAGTATAATATGCTCTTGCAGATTAAATTTTATTTTTACTTTATATAATATATTGTAGGAAAATGCACTTAAAATTATTATAAAATGATATACAATGGCTCAAACAATTGAGAGAACACCTTACTTTTACTTGATAAATCCGAATTTCAATATAAATAATAGATTACCGAGAAGTGCAAACATGTTTTTATTTTTACGCATAACAAATGGTTTAATTTAAAGTAAAAAAGAAGAAAAATCAACAAAAAATCTCTAAACTGAAAAATTTAAGAAGTATTTTAAATAAATATACCCAGATTTTTGCCTCAAAAAATTGAGAATACAGTGAAATTCTTGTAATATCTCGCAAAGAAAAGTGTCAATATTTAATTGCATGTCTTTCGGCTTTTATAATGGCTTTTCAAGTCCTGGTACTGAATCGACCCATTTTTGGTGGCATTTCAAGATATTTTACCCCCTTCTTCTTGCAAACTTATTTGAAATGGTTTTTGTTTCTAATTGCGTGTTTTTGAACCACTATTTCGAGTGTGGCCCACAGATATTCAATGACATTGATATCGGGATACTATGGTGGTGTGTATAAATGCAGTTTACAATGAAAAAGAGGCCACATTTTGACGTTACATGCATTCTGTTTGGTGTCGCTGTCGTGCTGGAAAATGAAATTTTCATTTAAACCCAATTTTTAGCACTTTCCTTTAGATTAGTGAGACCATATAATTCGTCTAACTTGCTGCAGGACTTTCTCAAATCATAGACAGAAGTGTAAGTGCTGAAACTATGCGAGATGCCATTAGACAAGCCGGATATAAAAATCGAATTGTTAGAGAGAAACCGTTCATCAGGTTGCAAATTCAGAAAAAAACGTTTAATATACGCAAAAACTCATCCATTGAAGACCAATAACTTTTGGAAGAAAGTTATATTTATTGATGAATAAAATTCAACTTTTTTGGCAGTGACACCCGTCGCACCGTATGGAGAAAGCCTAATACTATTTTGGATCCAAAAAAATTTACACCCTACAGTTAAACATGGCGGTGATTCCGTCATGCTTTGGGGTTGTATGGCTTCATCCGGGGTAGGAAATTTAATTCTTATAGATAGCATTATAAACCATATGGTTTACTTGGTTATACTTCGCAGCAATCTAAAAGGAAAGTACTGAAAATTTGGGTTTACAGTGATATTTAATAATAAGACACCATATTTTGACGTTACGTGCGTTCTGTTAGGAGTCGTTGTCCTGCTGAAAAATGAAATCTCTCTGAACCCAAATTTTTAGTTTGTAAAAATCGTATGCCATTAAAGATAAACATGAAACTGTCACTTAATTTTTAATTAAAATTCTAATTAAATTTTTTAAAAAGTCAATCGAAGGTCCCTTCGTACCCTTCAAAATAAATGTGTGCTATATTTGCTAGTTCTAGGTCAAAAGACATGGCTTGTAAAGCACCAATACACACACTTTCATCTTTATAATGAATAGAGATGTAGTAGAATCATCTTATAAAGCATTAATAAACATAATCGTGCTTTTAAAAAATTCGTTGTTATTTTGAAAATTATCAAAGACATCTAAACTACCCATTTATATAAATTTTTAATTCACTATAGTAACTATAAATAAATGTGAGTAGTTTGCTGAGCCAACTACAATTACATACACAAGACGTCTTATTATATAATGTAAAGACTATTAATTAACAAAAAACGTAGCATCAGAATATTTGTTTTTTTAATTAAAAACTATATTTTTGTTATTTGGAGAAAGTTCTCTTTACGTTATTGCGTTTAATTTCATCAATTCAATATTAATTTTAACTCTATTTAAAAAAATTACAAAAAAAAGATAGCTCTTTCGATTTAGATTATTTCTTCAACATTGACCAGCCATTCGTTGAAGAATAATAATCTTATAAATAATACGCATCAGTTGTCAGTATTCAATAACCTAGAATTTGTTTTTCAACTATGAGTATATAATTTCAAACTATTTCAGTTATTTTCGGGGTGAAAGGAATGCAAAATATTTTTTTCTTTCAGAGCTCAAAATTCTGTATTGAAAGACGGCATTTATTTATGCTCAGAAAATATGTGCTGATAATATCCGGGATCAAGCACCAATTCCAAATAGAAAAATGCGGCGCTCAAAAGGAATGCAAGGTCATCGTATCCAAAAGCGACTTCGAAGTGCTATTGAGAGCAAGGAATTTTGGAACATCAACCATGTTAAACTGAATATCGTAATTGATTAGATTTACTCCTTTTTCAAGCTTTATTTGAGTAATTAAGGGGCAGACCTCAATTTTGAACCGCGCTATATTAATGAAAATGTCTTCCAAAATGCTTGAGTTAGGTAAAATTAAGGCTATTTTGAAAACGCCGGAATAAATAAAGATTTTAATACTTCAAGAATTGATAACTTTACTATAAAGAAGTTAAGTCACAATAAATATATCATAAGATGAAAAATCTGACATAATCTTTAAAAACTAAAATGTATTATAAAAAACATTATAATTTGTTTGAAATATTTCTATTACTTTTCAGAAAATATTTCTAAGTTTTTTATTTCAATGAAACAACTTGTAGTATCGTTCTGGGAAGTAATTATATTAAGAAAATATTTTTTTATAGTTATATGTTAATTTTTTAGCTGAAATGGATGTGACAATGCAAGATTTGCACTTACCTGATATCCTAATCCTAGGACAGGAAACATGGCAAACATTTCGGACAAGTCATCCGGTCTGTACAGGAAGAGATAAATATTCATTAATAAGTATTGAGATGAAGGAATTTTGGAACAAACGTAGCGATTCATCACAAATTAAAATTTAATAATAATTAAAATCACTAAATCGGAATAATATTCAAAAGCTGTTTAGCTGGTGCCATCCACATAACAGAAGTATATTTTCTTTTACGCCATTCATTACCTAGAAAGTCATCAAAACATTATTTGATGAATAAAAATTCCAATTACCGTTCCAAAAGTAATCAATCTACAATTTCGCTCTCTGAAACAATGAGTTATCATCATTAATCAACTGAGTACAAAAAAAAAAAATCGCGTGAAATGGGCAAAGATTTTGCCTAGGGAGGTGTTAAAGATCAGAATTAATTAATTTTTTTTTGTTACACAGATTCACTTTGTTACCATTTAAAAGAAACTAGACACCTAAATCATTAATAATATTTACATGATTTATATTTTAGCTTCGAATCTTTCTTGCCCTTTCTTGAACGAAATATTTAAAGAGAAAACATTAATCATTAAAATTGTATGAGTTTTTTTATTGCATTATCGTGTTTTAAAACATTTTTCCCTTCCGAAAACTATATTTTGAGAATTGTGCAAGTATTAACCATTAACGCTCTTGCAATTCGAAACTTGATTAAATACTTATGATTTGCTTGTTAAATTCCTTAAAAGACGGTGCATTTACTCATTAGTAACCAAAATTAGTAACTGCGATCTCGGTAAAGGCCCATTTATATTGTTTGAATAAAAAAAAAAGAATTTTATGTGTTTTAAACCTGAAGTACGTATACAGCCCTATGTCCAGGTAGCGGCACCAGCAGAATTCTTAAGATTAATGTTTGCTTATCCATGTATATATATCAACAAAACGGCTCGAAATCAGTAGCCATGGTCTTCAGAAAACTTTCTCGTATATTCTTTAGTACAGATATTACCTACTCTCCCCCACAGCATAAAAATTAAAGGCTATGGACAAGGCTAAAAAAACCACGATTTCGCAATTTAAGCAAATTTTAATCTCACCCGCAAGTTTTGTTTCATATTAAAATGAAAAAAATATACATTTTGATCATTCTTTAACAGATTGATAGCAAAGATCTACACATTCAATTTTAGTCAATAGATCATATATAAAATTTCAATTTTGGAGTCATAAAATACGTATAAATATAATGTGAATAGAAAGACCGACAGACGGTCTATTCCCAGAAGGATATGAGGCCGCAGTGACCTGGTGGTAAGGTCTCGGCTTGTGAGCCGTAGGGTTTCAGGTTCGAGACCCGATTCCACCTATGAACCGTCGTGTAAGGGGGTTTGTTGCACGTTAAATCCGTCATGCCAAACGTCCTCCCGCTGGTGTGGTGTGGTGTGGAGAGGGGGCTGCCAGCTCAGGTGTCGTCCTCGTCATCTGACCGCGGTTCAAAATTACGAGATCCGTCCCAAAATAGCCCTAGTGTTGCTTTAAAACGGGACGTTAATATAACTAAACTTAAACCCAGAAAGATATGGTTCAAAACTTGATATGAACCCATATTTTAAATCCAAGAATAGGCACAAAATTTTATCCATTTAGCTTTTTACGTCTTGTAGTTACCACGCTCATTTGTTTTCAAACAAGCAAAAAATACTACATGTGAACGAATTTCGTACAATATATATATCTACGAATTTAGTTTAGGGACTACTTATTGAATTATATTCGTCCTATTTAAACCTTTCATATTTAGACATCAATTCAAAAATTTGTTTTTCGGTTTCGGTTAGGTTAGAAACAGATTCGTCAAAACCTGGAGGCTAAATATCCTGGCAATTACAATTCTTTCTCTTTGAATACGAGAAAGTAAAAAGTGACGATATAAATGGGACAAAATTTAATATATATGCATTTTATACCAAAAAATAAATTTTAGATTCTTTAAAGGAAGAATGTTTATCCGTATATGATATTTTAATATGATAATTCCCAAATGAGCCACATATATGAAAAATGGAGATGCTTTATTTTTAATCTAAAATAAATCGAAAACCTTTCGTCTTCGATTAACTAATTTTGTAACTGAAATCCAATTTTGGAAACAAGGCGGTTAACGAGAGTTGATATTTTAAAAGGCATATTCGATTCTATTCACTACTATTTGCTTTAGATGGCTATATGGTTTTCTAGGATATCTGTTATATTTGGTATCAGATAAATTTGTTCAAATACAACTTCATGTTCGTGATTGCATCAAATCGTCAGATATTCGAGCCTAGTTATTTTAGATGTATTATTTAAGTTCTGTTTATAGTGTACATCGACCATTTTAATGCAGACGGTTATATAACATTATAGTGCTATTAAAACATAATGCCCGATCATCTTTTATCTAAATTTTGCGATAATTTGACTGCGCAAATTACACAGCTATTGAAAAGAAATCTTTCTATTGGCTTTCAACAATAAAAGAAAATCACTGAAAAAGTAACTTACTTTGTTTTAATTATAACATCTTTGGGAGATAATTTGAAATATCCATATACAGTTAAAAACACAGGATACAGCATGGCGAAAATACCTATAGATCTGAAAAATATTTTTTAAAAAAATATTTTAATGGGTTCTTGGAAACATATACATAGTTTTTCGTAAATCAAAGATAGTCGAATAATTTTTATTGAATATTATGAACTAATTAGTTTTCAGATAAGCAAAACAGACATGATATATGGAGCAGAAATTTTAATATTTATTAAAAAAAGCTGTCTGTGGAAATTTAAAGAAAGAAAACTGGCTAATAAATATGCTGTTTCAAATTAATGTATTTATGTGCCACTTTCAAATATTAAAAATGTCGCATTCATATTTTTTTATGAAAATAATTTCTACAATATGGATATAATGTGAAATTTAAACATTGTAATAAATTAAAACCCATGTTTGAATCAAAATTAAGTTTGAATTAGCGCTGCCAAAAGGAAATTAATTTGTGTAAAATATTATTTGGAATCAAAATAAGCAAGAATAATCCCTAATCAAAATTTTGCATTTTCCCTTGCCAGAAATATATCCATTTATGAATGTGCACCGTTTAAAAAGATTTTTCAAAGAAATAACTTTCTTGATGCCTTTGAGATGCATAATTTTTTCCTTTTACTATAGGATTCTTTTTATTATACAATTTTATTAAACTTGACTTGTTTCATGCTTATAAAAATGGTATTCTGTAATCGAAATCTGTCATTTATTTCTTGATAGAATTTTGAAATTTTGTATATTTGCGTTTCTCGATGACAAAACATTATTTTAAACTGCTAATTCTAAAAAATATTATCGATTTACTTAATTAAATTTCCATAACATTTATGATAATGAAGTATAAATTGAAAAATAATTACTCTTTATTACACTAATAAGCATTTTTAAAAATATTTTTATCAAATTTATTTAATAAAATTTGAAAATGAAAGTCGTTGTCTACTCTACCCTAAGTCTTCATAATTAATATGATGCAAATAGCTTCTACTGTTTTTTTTTCTATTTTCCCCCTTTATTGTTCCTGCATTTTATAGAACCACTCCCCCCATGATTAATTTAATCAAAACAAGATGACGCTTGCATACCGCAATGCATTTATTACCGAGTAAATTTAAACAAATTAAAAAAAAATTTCTGAGAAAGTTGTGAACAATGTTTAAATATGAGTTAGTAAAATTACAAAAATGTAAAATCACTATCCATTATATTCTGAATTTTCTAAATATAAAGTTTGAAATTACGAAAAAAGCTTTTTTCAATTAATAAAATTTATTATTCATAGCAGGTTTCTCCCAATGGCAGCATGAAAATCGCAAGAGAAAGAAGTTCAAACATGCATTCTGAAGTCATTAAAATATAAGTAAAATCCAACGTTTAAAATAAGAGGTCTTATTTTTTAATTAGATAGGAAATATGCCTCATCCAGATTTTACGTGAATTTTTCAATGTAAAGAAATCAGTTATTTAACCTGTTAACTGGATAATTAACTTAAAATGAACTCATTTCGCATTGAAATATTTCTTCATACCCGGTTAACAGGTTAACATAAAATAAAGAAAAAAAATCCTACCCTATATATCCCAAAAAGTCAACCCTCTTGCAGAAACAAGTGGGCAGGATAAAGATGATGGCTATCACAGAGATGGTAAACGTGCGACGCAAATAGAAGCGTTCGCAGAACCCAGGACCGAAGATGGTATAGAACACTGCAAAAAAAGAATTTTAGCAAGTTTTCACATATACAATATTTATATTTCTCAACATTAACACTAAAAGCAAATTGAAGGAAGTTCTTGCTATGTTACATTAAGATGATTTATCTCCATACTCCAGAATGGTTAGATAATTTTTCCCAATTCGCTTGGATAGCCATAATTTTAAAATGTTTTCTATACTTATACTATCATCTTCCATTTACACTACATTAAAAATTATTTACGACTTTCCATTTTTGAGGAATATTCTAACTTATGCTGCTCACCAAACAAAATGATTCTGTTTTCAGTGTATAAATGCTATACAATATCGTATTGCTTTTGCATTTTATGATATTATGTTTAAAATGAAGCTAAATGACAAACTAAGCGTAATAATATAGATATTTGATGAAACATTAAGAGCATTCTTATGTATGTAATGTATGCATTCTTTAATTTTTTTAAAAAAATATTGTATGAACAATCTACACACAAAATATATTTAGAAATAATACTTTTATGCAATAATATGTTGTATAGAAATCAAATATTTGCATTAATCACACTATAATTATGTCTTTACATTTCACACACTGTTTACATTTAAGAAAAGTTTACAATATAATGAAATGTTTCACATTTGTGAAAGAATAAGCTTATTAACCATTTGTAAAGAATGAACGAACACTTGATTTATAAATGATTGATTCTGAATGTTATATGAAGAAGTGCATTTGCATTGAAGCTTTCACTGAACAAACGCACAATAATATGTTGAATATAATGACTCTGTTTTTATTTAACGTATTAAAAGAACTTATCTGCATTTCTCACAATATTTACTTTTTATGACATTAATATTCATATGTGAGAGTTAAAATCGATGATGAAACGAATAAATGGGGCGAATAAATTAAAAACATTTACGTTTTTATAGGAATGTTGGAAATGAAACCAATAATTGTAATTCTCAGTTTCACTTCGCCAATGTTAGACGCCAATGTTAGCCAAAGTTTCACTTCGCTCAGTTTCACTTCGCCAATGTTAGGAGTAGGGTCATTACTCAAAACGGCATAGAATAAGATTTTTGATTTAGTAGAATCATTTTTATTCATAATTCTGTATCATTCTTCATTGCAAGTAAGCAAAAGCAATTCAGAAAGACCTTTGAATTTTAATTTAATATATTTTTGTTCCACAGAACGTATCAATACATCAATATAACAGCATACAACACTATTGTATTAATGATAAAAATATTTCTTCAATCTTACTTTATTCAGTTATCAATAACCCGTGAAATGCTGATATTTTATGGAATACGTAGACACTTTATAGAATGCCAGGTATTTGGGGCCTATGTATGAAATCTGAGAATTATTAAAAACTTTTCCTAGACATTCTATGCAATATTAAGGAATTCCATGAAATGACAAATACTATTTAAGCAAAATATGAAAAAAAAATCATGGTAAACTTATGCAACTTTGAAATAAAAAGTGTACAAAATATCAATTTTATTATCTTTTATTAACATAGCCGCTGAAAGTATAAATTTTTTTACAGTGATTTTACATGCATATGCATTACTGGCGTTTTCTAAATATGCATATCAGCTATAAGAAACGAAAATCTCTCTGTTAAAGAGATCATAACGATGTTGGTTTAATATACCTCGATTATAATCTCATGCATGTTTTATGAAACAGAATCTTTTTCATGCATCGGACATGTTTTCACACTTTGGAGGTATGTCATTTGGCACTCGATAGAATTCCGAGGAAATATGTCTTAATATTTAATCATAACATATATTACAGGTCAGTTTTTGGTAATATTAAAATTAATTTATCTTTTTTTATAGAATATTTGATTTCATATATTGATGTTAATATATATAAATATTATCATTATAGATGAAAAAATAGAGAAGGTCAGTATTCCGAGGTGATATATACCAAATAGGTCTATAAAAGACCGAATATTTGGTAATACTTGTATTCTTACGCATCTGAATCATTGGCAGTATGATTCGACAATCCAGATCAATGATCTTCGGATGAGAACTGCACATTACAATTTAAATTATAGCAATAAATTATATATTATTAATTGCATAATTTTAGTTCAAGTTTATTGAAGGAATTCTTTTTTCATCTAAAATGTACTGTTTTTAAACTCAAGAATATCTTTATGTATTGTTACCTAAACTTTTATTTCGATATGTATCGTAATGTTTTGATAATAAGGTATGATTTTAAAAGTCGCAGTTTTCTTTCGAAGTAACAAAAAACATATTAATTGAACTTTCACCATTAATGCATGAGTGATAGGTAGTAAATATTTTTGATACGATTCGGAGAATATCTACATTTGCCAGATATTAATCTTACCCAGTAACATACATAAATTATTTAATTTACGCAGAAACTCAAATGTGCGAAAAGAAGTATGGAATGAAATAAAATTATTATAAATTAGCTAAAAAAGCATTTTTAAAGAAAACAGCAAAGAAAACGTTTGTCTTGAATGTCTAAAAATGACAAATAAGGATATAGATCTTGTAGCAAACAATTGCTACACGTTTAATAACTTTATTAGAAAAATTAAAATAATGAACATGACTAGAATAAAGGTCAAATGAGTGGATTCTGTTTGACAATGCTAACCTTGCAAATATCATTTCTTTTTTTTTTTTATCTTTTTGCGTTTCAAAGAAGTCAAGGGCGTTCTTCTGTTCAAGGTCAGCGAAAAACTACCTACTATCTGCGATTCTCATTAATAATTTAAACTCTTGCTTTCGCAATTGTTTTGTAGACGATACAGACTAGTTATGTAATAGGTAAGAAAATTAATAATTATACATAGTAATCTTTTCTCGTGACATCGATACAGTAAACCTTAAATGTAAATAAAATTTCAAAAATGATCACATGCTATGTATTAAATGCATATTTTTCTTGCTTATGGTTATGCAATAACTCTAACATATGGTTATCATTCAAGTAGATCTTCAAGTCATGATCTTCCATGGTGTTTGAGTGGAATTGAGTTAAATATTTGTTAATAAAATAATATGTTTCTGCTATTTTCGTCGAATTTAAGGCTAAAATATTTAAAACTAGACGCCTTAAGCGATCAGCTAGTTCGCCTTGAAAAAAAATGTTTTCAGTATTCAGTCTTATATTTCAAATACTGACAGTTCAAGGCCTTGTCATTTATTTTTAGATTTTCCTTTTCGGGGCGTAAATGGTACGTGAACTGTGAATGATTCGATTTAAGATTACATGCTTTAAAAAGTTGATATTCAAATTTTCACCTATGATTACATCGTGTTATTGCGAAGTCAAATTATTTTTGATAATCGACTATGCTTTTAGTCTAATATTATACATCAGATCATTAAATTGTTGCAATAATGAAATCGCATCTAAGACTAGTTTAGGTACAAAAGATTTAAACGTATATGTATATAAAATCGGAAATCCATTTTATTTGTGTTCCTGAGTGTGGAATATGTATTTGGTACATACGTTTTTTAGCCTCTAGAAAGATGTTGCGTTGTCAATGTTTCTACGGCTCTCTAAAGGCGGTGAAATGAGGATTGGAAGATTTTACGTTTTTCTGGTAACTCCTGAACAAATCATTGCATAAAAATTATTTTCACATTACCTTAAAAATTATAGTAACACATTTCAGTTTTAAACGACTGTTTCTCTAGTTTAAATAAATTTAACTATATTTTTTATCAATGTTTTCATTTTCTGTTAAAATATCAAGCCTATTTTATTGTCTAGTTGTCTCTATCATTGAATTTACTAGCTTCTAATTTTTGAAGTAACTAATATTGAAGTTACGTTCTTCAGAGATTTTTACTTTTCTTGTTACAAAATCGTTTTAGATAAATTTGTTAAACGATATCTTTTCACACATGTTTGAAAAGTTTTTAAATTTGCAATTTCTTTCAATGTGTGCATAATTTTGTCACATATTTTAGTAATTTTAAAATTTTAAGGTCCGCTTTTATCGTACCATGAGCGGTTTTAGGTTTCAACTTGAGTTTATCAAATAGAATTATATATATTTTTAAAAATACCATTGGACTGTTTTCAAAATTATGCTTATTTATATGCACGAAAGTATAATTAACGCTCACATTGAATTTTTTTTCAGTGAGAATTATTTACTTGCGGGTTATCTTAAATAAGTAATGTAATTGTGGGAATTATTATAGCAGTTAATATTAAAATCCATAAATACAAGAATTAAACATTTTATTATAATCTTTCTTTTATCGTATTAATTCCATCTATAGTGATCCGACAAGCCCTTAATTACCTCTCAATTCCAAAAATAACAAATTACCTTTGTTACTGGCATTTTTTTATTGCCCTTTTAGCCTTGGAAATAGCATTTTTCAAATCAACAACAGTTAGCCATATAATAGTTAAAAAATAAATCTTAATTAGAGTAAAACTAAATCAAAGATCGTATTGATTTGAGTTCCAGGCCGATGAATATATCTTCGGTAAATAAACGGATTCTCTCCCAAAATTGGTCACAAAGTGAAACCCGTTCTTTGAAAGAATTGCCGGTGAAGAAATCTAAAATTACCAGAAAATCTTGGTTGCATAAATCTTGTTTATATGAAGTAAACTTATCAAAAAACAAATACCAAGAAAATCTGGAAAGTATTTCTTTCGTTTTATTCATCTTCTTTGGCTTAAAAATAAAAGGACGAAATAAAAAAAAAACGTAATTATCAGAATAGTCATTACTCCAACGTTGCGGAATAAATTTGGATTAGATGACAACGTCCAACAGTAAATAAGAAAGGGACACTGGTCTCTTGAACTGTTCAATATTCAACTCGGGTAACAAATCTACAGAACAAACGTAATCTTAATCTCAAATGAATATAATCTATCGACTTTTTCTCCAAAAATCAATTTTTAATAGATATTATATGCAAATTCTTCAATTATTGAAGAGTTTGGAGATATATTGATTTCTTAGCATTGGGGCATAAACCTTTTTTTACTAGAGATCCCGATAAATATATTTAAAAAAATGAACCTATAAAGTACCTTAACCAAATAATCTCTATAGTACTTTCTCCTGATATTACTAATCTTCAAAATAGAATTCAATTTATTAAAAATACTATTAAGAACTCTGAGATTACATGTTTTCCCCATGGTCCATTATATGTAGCCTAAGTCTACAGCGAGTAATTTTTACAAATATACGAACATTTGTAAAAATTCTAGCGAAAATTATATTTATGCAAATTTTTTAGAGTAGTAATTAGAGATAGGGTTAAAATCATTTAAAAATTGAATATAAAAACTTTATCACTTAGAAATATAAATGTTTCCCTTTTTTTACAGATATATTGAACAAAAAGACGCAGGCCGAAATGCAAATACAGCAATTAAGAAATGATTCTGAATTTCCTTCAAAATTCGGTAGATAACTATAAATATGATCTAGCATCTATACATTAAATGCTATCCTTCTTTCCAGGCAACAAAAAATTATATAAAGTATTTAAAGAATGTAAATTACTTGCAGTTCGAAGTTATATATGCTTCGCTTACTATTATTATTAATGAAATTGTTGTTTAATTGTTCCGAATTTGTAACCCATGAATCCTGCGTAGCACAAATCAAGTCCGTTTCTTTAATTAACTGATTTAAAAAAAACGCCCTCTAGTGGTTTCTCCTCCGATTTTCCGATTCCATTTTTCTACAGTAAAAATTTTTCTGCGTGCCAGTTGTGCCTTTAAAATCTATTGCCTCATGTTCAAATATTCGAAATATAATTCAAAAAATATTTAACAGTCACTCCGATAGAAGAAACTTTCCATAATAATTCTGAATGCCATTTTTATAAACATCTTTATTATCCATTTGCCATTGATTTTAGTTTAGTAATACATAATGATTAATAATTGAATGGTTTTAGCCAAATTATCATTTGCATCAGACATATCTGCATTCATAGAATTAGAATTCTATGAGATTGAATGGCACACAATCCACAACATTTGGTGAATTCAAATAAATTTTGCTTAACGTATTTCTTAGGGTCTAAAATATGCACAACAGCAAGAAGCTACTTCTTCCCCTAAAAAGAGTAAAGTGAAGGCTGTATGTAATTCGAAATAAATTGACCTTTTAGAGTTTATTTCATTAGAAAATATTATTTTAAATATTTGTTTCGTCATCCATCGGGGGTTGTTGGTAGTTCTTAGGGAATGCGACATCAACAATTGCCAACAAAAATTTTGAAACTTTTAAAACAGAAATTTGGCATACGCGATCTTTCGAAAAAAGATAATCAATCTACATCAGAGGTTCCCAAACTTTTTTTTCTCGTGGACCACTTTTAAAGTTTTACTATTTTCGGTAGACCCCCTGCTGCTACATTTCTACTGTATTCTCAAAACTCCTAAAAAATACCACCCTAAATTAGGGGTGTTAAGAAGAAAAAAAAAAGTAGCGCATTTTCAGTTTCAAAAAAGTAGCACAGCACAAGTCGCATTTCATCCCTTTGCAGGTCTAAACAAGCATCCCGGACGAGCGGGCGCACGGGCGGCACTTTGGAAGTCTCGACATGTGGTGTACACTTGTACTATTATCTATTGTTCTATTTGATTCTGAGTTTGAACTGAGTCTCGAATATTTCTGAGTACCTACCTAGTGAATGATGCTACCAACCTACGTTGATAGGTAAATCCAAGCCAAAATTTTTGTTCTTTATTATGAAAACCAGAATTTTTCGTGGACCCCCACTTACAACTTGCGAACCCCTGTTTTCTTTTCACGTCTACGTGCACCCCCGTGTGGTCTCCTATGGACCCCTGGGAGTCCACCTGGACCACTTTGGGAACCTATGATCTACATTAATAGTTTATCTTTACTGTTTTTGAAATTATATGTTATTTGAGAGATTGAGAATCTCGAGACAGATTCAACAATTATCTGTAACACTCTTAAAGCCTGATATTCTGTACTCCATACCATGTGAAACCAACCACTCTGCATCAAAACAAATTCCCGATCTGGGAAATCAAAATTCACGTGTCCAAATTCACGTGGCCGAGGCATCTAACCTTCTCATTTCTACCGCCAAGCTCAATTTGGTATTGGCGTTCAAATGTATATCGATAAAAAAACGAGTTTACCGAAAACGTTGGGAGAAAGGAGACTTGGGGTGACCTTAAGAATCACTACTAAATGGGCGGGCTAAAAATAGAATGTGGAATGTTCATGCATTAATTTTTTTTTTTGACCCGACATTCACCTCATTCACATCCTACAAGAGAATTGTGGATGCTAAAAATTTCCAAAAGGGGAAAATGATTGATTGCATTTCTTTGAAGATGTGCTTTGAATATCAAATGAAATAATTCACTGCTTTCTATAATGAGATAAGAAATTGATAATCTTGTCAAAATTTTTGACAATAAGCAAGGCGATGGTTAAATATTGTAATTTTGTATCATAGAGAATTGCATTTTGATAATTTCTGAGATTAGAGGCAGGTTGACGACTAGGCAGTCGCTCTACTGGATTGAAAGGGGACTACACACACTCATGGCGATTAAAAATTGTTACTAGGTTAGTTATAAGTTAATTTATAACAAAAAAAACCTACAAATTCTATTAATTACAAAATATCATTATAATGATTTTTAAGATTTGTGTCGTGTATAGAGGAATAGGTTCGTATCTTTTTTCATAAGATTTACTTTGTTAAAACAGCATTTATGTATCACGAGAATTTGCTTAAATATTGTATATAAACATGACAGGCGCTTAACCTTGAGTCATCCAAAAATAAAGCAGAAATATATGTGTATTGGCGTTTTACAGGTCAGACCATTTGACCGACAGCTACCAAATTTGGTACATAAATATCTTGAAGAATGGGAACATGCACCTTGGAGTGATTTTTTTTTTTTGAAATTTTAGTTAATTAAAAAATTATTTTGAATTTTGGCATTTTTCCGAGATAATTTTCGAAAATATCACAGCACAAAAATGATTTCTACAATCATCTTTTCATTGAATTAACAATCATGCAAATCTATTCTGAATTTCGATAATATATAAAAATATTTTTTGTCTCATATCTAAGAAAGGGCTATATTGTATCCCTAAGATTCAATCTAATTTCATTATTTAATCAAATAATTAATCGCGTGATTTATTTCCAATATTGAAAGCTAAAGGATTGTTTAATATCTGTTTAGTTTACAAGACAAATAAAAAAAAATGACGTTACAATACCACGATATTTAGAAGACAGATGAACCAGATGTGTACACTTTTAATTAATATATCAGTAATCTTATTGTACTAATCTTCATTAGAAAGGCGTATCTACACAATAAACAAAAATTACATAAATCAATTAAAATAAAAGGCCTTTAATGTCTGGCAATTTGAAAGAATCACGGATATGAAGTTACATTTAAATGATTAAACTAATATCAAATATAACCCATATCTCCGGCAAAGCAGCTAGTAACCAAAGGTAGCTACTAATCAATCAATAAATAAAATCATGTTCAGAAAGTTAATAAGATAAAAAATTAAACGAAAGTAAATTACCATGCTGATTAATTCAAAAGTGTATCGAGATGAGATAAATAATGACATGTTTATTAAAAGAAAGGTATCGAAATATACCCTATCTAGAGTAGTACATTGTCTAAATTCGCTGCTTCTCGGATTGATATATCTATGTATTCAAGCAATAGACACTCTTTACTATGTAAAAATGAAATATTGTCATTGAAGAAATGTCATGAATAGGGGACTGGCGCAGTTTAGCCAAACCACAACCAACCAACCATGAATAGGGGACAAGTCAGCTGAAGCCTCTTCATGCTCAATCAAAACACATTTACTGAGCAATATGATGAAGGTCGTTATGGTGAGATGTATGTTGAAACCCAGGCAAAAAATACTGTTTTCGGTGTAATACAAAATTTTCTTTCAGAAACAAAGTAAGAGTAAACTTTGAATGAAAGCCATAAAGATAATGGAAAACAGAAACAGTTAATTTAATTCTTTCTTATGAATTATTCGCCAAAGAATAGAAATACATACAGAGTGCACACTAATTATTCAACAGATAAGGATTTGTTATAAATAATACAGAATAAGAGGTAGAGAAAAAAACTTATTAAATTTTAATCAACAATTAATTTTTTATATAAGTATGCTTCAACATGAGCATGATTAGTTTCTAGAAGAAATTCTAGTCTATTCTCGATTTTCCTCCAGACGTTCTCTGATTTCTTAATTTTTTGATGCTGTGGATCTTCGGCATAAATTCTCCAAATAAAAAAAAATAAGTGGTGTGATATCAAAAGAATATGGAAGTCATGAATGAGAGCCATCTCTACCAATACACCAATCTGAGAATATTTCATCAAGGAAATCACATACACAGTTGCGTTATGCAAAACATGCCCGGTTTCTCGAAATTGTTTTAACACAATTTAATTGCTTCATTGTTGGATTATCAGAATCATAATTGAATCGCCTCTGAAATATTCTCAGAAATATTGTATGTTCCAAAATTAGAAAACGGAAAATGTTTTATTGTGCATGGCACCCTTCTTTTCATTAAATAAACAAATTTCCTTGATGAAATTTTAAAAAAATAAGAACAAATGAAATTATATCAAAATAAATTATTTCGTCATATTTTTAAAAAATACATTTTAATAATTCCGATTTAATTTTATCCAGATAATAATTTAGAGGTCTCCTGTATATTATAGATGTAAAAAAATAGTAGAAATGACATTTCTAAAGAGAAAATGCACTTACAATGGCTTCTATTCCGATAGAGAAAAAAGTGTGCAGACATCTTTGGACAATGATTACACAATTTTTTTTAAATGAAAGTTCTAAGAAAGTATATTGCACTCTGAGGTTTTAATGCATATAGATACAAGTAGGAGCTGTATCTATTCTTAATAATTAAGTTTAAGATACTATTCACTGTCTTAATCCAAGAATGTTAAAACTTCACTCACGGTTGTCTATCTGGTCCCCAATGACGATGAGTGTTGCGATGCAGACACAGTAAAGAGTAAGGGTGATAGAGACTGCGGCCAGTTGCTGTCCCTTCTTACCGCACATGGACAGCAGAACGTCGTGGTACGTCATATCGCCATTCAGGTCAGAACAATAGGCCAGGATCAACATCGTCGACAGCATCAGTGTCACCATGATCTGTACAACAAATTAAGGAATAAAATCTTCAGTTACAATTACCTTTATAAAAATACAGTAGATTCTCTCCAATCCGATACTCGTTACTTCAGTAATCTCACTAGTTCTATGCACTTGTTGTTACTTGATGATGAGTTTTTGTTAAAACGAAATTTACTCACTTTTAATACTTAACATGCTCGAACTCAACATCTCAACATATTGTTGGCCCGTTCCTCACAGGTAAAAAAAATGTCATTGTATAATTCAGTGATGTATGTATGATTCTCTATAATCCTAGAAATGTTCAGTTCCATTTATGCGACTTAAGAGAATCTATTGTAATAATGTTTTAAGAAAATAAGACAGCAAATAAAAGTAATTTCTTCGTCTTTCTAAGCACTTTGTTTTAAATTGTATTCCAGTGTCATGATTCCTTCATTTCCGATTTCTCCATTTTAACTCTTTCGCGGCGGAAAGCACAGAAATGAATTTCGCTCGAGGCAGTCAGCGGAATGGTGGGTGGACTGTTTGGGCAACACGTACGTCGTACTCGAGTTCTTCCGAAAGCTATGTGTGGAGCTGATTTTAGCTGGTCATTTCCCAGAGGCAGGCACGCGGATCAAACAATAATATTAATAATAAATTTAAATCAAAACATTACCTATAAAAACAGTTTAGAAACCTACTTCAACGTAGGATGCGTCACAAATGAACGATTGGAGAGCAACTCTACCTGAGCGCCTATAGCTGCTGTTCGCTCAGAGTGCGCGTCTATAACTGAGCGCTTAAAGGCGCTGTTCGCCGCCAAAGTGTTAACAGTTCTATTGTTTTTACTTCTACATTTCTAAAAAAAATTGTAAGGGATTAATACAATCTAAAATATTGCAGTATAATAATTCGCCTATCTTTATTTAATTAAAAAATTATGCTCATGTATAAAGCAGCAAACACATGTAATATCATCACAATGAGCTTAAATATAAATCCAATAATTATTAAAAATTAAAGAATTTTTCGAAATATTCTGAAAAAAATTTATTAAAATTAGAGAAAAATTGTGAGAAATAAAATTATCATTAAAAATGTATTTTAAATTGATTTTTGAGTAATTGATTTTTTAAATTCAAAGTGAAGCAATTTCTTGCTACAATATGATACTCCAATATTATTGAGAAAAACATTAAATTTCCGATTAGCTTTTAATGGAAAATTTAATTAATACTTCGAAAAACTGTCTTTCTAAGCATTTGTCATTCAACACGATTATCTGTCGAAATTAGGTTCAACGGTTTGCTCTGTAGTTCATATCGAATCATTTTTTCATCAAATATATCGCAAAAAGCAATTTACTGATAATATACAAATAATTATAATTATCATATATAAATATAATGACGCTAAAAATATCCGGCAAAGGCTTACATAAATTCCGTATAAATTAAATGAAAGTAACCACTGTCTTTCAAAATAAAATGTTCGAATATCACATTTTAATGCATTTTTAGATGGGTTTTGTAGGCTAAATACTAAATAAAAGAGCCAAGTTGCATATTATTAGCAATAATTTAAAAATAATGAGGTCATCTGCAAAATCAGATCTCATTCATTGTATTAAGAGATGGAAACTATCGACGCATTCTTACCCCTTGTATGAGCGTTGCATAGAAAATGCCTCCCGCTTGGTCATAGGCAGCAGGGAAGTTGAGGATACCAACTCCCAGGGCAGTGTTCACCAGCAAGAAAGAGGCCGTCAGCCAGCTAGCACCTGAAAAAGTGTTTGAAAATTTTAAAAAATAACAAAAATCATATATAAAAATCAGTTATTTTGGACAAATCCCTTTAGTTCAGAGTTAGTTAATGTGAGAACTTGACTTTCTAATTAATTAATTACATATTATCAAAGCACACTGATTTCATTCTACAAAATTCTGGATTTTGGAGAGGCTTACAGCAGGTCAAATTGCGATAATGAAATCTGAAGAAACAGAATCACGAACTGTTCAAACCGGAAGAGTGTAAAAAATCATTTTTGTATACGATAGACTCTAGTAACCAATACATTCGAATGATCAGTATATCCAAAATGCCTTAAAAATAATGTAATTCTATAAATGTACAAAGACAACAAAAGAAACAGTCCATACATCATTTCTATTACTTATTTGTTTTAATTTGAAACAAGAAAATCAATACAGTATACAAGATTGATAACTATCCATGTATATTTAACATTTTCTTTAAAAAATTATCGAGAACTATTAAGTACGTTTATTTGTTGAATAAACGTACATTTTAAGTGAATATTATTTAACAAAATATTTAGTACAGTATAGAAATAATCTTTTTAAAAGTTGATGGGCTGCCAAAATTTTGTGGTTGGTTCCCCCTTGGCTCATCTTCCTCATCCTCATGTTGCATACCGTCATCTCATTGATTCATCCATGCATCCTTCTGCGATATTTTTTGTCGCCAAACTTACGTCAACGTTTATCTAGGTCTCAGAGCCAACCTCTTGATTTGTCCTAATAAAATCTTCATGCTGAAATTGAACTCGATCATAGTAATGATCGAGTTCGATTTCAGCATGGAAATTTTATTAGGTACTAGAACTGGCAGATTTTGTATGCACTTAGATATGGAAGAGAGATGAGTTTTTCACTATTTTAATCAGTCTAATCGTTAGTTTCCCGCCATTTTTGCCGGTACAATCGTCAGTTCCTCACAATTTTCATCAGTATACTCGTCAGTTCCTCACAATTTTCATCAGTATACTCGTCAGTTCCTCATTTTCATCAGTATACTCGTCAGTTCCTCATTTTCATCAGTATACTCGTCAGTTCCTCATTTTCATCAGTATACTCGTCAGTTCCTCATTTTCATCAGTATACTCGTCAGTTCCTCATTTTCATCAGTATACTCGTCAGTTCCTCATTTTCATCAGTATACTCGTCAGTTCCTATTTTCATCAGTATACTCGTCAGTTCCTATTTTCATCAGTATACTCGTCAGCTCCGCACTATTTTCATCAGTATATCTCGTCAGTTCCGCACTATTTTCATCAGTGCCCTCGTCAGTTCCGCACTATTTTCATCAGTGCACTCGTCAGTTCCGCACTATTTTCATCAGTGCACTCGTCAGTTCCGCACTATTTTCATCAGTGCACTCGTCAGTTCCGCACTATTTTCATCAGTGCACTCGTCAGTTCCGCACTATTTTCATCAGTGCACTCGTCAGTTCCGCACTATTTTCATCAGTGCACTCGTCAGTTCCGCACTATTTTCATCAGTGCACTCGTCAGTTCCGCACTATTTTCATCAGTGCACTCGTCAGTTCCGCACTATTTTCATCAGTGCACTCGTCAGTTCCGCACTATTTTCATCAGTGCACTCGTCAGTTCCGCACTATTTTCATCAGTGCACTCGTCAGTTCCGCACTATTTTCATCAGTGCACTCGTCAGTTCCGCACTATTTTCATCAGTGCACTCGTCAGTTCCGCACTACTTTAATAAGTGCAATCGCTGTTCAAGTAGAGGAGTATAGAATGTCGTTTTTAGGGCAGGAAGCATCATTATTCACAAAGAATTCTGCATGAAATTTCATCGTTTTTATTATAATTTCTATATCACCATGGGAAAAAAAATGCATGCGCTTTCAGTCGGCTTTTATGCTACAAGTCCTCTGATGTCCGTATTAGGAACTGTTTTATACGCTGAATGTTTTCCATATAGTTTTTTAAGCCATCCACAACTTTTAGATATTTTAGATTAATGGGTTTAAATAGTTGCGAGTAAGAATTTTTTAGTTTTTGTAACTTATATTTTTCATCAAAGTACATTAAACATTTAATTTCTCTCGTCTATTTGGAAATTTCTTTGTTGATTTGACATCATCTGCAGGTCTTATACGAAACATTAGACAGAAAAACACTATATTGAATAGTAAATATAATTTTGAATGAAAATTTTTATTGAATGAAAATTTTTATTGAATGAATACGGAAAATTAATATTTCTCTTTAAAATATAAGTCTTTCTAATGATGCCCAAGACTGATTTGTTGATATATCATAAAAATATAATTTGAATGCATGAAATATAAAGCATAATAGAGAATAGCAACTACACGTGTAACAAACTATTATATTATTGTAATATAATAGACTTAGAATTTAAAAAAATTTTCTTATATAAACTTAAACCGGGCTTAGAATTTAAAAAAAAGCTCTTATATAAACAGATAAGCAAAAGTAATAAAATGTGTTTTAATTATGCGCGCATATAATGTAACTAAAAATATAAAATGTAAATTATATAGTTTCAGTATCTGTCGTAAATTCATTATGTCATTTTTTTTTTTACCTGAATTAAATATTTTTATCGAAAACTAATGTACAAAATGACAAAGTGAGAAAATTTGCCAAAAATTTGTAAAACTCTACAAAGCTGCTGTGATAAGAAAAGATAATAAACAGGGTGACAGAGATAAGTAGATATGAAGATACCTTATCTCAAATTAACTATGCATTCTAAATAAGATATTCTCCTAAAAATAGATAAGCTGAACATTCAGTTCATTTTAATGTCACTCTGAACCTTATAAGAATAGAATACAGAATATATATTAAGAGGTGGGATATATAAAAAGAATAGACAGATGGAAGAAACGTGACATGAATTATTCATAATCAACAGCTGCATTTTTTTCCCCTATTGAAAAAATGCAAAGGACACTAAGCTAAAATGATTTATGTTTGATGAAAATGCACGAATTTGCATGTAAAAATAAAACTCATTACATAGTACAAAGTAGTAGGTTAATATATAGCGAGTGAAATGGGGAAACTGATTAAATCTGTTCAAATTTAATGGTATTTTTTTTTGCCTGTTTCGGAGATATACGACAGTTATCTATACCTATCAAGTTCCAACTGTTCTTTTCAAACTTAATGCTCATTTAAGGAATGTATTGAATCTGTGCATTTCAAATATGTAAGACTTTGTAAATTTTTTTAATTCAGCAATTTAAAAATAACAATAACAGTATAAGCAAAATTCCATATTAAGATGAATAACTGGATTAGATTACACTGATGTTAATTTGTTAAAATCTTTGTCTTTCTTATAAAAATATTATAACAATAAATATTATTTCTTATAATGTTGTTATGCATCTGCATCAGCAAATAAATGTCAAACATTTTATTCATTTACTTTCGATATTAATGTAAGTTTCATATGAATTACCTAGCAATGTGTGTGAGAGCATTAGCGATAGGAACATGGTTACTTTCCATATAGGTGAACTTGGTTTTAATTTATGTGCAGATACAAAATTTGTCCTGATTATTGGATTATCGATCACTAAATTAAAATCTGATTATATGCTTAGTGCATATCGAAGATAATTGTATAAGTCAAATTCTTCGGATTCAAAATTTGCAGTCTAAATTCAACATTAGCTATTATTTTGATGAATGTCTATTACGCTAACACATAATGAAATATCTTGCAACTGCTTCTTTATAGAATGTAACATCTTAAAGTTCGAAAAAAAACTTTCCGAGTATGAAAAAGTAACTAAAAATCAATCTAGATGAATAACGTTTAGTATATGATCTTTACACCAAATTTTTGATGAAATTTATCAAAGGGAAATTTGTATCTGTCCATTCATGTATATGCGTTGCATTGGCTCAAAACCACAATGATCTATGTATTACAATCTGTGTATTTCTATATGTGTGAACATTATAACTTGAATATATACTAAGCTACATTTTTAATGTTTATAGTGTTATTTTTATATCATCATTAAAGATCTATGGATATTGGCAAACTTTTTCTATATTTAATTGTTCAAAAAACAGGCGTTAAGCCAACATTTGATCAACATATACTTTATATATACCCTATCTTAATAATATTTTTAGCCGTTGGGATTTTTTTTATGAATAACACATATACTTTTTATTCACATTTATATGAGTTATTTTTATTCCTTTTTTAATCATTTTTCCATACGGTTCCTCGTGTAAGTGATTTTGTATGCCGATTTAAATTTTGTATGCCATTAACCATTGGAATTTTTTTATGAATAAAACATATTTTTTATTCACATTTATTTGGCTTATTTTTTTATTCCTTTTTTAATCATTTTTCCATATGGTTCCTCGTGTAAGTGATTTTGTATGCCTATTTAAATTTTGTATGCCGTTAGACTATGTAATTTTTTTTATGAATAACACATATTTTTTATTCACATTTATTTGACTTATTTTTTATTCCTTTTTTAATCATTTTTCCATACGGTTCCTCATGTAAGTGATTTTGTATGCCGTTAGACTATGTAATTTTTTTTTTTTATGAATAACACATATTTTTTATTCACATTTATTTGACTTATATTTTATTCCTTTTTTAATCATTTTTCCATACATTTACTCGTGTATGTGATTTTGTATGCCGATTTAAATTGTGTATGCCGATAAAATATATATGATAATACGCTATTTTAAAAATTTCAGAACTTAATTGTCAGTCAATCAGTTAATTTAAAGCAATTTTAATTCCGTAACCATGGCGCCATCTAGTACCGTATCAGAGAAAAGCTTCAAGATTTCATCAATATGTTAAAATAGCTCAGTTTATTTCAGTTAAGACCAGAAAATAAATATCAAATTATCGAAGATAAAATATGCTTGCAAACATTAAGATTTCACATATTAGGAAACACCTCTCCTAAAGCAGATAAAGAAGCATCCAGATTATTCCGATTTTTAAAATGAGAAAGCATCTAGATTTTTCTGCTTGCAAAATTAGACTTCTTACACTTCTTGGTTTATCGGACATTTAAATTTTTTGCTCTTTCTTAGAGATTTCTATTATTAGATATCTTATCAAAACTAGCCCGACGCGCTATATTTACGGAAATCAAGTTATGTTATTGATAGCAGAATATCAAGGGTTGAATTATCCAACTATCAACAAAACAATTATCGCTGTTTCGGAAGCACGGGGACACGCGTCGCAAGCTGTGCTAGAACGCGTGAGAAGTGGCAACTGGTGATGGTGGGAATGAAAAGCCGGCTCATCCCAGCCGTTCTATTATCCTATTTGGAATAGAAACTAGTCACTCACTGATGGACATCATTAAGTCTTATCTCCCAAAAGTCTGGAATTCGGTATCGCGACCCAGTCTTTTCTGGAACATGTGAGGGTGGGTGATGTCATCGATGGGTTGCGTCAGATTTGTTTGCCTTCAGTGATGCACTTTTGTTTAATCACTGACTTTCCGCTTTTGTTGGAATTGGAGACATATATATGTGGAAAGCAAAGATGTCCTTGTCCTGATCTACGGATTAGATTTGTTTTTGATGAGAATCTTTACACTGGCTAAAAAAAAATCTTTTTTTCACGATATGTGTTTCCAGAATGTCAAGAACCATTGTTTCAAAAAAAAAAAATCTTTTATAGCTTATCAATTGATTATCGCAGATAAAAACTGATAATGTATTGTTAAAAATAACCATATATTTACTTGCTTTATATAGTACAATAACAATGTGAGCATATGAACATGAAGGCCATTCTTCTCTTAAGAGCAGAAATTTTGACTCATTGATATTTCTTTTCATTCAAATTTCATGTTTCCCGAATCGATTAAATGGACATGGTTGAATTGATATATATGGTGTCCAATCCATGAAGTCGAATTAATTTAAAGGTGTCCCAGAATTAACGCAAGATTTGAATTTGCCGCTATTCATGCAGTTAAGTGTTGGCAACCTCATTTAAAAAAACCATTTGATAGCTGATAATTTAAAGTTAGTAAAAATGGAACGTTACATAACAGTATAACGTGTTAACGCAAGGATTTAATTCAATAAAAAACAGTTTTTTTTAAATTGTTATATTTTTATTGAATTGTAAAGTACAGAGGATAGATTTATGTATGGAATAGCACATAGGTCATACGCACTCTTTTATCGAAATTTTGCATGACATTTTTTGCATAAATTTGGTTGAATTTCATCCTCCAATTCACTCGTGCTTTAAGGCTTGTTGGCATAGACCAAATAACCCCATTAAAAGAAATCCAATGGTGTTAAATCACACAATCTCGGGGGGTGGGGCATTTCTCAAGTTTTCGAACTGTGGCCACTAGACTTTCATTAATTTTGAAATAATGTTCAACAATGAAAACATGTTGCGTAACGCTCAATTTTTATTAACCTTAAACTATTAGCTGTCACATGTTTATCAGAGTTGATAACACTTTACTGCAAGAAAGATGGAAAAATCAAATCTTACGTTAATTTTGCTGCACCCTTTATATCATAAACTAAGCAATTTTTTTGGATAAACCTCCATAAATTTCTTCCACCTACGTCTCCGTTTTGGTTAGGAAAAAAATTTCACAATCTTATTTCTATCAGAAAACTTATATGCGACCTCAAGATTGAAAAATATACATGAAATGAAATATTAATAATTTGAATTCATTATTTGAAGTTCTCTTATTTTAGAATTTGTCATAATCCTTCTTCTTAATATAATATATAAATTATTACATCTGAAAGTTGAAATGCACAATTGAGCTAAAAATGAATCCCAAAATTACACGTGAAATTTCATGCCCTTCACGTGATAGACAGAAAGATACGTGCATTATCCATTTCATAATATATAGATAATTTTTGCACACTTAATTTTAAAGCACTCCATTGAAAAATTTATATCAACTTCATCAGCGTTCCTCTTGTAATGAAATGACGTAATTCCATACAGGGTTCTAATCAATCAAATCAAATTGATCAATAAATCCAGTTTTCTTTCTATCAAAATAAAATCTTATCACCTTTTTAAGGACCTTGGCGTGGTCAAATTTTTCAGATATGTTTCCCCTGGCAACAAAAATTTTCTATTACAGAGGTAAAGAATGCTTACTGGCAGTAAAAGTCTTGAGTAAAAAGCATTTTACATTTGGATTGATTTATATGCACAAAATCCATATTATCTCAAAACATGGCAGGTTAAGTCCTCTAGAAATACTTAATTTTTTCCTTTAATATGTATTAGTGTATTAGTACATGTTATAACAACAAAACAAATAACCTGGGTCTTGAATGGTTTTCAGAGTTTTAGTTATGAATGCTTTGAAAGTACTTTTTGTAAATTGAGAAGTTATTTAAATAAATGATTGACGTTTTCATTTTATATTTAAAGCTAGTAAATTGAAGCTTTTATCGTATTATTCTGAAAAATTTCAAATTTTGAAATAAATTTATTACACTAGTTTTAATCCAAACATTATTTCCAAATTAACACAATTTCAAACAAATTTATTTTATGATCGGTCTAAAAATCACTTTCAAAGTTTGATTTTTGAAGTATAAATTATCATTTGTTAATATTTCATTTAAAAAAGATTTATATTATGTAAAAAAAATATTTTTAATAAGAAGTATTTGTAAGCATAAACTGTAACAAATGAATGATTTAAATCTTTATAAATTCCGACAATTTTATAAAACCTTACGCTCTATTTTTAAATTTATCCAACAATAGGTAATATTGAAGAGTGCAGAAGTTGCTTAAGGCTTGAATATTTTAATGACAAATGGTTATCAAAATGATAATGTTCTTGGAACTGTTTTAATAAGTTATCTTATAAATTCTGATGCATTATTCACAAAATTTCGTTTCATTTAGATGTTACAAAAATAAACAGACGATATAAATTTTCAAACTATTATAATAATCATTCGCACTCAATTCATATTATGCATATCAACGAGACTGCTTAATATGTAAACCATAATCTGCGATATGACGATGAAATGGAAACTTTCATTTATGATTTCTTATCTTTTATAGCAGATGGCCTTTTGCAGTTCCGGTTACTATTTGGCATGCAAAATTGTTCTTCACTATCTTGTCCGATCATTATCATTATTTTGAAATTCAAATTTGGTTGCCAAACTTCAAATATTTAAATAGTAGATAAAGCATGTTAGCAATGGATTTTGAATAAATTAATTCACGATATGGTTTCTTCTCTAAAAAGAATCAAGAGGATGAAGTTTTAGAAATACTGTTATAACCTTATTACAAGTTGATAAAAGCTTCAATAAAAAGAGTTCGGATTATAAAGTTTTTCTGTTTTATCCAAAGAAAATACAACAAAAATAAAATGAAAATAAGAATTTAAATACAGACTCGGTGCAAATGATTTACAATTTATTATGTTAATATAATGTAGATTTTCGAATACGAAGGTCAACAGAAATTAATTTATTCTCATTTAAATATGGCATATATTATGTGATATATAAATTTTGCGTCAAAAAGTCGTCATATTTTTTTGTGCATTTATTAATAATTAAGTCATAGTAAAAGATATCAAATAGAATCGGAAAAAGAATTGAAAATCATTATAACAGAGCTTTGTTATAGTACACTTATATTATTTATAGTGAACCAAATTTCTTCTTTCAAAATTTCTCAAAATTGAAACCATAATCACGATTTCATAGTCATGTTTATTTTCACATAAATCTTATTTAATATGAAATAGCAGACGGATTTTTATAACTAATCTAATTCGGTCAAACAGATGGCACGCTATCGCGCATTCAGCAGTGTGATACCACAGATTCTAACTACTCATGAAACAGAAATCTAGAACAGATAATAACTATGATTCAAGATATCACTTTTATAAAAAAAGAAAATTTATTTGTTTTTACAAATATAAATAAACCTTGAATAAGAAATTTCACGATTTAAACAAGTTTATCAGGAATATGGATTTTTTTTCCTGCGTCAATTTTGTGCCATAAATTTTGATTTATATACTGATACAAGAAAAAGAAAAGATTCATTATTTTTTTTCCAATAAAGAACATCATGAAATCTTGTTACAGCAAATTTATTTGTATCGGTGATAGATTTTGATTCCTTTTCATTAGTGGCATGTTTACCAGACAATTCAAATATTAGTTAACGAACAAGATTTTCATAAAAAAAAATAAAAAAAATAAAACCATCTATCAAGAATATTTATATTGTTAACAAGAATATAAACATATTGAATGTTAAGAACAAGAATATTAATAACTTAACTATTAAGAAAAAATGAAGATTGTTCTTTACAATTTTTTAAAAAACCTGTTATGGGAAAATAGTAAATTGTTATTTTAATAATTGGATGATAATTATAATTCTAAACTAATAAGGAAAGATGACATTAAGACCTAATTAGAAAAACAGCTTTTCTGGATGAGTAACATTTCAGTAATTGGATAATTTACAGTTTATTTATTTAAAGCCAATAAGCGTACAATGATGACAAATTTGGTAAGTAAGGTGAATAAAATGGCATAAAAACAAATGGAATCAAATGATATATAAATTATATTACATTTCAGCCAGAGCTTTGCGAAGAGAACTTAATGAATAAAATATAATTTTCTTACACATTTTGTCTTTAATTATACATATAGTATATTCGAATGTGTTTAAGCATAATAAAGTTTTTTTATGTTGCCACTTTTATTATAATAGAATTATTAATTGACTTTTATCCTAATAAAAAGAATTTATTTACTAAATATTCACAAGTGAAACTTTATTAGCCAAAACGAAAATTAGCGAGAAATAACTCATACGACATGAAATCTCATCAAGTTTTATCGTATTCTCGATTATGTCATCATAGTATTTTTAAATCGAGAAACAAAGGCTATTACATTTATAAAAGGAGAAACAAAACAAAGATTCAATATATACAAAACCATAAATAAAAAGTAAGAGGAATATCTTGCCTGTGATTTCAAAAATAATGAAAGTCTTAGCATAAAAAGGGCATTGCGGCTATGCATGGATGTACGAAAATCCATATCTAATGGCAAATAACAGGCCGAATCCAATCAACATTTATTAGTTAAAACATGCGAAATATTGCTGTCAATTTTTCTAAGTGCAATAATTAAGTATTTAATTAATCAGAAATTAGCCGAAATTTTCTTTCTCTGTGCCTTTAATTTTTATTAATTTTGCGAAATTTAATAAATATTCTATAATTATTATATAAGCTATGCAGCTATAATTTAACCCTTTTAAAGGGCTATTTTTTTCTAGTCATATTATGTTAAAATATTTTAAGCTTGAAATTAGAATAAGAAAAGGGATTCATTTAGCTTATTAGATAAATTTAATTTGGTTAATTAATAATTAAGTAACAAATCAAGACACATCATTTTGTCTGAGATAAAGAACTGAAGCATCTAAGTTTCTGACTTACTAAAAAAAATTTGTCAGAACTTATGCCAACCTACATAATTTCATACAAAGATTGATAAATTTGGTGGGAAGCATACTTCCCACGGCCCTAGAAAGGGTTAATAAATAGCTACATTGCAAATGATTTTGAAATTATGAAATTTATCAGTGTTTTTTTTTAAATCATTTGGTTTAATTAATGTTATAATTTCAATTAAAAAAATGTTAGAGAGGATAAGTTGTTAATGCTTTATAGTATTTTATATGAAGGTAGCTTTCCATAAAAATGATTAGATATGAAAATGTTTAAATCTCGAACACCGACGAATATATGAGCTTGTAAAGAATTAAAAGTAAGAAAAAAAAATGCGATTAGTTGTTGACTTCTAAAAATCTACTTTTTTACTGCATCGTTCTTTTCGAAATTATAGATATTGTATTAATTCAATCATTATGTGAGTTAAACGCAATCCTTTAAATATCTTAAACGATAGAATTTACATGTTTGCTTAAAAAATTCTCAAACTATAAATGACTATGAAAGATCCGGAATGACGGATAATTATCTGTCTATTCTGGAATTAAAGCAATGTATAGGTAATGATCGAATTGCTATATAAATGCCACTGAAAACATTGATATGACTGCCACGCGTGGTAAACTTTTTTAATTGGATCAAGCGCAAATGCAAGTGACCATCAGACAACCTTGATGGGCGCCGAAAAACCATCTTTAAGTGTCAACAACAGATCGACATACATTCATGAAAACAATGAATATGGATTTTGCGAGGTGATCGAGAGATTGTCTAGACAATTTCTCAATCACGGAGTTTTTAAAATAAAATTTCAGGGTAATTTTCTGATATTTATAGAACCGGTCTGATTAGCATGAAACATAATAAAGGAAAGTCTGATTTCTACATAAAAGTCTTATTCAACGTATCATAATATTGTAGACATCATGGATATATCTTTGCATCATTTTTAAAATTTATTATTAATTAAATATCAGGAATATAAAGTACAGTGGCATATTTATTATTAATTATATATCAGGAATATTAAGTACAGTGGCATATTTATTATTAATTATATATCAGGAATATTAGGTACAGTGGCATATTTATTATTAATTATATATCAGGAATATTAGGTACAGTGGCATATTTATTATTAATTATATATCAGGAATATTAGGTACAGTGGCGTATTTAGGCATTTTATTAATTTACATTATAAGGCCCCTCTATTAATAAACTAGTTAATTCAGTTTCATATTTCAAAACAATCTACATGTTAATTCTTTTTTTAAATTAAATATATCTGGGTGACCACGCTTCGTTAAGCAGTTTTTTTCTGTTTGTAAAATCATGTTTCTTCAGAGAAAATATTTAGATACGAATCACAAATAGATCACATATGAATATTTTTCAATCTTACCAACGTAATAAAAAAATCATAAATAAAAAAATTAAAAAAATCATTTAAATAAAAAAAATTATGAATGCACTTAGTGTAATATATTATTCAAATTGGTAAACACAATAATTGAGTTGTTGCTATTGGATGTAAGCCGAATTTCATTTTGAAGCTAAAATATGTAAGAGTTTGAAATAGATTCTTTTTTAAAAACCAAGATACACAGAAATTTCTACAATGTAAAGTTTCGAGCCTTTTAAATTAAGAATTCACAATGATTTTAAGTGTGAAAATATGTTTACATAATGCCTTCAGTACATTTTTCTTATTTAAACATACTGCAGTCATTAATTTCTTTTCTAACTAGACAATTCAGAATAATTTTTTTTATTATTATTCTGATTATATAGTATCTTTCCGATAAGGAATGTTGCTTCGATATGAGAATAGGAGTGGTCTTGGCACTTGTCTCAATTACTAATACACCGTTTAGTATATCTTTCCCATGTGTCTGTTTCATAAAAATTATTGCATCTATACGTAACTGGAGACATTATTTTAGCTGTTTCTGATCCTTTAGTAAAGTATCGGAACGTCAACGATTTGTATTCTAAGATCCATTTACAGGCCGATGGATTCTAACAACGTTCCTATCAAGTTTCCACGTGATGGATTGTACAACGGAAATGTCGATGAGGTTGGAAGGGGGGGGGCAGAAGCAGCATTCGCTTAATTTGTTATATTTTTAAAACGGTTATATTTCATTCATTTTTTATTCAATTATATTTTTCTTGTTACAATGTCATTATAAGTAGAATTATGACTACTGAAATCTCAAATATCAATACATTTATTGTTATTAATTGAAAGCACGGAGCTGATTTTTTTCCTCACAAGCATAATGGGTATGGGCCACAAAACAACACATTATAAAAAACTTTTGCTAGTATAATGTCTTCAACACTCATTCTTAAGAATTTTCATTAACGTTTCATCCCCACATGAAGGCTAAACTGCACCTGTTCATATTTAAACGGCAAATTGTGAAGAAGTTGTATCGGGTAATTTACGAATTACTTAGTTCTCCTTTCCAGTCACATCATATCTTACAAAAAATAATTGAGAATACTTGGTGTAAAAGAAATATTTTGTTTCAAGAAACTTTTGAAACACTTCGGAACGCTTGCTTGAATAAAGTGTAATGCTAAGATTACCGATTCAAAGTAATATATCCTTGATTGAAATGTTTGACTTTGTTGATTGAATTTATGAAATAAAAAATTGTTTTTGTATCTTTGTAATGGCTTGATTTTTCCCCTCCTTACAATGTATAATTCTGTATTGATGTCAAAATTGCCGAGCAGAGTAACTATTTGCGTTTAAAAATGTCCATTTTGTGAATTATTATAGCTGAAATAGACAGAGTTTTAAAGTGTTCTTAGATACGAGTAGTTTTACCATAAGCGTGGCTAGAAAGTTTGTAGAGGATTGATTCTTCAAGTTATGCAATTTCCCATAACTCAGAAATTCCACTATTCTTCGTTAAAGTGCAAATCAATCCAAGTTACAAGATAGATAATCTTAAAGTCGAAAACCTCCCATTTGAATGATGGCACTCGAAAACATTTCATCTTAACTGTTGCATAATCTGCATTGCACTATTAAATGCAAAAACTACTCAGGTCAAAATTATAATCTCTAACGCCATAGTAACATGCGCCGTCAAAGAAGATAATGATATTATAAAATAAGAACAATTATGTTATTTTCTATTATTTAGAAAGAAAAAAATTAATAACTACAGTATTCTTTAATAAGAAAATATTGTATTAAGATTCACTGTAAACGTATTTTCACTCTTATGATGGTTATGATTGCTTAATTTAAAAGATCATGTTTCAAATTTCAGATTTACAGAAAAGTTCAATTAAGTAAAGAGTTCAATCATAGTTCAATTAAATCTTAATTTGTTTAGTATTTAGAAAACTTTGAAAACTTTTTTTAAACTTCCTGACATGTTTTCTCTTCCAAACTGAAATACAAAGATCTTATTTTTAAAAAAAAGTTAAGTCGCATAGATTATCAGGCGTATTACTGATGATTCAAGGTATAAAACACCATAGTATTTCAAATATTTAGCATATTAACATTTATAATTTTATATTTCAAATTTCACAGTTCAATTAAATTTCAATTCAATGAACTTTGTTTAACACACTTTAATAAAAATATTATCAGAAAAAAATTCAATATTCTATTTGTATTTTTATTTAAAATATATTATTACAAGAAAACTATAGCAAATATAAATTTTAATCTCATTTAAACATGTATGGAATAATTACCTATATTTACAAAATAATTTAGTTGAGACATGTTCTATAATTATGGTACAGCAATTTTAGAATTTCACTTTTTTTGGAATTCTAGGTAAGGGGATTAAGGCAAGAAAATTTGATTTCGAGATTTTGACAAATGTCCACGTTTGGAATCTTCATGAATAGGAAAAAGGAATTTTGGAATAATATCTGTCTGTGATATGAAATCGGTATGAGCTCTTTAAACCAAATTTGTGGATGTCAAATTTCGAACGAAAACTGTTTATGGGAAATCTGTCTAGTTGTTCGAATACAAGTAAACATAATAACTACAAATCATAGAGTTCTAGAAGGATAAAATGTAGTACATATGCTTAACATCTAAAATATAGACATTTATCAAGTCACAAAATCTATGTGCAACAGATTTTGAATCAAATCTATTAAAAAATCGGCCATCCGTTGTTGTTTTTGTTTGTATCATAAACGTGCGATAACTCAGAAATGCAATTATTTAAATGAAATTTGATATATCATTTTTTTAATAAAATTTTAATAATACGATTTTCTCTTCAATCGGTCGAAAAAAAGATGCCCGTGTTTATGTGCGAAATTTTGAAAATAAAACTGTAGGCACTCGTGGCGCCCACGCTTTTCCAATGTGCAAAATTTTATGTAGAAAGGAAGAGGATATCTTTATTAGAGGATATTTGAGAAATTTGCTACTGGTTTAAAATGGAAAAAAAATCTCATTTACAATTGGACTTTTTGTTAGCCTGAAGCAGCATTTACGAATCAAATAAAAGAAACCAGTGAGAGTGCCCAAACTTTCTCAAATAAAATTGTCATGTCATAGAATGACTGATATGACATTATCGTACAATAGTAATAAAATATTAACTTTTGGCGTGAATTTAGCATTTTTATTGAATCTATCGTGCCGTCATTGGCCAGTTATTTGGCGATTAATCCCTGGCATACATTCAATGGTATCTAAAAATCAAATTTGTGTTTTAGACACGTTTTTCTTGCCCGATTGAAACGAAAATAAGGCACAAAATTGCACTTGTATTCACAAAATCTCATACCAGATTTAAGTCATTTCATTTTTGAATTATCGCGTCTACATGTTTCAGAAGGTACAGACCGACAAATAGTCAACCCTTTGATATGGATCACAATTTGACAGGTGTCAACATTATAGATGTTAAATCTGTATGACATATTTTATCTATCTAGCTCTCTTCGTTTCATAGTTATGGTGTTTTATTAATAATGTTATTTATTTTATTATGGTGTTAATTTATTTTCGGACAATTGGACTGACAGACTTCTTTTGAACGGATATCACTCAAAATTTTATAGGAATCCGAAAGTTCGGTGTAAAGACCGCATTTTGGAGTTACTTTTCTCACATACAGACAAACGGATATTTTCCAAAAATATGCTTTTCGATCTCAGGGAGATCTAAAATAGGAAAATTCGTGGAAATCCCTAGTTCGAAATTTTTGATCATTACTATACTTTTCTTATACTGGGTAGAAGTGAAAGTAAAACGTGAAATAATCGGTTTTTTCATTCAAACCATTGTTAATACATAGTTTTCAAAGAATAAAAATCCGTATTAGCGATTCTGTTTTTTTTAAAGATCTTTCATTAATTTCACAAGGGAACAATATTAAAAATTTAAACTATGGATATATATTTTGTTTTCATGTTATGTTTTCATTGTTTGCACTCATTCATAAAAATAATTTTGTTTTACTAAAATATTTCGTACTCGTAAAATGATTTATCACTTTTATGAATGAATACATGTGAATGGATAAAACAAAATAGTCTAAATCTCCAACGCGCAGAAGGCCAGTTCATTATTAGCAACTTCAATTTCTCGTCTCTTAATATGCAAATGTCGGCAAGGGAGAAAATTTTCATTCATATATAAAAATATGATACCTAAAAAGAATCCAATCATGTTTCAAAAAAACAGAAACAGGCATGCTTATGATTCAAATGAATAATATTGTTGTTGCCATATCAATGAATAAATAAAACGAATGCCACAGACCTGTTTATCGCTTCGCCCTTGAATCAAGAATATCATATTCGCTTGCACAATCGCAAGATTGGCGTCAGGTCAGAAATCTAATACTGTTTCGACAGAAATTTTTGTTTCTTTTTGCGCGTGAAAAATGAAATTATGGAACTGAATCATATTGACTTATAAATAAGAATAAACGGTAAGATAACAATTTGGATCTGTCTCAAGAAACTTTTCCGCTTTGTCTCATGAGTTACTTATTGAGTGTACTGAAAATTCTAGCTTGGTATTAAGCGAAAACAAACTGCATTTTAAATTCCTTGTATTAAATTATTAATCAAAGGTTTTTTACTTTATGTCCATCAAATATAACTAATGGGATTAGTCTCCTCAAAACTTTCTTGCATATTCTAATAATATGTAAATGTACGAAACGTTTCTGCCCAGATCATAAAAAACGAAACTAAAATTCATAAACGACGACCAATGATATACATAAACCCTCTGAGAACGAAGGCGAACTTCAATTGAGAGTGAAGCAAACAATATTAGTGCTGCAAAGCGTCTCTGCTCCGACTGCAGCTACAGCACCACTAAATTCAAAGGGAGGAAAGAATTGCTTTTTTCTTCAAATCAATCAATGAGCTTGCATGAAATGCACGACGAAATAGTCTAGGCCTGTATTTCACTTCCTTGTTTCGTCATTCTTACTTTTACATTTTTTTTAAGTTGGTGTGTGTGAATTGACAACCCGTTTGGCCTAGAATTAGCAAATTTGGCACATGCATGCACGTAACTTTGGAAGTTGGAAATATGCACATCGGAAATTTTTTTAAAATTTTAATTATAATTTTAATAAAATATTAAGCTGAATTCTGGCGTTTTTTCGCGATAACTTCAGAAAACATTATCACACATTAATAAATTCTGTACTGTTTCAAAATTTAAAAAAAAAAATGTCTTTTTAATAATACCTTATCAATAACCATGGGAATTTTTAACAATATTTTCCTCTAATATCCAACAATAGATTATATTATTAGCCTCAAGTTTACACCATTTTCATTTTGGCCACCATTTTGCGAGAACTAACCACCATACCGGAAGCTTCTTATTCCTATTTCTGTGGTGCCCCCCGGTGGGAGTAATTATAAGTATAAGAGTATGGACAAAAATTAGATGAATGCATCGTCTATTGAATGGTGTCAGACTTCTAAAATAGCATAAGCTGTATGTTGGTCAAATTTGAAATATTTTTGACTATTGAGACCAAGTTACTGAAAATATTTAGCTGAAATTTTTAGCGATCATCAATCCAACGAATTGACTTGTCACCAAAGGCGGCTAGTTATTAATAATAATGGAATAAAACAATAGCTATGATATAATAATAAATAGAAGTGATAGCTTGTGAAGATTTTTTTATTCTATGTTTTTAACCCTGTCCCTAGTAAGACCAAAGTGGATGAATCAGCCTTAATGGATTATAATACAAGCAATAGCAAAATATTTAAGCTGCTTTGTTTATTCTGCTGTAAATTTTACGATCAACGGGTGTTTTTGCCCAAAAATTTCTCGCATACTTTCTAATAAAAGTGTTTTTTCAGAGAACGCCTTTGATGGTATTGGCGCACAATAGTTACGAAATATTAACCTTTAGCGTGAATTCTTACTGGAACTATCGTATAATCCTTGGCGAGTTATTTGGCGCTTCATCCTTGGCATATGATTAATAGACGTATTTTCCCCAAACGATTAGACGACCCAACTGATTTTTCCTAACAGATTTTATCCGTTAGATTAGATGCATTTTTCCAAACCGATTGTAAAAAAATTTAACACAGAACTACAATTGTAATTATAAAATCCCATATCAAATTTGATATATTTAAGTCATTGTGTCTTTGAGTTATCACGTTTATATGTTTCTGAAATTACAGACAGACAGACTGGCAATCTGTTCTTCAATTTGGCTTAAAATTTGTAAGATGTCTAGACTATAGATATTAATTCCGCGTAACGAATTTTATGTATCTAGTTGCCTTCGTTTTATAGTTATCATGTTAAAGATAACTTTTTCTGAGCGGATTTTGCTCAAAATTTGATAGAAATCGATAATTTTGGTATGAAGACCGTATACCAAATTTCATCCGTCTAGCGGAAAACGTTTCCGAGTTATCTTTGTCAACGACGGACAAACATTTTCCAAAAATGTGTTTTTCGAACTCGAATTTTTTGACGCTTACAATACTTTCTCTATACTACGTATACGAGAAAGTAAAAAAAAAAAATGATCACTCCTTTTATCATTTTTATATTTTCATATTTAATTAATTTTTTTTTCCTAATATTTCTCATCTCTTGAACACGCGGTCTAGTTTGCAGCTATAAATTTTTGAACACCAGGCTCTAAGTTCAGAAAATCCGGCCACTTGAACTAAAGTCACGAAACAACGAACATCAAAATGAAATGCCGAATAACACTTAATAGTTTTGTCAGCTTTCCATTGTGTTTCTTTCGGATCCAAAAGGTCAACTGACGAAGGCAAATGGAAAAGCAACACTTTCGAAAAAAGGCCTTCAGGCTCCTGACCCGGAAACACTGAATGCGACTGATTTCAAGATGTGCATAATAATTGGACAGTTTCCGTTCGTGCAGAAATTTTGTGGATTAATTTCTAAGAAGAAAGAAAAAACTCATGGGACAGCTGAAAGTAGAAGAAATCGTTATATGAATTTTTAATTTTTGAGTCATATTTTGGATTTTAGGCACGTATTGCGAAGGAAGCAAGAAGATAAACCATAGCTTTTGTATAAAAAAATTTTTCTATAAAAAAAGTATATCGGTAAAACGCATTATATTTATCTTTACACAATGTTAATCTCTACAAATAATAAAGGTGTGTGTGTGTGTGTGTGTGTGTGTGTGTGTGTGTGTGTGTGTGTGTGTGTGTGTGTGTGTGTGTGTGTGTGTGTGTGTGTGTGTGTGTGTGTGTGTGTGTGTGTGTGTGTGTGTGTATTGGCGTTCAACATTAAAGATCATTAGACCTAAAGGTACCAAATTTGGTAGAGATATTATTTGGAGAATGAAAATGTGTGTCTCGGAGCTTTTTTTTTCTTAGAAAATTTAATTTAAAAAATGAAGCGACATTTTAGTATTTTTCTGCAGAATCCTGAAAATATTACAATAGAAAAGCGATTTGTGCACCATATTAAAATGCATTTTTTTATTTATTGATATCAAATGAATAATCGTTTAGCGTTTTCCTGAATTTCGGCAAGTTCTTTTGCCTACGTTTGAAAAATAGATTATATTTTAGCTCAGAAATTCAATTCTTCATTGCTTCATTGGAAGAAAGAAAACCCCACTATTAAATATTCATTGTTGTAAGCTAATACAAAGTGGGCAAAAAGTACGTAAGCACTTTAAAAATTTATGAAATCCGGACAAATAAGCAAAATAAAAAATGGTTTGAAGGTTTAGCGTTGAAAAGTCTTGGGATTTTTTTTAAAGATAAGAAGAAGAAAAAATAATAATTCAAAAAACAACTGATACGTGGCATTTCGCACATAAGAGAAAGAAAAGACATGCAAATAACAAATTTAATGTTACTAAACCATCTATATAGCAATATGTATTCCATATATCCACCATCACAGGTGATAACACATTGCAAGGGCGTGTTACAAATCCAGCAACGGCAGAGTAGATCATGTCCGGCTGTATACATGACAACTCTCGGCGGATTGCATCTTTCAATTCCGACAGATAGGTTGGACGGGATCGATGCACCCAGGATTTTAAATTTCCCCATAACCCAAAAATCTGCTGGTGTCAGATCTGGAGACTGAGGAGGCCATGGAAACTTGGCTTCGGCCAGCTAACCGTGCAGTTCTAGTCGCTGAAGCGGATTTTGAAGCTAATTTTTCCATTTCAGCTGCAATGCGAGCCGAACTTACTTGCCTTAGACTTGGTCGTCAGGACCTTGCATGATCCTTCAGTAGTCCAGTTTCCTTAAATCGCTGAACAAGCTTTATGCGACCTGCTACTATTAAAAGCCCTTTTCTAGTCTTCACATTTTTCTGAAGGAATTTAAGCAGTGCAACAGTCGCTGATTCCTGGTTCATGTAAAACAGCTTCACCAATAAAAAAAATTTTTTTTTTCACTCAGCATTCTTGTTCACTTACATGGCTTGCAACGGAGAACTAGTTCTGAATCAAGAACGTAAATATTTATAATCGCCTGTCTCATTTGCGTATTTACAACTAAGTCGTTCATACCAGCGCCATCTGTCTTCAGTTTTTTTTTTAATTTCTTATCTTAAAAAAAATTAATGGCCAATCAAATACAAGCCGTTTTTTATTTTGGTTATTTTTTCAGATTTTATGAATTTTTAAAGTTTTTACGGAACGTTTTGTCCACCCTGTTTACATGCTAAACAAAACAATCTAGTAAAATATCACAGCTATAATTTCTGTCACAATTTGATGTTTAAGATTATTTTCTTGCTGTAATTATTAGTATTAAGTTTCGGACAAGAGATTTAATTGCAAGCAAACACAACCGAAATTTCGATGAACCACCTGGTCGCCAAAGGCAACTAGTATTGAGATACAGAGTGTCCGTAAATTATTTTTACAAATTTAGTCTTAAAAAACTTCAAAACAATAATAAATAATAATTTTTATTTATTATATATGAACATTTATTACAGAACAGCTCAGATTTGATGAAAAATGTGGATGCCAAAGGAAATAGAGGAATAGCAATATAATTTGGTGAAAAAAAAAGGCAAAGTCGCTTGGTTCACAAAGGCAAATAAAGTCCGATACCCAAATGCAACGAAATGTTCGGACAAAATATGGGAGGGAACTACGACCAAACTATTAGGGCGTGTTATAAGAGTCAGAAGTTCATGACCAACAAGACACTCAATGTTGTTGATGTCTCAATGTCTCGATGCCGTTGCCGTGTTTGCGCATGTATGATAAGAAACTGAATACGAACTGGAAGTTGTTCTTCCCATTAGGGGGTTCACAAATTGCCGTATATGAGTCATAATGAATGTCGTAGTCGTATATTGTCATATATGAATGTTGTAATTGTAGTGAAGAAAACTTTGCACATTGCTCTGTCACATGATCAAAACCATTTGTTATTCTATTTTGTGTTCTCAATTAAAAGTTTAAGACCCTGGTGGTAAGTCTCAGCTTCGGAACTGGAGGTTTCAGGTTCATGACCTGATTCCACTGAAGAACCGTCGTGTAAGCGGGTCTGGTGCTCATTAAGTCCGTCCGGGCCAAACGTCCTCTCGCTAGTGTGGTGCAGAGAGGGGGATGTCAGCTCGGGTGTCGTCTTCGTCGTCTGACCGCTGTTCAAAACTACGAGGTTCGTTCCAAAATAGCCCTAGTGTCGCTTTAAAACTGGACGTTAATATAACTAAACTAAACTATTAAAAGTTTACAATTTTAGACCATTATAATTTTTAAAGATATTTTATGGACACCTGGTATGAACTTTGAATCATTATTATAATAATCGATAAAGAATCCGTATACTTTTGTTCTCGTATGCATGAATAGATAATTAAAAGTGGCCTTTACTTAATCAAAATTCAAAAATTTTCCTTTCATTACTTTCACGATACTGAAGTAAAAACGATAAGAATCGAAAACATAAATCTCGCGATTTTGTTAAAATTCGGCAATTTAGATCTTAGATCTTTCTTAGATAAGAAAAAATGTACATCTGGAATCACGGTAACTCTAGCATTCCCTGCTAATTAATCATAAAATGTTGATAAAAAAAACAGGAATTTTAATATAAAACAAGACTTTTTTGGAAATAAGTTAACCAATAAATCTGTAAGTAAATTTACTTTTTCTAAAGTCAAATGTACATTTAGTCTCTCAAATGCGAATAAAAGTTGCTTAAAAGATCTTTATGCAGATTTGTGTTTTTCTTTTCGCCATTAAATATAATTGCCGTAACGTGCAACTCCGCAGATATTCAGGAGATTACTACTGTTTGTATGTCAGTCTGTTTGTTTGTCTTCGTTATGTGCATACGTTAAATGAGAAACAAAAACAGTCACTGTTGAAATTTGGCGTGTGGTCTTTATCCGAAATTTGCTGATTTGATTTGAATTTTAGATAAAATCTGTGAACAGAAATGTCTGTCTGTCCCTGGGAATGTGAACGCAACTAAGAAGCAAATTAGATAGATGAATGGAATTTATTGCATAGTTTTTTTTAATGAAAAATAAACGATTTGTACTAAATTTTGGATAACAACATTCAAAAATTATACAGTGCAGCAAAATCTTTCTGTTTGTTTTGGAGCAATGGATCAAATATGCAACAAGTTAGTCGAATTCGAATACTGTATGTGATGTTTTCACGAAAATTATAGATTTATATTAAATTTTGTATTAATTTTGTCAAAATGCTGATCAATCTTCAAAACTGCATATACAAATCAAATTATAGCTTGTGTATTGCAAGTAATTATGCAGTAATATTTTTCACCATAACTTATATTTTATCTTTTTTAATTAATTTTGAAAGCCGCTGTAGCTGGTTGTAAGATCTCGGGTTCGAGACCCGATTCCACCGAAGAATCGTCTTGTAAGCGGGTCTAGTACACGTTAAATCCGTCGCGGCCATATGTCTTCCCGCTAGTGTGGTGTGAAAATTTGGAGAGGAAGGTGCCAGCTCAAATGCGCCCTCATCATCTGACCGCGGTTTAAAATTACGAGGCCCGTACCAAAATAGTCCTAGTGTTGCTTTAAAATGGGACGTAAAAATAACTAAACTAATTAATTTTGAATAATTTTATTATTTAATAAATAATAAAATTCTGATTTAATATAGATAAGTTTTACCGAAAAAAAACTCTGATTAATTTTAACTAAAACTTCAGAATAAATGTTTTCAATTATTTTACTTTCATTGCTTGCTCCCGTTAATAAATTTACATAAAAGTTTGAACAATAAAACATGATATTTTAAGTATTGAAATAAGTGACATGTAGGGCTGCGTTCGTTTTTATGTATGTAAAATTATAATAGAAGAATGTTATTCAATTTTCTTTTATCAATAATTATCCTATATATGATTTTAATCAAATTTAAAAGTCACAAACACAGTTTCTGTTGCAGAAACATATTTTAAGTTATACATGTTAAGTTTAAACATGTTTAAGTGTAAAAATTACTAATTTTTTATACTATTAAATAACAAATTAATAATTGTTATATCGAAGGTGTATATATGTCATGGTCAATGTAAATAATCGGTTATTATTAATACTAACCGGTTATTATTAATAATTACCGCTTCGTTTGGTCAAAGTGAGAAATATCGCAAAATATTCATTTTAACCGGTTATTATTAATAATTCCCAATGAAATTTGGTCAATGTAATTAAACGGTTTATATAGAATTGGGACATGGGTGTGCCTCTTTGTATATGTTTTATAAACTTGCTAGGAAGTTTTTCTATGATATTTTGTTCTAATTTCTTTTTCTTTATTTTATAATTAATTAGTCTAGTCTTTTTTTGGGGGGGAGAGGGGGTGGGTAAGTCCTTGAACAATCTCAATATCTATCTGTTGAAAGGGGAAAAAAGATTTTGAAACATTAAAAAAAAACGGATGGATTTAATGGCGGATATCGTAGATAATTTTTTTTTTTTGGGGGGGGGGGTTCTATGATATTTTGTTCTAATTTTTTTTTCTTTATTTTATAATTAATTAGTCTAGTCTTTTTTTGTGGGGGGGGGAGAGGGGGTGGGTAAGTCCTTGAACAATCTCAATATCTATCTGTTGAAAAGAAAAAAAAAGATTTTGAAACATTAAAAAAAAAAAAAAAAACGGATGGATTTAATGGCGGATATAGTAGATAATAATTTTGGGGGGATGGGGGGGGGAATCAGTGTTTCCTCTAATTTCGACATTGACCAAATTTCCTTTATTATTATTAATAATAACCTGATAATGTATTAAATGCTCATAAATTATTCACTTTAACAGGTTTATTTGGTTATTAATAATGACCAGTTAGTATTAATGATAACCGATTATTGACATTGACCGTAACATACTGAAGGCTATAAGGCGTTTGAATTGTGTCAATAAATTATAAATTCTTCCATTTACTATCTCTACGTACATTTTTTTAAAAATTAATTCTTGTGGATAACATTTTCAGATAAAATCTGCGTTATTAAAACAATGATGAAGACAAACAAGTAAATGGCATTTTAAAACAATGAATGAGTTTTAAGGTTCTAGAAAATATTTTCATTAAAAAATCATTAAAGCATTGTAAAGTTGTAATGAATTTTTAATTATGACAATTATTTTCATGAAGTGAATTTCAAAATCCAACAAAAAAGAATAAAATACAAGACAATGAGAAAACGCTTGAAGTGCATTACAATTAAAGTCTATTTGCAAGTTACGTAAGTGTAAAATATCGCGCTTAAAACTTCAAGGAAGAAAAAAAAAAAAAAAACTCTATGCATTTACAGTTATTAATGCGTAACCGTAACCGTAGGCGTAAACTTTAGCTAAGGTGCCAGTAAATCAGATTTCAAAGATCATTTCTTGAATTCGGAAGTTAAAAAAATGTCTTATATGGAAGTATAATCTCTGGAAGATAATATACAAATATAACACTTCCTTAAAAATTGCAAATTTCTGGACGATGAATTTTATGATATTTGATACGTTAGTTCAAGACTCTACTTTGACATGATGTGAAAGGAATTTTTATGAAGAAAATATAATAAAAAGTGGAAATTTTATGGTAATTTTATGCATATGCTTCATCGTATCTAATTTTAAAAAATGGCAGTCTAAGGTGCTAATCTTGATATTTGATAAAGATAGAAACAGTTTTCAATGCCATGCTAAAATTATGTACACGAGATTGCACCAATTATGATTTTTTTTCCATTTTTTTATAATAAAATCTATTCTTTCTATATAAAAAAAAAATCTTGGTGAAAATGGGTCACAGCATTATTTTCCAGTAGATATCCAGATCAAAGATATTCAGTAGATATTCAGTGTTGTTCGTCTTTATCCAATTAATATCTGGAACTATTTACTTATTCACTTTAAGTTCACTTATTCAATTTAACATCGTTACATAAGGGTTGTAGAGGGTTGAAACGTAGAATTATTAAATAAGTCGTTGAAAAAAATTCTATCAGCTAACTATTATGTCTTCCCCTCTTTATCATACTAATTAAGTGTTTGATGGCATAGAATGGATTCTTAGAATTGCATTTATCCGTCAAGAATACTCATGATAAAAAAATAATTAGTTCATTCGAATCAAAGTCATACCTACATTTAAAAATTAAACCAAAAATTTAAAACAGTGACTCAATAAATCTTTTATAATATTTGAATATCGACCCTGTGCACTCAATATAAGATTTTTAATATATAAATGCAATAAAATTTCTTTTTTTATTGAATACGATACATTTCACCATATAAGCTGTTTTTTTGTTATGGGCTAAGTTTTAGTGACCACAATAAGCATTTCTTTGTGTGGGGCATTCTTTTCAAAAATTGTAATCATGATTGCAAAGCTTTTTTTCCCTTGTATAAGACCTTTCAAAATTGAGCAGAAAAATAACTTCTACTCTCTGCCTCCATGCCTTTTCCCTTTTTTAGCTTCGTTTCATATAAAGCATGCAATTATGTTCAAACTTAGCTTTTATGTATAAGCAACCAAAGACACATTTTAGTAACAAGTCAATTTCTTTATATACGTCTCTTATGTCATCGCAGTATAAAACACATTAGTCAACAAATTATAAATAACATTAACTTGCACAGTATTTGAGGGTTCATCAGAGACATAAGGATTACTTATCAGAAAGTTAGAAATCCTTTAAACCAATCCTTTATTCTACCTCATATTATGACAGATTATCCTTATCCAAATTATCAATTACTAATCTCTGAAATGATTATCATTATAAACAGATATATAGATATATTCAGTTAAACCATTAACTGAAGTTAAACATAATACTGTAGTATTTTGAAATGATTAGTTACGATAAGATAGTCATTAAAACATTTGAGTTTTTATATGCCACCATGAATTAAGATGGGCCTTTACACATCATTTATAATAGTTACTGCTACATTCTTTGCACCATCCACCTTTAAATGTTTATCATAATATGAATTCTCTGATCGAGTGGATCTTCAAAACATCGATTTGAATTATGTGTATCTATCCAATCATCGACATATTGCGAAAACTATAGTACAGCGCACAAGGGTTACAGTCTAATATAAAATTTCACTTTTGTCGTCATTATGGTAAGCCAGAAACAAGCAGGCTGAATAGCTTTTCCAGCAATTCTATTGTTGATTTGTTCACTAAATTTTTGCCTGCTTGTTATACGCCGGCTATAATGCCAACTTGGCATCCTTGGCGATGTGAATAGCATACTAAAGTAGATTATTTCTACCAAACACAAGATCTTCGAGTCAATAATGCATATAAAAATTATTTTTCAAAGAAAAAAAAAGACCTGATATCATCAGGAAAGGAAACAGATTTAATCGTGTCCATTAGTCCTAACGGCATTCATTAAGGTCATTTCTAGGATACTTTGTAATATTTTTTTTATATATTTATATCTCTTTTTTTCCCGTGATTCATATTTATGTCAAGATTCTGTTATTTCATCATGAATCTGTTGGCGCCTTCAAATTATTAATATTTTTGCCACTCTTAATAATTTTTATATTCCTATTTGGTTTCATTTTAGAGTTTGCGTTGCATCTTATTCCAACTTGGAATCTGGCAATCCAGTTTTGATTTAAGTAAAATAATGTCCTGTTTAATTTAAGAAAAAATTGTACGTTAAATATTCATCTCTTTCATGTACAGATTATTTGATCAATTCCAGTCTATTTCCTCTGGAAATATTCTGATAAATTTCTATCATCAATATGCAGATAGCCTCTTGAAATTCTTAGTCGGCTGCGTCCTGGCCTTGGGGTAGCGCGTCTTCCTCGTGATCTGGGGCGTCCCGGTTCGAGTCCTGGTTCGGGTGTGGTTGCTCCTCTCTTTGTGTTCTATTTGTGATGTGTGTAAGAGCCCCCCGATAGAAAGGGGTTGTGCAAGCGAATATGTGAGTGCCATCTTCATGTGAGCTAGAAGTAAACTTCTACTCTTGGGTGCTCAGGGGTCTTTACCCTCAGAAGCTACTGCACCCCCCTTTTCGTTGTAACGCGGGCACGACATCATCATCATTAAATTCTCTATCTTGTGTTCTTCAAAAATAAACTGATTCTAAAACGAAAGTAGAGTTTCGAGTCATAACAAATATATTTTCATTTACGAAAGTAGTAACTCATAATCTCTTTTTTTTATGCATTTTATTATATTTCAGGTGTTTATACGCATGTTTGAGCTTCTATAAAGAAGCGTTTTGAAAGAAAATGTTTACATTTTATTTCTGAATAAATTACGGTAATAAAAATATAATATTGATGTAGGTCAATGATAGCTGATGATGTTACTAATAATTTACCAGATGTTTCATTTTTAATGTTTTAATATATTATTAATACCCATTTATAGGACAAATTACATCAGTTAATAACTCTTCATATCCTGTATGAACAGCAGTAAAATTGTTTGCAGACAATATCACATCTTTTTTTACATAGAAGTATAATGTCCAAATCTCATCTACCAAATTAATTTCAACATAAAGGAAAGTTTATGCATGCAGTGTAATAAAGTCTTAATAGGTTACTTTTTATAGCATTACTTTGTCTAATTTACACATTAACATATAACTATTTTTTGATGGGAAAAAAATTTTGTGAAAAATGAAACACCAAAGAAGAAATTAATTCAGAAGAAGGAAATTTAGGCAAAATATTTGTTTAATTATTATTAGTTAAACAGAGTAATAACGACTTAATGGGTCACTTTTTATAGTATTTTTTCAAATATTTATGTTTATAGTATTACTTTGTCTAATTTAAACATTAACATATAACTATTTTTTGGTTAAAAAAACTTGAAAAGAATGAAACACCTGCACCATGAAGAAATTATTTCAGAGGAAAGAAATTTAGGCAAAATATTTGTTAATTATTTATTGATTTAAGTTTAAAGTTTCAAGATTCACAAGTTAAAACATACACGTGAAAAGCCAATTCAAATGTTAAATGGTATACATTTATAGCCAATGTAGACGCCATGATTTTCAATGAATGCATACTAATGTATTTTGTTGTACAGATGCTATATGCCATTTTGTGATATGAAGTGTCATGCTTGTTACACTTGCCTTTGAATTTACCGTCCAATATTATGCATACTTTTTCAATGTCAAAGATATAATAAGCAAACAATATGTCGAAAAAGTCGGTAGACCAAATTGAGTAGCAGCAGTGGTTTAGAAAAGAGCATAATTCTGTTAGAAAACAATACATTGAATAGTGATAAAAACAATAGCAGCACAACCAATTCAGAAATTAACTAGCAGGATACATGGGATAACGATGCGAATGCTGCTGTTGCTGCTGGGTCAGCCGCAGACAGCATAGTTCCAAGCATTCACCTACCCTTTCTGTTACCAAAACGTAAATTGCTCTCATTATAGAATTCAGTAGGTCTGCACTTTGCATTCCTATGAATTTTAGCCGGACAAGAATGAAGTCATACATGGAGGTGATTTGAAGTTATTGACTTCAAAATCGATTCGTTATCGTTCTCTTTGCATCTTTGATGTCAACAAAAACTCGATTTTCTGCTGCAGAATGCAAGATGCTACGCCACAGTCACGCATTGAATACAGTTGTCTTATCTCTACATCGAGACCAGCATGTGACTTGATTACCATTTTCTCGAGATAGCACTGACTATCACTGCCAACAATGATGAATAATGCTATGTCAAGTATTTCTAAAATATTCATCAAAATAAAATCCAACTACTCATAGCCTTATCAAATTCAGTAACAATCGATATTGCCTTCTTCGCATACTTTAAAGGTATTCTTTACTCAAAGGTAGCTGACAGTGCCTAATCTAGAAGATGAGTAATGGCCCATCGCGTTTCTTATAGCAAACGTGATGAGTATGTTCATAATAGTGCTAGTAACTCCATTCGTTTCCCTCCGTTATCTATGAAAAATTATCTCTTCGAACAAGACTTTTATTATCCGCCAGAATATTAAAAATATTTCAAAATCCCACTTCTAGGCTATCTATTAAAGAGGCGCTGGGACATTCACTTGCAAAAATGGGCGTATGGTCATAAATTTCCAATCGACTATCTGTTGCTCTTCGACGAGAGCAATTAGTGGGTTTAACATTATAGCAATTGAAAAGAATATTTTGAAAGCCAAACGATGGAGATTGATATTTTAATTATAATAATTTCAAGCATTAAAGTTTATTACTATCTGACACTTTTATGATTTGTATGGTACGCAGAATCATACAATCATTAAAGGATTCAAGGGACATTTAATAATGCAATTCTTATAAATAATCATAATATATGAATTAAGAAACTGCCGACAACGCTCATAAATGAACTCAAATTCATTAAATAATGGCTCATTTAATGGGCTGTAATTAACTTTTAATCACAATAATTAATTTGACGAGAGCCGATGGTACACACATCTCTTTCCGGCTACTCTACACTCTACATTCACTGTTTTAACAAGATCTTTTTTTCATACAGATGGCTCAACGGTATTATCCGCAGATACAGAAACAACACGAAATTACACCTACAATCTAGAAATGTCAAAATTTATTACTTATTACTTTTCATTTAATTATCTTAATTTTATTTTTATTTATACATCGAAATTCAAAAGTAGAAATTACACCAAAACTTTTTCATGCGCGGCCTTGTTTGAGTGGCCACAGTGATGTGACTCCTCTTCATTACATATTTTTTTTAAGGTATCGCAAAAAAAGTTAATCGCACATTTGTGAAAATATTTTATATGATATATTTTTAAAGTTTTGAAAAATATTTTTTGGCGCCTAATTTATGGAATGTTCATGCAACGCACAAAAACAGATTTGAATGCGTTTTTATAACTATGCTTGTAACACACATTAAAATAAATTAAAAGTATTAAAATGAAATAATAACTTTTGATTGAATTATTTAGCAGTCATAAGATGATTCAACTGCCTTTTAATACTTATCTAACAATTGGAGAAGTGGTTTTTCAATTTGGAATGCACTAAAATTATTAGTTCTTTTGCATCCCATCTTTTCCTTGAATAATCCAGGTCCTCTTAAAAAAATGATTTGGGAGGATGGGGAATGTCCTGGTTAATCGGATCATTTTATTATTCATATTAATAACAATGTCTATTACTTTAACAATTTTTCAACGATATTACAATAAATCTTTGATATCATTTAATAAAATAGGTTATTTTATGTGTCGTAAAAAATGGAAACGATATACTCCATAAGAATCTTATTTCAATTAATTAAAAAATTTCATATTAGAAATTTATATAAAGGATCTGATGGGGTTTATTAGAGTTAAAGTATAAATAGAGACAATTTGACGCATTTAAAACAAAATCAGGATAAATGGCGAACCTTTTTTAATTGGTCTGTCTCAAAATGTTTTTAAATAGGGATTATTCTGTTTAATGGTGGATTTTCACACTATTTAGCAGCAGCCAACAACCGCTGCTCTGAAGTGGAAAGTGGCAGAGGCAGGGCAATTAATGAATGTTTCTTAATTTTGTAATCACATGAATGCATTTGTAAAATATACATATTTTTTATTTACAAAATATTAGGACTATGATGAGTATTTACATTGAGTTATTTACTTTTAATAAATAAAGTATAAATTTTTACTTTTTAAAATATATTGGAATATTAATGATTCATTAATTGGTTATGGTTATATTTCACTTGTTATTCTAGTAATGTAATAATTTTTAATATCATATTTATTTGGAATTTGTTTATAATCTTTTATAATAAATGCTTATATTTGGTAGTAAGGAAATCATTAATAATTGAAGCTAATATTTAAAGAATTTTATTGATTTATTCTTAAATAACTAATTTTAGAATAAAAAAAATATTCAAAGTTACTAAAATAAAAAAAAAAAAAAATTGATTAACCTATTGATAAAGTGTTGAAATGTGAAACTAAACAGACTATTTATTAAAAACGCCTACTAATATGCAATTGCCTAGGGCCACAAAATGCATTAAACTGCCAATGGTTCCGATTATGAGTTGTCTGGTAGTTAAAAATGCTTGTTTGCTAGCATCATTTATAGTATGTTCCAAGATTTTTCATGCTTATTTGAATATACTTCCATTATAGATTTTATTACATTAAACAAATTATTAAGACATTTTTATATCATTTATTAAAAATTTTATACTTTATTTCACTGTTAAATTAACATCGTCTAATATTCTAAAAGAATAATATTAATGTAACTTAATTTTGGAAACTTAATTTCATGATAAATATTTATTATTTTTATTATTATTAGTGCAAAATAATTTTATTCAATAAAGAATAGATAGTGAATTTGTCGGAAATTATAAAATTAAGCTAATGGATATTGCACTAAAAATAATATAAAAAATTTAAAAAAACAGGAAGCGAAAATAAAATAAGCACTTCATACCTTCTTTCTGTTTCACCTTTTTCGTCTGTTGGCTGGCAGACATCAGAAGGGGTTGCGATTCCATCATGCTCTCATGGACTTCCGAGATGACATCTGGGGGGAATCCCTTTTCTATTCTGTTATGAGTGTAAACGTCCTTAGAGAGGGTCTGCCACAAAAGACTAGTGTTCAGATCTGAACTAGACATCTTCGATCTATTACTTTTTCACAACTCAATTCACACCAATTAGCAAGAATCTCATTATACTAAACTTCAACAAAAATATCCAATTGTTTTGTTATTTTTTCACTTTTGTAACTTCTTAAAAAAAAAACATATCAGTTTTTTGACGATTTAATAATCAATTTCGTTCTTAACAGCTTCACCTTCGAAATTTGAACAAAAGCAGTAAAATTTATTTTATGAATGTTCAGTTGAAATGTGCAGCTGTTCTAAAAAATTAATATATGAGTATTTTGTTTTGTTTTTTTTTTCTAATTCCACAAAGTTCTCAGATACTACATCTCTCTTCGAGTAAACACAGCTCTTCAATTTTTATTTGATATGCCAACGTACTTTGTTAAAAGTTCCAAAAAGCAAAGCTTTTTTTTTAATGTGTGGATTCACGTTTTTAAGCTACGAAGTCATTAGAACACAGCTTATTCGATCGCCTCGAGATCGTCCTATTTTTTCCGCCTCCAAAACACTCTCACAGCTGACTCCTGGAAGAAACAGTCTGCATCTGCCTTTTTTACTGAAAGTGACGTCAGAACGGCCCCGTTCGGGCAGAAACGAAGTCACCGGACCACGTGCTTCATCGGCCTTGTTTACGTTAACCTTCAAACTTGGCGGGGGGAGGAGGGCCCATACTATCACGTGTTATCCAACCTCGTTTTCGTATAAGTAGATGCTTAGCGCAATTTTTGGTCGATTTTGAAATTGTAGACAGTGAAAAATACTTCACTCGGGACAAAACGCATCTTTCATAAATTGTCTGTGAAACCCAGTTTGTCAGATTTTTCATATTGGATGAAATAATTAAAATTGAAAAGTAAAAAAAAAAAAAAAAAAAAAAAGATTTTTACTTGGAATTTTTTTATTCAATTAGAAGGAATTTTTTTCCAGTTTGATCTCTATATATCTATTGGAAATTGGCAATAAAATTTCTTGCTGTAACTTTTTCGTATAGAAAAATATCAATAAGTTTTATTTTGCAATTCTCTTAATAAAATATGCACTGAAAAATATCCTAGAATAATTCAGAAATATTCAATTTTTGTTTTATTTGGCAATTCATTAATAACTGTTCTGTGAATAGTATACTTTGAAATCATTTCCCTGTTATTAGATTACTTTTTTGAGTTTTAATAGTATTCAGGATGCCAGCTGAAGTTGTTAAAAGTGACAATGGTTACTTAACAAATTTCTAACCCGTATCACGAGAGACAACAAATGACAGATTTTCACTATCTTTAGTGAATTCAATTTTGAATAAAATTTCTAGATAGCGAATACGTTGTTATTATGAAGTCAGAATTCAATAGTTGCTACGCTGTAATTAATCCAAACGGTGCTTATACGACGAAAACAATGCAAGCCAATTCCTTGAGACTGCTGTTCAAGAGGTTTTCTAGAAGTATACATGAATTATTTTGGTTAAACGTTGAAAGTCAATAAATTTTCGAGATATTAGCTGATGATCAAAAATGATTGCGCCTTGCTTATTGGTGTTATTTAAAATTCAGTTGTCGCGAAGGCGTTCGAAATCAACAGATAGCTGGCATGAAATGTTTCGACACATGTGTTGATTTTCCGAAAGATAAAATAGCGACGCAATTGCTAATACGAGGAAAAAGCACGAAGTTAACTTTAGAATTGTCACAATGTAGCGCAAATTGTTTTCGTTTAAAATTTTGCAACTGGTGTTTGTGTACATGTTTTTAACCTGACTCGTAGTTCCTTATTATTATTATTATTGAATTTATTATGCAAATTGTTCATGAATCAACATCAAAGATGATATTTTTTAGAAGTCAAAATATAATTGCGATGTAAAATTACGAAGATGAATTCAGAATTTTTCTTACTTGTATGATTTTATTTGTATCAATCTGCCAAATGAAAAACGTATAAATTATAACAAAGAACAAAATATTAGAAGAAATAAAAAAAGCTTCTAATATCGTGAAAATAATAAATAATATCTTGGAAAATTAAGTAAATAGCACTATTTCTATGAAATTTAACTTCATAAATTTATAAATTATTTTAATTTCATAAATTATTTTAAGAATCCTATAAAATTGCTCAGCTGTTTATGTAACTCTACTAATGAATTAGAAAAAACTTAATGGCTTAGTTCAAATCAAATTACGATTACATAAATATTGATACTGTAAAAAAATAATCTCAAAATACCTCATTCCAAATTTAGAACATAAACATTGGAAAAATATGTCAATAAAAGTTAAAATTTTAAATTTAGGCTGAATTATATCTTTATTATTCTTTTTACAAATACATTATTCAAGATTTTTTACATAAATACTTACGAAAAGAATTTCTTTGCAATTCTGGTCAGTTTTATATTTTTTTTTTTCATTTCTTGGATTTCTTAAGAATAAACAAGCAATTTAAACTATTCCACACAATTTCAGTATAAAGCAATCCTGACATAACATTAAGTCATTAAGCACAACATTGGAATTTTGATGCGATTGCAAGCACCTACTGATTTCGTTTATGTTTATTATAATGGCCAGTAACCCGAATTTTGACATAAGTAACTAGTTCGCATAACATTATAACGTCATTAAAGCTGTTGCTTAAGAAGCAAACTTTTGTTAATATGGAACTTCTAATTTGGATAGAATTTTCTGTAATTGGAATAAATTGTCCATTTCTTTTGCATTCTTTTTATCGCTATTAATGCATTTTAAATGTTATTTTTAATTTGTCTTGCGCTATAAAATGCATCTTGTGTCAAAATTTTGTAAGAAAAAATGTTTTTATTGAAGATGCTTCAGATACTATGAATAAAATGAACCTAAGGTTTGTAAAAATTATAATTCTGCTTATTTTGAATTTATTAAGGTAAATGAGTACATAAAGAAGTCGATTTTTTTTCGAAATTATGATCTTTTTTATTTAATATTCTTAATGTTTAGATCGGTTTCTTTATAAAATCGTTACAGTTTTGTTTCTAAATCTACTTTTTGGGGAAATAAAACTGTTTTTTTTTTATATTCACTTTAACATGCATTTTAATGCTTTAATAAAACGAATCCCCCAGACTTTGCTTTATACCTGTTTTTAACAACAACAACAAAAATGTTTTCCCCAGTTTTAAAAAAGACTTTTACCATTTAACTGGTATATTTAATTTTATAATTTTTTTTTCAATCTTTTTAATGCAAATATTTAAAATATAATTATTTTCGAAAATTTTTAAAAAACTAATCCCGAACATAGTTACATACCTTAACATGCATTGTTTAAAAATAGGATTCAATTGTGTAGATTTGATTCATTTGTTTCATCAATTAGTTTCTGTTTGAATATTCGGAACCAGATGATAGTGCATATATTCAAGCATCTTACGATAAAGAAGTTATCATACGGGCCGACTCATCTGAGAGACTCAATTTATTACACCAGAACTCAATAATAAAAATACCCAGAATTTGTTTTTGTTTTTTTATACAAATTTATGCATTATCTCATTTTTCCCTTGCATGCAAGTATTATTCGAATTACATTACATTAAAACATTAGAAAGAAATTATCCTCACTTTTTTCTATTTCAATAATTCTATATAAGGAATAGACTTAGCTTCGTCATAAAGAAAAGAAGATAATCTTCTTTACATTTCAGAACAATTGTCATTAATTTATGTTGTTCAAATTTATTCTGAATTTTCAGATATTGTATAAGGATCGCGTATGAAATTTCTTCCATATACGTGACTACACTGTCAGATATTGTGTTTTCAAACATAAAAAAGACAAACATACCATAACACAATTTTGAGTCCCTCCCCCCTAGGTGCCTATAAAGCTTCATTCTAACGACCTATGCGCGTCTGGAAACAAGCATACTTTCTCCTCTCTTGTAGTTTTCCGGGGTTCTTTGATGTCTGTTCAGTTACCGATAATTTGTGAAAATCTTCCACAGGCGGTGATCGTCATACAATGGGTCAGTTGGAAGATTTTTAACCATATCCGTCAAGGACGTTATCGACTTAAAGTCGCGTTCCGACGACCTGTGAGTCTGCAGTCTCGTTCTAACGACCTGTGACCTGTTTACAAATAGAGTCGTAAATTGACTCATTGTTGGATCTAACCCCATGTGTGGATGAGATACGTCCTATTTCCTTTAAATTGTCGGTAAAATGAACAGACATCAAAGTACCCCGGAAAACCACAAGAGAGGGGAAATAGGGGGAAGTGTGCCATGTCTCCAGATTCGCAGGTCGTCTGAACTGGGCTTGACACTGACGTTATCTAATCTGATGGATGAGCACAAAATGATAAACGCCAAACTTCCCACATTGTCTCCATCGAGAATTTATTTGAAGTCAAACACGATTAACTATATTTAAACATTTAAAAGAAATTGAAAAAAAATTAAAACAGAGAAATAAAAAATGAGTTGCCACTAATTGAAGAGAAATTTTCATATTTTCATATGTACCCTCTCTGCATTTTGTCCGCGGAAATCTGATATCTAGAAAATCACGAGAATTTCTAACTTCGGTGAAAAATTTCTGAATAAATTCTGAAGTAAATTCTCATAAAATTCAATTTTTAATTTCACTTTCGAAAGAATGTGAATAAATGATGTAAATAACATTTTAGTTTATTCGCTCAATAAATGTATTTCTGAAAAAATTATGAAGTGAAAATTTTTATACGGTCCTTTGGTCTTAAAAAATCTTATTTTGTAAAGTATTCTTGACACTCCAACTTTTAAATTTAAAAAAAAAAAAGAAAATTCTATTTTCTGCAACCAAAGCTTACCGAATTATGAAGTTTCGAATTTCCTTATTTTAGGACGATCAATAATTTTATAATTTTAAGCCAATCAGCCTTTTGAAAATTTTGGACGCTTATTTGTAAATTTTCTTTGAAATGGTCGATAGAGTGATCTAAAAATCGGGCGTTTTTAAAAGATAGTTCTAATTTTATAAATCACTAAATTTTAGTCGTGATAGAAAAAAAAATTATTTAAAATTTTACTGTCTCAAGTATATTTTAATTTGATTCAACATGGGTCTTCACAAAAATATAAAATTCGTAATTCACCAGAGCATTAATTGACTCAAACTGCATAAAATAGTGTTCGTTATTTCACTTACATTATTTTAATTAGTAAATGACCTAGTACTATTTCGAAATTAGGTGTTGGAACCCAATTAGAATGGAAATTCTTATATATATTTAATATAATAAAGAACTAGATTCGATTGTATAATATGAACTACTATAGAGTTATTAAATTAATAATTCTCTAATTAATAATTTGTTTATGCTTAAAAGAAGTTCACATAAAACTTTCTTTTGTTCCTATCTTTTTACAAAATATCAAATTTCAAGTTTATTTCATTTTTTACAGATACGTACTGAAAATTACTCTTTTTTAGGTTTAATTTATAGTAAACTAGCAGTACATGCACAGCGCTGCCCGTGGCATAACATCTAAGAGGAAAAATTAGTTTCAGACTTAGTCTAGCCTCCACCCGATATGACATGGGAATGTCATGAAGGATCAAAAAGATATTTAGAAATCATCAAAAATGACTACAAAACAATTTTTTATTGTGGATATTCAGAAATATTTAGGGCTGAGCTTTGATATATAGTTATTTGGTGCCTTTCGAGGTTGGCAATTTTTCGGTACCGCTTTGTTTGGGGTTACATGGCCGCCATTTTTTTGTTTCTGCATGCTACTGTATTTCGATCTTCCCTGTTCATTATCCTTGATATTTTTCTGCTGCACATACTTCTTTTACTTACTTTCATTATTTTCGATTAAATCTTTTTGCATGCATATCATTTTACTGCATTTATTAACTTTTCTCTATATTTCCGCTAATTTGCTGCAGCGTTCCTGGGAACCTTTAGATTTGAAACGCTATTCCGCGCCGTTCGCGCCACATTCAGCCATTTCGCTATATTTTGGCGATAAACTATTTTTTTGGGTAAAAATGAACGTATAACAATGCTGTTCCATATTTAGAGTGTTAAAATGATTTCAATTTTCCCTTGTAAACAACACATGCCTTTTGATTCATCTTTCCATATGCTAAGCTTTGTATACAGTCATTTGGCGTCTTGCGAGGTTGGCAATTTTTCGGTGGCGCTTTTGCTATCGTTACCCTATTGCTGTTACTAAAATTTGGCGATAAATTATTTTTTGGCGGAAATGACTGTATATCAAAGCTGTTCCTAAAGCTGAACAATATGGACAGATTTTAGACATTGTTCCTATTGAGACCGAGGCATCATTTCTGTAATCCACACATGGGTCGAAATTCAGAACGGAGTGTTCCTTTTCGTACCAAATATAAGGAACGTTTGTTCTTCACTTCTTTTCCTTTGTCTCAAATTTAAATGTCTTTCTCTGTCAGCAAATAGGCGAGATTCATTCTGTCTCTGTAATTCAATTGTAGTGCGATTTAAAGAGGCGCTGTTACTTCGCTCAGCAGAAGATCTCCTTTGAAGTAAGTGTGGACATTCTTTCTCTGATATTCGCTAACCTAACGTTTCCTTCATCTACATTTTCATTATCGCGCAACAAACGAAGCGTTTTGACTAGGGTTTGACGGTTTTTCAAACCCGGGTTTAAAAAACTGCTTTTTTTAAAGTAAATTTGTCACATTTGGAAACTGGTTTTTAAATTAAGAAAACCGGTTTTCCTGAACACTTGGACATTCCTCTTCTTCTTCAAAAAAAATTTTTTTTTGAAATTTATTGATTGGGACCGATTTTTCTAGCAGCTGAAGCCTTAGGAAACGAGATACCAATTTATTAACAAGAAAATGTATATTTAAAAATCTGTTAAATGAATTAAAAAATTTAAACACTGAAATAAGTTTGTAATTATTATATGCTTTAGAAGAAAGAATTCAAGAAAGAAGTAGAATTAGCGACTCCTTTGCTGGATTTGCACATTTCTAGTTCAGCGAAGAAATCTAATGTACTTTCTTTAGCTTCAAAAACCGAAATTATTGAGTTATTTGGAAATATACTGTCTAGAATATTTCCGAATTCTTATGTGGAAACCAATTCTGATGAAGAACAAATCGAAGAAACTACTCATCGGAGTAATGCTTTTTTAAAAGAAGCCATGGAAAAATCAATTCAAAAGTTTCTTGGAGACCTTGAAGAAAAACTTAAAAATCCAAAGACACGGAAAGCTGAATTTTCATTATTTTAATCAACGAATAAAGGAACAAAAAACTTTTATTTGTTATTTGATGCCATGAAAACTATAAAAACAATCTCATAGCTATTGAACAAGTATTTTCAATTTCAGGCAATATTGTCCAAAATAAGAACGAGACTTAGTCACCGTTCAGTGGATATTTTATGTTTTTTTAAAATCCTATTTTCTTAGGAGAAATTAAATTTAGTGAAAATAATATAAATATTATTTGAAATATTTGTTTGAGTTTTCGTTATTTTGTGTAAGTAATATGTATATGTAATACTTAATTATTTTTTTTATATATATGATTTTGACATTGGTTTCGATTTTTTTTTGTTTTTGTTTTTTTCTTTATTTTATATAAATTAAATAAAATATTTTTTCCCTATTCTATTTTTTTTTTTTGACAAAAATTCGAAAACCGGCTGAAATAGGTTTTTTGGAAATAATGAAAACCGGTTTATCAAAAAGTCGGGTTTTGTATAAACCCTAGTTTTGACATTTAATGTACTCCGGCCAATGTTGAATTTCCTTCTTTTGGGGATAATGAGATTTGAATCGCTGTTTAATATAAGACGTAAAAAAGAAATGTATTGCATATGAATATCACAGTTCTTGATATTTGCATGCGAAGTTTGAGATTTCCGCTCACGCGCGGATAAGTGCAAAGCACAGATGCTGCTTGCTGCTTTACGCATGCACGAATAGTAGTAGGAAAATAATTAAAATCGCAATTATAAAACTCCTTTTTTATTTTGATATGACTTCAATTTACTAAAACCTTTCCCAATAAATGCCCTACAAAATGGCAGAAATATCTCCAAAATTAGTTAAGTATTTCTCGAGTTTTACGGGTTTCAACATACAGACGCTTTCAGGAGACTTCATTCTATAATATGTATAGATGTTAACGTAATTTCAGCATTTGTGAAACGTGATGACTTGCAATTTGAACTTTATCAACATGATGTCAATACCTGATAATAAAAGATAATTTGTTTCATGTACGCATAACGTGTTCGAGAAGATAAATTTTATTTATTTGTTTTTGTGAAATAAATTTTTAGGAAAGCTGTTTAAAGTATTTTTCAAAATTAGAAACATAATTTGCATGTTTAAATATTTGATGCCGTTTAAAAGATAATATTTTGAGTTTTAAGTTAATTTAGAATCATATTTGGGCTGTTATGTTGCCAGACTTTTGCTTAAATAAAATTTTCAAAAAAAAAAAAAAAAAAAAAAAACGCACTCAAGTATATTTGTTCTAAGTTTGACTGCTATAGGTAAAATGGTCTAGCCTATAAAGTATCAATTCGCAAGCACATGCTTTCATCTTTATTATAAGTAAATATTAATTTTTTAAGAGCTTCAGACTGAAAATTGTTGTCAGAATTGCCTGTGGATCATCAATTCGCGCGCACATACTTTATCTTTATTATAAGTAAATATTAAGTTTTTGAGAGTTTCAGACTGAAAATTGCTGTCAGAATTGCCTGTAGAGCATCAATTCGCACGCACATACTTTCATTTTTATTATAAGTAAATAATAATTTTTTAAGAGCTTCAGACTGAAAATTATTGTTAAAATTTCTGCTGTTTATATAAGTAAGAATAAAATGGAGACAATAATAATAATAATAAAAAAAGAATGACTTTGAAGTCGTTGGAAGTCAGTTTCGAAATAATAATAAAAATAATTCTTTAATGAAGAAATATAAATCTTGTTTACAAGAGATTATGTAATCAAATTAAAGTATGGTAGCGAAGATGAAAGTGCAGATAATTTATTTCGATTGACCTACTTTTTTCTGATATCGGATGCCTTTTTTTTTTCAATGACATGACATAAACATAACAGGAAAATTACGATAAATTTAATCACCCTTCTGATAAATTTAATCACCCTTCTGATTTTGTGTAGAGAAAATATGTCTTTCTGTTAGCAACAAGTTTCCGGGGCTTCATGTAAATTAAGTAATTTTGTAGAGCTTTCTTTATTTGCTTTCGGTAAGCCGAATTTTCTAGTAATAAAAATAGATATTTCGGACTATAGTAAGGACAATTCTAGTTGTTTGTAAGGAAATGTTAAAAGCCATATCTGAAGAAAAATACCTATATAAAATACTGCCCAGGATAATTACCAAAATAAAGTTCCCTATTTTCTTTAATTTTTTTTTTACACAACAATCTGCAAATCTTAGCCCTCTTCAGAAATTTTATGAAAAAAGAGCTCAGAGACTCGAATAGAAATCAATCCTAGATAATAATGCATATAAATTATTTTTGAATTAATATGATCCAATCATCTTCAACAATCAGCTGATTCAATCATCGAAATAATGTATAAGTTTTAATTTTGGAAATCACTCATTTTTATGTTAGTTTTGTGCTAATATAGATTTTGGAATGTTAAAAACATTAATTGATACAAACAACTAAGAAATAGAAATAGAGAACATGAAAAACCATAATGCATAAAAAATGTTTCATTATTTGAGAGAGACCCCTAAAACAACGAAAATGGAGGGTGGTGAAAGACATTCGACTTTTGTTGACACATCTAGATATTATGAATTTTCATATGAATAAAGAATCGGCGAATTCAGATCAGTGGTTGAAGTTATGTAACTGGTCCATTTGTTTTTATTGTTTTAACTATATAAATATTTGTCATTTTGGTCAAGCATGAATTTTATATAAATTAAAACTAGTCGCTTTCGGGGACCAACTATGCTCTCACCATCTGTATATAAAAATATTTAACAAAATAAAAAATTAAAATTAAAAAAAAGAATCCTCCAGACCACAATTACTATATCATTTCCTCAATGTATTTTTTCATGTGAAGATTAAATATAACTAATACGTCACCTTTGGCTTCCTAATAAAATTATATAAAATATAGTAAAAAGACTAGTATGATTTGGCACATGATTGTTTTGTTATATTGTAAAGACGATTATAGAGCTTTTATTGAAACCACTCATGACAATAAATTTCCATGTGAGCACTCTTGGTAGCTCGAAGGATGTCAAGGAGTTATTAAAATTCTTGCCATTTATTGTTCACATTAGATATAGATCTATGATCCGGAATTTAACTGTGTTAATATCTTCAACTTCCGTTGCAAGCAGTCCATTCTTTATATAATCATAAAAAAATCTAATGGAGTAATATCTGGTGAACATTATTGTCGCCATTTTCACTATGACTTCATTGGCGCTATTTTGATAACAATTGTAAGTAAAACGCCATTTCTGCGTTAATTGTCCCATCAATTGGGATAAAAAATTAAATACACAATTATTCCATAATAAAATATTTACTTTAATATATTCAACGATTCTTTCTTAATTTTTTTTTGTAATCAAGGAAAGAATTTGTGACCAGTTTCTTTATCTATTAAGAACAGAGAACAGGATATTTGTTTGGATAATTCCATATTGCATTGGAAAACTTACATAACGACAATGTACTGTAAGTAATCACATTGTAAGTTAGTGGGGCTGAAAAATGTTCATTTTGCTGTTACTTAACTAACGATTTGCTATATTAATGTATATTGTTGAGTTTTATAAGTGATGCTTTTTGAGTACATATCAATTTTATTTACCTATGCTTCATGTTTTAAGTGGAAAAAACCCGCCTTTTCTTATTATCAAGTTCCTTGGATTTCTTACAGCGTACGCATACCGGCTGATTTCCCAAAATAATATTCTAAAATTAGTATAGCTACCTGAAAGTACCTGAATTTAAATTATCGGTATCTCAGAAAGATGTTGAAGTAATTCGATTAAAATTTTTTCAGTCTGTACAAAGGTAAATGCTAGTAGACGACATTTGTTGTGCAACATATTTCATACATTTTCAGTTATGCAATTTAATGTGTATTCCCAAAAGTTTTTTAAAAAAATATTAACTATTTTATAATTATTCCTATGAAAAATATTTCAAGTAAAATTTCCACTGAAATCTTTGCTATCATATGCATATAAAATAACATACAATTATATGTGCACGTAATTTATATAATTCAGAAGAATAAAATAAATTATGATTCTCTTATTAATTCAAAAGAAACTGGGTAGCATTTACGAAAATGTGCATATAGTTTGTAAATGTTTTTTTTTTTTTCGAGATTAAAGCATCCCCGCATCATCCAAATTTTAAGATTAGAGAACTATTTTCATTTCCTGTTTTAACTAAGAATTGTTTAACTTCATGCGCAATCCTTTAAAAAATTTTTTCTTGTAACTATCTATGAACGCGTATGCAGGATGAATAAATTATAAAATAAATTGCACTGAATTAATTGAAAAAACTAATAAAAAATTGTAATAGGTAAATAAATTTTCTCCAATTTAGAATGATTTAACCATTTATAACTTAAAACTTCTGAAGTTGTATTAATATAAGTAAGAATTTTTGACTAGTTCAGGATTAAATTTGAAGACACGTTGACTATAAAGACATACCCACAGTTTCATAGTTGCATTTTGATAAATATTCAATTTCATTTTGATTTAAAGTGTATTTTAGTCTTTTAATACATCTTTTAATATCTGAGATAATAGTTATTTTTAAATTCATTGCGAAATAAAGCAGTTCTTTGTGATTTCAACGATAAACTCATTTTATGTTAAACAATACAAAACTAATAAAAATTCCAAGATACTCTTATTTGGAAATGAAATCAAGATTTGAAACACAATAGCCAGTTTGAACAGGAATATTCCTGCTTAAAGTAAACTAAAGCTGCTTCCGTCTTAGGTCAATCTCTTATCGATGATTGGTTTTTCTGGACTGAATAGGGTTATTTAAGTTAATTGAGGTCATTCTGTTTCTAGCTAGGTTTAAACTCTGTGTTAAATGTAAAAAAAAGTTTGAAATTTTCTTTCTTTCTTGTTAAACTGACATTCATTTCTCATTCTTTTCCTTGGCCAAATGCACTTCTTTTTACTTTTCAAATGGGAATTAATTTATACAATATTGGAAACCATATTGTACAATGTAGGATTCCAACTGATTAAAATAATAATTATCGTCTTTTACACTAATATTGTAAAACAGTATTGTACAATATTGGTTAAAATTAAAAATATTACATAATATGGTGTGTTATTTGTGTAGTAGGCTTTGCTGAAGTTTATAGAGTTTGCACATATAACATCTTACCAAATTCAATGAACTATAGGACGAAACGAAACTAAATTTCGTACGAACGAACGAAAGCGAGACGAACGAAACGAAACGAAATTTCACAGTACACTATAAAAAAAGTAATCTGATAAATAAAAATAGATATCTCGGATAACTGGAGGCAATTACACAACCGGGATTCAATTATTATTTTATGGATGGATTTAAATTTACTGTTTTCGATTGCATTTGTCTATATAGATTATATTACTATATTGTATTATCCTATTATACTATATTTTCTATAAACGTTTTTTTAAATAACTAATTGTAATGCAATAACAGATTTCAGAAACTGCAGCATTAGTGTGACAGCATTTCTGACAATTTCAATAGAAACATTTGCACAGTTGATATATAACTACTTCTATTTTATTCATTTATTCAACAATGTCTGCTTTTGGCTGTAGTTTTTGCAACTCTGTTGTATTTTTTTAAAAAAAACTCTTGCATCTGTTCCTGATTTTTCTGAATGACCTTTTGGAAAGAGAGGATATTTAATTAATAATTTTATGAGCTCTGTTTAGTTGGTGAGAATAGTAATTTATAAATAATTAGGAAAGAGAATATGTCTTCTATAGTAGAAATTCTTATAGTAGAAATCATCTTCTGCTATAATTTAAATATTCAGCTGGAACTTTTCGAGCAACAGTTATATAACTATGATTGAAATAAGGTGGTTTTCTTTTTTTCAGGTTTCTTATAAGACAAGATAAAAATCAACACCTGAAATCAAAATACTAATTCTGTCGGAAATAGCTGTGATTTTTTTTTCTGTGCGACAGTTGGCCCTGTATTTATTTTAGTACCCCATTCTTATTCTAAAAAGGCATGAAACGAATGATAAAGATAAGTGCCATGGTATCATTTTTTAGAGTATGATTTCTTGTTTTTTATGTAAATAGATTGATAAAAATCGCGCATTTAAAAAAAATTAATATGCATACATGTGAATAAAAATAACAGGGATTTTAATGAATATTTTAATACACGATTTCTAGACAAAGATAATATATAAAAAAATTTATTTATTTGAATAAGAAAAAATGTAGAAATTTCAATGTATTTATAAAAAATAGCATCTTTTTTTAATTTTTTGTGTAAATGTTACTTTTTTTTTGGAATAATTTATACATCTAAAATAAAGATACAGAGATTAACATTCAAATTATTGGAATAAAGTAAACTTCATGAATTCTAATGATTGTTTTAACGAAACCGTTTTCAGCAGATGTTTCATATGAAAAATTCTTAAAGCTTAACACATTTACATTTCAAGGACATCTGCAACCGTTAGAGAAAAGAAAAAGGTCTCCATGAGATGAGTGTTCTTCTTATAGAATTAATCAGGTCAAAAACACTTTAAGTAGAAACTCAGTGGCCTTTAAATTACTGAAATATTAAAATTATTTGCACCTAAATGTTTACCCTTTCAAAGGAAAATAAATCTCACTCAGATTTGTACCATACGGTAGCCTTCATGAATTAACATTATTTTATCTTTTTTAATCTAAAAGTCATTCAACCTTCTTTTCCAAGGTAATATTTTGCATAATTAGAAGCACAAAAAGATTTTAGCAACCATTCTGAACTGCTTTATAAAACGTGTTTGAAGGACAATTAAAGTGACATTTATTTTAATACTAGCTGCCGTTCTTCCCTGCTCTGCCTGTTTTTTATTTGCTCTATAGGTATGTTGGAAAAAGAAAAATTCGTGCCTTTTTATAGATTTTATGACCCTTAACATTAATAGTAATAAAAATGAATTAATTACAGCTCTAAGACTTTTTTAATAAACGATATTCTTATTCTCACTAGTGGCGCTTATATGTGTAAGTACACGGTGTTGCCACTTTAGAATTTCATAACTTATATTTGAATGCGGGAGAAACATGAAACTTCTAGATTGATATTGGCAACACTTTAAACGAAAAAATTTTAATGTAAGAGGTTTACAATTTTAAAGCCGGGTTTACATTTGGCCAGTTACAAGACAGCCAGTAGGCAGCGCATGCGTAGAAATGCTGAAAAAATGCTGTTCGGTTCATGGCAGGTAATTGTCCGACGGGACAACAACATGCCGTTATGTATTGTATTTTTTATCTTATTGCGCATGCTTTGTAGAATTTGGCGGAGTTTTTGGAGTGAAAAAAATTAATCACATAACATAGATTAATTCCGACAATTTTTGCTCTTTGTTCTTTCTAATACGAGGCTGTGGGGTTTTTTTTTCATTTTATTTGCCATTTTTTCTATAGTTTTCCAAATTTAGGTACGTTGAACTTTTTTTTTTTTTATTTTACCATGTTTACCACAAAAATATAATTTAATTATTTTTAAAAAATTTAATAAAAAATAGAAATTTAATTTATAGGTTAAAACATTAGTATCATTGAAAATAGTATTTCTTGGACTTTAACTTGATGCAAAAATCATTTTCATGCGATAATACTTTCAGAAGTTATAGTGGAAAAACGCCTAAATTTCGCTTAATTTTTAAATAAAAATTCTAATCAAAAATTCAAAAAATCGCACACATTTCCGGCCTCCAAGGTAAACGCCTGTTGAGTGCGCTCGCACGCACGCACACACACACACACACACACACACACACACACACACACACACACACACACACACACACACACACACACACACACACACACACACACACACACACACACACACACACACACACACACACACACACACACACACACACACACACACACACACACACACACACACACACACACACACACACACACACACACACACACACACACACACACACACACCTAAGGAGAAAAGAGGCAAGTTAAAAAAAAAATCACTTCAAAATCCATGTGTGTTCAACATATTAATCACATTGATTGTGTTTTTTCATTATATTTCAAAAAATTTAATGACTCGCTCGGGAAAGGTTTAATTTTCTGTCAGCACCTATAAAATTTCAACTTTAAATTAGAGTGGAAACGCTAAACTACAATTAATATAAAAACCTTTTTTACTGAAACCAACCATGTCTTTTTTTTAAAAAAAAATATGAGATTTGATAGCAGAATCATTCAGCATTGAAGTTTTATGTGCATTGCAGAATAATTTTCGTAATTTGTATATCTTAAAGAATTATTCAAAAAAAAATTTCTCTGAATCATCGTAAAATTCAGCTTTTAGTTTTACTTTCAAAATATTTAAATGATGTAAATAAAAAAATTTTATATTATTTCAGTCCGCACTTTATGAAAAAATTACGAATTTTAAATTTTACACAGTCCTTTTGTCTTAAGGAATCACATTCTGCAAAATACTCTTGACACTTCAACTTTTAAAAAAATGAATGTTTTTTCTTTTGCAATTTATGAAGTTTTTATATATTAATTTTAGAACAATAAACATTTTCCTAATTATAGTCTAATCACTGTCGAGAAACCCTGGCAGAAGATTGGCGTGTCTTCTTTGAGACGGTCGATGAAGTGGTCTAAAATCGCCAGTTTTTATAGAAAAGTGATATTTAAATATCATAAATTAGTCAGTTTTAGTGATTGATTTAGTTGATTGAAGTTCAAGAACTTTTATTTAAAATATCAGCGTTTCAAGAATATTTTGTTAAATATGATTCAAAGAGAGCAGGAGATCTAAATAAAAATTTAAAATTCGTAATTCATCGGAGTATTTATTGACACAAGTTACATAAAATTTATTTAATCCATTTAGACCATTTTGTTAGCAGATGTATGCCCCATATTAGCTGATGAGTGCTGATTAGAGTGATTATCCTGTATATATTAAACCATGCTTCCCTTAAATTAAACTGTTTTATTGAATTAATAATATAGATATTGTAAAAGATCATAGATAACTTTTCTCCCGTTCACTTTTTAGAAAATGTCATATTCAATTTTTTTCATTTTATACAGACACGTGCAGAAAATTACACTTTTATATATTTAATTTGCAATAATAGTTGATTTAATTTTTAATTTGAGCTTCTGTTATATAATGGCAACACGTTGATAAAAGCTAATTTTCCTCCTTAATGTGCTCGAACAGATTTTATTTTTATTTATTGCGAAATATATTGTTGAAAAATATGGTTAAATTATTTCTTGAAAAATTCGTTAAAAATCGAAATTGAATTTATAGGTTAAATCACTGGCATCATTATAAAGGTAATTATTTTATCTTCGATATGATGTAAAAATCAGTTTTGTGCTGTAATATTTTCGGAAGTTATAGGGAGAAAAAGCCAAAATTTTGGTTAAATTTTAAATAATTAAAATTCTAATTAAAAATTTAAAAAAATTAAAATTCTAATTAAAAATTTTAAAAAATGGCTACTAGGTGCACATTTCTGACCTCCAACGTATACACATGCAAAATTTGATAGCTATTGGTCCAACGGTCTGGCCTGCAGAGTGCCAACACACACACACGCATTGAGTTTTATTATAAGTACTAGCCGCCTTTGGTGACCAGCCGGTTCGCCAATCTTAATGTTCTTTAAAATTTTAGTAATTAAATATTTTATGCAAATCCTACTTTAATAGCGTCTTCATCAAAATATTTTAAAACTTCAAATTTTGATAGTCATATAATTCACTCGTAATATTATAAAAGCCTTCAATCATAACGTAATATTTATCTCTCTATTTTTTTGTTAGCTCCCATAGAATTTATACTTTAATGTAAAATGGAAATGATTAATCTGCAATTAATATTATAATATTTTTTACTGAAACAAAGCATTTTTTTATAACTTGATTACTGAAAACACAGTCACTGAGCATTTAAACCTTATGGGCACTAAAGAATATCTCTCTTAATTTGTGTAATATCTCAAGAATTTGTCAACAAAATTTTCTCAGATTCATCATGAGCAGATCGATTAATTAACAATGTTTAATTTTAAATGCCTCAAACACTAAGAAAATAAATAGAATCGTTTAAAATAATCGGTCAAAAACAGATTAAAAAATACTACTTAAAAAAACGATGTACACAAAAATATAAGCATATACAAAAATATATATAACTAATATAAATACAATTTAATTACAAAAGCATTTAACTAACCTAAAAATAATTTTAATCAAATCCGCATCCGTTGAAAATAGTTAATATACAAGAAATTAAAAAGCCGTTATTCATAATGTTTATGCATGATTAATTACGTGGAAACAATGGATAAGAAAGATATAACTGTGGTCAAAACTTCTTATAAATTGTAATACTCAATTAAAATTTATTAAAAAATTAATAATTATTGCTTTCTATATTTAGAGGTTTGTATCAATAGTGTAATTTAATATTTTCATTTAATATAAATAAAATATGATGAATATAAATCTATACTTATAATAAAGCTCAATGTGTGTGTGTGCGTGTGTGTGTGTGTTGGCGCTCTACAGGCCAGACCATTCAACTTACAGCTACCAAATTTGGTACATGTATACTTTAGAGGTTGGGAATGTGCACCTGGGGTCCCTTTTTTGAAATTTTAATTAGAATTTTAATTATTAATTAAAAACTAACTTTCCCGCCAAAAAAATCTTCCATTTTCCCCACCACCAAATGAGTAAGGCTTCAGTTTTCTTTTCTCCCAACAGTAATGAGGCTAGAGTTAACATTTTTCGGCGGATTATTTCAAACGATTCTGTTTATTTTCTTATTGTTTTATGCATTTAAAATGAAACATTGTTAATTAATCCATGTTTCAGATTCATTCTGAAGTACTTTTGAATTAAAATAACACAGAATAAAGGAAATTAAAAATGTATAATCTGCACAGCGTTACCCCAACTGGCGTAGAAAAATTCACGCATTTGCGTTAGCATAACTGGCGAAGAAAATTCACGCATGCGCATTGTTGTCATGACAACCATTATCAACGGATGATTTAAATTATTTTTAGGTTAGTTGCATGTTTTGTAATTAAACTGTATTTATGTTAGTTATATATTTTTGTATATGCTTATAGTTTTAAGTACATCGATTTTTAAGTAGTTTTTTTAAACCTGTTTTCAACCGTTTATTTTAAACGATTCGTTTTATTTTCTTAGTGTTTGATGCATTTAAATTTAAACATTGTTAATTAATCGATCTGCTCATAATGAATCTAAGAAAATTTTGTTGACCAACTCTTGAGATATTACATAAATTTAAAAAGATATTCTTTAGTGCCCATAAAGTTTAAACGCTGAGTGACTCTATTTTCAGTAATCAGATTATAAAAAAATGCTTTGTTTCAGTAAAAAATATTATTATATTAATTGAAGATAAATTCTTTCCACTTTAATTTAAAGCGTAAATTCTACGGGTGCTAACAGAAAATGAGAGATACATATTACGTTATGACTGAAGGCCTTTATAATATTATGAATGAATTATATGATAATCAAAATTTGAAGTTTTAAAATATTTTGATGAAGAAGCTATTAAAGTAGGATTTGCATAAAATATTTAATTATTAAAATTTTAACGAACATTAAGATTGGCGAACCGGCTGGTCGCCAAAGGCGGCTAGTAATAAATAAATAAAATATTTAAATAATAAATATAATATTTAAATAATAAATAAAACATGATGAATATAAATAAAATATTTAATATGATGTTTTGGTTTTCTTCTTATTTCTTTCCTGTAAGTGCAACTTTTATCTTTGTTTACTTGAAGTGTGCATTGCGTGATCTTTTAAGTATAGAGATTAAATAAATTTACGACATTTCTTGAAATGTTGGTATTTCAAAATGCCTTGAAATACCGAACATTAGAATATCGTGTAGAAATAGAATTAAAAATGTTCAGCATGTTATTTATTGATTAGACACATTATCTAAAATATTAATAAAATATTTATTCCCTGAATAGTTTTAACATAAAATAATGCAAGGATACTTGTAAAACATATGCCAACAATTCATCTGCAAGTCTTCCTGAATGCAAATTTACATCAGAATTCCTTGAATTAAAATAAAATTGAAGTATAATATTATTTGATGTCACAGTATTGAAAATATAATATTTCTTAAAGTCAATTGTCAAAGTTGAAAGTTACTGAAAGCTTCAGTAACATCTGCAGTAACTTCCAGTTGGATGCAGCTGTTTTTTTTTATTCATTTACATGTGACTGGTAACTTCTGAAGCAGGTGGGTTTAGTTCTATGCTTTCTTTCTTTTTATCCGGTATTCTGAAAGAGACAAAGAATAAATAATGAAAATTTATTATATAATAAATCCAACTTTTTACTACTAAATTCACATCACATGCTACGAAACAAGCAACAATTTAACTAAAAACATCAATTTATCTGCATTTATATTTATATATATATATATATTTCATACAAAAATTTTTTTAAATAAAAGATTTTGAAATTTAAAGTAAACCGAAATATAAATTTAAAAAAATCAAATAAAATTTTGCTTGTTACAATATATTAATTCTTTTAATGTTATAGACTTCCAAAATTAATTGCCACGACAATACGTAGACATTATTATTCTGATATTAAAAACATTTAATTTTACATATAAAAATGTTCGAGATAAGAAATATTATAAAAAATGATATCGTTTATATTATTATCATAAATATTCTAGTGATAAATATTCTATAGTGATAATTTAATAATGCTGATTCCAATTCTGGTATTCTTTTCTTTTTTTTTTTCTTCTTTTTTTTTGCAAGATAAATAAATTTCGTAATATATACGCAATAGTAATAGTTAGTAATATATACGCAACACTCAGACATTTAACGCAACACGCAACATTTAAACTTTTTCATTTATAAGTGAATGTAATAAATCAACTTAAACCGAAAGAGTAATCAATGTATAAGTTAGATGATAAATCAATTCAGAAATCACATGAAAACTAGAATATAAGCTATAGGATAAATTAGTAAAACAAAAATATGTCAATGAATGAAAATAGATTAATAATGGCAGTATACTAATGATGGTAAAAAAACGCATGCCGATGTTGCATTACGACTATTTAAATGTAAACTTGTAGGAAAGAGAGACTCGTGGTGTTGTGCAGATGAAAACACCGGCTTTTGGGAATTATATTTTATTGAAATTTCTTCTAGACCCCACATCACAAGACACACAAAACGTCAAATTACACACACACACTTAACTTGGAAGAATAAAATATCACATAATTTCAAGCTCGTTAGCGAATTATCACGGAGTACTGATGTCTTACTAACTAACCGAAAGGCATCATGGGAACTATATAAATACTCCGTCTCAAAGTGCCATCTAGAGGCAGACGTGGAGAATAGACACTATATATAAAATACATCTTTTATATTTGTTGTTTATAAAATCATCTATTAGAGACTTTATGTCCTCTAAAAAATTACGCAAACATTATTATAATGCCATTGATTTTTTTTACAAAATTGAATCTACCCTTTTCTTTTCTAAACTATCTAATATTATCTAATATTAATAGTAAATGTATAAATCCTCAAAACCTAAACAAACATTTTAATATCAAGCAAAAATCTACTTGATCGAAGAAATTTATGTCTAAAAGTATTTAAAATTTTGTAAAGTTCCACAACAAAATGGAGACAATTGAATAAAGTGTAGTTTGTCAAGAAAAAAACATTCTCTTGTTAAACACGAATGAGCAACTCATTTGAAATGTAACGACACGTTTTCAAATGTTATGTTGTAGAATCACGTCCGTTTTGCTCTTACAAAATGCGCAGTGGGTTTCAAAAATTAATTTGCAAGGCACATTTGACGTATCTCGCATGAATACAAATGTATTTCGTTGCATTTGCTTTCTACGCTCATTAACAATGATAGCAAGATAGATATTTTGATAACAATCACGATATTACAAAAAAGTTTATGGTAACAGATCCCATGATTTTTTTCAGAATAAATAACATTTTGAAATTATAACCTATACACGAAATTATATTATTCAAATCTTTATAAATAATAAATTCCACGTATATATAACTCAAATAGCATTTTATCTAGTTCTCGAAATGCAAATATTTCAAACCAGTGGATTATGTCAATCAATGACTGGAAAATTGCGACATATCGGCAACATACGAGCAACTCAAAGATGACCTTTGACCCACATCAGATTTTAAAATGATAATATAATAATATAAAACAACGGCAGAAAAAAAATTTGAACGAAATGACAGATGGTATCAGAGTAAACAACAAGGGTATTGGAAATCGTTGGCATTAATTGTATTTACAGCCTAATTTTAATAATTCTGAAAATTTTGAAAAAAAAGAATATATTATCTAAGAAAATTTTGCTTAATGTTTTCAACTTTTAGGTGTAATATGGAACTTAAAACCGTCTGTTGAAAAATTTGGAATTTGTCATATTTAGTCATATTGGAAATTCAAATTTGATTCTTTTAGGGATGAACTGTGACCAATTCTATCTCAAGCAAGTCTACTGTAAGAATCCAGACTGTGAATGGATGTAGGTATGAGTAAAGGCAGTAAAATAGCGACTTAGACATAATTTTTGTAAAATCATTTTTAAAAACTTCTTTCATTTTCATAATTAAAAAAAAGAAGAAAGAAATATATTTTTTTGAAATTCAGTATTATTTTTATCTGCATTCTGTTATAAAACTCTGGTACAAAATTCAAAATTTATTAAGAAAACTTTTATTCTGTGGACATTTTTGTGCGATTATTGTCTGGACAATTTCCTCAGAAAATGCACCATTTAATTACAATTAGAATTAAATTACATCAGACTTTTTAATATCATCAGATTATTTAATTATATCAGAAGTTAGCTAGAAATTTAAATAATACCACTTAATCTAAAATTTTTAAAAAAATAATTCATATTATTCCGATTTTTGTATCCATTTTTCTTAAATATCCTATTCGACTTTTAAAAACTTATAAATCATATTGCTCGACAAAAGAAAGTTTTTTGAAGTCAAATTTGCAACAATTCCACAGATTTCGATAAAAACAAATACAGTAATCGACCTCAAATATTTTTTTTATAAAAACTTTGTTCAATACAAAAATATCGAAAGTAATATAACTTTTTACAACATTATTTAAGCATTTTATGAGCTAAGTAAATTTCAGAACAGTTAATGCAAGAATTTATTATAGAAGTGGATTTCTTTTAATCGAGGTCAATCGCCAGTATTTCGATAAAGAAGTTCTTATCAATTGAATGACTCAATTTCCACAAACACGTTCGTATATACTAATCATTGCTGGAAAGGCATAAAAATTATCATTTCTCGATCATATGCAATCACATGCAATGAGAAGTGTGTCTGTTATAGACATTGTCTACAACAATCCAACTGGAGGTTGCCTGATGCAAACGTATAAAAGATCCCCAGATGTACTAAGACCCGAAAAAAATCTGACGGGATTACGATGGAATAATCTTCTACGACTTTCTTTCCAATGGATAGGTCATCAATACTGAAACACATTCTGATTACATGAACAACGCTCATGAAAAGGGCCGGGTTAGACTGGTTGGTAAAGCGTGGGATTCGCGTCCCTTAGGTTGCGAGTTCGAACCTCGCCGGCCGCAGATTCCCCGTGTTCTTGGTGGCTGACGCGCGTATAAATCCGTCGTGGTCACGAAGTCTTCCATGTCGAGAGTAATACCACTGGGGGTACTGGATCAGGGTAATCGTTCTCTGGTTCATGTCTTAATTATGATCTGTGGATGAGAGAATAAAATGCGTGAATAAAGTCCGCCCCGTAAAAAGGGTTGTGACGCGTGTGTAGCTAAGTCGTTCTCTTGGCCCTAGATGGCACTACTATTAAAACCGGAGACGCTCCCCCACCGGCTTGAAATCGCTCTCTTCGTAACAGCGGGCTTGTCCATGGCCAAGTGCCATAAGAAAACACACGAAGCAAAAAAAATGTATAAATTCGGAACCACAGCCTTATTTATCGCCAAGATAACGCTATAAACCGCACGTTTTGAAAGTCAAAAACCCAAGAAAGAGACAAAAATTCTGGAAATGAATTGGTCATATCCAGATCATCCATCATAATCTCCTTACTTTCACTGATTCAGTGATAGCAAACTAAAGTTGAACGCCTCTCAAGGTCATCAATTACTTCAACTTGAAAACTCCCAATTAAATGAGCCTTCCAAAAATTGAAAGATAATTTAATGATAAGATGATAGTGGTGGTTGCAAAACAATAAGTAAGTAGTGACGGTGACAAAATGGTATAGAAAAGAATTATTACTGAAAAGGTTTTTTTTTTTTTTACTCCGTATACTTTTTTACTATCTACAACATTGCAATCAATATGTCTCAATTTAAACCTGATTCATTCGTCGCATAAGTATTATTCGTACATATTTCAAAATTGAGTCCATATTTTTTAATCAATATTTTGTTCTGAAATATACTATACCAATACGCTTTTTTTCGATTAGATCTAAAATAGTATAGATATTCCTAATATAGATAAAATTTCTGCAATTGCTATAAACGAAGCACATTTCTCTCTTTTATTCTTCATTCTTTAATTTTATTTACAATGGTTTCGATTATTTATTTCACAAATTAAAACTTTATGGACTTCGAGTCAAGTAACAGTCTTCTAATCATTCACTGAAATCCACAAAACTAATTTAAGAACCCTGTTAATAATTGTTTTAAAAATAAAGTTTAATGATTTATTTAATGTAATACGGCACTGACAAGTTGATGACTTATCTTTGATCTAAAACCTACGGGAACAGTTATTGCTACAAAAGAAAGTATGAGATGGAGAGCAGGATGAGGAGATAATATGGTTGTAATAATTAGATTTTGTTAAAATGGACGCATTTTTTCTCTCTCCTGTCAGAATCAATATATTTCCATTCGCTTGCTATTAAGCAATCAAACGCTGTTGAATCCGGAAAGTTTTATTTTTGCTCCATCTGCTAAGTTATCAAATTAGATTTCTATTTCATTCAATTCTTGTATCTTCAGCAAATCACAGCTAATTCACAGTACCTATTCAAATTAGCCACCAAAATTGATGCTGGAAATGTTGCCAAAGTTATCATTTCCTTTAAGCCTTATTTCTATTTCTTTGGCCTGGTGGTAAGGTCTCGGCTTCGGAGCCGGACGGCTTCAAGTTCGAGACCCAATTCCACAGAAGAACCGCCGTGTAAGCGGGTCTGGTGTACGTTAAATCCAAACTTCCTCTCGCTGGTGTGATGTGAAAGTTTGGAGAGGGGATGACATCTCAGGTGTTGTCCTCGTCATCTGACCGTGGTTCAAAATTACGAGGTCCGTTCCAAAATAGCCCTAGTGTTGCTTTAAAACGGGAGTTTAATATAACTGAAACTAAACTATTTGTTTGGCTGATATTTAATATTAGTAGAGAAACAAAAGGGATTTATCTTAGTAATAACAAGTTTTTGCATTACTTCAAAGCTAGTCCGTTAAGCTCCCAAATTATTAGGATATTTGTAAATGGTTTTATTATTTGCTATATTTTCGTTAAACCAAATTTAAAAAAAAAAGATATTTAAGGCAAAATACATTTTTTTTGTATCTATGGAAATTTAAATGAAATTTTATTCAATTTAATTTCGAAAATTTTTCTTTTTCAAGCTATATAACAAAAAAAGATTCTTAAAAACTAACTGAATATTTATGAAAAACGTATTAAAAACCACGACAATTTCATTTCTTTTTTCCGACTAAATAGTATGAGTTAAACTTCTTACAAAGGTCTTTTTAATTAGGAAATGAAATGAAATTAAGTATTTCTTGCAAAATTGTCCGAAAACAATTACACAAAAATGTACACAAAATAAAAATTACCATAATTTTGATTTTACAAAAAAATTCAGAAATATAAATTAAATTAATGGCTAATTTAATAATATATTTAGCTTTTGCTTTTTTCTAAAAAAAATTATTTAAAAAATGCTTTTTTTCATGATTATATTAAAATTTCCTCAAATACTTGCTTTTGTGCCTGTATTCTTCTTTTCGAAGGAATAAAGATCATTTTATTAAAAAAAATCCACAAAGTATTAAAATATTAATAACCATAATTACATTTTACTAAGGTCAATGGAATAATAATAATATAATTTAACCTTTTATAGTTCTACTGTATAACGAAAGATGGCAGCACTTAAATAAGTCAATCAAACACATGGTAGGGTTTAGTTCCTGTTAGGATTGACAGGGAAAATGAATGTACGCAGTTTTGTTCATAGATCTCAACGCTGAAGCAAACATCATATTTTTAAATCAAAACGGCATAGCACAAACATTAAGCGGTTTTATCTTTAGCTATATTAAAAAAAAAAAAAAAAAAACGTTTCAGCTTTTTTCTCTCACACATCTGTTACCACTCTTGAACAGAGAAATTCCATTCTCTCTCATGGCGTTTGATTGTGACGCAACATAGGCTGACGCATTGTGTTACTTACCTAGCTGACTTGCTGGACAGACACAGATCGTTCTACGATATATGAAGTTTAAATAACTTTCTCACGACTAAATACTTTAGATTGTCTTTATTAGATTGGGAAACAGTGATTTTTAATAAGTAAAGAAAATAATGCAACTGCCTGTATGGGCGTCGATATAGCGTGGTTTAGTGGTGGTAAAGTAACTACCATTAAATCAAGCTGTCTAAATCTAGTACAGTCTTCAATTTTGCATCTATTGACTAATGTAATATATGTCTTTACGTATGTATCTTTGATCTAATTAAAAAATAATAAAATAACTTTCATTTGACTTTTAAGGATTTTAATTACATTCCTTTGACTTTGAAATTTAATTTAGGTACATTTAGTGAAACTTTCACCATAGCTGCTAGCATGATTTCTCATTTTAGTAACATCTGTAGAAAGTGTAAAACCTGCGATTTGCATTAATTTGAAAACTTTTTTAGAATTTTTATTCTAATTTTGGCACATTTTCAAATGTTGAAAACATTGTTTGAACCAGAATCTTTTTCTCAAACTTCCACGTCACATCAACTTAAAGATATTTGAACCTTGACAGTAGATTATGTAGATGAGAAACACTTATACATCGAAGAAATGAAAGCAGAGTCTGAGATCGTCCGATTAAGATGCTATGGTTAATTAACATCTAGGTTAAAGGACCCTTAAATAATTAGTGATGAATGAGTTAAAATTCAACGGCTGATCTTCGTAGTTTAAGGAACTCACCTTCCGAGATCTTCTCCTTCTTGAAGGCTGTCGGGCATTTTTAATCCCCTCGTTTCCGGCAGGAACAGCGTCAACAAAGTACAGCTGAGAGCTAGAAGAGCATAGAGCACATTCGGAATGGAAGGATGTGTTGCTTTACCCTAAAAAAAAGCTTTCATTCACTGAACATTTATTGGTTTGCTAAAGGACACCACAAATAAAATACTCACATTTCTTAAATTTTATTTGAAGTACAAAAATGTGGCTATATATCTAATCTATATTTCTGCTAATTTTCTTCTAAGAAGCCTTAATCTAAATTTATGATGATATAATATAGAGTTAAGCTTTTTATTGGTGTATTTTATACCAAACAATTGCTGGATTGGGCTGCTGGATTGAAAATGGTTGCAAGCAGGTAGATTTAAAAAAATATTATTAATCAATTTGTCACAAAAAATAAATTTTTAAGAAATATATATTCTTTTACATTTTGCAATACACATTGAAAACATTTCCATTTAGAAATATATATTCTTTTACATTTTACAATTTAGGCCTACAATACACACTGAATCGTTAAATCATAAATTGAAGTATGAAAATTTATTTTAAAGTAATAATGGAATATTAATTATTCATTAATTGATTACATCATATTTCACTTGATAGATCCTGTAAAACAACAATTTCTAATGCTGCATTTATTTGAAATTTATTTCTTAATAATTAAATGTTTATATTTATCAAAAAGGAAATCATTAAATAATAATTATTGTAAATTTTTCAAAACTTTTATTATTTTAATAACTTTTTATGATATATATAATAAATATTTTTCATAAAGTTATTAAAATAAAAAGGTTATTTAAATTAATCATTAACATGTTAAAAATGTGAAATTAATTTGACTAATTATTGAAAGAAAGGCCTAAGATATAGATAATGACCCCATCTAGGGTCACAAAATGTCTAAATTCATAAATGAGGGTTCCTTAAATATTTTGAATTTGGAAAAATCTTTAAAGGGATTATTAGATTTCCATTTAAAGGAAAATATTTCCCATTAATCAAAAGAAATATATGAATAAGCTAGCATAGGGAAATAATCTCTTGTCCCCCCTTTTTTTTTCTCTTGCATTCTTTTGCAAGTATTGAAAAAATATTTGTGAAGTTAGTTGGTAGATTTCTGATACATTAAATTGCATTATCATCATATGCGTAGTTATAAAAACTCTCTATGAAAAGTATTTGTTAATCATTTTTTGATTTTTGCTGGGGAAAAAGCCTGGATTGTTTATTTTTTAAAACGTTTATCGCCTAAGTTTGATAATTTTTATTATCCTATAGTACTTTGAAGAATTGCTCAATGAATATAATTTAAAATGATGTTTATATTACTCAGTTTCCTGAGCACATCTTCAATGCAGATCCTATACAGATTTTTGGCCTATACCAGATACCTTCTATTTTATGTATTATGAGGGATTATCACTCATATTCTTTAGAACTTTAAATGCATAAATTATTTATTTTCTTTTATCTTCACGCACAAAAAAATATTTATGCGTGCCATTTCTTAGAATTCTACATTTTGAATATCCTTCATCCTGTAATAAATAAAGAATTAGTATATTTCTTTAATTCATTTACATAAATAAGTCATTTTTTATTTGCTGTTCTGTTTGCTTGAACAGAACTTTTATTGTAAAAGTAAACTTACTTACAAGCTCGCGTACGAAAGGCGCTAGGATGGAGCCTATGCGTGCACACATGGAACAGGTTCCGAAGCTAACGTTTCGCACTCCTGTTGGGAACATTTCTGTGGTGTAAAGGTACAGCAGAGCAAAAGAAGCGGTCACGCAGAATTTGCCCACCATAGCAAAAGTTGTACTGAGCCACGGTAAATCTGCATTACATAAGAGTATAAAAGATAAAAGGATTATAGTTAGAATTGAGTGAGTTTCTTTGAAAAGATATGAGTAATATTTTGAACAGTTATAGCAGCAAATTTTAAAACCGGAAGCAAGACTTCTCATGTACAAAGTGTCATAAGACTTTTCAAAATAATTTGAAATAAAGCGCATAATTTGTATACAATGTATATACATAATATACCGGAATGCCAAACGTCTCGTACGTATGGAAGTGTTACCGCGTTCCTCTTCAGTCTTGTCTATATAGTATAGGACTATCTGTCCTATTTTTAATCTGAATACTGATTGATCTGATTGATTTTTAATCTGGATACCATAGAGTAGAAGTACTATTGCGTGCTTACAACTAATATTCTATTCAACCAGTCTGTAAGAGAAAAATAATGTCAATCAGACTTGCAAAGAAATTGTGAAATTGAGTGTGGAAGACACATGGCCGAAGTTTTTTGCAGATATAAAAACCATGTTTCATACGGCTTTAGGCTCACAATTACTTGCCATGCCAGTCCAAAATATAAATGTGAAGAGAATATTTATTTTATCATTTCAACGGTCAGAAAAAACGAAATAGCAGGTGGTTATCAGTGGAGACAACTAAAGTAATTCCGATTTTTCATGATAATATTAAAATGACTTGCACTTAATTTTAAAACTATGCAAAAGGAAAAAATTATATAATTAAGAAAATAAAAACATCTTTAAAATATTAGGGAACTAAAAAGAACTGTCTTTCCAAGTTTTTCTTTATTCGTTTTATTAGATTGCTTAACCCTTTCAGTATTAATTGAAATATACTTCCCGAACTTGATTCAACGACTTCATTCCCTATTTGGTAAAGAAATTCTTCTTTTTCAAGGTTATTGTAAAAGGAACCATTTTTACAAGGGATTTAAAATTTTAATCATGCTTAAGTCAGTTTGAAAGGGTTAACCTTTTTTTATTGGATTAGCTACAAGCACCATTTACCTATCCACTTTTTTCACATTTTATTATTTAGCACTTAAATGTCTCGTATTAGTGTTTTCCACTTGTGGCAATCCTAATAATATCTTAATAATGTCATAATGGCTATATGTGTATGAATATTTGTAAGCGTTTTTTAGAGCTTCTCATAAGCGATTGGGTCCATTTCAACCAAGCATTGCACACATAACTTTATGAAAAGAAAAGGAATATTGCCAACTTTTCCAAGTGCTAAAATTAATTAGACATTCAGTTAATTAGAGTTACCGAATTGCGTCGGTGGAATACAGCAACTTCGAAATCTTTCTTATCTTATAAGAAATATTTTCATACCTTCTTAAAATTCAAATTTTTTTCATTTCTGTTATATTAATTATATTTTTTCACAATTTTTCTTTTAGTTGTTGTTTATTTTTTAAAAATATTAAGAGCATTAAAATTTATATTAGATTAAATTATTGTAAGAACATTTTTTTTAAATTTCTGTTTTATTTTAATACCTATCTTTCTGCCAGATTCTCGTTTGCTTCAAAGTAGTGATTTAGCGATACCTAAAAGCAAGTGTAAGTCGATCGCTCAAGGGGAGGCAAGAAGAAATAAAATTCTTGTAAACAAATGGAATAGATGTATGGCGAAAACTACTGCCTTAGCGTGAGAGAAATTAACCGATATTTCGCCCTCTTTCAGCAAACATTTTGGTGGAAATTATTTCAAAAAAAAAATTAAGTCATCATAAATTTAAAACTTTTGCTTTCTTAATTTCCAATTTCCTTTTTGTGCATTTTTTTCTTTCAATTACTATAAATTCTTTAGAAAATTTATCACAATTGATTTTGAAGCAAGGTAATTAGTAGGTGCTTCGGTGCTAAGCAGTTAAGATTTTTAATTATTCAATCACGATTTAAAAAATTCCAAATAACACATTACAAAGTGTAATCGAGCCATAAACATTTCATGCTGATCTTCTAATAAATGGATGCTATGAAGCAAATTTCGAGTAGAAAACCTCAAATCACTCGAAAAAGCAAGAAGCCGATCACAGATCATATTATAGTTAAAAGCGCTTGATACGAGCATGGTATAACGGTCATACATGCCACCAAGAAATTAATATCTTAATAGGTGTTTTACGAAACTATTTTAACAATTTGTCAAATTTCTCCTTATGTAATATGTAAACCCTCGGACACACGAGAAGATAATAACAGATATACCATTTTTCGAATTAATTGTAATCTAAAATGTGCGCGTAATAAATGGCATGCCTATAAGCAATAATGCAATTATTATTCAAAAATGCAATTCGTGGCAAGATACACTATTAATAAAACATATTTAAATAGCATATAATTTCAATTTAACACCACAAGTAATTTAAACTGATTTTACTAAAATGCATTGGTTCTTAATGTGAAATTTTTTTCATATATTCGATTACATGAATTTATTATTTTGCATTGCGTCCGTTTGTTGTATCTTTCTTAAGGACTGCATAGAAATGATCGGAAAATGGCCTAAAATGATGAAATTTAAAGATTTATAACTCGGGCAGTTTTAATCGTTGAAGAGGGGAGCGTTTTTGTTTAAAATTTCAGAGCACAAATATTATTTCATTAGAAATAGAAAATTTAACTTAGTTATAAAATTTAGAATAAGTCATTTCTTTAGAAAAATATTTTATTCGTTCTGAATTATTAGATTCAAACAATATAAAAAAATAATTCTTTACTTCATTTAAATCAATTTTTCAAGTGATAATATATACCCATTTTCAATGATTTAAGAACTGGCTATTGTGTTACGATTAGAATAGATATTCTCTATAATCTTGGGCAATATAGTGTTTAAATTTTTTTCAGGCCGGGATAGTCTAGTTGGTAGGGCGTTGGATTCGCATCCCTTGGGTTGTGAGTTCAAACCCCGCCAGCCGAAGACTCTTCGTGTGTGTGGTGGCTGGCGCACGCGTAAATCTGTCGTGGTCACAAAGTTCTCCATTTCGAGAGTAATACCACTGGGTGTACTAGTTCAGAGGTGATCGTTCTCTGGTCCATGTCTAAATTACGATCTATGGATGAGTGAATGAAAAACACGAATGAAGTCCGCCCCGTAAAAAGGGTTGTGACGCGTGAGTAGCTAAGACGTACTCTTGTTCCTATATGGCGCTACAGAAAAACAAGAGACGCTCTCTCAGCTAAAATCGCTTGTCTATGACAAATGCCAGTAGAAACAACAACAATAATTTTTTTTCTATGTCATTATCTTAATTACATCTGCTACAACATACAGATATCTCTAGAACCTTTATATTTCTGTAATGAACCTACCTGTTGGAATGAATATCATGGCACCGAAGGCGAGTCCACACACTGTCATGAATAATACGATGATGGGCTTGCGTCCCAGTTTCTTGAGAATGAAAAACACGATGCCACGGCAGGGGAATTCCATGGCCCCCGCAATAAAAAAATTAAAGTAGGGATTCCCTGCCAAATCATTGGTATTGTAAGATACACCATAGTACAAGAAGGTATGTACCATCCTAGAATAAGAAATCCATCTTCATTATCGGATGATATTCAGTAAAAGAAATATATAAATGTAAAAGAGTAAAATTTACTTATTTGATTTTAATTGCAGATCTTGTTTTGTTTCCCATTTAAGCAATGTTTTTCCATTAATCAGGTGATTTAATACCCATTTCAAAAGTCGTATATAGAGAATTATTTTAATTTCCAGAAAGAAATGTCAAACGAACAAAACTTATCACGCTCTCGTGTTTCTTGGTCCCCATTTACATATATAGTGGCAATAAGAGCAAAAGAGAATATTTCAAAAGACGGGTGTATATACAGGTTTATGAAAAAAAAAAACAGATTTAAGATATTAATTTCTAATGAATAATTACAAATAGAGACACATATGGTATATCATTGGATAGAAGAAAAATGAAACCTTTCTTCAACGCAACATGGATTCCGTTTGTTAAGCGACAAACATCGAATTGGAAGTCCGTTTCTTATCAGACGTGAAGTCACTAGTTGTTGAATTTATTGCTGTAACAGCTCGATCTTGTAGACATTAACCATTTAACTGAAGAACTGGTTATTAAATGTCCTTCACCCATTACTTAATCAAATCAAGCGATGACGTATATATACGTCGAATGTAATGCAGATTGTTGTATTAAAAGTTTTGTAAAATATTATAGTAAACATGAATAAGATTTTTTTTAGATAATAAATTAACAATTCATTGTTGGTAAAAGTATTTTTACTAAAAATTAAAAACAAAATTGCTAAATAAGCAAATGTAAATATTGGTAAATAATGTTGCGGGTATAAGTCGGGGAGATGTTTTTCGAAGATATGTGTAGGTTTTTGCAACTACACTTGGTCGACCAACGTTAACGTCGACAATAGTTCAGAAAATCCAAGAATTATAAATTTATATTACGTTGATCCCAAGAACCAGAAACAGCTTACGGCATTGATAGCTCGCGAATTTTTTTTTGTCTTGTTGCATTCCTTATCCAGGAAATAACCGATATACAAATAAAATGCAAGAAAATAACGATATGCAAATAATAGAAAAAAAAATTAACTCTTTTCATAAAAAGTGCTATGTCATACGGTTACTATACTCTACACTAAAGAATTAAATTTTTTTTCTTTAATTTATAACAAGATTACTGGTATTATAAAGAAAAGATACTACTAAATGACATTTGTATTATATCTTACTAAAATTTTGAATTTTCATACCGAATAGCAATCTTTTTTTTATTTTACGATGTGTTGTTGTTGTTGTTATTGCTAATCTCCATGGTCTGACGTAGTCAGACCAAATCCAAAAATCCGTTGACAAGAAGAAAGTCAAAAACGAGGAAGGGAGAAGAATAAATTTCTCCCCAATGAAATCCTAGACAGTCCAGAATATGTTCAGCAGAGGCCTGATGCTGGCAGCATTTCGGGCAAAGAGGGTAAAACTTTTCACCCTGAGAAAAGAAAAGACATTTAAGGTGGCCACTGGCAAGGCACGACAGGCAAGTGTTGGTTTTTCTATCTCTAAAAAAAAAGTCCACCACCACTCTTTGTAGTTCTGTCTTTTCTAAAGATGTTATAACCTCTATACTTTAAACTTGAAGTAACCTTCAATTTGGTTTCTTGCAAAGCAATAACTTGAACATTATTAAGCTCAGCAAATTTTAAAAGTTGATCTAATTTGGCCCTAGTTGCTAAAGTAGTTAGGCCGTTGATGTTACATTGCAAAATTCTCAATGACTTCAGAGAAAAGAGAGACTGTGGCTTGCTTATCGGACGAGGCCCTCTGCCTAAACCTCGAACGCGTCCCTGATTTGACTGCGCGACGGACGATGCAGGATTGAGATCATTTGTCAACCGATTCATGGAGAGGGAAGTGCAGCTTCTGTGAGTCAAAAGACTGGAGCACCAGGATGTAGAAGACTGTCTTAACTCCTTCGCCTGCAGATTTTAGCTGGGCATAGTGGAATGGCCTTCACGCCTTGGGTGACCCTACCAGGAGCAAGCTCCCGACGTACTTCACCCATTCCGCCCAGGGACACCCTCCCGCCACGATGAGGCAATCTGCAGGACTTGTGTACACATCGTAACCCTCCCATGTCGACCGAAACAGACCAAGATTTGAATTCGCATGTATACACATCAAAGGCAGTTAACAGGGTAAAAAAAAAACAGACATAGGTTTTAGTCATATGTTATATCTTTGGTTGTGAAATTCTATGCTTCTTATGTTGCGGATTTCCTATGGTGCTACCTTGCTGCGCTTACAATGAACTAAGCCTTTTCAAGGGATTAAGTTTAAATCGGGGAAGATTGGAGTCAGAGTAGAATTTAGTCTTTCCATTTTTTTCACTAGGATTAAGTAGTGTTTCAATAGAGCCTAACAAAATGGAAAAAGCAGACATAGTCATAAGCTAATGTCATAAGCATAGGGCATATGTTACGTTGTTTAATGTATAAAAGACCCTGCAACAGACTGTGATCCATTAATTATCAATGCTTAAAACTGAAATGGTTTAAATATCTTAATAAGAATTATACCGATTGTTATGTACCGAATATTTTCGTCGCGTTCGTCAATCGTTCCAGATAAATTCAGCAATTGTTTTTTCTTTGCGTAGTAAAATAACGGAATTTCTCAAGCTTTAAGTCAAATATTATAGTTTTGCTGTGTACAATCACCCTTTTTTAATTGTTTTAATAGTTCTTGAAGATCTTGTAATATAAGCTACCTTCAAAAGTCCAATGATAGGGTACAGTTTCGAAGCCTTAATACCTTTTGTATTCTCTACGAACAAATGAAGAGGTTAGTTGAACTCAAATAAATAAGCTTATGCAAAAACAAGTAATATAAAAAATAATTTTAAGTCAATTCCTACTTAGGTCAACAAAGAAAAATTTTATTTTAGTTACTTTTTATTAAATTATTACCCTTTAACATTTTATATAATTTTTTTCCTGCGAAACTACACGCTTCGCCACTGACGGTATTTACTCCTATATTTATATCCTGCTACACATCTTATATAAGAGACATTTTTTGAACTGAATAAGCTATATCAGAAGTCTATAAAAAGATCATATCCACTGATATGTCCTTCATTGATGCACGTTTTATTATTATTATCAGTTTTAAAATAATGTTAACAACAAAAATGATTTATTAGTCAATATGATACTATTGTGCTGCCATCTATTGGTCTATTTTTTCCCATATAAAACAAAAATTAATTAATTTAATTTAATTAATGAATTAATATTTGAAAACTGTATTAACATCAAGTATCATCCACTACATGTTAAAAAAATGTATTTGAACTTGAGTGGATGAATAAAAAGTATTTTATTAACGATTGAAAATTTGAACAAGATATATATATATATATATATATATAGGGAGAATGTGAACTAAAAGTAAGAATTGAAAGAAAGAAAAAAAAATCGTTAATCTGAACTTACTATGCATTCTCTATGGCTGCAATCAATAAGGATCAGATTAATCAATATCATATTGATAAGTGACTTAGCTTTGCTAAAGCCAATAGATTGCTTGTAATGTCATGAACCTTTAATTTATGAAAAGGCACACAGAATTAAAATCGGGAGTTGCTTGACTGGTCACACTCACTAAGAATGCTCGTATAAAGAAGCTAATGAACGGGAATAATCCGAAGATATAACAATATCCGATATCACTTGGTATTTAGCATTAACAAGAATTGCAAATCACAGCCGATTCACTTTCAATTCTGTGCTGAAAGTTGTTTCTAGAATTAATCTGAGGTTTTTAAATATATAACCAAACATTTCGAGGGGATTTGCATGTCGATAAAGTTTCCGATTGTTATGAAGATCTTTCATAGTGGCGAATTATATATAAATTTTGTAACAGAATTATGTATTTAAATGATTTAATTTCAGCTAATATAATGTGAGAAGCGATAATTCTGTGTTCATATGATACGCGGGTTTGACAATTAATAGGCCAATGAAAATTGTACAAAAAAAATTGTAATAGAATAATTTAACCTTTTCTAGGGCTGTGGTAAGTATGCTTCCCACCAAATTTATCAATCTTTGTATGAAATTATGTAGGTTGGCATAAGTTCTCACACATTTTTATAGTAAGTCAGAAACTTAGATGCCTCAGTTCTTTATCTCAGACAAAATGATGTGTCTTGATTTGTTACTTAATTATTAATTAACCAAATTAATTAATTAATCAAATTAAATTTATCTAATAAGCTAAATGAATCCCTTTTCTTATTCTAATTTCAAGCCTAAAAATATTTTAACATAATATGACTAGAAAAAAATGGCCCTTTAAAGGATTAAATTATCGGAAATTTTTCACTTTAATGATAAGAATACCAAATAATAATAATTATATTTAAAAGAAAAAAATTGTCAGTTATTTAGGACGACCTCGGAACAAAATTATCTTTTATTTGTTCTCTAAGCATTAAGGAGCTTAAGGAAAAATAAATTTTAAGTAGACTAATACTAGTTATTGATTTTCCTAAAATACTAGTTATATTAATTGATTATAGGAAAGAAATTAAGCAACTATTCAAAAAATAAACACTATAATATAAAATACAATTTTTCTTCTTTTTAACATACCATAAATATATCATCTTGAAAATTCTGCTTCTCATGTTCGGCCTCTTCAAAACTTCGAAAATAGTCTCCGCTTTCTTTTCTTTCATCTAAAAAAATTATTAATAATGTTTAAAATTCAACTAAATTTAAACAGATTATATGTTCTGTTAGCGCTAAATAAGCTGACATCTCTCTTAGAACATAATATTTTGATAGCACGCTATAAAACTGAAAGAATTACACCTTATGCAATGTAACGAGACTAATTCAGTCTTGTTCAGTAAAGGTAGAAACGAAGACAATTATCTAACAACGTCACACTTAAATAATACAGAGTGAAAATTGTTAGAACTACGTCCAATGCAATATTTTGGCCATACAATTTTACATAAAATGAGTTAAAAATCTTAACGTACATCAGAAAACATGTGAAAGTTTCTGAATATTATTTTAAACATATCAAACATCCTATTTTTATTTAATAGTGCTGTAATGGAATGCGGAAAGGATTAAAGAAGAATTAAATGTAGGCGATCAAGATAAATTAAATCACAAACTACAGGATTTTTAAAAAAAGATATGTATGTTATTACATATTTCTACTCAAAGAAAAATATAGTATGTTTCAACAATTTCTTTCATATTTTCTTTGATATGAGGTTTTGCGCCGCCTTTTACAAATACATCGTACAACCTATCAGTTGAAGCATAAAGCGAATGAAATCATTGAATTAATGCTTAACAGAAAAAAAGTAGAGTAAATTAATGCATCAAGCTTATCGATATTGTAAACTTAGATTTAAGGCTTTCCACATCAATGGATTTTAATATATTTTACTGTAGAATTCGATTTTAAAGAACTCTCAACGCCGTTTTTTTCTTGTTCATTGAATGTATAAATGCTATCATAAAATGGTAATAAAAATTAAAATTTCTGCTTCTATTCTATGATTTAACCTATCAAACCACTATTTTAAAACCTATTATATGTTGTTGTTGTTTCAAATTAAGACAATGAAGTATTAAATCGAAATAAATTTCAAATACATAATGTTGTACTTTTAATAGTACAATTGAATTTTTTTTAAATAAAGCATTACTACCTTATAATTATGCATTAATAAAGTGTAAAATAATGCGAACAATTGTGAAATAAATATTTGATAACGGAAGATATTGCATTACCATTAGATCTAAATATCTCATAATTATGCATTACCAAAGTGCAAAATAATGCAAACAATTGTGAAATATATATTTGATAACGGAAGATATTGGATTACCCTTAGATCTAAATATCTCATAATTATGCATTACCAAAGTGCAAAATAATGCAAACAATTGTGAAATAAATATTTGATAACGGAAGATATTGGATTACCCTTAGATCTAAATATCTCATAATTATGCATTACCAAAGTGCAAAATAAGGCAAACAATTGTGAAATAAATATTTGATGGAAGATATTGGATTACCATTAGATCAAAATATTTCTTGCATGTAACATATGATGCATATATAGGGAGAAAAACAGCATTTAAATAAATATCATGTCATTTCTCCAGCAGAACAATCGTCGATTTTGAAAATGTGACAGGAAGCGAGATTTTAATGTGGAATTAAAAAGTTCCTACAAATAATTTTCACGTGCGGTTATTGAGAGGGCCAGACGAGATATTCTATTGCCTTGGAATATTCTTCAAACTTCACTTGAATACACCTAGAAGTATTAAAAGAAGCGTTGTTGCCTTGAAAATGTAATCACTCTTCTGGTAATAATCTTTAGTATTCTTTTGCTATCCAAATTAGAGACTTACATTTCCCTTATAAGATTTTGGATAGTTTTTTTATTTGGTCGCATTCGCTGGTCAAGTTCTTTAAAACACGATGCGATTTCTTTAGCAACCAAAATTATTGATTGCCATCTGAGTAAAGGTCTGTCTATATGTTTGAATAAAATATGTTTACACATGTTTTAAACCTGACGTATGCATGCAACCTAATGCTCCTGTAGCGGACCGGTTGAAGTGCTAAGAATTAACTTTTGGACAAAAGGATGGACAATTTGATGCTTCGATTGTGGTCAGTTTTGATCTTTCCATGTATAAATAGCAAGTAAGCCAAGATGGCATCAAAATATAGCAGATATATTTATTATTTTAAGAAATGTAATATAAAAACAGCTTAAATGGTTCATATAAAAATGACCCCTATATTGATTTTTGGGTTGAATCAACTCAACTCCTTAAAAGTTGAAAGTTGTTTTTTCTATTTTATATATTTTCAACGAATAGGTAGGTGGTTTATGATTATCTCAAATTACCGAAACGTTTCGCATAAATAACCTTTCTTATAAGGCATTATTATAAGACTTATTATAAGGCATCTTATAAGGCTTTCTTATAAGGCATATTGGCGTAACAAAAGATATTTTTGTTTCATTCAACTTCTTTGTTATAGCATAAATTAGAACTTTACCTCTTTGTTATTTTCGAATATATCCAGATCCCTGATATCGCCTTTAAATTCTTTTCCATTCACGGCGGCAGCGTTGATCAATACTTTTTCTAATTTTTTCGTCCGCCCGCGGCTGGCTAGCCATCGGGGAGATTCTGGAATAAATCTGAAAGAAATATGGTCAAGAAATAAATCAATTCTTGAAACGTCAGAAAAGGAAAATCTGGACTTTTTTCTAATGAATTTGGTAGAACCTATCTGTAAACGATCTGTACCATATGCTGCACCATTAAACTACCATTATAAATGTACCATTAAATCGTTAATATTTGATTTTCAAAACAGAAATAATCTCTCTCCTCGGATTACTATTGCTGAGGGATCTACAATTTACCTAATAACTATTGTATATCCAATATCAGTAAAATTTCTTCTTTGCAAACGATCTGGAACAGACGTCACTGCAGTAGAAAGTCATTAACATTGATTTTCTGCATAAAAATAATTAATTACTCAGTCATTAACGAAGGGGAACGGAAGAAATAAAAAAGGGCTTAACTGTTTTCTGTGGCTAAATTTAAAGTAGGATAAAAAAAAATGATTCCAGACCGATTAAAATCGAACGATAGAACTGGCTGAAATAAAGTGCCTATGCAGATTTTGAAGTGCATTTGATTAGCAGAAAAATATATATCCGCGCTAGAAGGGTTAATTTATTGTAGCACTTCATTTCTGGTAGTTAAATTTCTAGGTTACGAAGGAAAAGATAAATCATATCACTGACTCTCCGACCCGCCCGAAGGCACACGGATAATAAATACTGAATGATCGGATCACCGCAACAGCAACACTGGCGGGAACTGTGGTTGTTTCCTAAAGTCCATCTCCGGCCGCGGTACAACCATTCCCTAAGGAAGTACGCCCCGTCATCTATGAGCGGAGCCAGACCCCTACCTTTTCATGTATCCTACAGGGTGGCGAAATTGAAACACCATACTGGAAGCACCTCATCCTCATTTCGAAGTGTCTCCCCAGGGGGAGGAAGAAGGTAAAGATAAATAGAAGCCTGGCGTTTACCAAATCATACAAAGCGAAAGTTTCGAGAGAAAGTTGCCGACTGATGCGAGACCTCATCATTTGAACGTAGTTTAAAAATATGAGCTGCTTTGAGCAAAGAGGCAACAACATACCTTTTCCATGTATCAAAGCAACCCCCTTCCTTGTCACTACTATTTATTATAATTAGCTAAAAACTAATTAGTGCTTTAAAAATTATATCAGTACAATGAGGGAAATTTGCATCATAGCACTCATGAGAGGGTAAAGATAGATGATTTACAAAGGATATCTGCTATATTAACCTGTTAGTCTTTTACATTATCGTTGCATTATGATGTCTAAAATATTTGAAAGGGCCAAATATAATTGTTTTAACTGTTTCAAATATGATAGCTTATTTCCTGAACTATTTATATCAAAGTATTTAGTGCATGGTGGTCATTTTTCAACCACTTAATGATGAAATCGTATTAAAAATGTGCTGACACCTAAAAAAATATTTTTCTTCATTTAGTGACTTAAAAACTAAATCTTATGCATTAAATACTTGATTCAGAAAGTAAACCATCGTGATTTGAAGAGTTAATGTGATACACAATCTGAGAACAACAAAAAAAATTAACTCATTTCTGTTTATCTGTAAAATACTTTTATGTAATTTACAAAAGAAAATGTTATTACAGAAGATAATGCGTTGAAGAAGCCGATTTCCTGGCACTGCTCAGTCCATTTTTTTTTCATATGCCCCTCCCTTTATTTTTATGCAAATAGTGCCGCGGTGGCCTGGTGGTAAGGTCTTGTCTACAGGAATCTAGGGTTTCAAGTTTGAGACCCGATTCCACCGAAGAACCGTCGTGTAAACGGGTCTGGTGCTCGTTAAGTCCGTCGAGGCCAAACGTCCTCCTACTAGTGTGGTGTGGAAATTTGGAGAGAGGGTGCCAGCTCGGGTATTATCCTCATCATCTGACCGTAGTTCAAAATTACGAGGTCTGTCCTAAAATATCCCTAGTGTTACTTTAAAATGGGACGTTAAAATGATAATTAAACTCTTTTTTCTGCAAATATTATCGCTAACCTTTCCCAACAAACATATTTCTCCTTAGAATTTCTTCTTGTTAAAATACGCCTTTCAATTCTCGCTTGTTAAGAGACTTTTTGCAGATTCAAAACCCCATAATCAGTGGCCATAACATTGATGCAACAAATGCTAAGGCCTCTTTTTAACAGCGCAAAAAGAAGAAATATAAACTAAATAGGAATTCTATACTCGCATTGGTTTAAGATTCATAAGCACAGTTAGAATTATACCATTAGTAGAAGCAGTCATGCTATATTTGAGTAACATCCAAATGCTTTTCTCTGAAGTGTCTTTTCGTTTGAATTTCTTTATTACTTGGTTCTTCAGTTTAATTGTTTAGGAAAATGAATGAAACTTAAGCTTTAAAAGTGCTCTATATTTTTTTCTAAGATTTCGGAGTAGAAAAGTCCCTGGTATGGAATTGTTTCATTCCTTTATTTCTATCACAGGATACTTGATTTGTCTTTGAAAAGCTTTAATGTGGCATTTGAAACAGGATGCTAATCCATTTCAACACTTGATAAGAACGCTAAATCATTTGACCTGTGTAGCCAATCGGTGAGTGAGTTTTGTCAAAATTTTTGAATACACAAGAATTCACAAACCTGCATATCCCAACTTCAGCGAAATTCTAGATAAAAATTGTCTTTTTTCATCGCTTGAAAATCTAAAATCTGTTTTCCTTCTTTCTCTCACTTTATATTTTTGTTATTCATTCTTTATAGGAAACAAACTGGGTGAATTTGCTAAGGCTAATTTCACATATCTTCTTTTATTTAACTTGTTGCAATCAGAAATAGTGATAGTATAAATGTTAAAGATAAAAACCTAAAGATTGATTATCAAAACGATTTTTCAAGGATATTCATTTATTTTTCCAGGATGCAAATGCATATAGACATATGCTTGTTATTTAAATATTAACAATTATGCTTGTTACTTATGAATGAATATTAAAGGATTTTTTTATCTTAGATTAATGTTTATAGTTAAAAATATTACTTTAATGGAAACAGTGGACTCTATTAAACATTTTTGGAAATTGTTCAATTAGGGTTATGAAATTTTTTATCCATATGTATTAAAATATAAATACGTCAAATTTCTTTAAAAAATTATTTTAAAACAAAATATATCATCTTTTAAAAAAATGAAAGATGTATAATTTTTGAAAATTTCAAAATATTCCAGGCGACTTAATTTTTAATTTTTTCTATTATTTTTTTCTTATTATCCAAAGTAAATTTATTTGGAACAAAACTACGTAAGATTTTGTAATTCTAATTAAATGATATTTTTTTAAAAATACTTTTATGCACACTTACTGAATTTTCACGGGAATTTTATGTTTTCCTGAACTAAAATTGACTTTTAACTAGCTAAAAAAACTCGAAACATAAAATGCATAACCCATTTTCTTTTAATGATTGGCTGAAATCTTTATTATCAATTTCATTTCATTTCTTCAAAAATTAATACATCTGGTACATTTCAAATATATTTAAATCTAATTACAATATCATTTTGAGAAAAGTCATTAAGACGTACTTTTTTTCTCTTAACTCTTCAAATATTTATTTTTGAAGAGTTAAGAGAAAAATTTATTTATATTTTATTTTATAGAACAATACATTTTATAACACTATTTTAGTTGAATATAAACATATATTTTGGTGATGAAACGATAAAAATAAAATTGCACATTTTCGTTCATTTTTGCTTATTTATTACTTATGGACTCAGAGTAATGAATTTAAATGGGGATTGAAAGATATGGTTGCACCATAGTATTTAATACAAAGTAAAGGAAAAGGAATATATTTCTCCATAAAATATAATTTTTCAAAACCATTTATAATAACTAATAATTTTATTAAAATATCTCATAACAATTTTGTGCCTGGCCTCTTTTTTTTCTCTGGAAGGCCCTTTTCTGTTTACGGGAAAAAATGATAAAAAAGAACTTTGAAAGGATATTTTTTATCTTGATATTTGGAGCTCCATTTCACTTAGGATTTTATTGGAGTTGAAGGTTACTAAGTTTTGCACAGACAGACAGCAATAAACGTCAGTTGTAATAGCTAGTATTCAGAACGTTAAAAAGGATGTATTGATGAAATAATTATTTTGTAGATTTGATGATTTGAAGTGAATAACTTTAAAATAATAGGAAGCTTATGAGACGGTAAAACAAAAATCATTTACAAAATCAGGCGACATGAATACATTTTCACAAATGTTTAATAGCAAAGTTTCTAAATTTATAAAACATTTATAATGTCGAAAACTATCAAGTCACTTTCTTCTTTACCACTATTCAATATTTGCAAGCTTAAAATTAAGTTTAAATAATTTGTTTAACTTCTAATTTTAATAATTATTTATTGAATTAGCTATTTAATTTTTTATTCCTCAAATTCATCATTAATTAATAATTAATTTTTAAAAATTAGTGACCAATTTTTTATTGAAATGGGCTCTTTTAAATAAAATGAGGAGACGAGAAAAATAAAAATTAAGACACCCCTTATAGTCGATTTTGATATAAAAAATAATTCATATAATAAGATGCGCATTCACAGTACTTAAAATAATGTCCTTAATCACATGAAGCATTAAAAATCGCTTTCAATACTTAACTTGGAACTAGAAATTGTCATTTTTGTTAAATTCTTCATAACTTGAATATAAAATTTTTCTTTCTTTAAATATTCTTAATTACATTAAATATTCTTCTTTCATGAAAGAAACTGACAGGCATCTGCATGAAAAATAATAAAACTTCTTCAACATTGATTGGTAAATGCATCCTAATTTTAACATAGCAGAAAGTCAAATTAATATTTGCTTGAAGATAATCTTCAACTTGTTAGTGATGCACCAAGGAATTAAAGATCATTCAAAACTGGATTCATAATTAGTCAAGTGTTTAATGTTTCCTTAAATTCACTTAGTTATTGAAATATTTATAGACATAGAAAGTTTGAAGTACATTGTATAATACACAATATATTTCGTGATGAACAATGTATATCACGAGTCGTCTAACTCCTCTATCAGAATCAAGACAATGGCGCCATGAATCAATTCAAGCCTTTAACGGTGTCTGCGCCGGCGTCCTGGCATAGGGGTAGCTAGTCTTCCCTGTGATCTGGGCGTCCCGGGTTCGAGTCCCGGTTTGGGCATGGTTGTTGTTCTATCTGTGAGATGTGTGAATGTGCCCTCCAGTAAAAAGGGGTTGTGCAAGCGAATGAGGGATGCGTGAGTAGAAAAGTCGTACTCTTGGCCCTAGTTGGCGCTACTATAAAAACAAGAGACGCTCCCCGTCCGGCTTAAATCGCTGTCTTCGTAACAGCGGGCTTGTCCGTGGCAAGTGCCAAAAGAAACAACAACAACGGCGTCTGCCATCCAAACAACCTCTGCCCTTCACTCATTTCTTAATATTAAGATTAATAATGGTGTAATGGCTTTAGTTATACTTTAGTTTGTGAATAAGTTGTATTTTCTAAGTTGTGTCTAAGATGTCTAAGTTGTGTTGGAACATCATCCAAATAAATATTACTTAGTGTTATATATATAAAAAAATATGATTCATTTTGAAACCTATAAGGAAGATGTAAAAAAAAAAAGATTGATAAAGTTTGAAGAATAATTATAAATAGGAAACTTACTTGTAAGATACAAGGAATGGCAAGAAACAAAGGGACACAAAAAGTTGAAACCAAAACCAATGACGAATGAAATAAGCTACACCCGGCAACAACACGTAACCGACAGCCCACCCCAACTGAATGGCTATCCCGATTCCTTCACGGTAATTTGGGCCTGCTGTCTCCATCACTGAAAAAAAAAGCCAAATGAATCTTTCGTTGAATATATGATTTATTTTAGCATTTTAAACATGATCTCTTGAAATGGATTTGTTCCTGAGATACAGAGTAGTTAGAATTAATGTAGGACTGATTTTTACTAATTAAATGCTTCTTTAGTCCGATATTACATTTTCAAAAAAGCTAGTAGAAGAGCTTCTAGAGATAATAGAAGCTCCAGAGATAATAGGAAAAAAATTTAAGAGCTAAAAATCTGAGTATAGATGAAATAATAAAGGATATTGAGAATAAAAATTTATTCAAAATATTATGATTTATTTAAAAATTTATTTAATTTTTTATTTATTAATTTATTAAAAATATTATGAATATATGATTTATTTTAACATTTTAAACATGATCTTTAGAAATTGATGTGTTCCTGAGACACAGAATAGTTAGAATTTATGTAGAATTGATTCTTAGTAATCCGATGCTGCTTTAGTCCGATATTACATTTTCAAAAGAGCTAGCAGAAGAGCTTCTAGAGATAATAGGAGCTCTAGAGATGGGGAATAGGAAAAAAATTTAAGAGCTAGAAATCTGAGTATAGATGAAAAAATAAAGGATGTTGAGAATTAAAATTTATTTAAAATATTGCACTACTAAATAAATACAAAATCAACATCCCTACATATGTATTTTTAGTAATTTTACACTTTATAATTGTATTTTGCTGCATACTGCATTTGAGTAAAAGCGATAGGTAGAAATGCAAATATAATAATGGAAAACATTTATTTAAAAAATTATTTTTAATTAAAGTTAATTAAAAATTAGTTATTTCTTTTTGAAAACATAAAGTCAAAAATCTTTCTATTATTATTTATTGATAAATAGTAATTATTTTTTTCGAAATAATTAGAAAACACAATATTTAGGCCGTAAAAATATTATTGCTCATTGTATAACACATGGTAGCATCCCCAAGGGCAGTAATGTACAAACAGTCAATGGTTATTTAACGAATCTGTGTACAGTCTATGAGATGACGATTCTAAATTGTATCAAGATTGGTTTCTAATGTCGATCCCTAACTTGACGGACATCTCTAAAAGTTTCCTTCATATATGTCTATTAGTCTGAATTTGTCACTTATTTAGATCCATTAAGTATCATAACTTCTAAGATCAATAAGAATTTCATGCAGAAATGTAATGTAATGCAATAAGAATTTCATGCAGAAATGTAATGTAATGCAATAAGAATTTCATGCAGAAATGTAATGTAATGCAATAAGAATTTCATCTTTCGTGTGTCTAAGAGAGAAACTGGTCCAGGAAACCAAAGCTATCATCTTTCTACTTGAACAATTTATAAATCATTCGGTTACTTTCAAAATAATCATATATGATCACGTGAGACACTGAATGCCGAGACATCCTGATGAGGTTCCTACTCAGGAAATCAAAAATTTCTTAATATAGTGAATTATAAGAAAATTTGAGGGTACATGAAATTGCTGAGTTTACTAGCATTTCAAATTATTGTTTATATAATTTTGTTACGAAAAATCCGTCTGGTAGGTCTATGTTGAAATATTTAACAAACTTGATAATAGAATATGGCATTTTATTACACAAGAAAACACGAAACGTAAGTAATGAAACATCTCAAAAGCAGATACGAAGATAGTAATTGCGGAAATCAATTGCAACAGCAAATCTCTAATTAAATAACACTACAACATAATAGTATTGAAAGAGTTTGCTCCACTTTTTACACTTCGCACTCTCTAAATGCCATTTTTTCCTACGTCTATCTGACTAAGGATATTTTGTATCTAATTACGGTTATACTAATCCAAATGTCAAAGATGAATTACTAACAATCTGTTGCAAAACTTTCTTACTTCATCCTCCCCCTAAAAGATTTAGTCTTCTATTGTATACATAAAATTGATTTAGTTAAATATATGCATAAATTTAAAATATTTCTTTGTATACAATATTTCATGTTGTTATACAATAACAATTATAATTTGTTTTTTGTGAAAATAATGCTAAATTATTGCTTGATATAGTGACTAGAGCTGTGCCGATTTTCGATTTATCGAAAAAAATCGATATTTTTGAAAACTTGATTTTTCGATGATAATTTTCGAAAAATATCGATATATCGAAATCATGATCATGAATAACAGTTCACGATAAATCGCGAAACAGTAAATCGATATTCACAATTAATTTGCGTTTTCGCTTTCGTTTCGGTTACCGATTATTTTTCATTTTTCATTTTTCTTGCTCTTCATTTTTTTTTCACTTTCATACAGAATTTTTGTTAATATTTCTATAAATGCTTTCATATTCTAATATATAAAACTACTTTTTTTAAGTGTGTCATTTTGGAACAAACTATTTTCTATTTCATAGCTGAATGATACCATTATGGAAAAATAATTGCTGTTATCAGAAGGTTGTTGAGTGTCCTTTTTTTATAGGACTAAATTACTGTCGAATGTAATAATAAGTTTGGAGTAAAATTTCCAGTGCACTGAATCCGACAACACTTTTATTACATACATTTGATGTCATAGATCACTATCACTTATTGTTTATCGCCAACATTTCGTGGTACAAGTCACAGCCGAATTGTTGTTAGGCAGCGGGATTTCATTCTTATAAACATTAAGTGTTAACACCAGTGCGATCAATATATCTTTTTACTAAAGGAAAAGCGTGTTGAGAAATAAACACCATAATGAATAAGAGTACTGCAAATTATAAAGATCAAAGTGATTGGAGAGATTCTGAAAGAGCCAGAAAAAATAAGCACACATGTACCTGATACTGAGAATGAAATTAATGATAGTGAGATAAAACCTGAAAGACAAAAACGTGTTAGAATGACTAAATAAGTGATTCTAATGAATGCTCTGGAGTCCTAATCGCATCATCAAAAGAATGGATTTGGAAGGTAATGGATAATGTGCCTGAAATAAAGTAATTTATGAAAGTGCCTGGCCGTAAAAGATCCGATTTTACAAAAACTAAGTATAATCTGAAGTCTTTAGACGGCCTTGAAAAATATGAATTAATTTTTTTGAATATGAAATTACGAATTGCAATTATATTCAAATCAATAATATTGTTACGAATCTGTAATGCTGCTTCCCAGCATAGTTGGTTCCACCATATGAAAGAATGTTTTAGAGTCATCTGTATTGGACGGAGTCCGGTGTAGCTTCGGAGGTTCCAGAGCATGGCGACAAACTTGGCGACCATTTGGTGAATTGGCGACCAATTTGGCGACTTTGGCGCCAAAATAGATTATACCCGAAACATCGAGAATTTTCCCAATCCGTCCAGTAGGAACCGAGATACGCTTCGAACGTTCCTGATCGGTTGAGAGGCTTCTAGCCCCGCCCCCTGAGACCTATAAAAGGAGGCGGCCGCGGTTGCCAGGGTCATCGTAGTCGGAACTGACGGTAAAGAACTGGCCTTCCACAGATAAGCGGAGCAACGACGGAGGGAAGCTAGTGCTGAACTAAGCTGTGTGCTACTGTCAGCAGTAGAGTCTTGTTATATGCTGCTATGTATGCTGTTGTTGCTGCACGTCTCGGCTGAAGATAATCGTCTTCTGCGCTGTATATAGTTGTCGTCTTTGTGCTGTCCTGTGTGTCTTCGTGTAAATAAACGTCGTTGTTTTATTTTCTACTGCCGCCTGGTGATTGAGCGTTCTTCACACCATATAACCCCCACTATCCAAACGAACCCTGGAAATTTCGTAATAATATAATTTCAATTAACAATATGTAAAATTTATAAAATGAAACAATTTTTTTTAAATAAAAATTGTTTTATGCAAAATTTTTCATTTTTAAATCTTACCGGAAGGGGTTGACGTCCCACAATTTTTATTTAAGATGAGAAATGATAATGATTTTATTTGTGAATACGTATTAGTAAATTTCGAGGCGACTACTCCCTCCGTTAGAAACTGTACTCTACCCCTCTTATTTTAGAACATAAGAGAAATATGCTTCTTACGAAGTACATATCCAACAGCGGTGATCCCTGTCCTGCCAAAAGCCTGGAAAAACCGCAGGATGATGAACATGGTATAGGATTCGGACAGAAGAGACAGAAACATGGAGGTAGTGGTGATGACGTAGCACATGATCAAGGTAGGAAAGCGTCCCACGCTGGAAGATAAAATATTCTTAAAAAAACATACGGAAATTATTTTTATAAATTAATTTATGTACAACATGTTATTTTTTCCTGTAATTGGATCAAATTCACTTAACGTAATTCGTCTCTAAAATAGCTCATAAACGAAACATCTTTGTAATTCGTTATATTACTCACCTTAATGAATTTACCAGTTAAAGAGATTTACCAGTTTTGGGATTTTTCCAAATGATTCTCATTTAAAGTTTTGCAACAGAAATTTATATTCAAAATCTAAACGCGAAACCACTGAGACAATTAAATTCGTAATTTAAAAAATAAACATTGCAGTAAGGAAATAAAATTTTGGAGCAACTCACCCTCTTTTTATCTTATTTGTTTGAAGAAAATTGGAAAGTGATGATAAATAGAATTTTAATAAACTCTTTTCAGTTAGAAATCGAAATGTATTAATAAATTACTTTAAAAATAAAACATATGATAAAACAATTCTTTCATTTAAAGTCCGACCATATTAAACAACATATAATCAAGCTGATCTCATTTTTTTTCTGTGTATAAGAAGTGTAAATTTTTGTGTACTTTGTAAATTTTAATTTATGATCTTAAAATCTGTAAGTTTTAAAATTCTAACAATGCTAATCCTTTGTATTCCGAAGCATATTATGATGCATAACTTTACATATGGGAGTGTAAGGATTCCTTTTAGAGCTTAGGAAGCCCAGAAATAGAATACAGATATAGGCCTTCTATAATTTCTAAAAATTAATATATTCTTTGTAATATTTCCTAAATTTGTGTAACTATACGTCTTTTATTATAAGCATTATCAAATAAGAATGCGGAAACGACGCTTCCTACAGAATCTGGCGGCTTGACATAAGGGTCATGAGGGTTAAATTTGGATAAGTTATTTCCAGAAATTATCCAACGTATGCAGAATATTTAAAATTATCTTTTTATAATGCTTTTCATAAAAAAGCGATATTTTTAGATTATATACAAAAAAAAAAGTATATGAATTTATATTATTAAATGAATATGTATTTGTTAATTACATTGAAATATTTTATAAGGTAAATTAGAATTTCGTTTTCTTTAATTCATAATAAGTTATCTTCTGTTACTATTTACTTCTATACCAACTTAATAAGTTGGCTTTTGAACAATGTATTAAGAAAATGCCACAAGTAATTAAGTTTCCGAGCAGTATAATTATCTTTTTATAATGCTTTTCATAAAAAAGCGATATTTTTAGATTATATACAAAAAAAAAGTATATGAATTTATATTATTAAATGAATATGTATTTGTTAATTACATTGAAATATTTTATAAGGTAAATTAGAATTTCGTTTTCTTTAATTCATAATAAGTTATCTTCTGTTACTATTTACTTCTATACCAACTTAATAAGTTGGCTTTTGAACAATGTATTAAGAAAATGCCACAAGTAATTAAGTTTCCGAGCAGTATAATTATCTTTTTATAATGCTTTTCATAAAAAAGCGATATTTTTAGATTATATACAAAAAAAAAGTATATGAATTTATATTATTAAATGAATATGTATTTGTTAATTACATTGAAATATTTTATAAGGTAAATTAGAATTTCGTTTTCTTTAATTCATAATATGTTATCTTCTGTTACAATTTACTTCTATACCAGCTTAATAAGTTGGCTTTTGAACAATGTATTAAGAAAATGCCACAAGTAATTATGTTTCCGAGCAGTATAATTATCATCTCATAAAAAAATGTGTTTATTTTCTTAAAAATTACATAAATTATAGCTAGAAGAAGGGATGCAATAATAAAGGGATATAATAAATTACAGTATACTTATCTCATTGTAGCGCAAGTTTTGAACAGTGGAGCTTGATTTTATCATTTTTTTGTCAAAGTTTTAGCTTAGTTTAGTTATATTAACTCCCCGCTTTAAAGCAACATTAGGTCTATTTTGGGACGGAATTTTGAGCCGTGGTCATATGACGAGGACGACACTTGAGCTGGCACCCCCCTCTCCACACCAGCGGGAGGACGTATGGCCCGGACGGTTTAGCGTGCACCAGACCCGCTTACAGACAGTTCTTAAGCGGAGTCGGGTCTTGAACTTGAATTCCTTCAGTTCCGAAGCCGAGACCTTGCCACCAGGTCCCAGCAGGTTATATAATTTCGAAAGCTGTGGGTGTGCGAAGAAATTCATATACAATTTTGCTAATAATTGTACATGATTCGTGTATAGCCTGATATTCTATCCTTAAAAAAAGGATATATGAAAAATTTTAATGAAACGGTAGAAAATTCCAATCAGTGAAATTATAATCACTCTCCAGTTCTTTGCATTTATAGCAACCAAATTCGACACGTAATTATGTCTTGGGTAGTAAGACCTTAGAAATAAAGTAGTTTTCGAAAATTTTCATAAGATTTTCTATTAAAAAATTCCTCAAAAATTTAACATTGTCTTCCATAACTTGGAAGCATATTAATGAATAAAAATCATTTTCAAATCACTTTAAAATTTAAAAAAATACAATTTTAATGATACCAGTTTTATTTACTTGTAGTTTTTTTCTAATTTTATTTAATAAATGTTTAAGTATATTTTACATTGTTACTTTTTATTACTTTAATTACTGAATTTCTGTTCACGCGAGATATTTAATATACTTTTTTTGTGTGCGCGTTGCACAGAAAGGAAAATTTTAAGTGTAAAATAAAGAAATTTGAATCTGAAATATATGTTCCGATCTTCTTTAAATTTATTTTCCTTGAATGCTTCAGAATTTACTGATGTTGCTTTCATTCGTTGACTCACCAAAACATTACTTTTATATTTACAGATTCTTAAAATGTCTTATCTCAGAGAATTCTTTTTTTTTTTTTCAATCTCTTTGCTTGAAAGAAATATCTTAAGAAAGTTATATTTATGTTAATAGTTTAATAATATAACATTATATTTATGTTAATAGTTTTAATTTTATTAACTTTGTAAATGTGTATTTGTTTTTATTTATTCATTATGACTTCAGACTACAAGTCATCCATATTTGTACATAATATTATTGAAGCATTTATAAATATTCTAATAACTAATTGCAAGAAAACATAAAGGAATCTGGACAATTATTATACTTGATAAAATATTAAAGTTATCCTGTTATTTTATCATTCGTAGAATTCGTATTTTTTACAGACTTATATATTTGATAACTAGGAAAATAAAGTCTTTTAATCGTCCTGTTTGTGGCCCTAGGCAATTAACTAGTCTGTCTAGTTGGAAGTCTGTCACTGCATATAAGAGGAGAAAATATGAACTCACCAGTCTGAGACTTGCCCGAAGAAAGAGACCGAGAGTAGGAAACCTATCATGTAGACGGATTTTGCAAGAGAAATTAACCATTCTCGATCACACACCAAATTCCACTGCAGAAATAAAAATCATTAAGAACAGGATTCGAAAATGTTGTTTAATTGTTGATAACTCGACACTATCTTTGCAGCCTGAAAATGTATTCATTCCAAAACGCTTAATTGATAATGTGTACCATTTTGTATCTTTTGTTTCATTATTAATATTTTAGAAATCACAACATTTGGGTTTATCATTTGTAGAAAATTATATCTAGCAATCAAAATGGCTTGGTATTTTTCATGAATACATAAGCAAATATCCGCTATAATACAAGATGAGCATAGAGTTTTTCTCTAATTATTAAACATTTATTGCACAATATCTATTATACTTAGACACATGCTCCTTTTTATAAATTGTAAATTGCTTAATTAGTTTTATAATTAGACTAATTATCTTAGTAAATTCTTTCTTGAGCTTCCTTTGTACTATTTTCATGTCTTGGTGCCATTTTAATTATCACCACAAGTTGTCCAATATTTACTGTACATTTTCCAAATCTAAAAGCTATTCTAATTTCCGCCTTTGGTCGTCCGACATTCATTACATAATGCTAGACAGATTATGTTTCCAAACCCTCTATGCTTCATTATTCAGAAATTATGTGGTAGAAATCCAAAACAATGTCTAAACTCTTTTAGAATAGTAATGCTGATTTCATTTCATTTCGTGGAACCACAAAAAGAACTGCGTTTATTCTTTCATCAAATGTATTTCGTTTAAAATTTAATTCATTCTTTTATGTATGCACTAGATACACATCTTTTCAATAATAATAATATTAAAGAAAGTTTAAGAATATGGCAATGCAATGGCAAAAAAAAAAAAAAAATGTATTATTAGTATCTCGAAAGATTATTTCATGCTAAAGCCTTACATCAGAAATTTACGTTACTTTTATCAACGTTCTCTTTTAAAGCAGCTTTTTTGTGGGACGGACCATATAATTTTGAACCGCTGTCAGACGACGACCCTTGGGCTGACACCTCCCTTTCCGAACTTCTGCAAAATACCAGTGGGAGGAAATTTGGCTCCGACGGATTTAACGTTCACCAGACCCACTTTCACGACGGTTCTTCCGTAGAATCGTGTCTCGAACTCAGATCCTCAAGGCCGAAATTGAGCTGCATAGTTTAAAATTTGCCACTACTTGTTATCATTCGGGTTATATGCTCGAATTCTGAAGTTCCTCGGAAGAAAATTTCGGAAATTTGTCGGATTTACTTCAAAAGCTTTGAGGAAAAAAAATATTTTTTCAGTCAAAATTTGACATGAGAAAAATTTAATACTTTTTAATACTTTAGAGCATTTTGAGTTTTTTTTATGCAATTAAAAACTTATTTTCTATAAATGATACCCTTTTCTATGTTTGCACATTCAGACTTTCCTACAAAACAGTCCAATAAATATTATAATTTCCGATTTCAGTTATTAAGTAATCCATATCATATGGAACATTTGAAGAAAATAAAATTCAATTTCTTTATATCAGACTTATATTTCTTTATATCAGAATTCAATTTCTTTATATCTAATTCTTATCAATTTCTTATTCAATTTCTTTTTATCAACTTTTAAAAATATTTAACTGTAAATAACACTCATAAATGTAGAAACATTAATAAATTCTTACAGTTGAAATAATTTCTTACAACCTTTCAATAAATGATGTAGTAATTTAAATCTAATAAAAATATATTTAATAAAACAATAATTCGATATTTTGGAAGAAATTAGCCAAATGAGCCGAGTGTTCATTTAAATCAATTAGCAATTTGTATTTGAATAAAAAATTATTTTTTAAATAAATAATTTTCTTCGGCTTTGGTGAATTTATATTCATAAAATACAAAGAACTCACCTCACTGACGATTGTTTGCGAAGTTAGAGAAGTATTATACTCCCACCGAGTACAGGACGAGGTTTCGTTCGGTCCCACGGGAACCTGACATCTAGAGTCCAATGACAGAGCGATTTCACTGTCATTGTCTTTTCTGTATGAAGGGGGTTCAACGCATTGAAAATCCATGTTTGGAGCAAGGAAGGTGATGGAAAAGTTTTGAAAGATGCCCACCACATTCATACAGAAGAGCACGATGAAGACCCTCCGTTGCCATGGCCCGAACTCTCCAATCGCGTCGAAAAGTTCCATCACATCAAGACAGTATTTCTGCACAAACGAAGAGAAGTCGTTCAAGTGAAAGAAAACCAGTTGAATGAATGGAAGTCCATACCCCAAAAAATGGCTTCTGGCTATTCTATGTGAATGACTTACAGTTCTAACTCATAATCGATTCTTAAGTACTTGTAGGCAAAAAACTGTAGTGAACGAGTTTGCAAGAGATTAAACGGTCATAACCTATTCCGCTGTCATTAAGGAGTGAACAACTTTACCAATAGCAGACGCCAAGTAAAAACACATTCGAATATATAAATCAATTACGCTGGGTTTTTTTTATAGATGCCTATATCTTTACAGAAGTTTCTTTTGTAATTGCCGACATAAAATGCAAAAACAAAAATCACATTCCTTCAGAATCTGCTGCAAAATCACATCCCTCAATCATTAGCTTCGAAATTGGACCATCTGTAAACATTCACTTTTTATAAAATAACCGAAAAAAGTTCACTTTTTAACTCCCCGTATCTTTGTATATATATTTATACTTTTTTACATTTTGATTACACAAATATAAATGAAAAGCAATTATTCAATAATCACTCATCTGCGTTGATATCGTACATCAAAATGTTTACAAAATTGATTAGTTTGGACTATTTCATCACCAATCGCTTTTTTCGCTGTCGTTATAGAACTGCTGACTCAACATTTCACAACGGGAAATTTTTTCTTCTTTTATGCTCGGAGCGTAGTAAAAATAAGGAGATGAAAAGTTTGACATATACATATGCTAATTTTAGACTTCGAGAAACGGCTTCATAGCTCAATAATAGAATTTGAATTTTAAAAGACAACAGCTAATCAAATACCATTAAAATATTGTGGTCATTACAGCATAATTCTTTTGCTGGCGTAATAAATCAGTTCTAACTGAGAATATGTTTGATTTAAATTAGTATTGGGTAGCGTGTTATAACAGCTTTTAAATTGACAGCTGATTTTTTTACACCTACTGCAGTAGGGCGAATAACTTTAATAATGTAATATTGTGACTTATTATCTTCATGTATAATAATGTAACTCATAGTATTCTTGAATATTCAGAGGGGTATACCACTGATTAGCATAAGATTTACCATCAGAAAAATATTTGTAGTCTATTTCTAAAACACAGAAAAAAATTATTTCAGTTGTGAAAAAAAATCAATCGATTTAGATTCATTAATTTACTATTTTACTTACATGAAATCAGAAAGCAAAATTTTAATAAATTGAAAAATATTCTAAGACTTTGTGTTATGCTTTTTTAGTAGCTGTATTTGCACAGAATAATAATAATTGATTTAAATGCATCAAAATACAAATATTTATATTTATTAACTACTAGCCGACTTTGGCGACTATCTAGTTCGTGTGGATTAATAAAATTTGCAATTAAATATTTTATGCATCTAGATTTTTAATAGTTTCTTCAGAAAAATATTTTGAAATTTCTAATTTTGATAATCGTATAACTCATATTACTTTAGAAGCATTACACAGCTCTTGTCATTACACTTTGCATTTCCTAATTTTCTTTCATCTCACCCAAACTTTAATTTCAAACAAAAGGATTAAACTTCAATTAATATAAAAACCTTTTTGATGTAAACAACCATGTTTTTTTTAAATATGTGCACAGAAAACAAAATCATCCAGCAGTTCAGCATTAAAGTTTTGTGCATATTATAGAAAACATTTTATGACTTTATATCTCAAGGGATTGACCAATCACTGAGTGTTTCTCTGATTCAACAAAAAATTCAGTTTATTGTAAAAATAAAACAATTTTCAAATAATAAGAAATATAAATATTGTCACCTACACAATTATATTACAAGTAAGACCAGAAGTCTTTACAAATGAATAGACTTTAGAAAAGATTCTTTGTTACTTTTTTATGAAGTTAAACTTTAATTATTAATGAAACAGAATTTTAAAAAAGAATATTAGACTTTAAACAGAAGCTTACTCATTATAGAAAAATAAATCATATTGTCATGCTTTTATTTTCAACAATAAAAGAAAGGACCATGATGAAATATTTGTAGTAGCAATGAGAATGATTTGAGTTTCTTAACAACAGTAAAATCTTTTTTCTGAATAAGCTTAAAATATTTTTTTAAATGATTAAAAATATATTTTTAAAAACTCTCTCTCTCTCTCTCTCTCTCTCTCTCTCTCTCTCTCTCTCTCTCTCTCTCTCTCTCTCTCTCTCTCTCTCTCTCTGTGTGTGTGTGTGTGTGTGTGTGTGTGTGTGTGTGTGTGTGTGTGTGTGTGTGTGTGTGTGTGTGTGTGTGTGTGTGTGTGTGTGTGTGTGTGTGTGTGTGTGTAATAGCATAAGAATGATTTTTACCTTAACAAAGCATTTTTTTATCGATGATACCAATTTTTTTACTGTACATTCTTTTTTCCCTATCTTAAAGTGATTAAAAAATATATAAATATATATTTTTTTGCCTGTTTTAAATAACATTTTATTGCTGAGTAGAAACTCAAATTTTGCTTGACAACAATGCATTTTGCAATTATTGCTTGTTACTAATATTTCCTTCGGCTTATTTTTTTAATGCTAAATTGCGTTCAATAAAAACTTTGAAATGTTATGATAAAAATTGTCGTCTAATTTCAGAATTAAATAATAATTAAATTTTTTTGAAGAGTGGTCATTTTTTAAAGCTGCTTTGTTTTGTAATTTAGTTGAAAGCATATGAAGATATTGACAGAAAAATTGGAAAATGCATAACGCTGTTGTGATTAGAATTGCGTGTCCTTTGTTGTGACTTCAATTATGGCAACGTTTTAAAAAAATGATTTTATTTACAATTTAACTAACAATTTACCCCCGGGGGGCACCTCGAAATGAGGATGAAATACTTCCGGTATGATGGTTGGATCTCGCCACCCTGAAGGGTACACAAAAAGGTGAGGGATCTGGCTCATCCCATCGATGACGGGACGTACTTCCTTCGGGAAGGGTTTTACCGTGGCCAGTGATGGCCCTTAGGAGTCAACCACAGTTCCCGCCAATGTTGCTGTTGCGACGGTCCGGTCATTCAGTTCTCTTTATCCGTATGCCTTCTGGCGGGTCGGAGAGGCAGTGATACGACTTACAATTTAACTAAAGAAATTAAACTATTTTATTGATGTGTAACTTGATGAACATCAAGTTACACAAATATTTAATAGAAATGTTTAGAAGTCATTAATTTTGGGAAGCCAACTGGTTTCCAAAGATTACTAATCTTTAACGTTAGTGAAGATTTAATTTATTCCGACATAGCTCGATTTTTTTTAAATTTGACTCTTTATTGAAAAACAAATGAACCAAGATACGTAATTAAAGCGAAAGCTTCACGATCAACTTGGCAGTAGATAAGATATTAAAATTTTAATATTATCTGGAATAATAAAATTTCCCTGATACTTTTGGGGATATTAATAAATTTATCTTCTTTCAGCGCCCTAAAAGGAAAATTAAATATTAGCAGTTCGAAATTTTTGGCTCAGTTTAATTGGGATTCCACTGCACTTTAAAATTATTATACTAGACTTCGGAAATTTATTATGAAATTTTCAGAAACGTTTTATACGTTTGATGAGCTTTTCCTGATAGTGTTTACACTTGTTGATTTTAACTTTCTTATTTGTATTGAACTCTTCTTATAAAAAAATATTCTTCATTCTCATTTTAGAAATTTATTTCTTTTTTTCTCTTTAAAATTAGGCTTATATACTGTGAATGTTTTTTAATTCTTCAAATTATCATTTTTCTTAATGATTTAATCATGATCCATAAATCTCTTTTACCAAGTCCCAATGACTAATACCTTAACTATTCGAAATAGGAATATGTGTACAGTTGAGAAAATGTTCTAAATGGTGTAAAAGAATGTTTTATTTTATTTCTGTCAATAAATGCATTTTTATAAAATTACATAAATTTTATACTTGTCCTAGGAATCATAAACAGTAAAATATTCTTGACGCTCTAACTTGAATGTTTCAATCTTCTGCGATCAGTTATGAAGCTCTGCATATCGTTATTTTAAGGCAATTAACAATTTTATTACTTTAGGCCAATCAGCGCAGAATAATCACCGGGTGGTGATTGAGGTATTTTCTTTGAGTCAGACAATGGGGTGGCCTAAATTTTAGATGACATTTTCATAAAATACTGATATTTACATTTTCACAATCCACTCAATTTTAATAGCAAAAGATTGGAACATTTTATTTAAATTGTTAATGTCTGAAGACTGTTTTATTAAATAAGACTCATAGGGCCGAAGATTTGCATAAAAATTTAGGTTAGTTAAAACTATAGGCAATAATCAGAATGTTCGAAGAAGGCATTACTCCGAGCATTCACACCATTTCAGGATAAGATTCACATCTCTAATAAAATTTGAAATAAATATTAAGTTAAAATGCAAAAATGGAACCAAAAAGAAAAAAATAGTGAATCAGGCCTGAAGATTTTTCTAAAGGTAACTCTCAGAGATTCAAACCAGGAATTTTTTTCTGTGAAGGGGTCTGATTTTCGTCGAAAAAATTGACCACTCGTCAGCCGAAAATCCCAAGAAATTTATGTTTTGGAGATAAGAATTAGTATCACAAAATCAAAGACAATAAATTACACAATAACAAGCAAAACATTATTTCAAAATTTTTAAACCTAAGCAAGACCACAGCAAAATTCAATAAAAATAATAACTACAAAGAGTCCATTTAATCATAAAAAACAAAATACATTATTAAAATATGAAAATATGAAAGCAAAACACATACCAGTTGAAAGTAAAACGCCAAAAAAACTTTGTGAAGAAAATAAACCTATTAGTCCAAACGCACAACGTTAAACTAAATTTAATTTTCCCGCGTTTAAAACTTCTTATGGCTGGATTCATTATTTCTTTCTTTTTGGTTCCTTTTTTTATTTTTTGCATTTTAACTTAATATTTATTTCTAATTTGGTTAAGTTTATTTGTGCTTTATAGCAGCATTAGCACTCTCTAAATACAATGTATCTTTTATTTGGTTCAAGGGAATATTTATTTTTAAATTGAATTTCATTATGTTGTTTTTTTGATTGATAGTCTCTTATACACATCTCTACTAATAATAAGACAGGCGTGTTGCTCCTCCATATAACAGGACTTTTGACCTAGAGCATTCAAACTTAGCATATACACACTATAGATGGTTTGAGCGATATTTTTAGAATTTTAATAAATTAAAAATTAATCAAATTTCTGCGCTTTACCACAATAACTTTTGAAAATATTACAGTTCAAAAGTGATTTTTACATTACCTTAAAATTCGAAACATTACATTTTCAATGTTACAAATTGTTTTGCCTGGTAATTTTTTTTTTCAATTTTTAATTCATTTTAAAACATATTTTATAACAATATATTTTATTGTTGAAGTGAAACCCAAATCGTTTTATTCATGTTACTAATGCTTTCATCCTTTCTTTTTTCCAATGTTGATGATCAAGATAGGAAGATACTGCTTATTTTTTTATGTTGAGTGGATTTCGATATAAGGTAGGCTCTTAATAAAACTTGATACTTTGTCGTATAACAATTAAAGTTTAACTTCAGGATCAATATTCTGAAAGTAAACACATTTTTTAAATATGGCAGCTCTTTTCTGTGATATAATTGAATGAATAATGGTTTAGGCAAAAATAATGGAAATGGATAGCACAATGAGCGGAATAGTATAAGATTTCTAAATTCCATCAAATATTATATGATATATATAATGTAAATATTATCTGATTAATATATTTTTCCATCATAATTTGAAGTTTAAAACCCTTTTGCTGTTGGCCATTAAGACAATATTACACAAGATATTTAATAGAGACGCCAAAGGCGAGTAATAAATGCGTACAGTAAGAAATTCAGTTATTTTGAATAAATAACGTCGAAAAATTAAGAATCTTAAAAAAAATTAATGGAATTTTCCTTAGCTTTTTCTTAAGTTAAAGATGTCTTTTATATTGCGTCTTAAAAGTAATTACGCTCGAATGTTGTATAACCATGTGTGATCAATTAGCGTCGACAAGCCTTCGGGAAACTCCATCATTAATTTTTTATATAACCATTTTGGATTTCATAAATTTGAGATTTTCTAACTATAACGGACATTCACTGTCACGAAACGATATGGTAAAATCCTAGATGGGCCCACCTCTTGGCGACTTATTTGAAATCTCGCCAAGTTGACTACTAATTGAATATTTGTTATTATTATTATTTTTCAATTAAAAAACGATACTTGAAGGCCAGAAATAATAATAAATAAAATAAAATAAATATAATAAATAAAATTTAAAAAATAATAAAAAAATAAAATAACAAATAAATAGATATAATAAATAAAATAAAAAATAATAAAAAAATAACAAATAAATAAATAAAATATAATTAAAAAAATAAAAAAAAATAAAAAAATAAGTCTAGGTTGCCACATTTGCGACGTTATCGCCACTCATTTGGCAAGAATTCAAAAAGACGCCAAGAGGTGGGCTGTGCTAGGATCCACCCAACGATATTAACAGTATGTGTCATCTAATATCGGATTGCATGTTGTAGCATAATAATTAATACAAACAGTCAAAATAAATGTTCATAGAATAATCACGAAAAATAATTTCAGGAAAAATTTTTCATTCATCTTATACTCAAAAAATTAACTACTCTATAATGTCAAATGCCATGTTCTTCTTTCTGTGATTATCATAATTTTTTAAATCTTAATTTTAATTACAGCCTCAAATACTTAAACAAAATAAATGAATTGAATATTTTCCTTGGTGGTGAACAAAAACACGACTTCAAATAAATGATTTTTTTTTTACTGCGTCTTTTTTTATTCAAAAAAATTGCGCAAAATGTAAACAAAAATTAAAATTTAATGATAAAACGTCAACGCTAAGGATTCAGATACATTTTTAAGTGAAAAGCAAGTTAAATTTGTCATATAACTATGGCGTCAGATAAGTTGGCCTCTTCAAAACATAAGCAACTACTATTTAAAGAGATTAGATATATGAAAAAATTTTACAATTGTGAATTCAGGAACTGTCTTGACAGAAAATTTTCAGCTTTCAAATTCCGTTGAAATTATATCTGACTTACCAGATCCTTGCAAATCTTCTAATATGAAGCTGTGCTTGACAGAACATGCTATTCCTTCTGAACAGAATGAATATTAGTGATTAAACCTTAGAGTTAAACCGTCATTTTCGAAGAGTTCGCAAGTTCGGTCGACTGTGTTTTATAGATTTCCCAAGGCCGCTTGAAAGAATCAGCATCCATCCTGTCACGTGGTTATAATGAGATTGAAATACACACATTTTCATAGGCATGCATATCTGTGATTTTATTATCCTTCTGAAGTTTTTTTTTTTATAATTTCTTCTTTTTATAAAATACTCAAGATATTATTTCTACAAAAAAAAAAAAAAAAAGATTTTTTTCTTTGAAAAATTCCTATACTTGTTGGTTTTATTTCGCATGATTCATTTTTGTGGTTGGATCATTGTTGAGAATTGTTTTTATTTTTAAATCACACACACACTATATAAAAGGAGCAAAATGTTTGGCTTGTTTAATTATTGTTCTATATTCTTGTACTTGCTTGTGAACTACATTTCAAAGATTAATCGCCAATGTAAGCTTATAGGCTCTTTCATAACTATTGTTTCTCAAATGACGCATGGTTAATAATGCACAAATACCAGTTTTCTTAACTACTGTAAAAAGCACTCACCTATCCTGTACAGGACTCATGCTAGGTGGGGTGAAAAAGAACTTTATCATAGAATACTCTATAAAAGTTTGGGGGGAAGCATTTCCGCTGGTTATAAATTTGGCTAGTTCATTTCTGCATATCCTTCACTATTGTTAAATTCCCTAACTACGTTGATAGTGCAGATTTCAACTTAACATAAAACTATATAAGGTTTAAACATCTCCTTCTAAATTTCTTTTATCTCAACCGTGTTTTGGTTGCATCAACGCCCTCAGGATCATCCGCAAATGAGCGGAGGTTTCCGTGTCTGGGATTTGATAGTATATAATAAGTTTATTTTGATAAATATATAAAAATAAAACTTAACTTAATGACTAAAAAGGAATTATAATTTGAAGAGTGACTGAAATGACCTATATACTGAAGTGACATGAGATTGCAATATACAAGCATACAGATAGCAGTATTATCGCTTACAAAATGTATAAATGGGTAGTACATTCGTAGGGCTTTCATTTACATTCTAGTGAAAAGATTTCTGACGTGATTGTGTCCGCATAACGGGAATTAACAGATTTGGTAGTTGGGGCTTGACGTATGGGACATTCTATGAGATCCGCGGTGTCAATAGTGTGCCAAGAATGCCTAATTTCAGGTACAACCACCCACCCTGGACATGTAGTGGTCGACTGTATGCACTTTATGACCTTACCTAGCGTCAAGTACATAGAATTGTCAATGTTAAGTGATAAAAACAATGCGTTAAAAAAAACGCACAAGAATCAATGTATGAAGTACCACGGACATGTCGTTTAGACATTGAGGCGAAATTTGGCTTTAATGGGCTATGTTAGCAGAAGACCGATTCGAGGTGCCTTCACAAAGAGCACGACATCGCCTACTTCATCTCGACTGAAAAACCGTGATTTGATCAGATGAGTCTCGATTTTAGTTGGTAAGAACTAACGTTAGGCTACGAATGTGAAGAAGACCCCACGCATTGAGCAAGCTGATCGTTGTTCCATAATTGAGTGGGTTGTTTTTGTATGGAATGGATTGAATCTTCTGGCCCAAATGAACTGAGCATTGACTGGAAATGGTTATGTTCTGGTACTTGGAGACCACTTTCAGTCATTCATGAGCTTCATGTACCCAAACAACGATGGATTTTTATGGATGACAAAACGTCATATCAACGGGCCACAACTGTTCGCGATTTGTTTAAAGAACATTCTAAACAGTTCAAGCGAATGATTTGGTCACTTAGAGCACCCAACATGTATCCTATTGAACATTTACGAGACATAATCGAGAGGTCCGTTTGTGCACAAAATCCTACCCTGGCAATACTATCAAAATTGCGGATCTCCACAGATGGAGCATGGCTCAATATTTCTGCAGGGAACTTCCAAAGTCTTGTTGTTTCTTTATCACTTCGAGTTGCTGAATTTCGCCAGGCAAAAGTATGTTAGGCACGTTAATCGGAGGCGCCACCTCAGTGTATACCTTATACTATAATTTTTGTAAATCCTGATTTATACAGGTTTATTATAAAGAAAACTTATTACATTTTACATAAATGTCTTCATAATAAAGATAATAATACATCATCTGTAATAAGTCTGACATGAACAAAAGTTGGGCCTTGTGCATATTTGATTTACGAAACATTGAGACTAATATACTGTAAAACTATCACATTTTGCTGTTTATTTTATAGCACAAATTTATATTATAAGAACTAAAGGAATGCATGACAATGAAAGTGATAAATTTTACAAAGTTTATATTTCAACTAAATGATATTAAAGAGCATTAATAAATTTAATAATAAAAACAATTGCTTAATAATACTGTAAAATATAGTTTGGCTTGTGACTTACTAAAGTTACAATATGGGATATTTTGCTTCATTTTTATTTCCTCGCATACAAAGTATCAGAAGAGAAATTAATGCAATCGTCGAAAAAAAATCGATTTCTTGTGATTTTGTCAAATTTCCAAATATCAAACCTCTTTGACTCCAGAAAACATTTCAAATTATATCTATCTGTGAACACGTTAAAAATCCGCTTTAGAGGCTATTCAGGGCTTTCCCAGAATATTAATGCTTTTATGTGCTCTATCGTGGCAACAAAGAAGTCATGCACCTTGCAATGGATCCCAGCCCACGTGGGCATTGAGGGAAACGAGCAGGCTGACGCTCTTGCTAAGGAGGCCAGAGCAGAGGTTCCCACCCCTTTTTACTACTGCTCTGGATGCTAATGCCGTGGCAAGACAAACGTTCTGTACCAATCGAAAGAAATTCTGCCTGACAAATCTAAATTATAAAAGAGACATCACAACCAAAATTGCAAGATTCAGCACAGGACATCTGAGGGGCATGAGGATCATGCTTGATGGCTCCAGACTATATGAAGAATGCAGGCACTGCCCAGACGTGCAACTGGATCCGAATGATATTTTTAGCTACCGGAATATTCTTTATTCCGATAAAGCTGAAAATGAGGCCAGGGCTGTTCTGCATTCTTTCGACCTACTCTAATTGCCCCCCCCTCCTCCACCCTTATTTTTTATTGCACTTGTCACACGACAACAACACGGTAACTCAAAAATGCTATGGACGTTCGGCGGAGAAAATTTAGAATATGGCTTTGCATCATTTTTTTTTTTTTTTTTTTTTTTAGATTTCTATCATATTTTGGACAAATTCCCGTTTAGAAGAAGTCTGACTGTCCGGCTACCCATGTACATGTGAAAACGATAACTACAAAATGTAAAGAACTAGATAGGTAAAATTTGATGCACAGTTTTTGCAACGTAAAGAACTATAGATCTGTATCAAGTACAAAAATAAAGATCTGTATCAAGTTGGGATCGAAATCTATCAAAAGGTTTATCGCCTGACTATACTTTCGAATGAATGTAAACTCCAAAACGCATTCTTTTAAATAGATGAGATTTTATATTTGATCTTATAACTACATTTGCAGTTTTATGTTAATTTTGTACTATTAATAGTTAGTGTATTAATATTTATTCATGTACTTTAATATTTATTATCAGATAAAAAAAAGTATAGGGTACAATATAGCATCAGTATAAATCTGATTCTGGTATTAACAAATTTGGGTATCAACTCATTCCTTATATCATAGCAAACTTCGAGACTCACCGAGCAGGCAGTTTCGTTCCAAAGGCAAAATAATCGATTACCAGCTATATCGAGTATAATCGAGCATCCATATCAACCTATGCATGAAACAGCTCAACACCAATTCAAAGTGTTTTTGTGTTGATTGATGTTTTCAGTACAGAATACATTATTCTGTATATTATTAAATGAATGAAATAAAAGCATTGTTTTATTTAAAAACTCAGTCCTTGCAATGAATGTCATCTTCCGTCTTTTTAAGTTAATTCATTTGAAAAATCCAACCCACCTTCGAAATAAGCGAAAGGCTTTATTTTAGCTGTTAGAAGCATGCTAATGCATTTTTTTGGCATATTTATAATTATTTGTCAATAGCTAACATTATCTCAATGCTCAATGCAAGATTTTTAAAGACTCTTCTGGAGGAGAAAAACTTTCGGGCCCAATTTCCATCGGAATAGTTTTGCTCCCATTCGTAAATTGGAAAATAGATACAAAGATGAAGTATTTATCAATGTTTGTTAAAAAGAAATCCAATTAATCCAGTTATAAAATTTTAATAAAATATTTTAAATCAAGATTATTTTTACTGTGTTCCTGATAATCGTTGAAGATTATAAAATGGAAAGATTTTCATGATCTCAGTGTCTGCCTCGATCGATTATTGTTAAGTAATTTAACGTTTTATTTCTTTCTGCAATCAACATCCTTTTCTTATGTACCTGCATCTATTTGGTATCTTACTTTAATCACTGTTAAATCCAAAAGTTGAGAACTTCGAGTTCAAGTACTCTACTCTGTGATCCATCCCTGAAATCAGCAAGCTCCTCGTTTGACAACGTGATCCAAAATTTAAGAATCATTTGGGGTTAGCCAAATCATTAACATGCCTTGATTTATCTGGAACAATGATGCTTATTATCTATCAGAACTTGATGAATTTCACAAGAAACTGTTCACTATGTCGGTACTTTGAAAAATTAGATAAAAGAGACAATATCTCAATGAAGGAAATCGGAACATAAAATTCCTTAAAACATCCAAGAAATCACGTTCGGGTTCGATGAGATTAAAAGCATTTCCAACAGCTTTCAACCTAATTTTATTGATAAATTTCTTACTAAAACTAATTCTCCCTTCTATTTTTCCCCACTCATTAAATAAACTTGATAAATAGTAAGCATACTGTTAAAAAGATGTATACACAAATACTTGCGAAATAATTTCATTGCCAAACCCTTATCTCGTCCATCTGCAATGTCCGAGGTTAAGAGATCTCCTAGATCAAGATCAAATCGGTCAAGATCTTTCAGCAAATCGGTAAAAAAGATTAGTTCATGAAATAATTTAACTATTATATATATATATATATATATATATATATATATATATATATATATATATATATATATATATATATATATATATATATATTCTAAATCTAAATTAAGCCCTAATTAATTTACTAATTTTTATCTTAATTTAGTCCATATTTTCATTTTAAAATGCTCTCTTATTTCCTGATCAAATTCCACCTTTTTCGTTTAATTAATACTACAAAAATTCTGTAAAAATGCTTAAATCAGCGGTTCTCATGCTCCGAGTGACGGGATAAAAAATTTTCAATCCAAGCAAATTTCTGTAAAAGGTCCTTGTAATTCCTTTACTTAAATCAACAATAAAGAAATCCCTATCAGAATCTCTCAGTATATAATGACCGGGGAAAATTATTTCTTCCTATTTATGCTCTTTTCTCTTTCGCTCTTGTGTTGTGATGTAGATTGATATACATCGTCGTTTCTTGCTTGTACATAAATTATGCCTCCCGGGATGGAATAAAGTGAAGTTTTAAAATTCAAAGTGTCTTCCCTCTCTCTTCGGCCACGACTCTGATGCAAAAATATGTGTTTTACATTATATATATATATATATATATATATATATATATATATATATATATATATATATATATATATATATAATATAAATTTAAATCCTAATTAATTTCCTAATTTTTATCTTATTTAGTCCATATTTTCTTCATTCTAAAATTTTCTCTAATTTCCGATGAAATTCCCCGTTTTTATTTAATTAATTCCACATGCGTTCTATAAAACTTGTTATCGGCATTTTCTCACGCTCCGAGTGAAGGGATAAAAATCCTTAATGTTTACAACATTTAAAAATACCTAAGTTTCCCTTTCTTATGTCGACCTGTGTCAAAGAAATCGTTATCAAAATTTCATAGTAAAACCTCTGAAGGAAAAAATTTCGGTCTTTTTTAACTTGTATCTTTTCGGTTTTATCCTCGCTTCTTGCACAAATTATGCTTCAGGGATGAAATAAATCAAAGTTAAAAATTTCAAAACTTTCTTCTATTCGACCTAGCAACTGCTGATATATATATATATATATATATATATATATATATATATATATATATATATATATATATATATATATATATAAAGAAAGCTAAAATCGATTAATAATTACATTTAGCAAAATAAAAAAGTTTCATAAATATGTTTAAAAATAAATAAACAAAATAAAGGAAAATTGCTTTATAAATGCATTAAGAATATTTTTAAATTGCTTAATGAATGTATTTAGAAATTCAGTAAAATTTCCGAAATATCCAGTAATGATTTTTTTTAAAAATTGTTAAATATTCTGGAGTCAACTTTATTAGTGCAAACTTCCCATCAATATTGATATGATTTTTCCGACATTCGGAATATCGAATAATAACCAATTGCAAACAGATTTTACCTTTTCTCATCGCAAACTATCATGCGCCCAAATCTGATGTCACAAATCGCTTTTCTAAATGAAGAACATAATGTCAAGTTTTGTTTGAAGAGCTTCTAGCATGGCCATTATGACATGCCACAGGTTCATGAAAACTATCATTATGATTGTTTCCTGCTCCACTAATGTCCTTTTCGGTCTTTTCGTGCGTACCAGATTCCCATCCATTATAGAGACTATTAGCACCGAAGAGAATGTTTTATTTTTGCTGCTTTTGATAGGTTGATGCACGGAATACATTTTTTTGTTTGTCCATTTATTCATTTTACCTTGTGTTAATCCAAAACTTTACATACTGTTTATCTCAATCAAATTCCGGATCTATTATTTTTCGAAACAGTTTTTCTTGCTGCAATTTATTCTTTAATATTAACTTATTATTTTATATATTTTTTTTTTCCTCCTCAACATTTAATTGAATTTAATGCAGTTGTTACATTGTACTTTTGTGCTTTCTGTGATATCCCAGAGTTTTTGATTTGCATTTAACTGTTATATTACAGAAACTTGGAGAACCTCTTAAGACACGCAGACTATTTCGCAAGACTTTACAGGCTACTTAAAATTCAAAGCTAATTCTGTATATCTAATATTAAATCTTTTCTAATATTAAAAGAAAATGTGTACCTTTTGTTGACATTCCATTCAACTGACTACTAGACTAAAGATATAAAATTAGAGCCCCTAAAACTAATGGCACAGCTTTAGGAGATGAGAATACGAACCTCAGAATTCTTTTTTTGAAATTTTAATTTAAGCAATTAAAAGTTAAGCAAAATTCTGGTTTTTCTCCGAAATAACATTTATAAATATGGATAACATTTATAAATATTTATTGATATAAAAAAATTATGATACTTTGTTGCCATGCAATATTGTTTTCCTGAATTTCGAAAAAAATTTCTGAAAATATTATCTTACTTGATTTTTTACAATGCATTTTGTTGTTGCAATGAAATGTAAGTGGTTTCCATTGTTTTATTTGTTGAAAAGGAAAATAATTGATAATTTGATTTCATTTTTATTATACTACGGCAAATTCTATTGTTAATTTCCGCTTTCTGTCTTTATTTGAGCACATTATTGTGGAGTGTATTAAGAAAGGTCTGTAAGATATTAAGTAATATATAAGATAAGCTGAAAAATAGTATTTGCTCATTTTTTTAAATTAGCATGTTTTGATTCAGATAACAAGATATTAGATGTGCTCACATAATCAAAGTAAATTGGGTCTTACCTTTTTTCAATTTCTACTATTAGCTCACACTCTCTCTTTATATATATTGTTCAAATTTTCAATCGTTAATAAAATACTTTTTATTCATCCACTCAAGTTCAAATTCACTTTTTTAAACTTGTAGTGGATGACACTTGATGTTAATACAGTTTTTTTTTCAAATATTAATTAATTAATTAAATTTGTCCAATAATTTCTATTTGGTCGCCAAAGTCGTCACCATGTCACCAAATGGTCACCAAGTTTGTCGCCAAGCTTTATTTTGCCACTTAATATTGTAATTATGTCATATGTATATACATATTTATATTAATCGAAAATATTTAATGAATAGTAACTAAAATAAAAAAAAAAATGTTGAAAAAAGTAGGGATTGACTTAAAAATTTTTTATATATATTACTTGTTAATGTTAGAATCAATTGCACGTTTCACAACAGCAGGAATTATGACTCCAAAGCTGTCTCGTATATTCTTTCATAATAAAATTATTACCCTTCTCCGCCCTTATGAAATTGTGGACCTCGGATGCGCCCGCGAATACCGTGCTTGGTAATGGCGAACATTAATTATGAAATATTGATCGTTGGCTTGAATTTAGCATTTTTACTAAATCTATCAAGTAATCCTTGGCTATTTTTAATGATAAATCCCAGCATATAGTATCCGATTGAAACCAAAATTTGACACAGAACTATAATTGTAATCGCAAAATACCATACCAAATTTCATAAATTAAAAACATTGAATTTTTTAGTTATTGTGTTTGTATGCTTGTGTATGCACATACCGACTGAAAGTCCATTCCTTTAATAGATTTAGTTCCAAATTTTATAATTATCTACATTTTAGGTACTAAATCTGTGCACCAAATTTTATCCATCTAACTCTCTTTATTTTTTAGCTATCGTGTCAATTTATATTCAGGCAACCGAAAAAAAAGCTTCCTCTGAATCCATTTCGCGCAAAATTTGATAGAAATTTACAAGTTTGGCTTAACCCTTTCTAGGGCCGTCGGAAGTATGCTTCCCACCAAATTTATCAATTTTTGTATGAAATTATGTAGGTTGGCAAGAGTTCTGACAAATTTTTTTAGTAAGTCAGAAACTTAGCTGCTTCAGTTCTTTATCTCAGATAAAATGATGTGTCTTGATTTATTTCTTAATTAGTAATTAACCAAATTCATTAATTAATCAAATTAAATTTATCTAATAAGCTAAATGAATCCCTTTTCTTATTCTAATTTCAAGCCTAAAAATATTTTAACATAATATGACTAGAAAAAAATGGCCCTTTAAAGGGTTGAAGACCATATACCAAATTTCATCCGTCTAGCTCAAAGTATTTTTTGAGACACTTTTTTTTAACGATTATAATACTTTCTCTGTATATCGTACACGAGAAAATAAAAATTATGATGAAAAATGAAAAAGAGAATAACTTTACACTTCCAAGTAAAAAAATATGCAATCATATGTTAGATGACATGGAGAGATAAGTTTTTCATAAGAACAATTGTGACGTCTTGTGATGTGTGTCTTTTAGGATGATTCAGATTGACAATAAATGAAACTGGTGTTAGGAAGAGGAATTACGGCTTAAATGTCTATCAAAATTTGAAGAGCATTTTGCTATCAGAACTATGAAAATTGAATTATGTATAGGACGTTTTATCAAAATTGCTCGCAATTACGATTCCAAGTGAAACAATTGTTCACCAAAGATTCTATTTTGTGAAATATTATGGGTTTTCTAATATACTAAATATAGAGAAATTATTGCAATCGTCTAAAAATTCGATTTTTCACCTTTCATGGCTCCTTGAGCTCGAAAAACGCATTTTTAGCATTATATATGTTCCACTCATCTGTTTGTGAAAACGATAACTCAAAAAAGTTTTGAGCTAGACGGATAAAATTTGGTATATGGACTTTAGACCAAATTTGTAAATGTCTATCAAATTTTGTACGAAATTCACTCAAAGTAACTCTGTCTCTCTGACTGTTCAAACACAAGGGAAATCGATAACTACCAAACATAAAGAGCTAGATAAATAAAAATTTGGTATGCAATTTAACAACCAAAGTGTAGATTCTTATCAGATTTTGGGCCAAATGTGTGAAAAGATTTACCGCCCGTTGGTCTGTTTTTTCGCATGCATGTAAGAGCAATAACTCATAAACACGACTTAAATAATTGAAATTACTATTCATTTCAATATCCTGTGACGACCATTTTTTGACGATTCTGTCTCACTAAGGGGTGAGACACGGAAGGGCGTATGCATTGCCGGAATTTACTTTATTATTAAATCTAAACATGTCCTTTCATCTTTCCTCTCACCCCTATTTTGTCGAATGAAACCCGTCCTAACACATGCGCAAAAGCGCGGAGGGTTTTAGAATCCGTCGGCAAATAATAGGTATATGATTTAGTAACTATAACTATAATCTCTTGCCAAATTTTGATTTAATCGGTTAGGAAATGCGTCCTAAATATATATTCGCACGTCAACAGATTCAGTAAAAATGTTAAATTCATGCCAAAAATCTATATTTCACAGTTATTGTTTGTCAACGGCATGCAAGGCATTTTTGGCTTTACTCAAGGTCTCTAGTTTTATCCGTACTGGAGGGGGGGGGGGACTTTATGGAACATGCAAGAAAGTTTGGGGATTATCACTCCCATTGATTTTGTGAAACTTATTGTCATCAGTTGCCATAAGAAATACCTAAAATATGTTTTATGAAACCATCTCATGATTTATCAGTTTCATCCCAATTAATAATTGGAGCCACTTTACCATACAAGTAGAAATACCAGGAATAGTTGTTAATTGTATTCAAAAATCGGAAACCAAAACACTTTGCAGGAAAACTACAGAATAAAAATAAGCTTTGAATAAATCCAAGCCGTATATATGAAAGGAGAGAAATAAATAATAATTTCTGTTTAATGGATAAAATCTATTAAATTCCTTCCAAAATTTCATAAGAATAAACAAACAAAATGAAAGATAAACATTACCACTTCATCAAAACACAAAAAACATATAATAATTTTCGCGACTATTATTTGAACAGTGAGTAACCAAACAATATCAGCAGCATAAATTGAAACAAGAGTTTATAAACTGTAAGACATGGTAGCAGAATTAGATCTTTCATAATGTTTGTGTAGTGAAATCTGCAAAAGTTTCTAGTAACTCTTACAATAATAATAATATAAAAAAAACTACCAATCCACCATAGACCAAAACAGTGTCCCTAGATTTTTTTAATTTGCCAGTAACTAATTTCTTGATTTATTCTTTGAAAGGCGGCAGTGAGTACTTGGAATAGATTTTTTTTTTGTAATTTTAATTATTAAAAATTAAATTAATTTCTTTTTGCAGTGAGAAATAATTATAATAATAGATTATTATGGCAAAGTTTTTATTGTGAAACTAAGTATATTATTATTACTGATGTCAATGTAGTCCACATTTTCAATAAATTTAATATATATATATATAATATATAATTTTCATCAAATATTACATCTAAATAATGAAATATAAATAGTTTTCACTTTCTGAAATAATTTAATCACGTATTTTTCTTCGTTTCCTAGTTTTAAAATTATAGCATGATGACATTTTCAATTTTTTAGATACTTATGACAATTGGCAATATTCTAATATTAATAAATTTGAGTTGTGGAAATATAATGTATTCGAAAAGAGGGCATATCAGTAATTCTCATAATTTTGAACACAATAATAAAATTGTAATGAATGACAGTATGAACAGCAATTAAATCGAAAAATAGTTAATTGGCCGTATTTTCATTTCCATTTCATATTGTCATGCCTTGAATTTTTTTATTATATTCAAAATTATGAGCATTTTTTACTGTTACCCCCTCTAAATTATGATTGCTACAATTATTCAAATTGTAGATATATATTTTTTTCTGAAATACACAGTAGATATTCTGAAAATGTTATAAAAATACTTCATTTACTTATTTTGTTAACTCAGTAAAATGCCCAGTTATAATGAATAGCGCTTGAAATTTCATTAAGTATTCCTTAATTTCAGGTATCTTTAAAAAGTTAATGAAATAGATAAGAATTAAACAGCATAAGATATAACAACGATTCCAAATTTATTGATATCTTCATCAAAAAGAACAGCGCAGAACATAAACGATAATTGACAAAAATTTAGATTTCCATTAATACGGTTCAGATATAAAAGTTTGATACAATTAAAATTATTTTTAAATGCCCTCATTTTTTCAAAATGTGGACATTCGTTTCTGCGACATCTAATATATACTCAGAAAATGTCATTAAAATGCTGTAAATCTTCAGTATGAGAGAAAACATTTGCTGCAAGTGAAAAAAACTTATATATTTTAAACAATAAACGATGTATAAAATCTTCAAGAAGTATTCTGAAATTTTATTGTGTTTTTGTATGAAAAATGTAAAATAGAGAAAAGTAAGAAATATGCTACGACTTATTTGTAAAAATTTAAAATTGAATTGAAAATGACTCACCACAAAAAACAACAAAGATGTTCCTGACGATTCTATTCGAGACTGAACCTTACAGATAGATAATTCGTGTAAAAATCATCAAGGTCAGATGATAACACGCAAAGGTTATTTTGAAAAACGCAAAATGTCGTAAAAAATTTAATCTTCCAGGAAAATGCATCAAAATATGCAATAATGAATGAGCATAGAAGGCAGCCGTGGCCTCATTGTGAGATACAGAATTTGACAATGGCGAGTTCAAGACCATTTCCACAGAAAATCTGTGGAAATGGTCTCGAACCCGCCATTGTCGAATTCTTCTGGAAATGAATATGGGTTTGGTTCATGTTTAATCGTTTTGCTTATGAAAACTAAAATAATTAGCTTAACTTAAAACAATTGAAGGAGTTTGGTGTCGTTTATTATTTCGCATTCCAAAAGAGAAACATACACATTGTTGTGCTAGAACATAGAGAAATATTTACTGATTATTGTCTGGATAGAAAAAAATGTCATCTGGTAGATTCTCTAAGCTGTGAAATAATAATTCCTTGATGAACAGTACTTTTTAGAAAGTCAAATATATCATCAAACAAATATACATACTAATAAATCTGAATTTTATTTAAATAATGAAACAGATCTGGTTACAAACGATAATTTTGAAATTGATTCTTTGGAAAATATTACTATAATAAAAGATCATAAGAAATTCATAACGATTAAAATATGTACAATGCAGTTGATAATTTGCTTTCTGTATTGACTTGAGCATAAAGAGAAACTACACCATTACGAATATATGCCATATTGAAATGAATATATACCATTATTTCAAATATCAAATTTAATTCGTATATACTTCGTAAAAGCTTAAGCAACAATAGAAAATGACTGCTGCCTTGTCTCAAATCAATAGATGAAGCATTAAATTCTGTCCCAATAGTAAATGGCTGTTAAAATTAAATATAATTCTTAAATTGATATTGATAGGCGCAAAACTCGGATAGTTGCTAAGAATTTCTTCCAGATTGAAAGAAATTATTGTTAAGTCACTGAGTTCGCTATAGTGGGTGTATTGTGGCTCAGTCAATAGGCCTCAATAAGAAATAACGACATTTATTAACACGAAATTACGAATACACAGACAAAATACAGCAGCCTACAAGTGATAATCAATAATAAACAACCACAACATCACACAAAATGACCAGACATAAATCACCAGGAGGAGAGAGAGTTCATGCAACTATTCAGGTATCTCCAACCGAATGCTATTCTCCACTGTCTCCTCGCTTTAGCTTCACTCAAACACCGACTCACTATTATAAGACTTGCTACTCAACACATGACTAGATACTGCTTCAATACTTGTTTACAAGACTAGGCGAAAGCTCAATTCTCAATCCACTAATCGCTTGAGTTCTACTCAACGTTTGCGCTTCGCTGGATTGATCTGACTAATTCGTCGTTGATTCAACTCTGACTGACTATGTGACTGCCTTGGTCTGCCAGCTTGTTTTAATTTCCGTGACAGGTCACAGAAAGTTATCGAAGAATCAGATAATTCGCCTCCTATTGGACCTATCTCCAAATTTCCTAAAGATTCTAGTACCTTCCATTTTGTTGCCACATTCGTCGCCAAGTCACCAAGTTTGTCACTAACCTTGGGGGTCGTTGATCCAGCATCCAACAAAACCTGTCGATACTGCTTCAATCAGTGGTAGCGGGGTGGTCGGTTGTGCACAAGAAGAAGCATCGAATAAATATCCTTCCTACGATAAAAGTAACTGAGCTGGAAAGGAACATTGCAGATTCACAACAATATTATTCTGAAACATTTTCATTAATTCGTTACATTACTTTAAAATTTTTATAAGCATATTCAGTCTTATATGACTGAGAAATCAATCAAATGGATGCAGTTATGGCTTTTGTATAAAGAATTCTAGACGAGTAAAGTTACATAAAAATTCCGGATGAGTTTAATGAATACTATCAAAGAAACTTGGAATAGAGTGTTTTTAAATTCAATAAAATTTTAGACGGTTTAAAACAGACATGGTATCAAATGATATGTGTTTTTGTTGAAATAGGATTAAGAAGAATTCTTTTGATGGTTGTGCATTGTTAAAAATTAATCGAGTTAAATATTAGATAATTTTGACTGTTTGTGATGACGATTTACTTATTTTAAGTTACTGTATAAAGATTAAAAAAATGGGGTAAAAAACAACTTGAACGAAAATTCTAAATGAAACCTTTAGGGAAGATAATTTATTGCCTAGTAATAAAAAGTGAATGTGAAAGGAAAAATGGATTCATTAACTTTTATTCGATTAAATATGCTGAGTATATTTAATATTTTAATAGATAATTTAATATTTAAATATTTAATATTTTCTGTAACTACATTGAAGTTACACTCGCCCATCAAAAGACAACTGATTTCTCCTGACAAAACTAAGATGTGAACTATGCTTGAATTCTAATATTCATTTGCGGCCTATGTACGACATCTCAAGTTCAAGTATATTTCGTAATCGGCCAGGAGTAACTCAATCACACAAATGCTAAAGAAGAAAGAACCAACCAACATATCTGAAGCCTCCTGTCTGAGCTGTTTCCCTGTTGGGGAAATGTGCTTTATAAATAAAAGATGCTACCTTGTCATCGCAACTCCAGATGCTAATATAATTGTTTAAAAGTCACTTATCAATGACCAAGTAAAAGATTTCATTTTTCTCCTTACTCCAAACAGTTTCCTGCAAAAAAGTGATTAGTATTTTGAGACTCCTGAGTTCTTTCAGCATTCTGAGACTACAAGGTTTTCCTTCATTGCCTAAGTACTGCATTTTTTTTACATTTGTAAATAATATACGTTTAACAAAATAAAATATTAAATTCAATAAAGTAAAATTCATAACAAAATTGCCAAGAAAAACCTAAAATTAAACGCCAAAAGTCTCATTATAAATAATAACTTACTGAAATGCCACGAATGTTTGTTCAATAAAACTACGGCGGGCGCCCAATACACCTTGATATCACTGCGAAATTCCCCCCTCCCCTTTCGTTAACTATGATTGATTGAATATCCGAGACGCCTACTTTACTCATTATAGACGCTCGCCCAGATGAGTTTGGATAGCAGGGAGATATCCTGAGTTTTTCCAAGAGATATCTCAGCTCCCATTTGCTTAATTAACAGAGATCGTCAAAGTTGGGTCCTCTTTTGAATATCTACCTCTTAAGGTCTCCGAACTGTCATTGTGGCCTTTGAAGGGATTGGGAAATTTTTCTTATCTTCGAAAGAAAAATGCGAGCATTTCAGTTTTCTAAGATGTAATGATGTCAGAAATGAGAAGATTAATAATAATATTCTTAATTATTATGAGTAATAATTTTCTTGTTCTCATAATAAATTTTAAATTGATTACTCATTTGAGTTAAATACTTCACAAAATACATAATGCCAGCATGTTGATTGGCGAAACAAAAATGTTAATTTAACACTCTGAAATCCTCTATTCTTTGAAATCGCACTCCAAAAACTCAAAATGATCGAAACCATAAAGATAAAAAATTACTTACCATCTATTTGTTAGTATATGTCGATTTCCGTCATGGAAGGGCAAGAGTGTTATTCTGGATCAAGAGCATAAATATTTATATTTGCCTGTCTCATCTGCATATTTTTAACTTAGCGTTCGTACCAGTGCCATCTATCGGCTGCTTTTTTTTCTTATCTTAAAAAAAATCTCGTGACCTATTAATCCTAAACTTGCAAACCGTTTTTTATTTTGGTTATTTTTTCGGGTTTTATGAATTTTTGAAATTTTTACGCTCTTTTTGCCCACCCTGATTTTATAAATAATGGGGGTGAGGTATTCACTTCCTCGTTAAACATAATAAATCTCAAATTCAGTTCAGAATATAAGATTTAAATGATATTTTGTTTACGATTTTATTTAAGTCCTATTTTTCCGATATCATGCAAATTAGGATGACCTGAATTTATATGTATACAAAACATGCTTTGGATATTTATTTCAAGAAAAAGAAGTCAATTTATCTGAAACTTATATCGTATACAAATTTATAATTTAGTAAATATAGAAATAAATTGGCCTTTTTTACAATCAAACAGATTATTGAATCTCTACACTATATTGAACAAAATTCTGTATATCTAAAACAATAACAAATATTTAAAAGAGCAAAAAATTATCTGTACATTTCGGAACTAATAAAATATATTTAATTTCAATTTTTTTTTTACGATGACGTAAATTCTAAGCAAGCTGAAATTTATGTGGAATAAAATATTCATTCATACATAATCATTTGTAATTTCTTCAGAGTGCCTTTAATTTGTTTTAGCTGCTATTAGATGTTCAAGAGAATAAGCTGCTATTAGATGTTCAAGAGAATAAGCTGCTATTAGATGTTCAAGAGAATAGTAATTTCTCTGTATGTTTCAGTTCGATATTTTCAAAGTGATTTTGAAAATGTCAAAAGAAAAGGGGGAAAAAATGCGAAATAATCAAATCTAAAGTAAAATCATCATAAATCAATGGATCAGCTGACAAGTCAGAAACTCATTGTAAAATAAGGACATTTTTATCAGAATTTAATTTGATAAATTTGTGAAGTTAAGTCATTAACTGTAATCGTTTAAACGCGATCATTACTTTTTGATAAAAAAAATAGAGAGATGAAAACTAAATTGAATTTTTGTTAAAATAATAATGAGAAATTTTAGGATCTGCACCACATTATGTAATTATTAAATTTGGTGAACCTGTGATTTATTCTTACCTCTAAAGAAGCACTCAAAAATTTATTTATTTAATTATATTAGAAGATAACTTCGTCTTTTACTAAACCGGAAGGTATGAATAAATTACGTGGTTTTAAAATTGAGTGCACTTGTGTTGCTAAATGTATGCTCTGTATTTATTCAAAAAAAGATATCATTATATTTCACATATATCATACATATATTATAAAAAGATATCATTTATATATTTTATAAAAAATTATTCCTAATCTTTCAAGTATGTTGGCTATTTTAGAATATGCTTTATGATAGCTCTATCAATAGAAAAAGTGCTTATGTCCTACACAAAGCATTAGCGAAATAGAATTTTATGAACTTCAGGGAACCATATATATATATATATATATATATATATATATATATATATATCTTTTAAAATTTCAAAACTGATTCAAGATGAATGTCAGCAATTCTGAATAATTAATTGCCTATATCGATAAACGCTTCTAAACATGGAATAATTCCTTAGCCAATGTTCGAGAGTTTTCAAGTAAACTGGCAAGCATTTGTAATATTCACGCATCCTAATTTCATTGAAATCTAAACAGCACTAGCTCCATTTGCTTATATACTTTGGAACTCCTTCTATATCTATATTAAATAATCTACGAAAAAAAAGAAAACTTTTCTTGTAAGTATTTAAGATTTCCAAACTCAGTTCTAAAATTTAAAAATTTTAATTCGATATTATATATTTGTTCTGTTCCTAAAATATTCGTTGTCACATAAGATGTAGCGTTATTTTATTGTTTTCTAAATCATTTACTAATGTTAAAATGGTGCATTGACATAACGTGCTTAATAAATGATCTTTGGTCATATATTATGGTTTATTTTAAAGCGAAATAACTTTCCTTCATTGAATCCATAATTACAAACCGTTATTAAAAAAGATTTCATTTCATTGTTATTTTCCATTCCAATCGGTCACTAATAAGAGGAAGAAAGTGGAATGATGCAAATTTTTTTGACATATTTAATTCATCAAATTAAAAAAAAAGTAGACTTGGTTGTAACTGAAACTTTTGTCAATTACTTGTTTAGTAAAACTAGCACATGTAGCAATAAACAGTGTTTTTTAAATGAAGAATAAATATACCAGATTTAATGAAGATAAATATACCAAAATTTACTAACTATTACGGAACTTAAAATAACAAACATAACAAAAACAATGCAGAACCGAGGTTACTTACCTACACCATTCTTACAGAAGAGAGGACTTTACTTGAACAAGATATTCTCTTACAAGGTGACATGTACGAATATTATATGTATATAGATACAATGTTTCTAAAAAATGAGAAGTGTCGAATTTTAATTAATGTAACAATGAAATCCAGAGTTTTCTACTCAATGGCAGCTTTTAATATTATTTTTTTTTTTAATTGTTTTCTGACTTGAACAGTGCATTGAAGATACAACATTTGCTCATTTTCAAATGGTCTGCAAGAATTTTTTAACATATGAATATTTATGTCATTATATTCGAAAATTACGATCATTTTTAGTACCGTTAAAAAAAGGTTGAATTTTGAAAATGCTATATTGTTACAAACACTGCAGGACCGCGATGCCCTAATGGCAAAGTCTCGGTTTAGAAATCAGAGGGTTCCAGGTTTGAGTGTCGATTCCACCGACGAACAGCAGTGTTAAAGGATCTGGTGCAAATTAAATCTGTCTAGGACAAATGCCTTCCCGTTGCTGTGGTGCGGTAGTTGGAGTGGAGGGTGCCATCTCAGGTGCTGTCCTCATCATCTGACCACTGTTCCAAATTACGAGGAAAGTATTATAGTTTTTAGAATTTTATCAAACCAAGAAAATACATCATATATTATGTTTCAAAGTAATATTTCTATCAAAGCATTAGAAGAGATATCATATTTTTAAAGTTCGTTTAGTACTGAAATACGAAAGTTTGTTAAATAATGAAATTTGGAAAAAATATCATTCATTCACATATATTTCTAAAATACATTCCTTTAGCTTTGAGCCTAAAACTTTTATTTTAGTCCATCTTAAGTATTACTCCTTTTAGTATGAACCATTATGCTCGCTGATTTTTCCAATTGAATTTCCAAAAATGTTATCTGAAGTTTTCTCTAATATTGTTAAGATACGATAAGTTAAGTGAAAGTTTAATATATTTCCAAAAATTTGCTTATGAGTTAAGCATGAGCAAATTTTTAATAATAATCATTTTTAGATCACTGAGATAAAATTTGGAACAAATATCTATACCGAAAATATCCCTATTTTTCATATTATTTCTATTCATCTTTTAAAATATTATTAAAATAATCTTTTACCATTCGTGGATAATACGTCGTATGTCACATATGAACGTAGCTGCCTCCCCCTTTTTTTTTTTTTTTATGCTAATCGGATTTTATTCATTAAATGTTCAAGATTTCCTGAACTCTTCCTATTTATGTGTGTTTTCACGAATTCTTTTTCACACATATTCACACAAAACAATAATTTCCTGCTCCAGAACGGATTGTTATATTATGTTTAGGGTTGCCAGAAAAATTTTGAGGCTTTATTTTATTAATACAACAATTTTTGGTGCATTCTGGCCAAGAAGGATAAAAATAGTTCAAGGTATTATTTGTGGATTCTTCGTCTCTCTTTCTCCTAATCCTCGACAATTTCATCTCCTTATTCTTTTTTCAGAATGAATGAATTTATAGAATTGAGTATTAATTTGGAAAATACCAGAAAAACAATATTATACGACATCGGAACTCAGAACTGATGAATATAATAAATGACTTGCATATTAAACTGTTTCAGAGTTGTAAAACGATATTATTCAATAGTGTTTTCACAAATTTTATAATTTTGTACAATATTGTGTGCTACTTGGGATAGCAAAGGTCTGGGCAAATTTGAAATCTCAATAGGGATGACGAATATTTTCAGAGCGGTTATTACGTAACAAATATCAAAAAGTCACAAATACAAGTGATCAATACTTTTCAAAAAGGGGTGTTAATCAAATCCTTGATACGATCTTACCGATGATATTTCGATCACAGGTTTTGGATCTCGATAGAAAGTAACAATCGATACGATATCACTGAAATTTTCCGGAAATTTACAGGAAAGTAAGAATCGATACGATCTGTCCAATGGAAGCTCTCGAAAGAAATCTGTGATTGGATTGAAAAGTGAACGGACCGGTTATTGGAATTATCGTATCGTATCATTGAATTGCATATCACTGAAATTTATCGGAGCGGTGATTTCACCGGAAAGTGCGAGGCTTCACTGGAATATGCGAAGTCACCGCTCCACTTTACGGGAGTGACCGATATTCGTATTTGATGATGCGCTATTCCATACAGATCATTTTTAATTGCTCGTGACAGATTGACTTTGATTACATGTACTTTGTTTACTGCTGGCGCCATCTATTGGTAGAATATAGGACTAAAGTGAACATTTTAAAGAAATGACATATATTTTTAACTCATCTTTTCCAGAAAATGCTTCACTCTAATAAATAAATTAAATAAATAGTTCAGAGAAAAAAAATAAAATTTAAGAAGTAAGCTGAAACAGATAAATTAATTCAATCACACGTTAATTAAATTAGTATATTAAGTATTAATAAATTTTATATTTAATATTAAGTAATAATTTTTAATTAATAATATGATTGAAATAACAGATATTTGGAACGCATATTTAAAAATAACAATAGCAATATTATTTGTTATTCAAAAAATCGTGGATTACGCATCTCTAAATCTCAATAATTCAGATCCTAAATTTTATTTTATTTAATTTGAAGTTTAATTCGTAAGGTTTATAGCTTTTAGAAGTGTCTTCAGTGCTTGTCTTCTGAAGTTTTTGGTAAACAATTGTTCTGTTTACATTGTTTAATAATGATTATTTATTTACTCGCTTGGCCACTTCATAACCTGCTTAATATTTCCTTACAGCATTCACTTATTTTTATTAGTGGCATCACACAAAAAGTTTTGGTTCGGATTTTCAATTTCACGAACACGAGTCATGTTGAAACTTGCGTCTATTAGAAGTTTCATTCTTTCGGTTGGTAGTGTGTCGTGCGAATTGCAAGTTAATTGTAAACTTTTAAATTTTTATTTCAATTTGAAATTGTGTTTTCGAAAATAGAATTACATTTTAAAATATCCAATAGTATATTTGTAAATATAAATTAAATTCTTCCGTTTCGGACAACATTCGAAAAGGTAAAGATTTATTTCTTGGAGTCTTTTTTCTGTATATTTTCATAGTATACTAATAAAGATTTCATAGTTAAATTTTTAAAGAAATTTCTTAATATGAATTGATTAATTTCATTTATTTCTTACCAATTTTTAGGGTGTAAAATTCTGTGATATTTTAGTTTTTTTCATATCTTCTTCAGTGGGTTAAGAAATTAAGATTGTTTGATGCACATATTTTTTAAAAAGAATTATGAAAGACTTTGATTTGATGGTAACATGATTTTAATTTGTTATTGCCTTAAAGTCGTATACTAACTCTGTTTTCTTGCTATATAATTTGTAAAACTGAAAACAAATAATTGCTTGAGATTTTTTTAACCAGATTGAATTTTATGAAAAAAGTCTTGTTGATAAATTATAGTTATGGATATCAGCATTTTTAATAATATATTTTTCTTATAATTTTAACTAATTAGCTGTGTGAATTTGTTTTTTTAAATTGTTTTTTTGAACTTTAATGTATGAAATATTCATGAGGCATAACAACAAAGGTTCTAAACTTTCATCACATCTAGTGTTTACTTTCCATTCAATTCATATTTTATAATTATTATTTTATTAAAAGACTTGCTAAAAAGGGAAGACAGAAAAAGAAACTATATCTCTTCCTTGCCGTCATTCAGCTATGTAATTTATTTCTTTATTCAGAATTCCTAATTGATTGTAATTTCTAAATATAAGCTACTATTCTGCCATAAACATTCTATATTTTTTTGTTATTTTGGTAAATTTTCATCATTTAATGATGAAGACCAATCCCATTATACATTCTAAAATGTTAAGATTGAAATAAAGTCAGTTAAGCTTAAAATGCATTCTAAATTCTATGTTTAACAGCAAATGAATTATTGGCGAGCTGTATTTATGGGATGATCATGGATTGGATTCGTATAAAAAAAAAAGGGAAAACTTAGTAATATTAATCAAATCATTTATTTTTTCATTGATTTAAAAATTGTTTCAGAATTGCAACAAAAAGCATTTTGTTATTTCAGGAGAGTAATAATTTTCTTGAAAATTACTTATATATCACCAACACTGTTTATATTACAATAATTCTTACAAAATATGTAAGATTAAAAGCAGAAACGGCTTTGAGAATCGTTTCTTTTATGCTGAAAATTTTGAGAATTTTCAATACATTTTTTAACGATTGTTAATTTTTTATAAAGCAGTAAAATTTATACTATTTAGAATTGGCAGTACATAATCAATTTTATATCAAATGTGTATTTACATAGTTCATGTATAAAGGATGTTTTCATTAAAAAACGTTTGAACTAATAGACTGTTAAATCATGGAAATATTGTTGAATTCCACAAACACACTTGCTTATTAGCTTGTGATTAATGATTTCAAATTTAATATTTATCCATAATTATTCAGTCTCAAATTTTATTTAATGAATTTGTGGTTTTGATAAATTTATATCTATATTAATTGGAGCTAATTAATTTCTTTTATTTTAGATGGCACCAAGGGAATCATGTTTATTCAAGTTTATTACGGATGCCTTAATGAATGAGACATATAAATCCTATTTGTATTGGATTAACACAAATGAGGGAAAATTTTGTCTCAAGTGCATTATTAGAAGTAATAAGAATTGGACTCCTTCATGTGCTAAAATCTTTGATGTGAGTCCAATATTTTATATTATTGGATGTTAAATAAGTCTTGTTGTAATAGTTAAATATAACAAGTTAATAGTTACTTCTTAGTAAATAAACACTAAAAAAAGTTTAAACTCACCAGTAATTGTTGGGAAAATCCTTAATAGAATGAACAGCATCCTTAATGATACCACAAAAATGAATGTTTCAGATAATATATGAAATATAAAACTTAACATGGCATGATTTATAAATAATTATTATAGTTAGATTAGCATATATTACCTTTGAACATCATTATTTTTAAAATATATTTATTTTTTCATCTTAAAATATTTTATTAATTTGCTTGCTGATATTTTAATGTAATGATTAATTTAAAACAAAAATCAGACATTTTTTAAACTAATATAATTTATATAGATAGTATAAATTATGTGTCCTGAAACAATAAGAAATATGAAAGTATTTTATATTATTTCTTTCAAATTATTAGCAAGATGGCTAATATCTATTAATAAATTATCTGAACAAATTTTCATTAAAATTTTCTAAATGATATTTGTTACACTTTCAATTGACTGATATCTTATGCTAGCTCACAGGGGTTCTAAATCTGAAAATATACTTGGTGATTTCATTTTCTTTAAATGGACTTTTATTCCTCTTGTATTAAAGTTTGATATCTGGGCTTCGATACATTTATTGTTGAATACTTGTCCAAGTTGATTGAATTGTTGTAAAAATTTAATTTTGTTCATGAATTGAGTGCCGATGAACAATCGGAATGAATGAAATAATCAATTTATAAACAGTAACCAAGATCAGTAGCATTATATTGGTTTATAAGAATGCATTTTATTGCAACTGTATTTAGTTAAATGTGTTGAACAATATCAAGCCAAAAATTGTAGAAGATGCTCCTGACAATCTTTACATGAACTGATATCGACATCAGCCGCTTCACCATACAGTGATCGAAAAGTGACGTTATTCCCTTTACAAAATCTGCCCAGCCACCCATTGCTGGCAGAGAAATTTTCAATTCCCAGGGCATTCACAAGTTCTTTTGTCATTTGTGAAACATAGGTTCATTGATAGAAATTATTTTCGCATGAATACTTTTAAACCATTTCAAATCAGCTGTCTTTATGTTGTCATATTTTTTGTGTCTTATCTGTCTGATACCATGAAATTTGAAGTCTTAATATTCTTTAGAGATAAAATGTTTAAGGATTTTGTTGATTTGCATTCTTTTGCATTTAAATAATTAAGCTAATTTTCTCGCAGATTTGCCATCATATTGATGCCAAATTTGATTTCATTGATCGAGATTTAGAAAAATGCACTTTGATATCATTGCAACTCATATAAGTAACTAGCTAATTAAAGAAGCAAGGATGACAATTTATTCCAAAATTATCAGAATCCACTAATGGCTAATATAAAGAAAGAAGGACAAATGACCTTTCATAACCTGACATGGAATCTTTCTGCTCTTAGTTAAAAAAGAAGTGATTACTTTTTCCTGAAAAATGGGGTGGCGAGCCAAAAAGCAGCGGTTAGATGGGGTTGATTGGCTGTTACCTGGGATTATTTGAATGAGAATATTAATATTTTATTGTCTATGAAAACAGTTACAGAATGCAATTTTTCTATACATTCCTAGATTTCAATTGGAATGTAAACACTTTTAAAAGTTGTTTTTGCTTTTTTGTATATATTTTTTAAAAGAAAAATTATGTTCAAAATTATATAGTATTTTGGGCATGTAGAAAATATAAATTAGTGGCAGCTGTTTTATTTTTTAAGGAATGTCCAAAGAAACAGCAAGTTTTATTGGCTATTGTATACTAGCATATGAATTCAAATTTTAACATTTAATTCTTGTAACTTCATTCTTATAATTTGGAATTCATTGATAAGTTGTCATTTCGTGAAAAGTGTATTTAATCGAATTATTTTCTAATATCAAACAAAAAAAAAAAAAAAAAACTAGTCTCTCTCTCTTTCTCTCATATATAAATATATATATTTGACAGAATATCCTTTTGGTTAAAATCTTATTTATGCAAATATTTATTCTTAGTAATTTTTGTATTCATTAATTTTTAGGATTATCATAATTTGAAACCCAGAAAATGTAATGATAGACGTCAAAGATTTTTAGTTGCAATGCAAGCTTGTCCATTTATTACATATCTGAAAGAAGAATCCTCAAAGGAAGAAAAATATTATAAAATTCAAATGCATGGAACATTGCCTGGTAAGTATCTTATTTTCTGAAATTATGTATTTTGTGTTATAAACTTATAATGTTTTTTTTTAAGCTTGCAGCAAGAAATGATCTCTAATCTGTTTATATTGCCTCACCTATTTGTTCCATTTTCATTGTTTTAATTTAGGATTTTTTTCTGGTATAATTAATATGAGTCAGTACAGAAACAAATTTAGAAAAATATAATTTGAAATAATAGGGTATGCTTGTTACTCGTTATGCTTTCTCTTTAATTCAACCTTTTGCTCTTTCAATAGGTAACCTTTTTATTGCTTAAGGGTAATTTCTGTTGTTTTAATCTCGCTGCTAATAACTTTTAATCTTCTGTGTAGTTCTAAAAATTGATGCTTCATGATTGTGCAGATTATTAATAATGGAAAATTCATTTTAATTGCTAATCGTAAGGCTCTTTGTACTCTTTGTGACTACAGCCTAATGTCTAATTTTATAACATGTTGGCAAAAGATTTTCATTTGGTAGTTACGAGAAAGGGATATTCAGCTGTACTCCCATCTAATGAATCTTTGTTTACTGAATTTTGCTATTTAATGAATTTTCCCTGCTGAAAATGAAGGAGAAAACCCTTATATAACAAATAATAAACCCCAGATTAACACATTATTTCAGCAGGTGATTTTTTAAAAACTGAATTGAGTTGAAAGATATTAGATAGCTTTTCAAATTTTTACTATAGTATCTATCTTGTCAGGAAAGAAGAGTAATGGGCAAGTCCTTTGGATGAGTAGTGAGTGTAATTTGTCACATGGATAGGACAGCATATTCCTTATCTTTCCCCCACACCACAAAAAGTTAAAACTATCTGTTATAGAAAGGGTTATAAAACTGTATTATTTAAAGAGTGTAAAGATAATACTGACAAAATGTGCAATAAATAAAAAAACTGGATGAGTTCTTCCCCATTTAGTCTTTTTGATATCTTTAGATAAGTCTATGAAAATACAAAGGAGAAAAATTCTTTTATTTACCGAGCAATGTTCCATGAATCTTCCAATTTGCAGTTTAAAAAATCGTCAAAGTTCGTGTTTTTCTTTTTTTCTGTAAATTGCATAAGTGTGCTTCAGTTTGCTATCTTTCATTCTGTAAAAGTTAATTACAGAAAGTTGCTTACGAGAAAAATTATGACACTCTTTGTTGAAAATGCGAAGATGAGATGCAAAGACAATGTTTTGAATGTTCTATATTTTCCAAAACAATCTTGGAACAAAGTTTTAAAGAAGTACAATTGAAAAATACTTTCAGAAGGCACTATTTACAGGCCCACTAGAGAAAAGTGTGAAAAATGGTCATCTTTTTTTGTGGGATAGACTTTAATGGTTATGTCATTTGTGATGATGGAGTGTCTATCTGTGTAATTTGAAAGATTTATTGAAACTAATGAATAGCGATTCTAATGTAGAATTAATGAAATTCCTATTAATTTCTTCATGCAACAGGATCAAAATGATGTCCCCCCCCTTTTAGTAAAAAAAAAAAAAAAAAAAAAAAACTTTTTTTGAGTTAGAAATCAAAGAAATTGTAAAACATTATTTGGTTCTAATTTAAAAACTCCAAATTAACTAAAGTGTAATTATTCGCTGTATTTTTAGCTTCTGAATAAAAAATGTACATTTTTTTAATTATGAGTATTTTTGTGTAGTTGCTTATTAGGCTGTTTGTAAGATAAGTATAGAATTTTTTTCAGGGACCCTGATATTACTAACCTCCAATTTAACAAGTAAAATTTTTTTTCCTGATTAATTTGTAAAATCAGGATCTGAATGTATTGTCAACTGAAAAACTTCATTCACTAACATTTACCAGTATTTCAAGATATCAGACTTTGAGAGAAAAATGTAATTATTCATCTTGCACTTTGACAGTAGAAGAGACCAACCTTTTTGTGTTTTCACAACAAAATAAGTTATCTTTTTGCAGATGGAAAATTTGATTTAAACCAGTTCTAATGCAGGTCATAAACAAAATTAAATGATTTGATGAGAATAGCTTCCTCTGAAACTATCTCATTGCTTTAGAACCTTTCATAATTATCACAGAATAATATAGAAATGGAAGAATGTTAGTAAAAAAGCAAATCATGGTACAAAATAAGATGAAACAAAATAAGAATATATCTGAAAAAATGATAGAATTTAGTTAATCTTAATCAATTTACTTTGAGTTCAATGAGGGAAAAAAAATAAGAATTTGAAACTGGTTGTTTATTATATTATCAGGATCACTAATCTGACAAAAGAACATTCAACCTGGAGTTAGAGCATTTTATAAAAAGAGGGAACTGTTATATAAAGCAAAAAAGTCTGGCAAAATAACAAGGACATATAAACCATGGCAGAATGAAAAAAGCAAAAATTAGTTGGAGAAGATTTTCGTAAAAGCTTAAAAATGCAGTCAGTTGGTGACAGTTAAAAAAGATTTGCAGCAGAAAACTCTTTCCGTAACCAACCAATTTTCTGATTTGGGTTTAAAATCGTTTTTTTGTATAGATTATGCTCTTTAAAAATATTAAATTTGTTAGAAGAAAATCACAGAAATTAATATCTGCAATAGTAATTATTTCAATGTTGGGAGCCCTTGTTTTTACAGAAAAGTTCCTAATCTAGGTTCATTTCCTCAAATTAAATTACATGGATTTTGATATTAACTATGATAGTGCAGGTATTTTAAAACAAAAATATTATTTTTTTAAATACCAATTGATAATAAATTCCTTACAAGGCTATACCACACTTACTTTTGAGCTATTTTTTTAGTGTGTCTAAATTGATTTACTGAAGTGAAAGGATATGAATAAGAGAATGTATTTATATAAATTGTGATATCTTATCAGTTTATTTAGCAAACTATTGCCAGGTGTCTTTCTTTGCTTAATAGATTACTAGTTCATTTTTGGTACTTCTGAAGTATTCATGCAAAGGGAAAAAAAGTTGTCTTGTCATTGATTTTGTGAAAGCTCTTATTTATATTTTATATTCAGTTGCTTCAGGTTGAACGACTATTCCCAAATCCATGATTATCCTTTGTGATAATGAAAATAACTTTTAAATATAATATTTAGGATTATTGATGTTAAATGTTAATAGGATCTAGTATATTTTCTCAAATCTAGTGTATTAAGAGATATATTATGTAATATTGAAATTCAGTAGTTATAATTTTTATAATTGCGATGCATCATTCAAAAAATTGTGTAGAGAATGAAAAAAATTCTGCATCAAAAATTAAATATGAGAATGCTTTGAAGCACTTGCTTTCTGAATGATATACTGTTTATGGAAAAAGTAAAACATACAAACATGTTTGGATTTCTAATCTTGGTTTTTCTGAAAATTATCATCAAAATACACCACAAATTTTACTTTTGAAGTCTCCTACATAGAAAAGAAATTGAATAGAATGGGTGTGAGAATATGGAGTGATCAATCACATTTGTTGGATGAATATATCAAAAGTAAAACAAGTGCATAACTCTCATGCACTAACATATTTACATTAAATATATTTATTTTTGGTATTCATTTCATAATTTGCACAGATATTTTTTGTTATTGTTTATTTTGGTTTTTGAAAATATAAACTTAATCTTGATTCAAAAGGGCATCTGAATTAACATTATTTGTTTAAATTATATTTTTAATATGAATATTATGGAATTTGAAAGTATTATCAGTGAATATAATAAATTAAATTTCTGATTAATTGTATATGGATCTAAACTGGAAATAATATGAAATTCATTACTGTTCTTTAATAACAGAAATTGTCATATTACATATAAGTCATATTTGTTAAATAATTTCTGAAAGGGAATATTTGTGCAGCTTTTATTTTGAAGTTTTCTGTTTTTTTTAAACCAAAAGTTAAATATTGTGCATAATCAAAATGATTATATGCTGCATAATTCTAAGTTATAAAATATTGAAATAATGAGCTTATTATTTAAACAAAAGAATTGTTGACTATTTGAATGTAATATAATTATGTTTTTAGTTAATGCAGCGGATGAAATTGAAGTATTTCCATCAAATGAAAATATGGATGTGCAGACATCTCAAATTACTCATACTAGTGAAGATGGATCTGCTGCTGGTTTGTTTCATTTTCATTTATACTGATTTGTACTGTAATAAAAGTTACTAAAACTGAACTAAACAATAGAGCAAAATACTGCTATCAAAAATTAGTATTACTCTATTATATACCACTATACTAATATTTAAGTTTTATATTTAAATTGAAAAATTTTTAACTGTCAGTATTTAATAGAATTATGTCTTTTTTAGATAGTTCAACTAATGAAATTGATTTTGTATCTTCATCAAAATAAAATGTTATTATGCTATGATTGGCTTGAATCTTTAAATTCATGCCTTGAGTTAATTACCAAAATACAGTCAATTAAGTGCAGAGTATTGCTACCAAAAATCCTTTGGATTTAGTGTTTTCTCTTGTTTATTCAAATACAAAATCATTTCATACATAAATTTTAATGAATTTGGGGATTAAATCGAATTATAATGTTTTTAGGAATAACATTTCTTTCAAATGAAATAAATTCACATAATAAAAACAGTAATTAAAATTTACTATGATCATGGATTGATTTTTTATGAAGCTTTTAAGTTCCTATATATGTGGAATGTAAAGCCATAGAATATTTGTTAAAGAAGTTTTCTTAATGGGCATATCATACATTGCAATTATCATAAGCACTGTTAAACTTCTTCATTACCTATACCACTACTGTCGAATCACAGAAGTTCAACATTAAATCTTGAGAAGAGCATAGTGATCCTTTCCTGTGAAGATAAAAAAAAAAAAAAAAACTGTCCCTGTAAAGATTAAAAAGAATTCCATGCCAAAGCTAATATTGTTTCAAAATTTTATGCAGCCAATACACAATTTTGCACTACGTTATTTACATGTATTATTTGTCTTCTGGGCATCCTTTAGCAGTTAGAAAGTACTAACTTATAGATTTTTCTGTCCTATTGTGTATTATCACATTTTTTATTGCTTTTTTTTTTTTTTTTTTTTTTTTTGCTAACAACTATGTGATGTTATATTACTATTATCAAAACTCTAAAAGGATGTTTTGACACTTAGAGTCAAAATAGCTATCTATGATCAAGTATGAATTATAAAACTCAGATAAGTATGATTATGTATATTCTATTCAGTAGCTTTCTTCCTTTGAAAAACTAAATTTTGCTATAAATCTCAATTTCTATTTATTCTTTCTGTAGTTCACAACTATTTGTTTTGTGAGATTTAATGTTTTATTTAAGAAAATCTGCAAGAAATGTCATTTTTTTTTTTTTTTTTTTTTTGTGAAATGACATACATTGAGTTCCAAATTTTCTTAATAGTATTTCTATGTAGATATATTGCCATCTTAAGTTATGTGCAGTTCTGTTAATTTAATCTTTTCTAAAACAGAACTTGCTCATTGCTCTGATATTAAAAAAAAAATGTCATAAATGAATAAATGGGAAGAAAATGTGGCAAAAAAAATTGTTCTAAGTAATATGTATAAACTAATTGTATAATTCTATAAATGATAATCCATTTTTAAGATTGCAAGGTAATATTTATAATAGCAAGCTTCATTTTACCATTTTAATCTAGGACTCCTTGCATATATATACCTACTATATTAAGGCTTTCACCGTCTCCTAATTACCCGATTCTGATTTTTTAAATGTAACCTTAAGAGTTTAGGTTTTTCTGTGTAATGTTAAAATTAACAATATCCAAAATTGAAAAATGTTAGGAAATTGCTTACATTTAGTTTCTGTCTTTGTTACTGCTTTTTTTTTATTGCCAGGTGTTGCAAATATGGGAAACTATGTCTGTCATTCCCACAGTGAAAATGGTATGATTTTGTTCTCTTTTTAAATTATTTACTAAAATTTAATGATTTACTCATTTGGAAATCTAAAATTGTTAATAAATTGCTTTATCTCGCTAATATTATTTGGACAGTAGGATAAATCTCATATATGTACCTGATATTTTTGTGAAATTGAATAAATCTTTATTATTAAATTAATATTCATTCATTGTATGATCTTCAGTTGAAGAATAAAAATTATTTAGTATATAAATTGCTTTAGTAAAAATGTACATTTTTTTTTTTTTTTTTTTTTAAATTCAGATTTGGATAATCATTCAAGTCCATTGCTGGTTGATAGCAACTATTCTCTTCCTGATGACATTGCTCAGCTACTTAGCAATTTGGGAGATTCTGATGTGAATTTGACTATTCCTGATGCTATAACAAATGAACTAAAATATCCTGAAAATGGAGCTTCTTTTTTAAATAATTCAATTCATTTGACGAGAAGTCCCCTCAGCTGTGATCAAACTCTGAACTTTACAGATGAATTTAATCTCCCTGCAAAAGAACAGAGTTATTCTTTTGAATTAAGGGCAGAAAATGATTTTCCTATTAACTATGATCCTGTAAATGATCTGATTCAATCTATTGGAACTCCAAAACCTGTTGAAATGGAAGCAATTCCAAAAACTAATTCTGATCAACTTGGGAATGTGCAAGTAAGTGTAGAGAATATTTACTTTCTTGTTGCTATTCAGCTGCAACTAGCAACTAATATTTTTGAATAATTTCCAAAGGTACTGCTTCTGCTAAACTTTTTTAAAACTTCATGTGAATTAAAAGATAATTTTGCAAAAATGTATATTGATAATGGCTAAATCTAAAATATATAACAATAGTTAATAAGTTATTTTATGAAGTCCTATTTTTCAGGAAATTGAGGGATTACAAAGCAAATGTTTTTTTGTTTTTTTTAGTTAACTCTTTATATACTGACAGTACTTAAAAATACCATTTAAATCTGGCTTATATCTTTATAATATGACAATTTTTGCTGATGGTATTCTAATGAACATGGAGATTGTAACCCAAATAGCAAAAAGTTAATATAAGCTAAAAGTAGGAATTAAAAAATTTAATAATTAAATTAAGATATTTCTATTAATTAAAATATTTTTCTTTGGTTCCCTGTGATTATTCTGCAAGAAAACTTAACTGCTGGTGCAAAAATGAAGTTGAAAAATTGATAACAACATAATTCGGTAAATAAAAGGTTAAATATTTAAAAATACTATAAAACAAAAATTAGAAATATTTTTTAAAAAAATTGGGTGTTAAAATTAGAGAAAATGATTTTGCTGTCGTAATATCATATCGAAGATCTCCAAATTTTCAGAGAGATTAGGCTTATAAAACTTTTCAGAAGAAGAATCCAGTTTGTTCAAAGCAACAATTTTGAAAAGTTTGTTTTGAGCATAATGAGGCAGAAGTGTTCGGGTGGCAGGCAAGGGGGAAAATCCAATTTTTAGTAATTTTGTTGTTTTGTTTAATTTTGTTGAGACATTGTGGTATATCTCTTGGTAGAAACAATCACTGCTGCAAACTCATACATTGATATATTGCAGATATCTTCCTAGAATGTCTGCCAATATTTGGTTTGATTTTACACTTTGAATTTCACAAGCTAAGTCTTGTATTGAATATCGTCAATCTACATTAGCACTGTGACAGTCCTCCCTATCTTGCATTATTGGCCAGGAATAGGGAGCGAGAATCCGTGGCACATCTACATGGACAAGCCTGATGTCCAATAACAGGCAATAGGAACTACACCTCCTTAGAAAATTCAGAGTTCAGATTGGTACCCAGTGTACCTCCCTAAATGATAATTCTGCAGTTTCTCTAAACCTTACCTTTTAAATTATATAAACCTGTCTTATTAAATTTATTTTTTCTGAAAATGAATTATATGTTATTTAGTAGAAAAATAATCCCAAAAATATTGAAATTTTTAATTTTTGATTCAGAAACAAATCAATGCTTTGTTGCATGTCCTGTCATCTGGATTAAAGATGCAATCTTTAATACATAAATTCCATTTTTTTTTTTAAAGCTGTCAAAACTGAGATTTTGATTAATTTTTCCCAGATCCTTTTCAGGCATTACCTAATGTTTATGGGTGGATTTTTCCCAAAATGAGCTCAACAATTTTCTATGATATTAGTTTTAGAGATAAATATGTAGCAACTGCTTACTATAGGTCAATAAATATAACTTGACTATCTTCTCTATATGCTTTGGGTTATTGTCTTTAAAAGCATCTTAAAAAATGCTTTATTCAAAGTGTTTTTTTAAGATGTTGAGATATATCTGTCTTATCTATAATGCTACTAGTGAAAACTAGTTGACATATAGCCCTAAAAAGACAGATCTGCTTCATATTTAACTTTTACGGTATTTTCAGGACCCAATTTATCCTCAATTTCCTTTATATACTTTATTATCAACCATCACACCCATAGAAATAAAATTTGTGATCTGAAAACAAAACAATATTCCATCCTGGTATATTGTTGTTTTCAGATCACAAATTTCATATTCCAGGATGGAATATTGTTTTATGGTTTTCAGTTGGAATTAAATATGACTTTAAACTTAGGATTTCATTCTTTTTTTAGAAGACAAGGCTTTTCAGTTGGCATAACTGAGTATACTCCTTGGAGTGTAACTATAAAATAGTGCAATATTAAGAACATATCTAACACTTTCAGCTGAGACCCCTCTTCTAATTTCTTAGGACATTGAAAATGCAAATTTTAGAACACTTCATATTTTTCTTTTGAGTGATTGATCTTTGCAGTAGTGCTCAAAATATCATTATATCCTTTTCCTGGAATATTAGCTATGAAACAAGTTTGTCTGATACATTTGTGATATTTTTATTATTTTTTTATGCCGATATGGGTTTTGTGAATCAACAATTCAGTTTCTCAAAGAGATATACCTTGTTGTAACCATTTAAACATCTTGCAATCAACATTATCAGAAATTTCCTTCCTAAAACTCATTTTAAAAGTTTTTAAGAGAGAAAAAAAGATTTTAAAACTAATATTTAAATTATATTAAAAACTTATTATTAAAAATGCAACTGTAACAAAAGGCTGTAAAGAGAATATTAAAATTAGAAAATTTGAGTTCAGAATTTAGCACTTAAAGCTTTCTTGCATAACAAATGCTCTTCTAATAAATGTCCTTGTTAAAAAAAAAAAAAAAATGTAAGCATTGAGAAAGGCCATGAATGCTCAGATTTTTATTTCAGAGTTAATTACTGTAATTTTTAACTAAATTCATTTATTTAATTTGTTGTGTGTTTTAGTTAATCACTTGGATTTCATGCCTTTAATTTTAGACCAATAGATGGTTAACTCCTTGACAAATTCGATTCAAAACTTGATGTGTGTTTATATTTAGGTCTTCAGCAGTGTACCAAATTTTATTCATTCTTCATATTTTTAATTTCGTTCTGTTGCAATTTAATGGATATACTTTATTAATAGATTTTATTGAAGATTTGATAGAAATCTGTAAATTTAATGTAAATATCTCATTAAAACTCATTTATCAAGTTCAAAATATTTCTGAAATTTGCAGACAGACATAATTCCTAGAAAAAGTTTTATGGAACTTGTGGGGGATTTTAAAAGGGGAGATTCATGAATATTTTGAGATTTATTTTTGTATTGACGATTACAATATTTTCTCTTATTTAGTGTATGAGAAAGTAAAAAGTAGTAGTAGTAGTTCTGTAAGTCATACTAACTTTTGTATTATCCTTTTATAACACTGTTCCATATCAATTTCTTTTCCAATGTGATTAATTAAATTGACTTTTTGCATATAAGAGAAGTGATAATTGAATATTGAATTGTAAAATTTGATTATTTATATGTAAAATTTCGCTTTAAATTTGATATCTTTCAGCCTATGAAGAGGTGTATACTCAGCTTCTAAATTTATTGCATGCACATGCCCATCATTATTTTGTTTTAGAATATAACATTTTTCAGATGATACCAGAGATATCTGAGGAATTTTGTAAATGTGAATTTGAAGGAGTATTCAGAATTGATGACAATGGTATGTAAAAGATAGCTGTATTTAATTTTATCTTATAATAAAATGTTAAATGGATTAATTAATAAATTTAGAATTTAAAATATGCTTTATTTTATTACCGTAAAGTGTTGGAATATAATTCTTTCTATAATATAGATGTGATTGAATTTTTTTTAATGAATGTTATTGGCTCCTTTTTTATGTTTGTTTTTATATTTCTCTCAAATTCTTTTGAATGATTTTCTTTTTATGAATGGTAATTTTTTTGTGGCTAAATTAAATATTTGCATTTATATTTATTTTTAAAAACTTTTTTTTTTTTTTCAGATGGTATTGTGAAGCGTTTGCAGCGCAACAGAGTTTCTGGTGATAATCATGAGAAACATTACTATATGATGGTTCTGAAACCTAAAACAATGTGACTACTGTATTCTCCAAACACTGAAGTCTTAACTGAAGATCTTAAATCAAGAAGAGATTTTGTAGTTAATACTGTAAAACTACTATTAGATATTTTTGTTTTTGTTGTATTTGAATATAATCTTAAGAGATGTAAGCTGCCTACATGTCTTAGATGGAGGGCTATTATGTATATGTTAAAGTATTGTGCAATTGTATGGGAAAAATTCCAAACTTTCAGCCAAACTCTTTAATGTAATATCTTGTAGTAAGCTTCACTCATTATTCTTGGTAACAATAACAGCAAAGTTGAGACCATGATTTTTTTTAACGTATTTTCATGATATATGTATAATTTTTCTGTGTTGTGAAGAGAGTGATAGATACAAGCCTGCTGAATTAGCATTATTTTTGAAAGTTTTAAAATTCATGTTCTTGGAAAAGTCTTCTATAAAATAAGCCATTTAACTAGTTCTTTTGCTGGTATATAAAGTTATTTCTAAGCTTGTCATCTGACCATGGTTGAAAATTGAGTTCATCCCAAAGTAACTAGAACATTAATACGACTAAACTAAAGAGTTTATAACAAGATTGTACAGATTTTGTCAATCAAAGACTCTGATATTTCTATTTCTCTCTGATACTCTTTTTAAACAGAAGCTTTGGGTATAAAATGAAAATGGGCAAATGGAATGAAAATAAATGGGCTAACTTCAGAGCAAGAATTTTCTGTGTATGTGAATTCTTAAAATCATTAGAAAAATCTAATATTCAATAAACACTTAGAAAATACCTTGAATTTTTTTTAGAACTTCTGAGGAAATTAAAATATAACTTGTAAGGAATGCTTGTTTCATTTGAAAGTTTGTTGGACTGATCCAATTTTTGTTAAATTTTTCATTAGTTGCCTTCAAACCAAAAATGAAAATTCAAATGAAAGAAAACTGTATGCTGATAATAATTGTTCGGTAGATTGCTTTTAAAAGTAAGTTTTAATTTGATATTCAACTTTGTCCAAGATTTCACATTACAGTGAATTTTTAAAATTATGAGACTAATGTGCACAATATGGTAATGAACTTGATATCCTAACAATATGTCCATCAAAATTTATCTTGACTCCTATTGATATAGACTGTGAACTTCTTAACCTTGTGCTTGAATAAAATAGAAGATATGAAAGCAAGACATCTAGTGTTTTACTTTTCTTGTATTCTGCTCATGGTAATAAAAAATTTACCTTTTTGGAGTGCTGTTAATGATAATCCAGTTCGCAAAGGTTAAATTTTTCATGTTGTACCTAGTTAATATTTCTGAATGTGATACTAATATTTAAAAAAATGATTTTATTTTTTACCAACTTTTAAACATTAATACCCTATTAGCACAAAATGCCCAACAACAGTCTTACAGTATCTTCCAGATCTTGTCCATCATTCAGAATATTGAATAACATTGTAAAGAAATTGTACTACATCTTGTGCTAGTAGGTTAATTGTTATTCTTTTTAATGAGCTGTTATATATTTAAAAGAAGTGTTATACTTTAAAATTCAACATTTGTGCATCTCTGTATAATCCTAAAATGATTGAAGTGTTTATTTTATTGTTTATCAATAAGGTGACAATTCTTAGCTTTGTTTGTATTGTTCGAAATGTTTTCCATTATAAATAATTTCATTGATAATCCTGATATTAGTTTTGCTATTTTTTGAGATCTTTTGTTATACAATTATACTAACAGTACTTCACAAGCTTGTTCTTATTCTAATGACATTTTATTATTAATTTTATTACAATTTGTTTGATTATAAATCTTATTACAATTTGCTTGATTATAAATCTTATTACAATTTGTTTGATTATAAATTTTATTACAATTTGTTTGATTATAAATTTTATTACAATTTGTTTGATTATAAATTTTATTACAATTTGTTTGATTATAAATCTTATTACTATTTGTTTGATTATAAATTTTTATTACTATTTGTTTGATTATAAATTTTTATTACAATTTGTTTGATTATAAATTTCATTACTATTTGTTTGATTATAAATTTTTATTACTATTTGTTTGATTATAAATTTTTATTACTATTTGTTTGATTATAAATTTTTATTACTATTTGTTTGATTATAAATTTTTATTACTATTTGTTTGATTATAAATTTTATTACAATTGGTTTTCATGTCTTAATTGATTCAGTTTTTGAGGATTTTACAGTATAAAAAAATTGATATGAAATAAGCATTGAAAATTGCTTAAATAAATTGTGTTGTGCTTGAAATGCAAGAAAAAAATATAAATATTTCAGAAATTTTTTTTTTAGTTAAGTCAAGAGAATCTATCTTTATATACAAAGAACTATAGTTAAATTGAAAGTTAATATTTGTTATATCATATTTAGTTTTTATAATTAAATCAGAATAATTATTAGTAAAATAAGACTTTTGGCCATTTATAATTTTAAAGTAAACTAATTAGTTTTAACAGTAAAAGGAATTGAAAAGCAATTGTGACGTGCTGATGATACTTTTCAAGATTTTCACAAGTAGTGACCTATATGAAGGACTTTTTAATGAAATTTGGGGGGTTTTACTTGTAAGCTTAAATAATTTTGTAAAAGAAATTTTCAGGATTTATTTTCATGGAACAAATAATGATTTTTAGTCTAGTTAACTAAAAATTTTATTTCTGCAAAGTTATTAAGATTGAATATTGAAATAGGGAACAGAAATTTATTACATGACTACAAGCAGTGAGAAATAGTATTAACCGTAACTGGGAAGATATGGTCTGTCAGACCGCTAAGGATGGACTTTTGGACGCCCCTATTCTATTTTTAGCTGAATCGAATGGATTGAGCCAGTAGGTTTTGTGATCTTCACTACACATGTACTTTTTAAACCTGTTTCAGCAAATGCTTTTTTTTTTTTTTAAATCAGATATTTCTTTGTGTGACATCTGTTAGACCACACTTCCCTTATAGTTTCCAATATTATACAAGGCTTAGCAGATGGCTCTGAAACTTGGTCCTCGAAATACCATTCAACCTTCTGATCCTAATTATGAAGATCTCCAGAGGCTTTTAAATGAAGTGGAAAGTTATTTTAATGATGAGGATAATTGTATAAAATATATTTTAAATGAAAGTTCCCATTCAATTGATTCTGATATGTATATTGAAATGCAATTAATTTTTCTAATAATAATGTATTTTGAAAAATTTCTAAAATATATTAATATACCAGAGGAAATATTTACAGAATTGACGGGCTGATTTTATACTTAATCTATATGTTTAAAATGCCCTCAAAAACCTTGCTACAAATGTTCAAAATTCTGCATAAAAATGTGTCGATAAAAAAAAAAGAAGTCAATTTTACCCATTGTCAATTTTTTCTCTCCATATAATTGAAGTTTTCATTATATTGTTTTCTATATACCTTTGTATAGTGGAAAAATAAATCTGATTTAAAAAAAAGTAAAAAATATGTTATTTGTTGCAACATGTAATTTGAGAAGAAAATGTGTTCAAAACTTTTTCAATGATATTATATTGAGAAAAACTTCTAAAACATATTTATATATCAAGAAAAATATCTTCAGTATATATTGGCTGATTTTTATACTAATATTTTCATTAGAAAATGTTATTTGGCTGCAAAGAAAATGCAATATCGTAGACTGTACCCCTCACTTAAGTTCTAAATTTTCGCTTCCCCAATTAAGAGTTAATGATGCACAATCAAAGGTCATGTGCAGAAATTTTCAATCTTGTACTTCAATGGTATAAGGATATTATCATCACTTAACTAATAAAGTTTGTAAGAACTGGAAAGAAATCTTCAAACTGTTGGCATAAATATCTCAACTTTTCAAATTATATGCATTTTCCCTGAAAGGAATGGCTACATTTTGTTAACAGCATAATGTCTTTGTATGTCTCCAAATAGTTAGTTGCATAATTGTTCAAAAGCTATTGTTTGTAGATAATTTACATTTATCATAAATTCTTATGGAAATTTAATATATTCTGGAAAATAGGGTATACTGAAGGAGGGGGAGTATGTAGTTTCTTTATTATGTTTATAAATATTATAAGAATATGTATAATTTTGTTCCTATGATGTGCATAATTAAGGATTCTCTATCTAAAAATGTACTTACTAAAATTGAGGACAATGTGACACAAAAAGAAAATGTATCCAATTGTCAGAATCGTTCTCCACAAAACTTCATAAGCATTTATAAGTTCACATATATTATGACTTGCACTTGTTTGCAGCTGCTTTTGGTAATCCATTTGTTTGATTATTTAATCTGCAGCAATAATAATAGCTTTTACAAATTATCTGCATTCTTATTTTTTTCTGAAAAGTTTTTATGTATATGAATATATATTCATTTTCCAATTAAGGAGTCTCTTGTGAAAGTGATCATTATGCAAAATAATTATCCATTATTTTAAATGCAATGAAAAAACAAAACAAAAAAAAATCAGTAAATTAGGAATGTTTAGGTAACTTAAAAAGAATTTAATTCAAAATTAGTGACTTTCAATAATTCTTGATTCTGGCAGAATGTTGTATATTCTTAAAATCATATTTCAACTCTTCCCTCCCCCCATTGATTTTTAGAAATTAAAGTAACGAGTTTTCAGATATTTTCTGTTAAACAAATATTTAAAAATACCCTAAAAGTTTCTAAATTTCTTCCTATGTCTTCCAAACAAATTAAAAAAAAAATCAATGTGTAATGAACATTGAAAATATGTTCCAAAAATTTAAGCTGCACTTTTATTTGTAATAAAACGGTTTAGAATTTCAAACATCTTCACTGATTCTAGAGAAATGTAGAAGGAATATTATTCCCTTATTTCTCTAAGAATTGAATATTGAGATTTGCATGAAAGAGCCTATTGTTCTAATTGTTTATTGGTATCAAATCGGTAAATGTTTTAAAATATCTAACATAACACAATATTTTTTGAGGAAAAAAATCCTCGAATTTATTACTAAATGAATCAGAATTATGCAAGAGTTCATATTCTGCATAAGAAGTTTTTAGATAAACCTGGACACTTGTGAAGTCTTATGATGTTTTATAAAATTATCCACTTTTGAATTGCATTTAATTGTAAATTTTGCATGAAAAGCAATTTTAAAATTAATATTTATTTGAAATTTTCTAAAAAAATAATAAGGCATTTTTTTTGAACCAGAATAAAATAAAACTCGGAATGGATAAGGCTTTTTTTAATCAACATGTTAAATAAGTGGAAACATGCAAAGAATTCTTGATCAATAGTTTAGTAGTTTTAAAAATTAGTCATAAGAATGAATATTTTTTATTACATTTTATCATTAAGTTTTTTTTTATCTGCCTTTGTAGTGTGGGAATAATGTTTAATTTGCAGATGCAAATGAGAGTAAATAAGAAATAAGTCTCCTCTAAAACAAGCTTTTATTTGCAGAAGCAATAAAATATACATATATAATTTTTAGTGAAAGCAATACATGACATTATTTATATGATATTTACTTTCAGTATTCAAAAGAATTGTTTCAAATGCTTTTTGTGAAAGTAAATTACTGCTGCATAACAAAAGGATATATCTTATAATTTGGAAATAATTGGAGGTAGCACAACTTTATTTATTGAGTTAAAAAAAATGTGAAAGATTTCATTTTTCAATTGCATGCGTAAAAGTGCTTTACTTTTACAAATCGTATTGTAATAGAAATTCATTTTAGTTTTTTTTATACATAATTTTGATATTGTTTAGTTAATCTAACTATAAAAGTAAGTAGCTAAAAGTATAAATAGTTTCATTCTACACTCAAGCGAACCAATTCAGTTTATTGGTTTCAGAATGCAAATTGATTAACCAAGAAGAAAAATTTAAAAAAAATGGAGGATTATGATTAAATAATGTTATAAAAGACTTTGTTTATTTATGATATCAAAATTCATTTATATCTTGTTTGTAATTGTAAACAATTAAACACTTATTTTTAATCTAAACAAGCTTATTTTATCGAAAGCCACTTTCATCAAAAATTTGTAACTTGTTAAATATTTTGAGAAATTTTCAGTTTTACATATTGAATGATTATTGGAGCTTAATAATAAATTGTAAATACTTAGATAGAAAAAGATTTTTCACCAATCTTTCTGTGTAAAGTTGTTAAAGTTAATGCACACTTTTCCTGCTTCAGAGTGACAGAAAAATAGCATATCCTGCTAATATGTGTATGCTTGTCATCAACTATTTAATTAAAAGAATCAAAGATGCGAGACTGCAATTTAATTAAGATTTCTTTTTAGTATCATAATTTTATGTTATCTGCAAATTTATTTTTGGTGAAAATGATACACTTATAAATATGAGAAGTTGGGTCATAGTTAAATAAAAAATAGTTAATAGATGTACATGTAGAAATTTGAAATTTAATAGAAAAGACTTATCTGTTGTGAAAAATAAAAATTTAGATCACACAAAATGAATAATTTTAATCTGCTTTTTTTTCCCTATAAATTAAGTTGTAAAGTATTAACAAAGATTTTGTACCAGAATACTCAATAAAAATAAAATTTAAAAATCTGTGTAGATTCTAACTTTAATACTGATCTTAGTATTTCATAATTTATTTCCTTTTTTAGAACATACACTTCCTTGCATCTTCCTTTGGTGCAGCCTTCCTTGCAACCTTTATTTGCCTCTAATATTTTCATTTTGAAAAATTGCTTTAAAGCTAAATTACATTTTAGGTAGTATAAATTATCAATAAATTAGAGTTATAATTTTAAGCAGGCAACCACCTATAAGATTCCAAAAGTATTCAGATTATATTTTTTTCCTTGCTGTATTTTCAAGGAAATCTAATTTGTAAAGGGTTGTGCACTTAAACTTGTTTAAATAAAATCAAATCTTGGAATATTATTTGTAATCTTAATTAATTACCTCTTGAAATTTACATATTACATTGCTTAATCATTCTAACAAAATATGCAGTTTTATAATTTTAAAACTGTCAGTTCATATAATAGAGCACAGTATTTATAATAGAGTAATCTTAATTACCTCCTGAAATTAACATATTACATTGCTTAATCATTCTAACAAAATATGCTGTTTTATAATTTTAAAACTGCCAGTTCATATAATAGAGCATAGATGATTTTTTGAAAGTTTGTTTACTATTCTGTTTAAAATTATTTTAATTTTTAAAGCTTAATTACTGAAACTGGTACTTGTTGAATTTAACGGTGACGAAGAAAAAATTTCATCAAAATATAAAAATATTCTCAAGTGCATAAATAAAATGGAATAAATATAGATCAAATTACATGCTGCCAATGAAAATGGTCTAATTGGCGAAATTTTTTCTTGACACTATTTGTCGCCGTTATAACCGTCAAGTACCTTGCAATTACTATCTTGATAAATCTGCTAGTGTAGATATTAAAATCAAAGTATCTGTAATTTTTTGGAAGCACGAAGAGAAAAGGAGTCCGCGACTTGCATTGTCTAAGGGCCTAGGTATTAAACTAAAGAACATTACAATCGATGGGTTTAATATGTTTCATTTACAGCTGGGTCTAATGTAAAGAGCAGCAACAAAATGGAAAAATTCCATGCAGATATTATTTAGAAACTTATACTAAAAAAGAAAAAGAACAGTACCATGATTTTTTTTAAATATCCTTAAGAATAATATATAATCAAGCTGGAGATTGGAATTTTTTTCCTTCAAAGCTTGCCTTAATTTATTGAAATGTGATGACAGCCTGCCGTATACTTGCTTCCGCTGATCAAGTTTCGTTATCATTTTCTTTTGCATGCTCTTCACTTCATTTCATCCAAATTTACGAATTCAAGTTTCGTTATTGTCACCTTTAACATTTGGCTTTGTATCAATGTTTTAGTTCTTTTTAATTTTGATATATTAATAAATGATATGCAATTCATTGTTATAATCCTAAAATGGTTATTTTGATCCTTAAAATAATATAGGATCGGTGAATGTCAGTGTATGTCTCAAATGCCTATGTTTGAATACATTTTTATAGTCGCTCTAGAGTACATCAATACAAAAACATAACTTTGCTAAGTTTGATAAATGCGGAATATAACTAGCATATTTTATCATCGGATTATTAGAACTTATTACGAAAGTAGCTGTCTATGTTCTTTTATTTATCGATGCAGCAATGAATTATCTTTATTAGAAGGAAAAAAAAAAGTATGTTTCGGTGAGGTTTGGCAATGACAATCCGTCTTCTTGAGTTGAGAGAAACTGAAAATGATGGAAATTAAACATGGTGAATGTTGTAAGGTTTGCTTATGTTTAACTTTGTTGATCAATTTCATCATATTAAAGTAAAAAAACTTCCTGGAAACCTTAAGCTTTCCCGTTGGAAAGAACCCGTTCAAGAGTATACGCCGGAAAAAACAAACCTCCTTCCTTCTTGTTGGTACAGTGAACTTTTTTTAATGAAGAGCCTTCATGAACGAAGCACTGGGCAAAAATTCTATTAAGCTAAATTACTCTGGTTTCTCAGAGTATGGAGGTGGATAGAAAAATATTTACAATGCATACTGATTTTATATCCCGGATCTTTCATCATTTCTTTATCGTTTTACTTTATTATAATGTCAGTTTGACACTAAACTTTGTAAATTGTAAGTTTCACTATCATATATTTTTTATTTGTTTAAATGTCTTTTTATGTTTTGATGTTTACCTTCCTTAAGGAAAGCTTAGAAATTTGTTTCAAAATGTAACTATTAAGTTATTTCTTTTATTAATTTTTTTGGTATTGATTTCAAATTAAAATGTTCCATTTTCTTATATCGTTATGAATTAAGATGATTGTTGTTTTTATGGGAAATATTTTCTGAAATGTAATTAAATTTTAAAAATTATTGTATTTCTAGTTATATGATCATTTTTTTTGTATTTATAGAAATTAACTTATAAAGATTATTGATAATAAAGTTTTAACTCGCTAAAGTTTTTCATTCGGAAAAAAAAAAAAAAAAGTCCAAACTAAACAATGTAATTTTTTTAATTACAGCGTTTTTTATGAAAAAGGTTAAAAAAATTGCAAAACTGTATATGAAAATGTAAATGTATGTTTACTAAATATTATCCTAAACAACTATATTGTTACTTGAATATTATAATTTATATATTTGAAAATATATACTGTAAGAAGTTCAGGAAAAGTAATTTTTAACATTTTATTTCTAATTGCATTTAATTTCAGTTTTAACTTGTAGGTGCAGAATTTTAAATGTTGCTGATTAGTTATAAGTCAATAAAGTGACAAATTGCAATGTTTGTTAGCAATATTTAGGTTTCATAGCTAATATTTTCTTACTATAGTATGCAGTAATTTTTTTATTGTAATGTTTTGCCATGAAGCGAGTATGGCATTTAAAATTTGAATTGTTAATTGGAATATATTAATAGTCTGTCACTATACTCTTGTTTTAGTTATATTATAAATTTAAATCCTTGTTCCAAGCAATATTATATAAAAGAATATTTTATTATATTAAGCTATCTAAAACAGTAAAATTAAAGAGTATAGCACAGGAAAAACAGAAGTCTCATTTAGTATTGCAACAACTTGTAGAATTAATGTAGATTCCATATTTAAAAGTCCCTTATTAATTTTTACTATATGCATTCAGATGGTATTCATACCAGGGCTATTGTTCAGAAATAAAGCACAAATGGATTTTGATGCTCTAACTTCGAATGGAAGACAGGAAAAAATCAAAGCTTTCAATGTCAGATTTTATAATTTTGGGAAAAAAAATATATATAAAAATATAAATAATAATATAAAATGTAACAAATTGCTCTCTTATATATTTCACAAAGTTCAGTAATGCATAATTAAGTTGAGATTGTTAGAATAAAAAAAATTAAAAAAATGATTTGGAAGTTGGTTTATTCTTTTATTGAACAAAATGGTGCGAAGAAAATTTCTTATAAATATGTACTTTGTTTACGAAGATAAATTTAAGCTTTCATTTATTATTATTTTAAATAGAGACACTGTCTTACTTGGACACGACACATTTCCTAGATTTCAGAATTGAATTTCCCATACGTGAGATTTATTTTCCTTTTATGTAACAAATCTACAATATTTTTAATATCTCAAACTTATTTTTATGAATTTATTCATTTTATTATTCAGTTAATAATATTTGTCTTACTTCTCAATGTTTATGTTTTGACATTTCATGACACTGTGAAATGCTTCTTATACTTTTTGTTGTATGTTGTGTCATGTCTGCTTACTATAATCTCTTACTATATTCTTATGTTTAGACTAAAAAGCTATGCATATATATATAATCTTAATGTTTCCTACTTAACAATATGAGTGAGTCAAATGAACAAAATGCTCTCCTTATTTTGTGTTTTATAATTATATGTTAAATATGTATTTCAATAAAAAGGATAGATCCAATCAGATTTGATTATTTTATGAATGATTAACTGCTTTTGGCAACCAGCTGGTTTATTGGGATTATTGTTTCCAACATTTTCTTTTCTATATATCGTGTAATTTTGTCTCATTCATAAAATATTTTTAAGCTTCAAATTTTGATAGTCATATGACATGGCTTATTTTTGAAATGTTATGTTATTCTGCTTTAAATTGAAGCACAAATAATTAATTTTCATAAAAATTCTGATTTTATTCTATAAAAATATATCTGATAATACTTTAAAAAAAAGTTTTTTTACTTTTAAAAATATTTAAATAATGTTAATATTTTTTTTCAACCAATAAATGTTTTTTTTCTTTTTTAATTTAAATGTTAACTGAAGCATTCATGACACTTCAAATTTTAAATTTAAAAAAAATCTATATTCTGCAACAAAATTTTACTGAGTTATGAAGCTTTGAATATCACTATTTTAGGACAGTCAATCAATTTCATATTCTTGGACCAAACGACATTGGGAAACTTTAGGTGTTTTTTTGGCTTACATATATAGTTCACAGAAACATTTTACTTGTAATATAACTTGTAACATTTTACTTGTAATATTGTTTGATTCTAAAACCATCTGCACTTTTGCGCATGTGTTAGGATGTGTTTAATTTAGCAAAATATGAGTAAGAAAAGAGATGTTTCAATTTAACAATAAAGTAAATTCCCTTAGTGAGAATAGAACTGCTGAAAAGTGGTCTTCTCAGAATGCTGAAATGAACAGTATTTATTTTATTTCACAAAGACACATTTTAAAAATGACATTTTTCTAAATTTAGTTTGTAGCAAGTTAATTTTTTTTTATTTTGAGCTTTAGTCTGTATGATGGCAATAAAGCTAATGCTAATAAAGTTTTTTTTTCTTATGCACATGCAATGTGCTTTTGTAAGTTAATTATTATTTTGTGTAAAATAAATTTTTTTGAAAATATGTAAGTATTTTTTAAAAAAAATAGTTAAAGAATAAAAACAATTTATGTGTTAAAAAAATGATATTATTGAAAACATAATTTTTTCACTTTTGAAAATGGTGCAAAAATCATTTTTATACTACCTGAAGTTGTAACTAATATTATCTGAAGTTGTAGTGGAAAATTGTCAACATTTTATTTTTGTGTTAAATTTTAAAAAGGTCGCTCTGAAGCTTACATTCTCAACCTCCAAAGTATATATGTGTGCCGATTCTTATAATTCTGGTTGAACAATTTTGTTTTTAGTGTACTAATACACAGACACACGTTCATCATTATTATAGGTAAAGATGAATGTTCCAGATTAAAAATTTCTAAAATTTAGCGGTAGGATTCTTCAGGATTTCACAATTATGGATTTTATTTGTTTGTAAATAAAATCCATAATTGTGGAAGGAAAATGATTTGGTTATTAATTCTTGAAAGGAGTAGAAATTTTATTTATTAAAGAGGCTACAGTTTCATGATTCACTTTTGCAAAATTAGGTTAGATTCTTCTGAGTGTTATTTAACTTTCAACTGAGAATTAATCATTAAATGTTTTGCACCCAAAAAATAATTCATAATGAGATTGTTTATCATATAATATAATCTGTTTAAAAGTTTTATATGTATTTATGAATTTGCACTTAACTAGGTACTAGGATAATCCTGCAGTACTCGTAAAATGTGATGTTTTTTACTTGTATGTTATAGATATGGACCCTGTTCAAGCTATACCTCCTCAGAGCATACAGCCACCACTTGACAGTGGTGTGACCGAAGACCCATTAGCAGCTCTCCTTCCTCACTATATTAAGAAATCCAATATTGATCCCTATTTGACTAGAAATGTTACCACTCAAGTAGGCCAAACTGCTTACTTGCATTGTATAGTGAACCTGGTTGGAGAAAGAACAGTATGATCTATATATTTAATATTTTTATCTTTTTAATTCTTTGTTTATAAATGAAAATTATTCATGATAAGAATTTGTTGAATATATTTCATTTAGTGCAATATATGCATATATTAATTTATGACTTAATGATTATATAAGAAAGTTATTTTGATGAAATTTTGCAATAAATTGTTGTTCTAATTAAAGCTATTTAATATTAAATTATATTCAATAAATGATGTACAAGGGAAGTGGCTACACATATATGTTGTTACTGGAAATAAATCTGAAATTGAAAAGTCAGAGGGTCCATTTTGCTGAGTGTAAGGTGAACAGAGTCTAATTGGCACAAAAACATGAATAACACTTTATTCAATACAGACACACAGATAACAAAAAAAAAAAAAAAAAAAAAGCTGAAACATATACAAAAAATAGCAATTAAAATAAGCACCTGTACAAAGTGCTTAGAAATTTGTAGAAGAGAAACATCACTCAATTATAAATGCCTATAGAATGTCTTCTATTTTCAATCTGCTATTCTACTTTAATTGAATTTGATTGCTAACTCAATATTGATTACATGATTCTTTAACTGACTCAGTATTGAAATCATAACTTTGTCGTCTGGCATTTTTTATACTTTCCATAGCAGGATGAAGGTTTTAAACAGATTACTAAAACTTGCATCCTAATGAACCTAAGGTCAATTTTCTTGTAGATTCTGGAATCTTTAATTTTGCTGCCTAAGCTACCATTGATTCAGCATCCATCTGAACTATCTGTAAAATTATTTTTTTTACTAGAGATATTGCACTTGGAATCAATGCTATAAATTTCTTCTGTCCTGAGATTCTTTAATAAGCATGAATAATACAAGAATTTAAAATTAAAGGAAACATTAAAATTATTTTGTTTTATAAATTGAATTATTGTATTCTTGAGTGTTTTATTTACACATACAATTTCTTCTGTGTATTTATACTTGTGTGAAAAAAAAAAGCCTTCTATCTTTTTAAGAATAGATTACTGATGATAAAGTATAAAAATGGTCATAAAAATCATCTAAGTTACAGTTTAATTCAGTTTGAATGTTTTTCAAAATTTCTTACTTCAATTTGAATAGAATCCGTTAAACAATTTGTCTTTCTTATCCTATTTTTGGTCATCTTTATAAATTACAATGTAAATGTTTGGTTGTTTAAAATCTTAACTCTCCTAAAGTTCTTCACTAATTATTTTGAAATTTTGACAAAACGTGGTATTCAAATACACACGTTTTTATATGCCTATTATATAAATGTTACTCCTATTACTGTTTTTGCTCTTTTTGTTAATGCCGTCCAACAGTTGGTACTGCTTTACACAGCACTATCTGTTGGAGGTCAAAGCAACAAAAGCTATGCTAAGTATTTTATGATTCCATTTCATTGTTTCTGATTGCTTTGTTAAATTGAATTTCCATAAATTTCAATTTATTTCCATTTTGATTTAATTAATTTGTGTGACAATCCTTTAGGATTGAACTACACATTTTATTGTGCACTTAGTAGAATGGCAAAAGATTGTCTCACACACACATATACAAATCTGGCTCTTTAACAAAACCACTTCAAATGAAATTGATAATGTAATATGCACTGAAATATCCATTGTCAATAAGGATTTGCAGGAAGTTGAGACAAAAATTATAATACATGTACTTTAGGGTACACTGAATCCAATTTTATCATACATGATAAACAAGAAATTTTCTTAGAATCTCTTAAGCATTAGTATCCAATACAGTTACATGGAACAATGAATATTCTTTATATAGAAATAGATCAACAAATGATGGTAAATTGGCAACCGTAGAAATGCGAAATAGTTATTTTGAAGTAGATAATCAGTGGGTTATTCCATATTCACTTTAACTATAATGCAAATGAGGAAAATGAGTCAATGGACAATCTAACATATTCATATAAACTACATTAGGCAGATTGTGCATTGTACATCCTGTCAAGATGAATGCTTCCTTCTTTGCATGTTGTTGATAAATGTGCCTGGTTCTATGTCCAGGTCCTGGCATGTCAATGATGTTTCATATGGCAGTTTTTGTAATGTATATTCAATTCTGAATTTATTGAAAAATGAGGGACACTGGGATATATGCATTAAAGCACATGCAGCATGCTACATTCAAATCAAATTTATCAGCAGCAATGACTGCCTGCTCTCTCTCTCGACTCCTACTGAATTATGGAAGAAATATAAATAACACATGACTAAAGATATCTCCCTTTAAATATACGATGGAAATTCAAATCCTTTTAAACATTGTCTTTAAAAACAAAATTTTGCATTATAAATATTTAAATTTCAGGAACTGTTATTTGTATTTTAAGAAACAAATTTTCTGTATTTGCTTCTTTGATTTTTATAAAAATAAAATTTTACCAATAAAAAGTGTTGGTATCCTATAATTTTCCTTTATGTTTTAATTTTCTGTTGATTAATTTTGCTAATGTTGGTTCATTTGCATGTATATATATAAAATATAATATAAAGCTTGATAAATTTTATGTGTATGTAGTTATGTATAGGTTCATTATTTTAATGGTCTTTGTAAATATTGAAATAAAATTGACTAGAATTGACATTATTTTAGGTTTCTTGGATAAGACTAAAAGATTTTCATCTTTTGACTGTTGGAAAGTACACCTACACTAGTGACACTAGATTCTCTTCTGTATATATGCCAATTACAAATGATTGGGCCCTGCAGATAAAATATCCGCAGGTTGCAGATGAAGGACTATATGAATGCCAGATCAGTTCATTTCCTTCTAAGAGCATTTATTTTAGGCTCTGGGTTGTTGGTGAGTTTATTATATATATATATATATATATATATATATATATATATATATATATATATATATATATATATATATAAAGTTGTTGACAGTATTGAGGGAAAGTTGAGACAGTATTGTTGACATTTTGACTTATAGTTCACAAGATTATTTTATATGTATTGGATTCAAAAGGTTTGTTGTCTATCAAATTACAAAAATTTTGAAATTTTTATGCATGAAAATTTTGGTACTTGTATTGCACTTGCATTCACGTTTAATGTAATGTTTTCCTTATTGCTCTCTTTGGCATGATGAGTCATTTTGTCTAAAACCTTTGGACCACCTAGAATAAATTGATTTATGGAAAAAAAAATTTCCCTTAAAAACATTTTAAAGTAATGAAAAACTATACAAACAGTATTTATTATTCTGTAAATAAAACTGAAGTTATTCTGAATAATTTTTTTTATTCTTGAATTTTTATTTTTATTATTTTTTTTTCAATATATTACCAAGAAAATATTCTTCAGTCAATATATAATTTTAAAAGCAGTATAACTATTTCTCCTCTTGTGAAGGCAAATGACATCAAGCATATTTCTTGACTTTTTTTTTTTTTTTTGGAACTGCTTTAAATTTTTACTTCCTTTCTTACTGAAACAAATGCTCTACCACTAAAATATTAAGATTTTATTTACTGTTGTAGAGCTAATCTGTAGGTGTTTTCAACTGCTATGCAGATAACTTTATTTTTCTTTTAAATTAAATTATATAGCTTTATATGATGTAGCTAGTTTACTGTTAATGCTGAAAGAGAGCCAGTAAAGTGTTTTTTCATTGAGGCAAAAAAATTAATAAATTCTTTAGTAATTTGAGAAAAGAAAATCACTTTCTTGTTTCTCTTTCAAAATTTCCATTTTAACCCTTTCGGGACTGGAGGGGCCTCTCTCTATCCTATATACATGCATGGGATGGAGCATACACGAAAGGAATCATTTTACAGGACAGGAATTTTGCTTTGCTAAATCTAACTTTGAAAAAAAAAAAATCATAAAAAATAAAGTTTAAATCCTAACATCATTTTTGCTACCTGTTTAGATTATTAGTTCGTTTATAATATGGGCATATTCTTCTTCTGGTAAATGGCATTTTCTTGCTATAATAAACTGAAACCAATGCTTTCAATAATAAAAAGAAGTCTGCAAAATGTATCTGAAAGTTACGCAAAATACAACAGAACTGAAGTAAAACCCAAAAGGACTAGTTACATTTACACAGTAATAAGAAAAAAAGAAAGAATTTGGAAAGGGACCGGAAATACAAATGATTCTATCAAGTGGAAAGTTACACAACCCAGCTCTGTTTATATACATTACTCTTACCCATCCCCCTGCAACAGCTGATGACTGAAATACTAATGTCAGGCTAATTATGAGCAAGCTGAAGGTCAGGATACTCAAACCATACTTATTTCAAAAGTAATGGACAGAGGGAGATATCTAGTGGTGTTTAAAAATTGTTCCTGTTTAAAATGCACATAATGCATCACTTCCAGTGAGTTTGATTTCAAGAAATGCACGGGTGGTATGCCCAGCTTCGAGAGATATTCGTAGATGAGGCATATATGACACACCATTCCTGAAAGGGTTAAGAGGATGTGAGAGATGATTTTATTAGCAAATGAGAATTTCACAGACTATTTTGATATTTACTTTTTCAGTTCCTGAAGCAAGAATTGTTGAAGGACCAGACATGTATGTGGAGGTCGGAAGCTCAATCAATCTCACATGTGTAATTATGGACAGCCCAGAGGCACCTGCTTATGTGTTCTGGTACCATGATAATCGTATGATCAATTATGATTCCTCTCGTGGATCCATCACTGTTCAGAAAGGGGGTGGAAATACAGCAGTCAGTCGACTGCGAATCAAAGACGCTCAACCCAGTGACTCTGGCAATTATACCTGCTCCCCTTCAAATGCTGATACTGTCAGTACACTTGTTTATGTTGTCAAAGGTAAATTCAAAATATATTTTTGTTAAAAAAATATTTGAAGATTATAATGTCTGAAATACTGTTAATGTCATCAACATGATGCTTGTAAATCTTGAAATAGTCACAAAATTCACTACTATTCTTTGTAGTGTATTATTGAATCCATTCATGGCATGTTTTCCAGCTAGATGGCATGTTCTCCAGCTCTAAGAGTTTTGAAATGCAAAAATAATTTTATCTTTTTCAGTCGGAAAAGGCTCTAAAAATGAATGTCAAATAGTTTGTCAAGCTCATCTTATTCTGAGATAAAAACCAAATAATAAATTGATATTTAAATTTGCAAATTATTTTTAGCATAATGAGATATTTTTTATTAATCCCATAATTCATTGTTAGGATTAAATGATGAAAATTTTGGGATGCCGTTTCTCTGATATCTCACTAATAATAATAAAAATAATAAACTAAATGTATTTTGTTATGTATCAAACTTTGAATTTACAATTGATGTATTGGAATGTGTAAATTTTCTTAAAGGATATTGCTGTTTTGGATAAGGATAATCTTGAGTTAGAAAATTTTAAAAACTTCATCTGTTTATGGGGGGGGGGGGTAAAATTATAATTTTTAATGTATAGTTATAATATAGCAAAATATGTAGTTTAAAATATTTTTAAGATAATAATTTAAAAGATTTTCATAAAATAAAATTTTTTAAAGATACATTTTGTTTTCCATACAATGAAACTTTTTTATGAGAATACAGTTTTAAATACAGTAATATGTAAATTCGATTAAGTTAAATTTTTCTTAAAGCCGCAAATTCTTATTCTTGATTACTTGTCACATTACTTTGTTTCATAAATTTGTGATTAATAACATAGCATAAAATTTTATTTAATTTTAGGTGAAAAGCAAGCAGTTGTTCAAAACATAGAAGGCACTGCAACCCAGAAAGGTTTTAGAATCAATATTAACAACATCTTGTTGTTTGTTGGGATATTAATTGTCTGTTTTATCAGATGATGATTTATTTGAATGCATTGATCACCAGAAAATGTTGGTAAGAATTTTGTATTTTATTGTTGAATTACTGAATTAAGTATTTTATTTTCCAGGTGGTGACTTTGTTTTTAGAATTATGGCCTCATGACCTTTTATAGTAAAGTAGAAAAGAAATCATAAATAAAATTTTTATTTCCTCTTAGAAAAACTCATAACTACATTTGAATTGGCAATTATTAATATGTAATTTAAATAATGAAGGGGAATTTATGTATATTTGAAATCATATATAAAGTATTATATTTTTATTCTTGTTACAGCCATTTTCAATTGTTTTCAACCTATTGTATCACATAGTTACAATTACCTTTACCTTTATTTATAGTATTAATAAAAATATACCTTTTCATTTATTGCTTAAAAATGATTATGATTGTACATTTAAAATTATAATAAATGCATATCATTTTTATTGTAGTATTTCTTAAAAAAATGTTAAATCATGTAAAATACATATTAATATAAGTTATATATTAGTATGTACATAGTATATACATAGCTATTGAAAATTACACTTTTACAGTGTTCATTTTTAAAAATTGCTCTGATTTGAATATATTCAGTTGTTCCATCAATTTTAAAATGATAAAATATGCTTATTGCATTAAATAACCTAATAAAATGTCACAATAAATGATTATGCTGTGGTAGGAAAATGCTTCCAAATTAAATTAACTTCAATTTAATAGGCCAGACATTTATATCTTTTTATATCAATAACTGAAGACAGTTAAAGTAATGTTAGATTGTAAACAGCAATAATAATAATAAATAAATGAAAGTCTATATCTATCTACATTAAACAACTTATTGTCACTTGAAAAGTGTTACATTAAATAATTTTTTATCTTGCTGTTCAAATTAAATTATACCCATGCATTTAAAAAAATTAAAATGAATCAATAATAATTGTGAAATAAATAAGCTGCTATCATTTATTTTCTTCTAGTTATATTACAAAAGTGATGTATTAGATATTTTTAAAATAATAATATAAAAAATTAATAATGACAATTAATTATAATCTGAAGTTGTCAAAGGGTAATCATTTATCTTTTGCAAATTTAATCATTACAAAAAAAAGTTTACATGGTTGTTCTAAATTTTTTAAATATTAAAAATAACTATTTATGAATAGTAGGTTCTATGATGCAAATTTTAAAAAATCTATAATATAAATCTTGAAAAAAAAATTTTTTAAAGCTGTTCATGAGGACAAAATAATAACAATAAATAAATCTATCTCTAATGGTTACACTAATTATTGAAATCTAATTATTGTGCTTCAAAACAATTGCCCATTACTGACTACTGCAAAAAAACAACTCTCCATTTTTCAAAAATTCTTAATTTTCAGAGATTTTTAAATCTGTTTGATTATTGACAGGATAAAATGCACTGAAGCACAGCGCCAAAATACTTCTTTTTTCAATATCGTTTTCATAGACATAACAGGAGATCCTCTTTCCTCCAAAATTTTCTTCTTTGGGAATAAGTACTTTTACAGCTATATAACACAAATGAAACATATGTATTCTGATAAATTAATAGAATTCTAACATGAAGATTATTTTTAAATGGATACTAAAGGTAAAGAAAATTCTCTACAATAAAAAAAAATAAAAAATCATACATTATTTGAAAGTAGAAAATTTCTCTCTCATCAAAATTTTATGAAAAATCTCTAAACTTTCATTTAAGGCAAATCAAATTCACCTTGATAATTGAGTTCAGTTTGCAATTCAATACTATCTAAACTGATTTTATACTAAACTTGGCTGATTTGGAACTATTTATTATATATTTTTTTTTATTCTGAATAGATGAAAGATGCAATAATATTTTGGCTGTTATATTTTACTTCCAAAATTTCTTTCAATTCCTTAATAATAAATACTTGAAATTAAAATGTGCAAATTAAACATAGAAAATAGTACAAGATAGTTTAAACTAATCATATTGCTATATCTGGCTGGTTAAAAAAAATTTTTTTTTTTATATTATTATATTTTGTTACTTTTGTCAAACTAAAAATTGACATTATTTTTTTTAAGTTTGAAAAATTCTTTGGTTTGTCTTTTCCGATTTGATTATATATTTTATTATTAAAATGCAAAATTTAATTCTGCAGCCTTAAATAATATAATAAAGTAAAAAGCAAGTATCTAATTATTTTTCTTTGGATCTCTTGCTGTAGAGGCTGAAATGATCAGAAAAACTATATAACTTTAATATGATGAATATAATAATAAAAAATATGTATAATCCTGTTTTATTTTGAAATCTTTTGAACATTTTTTTTTAGATTTCAGTCAATAAAACATTGATGTCATAAATATTAATAGTAGAATTTCTTGTAGTATATTGCTTATATTGGTATTAAAAGTGTTTTAAGAATATTCATTGCCATTGACCATCTAATTTTTTTTTAAAACTTTCTTTTAGAAAGAACAAATGATCCGGTCTTTTCATTGTGAACTTACAATTGATATCTCCTTCCTCAATGAAACAAACTTGTAACCTTGCGTGTGAATATTAAAGATCTCAAAAATTGAATCTTTGGAATGTTTACAAATTGTCTATGTGAAATGGAAAGTTTGAATTTATCATTTCCATCGTATATCTCCATGTCATCACACTGTAGATTACAAATTTTACTTAATGTTTTCAGATATAAGTCAAAGTGAATGCCAAATTTATCTACTTATGTTTTAATGTTTATAGTTGTTGTTAATGTTCAGAATGTTCATATCCTATTATAAGACACACTGAACAACCAACATAATATTTTGTTGAATTTTTTAGTACTTCTTTTTACTTTTTTTATTATGTTTTATTCCCTGTTGTTTATCAGATTTATTACTTTCATCATCATATTAGCATTATTTATTTTGTTGTAAAATCTTTTATAAAGATCCCCTTCCCTATCTTAGTTAGACAAGTATAGTTCTACTCTTTAATGATTATTAAAAAACTAACATAATGTTAAACCTACTTTATTTTTAAAAAAAATACTTTTGTAAAGATTTTTTTTTTAATTCAGAAACTTAAATATTAATGCTTTATTTAGCATAAATAGGAATAGTTTATTTCCCAGTGTTTGAAAATTCACCATATTAATTTTTTTTAACTAAAAAAATGGAAAAAAATTGTTTAGAATATTGGTGGTAGCTTTTTTTTTAATAATTGGTTTTTAGTAAAATTTTTCCTTGTAAAGTAGTTGATTAAATACTGTTTTTATTAATATATATATCTGTTTTAACATTGTAATCGTTATTAGATTGTTGAATATTATACTCCTGTTTGGAGTTCTCAAAGTTTGAATTCTTCTGTGAAATTGGATTTCACAAAGCAAGAGCTTCAGATTTTTAATTATCTAGTCAAATTTGTGTTTCATCTGCAATTTTTAATTATATTTTACTAATTCTTTGATTAGATATTTGAAATACCATTTTGTTGGCTTTTTTCAATTTGATTTTGTGATTTTTTTGATTTAAAAAATCATTTCAAATAATAAAAGAATTATTAAAAACTTGCGCAATAATTAAAGTAGTTATCAAATTTTGTTTTTCAACATCAGATTTAGATATATTTTAATACAAAGTTATTTTAGTGATTGTATTATTTATTATTTTGTTAAATTAATTTGCTTCCTTTTTTTGTTGAACAATTGCTAAAAATAGCAAACTTTTTTGAAATTTGTAAATAATGTAAACTTAGTTATTAAATAAAAGTAATGATAGCCAATTTGCTTTATTTGCCTTTTCTGGGTATAAAAAATAAATTACATACTAAAATGCCTAATTTAACTGACCCAGTGCAATGATATGCTTACTTTATATATTGAACTTTTTACAAAATGTAAGTTTCAAATTCAATTAAAATACTGATTAATTTAAAAACAAATCATTTGAACACTTAAGTTTTTCAAATATCCTTTACATATTTACATGGTTTGAAATGAACAGTATATGTCTGAAATGAGATTTAATCACATGATCAAGAGATTAAAAAAATTCATGCATTATATGGGTTTCTATTACAGAAAATTATTTGATATTATTTGAAGTTTGTTATCTTATCAAAGCTAACATTTTTAATACTAGCTAAAAGCAAACTCCTTTAAAAAATATATTTCATTATTATTTTTTTTTTAATTTATATATTCTATAGATATTTTTAGTTACTCATTTTGACTTCTTGTACAGTTCCTAATCCATTCTCCAATTTCCATGTTCCTAAACATTTTGGATGTTTTACAGTTAAATGTGTGCACTGTTTAAAATCAGTTTGTATAGGTTCTAGTATTTTTTTTTAATTAGATGCCAAACATTTTACTATTTTTAGTTTTGTATTCACTGTTAATGTTCAGTGTGGAAGAGTCATCTAGTCTTAACAAAATAATGAATAGAGCAAATTTTAATATGCCTTATTTTACTGTTATTGGCATTTTAAATATTGTTTAAACCTGTTATATATATTATTTTCCTAATTTATTTCTTCTTTTATTTATTGTTTGCCTTTATACCTGCATTTTCCCTGTATTTATATTTACCAGCAGTCATGCTAATTATTGTAAAAAAATTGCTATTGAAATTTTATTTTAATTTATGGACTTTTCTTTTAAAATTTTATATATAATTTTTCCTATATAATTGATTTTTTCATGTCAAAAGTTACATTTAAAAACGCTGTTGACAATATATAATAAAAATTGAGTTAAATTTAATCATAACTTTGTTAAAAATGTAATAAACATTTTTTTTTTTTTTTTTTATCACAAGAGTTTTTTAAAAGGTTCGGTGCAATCCAACATTTTAGATAATTTTAAACTTAGATTTGAATTAATAGAAGCCAATAATAGATGTGCAAGGCTTAATTAATACATCTGTTTTAAATGTTTGTAAGTTATTATTATATGTAAACAAATTGCATTTTTATTCTTTGTTTAATATTAGTTTGTTTAGGTAATTGTATTTTCTTCTTGATATTTCAATATCTGTTTGTTTCTAAAGTTTTTCTACTTTTAAAACTTATTATTTATTTATATAGCATCTTCCTTTTTTTTCATGGCATTTTTTTTTTTTTTTTTTGGTAATGATATCATTTTTAAAATTGCTATATTTTAAGTTATAGCCATTTTCAATTTGAAGAAATTTGTCAGTACTTGTCTAGACAAATTTTATATTTAAAATAAAATGTATAAATATTTTTTATGTCCATACAAAAATAATTTGTACTCTAATGATAGCATGTTAGGCATTTAAAGATTTTAAAGAATTTCATTTTCATGTTGTATTTATATTTAGATGTTTATGCATTATCTAGTCATTCATATTGAAATTTTCTCAGTTGATTACTTAACTTGTACAGAAATTAATATTCTTGTTGAACTAACTTCTTGAGAAAAATAAATGTTTCCATTAAAATGATTTTAAACTGTTATTGATCTCTTTTTCTGTATTGTAGTATTTGTGACTGCTAAACATTGCTGTTCCTTTGTTGTTTAACTCTTTTTATGTGTTCATTTTTTTCAAGTGTGTAATTGTAAAGAAATTGAGTTTCATATCTATAATTTTTTCTTGTTACTTTAAATAATATGTTGATTATTTCACTTTTGGCTTTTATAATTCAAAATTTTTATTTCCTTTTGATCCATTTTTTTTTTCCTCATTAGCTATTTTTTTTCTCATTAGATTAGAAGAACGATTCAATTTATTGTAAATTTATATTCATAAAAAATGCCACTATAAATTTGCCAAGCAAGGTTTGAAAAAGAAGTTAAGATAAAACAAGAACATTTTTAAGCCTTTGTATAAATGAAAAACACAAGTTCCATCAAAATAGTATTGTATAAAATTAATACAATTTATTATTTGAATGACTATGAAAGTTTTTATCTGTATTTTTAATGATCATATTTAAATAGAATTACCAAATATTTATATTTTATCATGTTAATAATTTATTAAATATTTTGAATTGTAATTAAAAATTGAATTATTCGAAAACTATTATGACATTTTATTGCTGCATTAAGATCAGCTGAATGCCCCCCCCCCCAAAAAAAATTTTATATACAAAAATTTTTATTTGAAAGGAAAACAAATGAAAAGGTCCCCCCCCCATCTTGTGGGTTTTTTCCCCCTGATATTCTTAGAATATTCTGTATTATATATCAAATAAGAAATTGGTTAATAAAAATAATTTAGATTCTATTCAAAAACTGTTTTAAATAATTTGTCTGCACCTTGTATTACAAATTTGTCACAAAGAAATTTTTTTCCCCTTATATCTTTTTAGTTAGCTTATTTTTAATTTCTTAGACACATTAGATCGGTTAAGTAATGCGAATTACCTTATCCCTTTGTTTTGATGGATTTAGGAACCAGCAACACATATCAAAACCAACTATAACTGATGGTATTTTTTCCCTTTAAGCAGGATGTGTTGAAAATCATCTTTATATATTTATTTGGAGAACTTGTTTTTAGATTTTAAACTAAGAGCTTAATTCGCCTTATTATAACATTGATATTTATTTTAGGATTTTGATTTTCAAAAATAGCCGAAATTTTGTCATTATAAAAACTTTGCAGGAAACTTTTGGAGGGGGTGGGAAGTGAAATTATTCATGGTGACTTTATTTAGTTGATTAATTGAATCTTAAAAAAGGGGAGGGAATCAGGAATATTTGCAGAATATCCATATTATTATTTCTGGCAGGAAGGCTATTATATTTTAATTCAATACTTTAGTGTCTATGTTAACTGCAGAGTTAACCAAATCTGATTTTTACACTATAAAATGATTAATCAAATTACACTTTTATTCTTTCGTCTTAACACTGGTTTATTTTTTATGTAACTCATAAAACTTCTCTAAAATAAAGTACTGTATAAAGAAGGTTAAATTTTGGTTTTAAACCATTTTTATTTGGGTAAAATATCAAGCTCGCATAAAGTATATTGAGATGTTATAAAATTTGTTTTGTTTAGTTCGTATCAGTTAGGTTTCATAATTGAAATATTATTTGTTTTGTGAAAACTCATAAAATAAATATACATTGAATTTATTAATTATGATTGAAATTCTAATAATGTGTTAATTTCTATATATATATATATATATATTCATATCATAATGAATATTTTATCTGTTTGGGATATTTCCCTAGCTCAAAAGGAATTCTTAATTTCTTCCATTTTCCTAAATGTTTAAAAAATGTCAATACTAATTAATAATCAGGTTTAGAAATGAATTATTAAAAATAGTTAGTTTTGTATATTGTTTCTATTTAGTAATATATAAAATAAGTTCAAGACATTAGTAAATTATTGATTTCTGTATTAATTATTGAAAATTCAAAATCCTTGAATTTTGTTTTTTATCTGACTTTTTACAGAAGTTTTGCGAAGAGTAGATTTAAAAGCTGTTTTATAGATAACTGACATTTTGAGCCTCTTCCATGACATGTATTCAAAACTTTTCAATTCATTATTTATATTGTATAGATACCTATAAATTTTACATAAAACAATCAATGAATAAAATATCTTTATAGACCTTAGTATTTTTGTTTTTGAATCTCATTTATTTTAAATGCTGTGCTATTTCAAATGTTTTACAAGATAAAAAAAAAAAGTACTATACAGTTTGTACTTGTGAATGAAATTATTTTTGAATGTGTACATTTGTTGCTTGGATTCTGGATAGGTTCAATTCTTGCTATGAGTGTCAAGTACTATTAATCAATTCTGCAGGGCAAAAAGTTGAACTGAAAATGGTCCTGCAATTCAATGTTGACTCCCAGCTGTCTTTCTACAGACTGTCATGATCAAAGACTGTCAAAAATTGACAGCCTGCTCAGAGAACTCAATGCATTCAACTATGTTTTTCTCTTTACACTTTTCTGTAGTATTTAACTATGAATCTTTTAGTCACAGGTGTTCTCATGAAAAAGTTCTATTAACTTTGTTGGTGTTATGTGACAATGTATCATATGAATCCCTAGAGTTGAATTCTATTTGCCATCATTGTAACAAAGTACAATTTTAAGTTGATTGTTCTGTACAGAAAGGTGTAATAAAGTTGTTATTGTATTGAAGTTGTGGAAATGTTATTTTGCCTCACTGACATACAAAATTGTTTCTATAAACTTTTTTCAGTGTAGGTACTTATCATTAGATAAAATTAACGTCAGACATATTCTATTTGTTCACATTTTTCTACTTGTTATTAAAAAATTAAACTCATTCAAGCTTTCCATTTTTGTCAGTGAATAATCATACATCCTAATCTCATTAAAAATTAGTTTCTTTTCGCATAGTTCTGTATTGCAGCTGGGCAAATGTAAAAATTAAGTTCTCACTATTTGTCAATTTAATGCAGACCTAATGTATCTACGACCAGTTTAAAATTGATAATATCCAGTAATATATGTAACTTTTAGATTTATAATGAGGTGGTGGTTAACATGTTGTCTTTGAATTTAAAAATCATAAAACTCCCTGAAAGTTGTCAGAAAATAAATGATTGTCTATTTTTAATACAGTAATTGGATTTGTTGATTTGCAGGATGGTTCACACAGTTCTTGAACTCGAAATTCTTCACCTCTGAGCATTGCAATTGTATTTGGTAATAACATGACAATGAAATTAGTTAGCAAGTAGTTATTCACAATTTTTTTTTGTGTACTTAGTAATTACAAGATAATACTGGAATTGGAGAATTTTTTTTAAAGTGAACAATGACTGACAACTTTTTGAGTCTTTTTTTTCTTTTTTTTTTTCTTTTCTATATTTCCGTTAATTTGCTGCAGCTTTAGATTGGAAACGCTATTGCTGCCGTTCGCGCCACATTCAGCCATTAGGCGATAAACTTTTTGGATGAAAATGACTGTATATCAAAACTGTTCCATATTTAGACTGTTAAAATAGTTTCAATCTTCCCTTGTAAACAACACATGCCTTTTGATTCATCTTTCCATTTTAAAGCTGGGTTAAGCTTTGATATACAGTCATTTTGCGCCTTGCGAGGTTGGCAATTTTTCGGTGTCACTTTTGCTACCGTTACCGTATTGCTGCCATTCTTGCCACATTCGGCCATTTAGCCAAAATTTGGCGATAAATTATTTTTTGGCAAAAATGACTGTATATAAAAGCTGTTCCTAAAGCTGAACAATATGGATAGACTATAGACATTGTTCCTATTGAAACCGAGGCATCATTTCTGTAATCCACACATGGATCGAAATTTTGAGCGATGTACTCCTTTTCGGACCAAATATAAGGAACGTTTGTTTTTCACTTCTTTTTCTGTGTCTCAAATTTAAATGTCTTTCTCTGTCAGCAGACATGCGAGATTCATTCTGTCTCTATAATTGAATTGCAGTGCAATTTAAGGAGACACGGTTACTTTGCTTAGAAGAAGATTCTTCTATGAAGAAAGTGTGGACATTCTTTCTCTGATGTTCGCTAACCTAACATTTCTTTCCTCTACATTTTCATTATAACGCAAAAAACGGCGATTCGAGATTCAGGAGCAAGTTTCACAATTCCAAATCAAGATAAATATTTGTTCAATTTGGTAAATATGCCTTTTTAAAAAATTAACAAATTCCAGACACCATTATATTTATTTTTGTATTAATTTTTTAATGGCAATTTTTAATGTTTCTTCATCCAGGCAATTATAAACTTCAAAAACCCATTGAATATGATACTTTGATCAACTAACTGGAGATACAGTGCTTGTTCAGGGTGGGAATCTGCAAGTTCTAATTTACTTTAAAATAATGAAAGGTAAAAACTGTGTTATTCATTATGTTATTTAAAATGCATAGCACATTGTTTAAATCTGTAAAATAATTCATTAATATTGTCTTCCCACAAAATAATCTTTTCTGTTAGTATTTAAAGATAATCTTTAAAAGATTTGATATATTTTAGTGAAATGCATTTAAATTAATTTTAAATTTTATATGTAAGTATTTGGTAACATCACTGTCAAAATATATCTAGCTTTAATGTTACTGTTAGAATTTGAAAATCTTCACACTTTAAGAAATTCTATTCTAAAACTAATAAATTATTAAAAAGTAGCAGCCTTTATATTTCTAATGGTAATATATATGTTTTTAAACTTCAACTGGTTTCGGTTAAACAATTCATTCTATCATTGTTTTGCAATTGAAGATGCATTTTTAGATTTAAGACTTCTGTATCAATGATACCTTTAATGTTGATTTCAGAAACATCAATGGAAGTATTAAAATTATAATTATTAATTTAGTTTCTTATTCTTTATTACCTACCTTTTAAGTTTACTAGTTGTCTAGAGGTTCAGCCATTACAGGCAGATATGAGGATGCCTAATGTCTAATAAAAATGAAGTGCCATCAATTCTAGATAGTTTTGTAATGATTGCACATTATTTGAAAAAAGAATAATACATATTTCCTAATTTATTTAAAAATAACCAGTAAATTCAAAATAAAATTATATATACAAATAGCTGCTAAATATGTGATCAAAATATGTCACATTCGGAGAGAAATAAACTAGTTATCTTCTTCTTTGATACATTCTTCAACTATTCTTCTTAATTCTGAATTTTCCATGGCGGCTGCAATGCGTTCCTTGTCATTCAGCTGCTTACTTACTAAATAAAATAATATAGTTATGCAATATTATGATATAATTATTATATGTGCATTCAAATAGTAAAATTTGGAATTATTATTAATAATTCAATGGTTTTATAAAGTATAGCATCCATTTCATTATTAATGCATGAGCCATTTCATATAAAATGAAAAATGCATATAATTATGATCTATTGATTTTTCCAATGAAAAAAGAAGAATGTTTAATTTATTTTTATTAATGTCCCATTTTGAAGCAATATTAGAGCTTTAGCAATACATTAAATAATCCTGAGCCATAATCAGATGATGGGAACAACTTCTGAGCAAGGATTTCTCCTCTCCAAATTACCCGCTAGATCAGAGAAAAGATGTTTGAATCTGACAGATTTAATGTGTACCAGATCTACTTACATGTCAGTTCTTAGATGGAATTGGGTTGAAACTTGCTGCCACAAAGCAAGTTCTTACCACCAGGTCACTAAACCTTCTCAATAAATATATAAATATAAAATAGAAGTATAATAGTAGAAAGTAAGATTAGCAATATTTTATTCTTATATAAAATTTACAGCCCATTCCTAATATTAGAAAACTAATTCAGCAAGAATAGTAATAATTAAAATCTTTATTTATTTGAGAAAATCAGACTAATTGATTCAATTTAGGATAGAACCTGCAATTTTAATTTATTCTTATATGCAAAGAAAATACTTGCTGGCTTTTAAAAGGATGGTTCAGTTTAATTAGATTAACATCTTGCCAGTGAAGATGCTATTGGAAGTGTCATTTTGGAATGAATTATTTAAGAATTATAATCAGCAAATCAACAAATTCATCATAGATCATTGACAGAAAGTAACAGATAGATGGCAAATTCTGTTTACCATCTATCTGTTTACAGGTCCGGATTATTAACATTTAATATAAAAACTATGATTGAAATTGAAACTCGCAAGGAAAAAAATATCACTGTTTTATTTTGACCCGCCAATAGTAAAATAATAGATGGATTGCAGATTCTATCCTAGTGAAATTGAAACTAGTTTGCAAGTACTATAGATATGTTATTGCTTTAAGTAACAGAAATTATAAAATTATCTAAAACAAAGAAGCTCACTTCACATTTCCTATTTCAAAACATTTAAGTATAAACAGAAATATAAAAATTGGTTTTCAATTATTTGCAGTGATGAACTGATATTAATTTAAACAATCCATAATGATTCACTTCAGTTTAAAACTATTTTATGCATATAAATAAAATATATCAGCTATCTTACTCATACAAGTAGTTTAAATGAACACTAAGCTTACTTTCTATCATGTACCTCATAGTAAAAATTGTTTCAATTAATTTTATTACTCTTATATAACCATATTTAAAGAATATGAAGAAATATAAATTATAAAATAAATAAAATTATAGAATACTTACGTGAATGAGCAGAAGTATGGGTTCCTTCTTTCAAAAATATATCCAACTGAAAGGAGAATAAATTAATATTAAGTTGGAGAATTTATATAAATATAAATAATCATATTGGATTAAGGAAACATTTTAGTAATACCTTGTATTTGTTTCCCCAGTATCTTTCTAATTTCACTCTAACACAAAGACCTAAGAGAAAATGAAACAACCATTTTAACAAAAAACACAGTAAAGCTTTGACATTCTTACTTTTTATTTTTCTCTATTATGTGTGTTAATAACAAAGTTATTAATAAATTACAACAGTTTTATGGAAGTAATGGAAACTTTTTACAACTTGCAAATGGCTATTACAAAACACAAGATATAATATTATTTCTTACCTAAAATAGTGGCTAATTCACAATGGGGAACTGTAGGAGTTAACTCTATTGCTATGACAGAACAGTTGGAGTTTAGTTTCACAGATATGTCATCTTCATTTATGACTTGTAGCTCTTCTAAGGTTTGTGGTTTTTCTGGATCGCGGATATTCCTTATTATATCTAGTTAAAAAAAAGTAATTAAGAAAAATGGAACAGTTTAATTAATTAATTTATTATTATTATTTTTTTTTTTGGTACTCGCTTATTATAGCGGCCTCCAGATTAAAATGCCAAGCAAGCGAGATATATTATCACGGTAGTTTGATTGCATATAATGTACTTGGCGTAAATTATTAATATTTTGATTAGAAGAAACCATACAACAACATCGAATCATACTCCTGACAAACTTTTTTTTAAATTAGCCTTTCGGTTAAACTTACCATAAATTTCACCCCTTAGATCTATATTCTCCTCCAAAGGATCCATTGCATTTTCTTTTTTCATTCCTCAGTTGTTTGTAAATAAATTTAAGCTCAGTTCAGTTCTGACTTACAACAGTTCATTCAACTTGGGAAAGCTAGTATTATTTAAAGTTTACTCCATAAGTTTACAATATTCCATATGTTACTTTTTGTAAGAATTACGAATTTTAAAGTAATCCACATCTACTCTTATGTATTTATTGGCAAAAAATCCCTTAATAATTAACAATAAAATGATGAAGTATAATCTAAAAATATTTTCGGAGTGATTGTTTGGCAACTGATGTCTCAGAAAATGCATTAACTGTGATCAGCTTTAACCTTATTTTTATGTTTGTGTTTGCTTCCGTCAAAGGTTTGCATGCGGATGGTCTTTTTCAGGTCACGATCAGGTATAATTAGTTTGTTGTCGGTGCTCTTCAATTCTGACCACGTACGCATATGTTATAGACCTGCTTTCATTGCACTAAATCCATATAGCACCGATCGTCGTCGACTACCTGATAACTGGGGCAAGAAAAGATTGCAAAAGTATAAACTACATTACATCAGAAACATGGAAGATCCTAAGATTCAAAGCATACTTCAGCCTTTTCGTATAGCTGTCAAAGAGCAGGTAAGATTGCAAGTATTTTTTTTTTTTTTTGTAAATTCTTGCTTCTAAAATAAGTTAGTTTAATGAAGATTAAATTAAGTTTAACGCATTAGTTAAATAAGCATAAAATTGTGTATACATTTTTCGAGTAAATTTTTTTGACTTTGGGAAGTGTTAATATTTTCAGATTTTTTCAGTTAGTAAATTGTTACATTCTATCTAATTTTAATTATAATACCCTGATATATATTTATCGTGTCTTTCATTTTTTATATCTGCGATGGGTAAGACAGTTGATTTACTAAACTTTTTAAATAATTTGAATTGATTCAATATATTTGTGAATTTTAAGAACAAATTGATAACTGTATTTATTGAAATTATAAAATTTGAAAGAAATAATTTTTTTTCTGCAACATTTTATAATCTATAATTTTTATAAAATTATATATATATAATATTCATATTCTTATATTTCATATGTTTATTTTCGTATATTTTTTATTCATCTTTTTCTCATTCTTGAATTATTTTTAATTTTTCTTGAAAAATTTATTTATAATTTGAAATGTTTCTGATGTAATGATATTTCAAACTCTATAAAGCCAAAGAGAGCAGTGTGATTAAATATAATTATACCACCATCAAACTTAAAAGTAATCTTTTCTGATTTAAAAAAAAATCACCTATAACTATAAAAGAATCTCCTACAATTATATATATATTTCAATGACAAATGTGTGAATGCAATTTAATTAATTTGAATTTAATTGTTGGTAGATATGGACTTTAAGAAGATACATCTAATGATTTTGAAAATATTGGAAATTAAAAAAAAATATTTGTAATAGTGGTTGATTTGTGTTACAAAGAAACTAATATATTGTGAATGATAAATTATTAAAATAATGACTCATTTACTCTTGTTTTCAGGGAGATCTAGTTCGGCAATTAAAGGAAAGTGGAGCCCCAGAGTTAGATGTAAAGAAAGCTGTAAATGAATTAAAAGCAAGGAAGAAGATTCTTGAAGATAAGGTATTTGCTTCTTGTGCTTTCTATTTAAAATTCCCTTTTTTTTTTCTTCTAATTTCACAGTTAAAGCATAAAATCACATTGAAACTATTTAAGGTTTTTTTCTATATGTTCAGTTATGAATGTATAATTGCATGAAATTTCTAATTTTGCATTCTTTTATCTTATGAAAAGGAAACATGATTTTCTGTAGATGACTTTTGTTCTGATACATCAATAATTTTTACTTGTCTATAAATATACCATATTGCTATTTATTTTTCATAAGTTTTTGTTTTTATTTATTTATTATCTGCTAAATTCATTTGTTTTAAAAATATTTTTTTCGAATATTGATTTTATTGATGGTTTTTTAAAATTTTTATTGCATCCAATAAATAAGGTTTTGTGTCAGTTAAAGATTATAAATTTTTTTATCTCTTTAGGAAGTAGAATTAGCTCCACCAGAGATTGGATTTGATCGTGCTCGCATGGAAGATTTACTTAAACGACGTTTCTATTATGATCAGTCTTTTGCAATTTATGGTGGCAAGTATCTTTTATAAATTTTCTATTTAACTCAATAAAGAAAATGTTTTAATGCTTATAAGCAAAATGAGAGATAATATAAATGTAATTTTTGAAAATTCATTTCAAATAGAATGCTTAGCATTGAATAGTAATAATATTTTTTTCTATTTCATTTGATTAATTTATATTGGTATCCACTATTTAAAAACAATTTAAATCTAAATTTGAACCTTTAAATTTTTTAAAATTGTCAACCCCGCATTTCAAATTTTGGAAGCATCTTTTTTTTTCTTCTTTTAATCTTATTTTTATGAGTGTGCATCTGTGTATTAAATAGTAAATTATGAAGTGAAGTAGCATAAGCTGTGAAAAAATATTACTGAAAAATTATTCATAATTGGACAAACATTTTGTAAATTAAAAAAAAAAAAAAAATATTTACCAAATTTGCATCTTTTAATTTATTTTATTATAGATGTCCCAAATATCTTTTGCAGCAATTACATTGAAAAATAATTTTTTAAATTAGATGCTTTTAATAAATTTTGTAATAGAATAAAGGAATTTTATTATAGGTGTTACTGGGCAGTTTGATTTTGGACCTATGGGTTGTGCAATGAAAAACAACATTCTTAATCTTTGGAGGTCTCATTTTATCTTGGAAGAGCAGATGTTGGAAGTAGACTGCACCATTCTTACTCCTGAAAATGTCTTAAAGTATGGAAGAAAGATGTTGTTTCAATCTTTGATATCACATTGTATATTATGGTTGCAAACATCATTGATTAATTTAATATTTATAATTTGATTGCCAAAATCATAAATTAAAGTTTATACATTTCTTTTGCATGCTTCTTTTTATCACAATTCTGATTCTTCTGTAACAATTGAAATGATAAATTGTTTCATATCATATGTGTAATATGCTACAAACTACAAAGATATTTAATTATGCATTTTTTTTTCTTCTGAATTTTCAATTATATGCTGCGAACCACTCAAATTTTCCATTATACAACAATTTCTCCCTTTCTAAAATTTATAAATTTTCTACCTCAATTGTTATTTATCCATTCTTTTTTATGGTAAAGATTTTCATGACATTGAACTTTTATTCATTGATAGATTAATAGAAGTCAAATTGTCTTATGCTCATTTAATCTATGATAAGAAAGAATGTTCTGAAGTTCACTTTTCTTTAAAAGTAAAGGAGCTTCACTGATTTTTTTTTAAAGAATATTTATTGATTCATAGTATTGTACTTGATACTCATATATAATTCTGTACATTAAACAGTGAATTTTCTAAAAATTAAATTGCATATGTATGAACTTATACAATAAAGAATGTATAATTAGTGCTCAAAATATACATTAAAGGTTGGATTTTTTTTTCCTTCATGTAAGCAATCTTTTGTAATGCATATTACTATTTCAATACTATTTTAAAATGATTGCTTCTAAATGAATTTGAACGATAAGCATTTAATTAAAAATAATCAAAAGTTGTTTAGTAAATAAATAAAGAATTAAAGTTAACTTAGTTTTAATGTTAATTGAAGATATCTATATATCTTGGTTATTTGCAAAATATTGCTACTCTGGTGTTTCTATAATATGCTGGATATTTTTTAATTATTGGCTTTCTTCCTAATGGTCTTAATGATTTATAGAACATTCAAATGCCACAGATAATCCATTATGTAATTATAAGCTCTATATTCTTTTCGTGTTTCTACTGTGTGTAAATAATGGATTTAATTTATCATGATCTTACTGATTAATTAATAATATTCATTGATATTTCATATACATTATTAATAGTACTGAAATAATTGCTGTTTTATAATATAGATAATTGTTTTAGAAAGTGATTTACATTTTATAATTTTTTGAAAATGCTTAGTTCATCTAAATTTTTTAATATATAGAAAATTACAAATTGCCACTTTATTGATGCACAGCATAGTTTTTATTTCTAGTCATAGTGACATCATAGAAAAAAATCCTTGAAATTAAACATTAAAAAAATCCTTGCATAGATTATTAATTGCTGCTGTTTGAAACTGAATTCTTTTTAAGTATATGAACTGCTTCTAATTACATTAAGATTGTATTAAAGAATAGTTAACAAAGCATTATAGTGCACCTTATTTTTTCTATACTATCAACTTTAGTTATTGAATATAGTTTTCATGAAATCTACTTTTAAATGCCAATTTCTCTTCTAATTCATTACAATATAATTTCATTCTAAATAATCTTAAACAAATAACTATTCTTCATATAGTTTTTAAGGTATATGGTAAATTTTTCAAAAGCACCTTTTATTCTCTATATCAATGTCTTCTTTGTTTTTTGATGTGTACTAAATTTATTTCTGTTTTATATATATATATATATATATATATATATAAGTAACCAATCTAAAGTAAGAAAAAGTTTGAAAACGAAACTAAAATGAAAACGAAACAAAACAGTTTCGCAATCGCAACTAAAATTTATTACCTATTTAAACTAAAACCAAAAAGGAACTTCATAGTATTTAGAGAGCGCAATTGCAGCTACTTCTAAAACACAGATGAATTGATACAAAAGTATTAGAATCAAGTTAATAGGAAAAACAAAAATCAAATAAAAATTAAACCAAAAAAATTATTAAAAAAATATTAAAAAAAGAATCCGGCCTGAAGGTATTAAACAAGGTATGGTTTGGAATTAATCCTTTGGCTTAAATAAAAATAGAACTTTACTTGCATATTGGATCACTCAATAGATGGCGCTGGGTGCCTACCTCTGTTTACATAATTTACCGTTAACTTTTTTAAAAACAGGAAATCACAATCGATTGTTTAAAGCTTCCTTGACTGTTGGATGGTATGTCCTGGCTTTTTTCGTTTTTAATTTTAATTTTAATGCTGTTTTTGTTTTTTTGTTATTGTTTTTATTGTATTTTTACTTTGTTGTGGTTCTTTTTTTCTAATTTGTTATTTTGTATTTCCTTTCTGTTAAAATGGTATATCTCTTGAGCATAATTTCAGGGGATTTTCGGGTCACGAGGAATCATTATTAGACAAAGTCTGTATGTCCTCACAGAAAAAATCCCTTTATTTGAATCCCTGCCTGAGGGTGACCCTTGAAAAAGTCTTCAGGCCGGATTCTTTTTATAATAATTTTTTTGGTTTAATTTTTATTTGATTTTTGTTTTTCCTATTAACTTGATTCTAATACTTTTGTGTATATATATATATATATATATATATATATATATATATATATATATATATATATATTGTTTTTAATTTGTATAGTTCTAAATGTTCTGTTAAGATTTCGATACAGTACTCTTTTTTTTATAGAGCATCTGGCCATGTTGATAGATTTGCAGATCTCATGGTTAAAGATCTGAAAAATGGTGAATGTTTTAGACTTGATCATTTAATAAAAGGTTAGTATGATAAAATTGAGATTTATACTATCATCTATGTTTTCTATGTTTTTTTTATTATTAGTTTACCTTTTGCTGAACTTAATTAATTGAATTTTTATCATGACTATTTATTTTTATTGTATAGCTTTATATTGTGTCCTGTTTTTCTTCAGCTCACTTAGAAAAGTTAATGACTGAAAAAAATGTGACTCCTCAACAAATTGCTGAATATGAAGATATTATAGTAAAGGTAAATCATATAGTCATTTCACAATTTATTGTACTGCATTCTGAGTTTATTATGCCATTAAAAATGTTATGCGCTTATAATTTTTGAGAAGTAAAGTTGTACTTTTACGATACATTCTTTAATTTCTTAAAGTTGATTTTTATTTAAAAATTGCTGTCAATTAAAAAAGAGAAATATTGGTGCATATTCTAATTTTATGAATAATTTAAAACCTGTTAAAAAATTTGCATGCAAAGTAAATTAATTTATTAGGAAAAAAACACATTTATTTTTGCAGTTAAAATGGAAAGCTATTTAATAATTTTAGGTTAATGTAAATATGATTATTTTGAGGAATTTTCCTTCATTCATCTTATACTTTTCTGTGTTAAGTAGCATGTTATATTTTGAAAATACATTTTGTTCTACTTGAAACAAGTTGCTATCAAGTGAAAAAAAAAAATTATAGTTTTGATGTTTACTATTTGTTTATATAGTTAGATGGGTATTCCAAGGAAGAAATGAATGCCATTCTCAGGAAGTTTGATATGAAATCTCCCAACACAGGCAATGATTTATCTGATGCTTTGGAATTTAATCTCATGTTCAGCACTTCTATTGGTCCAACAGGAAACTTAAAAGGGTACAAAAAATTATTTTGATTAAATAAATCCCTAATTAAATAAACATAATAGTATTATATGAATTTTAAAATTCAGTTTCTTCAATTTATTGTTTCAGTTACAGTTGTTCCTTAATATTTGACAAATATATAGCTCTTTTTCCTTTTAACATTCTTCATGAATGAAATCAATTATCTGACAGTTACAAGCTATTTTTTTTCAATGTTTGAAAGACTAATCTTTTGACTGAGGAATGAAAATAAACAATATGTACAATTGTGATTGAACTTACTACTTTGTTTTATTTATAGTTACTTACTCTTTTATTTTAGCAGTTGATCATCAATTAACTGAGACTTTTAAAATGTTCCAAGTAATAGTTTTTTTTTAAGACTGATTATGAAAAATTGTGCATGCCAGGAGAGCATTATTATACAAACAAACAAAAAAATCAATGATATTAAAATTACATGTATTTTGTTTCACATATTGTATAAATGTGTAAATTTTAGGAAAAGAAATCCAAAATTTCTTTTTGTTTCATAGTGAAGACTTTTTTATACAGCTAAATTTAGGAGGTGTTTTAAACGCAAAATTGAACAGAATGATGCTCTTCTTGAACTATTAACTAAGCACGTCACAGTCTTTTTTTTTTTTTCCCCTCTCTTTTCTTTTCAAGATGATGAGAAATTTCCTCTATGGATAGTCATGATTGTTCCTTGTCATCAGTGACACTGGCAATGGTTTTATAATCTGTCAATATGTGATAATGTTTCTATGTACTATAATAGTAATGAGTGATTTGCTTGTTTTAAAGCCAGGTACTTATATTTCATTTATAGAAACTAGGGATTTTATTATCAATTTCTTCTAGTGCAAACCAATTTTGTTAATATTGTTGATGGGTTTTTTTTTTGTGTGTGTGTGTGTGTGTGTGTCCCATTTTAACAATCTTGCTTTTTTTTTTTTTTTTTTTTTTTGTCTTTTTTAACTTTTTCAAATTTTTATTCTTATATTTAAAACACATAAGCTAGTAGGTGGTCAGTTAAAATCAATATTCCCTTTTAGTTTCTTGTTAATTTCAATAAGCTTTCCTATTATCACAAGCCTGAATGTATCATGCATAAATTGCAAAATCCTGTTTTTTGGACATTTTCATAATTTTTCTATGCTAACTTCTATCCTCATTAGAAAAAGTATTCCTTTTAATGTCAAATATTGTTGCATTGCTAACTTCTTATTCCTTGGCTAAAAGCTTGATCTTCTACCATTATTCTTCAATTGGGGCTATTATTCTATAAGAGAATAATGCATTTATGTTTAGATTCCATTGTGAATTGTATAATTGCATCGTAATCTATTAGAAGCAAAGTCACATGCCTCTGATTTGAGATTTGTCGCATAGATTTGTTGACAAGAGAAGAAAAGTTGCTGTTTATTGATATTTGGATTTATCAATATTTAGATAATAGGTGCTCTGTTATATTAGATTTGATAAAAGGTGTATACTAAACATTTTATATCATTATAGTTTTCTTAATATTGTATGTTCTCTAATTGATTTCAGTTTTCTTCGTCCAGAAACAGCTCAGGGTATTTTTGTTAATTTTAAACGCTTATTACAATTTAACCAAGGACGCCTCCCATTTGCTGCTGCACAAATTGGAAATTCTTTTCGAAATGAAATCTCTCCAAGAACTGGGCTTATCAGAGTAAGGTAAGTTTTCTAATTCTTTGAATAATAGTTCTTTCACAATCTTAGTTTGAATATCTTTATTGTGTTTTTAATTACCTTTTTCTCTGTCATTTAGTTGTTATTAATTCTTTATAGCAAGATTTATAAACTCTTTGTGTACCATTTTGTTGACTTGATTTGATTTACTTTCATGTAAAACAAATTGTCATGTTCTGACACAAAGAAATTTCACTATAGCAGAAAGAAAAAGATTTTTTTTTTCCTTTAAAGTTATTAACATTTCAAATAGTTTATTATTGTGATCAACTTCAATATATATTTTCAAGATACACTTTCAATTCCAACAATTAAATTTCAAAAATGAATAAACTGTGAATTTTAACATGTAATGAATCATTGTCTGAAAAATATTTTATTCTTTCAGTCTGAAGAAAGTGTACAAATCATTATGAATTAGTTGCTGTGAAACTGAAAATTAAGCTATGGGAAAATTTAATTTTTTTGTTTTTAGGAGTGATGAACATGTGAGGGGAAAAAAAAGTAACTAAGGTTTTTATCTTCAGGCTGAAAAGTATAAATATTTGTAAAAGTACCATATTTGAAATATTTGTAAAATTTTATTTTTGTAGAGAATTTACTATGGCAGAAATTGAGCATTTTGTGGATCCACGTTCTAAGAATCATCCTAAATTCAAACAAGTGAAAGATTTGAAACTTACATTATATTCTGCTTGCAATCAGATGAATGGAGAGTCAGCTTTTGTCTCTACCATTGGAGATGCTGTTCAAAAGGCTAGTATTATTTTGCATCAAAAGTTGCTTCCCACTGAACAATAAATATAGTATCAGAATAAATTTAATTCAGATAAAGTAATTAAAATATTGTGTAATAAAGATAAACGTCATTGAATTGCATACATAAATGCTTCATACAGATTAGTGCAGTTAACTAAGTTTTATTTGTAACTTTAATTTTGAATAAAATAAGCTTACATAAATCAAAACCTAAGTACTTTTTTTATTGCAAATTCTTCCACAAATTTTTAATAACCACTTAAATTTTGAATATATATATATATATATATATATATATATATATATATATATATATATATATATATATATATATATATATATATATATATATATATATATATATATATATATATTTGATTCATGCATATTTTATTTCTGACCTCATCCCTTCAAAAATTGATCTCTGATTGCCATCATTACTAAATATTCTGGATTTATATGAATGATCTTGTTAATTGTAATTTTTATTTTATTTTCTGTAATTACTTTTATCTGTAAAGATATATATCTTTACAATAAGATGGCTAGAAAAACACATCTTAAAGCTCTTTCTTTAATTTATATTAGTAATTATATTTCAACAATTTAAATATATTTTAAGGTTGCTTCTCTGTATAATTCTTTATAGATTAGATATTCAAAATAAATCATTGACATATCTATTACTTTGAGAAACATTTATTATTTTTCATGTACAGAAAACAAAATATTTTTCAATTAACAAAACATTAACCAGAAGAAAGCTTGTGTTTTGTTTTCTAATATTGAGATGAGAATAGTTACTTTTAATTTTGCAGGGCATTGTGGCTAATGAGACATTAGGATATTTCATGGCTCGTATTTACCAGTTTTTAGTCATGGTTGGTGTAAATTCTGATAAGCTTCGATTCCGACAACATATGTCAAATGAAATGGCTCATTATGCGACTGATTGTTGGGATGCAGAGATTAAAACATCTTATGTGAGTGTTGATAACATTATTTTATTTTGTATATTTCAGTTTACATAAATTGCTTTTCTTTTCTATGATATTTTTTTAAAAAAATGTTTTAATTTTTTTATTAGTTTTATTGTTTAAGAAAATTTATTAGATCATGAAATTGTAATTTTTTTGGAATATTTATTGCTGAATATATTGCATATTATATATATTTAAATTTATTGAATATTTCTTCTTCTTTTCTATGTGTATTGGATAATCTTATATTAACATTAATAAAAGATAAAAATTATAAAGATTTTTGTTCTTTTTATTAATTACCTATATCCCCACCAAAAAGTCTTAAATTAAATTGCCACATGTAAATAATACATTCTTTGATAGCCATGACTGTATTTTCTTGAAATGAGTGATATAATTTGAATTTATCCTTCTGCATTTCAACATTAGTTTTGTTTGAATTTGCATTCAGGAATATTTCTTAGATATTATTTTTTAACATTTTAAGAATTGTATTAAAAATCATTATTGTCTACATTTTATTGATGTAAAGAATTTTTTTAAAAATTTATTTTCACTTAATATTGTTTTGAAAATTTATAGTGTTGATAGAAATTAAATATTATATACCGATTTGAATTCAAATAAAAAAAATTTAGAAGCATCTTTGAAAGTTCTCTTTTTACTGATTTCAAATATTTTTATTTGCTGCTATATTCAACATATTTTTAAGTTTGATTCTCTTATAATTTTTAAGTATTTAAAAGGATATTATATTTAAGCAGAGTCTTGCTGCTAAAATTTTAGGAAATGGCAACATATATCACTATTAATATTAATTGTGATTCACTCATATTAAGTATATAAGCTTAAGGAATATCTCACAAGGTCTAAGTATACAAGTATTACAAGACAAATTTTGAGTATAAGTTCCAATAAACAGGTAAATAAGAAATGTTCAAACTTTTCAGTATTTTTAAATATTAGCGTTCCTATCTTGTTTTAGATGTCTAGGAACATTCATTTCGATTTCTTCTAGATTATATTTTGATTAATGATTTGTCTTCTGCAATATTTTCTCATTCCATTTTCTTTCAGGGTTGGGTGGAATGTGTAGGATGTGCTGATAGATCCTGTTTTGATTTAAGTCAACATACCAAAGCAACTGGGGTGAAGCTAAATGCTGAAGGACAACTTAAAGAACCAATATCCTTTATTTTCATATTCATAATATAAACAATGGACATGATTGATATTAATGACATATATTAATTATAAGGTTAATTTCTAACAGAATTAGCAATGAAAGTTTTTAATTATTTAATATTATTTATGATTTATTTAAATTTAAATATTACATTTTTGTTTTGTTACTGATGCATGGGAAAAGGTTTGACATTTTTCATCCCATTTGTAAATTTTATGCATAAAATTAAATATAGCAATGTCTATTGTAACTCATATTCTAATCATGCAATTATAATAGTTATTTATTATAAAATTGATTCTTTTCTAACATGATATTGAAGCCAATCTTAATTCAAAATAAAACTTAAATAAATGTCTTGTTTCCCCTTATTTTAAAGTCATGTTTAATTTGTATTTTATCTTAATTTTTTTCTAGATTTCTGTTAACAATGTTAAATATCTTGATAAAATTCTGTTTTGGTAATTTCTTTAATTGTAAATTAAAAGACTGTGCAGGTCACAGAACTTCAACCCCAAATGGCCAAGATTGGAAAGTCTTTTAAAAAAGATGCAAAAGAAATTACTAGAGTGTTGAAAGAACTTGATGAAGAAAGTATAGCTTCTCTAGAAAAAGAAATGGAATCTAAAGGGTTTGTAACCTACAAGCTATCATTTTGAAAATTGAAAGATATTTTAATTTTTCATTTGCTTTATAGAATTGTAAATTAAATTTGAAAATAATGAATGTAGCTTTAAAATTACTTAAAAAAAATATAATATTCTATTTTTTAAGTTTATTCCATATGTTTCATATTTAAACATATAAATACGTACCTTGCTATGAAATGAATGTATCTATGGCTGTATTGAAAGCCTGTAAAAGATGTTTTAATGCAATCTGTTTTCTTTGTAAATATGCTCTTTCCTTCCTAATTTTTACTTTAATACCTTGAATTTCATAAAATTCAATATCTAATTCTTTGCTTAAATTGTTGCTTTATTTTACTAAACAGAAAATTTGCAAGAATTGTTTCAAATTTTGATGAAAAAATGTTTTTAGATACATGAGAATAAATAAAAATTACTGTAAACTTCGAAAAATTATCAGTTGTCTTCCTGAATTTATAATTTGTCTGGCCTTTCATCAATAACATTTTTTTTATATATCAAACCTGACACAAAGAAAACTAATACAAAATTTAAAACTAATTTTTGAAATAAACAAACAGAACAACAACCTCAATTTATATATATATACATATAACATGCTTTTGAATTTTTACCGTTATACCATTGCTTTTTTGCATAATGGTTTTAGTTGGATTTTTAAGCATTTAAACTATTGAGTCCTGTGAATTTTTCTCCTCTGTAAATAATTATTAATCAGTTCTTTCTTTTTTTATAGAGAATATACTCTTTCTGTAAATGGTAATGATTTTGTCATTTCAAAAGATATGGTGAATATCAACCGAAGTCAAAAGACTGTGCATGGTAAGTTAATGAAATTAGCATTTTGTCACAAAGTTATAGTTGTGTAAAGGTAAATTTTTTTATATTTAGTTTTTGAGAGGGGAAAAAAATGTAATGCTTATAAAAGTCAATAACTTATAGTTGGATATTACATATTTCTTTTAGTAAACATACAAAAATATTTATTGTAATAAAAATATACTTTTAAAAAAATTATTTATGAAAGAAAAACATATTGTTGCTAGGGTGCAAAATTAATGAATATTTTTCTGCGTAAATATAAAATGATAGAATATCATCTTGTTGAATAATGGAGTTTTCTTCAAGGAATCATCTTTCAATTATGTGATATTTTATTAAGTATATAACATACTGAGCATTTCACTCTTTTTTTTATGCATATTATAAAAAAAGAAGATTTTATATTCAAAAAAATATCTTATTGAAAGTCCTAAGATTGTTATGTAGTGTTAAAATGCAAGCAGTAATTAAATATCAAAAATATGATTTTAAAGCCAGTAGAAATTTGGTAAGTTTAATACTTTGCCAATTAGTGGTTACATGCAGACAGATAATTCTTTTAATTTATCTAGCTTCATCTACAAAGGATTAAAAAATGAAAATTTAGATAATAATGCTGAAAATTAAGAGATGAAATTGTAATATTAATATTTCAGTAATAATCATTTCAGGCTTAATTATGTCTTATAAAATTGGCTTTGGTGTTATCTTTAGAATATGCTCTTTAATTTGTTTCGATTCTGAATAACTTGTGTGCGTGTATTTAGCATTTCTACAGAGACTCAAAGTTTTATTAGTAATTTAATTCTATACATATTTATTATATTCATGATTACTATAGATCTATTATACAAGCAAGCTTGATAATTTATTGTGTACACTGTATTCTCATTATTTGAAATTTACTGATTATGCTTTAACAAAGAAAATTTTCTGTCCGCCACAGTTTAATCAATAAATGCTTAAAAATAGTTTACTAAAATAAAATCCGTTATAAAACTAATTAGTTATGCAGTTTCATTTATAAAAACATATTTTTTTCTGCATATTTAAGTGGAGGAAATAATACCAGCTGTTATTGAACCATCTTTTGGTATTGGTCGCATCATGTATGCTATTTGGGAGCACAGCTTCAGAGTGAGAGATGGAGATGAAATGAGAACGGTATTTACTTAATCTATAATTAAATCAATTGCCATATTTGAGGGGTTTTTTTATACTTGTTATTATTATAATTACTTTTGTCATTTTAGTATTTCGCTTTACCAGCAGTCGTTGCCCCTCTGAAGTGTTCAGTTCTGCCTCTGAGTGGACATCCAGACTTTGCACCTTTTGTGTCAACATTATGTAAGAAAAATCTGTAGTAGTTAATTAAATTATTTGTTTTATTTCTTTCAAAAAAATAATTTAGCTTTCATTTTATTGTAAAAGTAACTTAACATTCTCTGAAGTTTCTTTATAAAAACATTAAGAAATATGTGATGAATTTGAAGAATCCACCTATGAATTTTACAGTTATAATATTTTAATTTGGTAGTTGTATGGTTTTAATATTTGACGTTTTTACAATTAACAATATTTAAAATTCAATTTTGGAATGCATTAATTCCATAATTAATTAAATTTGTTTAAGAATGAAAAAAATAAATAAATAACAAATAGAAAACTAATATTTTTTTTCTTAATTTATTTGAATATAAAAAAGGGAAATATAATGAAACATTTTGTGTTTAAACATTTAAATTTAGTTATTGAATTAAAATTGTCATTTCAGCTTGGAGCAAGAATGTATTTAATTAACTTAAATATAAGAAAGCCTGAGTTTATATTTATATATATATATATATATAATATTGTAAAAGCAACTTAGAAAAAAACTTTATTTATGGTATGATAAGAGATTGCATGGTGTGAGCATTAAATATGATTTCTTAAAAATATTTAAATATCTAATAAATATTATATAATTTTTGAAAAATTTAATTTCACATTTTTAACATACAGTTGTGTTCTGATATCTGTTACTTCACATCACAATTCTCTCTGTGTTTTATATATTAATGGTTTTATATTAATAGAAGATTACATAAAATAATTATTGATAAAAATATATTTTATCTGACTCTTATATGAAGTTGTTTTTAATAAAGAATATTTTTTCCATAATATGCACAAGTAGCAATTTTCTGTTTATGATAATTAGAGGAAGTAAAATTTATAAATTATTTGTCTACATGCAGCACAAGATCTAACTAAACATGAGATTTCCCATCGTGTGGATGATAGTAGTGGATCTATTGGACGTCGTTATACTCGTACTGATGAAATAGCCATTCCATTTGGTATTACTGTGGATTTTGACTCTTTAAAAGAGCCCCACTCTGTTACCTTAAGAGAACGAGATTCCATGGAGCAAATACGAGTGCCTGTGAGTATATTTTTAATTTAAAAAAATCTAGAAAATAGAAAGAAAGAGCTTTTATAAAATTCCCTGATAATAAAATGATATTTCTAAACATAGTTTATTAATGTTAATTATCAGCAAATTAAATTTACAGGCTTGAAGCAACTTTAACATAAGAGAATTTGCTTGAAACTTATGGGATTCATAATTTAAAGATTATTCTAGAATACTTATCCAATATTAAAAAAATAGAACATAAGCAATAAATAACAGTTAGAGTTAAATTGATTGTTCTTGTATTTGTGTACGAGAACCAGGATTTCAAGCCAAAGACAAATAGGTTTGCGTTTTGATATTCAATATAGATAACTTGTAAAGTTTCTTTATGGTTCCTTGTAAAAAAATCGGTATAAATTAACATTTAGATAATAATTAAGAAAAATCTCTTACATGTCTTAATGCAAAACTTTAAAAAAAAAAAAAGTGTATTCTTCTGCTTTATTTTAAGGCATTGTAAAATTAGATTTATGTCCATTTAGATTGTGAATCATCTATTCTTGTTATTCTTCATTAGTTATAAGTTTATCCATCAAAACATATCATGATATAATAGGGCAGAGGAATAATACTACTTACTAGATAATTAAACAGATGAATGAGTAGTGTAAAAAGGTATAGTTGAATCTCTCTTGAAGAACATTTTACAGGACTCTTAATTCTAAATTTTGTTAGAAATTTGGATTTATATTTTGGCAATGAAATAGCAAATGATACTAATTAAAAACTTAATATCTTTAGAAACGTTTGGTAATTTTGTAGTATATAAGTAGTTATATAATATTATGAATATGTTGACTACAACCCAGTTTAATAAAATAATTTTTGTGAGCACGAATGAGAAAGGATGGAAGGCACGTGAAAGAGATTAATGTGATGTTTAAGTATATGTTTTTAAAAATGCAAATTTAATACATAATTTTTGTGCTTCTTATTTAAATATGCTGACTTAGACTGTAAATAAACCAAATTAAATAGATATTAAGTTCATTAATCTCCTCCATTAACCTTTTTAAAATTCATATAATAATATTTTTTACATGTTTTTGTGCAGAAACAGGTACCACTAGCACATTAGGATTTTATCAATCTCAATAGAATTCATAATTGCTTTTTAATAATTTAAAATAAAAATTTAATTCTAACATACTAATTCATATACAGAACTAAATTTATTGCTAATGAAGGATGGTACGAATAGATATCCCGATAGCTAATTGAATAGTGACAAATTTTGATCTTATATAATGAAAAAGAAACGATTTTCCTTGTTTTTTTTTTGTTTTTTTTTTCTCTTAGAACCTGATTTTAAAATATTTAAAATGCTCCTTTGAGATATACTATTTTTATTAATAGCATATCTATTAGCTGACTGTTTAATTCAATTATGGAACTTTGAAGGATTGGAATATGCATCTTGGAGAGACTGCATAATTTTGAAATAAACAACTTCTAATAAAAATTTCAAAAAAGTATTTTTTTTTTTGTGACCATTTTCCAAAATATAATTGAAAACCTAATTAAAATTGCTTCTTGAAATTCTTCTACATATTTATTCCATTGTTGAAAACTAAGGAATAATAATTCAGTTTATTATAACTTCTTACGTCAAATCTATTATTGTCTTTCCTTTGGTTTTCTTTAATATATTTCAATGCCTTCCTGGTCTCTCAGTGTGCTCGTATGATAAAGGAAATGCACTTTCCATTCTTATTTCACATATAAATTATTAATTAGATATTAATATGTTACATGCAAGAAATCTGATTCCATTTAGGAGGTCAACACAGACAATAATCATAACAGGTAAATAAAATGCCCTAAAGTCTCATCATAGCTTACCATTAAGAAATATTTTGTTGTTTGTTGTTTAAGAGATTTAATTGAAATTAAGTAAACATGTATTCCCAAGAAATCAGCTAGTCCTTGTCTTTCTTAAGTATATTTTTTATTACAAAATTACATAACCATTCAATATCAGTTCGATTTGTCTTGTTATAAAGATTAAAAATAGATTTTATTCTCTTCAATTAGAATCAAATCCCTCATTACCATTGTGCTATATTTTTGGATATTTAATTAAACTGCCTACTGTGAAATCCAGTGAAGTGTTCCATCAAATCATTTGTGTTTGTTCAGGTTTTGCTGTACATTGGCATATGCCATGTAAATTTATCACTTTTGTGCTTACTGCCAAATTTAGTTATATTAATTCCATGACCATAATAAGTCCAAATGTTTTGAATTATTTATAAGAAATATTACTATGTAAGTTTCTAAGATTTTTTAGTCATAACCACATTTAATATGACTCGCCCACTAGTTTCAACTCATATTTTCATAATTATGCCAGTTAACAAACTTTAATAAAATAGAAAATTAATATTACCACACTAAAAATAAGTAACAATCAATATGTATTTCTGTAATACCTAAAAGTTAGATATCCTGGATTTGTTTTAATTCTAATGACTATTTCTATTTTAGGTGGATGTTGTAGCATCTCTTGTTAGTGATTTAGCACGTGGTAGACAGACTTGGGAAGCTGCAAAATGTTGTTATCCAAAGTTTGAACAGCAAGAAACAACTAAAGCAGGATAGTTCCTATTTAATCAAACTATGTGATGTCAAATAAAAATTTTTAAATGAACTCTAACATTTCATTTTGTCACATCTTTGTGAGGAAATAAACATTCAAGTTCCCTTTCACTCTTGAAAACGCTATTTATAATAAAAATACAGCTGATTCCTGGTATCAACAAATTACGTTTATACTGAAGATTCTAATATACTGTATCCAGAATTTCTCCAGATTTGTTTTTGATAAGCTGATATTCAATATATTAATAATAATAAAACATGTAAATTATGAATTAAGACTTATTAATAAATATAATTTACAACAAATATATGTACACCTTAAAAAAGACATTTTTTCTTTTTCGGTAGAATTTTCTCCCTTTCTAAAGATTCTAGTAATTGCTTTTGTAGATTCATTCCAATTTCTTGACCTACCTAAAAAGACAATTTATAGTTAATAGAATTTTTATTGTTATACATGTGATAGTTTGATTTTCTGCAGTAACAATAGCTGTATATTGGTTTTTATTACAATAAAAAGAGTTGGACCTTATTTTTTTTTTCACCATTGATTAGAATGCATATTTAATGAATTACCTTTTTAAAAAATATTTTATTGCTAGCAGTAATAATTTTTTTTTTACATGTAGAGAAGAAAGAACAAAAGCATTTATGTAGCTAGCCATAATTGATTTACATATTGTAATAGATGTTTTGCTCTTCTGATGTGTATTTAATGAAGAGAAGAATGTATTTTTCCACACAAAATTGAAGAAATTTTAATGGATAATATATACAACATTGTGTTATTAACACCATATTATGTAAACTTATATTTCAATACATATATTGTGTTTATAATGTTCTATTGTAGTTGATTTATAGGCAAAAAAAAGAAAAAAAAAAAAAAAAAGAATGCCAATGCAATTTTCTAAAGCAATATTTGCATAATGGTACAATAAAATTTTCAAAAGCTATTAGATTTTGATTCAAAATTATAATAGATAATTTTCTATATTAAATGCTTGTATTTATTTAGCACTTTAGTTTATTGGCACTCTAAAATCTATTTGTTAGATATTATTTTAAAAGCTTGGAGAAAAAAATGTTCTAAAAACAAGCATTTTCTATTTTATCCTATTTTTATATCATTATTGGTTATAGGAATTAAAATTTTATATACAGTTATAAAGTTATAATTATCTTACTGTCAGTATTGGTGAATCTAATAAATTTGTGTAGTCAGTGACTACTGAGAAAGCTCTCCCCCTCAACTTTTAAGTATCCTCTTTGACTCTGTGTTGCAGGTATAAATAATTTAATGCCTATTATTTACTATTTTAGAAATATAGTTCAATATAATAATTATTTAAAAAATGCATAGACTATACAAGGAAAAAGAAAAGAGAAAAAAACACTAAAAAGTATCTGAATAATAAAAAAAAAATGTCTAGATCCACTCACTTCAATGGCATCTTTAATACTTTCAATATGCAAACTTCCAAATCCAGCAATCTGTTTCATCATTACAGTTTCTTTGAGTGAAACTCCAAGAACAAGTTTACAAATGCAACATGTTTCTTCTTCCCTAGTAGCATCAATTATGAATTCATTTCCAATCTATAAAGAATATACATTGAATCCTCTCTTACATACCTTTTGTATTAGAATATTTATCAGTTTTAGAGAAAAAAAATTCCAATACATATATAATAAAATATTTCTGAAAAATTACAATTCTCAAATTATTTACCCTATAAAGTGTAGTGAGAAGAGGAAGCTGTTTCACATCTAAGGAAAATACATCATATGGATCATCAGACACAACAATTTCAGGCTCATTTTCTCCGTCATTTTTCACACTTACAGATTGAATTCTGAAATAAATAAGATTAGTATAAATGTTTATTTGCATAGAAGAAAAAAATCAGGTAGAATTGTGGCAATATCTCAAAATTTTGAGTATTACTGGAGTAATATCTTGCATAATTTCAAGGTTTCTAGATTATTAATGTCATATAGATGCATAAAAGATATTTTTATATTTATATTGCATGTAAATTGGAAGTGAGAAACTGCTACCTGCAATAAAATGGTTCACTGAAAGAAAAGAATTTCAAAAAGCTGTCTGTTTAATAAATTATCCATAAAATCTCTATCAATAGCATCTTGAGAATGATTTTCTGATACAAAAACACATGTTGTCTTAGGGGTAAATTCTTAATTTTGGGATGAAAGGAATCCAAATTTGAGATCTAATTCTATTACAAATCTGCCTTATATGCATAGGCTTGTTTCACATTGAATCCATTGCTGTTAAAAAGTCGCTTGATAATTGAAAAGAGCCCTTCAAACTCATGAGTCATCTGACCAAAGTACAAAATTATATACTATCAACAACTAGCCTTCATGCTGTTTTGCAATTAGTCATAAAAGGTTAAATGTCTTATTAATTTAACATGAAAAGAGGAGGGAGATGCCATCCAACTGCATTTCAAAATTATGACATCTGTTCCCAAACAATTCATGTTTAATTCAGAACAGGACATTAAAATGACTAACATTAACACAAAAATTCCATGTGTTGTCTAATGTGAACCAACAATATTTCATAATCTGTTCTGTATTTAGTTGATTAAAATTCAAGCTACAGTTTATCATATATCACCCATGAAGTTAAATCACTTTAAAGAGGAAGCAATACAAATCGTTTTTATGAATACTATATATATTTTTCATTTCCTTGTAGTCTGAATAATTCAAATCAGAATGTCACACTTTCAGTTTTATATTTTATAAGTACATGTTTGACAGTCATTGACTTCTTAATATAAAATAATAAATGCTGTATTTAGGAAGCTAAAAAAAATATGTAATTCAAATTATATCTACTCTTGATAAGCTGCTTCTTTAACACAAAGTTAATATTAGCTTCTACTTTAACATGCAGAAACTTCAAGATTCTAATTTTATCAGCCTTTTAAAGATATTCTATTTTAGAGAATGAAGTAATAACTTTTACAACAGTTATTAATATATCTATTTAAATTCTTCTACACACATTATTCTGAAAAATTATTCTTAATGGCAACAATCATGAATGTTTTTCTTACAAATTAGGCAATTAGTTAATTTTATTAAACATTTATTAAATCCTATAGGTGCTTAAAAAATAAATGTTTCCATAATATCAAGACTGTACTGCTACTTCTCTTATTAAAACAGACTAATAAAAATTATAACACAAAACAGAACTGTAATCTTACATATTCATTTGTTTTTGAACTTTACACAGTTAAATAATCTCAAAAATAATTTTTAAAAAGTGTTATTTGATATTAAGCTTTAAAAAAAAATGTGTTCTTACTTTGTATCGTATAGGGCAGCCTTTGTAGCTATTGCAGCAGCATCAATGAAATTTCCACCATAACCTAAAACCTTGAAAAAGGTATAAATGCTTTCTTTACAAAACTGAACAAAAAAAATGGAATGCTAAATGTTTTACAATGTAATAACAAGTGCTTATCTTTATTCCATTATTTGACTGCATGAATATTAAAAATTAAAATTATGAGTAGTATAAATAATTTGAGTTATAAGAAAAATATCTAGAAAACATAAGAATACAACATTTTTGAAAAATAATTATGGTTTCTGCTTATAAGCCAGTGATTTGATTTAAAGCAGAGCATTTCATGAAAAAAGTGCTAAACTATTTTGACTATTTTTATTTTCCATCCTAGATTTGCAAGTTGAATGAATTTATTTCAAAATATCTTGATTAGCAAAATCATATATATATATATATATATACAGTACACTCCCGATTATCCGCGGAATTGGGTGGCGCGGCCGCCGCGGATAACAAAAATCGCGGATAATCCGAAAAAAGCTAAAAACGGGTATAGCAAAAGATAAAACAGTTATTCCAACTTTGAAAAATCGTTTTATCATAAGACATAATCTATATCTATACTTATAATAAAGCTCAATGTGTGTGTGTGTGTGTGTTGGCGCTCTACAGGCCAGACCGTTTGACCTACAGCTACCAAATTTGGTACATGTATACCTTGGAGGTTGGGAATGTGCACCTGGGGTTTCTTTTTTCGAATTTTTAATTATAATTTTAATTATTAATTAAAAACTAACTTTCCCGCCAAAAAAATCTTTCATTTTCCCCACCGCCAACTTTTCCGCCAAAAAGATCTTCCATTTTCTCCACCGCCAAATGAGAAAGTCTTCAATTTTTTTCTCTCTCAACAGTAATGAGGCTAGGGTTAACATTTTTCGGCGGATTATTTCAAACGATTCTGTTTATTTTCTTAATGTTTGATGCATTTAAAATTAAACATTGTTAATGAATCGATCTTTCAGATTCATTCTGAAGTACATTTGAATTAAAATAAAACAGAATAAAGGAAATTAAAAATGTCTAATCCGCATAGCGTTACCCCAACTGGCGTATTTGCGTTACGTAACTGGGGAAGAAAATTCACGCATGCGCATTCTGTTCTGATTGTTGCCATGACAACCGTTATCAATGGATGATTTAAATTATTTTTGGGTTAGTTGCATGCTTTTGTAAGTAAATTGTATTTATGTTAGTTATATTTTTTTTGTATATGCTTATAGTTTTAAGTACATCGTTTTTTAAGTAGTTTTTTTAAAACCTGTTTTCAACCGTTTATTTTAAACGATTCGTTTTATTTTCTTAGTGTTTGATGCATTTAAATTTAAACATTATTAATGAATCGATCTGCTCATAATGAATCTAAGAAAATTTTGTTGACCAACTCTTGAGATATTACATAAATTAAAAAAAGATATTCTTTAGTGCCCATAAAGTTTAAACGCTGAGTGACTCTATTTTCAGTAATCAGATTATAAAAAAATGCTTTGTTTCAGTAAAAAATATTGTTATATTAATTGAAGATTAATTCTTTCCACCTTAATTTAAAGCATAAATTCTACGGGTGCTAACAGAAAATGAGACAGATACATATTACGTTATGACTGAAGGCCTTTATAATATTATGAATGAATTATATGATAATCAAAATTTGAAGTTTTAAAATATTTTGATGAAGAAGCTATTAAAGTAGAAATTGTATAAAATATTGAATTATTAAAATTTTAACGAACATTAAGATTGGCGAACCGGCTGGTCGCCAAAGGCGGCTAGTGTACAATAAAACGTAAAATAAACAACAGGAAATTTTTAACTAACGCTTCATATTTCAGTATATCACTCAAAACTAACCTAAAATGCATTTTGTTAATGAAAACAGAAAAGTGCTTTGTAACTTACGAGAGGCGTCAAGGATACACAGAAAAATTAATACATATGTACTGTTTTAATACTGTAATGTATTATGTAATTAAAAAAGCATAACTGTAAAACTGCACATTTTTGAAAAAATCAGTCAAAAAAAAAAAAAACTTTGTGTGGCAGGTGCGGATAATCGGGAGTCTACTGTATATATATATATATATATATATATATAAAGCACATATTACACAAATACATAAATTTGTGAGATTAATTTTTTGATATCTGAAAGCTACATATTTGCTATATATTAGTTATTTACTAATGAATAGCAAACATTAACTCAGAACTCAACTTAATAGCTTAATTCAGAACTTAATGATACAATTCTCTACAAGTTTCCTTTATATTATATTTTGAAACAAAAGTAGGCATTTGTTTAATATTTCATTTGATATATTATATTACTTTTGTACTAAAATTCAATTGTTATATTTCAAAGTTTGAAGTACTGAGAAAAATTCAATACTGTTATGAAATTTCAATGCCGAATTATCAATGATAAATCTGATATTGAGAACAAGATATGAATTTGATCATTCAGAAATTCAGTGTTCAAATTTTTACAAACTAATAATTTTGTAGAAAGCATAAAGCACTTCAAGAATTGCATCTTACTATAAATAATTTCAAAATTTTGGCATTTATTTATGCTTTATTCTAAAAAGATCAGTTCAAGATATGAAGCTACTATTTTATCATTTAATTTCAGTAGTTAGTCATTCCAAAATATTGTCACTCATTTATTAAAACCAAAGCTCCAAACACCGATTACCTCATAATAAACAATTAAAATTAGAGCTTAAAAAGCATCTAAATTTTTGATTTTAACCTACTTTATGTCTCATAATAACCTATTTTATGTCAAAAGTTTACTCTGTGCAAAGTAAACAGAATGCATATCCATCAAAGGACAATAAATGGAAAATTTTCATAATTCCTTATAAATATTGAATGCTTATAGGAAAAAATATGCAAGTGGATAAGTTTGGTTTTTATACTTTTAACAATAAGAAATACTGAAAAAACACAGCCTCTAAAGTTTTGATTTATGTGCAGCATACTACAGCTGCCACTTGCATATGGTGATTTACTCATTTTTACTTTAACCCTTCATAGTTCTCTGGTATATGTTCTTACCACCTGCAAAAGAATTTTTATGAGACGTTTAAGATTCAATTGAGCTACCTTAATAGCTCAGAAAAGCATTATGTCTATAGTTAAATATCTTTTAAATTCAAAAATGGTAAATATGCTTACCGTTGCCCATTCACGATGTAAAGGTTTTTGTAGCAACATTAAGTTCTAGCATTTGTCATTAAATTTTAACTCCAAAAATAAGTTTTCAGAACTGAAACACCACTCACTGTGTTGTGTTCCTTATGTCTATGATATTCTTGTATCTAATTATCATTATTTGTTATTGAATTTATTTAATTTAAATTCAACATTGATTTTTAAAAAGGAAAAAAAACTATTGGTGCAGTTAGAATTTCTAGTAATTCGGAATCTTCCTGTTAATGATTTTATGCATATTTTGACTCCATTTTTGATGTATTGATTAACTGAGAACTATAGTTTACAACATTTTAATTTATTTCTTATTGCAAAACCTGGCAAAGATGTTATTAATAAAATTGCAGAAGATTTGCAACAGTTTTGTTTTTATGCAATGTAAACAGCCAGCCTAACAAATGCAAAATGAGTTTCGAATTTTAATGCAAGACATTACCAAATTTAAATTCCAAGGTATTCCATGATTTCTAACTAAAATAAAAACCCCTATAAAGTTGTTTTAAATTACAAAATTCAGTGGTAAGTATATTTACCAATGAATTTTTGATATTTTTGTTAATAATTAAATAGTAATATAAAAATTAAACTTAGAAAAAACTTTTGCTGTTTTAGTATTTAATTCATCACTTTATCATGATATAACCCTAAAAATGTCAATGCCCCAGAATTATGCGCTATAAAGGGTTAAATAAGTTGGTGATATCCAATAGGAAAAGACATGCTTATATTTTGTAAGGTTGGTCGCCTACTATATTAGAACATCTTCCAGTATAGATGCAGCATTAGGTCTGCATCAAAGAATATTAAATTTCTGATTTCGTTAAGCTTAATTAAGAGAGAGTATGAATCCTGATTAATAGAAGAAATATTAGTTAATCATAATGCTTACCATAATGTCAACATACAAAACCCAAACTTGCTGTCCTGGTATGACACATAATGATTTAAGGTCCACAAGTTTGTCGTTGTTGCACACTTTTGTTAAAATATGACTAATTTCTGATGAGAAATCATCTCCGCCTCTTCCTTCAAAATCTAAATGTGCATGAGGAGTGCTGAAATAAATAAAAGTGAAATGAAATACAAGCATTCAATTCAGAAAAATTACATTCAAAGAAAAAACTCTTACAACGTAATTTAATAAAATATTATTATTATTATTTCTTTTCAAACTTCAAAAGAAGAACAGAACAGTCATTCAAATATTATGTTAAAGACTATAGATCCCAAACAGATCATATCTAAGATTAAATAAAATCAGAAATTTAGAGGGGTTTGAAAAATATGCTGTTTAATAATTCATGACATTTTTAAAAATAAGATATTTATATATTTTTGAATACAGGTAAACACATACATATAAAATACATTTGAAGTCACTTAATAAAATTTTAATATTTTACTGATATAATATATGTTTTTATATACATAAATATAATATTTAAATAATTTTTATAGCAATATTTCTAAACTGATATAATCTTATATAAAAAAAACATTTATTAAAGACATGAAATGAATATTTCAATACCTTTCAATTGACACTTCAATCCATCCTTTGTCTGGAGATGATGCCGGTGGAGTAGTTAATTCTGCTTTTACACCAGCTAAAAGTTTAGTATCTGCCTGTAAAAATATATATGTTATATTTAATTTCATAATGTTTTGAAAATATATATAATGGTTTTACAAATTAACCAATTATTAATATTTATATAATTACACTTTACTTACACTGCTGTTATTAACAAATTATGCTTCATTTATATTTATAATTATTAGTAAGTAATTTAAAGTGAGTATTTTATGTTTAATCATAGAATTGATTCATGCAATACCTACTAAACTGAAATTTTTGAAAAAATTACCATTTCTTTTCTAAATTTTTTTATTTCTGTTTTATCTCTAAAAAACGATTATATATCATATGACTTTAGATCGTCGACTATTTTTAGTAACCAAAAATCTTTTAATAAATTGATGCAATTTCAATGAAATGTAATTTATTTATTATAAATACAATATATTGAGAGAAAAAAAAAGATTGAGTGTATTTAGTAAACTTTTCAGACATTTAAATTCCTATCAGTCTAAGATTAAAAAACAAATCTTTTTACAATGATTATTTTATTCCATTATTTAAACAAACAATATAGCAACTATAATTTAAAAAAGGATTGGAAAAAATAGCAAGTTGTATCTTGTTTGTTTTTTTTAATTATTTGATTTTACAGATTTTTAAATGTTAATTACAGTGCACTCTTGAGTATCCAACCTATAGAGTTGAAAGAGTGATAGAGGGACTGCAACCCTATTTTGGTGTAGGACAAAATAAAATTGTGACTTCAGGAGAGAATTTGTATTCGCTGTAACCACATTTTACATTCTCCATTATATTTCAAAGGCAGATTATTTCTCACTTTTAACTGTGAAATTTTAAAGCTTATTTATGGCATGATTAATTCTTGCTGTGCAATTGGATGCAAAGAAAAATCTTCAAAGAATTGTCCTGTATCATTTCACAGCTATGTACAATAAACATATTCTATTTATATCCATTTTAAGTCAGTTTAATGTATAACTGAATAATAATGTTTTGATGTATAACTGAATAATATTTCATAATTTGGTTTAGTTATTGTATTTAATTTAGTTAACTTATTATTAAGCTTCATTGAAACTGATATAACTGCAATATGTCTTGCTATTCATTTTATTTTATTCTTGAATACATGCGCTTGGCTGCAAGTTCGGCATGATTTTTTTCTCGCTAATACAAGTGTATATACATTATTGACCATAATAATTGTGTTTTTATTTTAATGTAAATAAATTTTCTTATTATTTCCAATATTTTGTTTCTTTTTACCATAAATATTCGAATCGTATTATATCGTGAACAATATTAAATCATCATAGTGAATGAAATAGTGAAACTAAAACATATGTTTTATTGGAAATGATATATAGTAAAATTTCATAAATGTAGTAGTAATAATTGCATGCTTTTATAAATTTTAATTAAAATCTAAAAAGGAACTAGTGGATATTCTAAAGATAAGGAACTACTAAGGAAAGAAATGCTATCTTTACAGATAAAAATTTTGTCTTAATGTCAACATTTATTAATAACTTGCTGTATGTACATACCCTAAAATCACCATTTTCGTAAAAGTTTCGAATTTCTTTAACTTTTTGTATTAAAGTCAACACATTTAAAATTCCAAAAATGATTTACTTTTATTTATGCAGTAGTTAGAAGCAAAGTTACCAACAAAATTATAAACCAGAAGCGAAATATTTAAAACTGATATTAACAAGGGGAAGGCACGAGGTTTAAAATTGAGTTTGGGATGAGATTTTGTATAATGGTAGCGTACATTTAGAAAGTTCATTCATGAAAATATTAATGCTCAATAACCAACCTTGAAACTTTCAATGTAGCTTATATGCTAATGATGTGTTACCATGAGTGAGTGCTCAAATAGTATATTGGTTAGGGCTCTGGCGTAGCATTCGTGAGACCCGGGTTCGATCCTGGGTTTTCTTTCTAAATTATTTCAAAATAATTTTATAGTTTTAATTAATATCTTTTTCACTTTTTTATGTAAAAATAAATATTTATTCTCCTAATTCTTGGATTAAATTTAATTTTTTGAAAGAAAAGTAATGATAAATGCAATTGTATTTTTTTTAAATATTCAGAGAAAAAAAAAGACTTAGGTCACTTTATATAATCTGTTTTTATAAAACATATTTTTATCTGTTTGAGATAATGATAGAAGTATTTAAAACATGTAAAAATTAAAAGATGTTTTTAGGTAAATAAAAGAAATAAAATGTTTACTTAAAGAAGAATAATAATCACTTTTAATTAATGCAAAAAAAAAAGTAAAAAACTAAAAATGATTTAAATTAACACACTCAGCTATTGATGTTACGAAAAAAGAAAAATTATTTTCGAAACTAGTTTGCTTAGTTTTGTTTGAATGATAATCTCAAAACAAGAAAAGAAAGGAAAAAAAAAAAAAAAAAGAAAAGAAAGGAATTTTTTGGAAATGAAAATTTATCGGACCCAATGCCAGGAATCAAAAGATTGTGTGACAGATTTTGAGTATGTCAAAATTTGCAACATGTTGCCAAAATAGGTATTCTTACTCTCAGATTCTCCCTAAGTCACATGACTCATGTTGGGTACACTTATTTCAATAAGAAACATGCGACTAGCTCCCTCCATTTATATATCAGCTCTATGATCCCACCTAATGTGGTGAAAGGGCAGCAGGATAACAAAAAAGCAGAATAGGCTGGAGTTCTATGAATTCATTTCTTTCCTCATCTATACCAGAAGACAAAGTTTTAATACCAAAACTCATGGTTATAAAATGTATTTTTTTGCATTTCTTAATGAGTACTAAGCCCTCCATTTATCTCAAGCCATATGGAATGTGAATGCAGCCACAGCATGGTGAATCATAGAAGCAGTTGCTGGTAACATGTCGAATTACAATAGAAGGCTCTGTACAGGTAGTTTGTATATGTTTATCTACTGCACTGCATGTTTCAATAATTTATTAGTTGAAAGTAAGTTAAAGGATATAAACTGTTCACATTTTAACATAAATTCCATAAATTAACATAACAGGAAACATAAACAAAACATTAATGTAAATCGTAGGCTTACTTCTTAAGAAAACTGACTCAAGCTGATTTTATTTTTTACTATAAGTGATTCCACAAATATAAAAGGTAACCCTAAGATAAGAGTCTAAACTTGCAGTTTTTATTTTTTTAAAAAGACCATAATAGATGACTGCTTCTGCATTTCAACTCATAGCAGATGTCTGCTTCCAATGCCTCACAATGTTGCTAATGCAACAACTTGATTTTCTCATTTAATTACGTTAAGAGAAAACTAGGTCAGATAATACAGTAGCCGGATACTCAGTAGTGTACTGTAATTTAATGAACTTCTCTTTAAAAAAAAAATACCAGCCTACTTAGGAGTTTAGTTATAATAACATCCCGTTTTAATGCAACACTAGGGCTATTTTGGGACCTCATAATTTTGAACCTCGGTCAGATGACACGGATGATACCTTGACCTGGCACTCCCCTATCCACACCACACCAGCAGGAGGACGTTTGGCCCATGTGGTTTAATGCGCATCAGACCCGCTTACACAATGGTTCTTCGGTGGAATCAGGTCTTGAACCTGAAACCCTCTGGTTCCAAAGCCGAGACCTTACCACCAGGTCAATGCGGCCCTCAGCCTACTTAGGAATGAACATCCCAATAAAAATATTGCAATTTTTTGGATAAAAAATGAAATTCCATCAGTTTCGATTTTAATTACATCAGACCATATATCATATGTAATTAAAAAAAAGTTTAGCATTTAATTAAGATTTATTAGAAAAGAGACTAGCAAATTCATGAACTAGCAGAACATGTGTCATGAAATCATTTGTAATTAAAATTTACAGATGTCTTTTAGCAGCTATTAATAAAATCTTAATAATCCATTAACCAGAAATCTCTGAGGAAAACAAGAATGTTTCATTAAAAACTTCTAAAATGAAGCCTAATTTATTAGAGCTTATATCTTTGTTATCTTGTATTTTATTAATACATGAGAAATGAAAAAATGACAAAATACTTTAAATTATGTAGGAATTTAATATATATAGTTTTTTCATTAAAATTAATTCATACATATAATTGAGGTTTCACATAAATTAACAAATAATAAATTAAAAAAAAGCTTCAAAGGCTGAATAATAATTTAAAAAATATCAAAAGTATTTTTATTATACTTACAATTTTTAAAAGGCATGATCCATTGCAATTAGCAATTACATCAGTTTCCAGCTCAATAGTTCTATAATCAAGATTTGATCTGCCATCAGACCTGATATTTTCCTATAAAAAGAAAAAAATACATAAATTGGAATGAACCTTGTAAAACACATTAGTCTATATTCAATATAACTTTTTGATATGACACAATAAATGTAATAAAACTAGCAGCAAAAAACCAATAATAATTTCAAAGATTTTTTTTTCTGTAAATATATAAACTTTTATATATATATATATATATATATATATAAACTTTTAAGAATATTATTATACATTGCTGACAGCTAAATTTTTATTGTTTCAACCAACTACAATTCCTTCCATTATTCTAATAAGTCAAATTTTTATAAATATCCAATAATTTATTTGAAATGTTAAAAATTTCTTTTTTTTTGACAACAATGTTTGAATTGCTGTATAGACTAGCAGTCGGCCACAGCAAATCCTGTTGACACTGCTAAGTTCAGTGGTGGCAGGGTGGTCTTTTGTATAGAGAAGAAGACTATGCTACATAAACATAGTCAGATGTGAAAGAAAGTTAAATAGCATTAAGAGATATAAAAATAACAAAACAAAAAATTCCATTTTCTAATTACCTCCTTATTTAATTTTCCTTTGTGTTTAATATGATCAGTGAATTTATCTTTTTATAGAATTATTAATGGTTCTCAATTTATTAAGATACATGTATACAGTGCTTGAAAATAAAAATTTTCAAGAAAGAGCTTTCTTGCTTAAAATACAACTTAGAAAAATACAAAAGAGGAAAATGAAATGTAGACTGGGGGAAAAAGGATGAAGAAATCTAACAATATTTTTCTACAATAGTTTATTCCAATTGCATAAGAATATCTAGTAGTATTTTGTCAAAAGTATGGACGCCTTTTCTAGATTTGATTGCACATAACAGCAATAAAATTTGTAGTAATAGTCAATCAAAGTTAGATTTTAAGCTAATGAAAACTTTAGTATAATGAAAAGGAGTTTAAGGAGGAAAATGCATGTAAGAAATGCTTTGGTTGTAAATTCAACAAAACAGAATTCAAAATTATCTCACATACTCGATTTTTTTCTCAATGTAATTTTTAGATAGAATTTAAATTGAAGCAATCCAATTTTAATAAGAATATGTACAAACATCAATTGAATTTGAAAAGCCTGAATAGAAATGAACATTTTTTTTTTGTCACTTACCTGGATACCATGAATAATGTAAATTTTCTCTGCTTCCGGGAGAATAATATTAGCCATCTTTTAATCAATGTGTAAATAAAAACCAAAATAAAACAAAGCACATGCAATATATTAAAATTTCGCGGACAGCGAATAATAAACAGTGAATTTCACAGTTAGAATATTGAGAAAACAAAAATTAGTACTGCAATTGATGTTGATGAAGCCGATTTTTGTATTAATAATGAGAGATAAATATTACGAATATAACAATACCATAAAATAATTATAACTTTAGGAATGACGAATATTTGAGAACTGGTTCAGTATATAATATAAAAAATTAGAAATGGAAGTGACCAGTAGAGATGCATAATCCACGATTTTTTAAATAACAAATAATTTTGCTATTGTTATTTTTTAATATTTGTTCCAAATACCTGTTATTTCAATCATATTATTAATTAAAATTATTATTTAGTATTAAATATAAAATTTATTAATTGTAATTAATACTTAATATACTAATTTAAGTAGCATGTGATTGAAATAATTTATCTATTTCAGCTTACTTCTTAAATTTGATTTTTTTTTCAAAATTATTTATTTAATTTCTTTATTGGAGTAAACCATTTTCTGAAAAATTTGAATTAAAAATATGTCATTTTTTTAAAATGTTTAATTTAGTTCTATATTCTACCAGTAGATGGTGCCAGCAGTTAACAGAATATATGCAGTCATGTCACAAGCAATTAAAAATGATTTTTATGGAATAGTGCATCATCAAATGCAAATATCGGAGAGACAAGGTCCCTCCCATGAAATGGAGCGGTGACTTCACACTTTCCAGTGAATCACCGCTCCGATAAATTCAGTGATATGCAATTCAATGATACGATAATTCCAAGAATAACCGGTTCGTTCGCTTTTAAACCCATTCACAGATCGTATCGATTGTTACTTAATATCGTGATCCAAGACCTGTAATCGAAATATCACCAGTAAGATCGTATCAAGGATTTGAATCACACCCCTCTTTGAGTAGTATTGATCACTGGTATTTGTGACTTTTTGATATTGGTTACTTAATAAACGCTCGTAAAATATTCGTCATCCCTAGTGACCAGTCAATGACAGAGAGAAGCGATTCAATCATTGATATAAACTGAACGGCGGCTTTTCTTCATTACTGCTTCTGAAACAGAAATTCAACTGGTACAACCCAATCTGGTTAAACTTCCTAACAAAATTTCTGTTGACTTTTAGGTAAATATTTCTTTTCAAATTGAGGCTTCTTTAGTTGCTTTCTGTAATGGTCTTTACTTTCTAAGTAGAGATCTTCCAAGCAGTTCCACCACTTCACATCCAAATAGCACGCAATATTTTAAAATTTAGAAAAATAATATTAAAATATTGAAAAAGTACAAAACCTGAGACTTTTGATACATTGATCATCCTTGAATTTAAGTACTTTATAGCAAAATTGTCAATATTCAACACCGTTTTCCATCATTGTATAAAATGATAGTTCACAATACTATAAGCATTCTCAAGATTAAATTCAATTATTTATGGAATTATTAAGACAAAAAATTTTAAAGCATTTTTTTTATTTTATTGTTTGTTTATTTTGAGATTCGAATCCGACACCTTTTGTTTTGATGTCTCATCCACTCGACTAATGCAACCGACTAATGTGAATCTAGATTATATCAAAGACATGTCAGGTTCAATAAGAAATATCGTACATTTCTATATAATTTCTGATTATCCTTTTCATATAATTCATTTTTTACAATATCTTTATAAAAATGTTATTTGAATTCATAAAGGAAATTATTTTCATTTGTAAAGATCTTTACTTCTCTGTGGGATAAGCTTTCATAAAAGGAAAATTGAATTCCTCGAATGAAGTGAAAGGTGAAGAGAGCGGTTGTTCAGTTCCTCCATTAGCATAACGCTAACTCCAAGTGCTCGATATTCTAAAGGCTGGCCAATATCATAAATATATCTTAACAATGTTGTTGATTAATTTACGATAATATGGTCCTCCTCAAATCACAGAATCTATTCAACCATTTAATTTACTATTATAATTGGAGTTATTTATAAGAAAGAGATCCAAAATATAGTGACTCGATTTCTGTATTTTTTGGCTTCTGATTGAAAACAAATTTTACTGCTAATATAACTATCATGAGTATGTGAAACAAACAAAGAAAAAATACAGAAAGAATACAGAAAAAATATATAACTGGAAAATTGATAATATTTCATTACTTCTTTTTGAAAAACACTTACCTTATATTTAACAAGGCATTTAAAATTGCTTAAAAAAATAGTTATTTGAAAAAGATACCAAAAAATATCAAATGCAAAAATATATTCTCTTGTATACATCTACTGAATTAAAATTTGAATGTAAAACGCATGCCTTCTTACTTTCTCGTTTACAAAGTTTTAAATATTGTAATCGTCAAAAAATTCGAACGAGATTTCGACGAATTTTAGATCTCCCTGATAAATACATTTTTAGAAAATGTTTGTCTTTAACAAAGATAACTCAAAATCACTTTGAGCTAAATAGATGAAATTTCGGTCTTTACACCAAATTTGTAAATTTCTATCAAATTTTGAGCGAACCGCTTTCAGAGGAAATCTATCTGTCCGGCTTTTAGAATATAAGTTAACAGGATACTTACAAAACGGAGGGAGATAGATAGAAATAAAATTCGGTACATAAATTTAACATCTTTAATGTTAATATTTGTCATATTTTGAGCCAAATTCAACAAGAGGTTGACTGATTGTTAGTCTGTATTTTCACCAGCATGTAAATGTGATAAGATTTTTCGTTTTCTAATTATTGTAGGAAAAAATATATTTCACCGACGAAGAAAACAAACAATATTGTTCTAATTAATTTTTTTTTTACATTTTTGAAATAATTTACTAAGTTTTTAAAATTTTTAAAAATTAGCCCGTTTTTTTGAAAAATCAAAGATTTGAAATTAAAATTCCTACATCCAGCATTTTAATTTCCAAATAATAATTATTTTCTTAATTTTTGGAATTGGCTATTTGAACATTTCTTTCTAATTTTAAATAAGAACTATCAAAATTCCCTTTTTTCTTCTTGCTTTTAATGAATTGTTTTCCTGATAAGTTCATAAGTTTTTTTTTTTTTTTTTTTTTTTTTTTTTTTGTGATTGAGGCAAAACGCAGATCCATGGGAGAAATTTTACTTTTTTGCTAATTTTAAATGAGCTGAATTGGGAAATCAAGAAACATGAAAACTGCTTTTACATAATTAACATTTTTATAGCATAATTTGCAATAAAGTTTTTAATTTTACCCGTTTTCTCTTTGTGTATTCTTTAGAACCTATCTTATTTCAATAATTTTTTTGAAATTTTTTGCTTTCATTCATTAAGTGAAGCCTTAATGAGGGAAAAAAGTAAATATGTAAAATCATTATTAGTTCTTTTTTTGCTTCGCTTTAATTGCTTTATTTTATGCTATTGTTGTTTTGATGTCACTGACTTTTATTATGTTACGGGAAACGTTGTGTGGGTTCTGGTAGTTTTTCTATGAATTTTCTCAACTACTGAAGAAAGCATATATTTATGACATTCATGATAAACGTATTTTTATCTTAAAGTTTCTATATGGTATATCTTTTATTAAAATAAAAATTTAGTCCTATTTTAAATAAAACTGAATTAAAATTTAACCTATTTTTTCCTAAAATTTTCAGATTTTTTTCGAGTTTTACACTAAAATTTTCCGTATTTCTCTCGAAAATTTCCTTTATATTTCTGAACATTTTTCACTTTTTTCCCCAGGTTTTCTCCTATTTTTCTCTAAAATTTCTCCTATTTTTTCGTAAAATTTTCATTTTTTTCCAGTTTTACACTAAAATTATCAAGATTTCTCTGGAAAATATCCTCTATGTTTTTGAACATTTCTCCCTATTCTTCCCAGCATTTCAACTATTTTTCTCTAAAATTTCCCCTATTTTTTCCTAAAATTTTCAGAATTTTTTCCAGTTTTACACTAAAATTTTCACTATTTCTCTCGAAAATTTCCTCTATGTTTCTGAACATTTTTCCCTATTTTCCCCAGCATTTCTCCTACTTTTCTCTAAAATTTCACCTATTTTTTTCCTAAAAACTTCAGGTTTACAGTTTTTACACTAAAAATTTCCCTATTTCTTCCGAAAACTTCCTCCATGTTTTTGAACATTTCTCCCTATTTTCCCCTCCATTTTTCTTATTTTTCTCTAAAATTTCCCCTATTTGTTCCTAAAATTTTCAGAATTTTTTCCAGTTTTACACTAAAATCTTCTTTCCATAATTTTTTCCTAAAATTTTCAGAATTTTTCCCAGTTTTACACTAAAAAATTCACTATTTCTCTGGAAAATATCCTCTATGTTTCTGAACATTTCTCCCTATTTTCCCCACCATTTCACCTATTTTTCTTTAAAATTTCCCCTATTTTTTCCTAAAAGTTTCAGATTTTTATCCGGTTTTACATTAAAATTTTCACTATTTCTCTCCAAAATTTCCTCTATGTTTCTGAATATTTCTCTCTATTTTCCCCAGCATTTCTCCTATTTTGCTATAAAATTTCCCCTACGTTTTCCTAAAATTTTCAGAATTTTTTCCAGTTTTACACAAAAATTTTCACTATTTCTGTCGAAAATTTCCTCTATGTTTCTCAATATTTCTCCCTACTTTCCCCAGCACTTCTCCTATTTTTCTCTAAAATTTCACGAATTTTTTCCTAAAATTTTCAGATTTTTTACAGTTTTACACTAAAATTTTAACTATTTAATTCGAAATTTCCTCCATGTTTCTGAACATTTCTCCCTATTTTCCCCACCTTTTCACCTATTTTTCTCTAAATTTTCCCCTAATTTTTTCTAAATTTTACAGATTTTTTTTCCAGTTTTACACTAAAAATTTCACTCTTTCTCTCAAAAATTTCCTCTATGTTTCTGAAGACTTCTCCTATTTTTCCCTAAAATTTCCCCTATTTTTCACTAAAATTTTCAAAGTTTTTTCCAGTTTTACACTAAAATTTTCACTATTTCTGTGGAAAATTTCCTTTTTGTTTCTGAACATTTTTCCCTATTTTCCCCAGCATTTCTCCTACTTTTTTTCTAAAATTTCACCTATTTTTTTCCTAAAAACTTCAGGTTTACAGTTTTACACTAAAAATTTCCCTATTTCTCTCGAATACGTCCTCCATGTTTTTGAACATTTCTCCCTATTTTCCCCTCCATTTTTCCTATTTTTCTCTAAAATTTCCCCTATTTGTTCCTAAAATTTTCAGAATTTTTCCCAGTTTTACACTAAAAAATTCACTATTTCTCTGGAAAATATCCTCTATATTTCTGAACATTACTCCCTATTTTTCCCATCACTTCTCCTATTTTTCTCTGAAATTTCTCTAATTTTTCCTAAAATTTTCAGATTTTTTTCCAGTTTTACACTAAAAATTTCACTATTTCTCTCGAAAATTTCCTCTATGTTTCTGAACACTTCTCCCTATTTTCCCCAGCATTTCTCCTATTTTTCTTTAAAATTTCCCCTATTTTTCCCTAAAATTTTCAGAATTTTTTCCAGTTTTACACTAAAATTTTCACTATTTCTCTCGAAAATTTCCTGTATATTTCTGAACATTTCTCCCTATTTTCCCCAGCATTTCTCCTATTTTTCAATGAAATTTCCCCTATGTTTTCCTAAAATTTTCAGTTTTTTTTTCCAGTTTTAAACTAAAATTTTCACTATTTCTCTCGAAAATTTCCTCTATGTTTCTGAACATTTTTCCCTATTTTCCCACGTTTTCTCCAATTTTTCTTTAATGTAATGCTCAAAGACAAATAACTCTTCCTTTATCATATCTTAGAATTAACAGAAAAGTTAGTTCATTTTATAAGAGGACAGATAATAAGATTTCTAAAACATGTTAATCAATGCCCTCCAACCTCGCCAAAAAAAAAAAAAAAAAAAAAAAAAAAAAAGGCTTAAAGAAGATTTAAGAATTATGGCTCAATTTCTGTTAGAAACCGAGATCTGATGAGTCTTTTGAGAAATTTCATGTCACTTCATGATTTGTCGGGAGAATATATAAATCGGAGGTGAAGCTCAAACGAGGAAACCGCTTTCTCTTGGCAGCCGTGTGCGCAGAGTGAGTAGATAAGTTATGGACTCGGATTGCTATTACTGCTATTTAACTAGCGATTTGCTACCTCTTTCTGTTGTCAATAGCACAGTGACATTCTTCATGTGCATATTTGTTACTAATGTCTTATATTTTCTTAAATATTTGAGGAACAGAGAGTCGTTTTTACTTGTAGAATTCAGCACTTGAATTACTTTCACTGTACGCTCAAAACACGATTTTTGGAACAATATTTACGCTCGAGTGAGTATAATAATTCAGAGGATGATTACGAAGCCGAAAAATATAAATACAGATTCGTTTAAATTATTGGAAATCAATTTGAGAATTTTTGCTATTATATATCTATTATAATAATTGGTATCAATCCAATATGTGAAAATGATGCATAATCTAGAATAGGAAATCAAACTCGACATACTAGGGCAGCGAGTTAAAATGACCTAAAATTTATGAAATTATTTTACGTGATATCAAGATCATATGACAAACGCGCATGCTTATCATATAAAATATAATATTTATATATGCACTTTGATTAACCTCTGCAAGGTTTACAATGGATTCTAAAATAAAATTAATGCGGGAAATTTGATTTTTCTCAGATGAGTAACAATTTATTCGGTTGAAGTTTTATTTGATCAACATAATGACAACTGGGAGAAAAAGTTTAACTTGAAATAGTATGGACTTCTTATTTGCCAAATATGTTTTGAGTGAAAACGAAATTCTCAATCTTAGGAAACAATTTTATAGTGATTAAAAATCATACGAAAGTAATAAAATGCAATAAAAAATAAGAAAATTTAAAAATTTTCATTTGAGATACCAAAATTTGTAGAAAATTTCTAGATATGTTCATTTAAGAAAAGGTCAAAACAATATCGAAAATAATCAAAGTTAGCAATAAATGAAAGTATGCTAATGAATTTGAATTTTATATATAGATTAAAAAACTAATTACATTTTAAGATATTATGTTGATATGATGAAATAATGTCATGCATAGAGTAAAGATAAGATTTCAAAATTTAAGATAAAGAATTTCATAAATTACGCAAGTTTAATTATGAAAGGAAAATATAAATAGATTTGTATTATGAAAGTGATTTAAGAATTCGGTTTGATATTTTATAACTTCCAACATTTGCATATAACAAAATAAAAAAACCATTTTAAATTTTTATTACGAACTTTTCTTTATAAAATACGAAAGAATAGAGTATATTAGCACAAAAGTTTCACAAATATTAACATATGTAAACAAATAAATAATGAAATAAGATATACATAATAATAAAATAAGAAACATAATATACATAAAGATACCCAATCGTATCATTCAGTATAATATCACTGCTAATCTATCTAAAAGCTCTCTCAAAGATATCTATTGAGATTTTAGAGAATTTAGTAAAATCGTCGTGGAAAATCTAGGATTACGTATGAGTTTTAGAAGCAACATAACATTTAAATTTAGAGACCTTCCGTGTACCACAATGTCTGGCTTTAAAATTCTTACTAACTTCATTTTTAAATGCATTTCAGCTCCGATGTTGATGTTGTATCCGCGTTACAATAGAAAGAGGGGTGCAGTAGCTTCTTAGGGTAAAGACCTCTGGGCGCTCGAGGGCAGAAGTCTAACTTCTAGCTCATATGAAGAAGATATTCACACACTCGCTTGCATAACCACTTTTTACGGGGAAGCTCTTTCACACACCTCCCAGATAGAACACAGGTGGAAAGAACAGCCATACCCGAACCAGGACTCGAGCCCGGAACGCCCAGATTACGGTGAAGACGCTCTATCCCTAGGCAAGGAAGCCGGCTATTTCAGCTCTAGGCTCTATTTATTAGCCTTCTTTGGCTGAGGCTTCAAGTTTCTCTGACTAATAATGGCTATCTTTAATTTCAATAAAAATCTCTTTTCACTACTCATAGCTTCCTCAAGAATTATTTAAATTTTTTTAATTATAATAGTCATTAATGCTCTGTTAATATTTATGTCAGTTTTATTTATTGAATAAATGAATCTCCCTGAAAGAATCAAGCCAGCAACTTCATGTTTGCATGAAATATACAAGTTTCGGAATAATTTCATTGGAAGTTACTTTAAGCATCATTTAGCTTTTTTTATTTCTCATATAAAATCCACAGTTAATCCTTCATTTAAATAGGGCGGCTTATTTATATTTATAAGAGTATGGCTAACAGCATGCTAACTTGATAGAAACATTCTAACAAAAAAAAGTAAGGATATTCTTTAGCAGATATCAGATATATTATTTGTTATCTAATACGATTTTGTTTACAAATTAGACAATAATTTAATGGGAAAAAAGAAAAAGGTAAAAATTAATTTCAGTGCCAATTTTTACCAATTCATTGTCAAAGAATATCTCTACTACTAATAAACACGACTGCACATCTCTGTATTGGAGTTCTACAGGATAATTAAGGCTAAAAAAAAAAAAATAACCCTACAGGGATAAGATTTGAAAAATGTACTTCTCGGAATGCTATTTTTGACAATTGTTCTTTTTACAATTCGAATTAATTAAAAAAGATGGAAAGTTTCACCACTTTTCGTTAATAACTTCTTTGTTATAAAAAATATTTTTATATTAACTTAAAATTAAAAAAATTGCTATAATTACTACTTTAATAATATGAATTTAGATACGCAATTTTTTTAAAAGTATTTTTATACAATATTTGCATTATTACTTTTCATTGCAGTAATAAAATATAAGCCATTTTCATTGTTTCTATACACATTTCTTCGGTTTTCGGAAACCAAGAAATGGAATTATATTTTCTTTTTCTTCATATTATGTGTCAATGTTACGAATTTTCACTTTCATTTATTTATTTATTTTGTCACATTTTTGGCAAAAATTATTTACAAAGTTTTCTGGGATATTAAGTAATATAGTCATTATTTTGAAAAATTATTCTAATTACTCATTAACTTTGTTATTAGTTCATTTCAATCGTATATCTAATGACAGAAAGACTCATATAATTCAATTAAGATGTTCTATATCATATTAGTGTTACTATCAACTGAATATTTGAAAAAAAAGAAGGAAAAAAAAAAAGAAACGAAATTAACTCGTTAGATAACCTCTAATAAGATGCTAAACGACTGAAATTGTTATCTTTGTATGCAAGTATGATTATTGTTTGACAATGGATTCTAAAACCCTCCGCGCTTCTGCGCATGCGTTAGGATGGGTTTAATTCGTTAAAATAAGGGCGAGAAGAAAGATGAAAGGAGATTACATTTAACAATAAAATGAACTCGGATTACTCACGGACTAAATGAAAATAAGGTCAGAAAAGACACGATACTACCTACACTTTCGGAAAAAAAAAAAAAAAAAAAAAGCAATCCTGAACGAAAAAGTTTCTAATAGACCGGGAATCAAGGTCAAAGGACGAATCATTCCGGAAATGTTCTCATCCTTACCGCATTTCACCCCTTAATGAGATAGAATCGTACAAAAGTGCTTGTCTCAGGATACTGAAACGAAGAGTAACTAGGCTTAATTAGTGAAATTCATGTTTATAGTGCTAATTAGTGAATTCATGTTCATAATTAGTGAATACATGTATATAAGATTACTAAAGTAACACAGTTTAAATATTTATCATATTTTGATGTTTAAAATTTTTTTAGAAAGATCCATGAATATTGAGTCATATTTATCAGACTTCATTGAAATTTAAGGCAACTAATATTCCTGGCGAATTAGTTGTTCGTCTATGTGATTAGTGAAAAAAATGAGAAGAATCTTCATTTCCTAGTTCTTAACAATGAAAAATATATATTAAATACGCAGACCAACATAATAGTACTTTAAAAAAAAAGTTATATTGATATTCGCTAATTAAACGTATAATTTTCAGTGCTGATTTTAAAGAAAAACGAAGCGTTATTTCTTTTCTATAACGTAAAAGTTTTTTCATTTTTCATTTTTATTTATTTATTTTATTTTATTTATTTTTTACGAAACAATTTCAAAATTTGAAAGAAATAACTCAAAATAGTTTGACATTTATTATTCTTTTATCCCTTCATCAATATATTCTTTTCATTTATATTTTAGTTATGATAACATTTAAACGATAAAAGAATTTATAAAAATGATGACAGTTTTTCATACTTCTCTCACTTTCTCTTTTGTTCGAAATTTCTTTTTCTGCTTTTTCTTATGCTGTTTTAGATATTGTCCTGAGATCTGCGATATAGCTGCAATAAACAAATTTATTTTTTTGATAAGAAATGGTGTCTTGTTTGGGCCATAATAACAACAATAAAAGCATCAGATAACAATAAATTTTCCTTTGCCGATATTGCCAATTTTTTCCCCAAAATCTTACATTATGGCAAAATCATTTGAGTCAGACTGTATAAGATGTTCAACATCATTTCCATAATAATGTATTATTCCTAAATTAAAAATATTTAAATTCAGATTTCATCGCAAATTAATGTCCTTTCCAAAATATTTCATCTATCATAGATATTCGTCATTATTTACAATCATTTAAGATATTAGTTTGTGAAGTGTTCAATCCAGATTCAAGGTTTTCAAAATCAACTTCTTCGAAATTTAATCCCCTTTTTCGAAACAATTAATTTATCGTAGATGCACGTCGTTATCGACAATCATTCAAATTGTCTTTTTTTAATACTCGGAAAAAAAAAAGAAACTAAAAATATCACAAGATGCCTCTTTCAATTTTTAATACCTTCCCGACTCTCACACTGAATGCAAACTGCAGATGAGCTATTCTTGAGTTACATGAAAAGAATATTTTTGAGTAATTTAAAGACAAAAACAGTATAATTACTTTTTGTTCGTAGAAACTGCAGAATTAAAATAAACCTTCAACAATAACAAAAAAAAAAATCCTCCTTTCCGAGAAATGACTATTTAGTTTTTAGCTTCAATTTTCAACACTTAATTAATTTTTAATCATAAGACAATTTGAGAGAAAGGAAATGTTTTCTTATTTTGTACTTGCCAATTTACTTCTAATTTTTGTATATTTTTTATATTGCTTTTATATGTTTTTGTTCTTTTTTAGGTAATATTTCATTCCTTTTCTTTTTTAATAATCTTCAAGCGTGTTTGATAGAATTCAGTATGCTGATACAAAGAATTATTGTTTAAAGCATTTTTAATTACTTTTTTTAAAACTTCCGTAATCCAATGTTTCTTATTTCAAGAATTGATGTGTGTATTCTGCATTTTAAGTTTAAAATGTTCTGATATTAGGAATATGACTAGCAATTTTAATTGGCTTGCATCTCAATAAATATATTTAGGTAATTTGTGATATTAAAATCATTAAAAAAGCTTGGAAAAAAATGAAATTTACAGAGTTTTGGAAACAAAATCTAGAAATGAATATCATGGTTAACAAAAAATCATCTTAATCGTCATCTTTTCATCTTAATGTTTCTTAACCCATCTTTTCTTATGAATGATTTCAAACATACAGAAGAAAAAGTTATTTTTGCAAAAGAACATGAATAGAAAATGCATATTATCGTCAGTTTACGAACCTCTTTATTAAAGAATCAATTAAAAAAAGAGTTGAACCACAAATTTATAAGAATCCGCATTAACAATGGTACAGCAACCCAATTGTAGATATAACAAAAATCACAGTTGAAATTTCGAGTCTTGGGCATCATAGAAGTTCTCTTCTAATAAGCTGTTCACAATTCAACACAATTTTCATTTGATTAACTTGTTAATGATTTTATTGGATAAATTTTTATTTTAGTGAAAATATGTATTGTTAATAAAATCGTCTGATGGTGTAAGGTGCAAAAAGTCTAACAAACTCGCTAACGGATAAGGACACTTTAGCCCATGAAAAAACAAACAACCCCCGTCCAAATGGAAGAACACAGATGAGACATACATAAAGAACAGCACTTGTAAAAACTAGCATACACCAGCATAGTACACAGTTTACAGCTAGAGAGATCTCTTTGCGATCAAAATTTGAAAGATATAATTTATCTTTTAGGCACATCTCCTCTTATATAGTCTCCTTGACAAAATACATAATTTTCTATATATATCTCCGGATCTCGATTCCTAATAGATAGTACCATAATTCTTGTACTTTCCGGAATCTTCACTTTCGACACAAAAATCATCAAATTTGTTCCCAATTTCGTCGCCAAATTTGGGTTATTGATCCGGCATTCACTAACAATGTCTGTAATCTCTAATAACTTTCCTAAATATGAACCTCACTTCGCAGGGAAACAATATTACAGGCTTATGTCAATATGTTATTATTTATCATGACTCATTACTGCGAGTCATCCACATTAGAAGCACAATATTATTTAACACATTGTTTGCTATATAAATCGCATATGATTCATTCCTACAATCGAACTGGATGACCCCATCTCTATCATATATAAGAGATAGCAAAGAAGGGGTCATCTAATTGCATACGTTGTTGTTTCTTGTATCACTTGCCATGGACAAGCCCGCTGTTACGAAGACAACGATTTTAAGCCGGTGGGGGAGCGTCTCTTGTTTTTATAGTAGCGCCAACTAGGGCCAAGAGTACGACTTTGCTACTCACGCATCACTTATTCGCTTGCACAACCCCTTTTTACTGGAGGGCACATTCACATATCTCACAGATAGAACAACGGAAGAACAACCATGCCCAAACCGGGACTCGAACCCAGGACGACCAGATCACGGGGAAGACGAGCTACCCCTATGCCAGGACGCCGGCAATTGCATACGTGGTTTGAATCAAAGGCGTGAGCTATGGCAGCTAATGTATTATACAGTTTCTTGGTGTATATACTGTAAGAAATATTTAGAAGTAATGAAATAGAGAGGAACATGATAAATTATGCGTTAAAATAATATTTAACAATTAGTAAAAACTTCACAATTAGTAAATATTTCACTTTCAAGCACATATATTTCCTGTTTTTAATAATTCATATTATAATAACTAATTATTCATAGAATATATCATATATTAATAAGATATATAATTTTAATATTTTTTTACTTCACAGAATTTGTATCACTTCATATATTTATATAATCTACAAATTTGTGAGAGCAACCGGTTAATCACATTTTTTTAGTCGACTTAACTACAGTTCCCTTCAGCCCAGCGGTCCTAGACAGCTAGCTATCTTATCTGCTTAGTTGAAAATCCGCAATGAAGAAGTCGTACGTAAAATGACGCAATTTCATAACGAAGAATACGATAATTGTAAATATAACGCATTGTTCACAGGATTTGGCATTTGAAGCAATACACGCTTTCCATGGGGTTATTGAAGCAAACATGCTTTTACGCTTTTGTAAATTTGTATTCCGTTAAATTTATTGCTTTTTGCTTAATTCACTAACAAAGAGCCCTTTCTAACTGTTCTTCTTTACAATTTTAATCCTATGATAATATCCCCAAAATGAATTGTTCCTTGTATGCCTGATCCACTTTTAAAGCAAGGTTAAAAAGGAATAAACATAGATTATTCTTGTTCGCCGAAAAGGCCTTCATGTGACTTTAAACACACCGTTTTGAGAAATTAATAGGACATTGTTATGTTACTCAGTTTAATATTTCGCGTAACTTTAATGCAAGTGTAATTATTTTGAGCATTGCAAGGATATCTCCCACGAAATCATTATTTTCTCATATTTCATGATTAAAATCGGTAACATCTAACGAATAGTTTCCGTTCCTCTTGATATATTTAGATTTGGGATAAGAGTCATTGCTTAAGGCACTCTATTGAGAAACCGGTTATTCTATTCTTTTCCAACATAGTTTAATAATCATAATTACTACAAATAATTTAATAATTAATTTTTGTATAGTGATAATTGGTTTTTAAGGAAATTAATCCTTTCTACTTCTGAGTCCAATTTTACCAGCCATTCTTAAAGATATATCATTTTCACGCTCTTATTAATAGCATTAATAATCATTTTCACGTTTTTAACAAAATTATATGATACCAAAAATCCTCTGAATTTTTAGGAATTACAACAAACTTATAACTATTTTTGCGTTTATTTTGCTATATATGCATGTAATGATACTTTAAACTCTTTATTTAATCCAAATTAATTTCCAAAGCCCATAGTAAAACCCACAGCCCATAGTAAAATATACTCTTATTTCTTGATCTCATTCCACGTATGAGAAAGAAAAGAAAGTGATCACTTCGGTGCCCTTGAAAAGGTGTCAAAGGTCACCACGTGTATTGATTTGGCGCGTGGCCGGAAATCCCATGTTATATAAGACTAGTGATCATTTGTTTCGTCCCTTCTTTTGCTTTTTACTTACTTCTGCTTTTGTGTCGAAGTGTGACGGACGTGCCTTAAACGCACTCTGCTTGTAAATAATTATGCTTTCACGAAATGGGTATTAAAATTAATTTAAAAATATAACATGTCTCTTCAACGTCTTCGAACCTGCATTTTGCTTCAACCAAAATAATGTTACATATATATACATATACTAGCTGACACGGCAAACGTTTTTCTGCCATATAAATTATTTCTAGTGAATATTTTGGCTGTTAATTAAAAATAACGAATGTATTGTAAGTGTAGGGATATGAGATCTATGGCAGAAAGAGGAATGGAACGCTGTAGTCAAAAATCGCCAATAAAAAAACAAAACACCAACCATTCATTTTTTCAATACAATGTATTTCATTAACGTAACGAACATATACATTGTTTGATCTCTTAAAAGTTAAACGCAAAGTAAAAAAAGTAATATATTTTTTTAATTCTAAAGTATAAAAATGAAATATAGTAAATCGATATTCATTTCAAAGAGCAATTGAGTGTACGATATTTTTTGTCAGTCCGTCTTTAGCCAACACAAATAAGCTCGATGGTTTGCCCATGCGAGAACATGCCACGTATAATTGTTCGTGTGAAAAACATAGTATGCCCAAATCTAAGCCGCAAACAGACATCGTTTGGCCTAGCGACTTATTGATTGTCATTGCGAATGCCAATCTAATAGGAAATTGAACGCGTTTGAATTCAATTGGCACGTCTGTGAGAATCATTGGAATCAACCGTGGTGGGTTCAAATTCCGAAGTAAAATAACCGGAGATCCAATTTTCAGTCGTACAAGGTGTGGTGACATGCCTGGCAAATCTAGTGAGTTCAAAAACTCTGTTGGATAATTTACAGCTTGGTTAGCATCGCAAACTGTATTGATCGATTTGTATGATATCAAGTCGCCTGGCAACGACTGCTGTATCTTGAAGTTTAAATCGTCAAAGTCTACATTTTTTTTCTGCCAAAATGGCTCTTTCTGCCAGCCACATATGATTTATTTATTGTGTGCGTGCATCGGGAAATATGCGGTTATTTTGCAAATCAACGATAGTGCAGAAATGAGTGGGCAATTTTATGCATTCAGTATTTTCATAGACAGCAACTTTTCCATCGCCGATATTTAATAATTGGTCCGAGAATGTGTCAGCAGATGGATCTTGTAGCATTTGGACTCGTATGTTTATTTTTAGCTGGACTTTTTCAACATTACACCACAGTGGCGATGATTTCAAGCAAGCGTTGATCTCATCAGCTTACGTTGAACGTTGAACGTGGAATGACGGGATAGGGACACTCTAATTACCTAGCGTTATGAAATATACTTAACGACCTATTCCCATACCTACGAAATACACATAAAAATCGGTCGAGCCATTTATATATATATATATATATATATATATATATAAACATAATTTTTTAAGCAGAGGCCCGAAGAGACACTTTCGAATCTTAAATTTCGCTTTTATTCCATCCCGGGAGGCCCATCAACGCAGAACGACAGAAGAGCGAAAGAGGAAAAGATACGAAATATTTATCTCCATGATTATATACTGTGGAATTTTGACAAGGATTTCTTTACACGTGTCGATTTAGGAGAGGGAATTCCTGGGATCTTTTAAAAGAATGTGTTTGATCGACAAATTTTTATCCCTTCACTCGGAGTGTCGGGACTTGTCATTGTCAGCCATTTTACAGAGCTTCTATTGTATTAATTAAATACAAAAGGTGGAATTGGATCGGGAAAGAAGAGAATATTTTAGAATGAAGTTAATATGGGGTTGAATTAAGATAAAACTTCAGAAATTAATTAGGATTAAATTATATATATATATATATATATATATATATATATATATATATATATATATATATATATATATATATATAATTTTTATACAGATGAGAGCCATTGCAGATACAGTATCGTGTTCTGATGGTTTCATACTTTAGATAGAAAGATGCATATTAGTTGAAAATTTTATTAAAAAATTCTTTATTACTTTTCAAGTTGAAAGTTTATTATAAAAAAAATCCGCTTTGACTTGGTTTGGAGCTTTGGTATAAAAACACAGACACAATTTACCTGAAACCATTATGCATAATTTAACTATTTCTTACTTTTTAAAAGAATAATTTTAAATTATTTTTTATTATGTTAATTAAAGAAAACAAAAATATTAAATTATTACATTAATTACAATTAGATAAAAGAACTCACAATTTTATTCTTTGGATGCTTTGTATTTTACATATTTATAAGAGTTTACCTTTATGATGATCCCCAATAGCGTTATAACTCAATCTTATTACTTTAAAAGGAAGAGTACAATATTTACAATAAATTTTGATATCCTTATGCCATATTACTTAAAGATCAATAATTAATTCTTCGCCCCTGTATTACATTTAAAATATTATGGAAAACTTAATAAATAAATTTTTAAAAAAATCGAACATTTAATTATATAAAACAATATTTTCATTTAAAATAAAGCCTTTACTAAAGAAAGGAATTCTCTATCTGATAATAGGAAACAAAATTTCACATAAAAATATCTTGTTTCATGAAAATAATAACTAAGTTTCTAAAAATTAGAATTCGCAATAGTTGAGAGTGTGTTATTTTTATTTGTTCTTAAGTCACTGCAAATCTAATTAACTTTCACTAGGGAGTCTGTATCATTTGTGTGAGAATACTAAGAGAGAGAAAGAAAATTATTTTTCTTGAATAAAGGCGATTTCTTAAAACTTAATTAACTTCCAAATTTTTTTTTTACATTTGTATGAACATATAGAGAAGGAATAGCAAGATCAATTTTATTGGACAAAAGTAATTTTTAAAAAAATATGCGCATATATATTTGCAAAGACTTTGTAATATTACTTCCCAATGCAGTTATTCTCATAGTTAGGAAAAAGAGCTTTATAGGTATTTTAATGGCTATTGAATAAATTCATGTTGCTGTTCTCTGGCCCTGACAGCTGTTATTCATCTGGTGACGAATTTTGTGACGAAAATGAAAGTTTTCGAAAGTACAAGAATTAAGGTGATATCTTTATTAGAACTCAAGATTCAGCGATTGTTCTGTTTGTTTGTTTCTTATGGCACTTGCCACTGACAAGCCCGCTGTTACGAAGACAGCGATTTAAGCCTGAGGGGGACGTCTCTTATTTTTTATAGCAGCGCCAACTAGGGCCAAGAGTACGACTTTGCCACTCACGCATCATTCATTCGCTTGCACAACCCCTTTTTACAGGAGGGCACATTCACACATCTCACAGATAGAACAACAGAAGAACAACCATGCCCAAACCGGGACTCGAACCCGGGACGCCCAGATCACGGGGAAGACGCGCTACCCCTATGCCAGGACGCCGGCAGCGATTTTTCTAAAAAGTTCTTTACAATTTCGAAGAGGAAATGAGTGTTATCAGACACGAATTCTCTCGTTTTGGAGTCTTGATCGCGGATTGAGTTCTTTTGTGGTGCTTTGTGCCATGCTGTTATTCAATTAGGGATTTTCTATCTGATATTGTGTTGTAGGTTTCCACAAACACTATCTTAAACTCGTTCACAAACAAGTCCCATTTAAATTAATTACAAATTGTAAAATATGTAAAAATGGGGAATCTTCTATCACCTAAAATAATTAATTTATCGCGCGAGTCAAGAAAAATAATTTTGAAATTCTGCAATTCAACTATTTTACGTGTATGAACTAAATTATTGAATATTATACTGTTATTTAAATTCGTCAACAATCTAATAATATTTCTTTTTTAAGCTTTTTTTCATTATTCAGGAAAAACACGACATTTCTCTTTCTAGAAAGGAAAATTTTATTACAAAAATCATCAAAGGATGCAAGAGAAAAGAAGTTCAATATGCTAGATAAAAGAAAACAATATTTTATTTTACGAATATTCAACGAAACATAGAGTACAGATAACATAAACATAGCCAGGATGTACACAAAAAATATTTACAGATATTACTAACACAACCAGACAAAGAATCACCAAACCGAAAACAGCATTCGATATCAACATAAGCAACTGGGAAGCTCGCTTTGTTATTAATACTCTAAAGAGAGAATGCTCGAAACGCTTCAAATATCGAGTATATATGGGCTTTCCGATTGAGCATGAAGATATACAATATTCTCCACAGGAATCTCTTTATCTTGGTTCTTAATATAAATAAAGTCATATTCTTGTATTTCCCAGAATCCCGATTTTTGTCGCCAAAGTCGCCAAATTTATTGTTAAGATCAGTCATATCAATCGATTTTTGTCGTCCAGTATTCAGTATCCATTAAAAATCAATTTAAATCTATCTTTTCGCAATGAGCTTAACTCTGAAGGGTAACAATTTAATAAATTCGTTACGCTTCCAAATATAACCGATTTTTACTACTCGTAATTCAGTCTCAAAATGCATTGGTTCCACAGTTTTTGATAAGAAATGTACTGTTGAAAGAACAGTAGTACTCATTTTTGTCTTTGCCAATAAACAACAGCAAAGCGAATTCATTCCGCTTTATAATTTATGAATGAAACACGGTATTGTCGTGAAAACGGTTCATATTTAGCCTCCACTTACGTTATAAACGGGATAATAGTTATAAAGCTATCTAATTGTTTTTCTACTTCAGAAAATTTTTCTATGAGTCCGAAATTTTATGTAAATAAAAAAAAAAAAATGAAAAATAATTATTCATAAATAAAAATTAATTAAAATATTTTTAATAAATAAATAATAAATGAGAAATTGGCATGGCTTTTTGGTTTGGTTTCAAGATTTTTTTTTCTTATTGATTATCTGCAGAAAATTGAATTTTTATAAATTAAAGGAATGAATGCAAAAAAAAAAAAAAAAAAAAAAAAAAGTGAAATCTTTACTTTAAAGATTTAGATTTATTTAAAACCGATAATATCTTTATAAAAACATAAATGATTAACTTACCTACGTCAAGTTAAAAATATTTGTGTTGGTTTTTACTAATAAGGAAATTTATCAAAATTTATTAAAAATGTATTTAATTAATATTTTTGCCGGTGTCCTGGCATATGGGTAGCGCATCTTCCCCGTGATCTGGGCATCCCGGGTTCAAATCCTGGTCCGGGTATGGTTGTTCTTCTCTGTGTTCTATCTGTGAGGTGTGTGAATGTGCCCCCCCTAATGTAAAAAGGGGTTATGCAAGTGAATGTGTGAGTTTCATCTTCATATGAGCTGGAAATCAGACTTCTACCCTCGGGTGCTCAGGGGTCTTAACCCTCAGAAGCTACTGCACCCCCTTTCCGTGGTAACACGGATACGACATTATCAATTAATATTTTTCAATATACAGGATAAGTTACATCATACGCACGGTTACAATACACCAGCCACTTTTGATAATAATAATGATGGGGAATTTGTATTGGTCTTTGTTAATAATGAAGTTTATCAAAGTGGCTAGTGTATGATTAAAACGTATTTGAGTTAAATATATTAACATTTCTGCATATACAGGATAAGTTACAACATAAAGACGGCTGCAATACACTAGTGACATTTGGTTATAATAATAAATGAAAATGCACAGTATGGCTGTATTTTGATCTGGCGACATTTTTAGCAATTTAATGAACATTCTATATATTAAATTTGGTGCCAAATGCTTGTATGGGAAATTTGGGGTGCGGCCTTGGATCTCAAGACACGGTCAACCTTCCAGAAATTTCATTTCCTCAACTCGCCAAATAATAAATGGCAGATAACTTCTTTTTATTTCAATTTCAGATTGGTAGAGGCATGGAATGTGGTAAAATCTAAAGCATTCTGCAATATTTATGATAGGTGTTTTTATTTAGTGCACTGTTGCGATTGAGTCATTAGTTATACAGGCATACTTCTAACATTAGAATTTCGCCAATTTATGCAATAAATTAAATTATTTTAATCCAAGAAAATAAGTCATTATCTTTCTTCCATAAACGAAAAGCTCTACAGGCTGTAAAAATACATCTTTTTAAAATTATTATTATGTTTAGCTGATTAACGGAATTTCAAAATTCCATTTGAAGAATAAAGAAGCAATCTTCAAAATTGGAGATAAAGTATTATTCTCGTGATTCTTTGTTGGAAATTGTGTTAGAAATATTCAATGAAAATTTTTTCAAGGAAGTTAATAAACAAATGAAAAGTTTGAAGATAAATGTTCCCTGCCACCTAGCAGTTTTCTTGGAATTAAATAGTCGAATTTGTAGAAAGTATTTTTAATCTCTCTGCTAATATTCCTTGATCCGAAACTTCTCATTTTAATTTTTAATGCAGCTCAGGCGAGACGAGGAAATCGATCCATGAAAAGATTATGTTTAAAATGTCAGAAAATTTCTCTTCCAAAGGTTTCGGCTTTAATTAAAAAAACACACCATTTTTTTTTCCTTAAAGTTTTCCTTACCTGAGATTCTTTTAAAGAAGATTCTTTAATACTTGAAGAAGAAGACATCGAAGGATCTGACGTCGTCCTTGTTGCCACTTAATAGGAATTTAATTTCGGTCCTTTTCGCTGAATGTGGCGAGGAAAGAAAGCCCGCTGGATTGCTGTCAATTACATTTTTATCAAATAACCAAAGCCGGAGGTTTAATTAAAACTCCGAAAGTGTCAGAAATATGAAAGAAACGGGGACCATTTCATCGCTCGAATGATGGAAGTTTCATTAAGATTTCAAAAGAACACCTTTCCCAAAGTGGTGTCAGAAGTTCGCCGCGTCAGGATATAGTTCTTCAGAAGAAAAAAAAATGTAAAAGAATATAAAGTATCTTATTTAGTTTATGCTGCAAAATGATTTAGTTATTTTTATTGACAACTTTAAACTCTTGTATTTAAAACTATTTGCTTCAACTTGAGTATAAATATGAAAGTATTTTTAGCAGTCGATGCATGACTCGACGGGAAATCAAATTACTTCCTGTATTCACCTTTCTTGTAAAATGTTTTAACAAAGTAACCTGAATATGTTTTTGAAATCCAAATTTATGTAGATCTGCAACGCACATGAAATATTAGCTTCTATAGTTTATTATAGCTGATTTATTTCTCTATTTTGTCTAAGTAATTGTTAAATTAAAAAAAAATACATAATTAATTAGCTCCAAACATAGCGGATAATATAAAAAGAATAAGCTTTAAGTAATACGTACCTTATAACTATATCTTTTTTTGAGCTTAATAAACGACAGCAAACAATGCACACAAAATAATAACAAAATATAGAAATGGTCAGATCCTTCAAGATGCTTGAATGCAGAATTTTTAACATATTAAATACTTTAGAAATTGTTTTAGTTCGTTTGGGACTTTTTTCCTTTGAATTTTTTTAACAATTCCTGGTACAGGAAATATGAAAAGATAGTTTAATAATTGTTAATTTTTTCCGCGCTGCGAAGTAATTGTAAGAAATATGATCATGGTTGATTGTAGAAAATTTCTGTAAAGGTAGCGAGTTATTATGAAGCTAATTATAGATCGGTATTGATGTGGTTAGAAAAGAATGTAAGCTTGAATTGATCATTTTCTCAAAATTTCTAAATTCATGGATTTAAAGATGTCAAAATAAAACAAAATGACTATTCAATTATCCGAGATAATTCTTTTTATTCTTATTATTACAAGAATCAAACTGCGCTCCTCGCAGAACTATTTAAAAAAAATAACGCCTCTTTAACTGCGTTTTCTGCCTCAAATCAAAACCATATGGTTTCAATAAGTGTTGCTTTATATGTTATTAATCATTCTGCAGGGGAAAACAATGCACCAGAATGGCAAAAAGCCTTTTTCTAAGAAGTGCGTTCTTTAAATTTATTTGGGTGGCTGGAACTCGCCATCCTGAAGGGTACACGAAAAGGTGGGGATCTGGCTCCTCCCATCGATAACGGGATGTACTTTCTTAGGGAATAGTTGTACCGTGGCCTGTGATGGCCCTCAGGACTGAACCACAGTTCCTGCCAGTATTGCTGTAGCGGTGATCCTGTCATTCTGTATTTATTATCCGTGTATCTTTGGGCGGGTTGGAGAGTCAGTGATATGACTTTAAATTTATTTGTTAGTTGGTCCTCTCAGAATACCGCTGAGATGTTCTATAAGGTTTTTTTTTATAATCCTTTTTTTTATTTTCTTTTATATGTAAAGAGAAGTAGACATAGAAAATACAAATACTGAAAATAATCGATTGTTTGAGGTTTTAGTGATTTTTGACATTTTGTTTTTTACAGAATTGAAAAAAACAATACCTTTTGATTCAGAAGTTAAATACAATTTTGAAATTATGTCTGTACGTTTGCCCATATGCCCATATTGTCCCACATAAATCAAATATGATAGATATATCGTCGTCAGTCCCTAGGATAGCTGTTTGCTAAATAGGTGAACATAAAAGCACTCAAAAATGTCTGTTCAAAACTAATAACGGTACTTTGGGATTATCTCATCAACCATTTTCGTACTTTGGGATTATTCCGCCGACCATTTTCACCAAATCCGTTTCTATCGCCAAAAGGCAGCTTTGCGCCAGTAACTGCAAAAATTAGGAACAACATTGCAGAAGGAACTACAATTTTCTCAGACTCGTGGCAAAGTTACAAAACTGATGAATTGGAAGCAGCGGGATTCCAACACTTTAAAGTGAATCACTGATATAAATTTGTGGATCCTGAAACTGGTGCACACACACAACATATAGAACGATTCTGGGGTTTGGCAAAATGGCGAAACAAGAAACACCACGGAATTACTTGGATTCGTATTTAAACGAATTTATGTGGTGGCGACTACATAAGAATATGACTTTTGTTTGCGCTTTTAAAGCTACCAAAGATTTTAGGCCACCGAAATGATTTATAATAATATATATGGTTAGATTCAAGAATAATTCAGTGTGTAATTATAAAATAAAATAGAGGTTTTTATTTTGTTTCGATTCTTTTAATTAAACTTTTAATTATCTATTATTACACTTTCATTTTTTGTTATTATTATTATTATTATTTGATAAATTTAATGTATTTAGAATGTTTATTTTGGAAATTGCTTTTCATTATGATGTCGCAAAAGGATTGGCGCATTTCGCTAGAATTGTCACATTTTCGTGAGCGTTGACAGATCGAAGAGATAATCCTAAAGTATACCCTAATAACTTTCACCAAGGCTTAAAAATTTGCTACTATATTTACATATATCTTGACTTCATGGACAGCACACAAAATTGTTTAAACAGCAATCCTCCTCTCCCCCTTCCTCCGTCACTTGAGCATGAATACAAGTTCCAGAAGAAAAAAAAAAGAATCAAAGAAAAATGATCTGACTTTTAATCGATTCGAAGAACAGAAAATTGTATCGTTTTTCCCGCTACTTATAAAAAGAAGCAGCAACACGCTGTGTTCAAGAGTTTATCACTTTCATTTGAAACATACCTCGTTCGAGAGTACAAGGAACCGTAATCTCATTTACAATTTCAATTACCGGAAGCTTCTCGGGGGAAAATCGAATCAAAAATCTAAATTCACTTTAACTCCCGAGGAAAGAATGTCGCCATTTTTTTTTTTTTTTTTTGCTTTCTTTTCTTTTTTTTCAAAGGGAAATAAAATAATTTCATCGTTGCTCGAAGAAGTCAATTACGACCTTGGAAAATAGCCAGAGATGCAGAAAAGGCATGTTTCACTTACTCTCATATTGCTATATCTATGGAAAAAAAAATTTTCGAACAAAAAGGGTGTAAATTTAAAAAGGGTAAAATGCTGTATCGCATTCTGGAAACGTTCCATTTTTAAATTATTGTTACTAAATGTTTGAAATTATTCTAATATTATGGAAAAATATGCATTTAGAAAACAAACAATTAATCAACCATTCGAATTTTTATGCGCTCTAAGACGCTTATTATCCAAAAAAGCATTGAAAAATGAACAATTTGGTAGTATTTACATTTTTTCCTTAACACGTAAGATTTTTGGTGTCATGCTTTATTTCTCTTTAGAATAGTTTTTATCTCTTCCGCATTTGAAGAAATAATTAGAAAAAATGCCTTATTTTAGTATATGATAATTGAAGTGACATATTACAAAAATGTACTAATAATAGCTTTGTCGAGCAAAGCGATACTGTACAACATTGTACAATAAGGCTCATATCATACAGTATTATATGATATTGCAAATATTAGTTTTATCATACGGTATGCATGTATTATATGTTGTATACGTTTCTGGGAAAGAGGATTTGCAGAATTAGCTTCTGAGTAGAAGAAAAATAAAAATGAAATATACAATAAGAATGGAGTAATAAAAAAGGACAAGATTTAAGAAAAGATCAAAATAAGTTAAATGTATAATTTAACTATTGATCTAACTAATTATTTTCATTTGAAAGAATGGAAGCAAAATGTTTGAATGATGAATCAAAATAAAAAACAGTCTTTACATAAGGATAATAAGGTTGGAAAAGGAAGATCATTTTACATATTAAGATAATGCTACTGTCAATTGCACTATTTCATAAGCAGAATTCACAATCCCATAATACCAATAGGATCGCACAGTCTTCCTGTTGCTATTAATACTCTTCCTTCAATTAAACATTCTACTTTTTTAGATTGGTAAAATTTTCAAAATCTTGGTTTTTCTGTTTATAGCATTAAAATATTTTCTGAAATTTATAAGAATTTCGCAATAGAAATTAATAGACAATAAAGTAATCAAAAGAAACCAGTTTCCATTTTATGAAAGTTTCTTTCCATTCTTTCGTCACCATTTAACCGAATGAAAAAAAATGATTTGTTCGAACGATTATATTGTTTTTTATGGCACTTATCATAGAAAGCCCTCTGACAAAGTTTTTTAAGCCAAGATTTTTAGCATCTCTTGTTTAAGTAGCGCCATGTAGGCTCAAGAGTACGACCTACTCTTACGAGCTACTCATGCGTCACAACTCTTTTTACAGGGCGGACTTCATTCATACATTTCATTCACTCATCCACAGATCCTAATTTAGACCTGAATCAGAGAAAGATCATGTTTGAAACAATACCCCTAGTGGTATTGCCTCGGCTTTGGGACCTCTGCAAATTTATACGTGTACCAGCCACCTTATACACGGAGAATCTTCGACCGTCGGGGTTGGAACGCACTGCCCAAGGGATGCAAGTCCAAAGCCCAACCAAGCAGGCTAGCCCGACCTTCGAAGGATTATGAAACACATCTCCATATCCGCAACAGACTGCACACAAGGCTAATGACTAGTTCCAATGTTATTTGGTGATAAAAGAAATTTAAATATTTAAAATAAAAAAGTGCTATTGTATCAACTATAATTACATGGACACCACTATTAAATTTCATGCCTTCATGCCTAAACAAATGAATTATTTATCGAAAGTTTTTCTGGTAATTGCGGCTAAAATATCTTGTAATTCATTTGTATATCATTTTATGTAAATAAGGAATTTATAAATAACGGGTTTTATAAATTGTAAAAAATTTCAAGTATCATTTTCTGTTTCATAACGATTAAGGAATTTTGCTTAACTAGAGTCGTCAATCTAACCATAATGCATTGGAATTACAGCATTTCCCATAACTGGTGACATTTACACAATAAGTCACCATGTCCAAAAAGAATTTTTAAGGCTAGTACTTTTCTTACTAGCCAAAACACTGCAGGCAAAAATATTGATAGATTCAAAGCTCGGAGCCCTAAACATCACAATATGAATCACATTGTGAACTGATTATTCAATTTTTTAATCATTTTTTTAAATGTATTCTTAAGTACAGTAAAAATAAAAGGCATACAAAATTACTTAATATAGATACAATGGGTTCGTATATAAACTCAATTACTAAAAATTAAAAAAAAAAGCATTTTTGAAAAATGTTGCTAAAATATAAAAAAAATATATTAAAATTAGAAAAAAAATGTGTGAAAATAAAATTGATATTACTAAAAAGATTTTTTTTTTGCCTTTTAAAGAAAGGTGAGAAGGGTGTTTGTTTAATAATACTGCTCTGAATTATTGAGATGTTAATAATGTTAATTCTTCAATCAATTTTTAGCCTAAAAAAACCTAATGAAACTTTTGGAAAGAAGAATCAATATTGCAGTAAGCCTTTACGTAAGATTTTACTGCAGTAACGCAGTAACCTTTAACTCACATTTTGCAGTAAGTACTCAACCAAAAAATTACCACCTGCCAAATTTGGGATTGTAAAATCTCTAAAGAGCCCTTTGATTATCATGCATGTCGTAATTTACAGATTGTACATTTTGTACATACTGCAAATACAGCTTTCTCAGAGTTAATTTATACACTTTAAAATTTTATCATGTTAAAATTGTAATAATTCCTTTTTAGAAAACCATTACTACATTATTGATAATTTGATATAAAGCAGATAGGTGCAGAATAGCCCAATTTTTCAGAATAAAATGTATAGATTTAGTTAAGTTTGAAAACAATGAATCTGAAATCCACAAAAAGTTGTCTTTTTCCTGACAGTATAATTGCGTCCATTTTCGGAAATTTAAAAATATATTTTTCATTCAAATTGTAAAAAAGAATGTCTATAAATTATTGAATCCTTTTCGAGCCCCAAAGTTTCTTAAAAAGGGAAGTTTAAGACTTGAATATTGAAATTCATTCGATAGAATTCATTTGCAATTTATTTTAAGATTAGTTGCCTCAGGCGAACAGCTTCACATCAGGAATATTGGTTACATTTAATTTAATCATTTAGATTTAACTTCATGTCCATGATTCCCTCAAATTGTCAGATATTAGAGCCACATTATTTTAATTGTCTCACCTCTGTTCTTTGTGTACAAGAAACTTTTTAATGGAGAGAGTTCCATGGATCAGAGCGCTTTTAAAAAGGCAAATATCCGATTCCGAATCACTTAGATGTAACTTCCTGTCCATGATTCCATCAAATTGTCAGATATTAGAGCCACATTATTTTAATTGTCTCACCTCTGTTCTTCGTGTACAAGAAACTTTTTAATGGAGAGAGTTCCATGGATCAGAGCGCTTTTAAAAAGGCAAATATCCGATTCCGAATCACTTAGATGTAACTTCCTGTCCATGATTCCATCAAATTGTCAGATATTAGAGCCACATTATTTTAATTGTCTCACCTCTGTTCTTCGTGTACAAGAAACTTTTTAATGGAGAGAGTTCCATGGATCAGAGCGCTTTTAAAAAGGCAAATATCCGATTCCGAATCACTTAGATGTAACTTCCTGTCCATGATTCCATCAAATTGTCAGATATTAGAGCCACATTATTTTAATTGTCTCACCTCTGTTCTTCGTGTACAAGAAACTTTTTAATGGAGAGAGTTCCATGGATCAGAGCGCTTTTAAAAAGGCAAATATCCGATTCCGAATCACTTAGATGTAACTTCCTGTCCATGATTCCATCAAATTGTCAGATATTAGAGCCACATTATTTTAATTGTCTCACCTCTGTTCTTTGTGTACAAGAAACTTTTTAATGGAGAGAGTCCCATGGCATCACAGCGCTATTAAAAAGGTAAATATCCAATTCATCTATATTTTTAAATTTTGGAAACTTTTTGCATGTATTTCACTTTTTTGTATGAATTGTAAACTACACAGGTAGGAAGCATAATTTTTCTTCCTTAACTTTCAACTATGGAAGAAAATCATATGATTAAATATTTGATAAAACAATGAAAATCGTTTGGAATTCAGGGGAAAAATGTATTCTATTGTTGGAAGTTAAGTAACAATATTTTTTAAAAAAATTGCTGCAATTTATGAAATATTTTGCACGACTATTAAACTGGTAACATTAAAAAAACATTTTTTATTTTTTAGTATACAAAGAATAGTAATCGTCAAAAAATTCAAAGTCGTGATTTTGAAGAATCTCCACGTTTAAACCTCCCTGTGTTCAAAAAAATACATTTTTGGAAAATGTCTATCTGTCTAGGACAAAGATAACTAAAAAATGCTTTTTCTAGAAAGATGAAATTTGGTATACTGTTTCGGATCAAATTTGTAGATACCCTTTAAATTTTGAGGAAATTCGTACAGAGCAAGTCCATCTGTTTGTCAGTCTGAATAAATAAAAATCTACACAACTACAAAATAAAGCGAGTTAGATAAAATTTGGTACATAGTTTAATATGTATAGTATAAAGACCTGTCAAATTTTGAGCAAAAACCAACAAAGGGTTGAACATTCGTTGGTCTATACTTTCAGAATAACTCAAAAACGCATTAGTTTAAATATATGAAATTTGGTTTGTGATTTTGTGGATACAAATGAAGTTCTGTGTAACATTTGTCTAAAATACAAATTTGATTTTCGGATACTATAAATCATATGCCAAGAAATAATATGTCGCCAAAAAAGAAAGAACCCTCGCCAAGGATTCAATAAAGATGCCAAATTCTGCAAAAGTTAGTTTTTCATGATTATTGTACGCCAATGCCATGAAGATTCTCTGAGATAACACCTTTATTCGAGAGTATGCGAGTAAGTTTTGGTTAGACCACTCACACTGGTTTAAATTTTGGAAGGGTATAAATTGTACTAATTATTTTTTCAATATTTCTGAAATTTTTTGTGACAAAACTTCAAACCGCACACGTCCACCCGCACACACACACACACACACACACACACACACACACACACACACACACACACACACACACACACGCGCGCGCGCGCACACACACACACACTTTCATCTTTATTATTAATAGAGATTAGAGATATTGCACTAATTGTATGAGAGAATTGATTGAATTAATCGGAATTTAGCTGAGTCTAAGAAAATAGATTTATAAAAATTATTCTGATCTCTTTCTAGCCCCTTGAAGGAATTTAAAATTTCCTTTTCCTTTTTTACAAAATAACAATTCCACTTTGGTCCAACTATAAATAGCTGCAACCTTTTGTACCAAACTGTCTCGGGATCTTCGAATTACACTCAAAGCTCGTTAACTGGAAATCTATGGACTTACGAAAATGTTTTCTCGCAAACTGAATTTCGTGCCCGGAAATTTAATGCACGCCACAACTTGTTCTGGAGATTTCTAGAATGTGAGAAGTTTCCTTCGGACGGTAACATTACTCATTTATTTCTTCTTGTGTCTGTCGTTGATTCTTAGATAAGAGCAAGCAGAGAAACGTCTTCATTTCTTCTTAAACCAATTTAACCCTTTGCATTCTAAAAGGGCAATAACCACTTCGATGCCAACGGGGATGTTTGAAATTAAGAGCAAGAGGACGAGATAGGACTAATCAATTACATTATCAATTATTTTTTTCGAATTAATAGAATTCTCTTCAGTCTAAAATGTATGTGATTGTACTTGCAATGAAATGAAGCGTTTGGAAGTAGAGCCTTTCTACCAATCAAATAGAATTTATCATTTAGTAACCGAAAATGTATTTTAAAACAGAATTTATCTGAAATATTTTCTCTTATCTTCCGTTTATGCGTTCACCAGATGGCGTGGCTGGTGTTGAGATTTTAGAGAATCAAAGATGCATTTGGTTTCCTTGTCTTTGGGTAAATGAATAAAAATTTGGCTACAAATTTACAATTGTAACGTGAAGATCACTTTCTATGTCAAACTCGGAAGAAAACTTTAATTATAATGCAAATACTTGATACCAAATTTAATCTTCTTATCTCGCCGCTCGTACCTTAATAATTTCGTTCATAGACGCACCTAGTGTCAGTACAGAAGGGGAGAAACGAAATTCTAATTAGTGGAAATGGTCTTTTCGGAACCTTTCCCTATACAAGCTAATTAAAATGTTATTCTTCCTCCTCCCTATACAAAAATTGGATACCTTGGAAAATTGGCCGAAGCCATCAAGAGTGCTTGGAGTTTTAAATGCAGAATCCCGCATATGAGCGTTTTGTCCTTCATAATATAGTGGAAAAAAACAGAGTATGAATTTTTTGGGTTTTTTATGAACCAATTTCAACCAAAATTTGACACATGGTTACAATTTTAATCACAAAGTAACTTTAAAAAACTCAATTTATATATGTCGTTTTTTTTTTGAGTTATTGACTTTACTTGCATGGGAAAGTTCAGACAACAAAATGGTCAATCCTTGAGATACAGATTTACTCATTAGACAATAAACTATGTACCAAATTTTATCTGTCTGGCTTTACATTTTGTAGACATCATAAGTTGGACAGAGAGAAGCCAAAATGCCTATAAATGGAATTTGTTCAAACCTTGGCGTATAAAATTGGCGTATTAAATACCTCTTGTACATTAAATCTACAGGAAACCAATCGCTCCTCTTCTTTTGCTGTGGTGTGGCAATTTGTAAAGCAATTTTTGAGGTATTCTGATCATGATCAAAAATTGCGGGCGTCGTCATTAAATAGCTCTCGTATAGCCTCAAAATAGGATGCTAATCTGAATGAACTATCTCAGCTGTTTCATCTATAAATAGTATAAAATGAATTCTCCTAAAAGCGTCTGTATGTTTGAAAGAGAAAAACTCGAGAAATACTTAACTGATATAGGAGATAATTGTACCATTTTGTAAAACATTTATTGGGAAAAAATTTAGTATATTGAAGTCATATCAAAGTAAAAAAAGGAGATTTACTGTAGTGATTTTAATTATTTTCCTACTACGATTTGCGCATGCGTAAAACACCAGTATCTGTGCTTTGCACTTATCCGCATATGTGCGAAAACCTCAAGCTTCACATGCGCAAATCGCAAAAGCTGTGGTATGAATATGTGATACATTTCTTTGTTTACGTCTGATTTCAAACGGCGATTCAAAACTCATTATGACCCCCTAAAAAAATAGTCTCGGCTGGAGCACAATAAATGCCAAAACGCTTCGTTTGTTACCCGATGATGAAAATGTAGAGGAAAGAAACGTTCGGTTGGAGATCAGAGAATGAATGTCCACACAAAAGGGAAGGAGAGTCTTCTGTTGAGCGAAGTAACCGTCTCTCTTTAAATTGCATTGCAGTTTACCTACAGAGACAGAATGAATCTCATGAGGAGCGAGGTGATCGATTGTCTACTTACAGAGAAATATATTTAAATTTGAGACAAAGCAAAAAAAGTGAAAGAACAAACATTCCTGATATTTGGTTTGAAAAAGAGTACTCCGCTCTGAATTACGATCCATGTGTGTATTACAGAAATGATGTTTCGGTTTCAAGAGGAACAATGTCTATAGCCTGTCCATATTGTTCAGCTTTAAAACGGAAAGATGGATCAAAGGCATGTGTTGTTTACAAGGAAAAATTAAATTAGAAGAAATCCTTTCCCCCCTTCTGAACCAGACTTACGTTTAAAGCTAATTTTTCCTCTTGGATGTTATGCCACGGGGAACGCTGTGCGGGTATTGCTAGTCTAGTATAAAATAATAAAAAGAAATTGAAATATATAAAGTTAAAATGCCATGTAACAAATTTTATCTATTTAACTAAGAACGATTTTGAGTTACCGTATTGAAATGCAGACAGGTATAATTCTAAAAATGGGTTTTGATTTAGAGAGATTAGAAACGAGAAGAGTGATCAAAATCTAGAAATTATACTTATTAATGATTGCCTCATGTACTTCTTATATGAAAAAGTAAAAAAAAAAAAAAATTGAAAAATGTATAGAACTCTGCCTACTATAAATACTGAAAGTTGGTATCCGGAAATATTTGTTTTAAAAGTAAAGGACAGAATATGAAAGAAAAAAATAACCCAGTTACATTTTATATCTAATGCTTAAGAATGATATATCTTCTTCTGATTATAATAAATTAAATCAGCTCACAACGTATGAAGTAATTTCATATATTAATTTTAACTTCAGTCAGAAATTATCAATGAACTGCAATTCGGTATTCCCTTCCCTTCCGTTTTATTTCTAAACCTCTGTTCTGGATACAAATTGCTGAACTGAATGTTCATTTAGTTCACCATCTTTTAACCATTTAAGCTCAACAAGATTGCAACCTTCTGTGTGTTCTCATCTCTCATTCTGCCGCACCTGGTTCACTAACACACTCCAGACATTTTTCTTTCCTCTTTCAGATGATTAAGTGACCAGTAAAATGACCTAATTTTGGAGCAGAGTTCCTCTCAAATTACGTGATTTCTCATTTCGCGAAATGTCATCCGCAAACGAATTTCTCACTAAATTCACTTAAATTTCACTCACTTCACTTTCCAAAATTGCTGTAAATGTTATAATGAAAGAAATCAAATCTTGCGCACAGAAGAAAGATGTTTCATCCAATTTATACAGAGGCATTGTGTTAATTTAATTAAATAAGCAATAAAGTAAATTTAATTTAACATATATAAATTTTTTAAAGAAAAGGATCACCATATTGTTCATCTCAATAGTAAATTTGTATTTTCGAGGCATTAAATAATTTTTTATTTAATTATTTTTTTTTTAATATTTAGTTTGCAATTTACTTTGTTCATAAGAAAAATTCCCTTTTTAAGATGATTTTTCTGTTTCATATAGAAAATTATACTGTTGTTCACTTCATCGACCCATTTAAAAATATATATAATTTTTCTGTGAAGTATTCTAAAATCGAAATAAGAAATAATAATTTTTAAAACAACAGTATAATTTTCTATATAAAACAGAAAAATATTAAAATATTACAGTTTTAAAATAATGACTTGTTTTAGATTAGTAAATGGATACTTTGAGTACAATTTTAATATAAAGCAATTCCACGCTAAATTTACTTCGTTTGAAGGAATTAAAATTTAAGTTTCAAAATTAATCCAATGTAGAAGATGTTACTGATTATCTGGATCTATACTTTAAGAAAATACTTAAAAAAAATATCTTTCGGCCTTATTTTTTTGCATTTTTCTTACGATATTCCCTTTCTTCCCTTAACCCTTTGACTGCTAACGGGACCTATACATCCCAGTGATCTTTTAAAATTACTTTAAATACTTCTGAATCCCCCCGGGGGGGCACCTCCAAATGAGGATGAAATGGTTCTGGCATGATGACTGGATTTCGCCACCCTGGAGGGTACACGGGAAGTTGGGGTTCTTTCTCCTCCCATCGATGACGGGACATACTTCCTTAGGGAAAGGTTGTACCTTAGCCGGTGATGGCCCTTAGGATTCTATCACAGTTCCCGCTAATATTGCTATTGCAGTGGTCCGGGCATTCAATATTATTTATCTGTGTGCCTTCGGGTGGTACGGGGAGTCAGTGATATAACCTAAATTGTTCTGAGTAAAAGTAGTTTCTTTTGGTGGTGGTGGTGGGGAGGTTTATGTGACTATCATGCCTCAATAATAGGACCTTAAAAACATTTGAAAAAGAAATCGAACAGATTTGTATAATACAGAGGCTATTATCTTCATTTACTACGCAACTACAGAGAAAAATATATTTAAAAATTCATAGTCAAAGGGTTAAGATAGAATACAGATTATTTTAGATTTGTTTATACATTTATTCAATCACTTCCAAACTGCTAAACTTGTAAAAAAATCAATTTTTTTCTCCATTTTTAATCTTTATATTATAACCATTAAAATATTATTGTTTTCAAATTATTCAAAATGTTTCAAACAGCAATTTGATCTTTTATTTTTTTTAATCTAATTATAACTCCATCCAGTTTCAATATAGCATTTGTTGCGTAAAACTATATTATTTTTGAAACAAAAAAATAATGATCTTTGAGAGTTTTACAGGCATTATTATTCTAGATTCACTTTAGAATGATTTCCATTTATACTTTATATATTAAGATAAATTTACTTTTTCATGTTTATAAAAGCTCAAATCTATATAAACAGGTCTTTAAAATATTTGCTTGTTTACTTTTTCAAACAAATCCCTCGCATAAAGTAAAAGTTATACCCACTACCGAGCAATTTAAACAAACATAAACAAACTTTTTTTTTTGTTCTGTTCCAGATATTTAACCATTCAGTGCCATCTTTTAATGTGCTATAGAAATCAAGCAAGGAATTAAAAACAGCCGTCAAGGTTCTTTTTTTTTGCAGGAAATCAATTAAATAGTTTTCCTTCCAAATATTTTAAGAATTTACGTTAATTTATATAAAGGAAAAAAACCCTCAAGGCAGGGCAATCTTTTTTTTTTCTTGCGTAGATTTAGAGACACAAAACGGCGAAAGTATACACACAGAGATTAAAAAAATTATTCGTAAATAAAAGAAATTCAAAGAACACTTGAAACGTTTTACCACTCTTTCGTCCCCGTAATGAATAGTAACTATTTTTTTCTGCCTTCAGGACAGGGGAAAAAAGAAAGAGGAAGGGGGTCTTTTCGGAATTCTATTAACGCTTGCCGCATGCTGGATTTTTAATTACTTGGGCTCCGCGGTCAGTTTTTGTCCCAGAATTCAAATTAATGCCCGCTTCTAATTGAAGCGGCGGAAGTGGCAAATAACTTAATCGCAAAATCCTCTTTTGTTTCCGGTACTCTGCACCGAAAATACAAGAAAAAGAAACCTTCTCTTAGATGCAAAAAATATTGAGGAGTTTATACATAATTAATATTTTTTTACCGCTCTGTGATGAATTGGATTAAGGATCCGAATTCTTCTTTTCACTTAAGTTCCTTTACTACAGATGTCGTTGCGGGAAATATTTAAATCGTTTGCTTTTTATCTGGTTTGTTGTCTGGTAACTTTTTGATATTTTCTCTTATTTGAAACTTTTGCAAAGGAAACTAAGTTATTATTTTTATTTTTTGCCCAATTTTTTGCAGGAAAAATTAAAATGTTTTATCATACATGGAAGTTTTATCACTTTGTTTATTTTTCTTTTGAATACATGAGAGTTTACTCTTTTTCCTTTTTTTATTTATCTTTACAAAATAGAACTGCTGTCAAGAATTTTTATTTACTTTGATATTTCACTCAAAAATATTGCTTCGCGTTTTAGAAAATATGCATTCTCTTACGTATTTAAAAAAAAATAGATCACAATTAAAATATCATCTTTCTTACATCTAGATAAATGTATTCAGTGCGTATATTGAATTTTTAGAATTGATTTTTCTTATTTATCTTATATCTTCTTTACATTTGAATTTTTATGAAATAGTGAAATAAAAAATTTTATTATGCAAATCAATTAATGTTACCTTCTGAAACTGATAAAAATTTAAATATCTTAGAATTTCTGTGTCTTTTATAAAAAAGGACCAGCAAAGAGTAGTTGCCCTTTTTAGTTTAGTCAGGGGGTCAACCGGACAGTTATTCTATGATATCAGAGTGGGTTATTAGACTTTTTTTAGAAATATTTTATTGTTGACATCGCAATCGAAATATACTGATGCGGATACTTCCGTCGCGGTTCCTTTACCGATTTATTGGTCGATGAAATAAACACAGTTCTTTAGTAATAGGCGACGACGACCTTTATTAAACATGAAGACACTAATACAAAGACGACAAATATACAGCCGAGACGAACACAACACACAGTAGCACGCTACAACAAACAGTAGGCCACAAGTAGTAATCGGTTGTAATAACGACCACAGCACACAAAGCTGGCAAACAGAATTCAGCAGAATGAGGGAATCTGTGTAGCTTCACTTTACGGTCTCTCCAAACGTCTACAATTCTCCAATGTCTCCTCGTTTTAGCTGTATCCAACTGCCAACTCACTACTACACGATTGGCTACTCCTCACACGACTCGATGCTGCTTCTACAATAAACATCAGGACTCGGTACACAGCTCAATTCAGCAATCGCTTGAGCTCCACACAATGTTTTCTCTTCTCTGGACTGATCCAACTATTCGCCGTTCACTCTTTCAACGATTACGAATCGTTTCACCACTAACTGACTGCAGCTTGAGACTGCCGAGCTTTTATATTTCCAGGGAGGCGGACAAAGAAAGTTCTGGACCAATAAGGTGTATTTCGTTTCCTATTGACTCAATTGCTAAAATTCTGGAAGTTTTCAGTAATATCTATTTTGTCGCCAAGCTTCGAGATCACTGACAATGGCACCCGATCAGCACCCGAAAGAATTGATCGTAAAGCGGTCTTTCCAGTGATTGAACTAACCATGCTGGGAAGCAACATTACAGAGTGTAACAATACGTTTTCTGATTGTAATCACATAACGCTTTCAAAAACTGTTATGCTAGTCAAAGTAATGGTGCAAAGATGAATAAAGACATACAGACCATGTGAAGATTTCGGAAATATCTGCATTTATTACCATGGAGATGAATAAGCCAAGTGGAAATTTTATAAGTTAAAGTATTTCGGATAAGAGTAAAACATTTTTTGGAACATCGCAGCAGAAGTAACTAATTCATATACAAGGCAAGTGATAGAAAAACTTTTCAAAAAGAAAATTGCAAAATCAAAACGATTTTTTCATTAAACAAACATTTTCTTCCATCTAGTATTTATTCAAAGAATTCACCTCTCAATCGGCTCGTTCATCATACGGGCATCAAATTATTACTTCTCAAATTCATTAGCTAAAAATAAATTATTCCAAGATGTTATGATTCATTACAAAAATTACATATAACCCACAACACATATAAATTATTCTATGAACTCTTATTTGAATTTCTAAGATAGAACTTGCCAGAAATGGAAGGTGTCATCTAATTAGATTTCGAAAAATGTAAAACAGTTTAAATTTAAAGGCGAACTTTAAGTGTGATTCACCATAGAAGGATAATATTTTACTAGGTTTGATTCGTCTAGCTTCATTTTCTTTTTGAAATTTATTCTAAATCAGGCAAAAATTGTGAGGCTCATACATAAAAATTCATTTAATAATGTCCCAGTTAGTGTGGGTCGAAATACAGTAACTTAGACACCGAAAAGTAATTTAAAATTTAAATAAAAATAATTCTATAATTAACTAAAAGTGATGTCATTAAAAAACTTACATTGTAAATGTTGTGTTATAAGTAATAAATTTTCTATGTAATAATATGCTCCAGAGTCAACATGGTAAAAACTTAAATGTCTTGATAAATTTTTAAATAAAAATCTGATTGAAATTTTGAAAACTATTTTTAGTGAACACCTTCAATATAAAAAGCAATAACGTGCCGAATTCACCAATTTAGACCCAACAGTTAGCCTATTTGAACACATTTTCCATGATATAAATCATATGACGCAAATGCAATATATCAGTATATAATCATTAAACATCACGTGATTTGTAATGATATTTTAACTAATGTTTTACCTTGTTGCTTGTCCCCCTTGGACTGAACTCCAATTCAAATCACGTCCAAGAGATACGGGGAGAGAGGGGTGCAGTAGCTTCTGAGGGTAAAGACCCCTGAGCACCCAGGACGGATGTCTGACTTGAGCTTATATGAAAAAGGCACTCACACACTCGCTTGCACAACTCCTTTTTGCAGGGGAGGGGAGGGGGGGGGCTCTTTCACTCATCTCACAGATAGAACACAAAGAACAACCACGCCCAGACCAGGATTCGAACCCTGGACGCCCAGATCATGGGGAAAACGAGCTACTTCCAGACTAGGACGTCGGCATCTCTTGCCTTTGTTTAGTTATGATGAACTAATGTTTGAGTTTCGGCTTTGAGATTAGAGAATTGCTTTTGTTAAATCATATTTTATCAAACATACGTCGCACTCGAGGACCTGATTCAAGTTAAATGCATCTTTTTGATGATGAGATGTGGAATGTTGAAGAAAGATTTCTACCCAGGAGTTATTTTCTTAACCTGATTATTGTTCGAAATAGTCAGAAAGGTCTGAAAATATCTTTTGTCTATTTTTAAAATAGGCATAAACGTAACTGGAGAAGGAGTATCTACATTTTAAAACCACAATGCACTCATCTTTTTGAAACACATTTCATTTTATCAAAATATTCACCAAGAAATATTCATCTTAAGAAATTCAAGCATATTTTTCTCTTTTTGATCTTTCAGTATGAGATAGGAAGAGATATTTTGAATATTACATTTAAACAAAGGAAGGCTTTCACTTTCACGATCCTTTGAATTCGATTGTTTTTCAATTTTAAACTGTTGTAGAAAAAGCGGATTTTGTAGATAAAAATGGATCGCAAAGTGCTTTTAGCATTCAGTGTATTTTCTGAAATTTTACTGGAAATCTTTTTTCCTTCAACCAGGACAAAAATCTTGCTTAACCTTTTCAAAAACAAATTTTTCCTGGTTTAATTTTGTGCCAGTTTTTTTGCTCAATAGAATAAATTTTATTGATGGATCAAATACTGAAAGTAAATCACTTATCGCCTGCAAAAAATCACATGACTGCAATTGCAGCACTTTAGCAGAGAAAAATATTAAGATTCATTAAAATACAATATAAATCCAACATTCATATAACTTGTTGACAACGGTCGCTATGATGAATGATATTTCATATAAATGTTATAAAGTTGATTGAATTATTTATAAATAGATCAAGTAAACTTAAAATATTAAAGAAAAATTTGAATTGGATCTTTATTCTGTTAATGTCTTTTGATTTAGGTTTAAAGGATTAACAAAAAGAAAATAATTAAAATAATTTATTTGACTTATATATTTAGTTGCTAATTCAAAAATTCAGAATCTCATGAATACAGTCATGTTTAACCAATAATTAGTCAAAAGTCAATTTAATTTCGAAAAAAAAAATTACATATAGATTTTCAAAATTAAAATAAATCTTCAATATGTAATAATTTTTCGATACATTTTAAATTTCTGAATTGTTTAGTTAATGAATATTAGGATACTTAAGAAATGGTCTATGAGGAATTTAACTTAAGACGATTTAATTTAAAGGTTGATTAACTTAAAAAGATTCACTAAAACCAATAATTTAAAAGTATTTAATTTAAATATTTAGTTATTAATTCACAAAATTCAGATTTTATGATTATAGTCATGGTTAACGAATAAATGGCCAAAAGTCAATTTATTTCGAAAAATAGTTTTACATTTTCTTTTTTAAAACTAAAATCAATTTTATATTATGTAATAATTTTTCGATACGCTTTAAATTTCTGAATAGTTTAATTTATGAATATTTGGATACTTGAGAAAGGGTATAGAGGGAAATAAAATAATCTTTGTTCAAAATTATTTTCAAATATTTTTTGATTAAAAAAAGAAACAATCAATCTACAACTTTTATTTGAAACATCTACAGTAATTAATGGAACACACACTTATTATTTTCTCATAAATGCAAAACTTTAAAAAGTGAAATTAATTTCTAATAAATTTTGCTTCCATTATTTATTCATTCTACATAAAACTCTGGGGAAGTAAAAAAAAAAAAAAAAAAAAAAGACACATGATTATTTGATTTTACTTCAAAATAGCTGCGCTGAAGGACGAACGGAAGTGAAGTGATGTCGTTGAATTTTGAGGCAAAATTCCCATCAGCATTCTGGGCAGCGTGTTCAGTTCTCCGAAATTAAATACCCCGCATTCCGTGATACGCAGAAGAAAAAAGTGATTAATAATCGTTTTTAGGCCCAACTGCCACCAGCATTCCAGTCAGTTGCAAGGACTCATGTAAACATGGCAAAGTTGTTATTGATTACAATAGGCCTACATTATATTTAATGAATTATGAATTGTGGAGAAATATGAACAAAATAAAACGGTGACATTAACTTGGAAACACTGGCTTGTAAGGATAAAAGTAACATACAGCAAGATGTTTTTGAAAGTTTTGAAACACAAAGGCAAATATGTTATTATTTCCTACAGAGAGCTTTTTCATTTATTAAAATATACTTCCTTTATATAGAAACTTTTAAACTTTACTTTCTTGTTTCCAGTAAAAATAGACTTTAAAGCGAATCTTAAGAAATTTTAAATTTAGGTAAAGTTTTCACTTCATTGTTTATTCTGTGAAAATATTGTAAGAGTTGATTTAATAAGTTACTTACAAACTAACATTTAGTAACATAAGTTGCTAATATAATATTATTAAGTATTGCCTGCTTACTAATACAAATTTTAAATTAAATCAAATTAAAATTTGTTGAAATATTTGAGTCTAGTATTATACTAAAACAAATGAAAATAATTTTTTTTAAACTCAGCTTTTTACATTTAAACATCTCTGAAATATTGAAATATTTCTCCGGAACACTATTTGATATATTTTATATTAAGAGTTCTATATTATTTACTCCCATAGTATATTCTCAGAATTCAAGAGTTTTTTTTTGTGAAGGAGAAGACATCTTCTGAGGAAACGTGCTTACTTTCATACGTGAATTGCAATATTCCTTTAAGAATTCCTTAGAAAGTATTAATATTCCTCGGATATTATTCCCACGTTAGCAGAAAAATTTTATAGGATTTTCTGTCGAGACGATATTCTGCTTCTTTTACTGAAATCTCGACTGTCGTCGTCGATATTGCTGTCTATGACGCCTTCGTCTCTTCTTTAAGCACTACTGTATTTGCATACTTATATTACATTCATATAAGTATAACGTTACGTAGGTTGACAATATCGTTCTTATCTCCTAGACAATCAGCACAACATACTCTTCATTTTAAACAGTATTTTATTCGAATAAGATTATAAAACTCGAAGAAGAGTTAATATTTAATTTAAACTTTAAAAAAAATAGAATTCGTTATCGAAACTGAATATTCTACTTTTGTAGAAATTCAAATTAAATAAATTTGAAAATTTATTTATTTTAGATTCGCGTGAAAATTTGATTTTAGTCGGCCAACGATAAAAAAAAAAAAAAATTCCAAATGTATACTCTTTTCTCTCCACCGTACTGTTCTGGAACTTCAGGGATTCTTCCACCGATTTATTGGTTGATGGAATAAACAATCTTCTAGTAACGAACGACGACTTTTATAAAACACGAATACACACAGACAAAATATGTACAGTCGAGACGAACACAGACAACACACTACAACAAATAGTAGTCCACAAGTAGTAATCGGTAGTAAAAACAACCATAACATACAAAGCGGCCAGTCAGAATTGTTTACTGTCATGTTTGCAATTCTGAATTGCCACCTCGCTTTAGCTGCATCCAACTGCCAACTCACTACTACATGGTTGGCTACTTCACACACGACTCGATGATGCTTCTACAATAAACATCAGGACTCAGTACACAGTTCAATTCAGCAATCGTTTGAGCTCCATACAATGCTTTCTCTTCGCTGGACTGATCCAACTATTCGCCGTTGACTCTTTCTACGATTACAACTCGTTTCACGACTGACTGCGGCTTGAGATTGCCGTCTTTTATAGTTCCCGGAGGAAGGCAGAGGAGGTTCTGGAACAATCAGGCCTTTCTCGGTTTTCCTATTTTCTCAATCGCTGAAATTCCAGAAGTTTCCAGTATTACCTATTTTGTCATCAAAGTCGCCAAATTTATCGCCACTTCACCAAATGGTCACCAAGGTTTTGCCGCCAAGCTTTGGGATCACTGACTAGGCACCCAATCAGCATCCAACAGAGCTGATCGTAAAACGGTGTTTCCAGTAATTGAACTAACCATGCTGGGAAGCAGCATTACAGATTTGTTACTGTAGGGAGGAATTAAAGAAAGAACGCGTCTTATTGTGACAATAAATGAAAAAAGTCAAGATAAAAATTCTCTGGATGATTATTTTTACATGAGTTTTGTAATAGGAAATTAAGATATAAGTGACAAGTTTTCAAATAGGAAGAAAATTATGGACATGTTAGTGTTTGATGGCTAAGTTTGGATGACCATTCCTTTACGCTTCTATTCCATGGAATATCCGGAATGTAAAATGAAGTCAATTAGTAGTTACATTATTCACAAGAAATTCAGAACACCATTTTAAATTCTTATGATTCCAGGTGAGTCATTTAATTGAGGAGTGGTAGTCAGTTCTATAATAGGAAAAAGAAATAACCATCATCAATTAGAACAAGTCGATTAGATATGTCAAAGATAAGGTAAAATGCGCCATTATGTTTCTCATTGATTTTGATGCCACGTGAATTGATAATTTTGGCTAATTCACGTTAAATCTGTTTGCAGATTGAATAATTGAATGATTCTATAAAACTAATTCCTATGTGGCCAAATTATTAAAATTTCACCTGTTATGGAATAAAATTCCTAGGATACATATAGAAGAGGTAGGTATATTCTTGATATTAGAGAGAATTTCTGTTCCTAAAAATTTTACATTTTACCGGAAATAGCTGAAATTGCCTTCCAGACGTCCATGGAATAAATCTGATTGAGAACCAGCTTCTCCTTTGACTACTAAATTTACAATAAAGCAGACGGTTTTGAAATAGCGGCTGTCGCAAAAGTTGATTTAAAAATGATTCTGCCACCACCTTTGGATATTGACCAATCAAGAGATTCTTTTATTGTATTTTGAAGTCAATCTCAATTCTTTATACCTTGGTTAATTATTCTTAAATCAAGAAAAAAAAATTTGTAATTTTTAGTTAAATTCAATTATATTTAATGCAGTTCAATAAATGTTCTTAGTTAAAAATATTTCTGTTTCCTTATTATATAAGTGTCTGCAATATATATAGAGTGCGGACCTGTCCTTCAAACGGCAAGGACGTTAATCGAGTCCTCGGTGCTACATATTGGCATTGGTGGGGTTAGCTCATTCAATTGAATACTGCTCTATAAGTGACCACCCAAAACAAATTCTTATTGCTTTCAGTTTATACTATCCAACGGATAGTATAAACTGATAGGTAGGATCCTAAATCCTATAGACCAATTTGTTTGCTAACAACAGCAAGTAAAATCTTGGATAAACTGATAACTCAAAGAGTACAGCACTTAATAACGGCACAAAATAGACTGCATCATGATCAACATGGTTTTAGATATAACCACTCTTGTGAAACAGCCCAAAATGCACTATGGAGTAAAATAAAAGGTGCGATGAATCAAAAACTAAAAACAACAGTTATATCTTTGGATGTAGCTGGAGCATTTGATTCCGTATGGAGGAAAAGCATTTTATATGCCCTTATAAAAATGAATTGCCCGAGCAATCTTATTGAATTGATTAAAGATTACTTAAATGAAAGGAAATGTATTTACCAAGATGGAGAGAATAATTGGGAATTTATAATGGATAGAGGAGTGCCACAGGGCTCGTGCAGCGGACCGTTATTCTGGAACTTGGTTATGAATTCTGCATTTAAAATCAATCTTCCAGTGAACTGCTTTATGCAGGCGTATGCCGATGATGTGCTACTAATAATCTCGGGAAGAACAAAAGATGAACTGGAAATTAAAGGAAAACAAATAATTCATAGGCTAGTAAAATGGGGCAAAATTCATAAACTTGAGTTTAATGAAAGGAAAACAATTCAAATGCCTATTACATTTGGAGAACGTTTAAAATTAACAGATCCGCCTAACATAAAAATAGGCAATAACAATATAAATGTGTCAAATCAAATTAAGTACTTGGGAGTTACATGGGACAGTAAATTAACATCTACGTCACATTTTAATAAGATCAAGAAAAAAGTGGATGTATTAACATATAAACTAGTGACAGTTGCGGATAAAGTTTATGGAAAAAGGAAATACCATCTAAGAAGAATCTACACTGGGGCCATTGAGCCATTTGTTCTTTTCGGGCACGGAGCATGGGGACATAGGCTAAATCTAAAGAAAATCAGAGAAACATTAAATTCAATCCAACGGCGCCCTCTCATCATTATGTCTGGGGCTTATAGAACCATTTCTACAGAAGCCCTTCAAGTGATAACGGGAATTTTGCCAATGGACCTCAGATCAACGGAAATTTTCACTAAATTTCAAATAAGAACTTCTAGTAATAAAGTTAAAATAGGAAACAAATGCTTCAGCAAAAAAGATTATGAGATGTATTTTGACAAATTCGAACAACATCCTGCAGAATGGTTTATTCACGGTTTTCAAATTAAAATCCCAGATATGGATGGAATAGAAATTTTTACAGATGGTTCAAAAGATGAAAATAAAGTAGGAGCTGCAATAGTAGTATACTACTGTGGGAAAGAGATCGATAAAAGTCTTGTGAAATTATCGAACCATGCCACAAGTTTCCAGGCAGAAGTGCAAGCTTTAAAGATGGCCATTGAATATTGTGAAAGGGTAGAGGACGGACAGAAGTGCTCAATTTTTTCAGATTCTCTCTCAGTCCTACAAGCCATACAGTCTTCTCACAATTGTAATAAGGAAATATGGACGATAAAAGAAAAGATAAAAAGTGTAAAAACTAACAAGTGGATAGAGTTGAATTGGGTTAAGGCCCATATTGGGATATATGGTAATGAAAAGGCGGATCAATATGCAAAGTTGGCGGCACAGAAAGAGGGTGTTGATATGGTTGTCCCCAAATCAAATGGTGTCTTAAAATGGGAATTAAGAGAAGAAATAAAGCTGCAATGGTTTGACAGATGGTATATGTCCAAAAACGGAAGAGTAACTTTCGATTTTATTCCTAATACAGAAATAAAAATAAGAAGATACCATCCACTGATAATTCAAATTATATCAGGACATGGGAGATTTCCTGCATATTTCCAAATATTTGGAAGAATGCAGGACAATAAATGCATTTGTGGAGGAATCGGTACTGTTTACCACTATTTAAAGGAATGCATTGAAATCTCGGAGTTAAGAAAAAATCTGAAAATTATAAATAATGACTTAAGTACAGTACTGATGGTACCAGGTAATCTTAAAACTCTGAAGGACATGATGTCAAAAATTGTCAGTTTTTTACCAACTATTTGAGAGTTTGTAGATAAGGAAGAAGGACAATAATTGACCACTTTGTGGCCAATTACCTCGAGGAGAATGTCAGTTTGACAAATCGGTCAATGCAAGGATGGACAATACTCAAGATAGCAGTCGGCCACAACAAATCCTGTCGATACTGCTACGTTCAGTGGTGGCGGGGTGGTCGGCTGTACGCAAGAAGAAGTATAAACTGATAGGAATGTGTGATAAAACAGATTTAATCATTAATGAAAAAGGAAAAATTCATAATAAAAAAATGGTGTCCAGTTTTGGTCCTCCTTATAGTTTGAAGGTATTTTGAAAATGCTAAATTTGTAGTCTTTATTTCTGTAGCTTTCATTATTTGTGCAAAATACGAATTCCTTTATTACTGAAAACCTGCCAGAAATAATATGATTTCCCTTGGCTATTATTTTCAATATTTGGGGAAAGGCATCTGCTATTAAAAACACACTAAACAAAATAACTGCAGGAGATATTTTCACTTAACATATTTCTTTTCTACACACCATTGTTTATGAGAATTGGGTGATTAACAGCTTCAAAAAGAACACAATTTTTCTATTTTTCTCACTGACAAAGAAAATGGCGAAGATCTTTTTCAACAATTTTCTGTTGCTAGAAATAACATTTTTTTTTCGTTGCGAACTGAAATTGTTTTACAAAGCTACCATGTCCAGAGCCAAGAACACGAATTACTGTCACGACCACCCAGCGGCGCCCCACTTTATTATGCCCTTTTTTAACCGTGCCTGTTTACTTAATTACCCATCCCACTTTCTGTTTAATTACACATTCGCTTTATTATTAGAGGTTCCGTAGGTTCTTCTTTAAAGTTTGCGATACGCCCCATTACGACCCATAAATGCTTCTAGTAAATCATCAGCAACCACGGCGCGTCTTCGCCGCATAATATTTCAAGAAACCTATATCGGCATTCTCGACTTAAATCAAGAGTTGTACGTCTTCGGTCATCTTTTAGGTAATTTATAGCCGTCAAAAGCCGACCTCTCCGAAAGTTCTGCGCGAGCACTTCATTCGTCGTCCAGGCACGATTCCCCCCTTTCTTCCTTAATGAGCCCCCCCCTCTCCTGCCTGCTTTTACCAAAACTGTTTTAATTTCCAAGGGTTCACTCGCCGATTAAGCGCGAGGCTTTCGCAAAACAAAGTTCGCAGTCCGTTAGCAGTAGCCTCCACCCATAAATAGCTTCCTCTGCGACGAGGCACGAGTTTGCGAGGAAACTTTTCAGCACAGTACCTCCTCCACCCCCTTCCTCTTAATTGGCGGCATTATTTACTGCGGAATGGCAACGGGACGGATTGTCGGCCTGTTTTATGGGCGAAGACCGTTAATCGTTCCTGGCGGGAAATTTACCATTCCAGTGGCTGTTCTTGCGAGCAGAAAATCCGTCCGTCTTAATGTGATGCCACCGGCCGCTTCTTGAATGGAAATTGGGAATTTTATTCTAGGGGGTGTCGGGATGCGTGACAGATTGCCGTTTTTTGGATGTGATATCTCGATGGTTATGTCTAACTCTAAGGAAATTGAATTTATGTTATTTTAAATAATTTTAGGTATGAACATAAATTTAAGAACGACAAACTTAATTAATCGCAGCAAATATATTTTTAGGAAAAGAATAATTTTTTTTTGAGCAATAAGTGATATAAATATAATCATGGTATATAATAATAATTCGTAAACCAGCAAGGACAATCTCCTCGAAACCTTCTCGCAATTTTTCCATTAACTTTTTTCCCCACCTTCCTCCGTATAAAAAAGTGAACGTTAAGTAAGGCCATGAAAACCACGAGGTTTTTATTTTCAGTGCCCCACATATGATGGTATGTTTCATAAAATAGAGAAAAAAAAAAACGAGTACAACTTTAACCCTTTCTAGGGCCGTGGGAAGTATGTTTCCCACCAAATATATCAATCTTTGTATGAAATAATGTAGGTTGGCATAAGTTCTGACAAATATTTTTTAGTAAGTCAGAAACTTAGGTGCTTCAGTTCTTTATCTTAGACAAAATGATGTGTCTTGATTTGTTACTTAATTATTAATAAACCAAATTAATTAATTAAACAAATTACATTTATCTAATAAGCTAAATGAATCCCTTTTCTTATTCTAATTTCAAGCCTAAAAATATTTTAACATAATATGACTAGAAAAAAAGGGCCCTTTAAAGGGTTAAATATACTTTTTGGACAATTTAAACAAAAATTTGACACACAGGTAAAATTTTAGCAACAAGATCATCAAATCTCATTTATTTAAATCGTTGAGTTTTTGATTTGTTGAGTTTACTAATGAGTAGAATAAGAGATGGACAATTCAATAAGGGATTTGATCCAAATTTTGATTAAAAAATTTACACCTTAGATGAAAAAACTGTGTACCAAATTCATTTAAGTTTTGCTGTATCTTTGTATTCCGTTTGCAGGCATACGAAAGGGAATAGATGGATAATTTATTGTTTGATTTGGTTTAAAATTTGATATGAATTTATACTTTAGGCGTTAAATTTGTGCTGCAAATTTTATTCATCTAGATCTTTTGCGTTTTATTATTATCATGTATTCGGGTAGACAGATAAATATCTTGTGGATGGAATTGTTTGAAACTTTCAGGGATATCTAAAAATGTGATATAAAGACCACATTTCAAATTTCATCCATCTTGCTCAATGTGCTTTTGAGTTATTTTATTCACAAAATATGTCCAAACGTGAAGATTTGTCAAAATCTCCAATTTGAATTTTTACAAGATTACAATATTTTCCTCTATATTTACGAAAAAGTAAAAAGAACAAATTTAACCATGGCAAATAATAAAAAAATTAAAATATCTTAAATGTATTAGTAAGAAAGATGTAATTAATATAGAATGAATATTTTAAAATGTAAAATGATCATATTTTTGGCAACTAGCAAGAAATATGGCAACTGATTATGAAAGAGTACTTGATACCAAGCCCTTGTCTTTTGTACATCAAAGGGCAAGTCATCGTAATTCCAATTTTGCTGATATTGATGTTTCAACAATTTTTTTTGATTATTACGGTAATATTTTCGGAAAGACAAATAACCGAGCTATAAGTTGAAAAAGAAACAAAAAACGACAAAGTTTAAAATTGACTACTACCTATAGCAAATGTACTGTGCCTCAAAGAAATTTGCTTCTGACATTGGTGTAAGATTTTAAACTTGTTAATTATGATAGTTCACTTCTGTTGTACATAATTAAGTTGAATGAAAGGCATATGCATAGTTTTTATATCACTATATATTATTAATGATTAAAATAATGGAACCAATTCATGCTCATACAATAAGTGACTTTACAGGTTCAAATTTGGTAATGTTACAAATCTGTAATGTTGCTTACCAGCATGATTAGTTCAATCACTGGAAAGACCATTTTACGATCAGCTGTTGGATGCTTTTAGAGTGCTGAGTCAGTGATCCCAGAGTTTGGCGATAAACTTAGCGACGAATTTGGCGACTTTAGCGACAAAATAGATAGTACTGGAAATTTCCAGAATTTTAGTGATTAAGCCAAAAGAAACCGAGTTACGCCTAATTGTTCCAGAACCTTCTCTGCTCGAATCCCGGGAACTATAAAAGTCCGGCAGTCTCAAGCCGCAGTCAATCATGAAACAAGTTGAGTATCGAGTCCTGGAAAGAGATGGCGAAATAGATCGAACAGTGAAGCGCAAGCCTTGTGTGGAGCTCAAGCGTTTTCTTGAATTGAGCTGTGTGCAGAGTCCTGGTATCTATTATAGAAGCAGCATTGAGTCGTGCATGGAGTAGCCAGTCACGTAGTAGTGAATCGGCATTTGAATACAACCAAAGCGAGGAGACTGTGGAGAATTGCAGATGTTTGGAGAAACCGTAGAGTGGGGCTACGAAGATTCCCTTCTCCAGCTGAATTCTGTCTGGCCGCTTTGTGTGCTGTGGTTGTTTATTACTAAATATTACTACTTTTGGGCTACTATCTGTTGTAGTGTGTTGACTGTGTACGTTTCGGGTGTATATTTGTTGTCTTAGTATTCGTCGTCTGTGTCTTCATGTTTAATAAACGCCGTTGTAAGTTACTAGAATGTGTTTATTTCATAAACCAACAAATCGCAAAAGAACCCCGTAAATTCTGTAACAGTATCATTTAAGGTCATTACAGTTATTATTCACAACGTTACGAATTCTAATTCTGGGGCTCAAATTTTTTTCTTACTTCGATTTTCTTAATAAAATATTAAACTTTTAACAGTTTTTTCACTTTTTTAAATCATTTTTAAATTTTATCAAATAATTTCATAAGATTTTTTTTTTACTAACATCAAATCGTTTGTGTCCGTTGATTGTTTTACAGTTGTTCAAATTTAAATTTATTGATGCTTTACTGATTTATATTACATTTAGATTAGCTAAGTTGTTAACTTCTAGTTTCTTTCAATTAAATTATTCTTAAAAATCTTCTCTATATTAATAAATAGGCGTACCTTTTGTCGGAAAAGATTTTGTGTTTAGAAGCACATATTAGACATTTCTGCATATTTAACAGCTTTTGTTAGAATTCTTAGAATTCAATCTTCTCATAATCTAGGACTGATAAATGGAAGCTTGAAAAATGTTTTCTTATAATAATCATTTTTATATTTTACGTTACAAAAACATAAAGACGGAAAACGAATAAAAGAAGACTCCAGTCTGAAGCAATACAACATAATAATATTGTTAGCAATCCGTAATGCCGTTTCTCTGCCATGTTAATCTTATGGTTGAAAAGAAAGATGTCCAGTACTTCCCTAACGGATATTCTAAACCGAGAAAACCTATTTTTACCGATTTATATCGGGAGGGGGTGCGGAATTATTCTATGCTGAAACGATAATTTTAAACATTTAACCTTTTCTATGGCAATGGGAAGTATGCTTCCCTCCAAATTTATGAATCTTTGTATAAAATTATGTAGGTTGGCATAAGTCCTGACAAATTTTTTTAGACAGACAGAAATTTAGATGCTTCAGTTCTTTATCTCACACAAAATGATGTGTCTTGGTTTGTTACTTAATTATTAATTAACCAAATTAATTCATTAATCAAATTAAATTGATCTAATAAGCTAAATGAATCCCTTTTCTTATTTTAATTTCAAGCCTAAAAATATTTTAACATAATATGACTAGAAAAAAATGGCCCTTTAAAGGATTAAAGTATCTTAACAAATAATTTTAGGAAATAATACTGATTCCTAATATTTCGAAAAGACAAAACTTAAAAGCTGTCACTATTTAAAAGAAAGAATAACTTTGGTCTTAAATTGAAAAAAAATTTGACATATTTTATTTTGATTTATTCCAATATGATAAGCAAATGCATTTAGCAATTGATAAGTATAATTGCATAAATTTAAACTCGAATATCTTATAGAGTTATTAAATTCTTAAAACATAGATAAATAGTGATTATTTTCTTCTTAAATAAAATTCTAAAAAGCAATAAACTTAGAATGTTTTATATCAAGAAGATAAAAGTTACAAACAATGGCAATTTGATGAATTGAATATTAATGGCTGTAAGCCTTATGGTCCTTAAAAGAATTCAATTTTTAATGCTGATTTAATCCAAAACAAATTGCAAATAGCTTCTACGACCGATGAACATCATTGAATACAGCTCAAAATCGAAAATCTTATTGGCCCAATTTCCCGGAACTCGTTGACGAATGTCTTCGTTCGGAAATTCTATCCCGGCAAAATTCCGGGAAATACAGTCGGCAGAAGCGGAGTCTAATGAGCGAATGCTCCAAAACTCACTAATCCGGGAATACTTTATTTCGTTGAGTGGATTCGTCGGTAAAAGACTTCTACTTACTACCTAACCTTGCTCAGTGGAACATCATAATCAGATGCTGCCGACATTCCTTCTTCAGCCACCCTACCCCGAAGCAAACAGGTATTATTTGAGTAAACATGGTTCTTTGCTCCGAGTAGAATAACAAGTATTCTCAAGTGATTGCACGCCATTTAAAGTCTTGGTTGAGCGAAAGATTATTGGAATCGAATTTTAAAGGCGATCACATATTCTTGAAGGAAAATTCGTTGCGAGCCTCAAATGCAAGTGAAAGTAGAGCTTGGAGTCATTGTTATGGGTATAAGATTTAGTTGGATGTTATTTAATATTTTCTAGAGCTTCTTTTTGATGCTGAATATGCAATGAAATTGAGAAATAAGCAAGCAATAGTTGTAGCATTTAGATTTGTAATATTTGTAGCATTTAAATTAGGAAGTAACCAATGATATTATGTATAGTATCAGTTGGATAGATTTACTTGAAGTACATCTAGTTATGCATAAATCTTGGAAAAGGATACACTTTCACTTTTGCTTGCTTATTATCGACAGAAATAGTTTCTGTAATATATATATTTAGAAAGTGTCTGCACCTTAATCCTTAATAACTTATTCTGTTATTAACTATTGAATAAATTTTCCTTAATATAAACTATTTTTTATGTTTTTATCAAGAAAAATTTGGCATTTTTAACATTGTTCCAATACTAAAATCATGGTATAATGTATGCTTTTTGAAAGTATTAAAGCAAATGGTATACAGAAATTAAAGAAAAATATGTTTGTAAGTCCCATCTTGACATCACATATGGGCTATTTCGGGAAGCTTTGGTCAAGTGGCGACTATGATTTCTAAACTTGTAATTTGCTTTTCAGACTTCCATAACATATTTCATTCAAAAAATCACAACAGATTTTATAAACCACAAGCCTGTGTAATGGCCCAACAAAGGGAAGTGGCGCCCAGGGGATAATATGAATACTTGTCTCATAGTTATTTAATTAATGATGATGAGTTAGCTGCAAGTTTTTTTCCCATCAAAATATTTTACTTTTAAAACTAACATAAACATACTAATATTTTGTTTCCATAACGCACACTAAGACTGGCACCCAGGATACGCATATTCACCTTGTTCCTGAGTCATTACACAACTGGACTTAAGTACAAGGGGAACTTTAGACTGAATCTCTTATTGAGAATTGTCTAATTATTACTTTATTGTATCTTTAATTAAAGTCAATTACTTTATTGTATCTTTTATTAAAGTCAATTACTTTATTGTATCTTTTATTAAAGTCAATTACTTTATTGTATCTTTTATTAAAGTCAATTACTTTATTGTATCTTTTATTAAAGTCAATTACTTTATTGTATCTCATTTTTCTGAAAATAAGAAACTTTACGCAAGTGAACAGTGTAGGAAAAGATCATTAAATGAAGATATGAAAGGGATATTATGTCCTCAGTAATTCGACTTCTGTTTACACTTGCCATTAGAAGACGATTCTGTATAATGTGTATCACAGGTGATGTGTTTTGCATACAAATATGGGCAGATTTAGCTGTATGAGAGTATGTTGTTTTGTGACCCACCATTGCAAGATATTTATTTTATACTTAATAACATAAGCAATGACCTGAGAAGGAGGGAATTCATAGTTGAATTACAAAGTCTCACAAGTATTTCTTGTAGCGAATGGGATCATGATTCTTAAATGCTTAGATTCTCTCAACTTATCTTTAATACGCTTATGACATCATTGGTATACAGATAGTTCATCACGATTTGTTGAAGTCGCATTAACGAGGGCAAACCCATTTCATTCCAAAAGAAAGATAACATTTCGTATGATGATTGGGGAATCGCTTATGGCGCATTTAAAATCAAAAGCCCAATTTTATAATAAGCGTTTATAAGTTTTCATATCAAATCAAATCGATAAAAGCCTGAGATGGGATACATACTGGCATACATAATGATATGCAAGTATATATCTCACGTAGAGAATGGAAGACAATACTCACAATAACTATTTGTAGCGAATGGGGCAAATATGCTTAAATTCTCTCAGCTCATCTTCAATGAGCTTACGACGTCGTTGGTACATACTGTTAAGAATCTGTGATGCTGCTTCCCAGCATAGTTGATTCCATAGGAGGCCCCAGAGCTTGGCGACCATTTGGCGACTTTGGCACCGAAATAGATTATACCCGAAACATCGAGAATTTTCCCGATCCGTCCAGTAGGAACGGAGTCACGCCTTGAATGTTCCTGATTGGCTAGCCCCGCCTCCTGAGACCTATAAAAGGAAGCACCCGCAGCTGCCGAGCGAGCGGTGAATTGAGGAGAAGTCGGAAGCGACAGAGCAGAGCAGAGTAGAGTGGTGAATTCGAGTGGTGAGTCGAGTGGTGAATTGAATAGTCGGAAGCGACAGAGAAGAGTGGTCGTGGAGTAGTGGAGTCATCGTAGTTGTGAACCGACGGTGAATTGAGTCGTAGACCAGTGGAGTCGAAGAGTAGTCGGAAGCGACGGAGAAGAACTCGTCTTCCAGGGACTAGCGGAGCAGCGACGGAGTAGAGCTGCTGTGTATACTGTTGTATACTGCTGTGCATATTGTTGTATGCTGCTGTGTATGCTGTACGTCTCGGCTGAAAATAATCGTCTTCTGTGCTGTATATAGTTGTCGTCTTTGTGCTGTCCTGTGTGTCTTCGTGTAAATAAACGTCGTTGTTTTATTTTCTACTGCCGCCTGGTGATTGAGCGTTCTCCACACCATATAACTCCCACTATCCAAACGAACCCCGGAAATTTCGTAACGTAGATAGTTCAACATGATTTATTGAAGTTGCATTATGTGGGCAAGCCTATTTCGAACCAGATAATGTGTCGCATGATGAGTGGACGAATCGCACTGCACAAAGGAAAATCTAAAGGCAAAACTTATAATACATGTTTATTGGTTTTTATACCGAATTAAATCGACAAAAGCCTGAGTTGAGATATATATTTGAATTGCAGAATGATACGCTACTATAAATCTCAGCTAGAGAATGGTAGGCAATACTTGTGATCCAATCTTAGAAATTTTTGATAAATGAGCACTTTGTAAAATTTCAAGTTTTGTCAAAGGTATTTCTGTCTACTGCATCTACACTTTCACATTACTTCAAGCAGTGCTGGAGCTGTTTTGGAATTTATGACAGCAATTTTAATTTCTGTAAGTTTTTGGTTATTTTTTGGTATTTAAACATTATAAAGAGCGTCTCATGATAACCTGTGATCATTGTTTATTTGTAAATCCGAATAAATTATTCTGATTAAGCTTGTGTTCATAAAGTTGTACTGGAGTGGTAGACAACAGTGAGTAATGACCTTGAACATATGCTACTAAAAAGAGCCCATAGCATGTAGAGAGCATGTCTTTCATCAATAATGGAAAATGTTATTTAATCTCCATATGCTATAGTATGGAATGACAGAAAATCCAAGTACTGGAGCACTTAAACATACTTTTTCATAGGGACAAATTTACTTTACAAATCGCAATAAAATCTAAACCAATAAATAGTTGAAGTAAAGAAATGCAATAATGTAATATAAATCATATAAAAAGGTATTCTTTGTTAGTTAGTTGGGCTGGGTTGGTTTTCAGCTTTACATTTTTGTTAGAGATGGTTATGTTGAATTAAGTCTATAGAAAACCTAAGAATCACACGTAGTGTTCCTGAGAAACTAAAAGACTGAGAAAAATATATTTCAAAGATAAAATGTCAAAACGATATAAAATAATATTTAGTTGTGTTGATGCTTAAAATAACTAACAGTTTAAAAGAAGAAAAGAAAGAAATATTATTTTGATACAATAATTATAAGTTAAAAAATTAATAAAATTTCAAAATATATACACACACATAATTTGAACGAAAATGAAGCACTATCACAAAAAAGCACAATTTTAGTTCGAAAAATTTAAGAAAATTTTTCTTGCACTTTGTTATTAAATATAAATATCGAAGAAACACGTCGTAGTTTTGATCGTTTCCTATTGCGATCTCTATTAATTATAAAATAATAAGAATGCAAATCAGTAGGAGATGTCTCCTTAAAAGTTTTCTACACATTATTTAATAAAAGGTTTTAACCTCCCCTTACAAATAATTGCGAGACCATATATACAACAAATGCTCAGAATTTTATTTCCTTAGTCCCACATATGAGAGTGTGCATTTCATAGAACAACAATTATTTGTTTATTAGTTATATGGCATTGGTACAAGATTTCGATTTTTTTGCTTGAATCTAATGTTTTACTAATTGTAATGCGATCTTCGGCGATTAACCACTGGAATGTGGTTAATACTCTAATATCACAAAATGAAATATTTATTTTAAATGTTTTCTTTCTCTCAATTGATATAGAATTACATTTGTAATCACATATCATGTATTCGATTTCATTTATTTAAATCATTGTACTTTTGAGTTTTTGCATTTACATAAAACTGACAATAAACTCTTTATGAATTTGGTTGTAAATTTGATACCTATCTATTTTAGACGTTAAACCTATGCACCAAGGTTTATTTACACAGCTTTATAAGCATTGAAGCAATTGTTTTCCCTTGTACTCGAAAAGCCGGAACTTCCTCTGATGAAATTTGGTGAAAATTTGATAGAAATTTACATATTTAGTGTAACATGCATATACTAAATTTCACCTGTCTAGTTCAAAGCATATTGTAATTATTGTGCGCACAGACAGACACACATAATTCGAAAAATCATTTTCTTTCGGATTATGAAATGTGGTGATTTTTCCTTTTCCAGTTCTAATCGGATCATTAAATTTTAAACATTCACAATCTCTTTTAAACAGATGAAAAAGTATAAAACCATTTCTCTAAGGAGACCCTCTATAGGAGAAATTATTTTATACTTTCTAGTTTTGTTTCGAAAATTTGATATACTAATTTTTTTTTATTTATATGATTATCTTAAAAACAGCTACTTAATATTTCCAAAATTTTAATTAAATATTGCCATTTGAAATATGCTCTTCGTTTAATCGTCATTCATCCGGGAAGAGATGTGTAATGGATAATGAGATGGAGTAATATTCGGCATGTCTGCTGTCAAAATCATGAACATAATGCTGAAGCGTCGATTTAAAAATCATTCAATTTAATTCAGAATAACAGAAAGAACCTCAGCATTATTTTAAAATTAATTATCTTTGAAATGTTAAGAGCATGTAAACTCTTCTCTGAAAAATATTTCCTTAATTAAAAAGAATTTAATTATGCGTTTAGCGACGACAAATGAATCTGAAGACAGTTAAGACCATTTTTTCAAAACTGTAATAATATTATCTGCAATAGAAGAATAGCAGAATGTCAGGTTCTTAACTATAACTTGAGATACAAAATCGTTAATTATTAAAACAAGTTACTTCAAAACATTATATTTCATTAAACATATCAATAGGAGACACTTCGCTAACTTTAATTTTGAAGTATAAATGCATATTAGGAAAAAAAGTTTTGTAAAGGTAATATTTAATAGAATCTTGCTTCTAAACTAACTCATTAATTTTACATTATAGCTAGTTTAATACTTTTTCAACTGTGTTTTATCCATTATTTTAGAAAGCAATATTTTAAAATTGAACTTTAACTCTTCTATTGCTCATTTAACATGTTTCATTTTGTTAAAAGAATACAAAAAATTATTTTATAATGCTTGGGCTGGAAACTTTTTAATAAACGAGAAATAAATAAATAGAAACACAAAAAGTCGCTGAATACAAGGCTGAGAAATAAATTAAATATGCAAGAAAGAGCGATATATTCATCACGAAAAAAAATTCATAAATGAAACGTTCTAAATATTTCATAAGTATTGTTAAATATCTGTCTAAATTTAAAAATATATTCTGTTTTGATTTCGCTTTCACACGCTTTTATTTGATTTATTTAATGCTTGTAAAAATAGAACTCAGTAAATGATCTTTCATTCGGTTCCTAATAAGTCAGAGTTTTAAATTTTGTATAATTATATGTTCTCGATAACAACTCACTATTTTAATAATTTAAATTATTCGATTAGGTTTGATTAAATTTTGATTTCTTGCTGATGGAATCACATGGAAGAGTATTTGAAAATAAAATAATTTCGAGACTCCATAATATTAATAAATATGAATAGAATACTAAAAATTAAAAAAATATTGAATAAAAAATATTATTAAATATCTATCTAAATTTAATAGTACATTCTGTTTCGATTTCGTTTTTACTCGCTTTTATTTAATTTATTTAATGCTTGTAAAAATAGAATTCAATAAATGAGATTTCATTCTGTTCCTAATAAGCTAGAGTTTTATTTTGTATAATTATATGTTCTCGATAACAACTTACTATTTCAATATTTTCAATTATTCGATTAGGTTTGATTAAATTTTGATTTCTTGCTGAAGGATTCACCTGGAAGAGCATTTGGAAACAAAATAATTTCAAGACTCCATAATGTTAATAATTATGAACGAAATATTAAAAAAGTTAAAAAAAAATATTGAAATAAAAAAAGTTATGTTTTCTGTTTTACACTAACAGCAATATGCTTTTAAAACCTGTTTATATTATTAGTTAGTTTTGAGCTTATTATATGCTTTTTTACTCGTTACGTCGACGCTGTTAAATGGTTTCCTAAGTTCATTTTTTTATTTAGCTTAATTATTTTAAAGCCACATTTCCAAGCTATATGAACTAATGATTTTATTTGTGAATGAGTGATGTGAGTATGAGCTATGTGAAATGAGTGAATATGGGTTATATGAGCGAATGAAGCTTATGAATATGAATTTTGAACAGTTACCCCGATTTTTAACTATCACCAGATCAAAAGAACGACGCATGTCATTGCATCAATTCTTCGTAATTCCCCACTTCACCAGATAGAAGTCGATGTGATTTAACAAGCACGTAGTCCTGGTGCACAGCAGATCTTAAGTATAATCGGATTTAGTCTTACAAAATATGTGATGATTCAACAAATTTTAATTCCTTTCTTTAAAATCTTTTTCCCAATAAGCTAATCCGCAAACCACTTTAACTGCTCACGACGTATTCTCTAATCTGGCATCACCTCGATTATTCTGCATTTTCCAGTTTAATTGGAAATGGCGTCGAATAACGGTGCGATATCCTTTCTCTTCCAGCTGGGCGTTATCTGGCAGTTTCGTTTCATTACTCACAAGATAACAATATTCCCTGCCACATCTGCTCCACTCCTAGCAGACGGAACCGAATGCGAGTCTGATTCAGAGAAAGAGCGGGAAAAACCATCTTCCACAAAAACTCGCCATGAAATATGAACTCGGGATAAAAAGCTTCGCTTCACCACAGCAAGGAAATAAATGCATTAGAGATGCTTTCAAGGAAAAGAAAAACTGCTATCGCCTTTTTGCTCCGAAATAAATGCCCGAAAGCAGCATTCGTTTTTACGGACGGTCTTACTTTATTCCCTTTATTTTTTTCTTTTTTACTTTTATTTATTTATTATTCGATTCGAACCCCCTCCCCCTTTCCTTTTCTCTCTCTCTGTTTCTTCAGAAATATCCACTTCGAAGCGTGAGTTGAAAGTATTGTCTGGCAATTCGACAGATTCCGATTCGGAGCTTCGTATTTTTTTTCTGTTTTATATCCTTTTGTGAAAGGGTGAAAAAAATGGCGCTTATTATTCGTTTCCAACTTAGTTCTTTTGGCGGGAAAAAAAAGAGAAGTTGCTAAAGGAATGGTGTAATTTTATGATAGAACTCCATTTATGCGGTTTATTTAAAAAAATATTTATGGAAAAGGCTGTGCACCTGAATGTTTACCTATGCCCTTTAAAGTTATGCCATTTATTTTTCTCAAGTGTGTTGTTTCAGGTTCCGTTTTATATTCCATAAGGCTTATCAGATCCTTTCAGTTCTTTGGATTTAAATCGTGGTAGTATTTATGCGAACTTCTAAAAATAAATGATGAATTTTTACTTCCTCGAATGCCCAAAAGTAAAGAAAGTAATTTAATCGTTAAAAAAAACTTAAAACTTAAGATTTTGATGAATTTCCATGTTTCTGCCATCATCTTAAAGAGGGAAATAACATTTAACTGTATACTCCATTTTGAAATGAGAAGCATTAACATTGACTTTAAAAATCTTATAGAATAAAAGGCATTTTGATTTGTTTATAGCATTCAAAAAATAGTCAGGTTTGTAATATACTAATGAAGACAAAATTTAAATTTTATGCAGAATTCTGCCTTTGCACATAGAACTTGAAGTCAAAAGTGTATGAAAAAAAAATCGTCAGTATTCGCTTCTTGTCATTTTTGCAAATTTCCGCAATATGGCTCATTTGGGAGTAAATGTTGTCGTGCGCTGACAGAAAAAACTAAAATGTGCTTTGAACAGAATCATCATTTGGTCGATCGTTTTGTCTAAAATTTCATATTCTTATACAATTATGAATTAAACACCATAAAATTTAAATTTTAAATTAAAATAGAATTTCAATTTTTGCATTATTGTCTTTTCACGTGTACGAATATTAAATGCCTTGTCCTTTTGACGTATTTAATCCGAAAGTGGATATAAATCTACAATTCTGATATAAAAAAAACTACTTGTTAAAATTCATTCATCAAGGTTATTGAGTCTTTGAATTATCTTATTCAGATACACATTTATAAATAAACAGGAAGTCTTCTTACTGACCGACTTGACAAAAAAGTTACTAAATGTCTTTTATTACTTTCCTCGTTTGTTGCTTATTTTCAATTAATTTAGTTCAGTTATACTGAAGTCCATATTGAAGCAACACAACTTTTGGAACAAACCTCGTAATTTTGAACCTTAACTTAACAGCACAACACAGCTCCATTTCTAGAGCTCATGCGACCCGTTTAAGAAGGCCGCGGCGGCCTGGTGGTAAGGTCTCGGCTTGTGAGGATTTCAAGTTCGAGACCCTATTCCACCAAAGAACCGTCGTGTAAGGGGGTCAGTTGCCCATTAAATCCGTCAAGCAAAACGTCCTCAAGCTGATGTGAAGAGCGGGGGGGGGGGTGTAAGCTCAAGTGTCATCCTCGTCATCTGACCGCGGTTTAAAATTACGAAGTCCGTCCCAAAATAGCCCTAGTGTTGCTTTATAACGGGACGTTAATATAACTAAACTAAGCGACCCCTTTAAGGTTCGGTATGCATGCAGGAGTACTTTATTAAGAAACGATAAAAACAAAAAAATACTCTGCAATCAATTGGAAAGAAACATACAAATGACAAAATGCAAATATACATATAAAAAAAAAGGTAAACCGTAGTTAGAGGCGATAATTATAAGTAGAATTTAGCTAGCGTTCCTTCTCCAAACTTTGACACCACTTCAGCGGGAAGATTCTTTAGGCCTGGCGCCATTAATATGCTTCAGGTCCGTTTATACAATGGTACTTCGATATAATCGAATTTTGAATTGGAACCTTACAGTTTCAAGCTTACCATCAAACTTAATTCATAATTAAAACACTATCCATACACTCGCAACTATGATTAGTACAGTTACTTAATAGTTGTATGAGAGTGAGAGTTTATGCACCGATATAACTTTATACTATCTTATTACCCCGCGTCTAATACTTCTGAGATAAGTTTTGCAGAATTTAAATATAAAGACAAACCGACAAGATTTCTTAGACTCATGGAGAATCAAAACGTTGAGATGTATCAAAATATGAAAGCCCCTCACAATTGCAATACTTTCTCTTTGTCGGCTTCGTGGACAACGAAGTAAACACTCTCCAGTCTCGGTTCTTTTTCATTTTTACCACCGCCGGGAAGTTCAATACCCAGGGTGTCTTCCTTCCTTTCGCAACATCAGATCAGAGATCCATCTACTCAATCTCGCCCATCTTCTGCAGGCATAAAATGCATATTGACAGTTTTGCTTTCTGAATAAAAGTCGAATAGAATTCTGGCTATAGCCAGAATTCTGTAAGATTCTTGTAAGAAGCTATAGCTTCTTACAAATTCTTCTGGCAAAGGACATAGATGTGTGTGCGTGTGCGTGCGTGTATGTGTTTACCCTTATTTCTAAATTTCATGAATTGTTTACATAAAATGAATTTAAGCTATGTGTAGTATACACAAATTATTATAAGAGGAAATTATGTTTGTGGAACACAACAAGGTTAATAATATTTGTTTCAGAAAACATTGAGCCACAATGCACATAGGGCTAAAATCATCTATGATCTCATCCTAACCCTTTGGTTTATGAAAACAGTTGAAGGGCCCTGGTGGACTGGTGGTAAGATCTCGTCAACGGAACCCAAGGGTTCCAGATTCGAGACCCGAAGAATCATTGTATAAGAATCATTGTATAAGCGGGTCTGGTGCATTTTAAATCCTTCCAGGCCAAATGTCCTCCTACTGGTGTGGTGTGGAAGTTTGGAAAGGGGTGTCATCCTCGTCTTCTGACTGCGTTTCAAAATTATAAAGTGCGTCCTAAAAAAACCCTAGTGTTGCTTTAGAATGAGAGTTAATATAACTAAATCAAACTAAACTAATGAAAATAGTGGAGAATTTTGTGTATCAAATACTTCATATGTGACCAACAATGAAGAAATTCAATGATTCACACCTAGAAGTATAAGCCACGGATCCAGATATATCCTCTTATATATACATCTATAAACACGATCACTAACGGCAGATAGCATGCAATGTTAGCACTATGTTATATCTGAAGGGCTGCTAGATGTACCCAGAATTCTTAATTTCCTTATAAAATAAGAATTTTCTCATCGCGCAACTTTAGTTTTAGTCGTGCTTCAAAAATAAAATTGCATTTTATGTACTAAGTTAAATATTTTTTTATTTTGTTATTTATTTGCAAGTTTTTATTGCTATTATTCGAAGAGCTAAAAGACATAATCTATATAATCAATCATTTGCACTCTGCTAAATTCATCAACCCTCTCATTCCTAAAACCCTTTGCATTTAGAATACTGGAACGTCCAAATTTATTTTTCAAAGATAAAGAATACTCCTTATACCTCCCCCACTCTCAAAAATTTCAGTGATGAGCCATGTCCTTAAGGGGCTGATGTACAAAAGTAAACATCCGTTTAACTTATGTTTACTAAATATACAGAGTGTCTCAAAAACCTTCACCCCGGCTTTAATTCCTTAAATATTCATCATAGAAATATACTTTAAATTACAAAGTTGTGTAAAAAAAATGTGTAAAATGTTATGAAATCGATTAAAATTTTCAAGGGATTAAACTTAAAAAAATACAAAATTTTAAATTTTTATACGGACCCCGTACAAAAAAAATTCCCAGTAAGTAAAATGTGCCCCATCCTTTAATAAGGTCATATATAATATTTTAGAATTTTATCATGAAAACTCTCAAAGATATGTTAAACAAAGTTGGTGAAGGGTCAATCACAAATTAAAATACAAATGTTTACAGATTCAATGCATTTGACGCGACGCAGAAATGCCTTATAAGGAAATAAAATATGCTTCATATCTTTATTTTTAAATATAAATTTTAAAATATATGCTTCCTGAAAAATACTTTAAAGTTTTATATCATGAATTACAGAATATAACTTAAAAATAGCACAGTCAATGAATTTGTAAAAATGTTATTTTTCCTTTAAATAATCTTTCCTTATGTTATCTTTCCTTTAAGTAATCTTTACTTATGTAATCTTTCCTTTATGTAATCTTTCCTTTAAGTTATTATTTTTACACATTTTTAATACTTTTGAACCAATAAATAGCAAAATTATTATTTACTAGCAGACCCGGCCACTCGTTGCTGTGGCTAAGGTTTTTGTTATATTACATAGTAGTAAACTATTCAAGGGAAACGGTAGGAGAACACCAGTCATGGGGACCACCATGCTTTTTTACACAGATGCCATTTGTAAAAAAACATGGGGATCTCTATGATTGATTTTCTACTACCGTTGATATTGAGCAAAAATCAATACCAAAAATTTTTTTTAATTTCTTTATTTTTTGTATTCAAGCTTGTAACAAATGAGTAGATCACAAAGTTGTTAGTAAAAAACACGTAACACTTAAACTTATAAATGAGGTAGGTAGGGCATATAGTTTTAAATCTTTGACAATAATGTTTATTATTTTGAATTATAAATACTTTTAATTTCAATTTAATTTAGCACTAATCGGTGCACAATATTTTTGGTTAACCTGTCTTTAGCTAACACAAATAGATTTGACGGTTTTCCTACACGTGAACATGCAGCATATTGTTGCCCATGAGAAAAACATGGATTTTCCAAATCTAAACCACAAATGAACATTGTTTGGCCTTGAGACTTATTTATAGACATGGCAAAAGCTAAACGAATTGGAAACTGTAACCTTTTGAAGGGTATCGTAGATTCTGATGGTATCATCGGAATACGTGGCAACAGGACCACTTCTCCTTTAAACTTTCCAGTTAAAATGGTAGCTTCAAGTATATTTCTGGTGATCTTTTTGATGACCAAACGCGTACCGTTGCATAATCGAGGTGGATTCAAATTACGCAGGAGAATAATAGGTGAACCAATCTTTAATCGAAGGTTATGTGGTGGCATTCCAGGTATATCTAGTGAATTTAAAAATTCAATTGGAAAATTTGCACTATCATTTTCATCAACAACAGTATCGATTGATTTAAAAGACATCAGATCGCCTGGTAACACCTGTTGTATTTGGAAGTTAATTTCGTCAACATCAACATTTTTGGCTGCCAAAATAGCCCGATCACTTAGCCAGTTATGATTCAAATAATTACTCTGTATATCCGGAAAAATACTCTGAATCAATTCATTTTTTTCCCTGAAGAACAGCGCAGAAATTGTCTGGCAGTTTAATGCATTGAGTATTTGGTTGCAGTTCTATTTTACCGTTTCCAATATCTAGTAATTGTTCAGAAAATATTTGTGCTGATGGATCATTTTGCAATTGTACGCGCATGTTTATGGCCAATCGAAGTGTTTCAACACTTCGCCATAAGAATTATTGTTTTAAACATGCATTTTAATTAAAGATTGTTGAACAATGAAGCACTAATAATTAAAAAGCAAGAAGAATTCCACTGTATTACTTTTACTATAATATGAATTCAATTTATACTTCAGTCTAAATAGCACGTGGTCGGCTATGCTAATACCAAAAAAAGTAAGTACAATTGAATTTCATTGTATTGCGTTTACTACGAAATAAATTTAACTTATACTTTAGCCTCAGAAACACATGGTGGTTAAATTAATGCCATTAAATTGTAGCTTATGTGAAACGTCGGTACTTTTAACACAGCGCCATCTGTTAGAATACTTACTCAATCCAGTCAACAGATACCGCCATCTGTTAGAATCGCTTGGAGCTAACAGATAATTGTGAATGTCAAATAATGAACAAATAATTTGTTCCTTCTTAATACCTTCCTTCTTAGTATAAACCTTTTATGATGTATCCTCTAACTTCAGTGATACAGATTCTGGCTTCCTCAGCTTAAACGAAAGATTTTTTTTTTTTTAAAAGTTATATATTCCACACATGAAGTTGCCATAATATTTATTCCGTCATTGATATATTTGTCTGTTGCAATAATTCAAAATTCATTTACAAAATGAAATCAGTTTCAGAAACATTTATTAAATAATGATAAGCATTGCAGCTGAAGTGAATGATAGCTGAGTTGATGATAGCTGACATAACTTGATACGTACATGCAGTTTATTAATAAAGAAATGAAAAACTGAAACGATTATTGTAACCATTTTTTACTATCATATCTTCAATAATTTATATAAAAAAGATTAAATTTCATTTAGCATACAAATGAGTTAATATTTTTTTTTTTATTATCCGATTAGAGGAACTTATTATTGGCTCGTTCACTTACCTTTTTTACGATATCCTTAACAAAAGAAATAAAATCATTTAATTGAAAATTCAATGAAGGTAACAAATGTTAATGCCGTACAACATTTTTCTTAGTAAACAGTCAGATAAAGAATCGGAATTCATTCAAAACGAAAAGTAATAATTATCCGTGTGCACCTTCAAGTATTTTTCCAAACTTCTTTATAATTAAAAAAAAGCAGAATTTTAGTATGTCATATTAATCAGTGATTCGTTAAAACGTTTGTAATTAATCATTTTCAAATAAAATATCTTATTTCTGAGAATTGCCTTCATGCACAGTAATACAAAATTCAAACATAAGATCGTGATACTTTATCCGTTGCAACGTATCAAATTTATTGTATGCATTAAAAATAATTGTGGAAAATATCTTATTCCTGAGAAGCGTTTTCGGATAGGATCATAAATAATTCGAACATTCGGATTCGAAACGTAACGCAAATGCGTGAGTTTTTCTACGCCAGTTGGGGTAACGCTATGCAGATTAGACATTTTTAATTTCCTTTATTCTGTTTTATTTTAATTCAAAAGTACTTCAGAATGAATCTGAAAGATCGATTCATTAACAATGTTTCATTTTAAATGCATAAAACATTAAGAAAATAAACAGAATCGTTTCAAATAATCAGCCGAAAAATCTTAAGCCTAGCCTCATGACTGTTGGGAAAAAAAATTGAAGCCTTACTCATTTGGCGATTTGGCGATTTTTTTGGCGGGAAAGTTAGTTTTTAATTAATAATTAAAATTCTAATTAAAAATTCAAAAAAAGGGCTATCCTATCTTTTAAGTTAGATCAAACTGCACACGGTGTGCAAATTTGATTAAAATCGGTTAAGTAGTTTAGGAGTCCATCGCGGACAAACAACGTGACACGTAATTTATATATATTAAGATTTATTCAATCATTACTTTCTTTGTTAATTTGTGTACGACCCCTAAAACACGAACATCCTATATGATTTTTCCTCTTTGCGAACTCATATCGAGGCATAGAAAAGTACATAAGTCATAAGTTTACTACATAAGTCAGCATTTATGTAGTTTCGTATCTTTGCGACTTTCTGTAATAAATTGCTGAAATTTTGTACATGACCTTATTAGAGGATGGGGCACATTTTACTCACTAGGAATTTTTTTTGTACAGGGTTCGTATAAAAATTTTAATTTTGTATTTTTTGAAGTTTAATTCCCGGAAAGTTTTAATCGATTTCATACCATTTTACACTTTTTTTTTTACGCAACTTTGTAATTTAAAGTATATGTCTATGATCAATATTTAATTAATAAAAGCCGCGGTCAAGGTTTTTGAGACACCCTGTATATGTGTGCTCTAACGTCTTTTAAGAGGTCTCAGAAACCTACTTGACCCTAAAATTCATCTGGAAGAGCTTATCTAACGAATTGAGCACGTGCTTCGATTACAATTAAGTACGTTTAACGCAAAAGGAAGGGATTTCATAGTGATATCCGGGTGTCTCCGGCGTTCACCGTTATTTCGTTGAATGGGTGTTTGCGTCCACTCTATGTGATGATTTTACGTAGTAACATCCGCTGCCTTATAAAAATTGGAATTATTTATAATATAATAATTACAGAGAAAAAAAATTGTTTAACAGCTAAAACAAATATCAGAATACAATGAGTTATTCAAAAACTAAGCAAAGATAAGTAAAAAGAAATATTACAAGAAAAATCGAAAAGAGCTTTAAAAGATAAAGTTACGCAAGCTTTATTTAAAAAAACACCAATCGAAAAATAATTCAATGCTCACATCAAAAGTATTAAGTTTCGTGAAATCCACAATGGAATCTTTAAAAAAGTTTTTGAAGAAAAAAAGAAACTTTTATTCCTTTTTGCGCAATTGCAGTTGTTTGAGAAGTAAGAATTATTATTAAATTAGCTTCCCTCTCTGTCTAAATTGGCATGACAGAGATCCAACTTCTAGTTGAGTTACCACGAGTTAAAACTGGGCCAATCTGACTGTCCAGTGCCCGGATAACTTGGGAGCAATCTTTCATGTTTGCGTCGAGCAATTCGCTCATCAGTCAAAGCTAAAGTAATCAACCGAAAATCCCAGACAGACAGTCTGCTATGCCCATCACATCCAGTTGACCGACCGAGTTGGGTTTGCACTAGATGTTTCAATAGACTCTCTGAGGAATGTGTAACAAGCTAGCATTTTGAAGGTCACTCTGCTTAATTATGTGACTATCATATGTCAGACATTTACCCTATGAATAAGCATCCATAACAATTTAACAAAGCTCTTATTTTAATAAATAATAAAGTCATACCCTTTTTAAAACCCACTAACCTGTATATTACTGCATCCTATTGCCATATTTAAGTTTATGATCTTACATTGTATTAATTTTTTTCTTTGATTTGCATCCGAACACCAGCAGAAATTATCGCTTCGAAAGTTTAGTATCTATATTAGAATAAAGGCTGATATCAAATCCTCCTAATTCTTGTACAAAATTGTGTACCTACAGTAAGATCGTAGACGCCACTCGTGCTCAGTTTTTCTTATTTTTAGAATTCTGTATATGATACTTTAATAATGATAACATAATACGCATTTTGGATGCATTTTTGGGACTTAATGAAGCGAAATTTGACTCGGATTTTGTAGCAATATGACAAATCAAATTTCACTTACCTATGTCCTATCGTTTTTAAATTATTGTGTATACATACATCTAAATTTACAAAGCGACGGAATATTTGTTATTTTGCTTCAAATTTGTTACTAAAATACTCAAATTTGGTTCAAAGTTTGAATCAAATGTACACTTATGTTAAAACTATGACTAAATTTTATTCATCTAGCCCTTTAAATTTGATTTCTATCCAGTTCATTCGTACACTCGACAGACAGACAAACTTCCTGTGTATGTATTTTGTTCAAAATTCAATAAAAATATACAAATTTGGTGTAAAAATATACATATCAAATTTCATATGTCTTGCTCAAACGGATTTTTAGTTATTGCATTCACAGACAGATAATTCAGAAAAAGTGTTTATAAAATTCTAGGAGATATGAAGAATAACGATTCGTCAAAATATTCACACTTTATTTTGATTTATTTATTGAATATGGAAAGATTTTCTCTTATATGCATCGAATTCAGGAAAAATTCAGCATGTTTCAATTTCTCGTACACTAAGTAGACAAACAGAAAATACAGTAATTTTCAAAAAGTTATATTTCGCGATTTTAATTAATGTATGTTCGGTCAGTGATTTAGAACCATATGAAAAATCGCTACAAAGCATTTAGTTCGGAATTACTACATATTCATTTTTATTTTTCTCAGAATTTCACAAGCGTCAGCAGAATATATATTGTTGTATAGTATAATGAGACACAACCATGAGTCTTCATATGGCGATCTTCCAGTTCGGCGACTTTACATTCTCTAAAGCGTTTTACATTCTCTAAAATCATGTCAACCTCATATCTTTTGGTTTTAAAGGTCTTAGATGTTTTTGATAAATTAATTTTTTATAGTTATATTATTTTATTCTGTTAGGTACCATCCCAGGTTGGAATTTTAGGCAATGAAGAGGCAGATAATACGGCCAAATTGGCGACTACTTCAATCGCTACTACTATTCCAGTGAACGACATAAAGAAACATAGTTGAAATGCTTCTAAATGGAAGAGACAGTTAGACCTGGAGACAAACAACAATCTTCATGTTATCAAATCCATGTGCAACCATGGCCCTCATTAGCGAACAGAAAAGCAGATACTATTTTAACTCGTTTACGCATTTTACTCACGCAATTCATCCTTATTCTTTTGTAGCAAGGTGAACAACCACCACTGTGTTCAGGATGTCATTGTAAAGTGTCTGTCCAACATTTATTGTCGGACAGCCTAAATTTCAATGCCCAGCTTTTATAGTCTTTTTGAAAGTCTTGCACTGCATTATCTTTCTTGCTTGATAAGATACCTCATGCCCAATTCTTTAAACATTTAAAGTCCATGAAGTTTTATCCATTTATTTAAATATTGATTACATTTTAGAGTCTCCCTTTATATTCCCTTTGATGACTGTTTGAAAATGATATAATTTTAACTATTCTTTGTTTACAGCCTAATCAACATCATGGCTCTTGAGCCAGAAAACCCCAAACAAACAATCCATATTTGAAAACGAATCAATGTGAATGGATTATACTTAGAGACTTCGCGCTCTTGTTTCGTTAGTATTCTATTGAGTATCGCAGCTGTGAGCATTGTATGAAGCCGAATTTGCCGCTTATATTTGCTTCATGGAGAAACCTTCAAGTTCATCAACCAGTATTATCTCAGAGATTAATTTGTTGTAATTTTTGAGCACATTAGTTCAACATTTTTGCTTTTTCGTAATAATAATAGTTTGCCTTTGCGTTGACAATGATATAATTTTAACTATTGTTTGTTTATAGCGTGGTCAACATCATAGCTCTTGCGCCAGAAAACAAACCTAACCAATTGTCCCTTTCGGCAGTGACTGGTGGGGGTTGTAATTCGGTCCTCTTGAGACTAGTACATTTTCATGGCCACTATTTCCAACAATCTTACATTTTGTATAGAGGAAACATCCTCCCAACTCTTTCAGTAATATTTTGAAAAGAAAATACATTTTCTCTTAGTTTTATTATATATACACATTTAAATTCAGTAAGCTTCTGATAATGTCTTTCTTCTCCACCTTAAAGAAAATCTAGCATCCTTTCTAGACTGTAGTTCTAGAACATTAAAAACGCCCGTGAAGTTACTAATACCATTTTGATTGAGTGCAATAAGTGCCATCCTTCAAAAATGGAATTTATTGCAATTTTGCTTTGAAAATCAATCTCTCAGATGCCGTTCATCTACCAAGTGATTTTTTAGTGATGATAATTTATTTTATCTCTATATCTAATTTTGCGTTTCCTTTGAAAAGACCGAATGCCATTTAAAGACAGATTTTATCCAAAATATTAGAAAAAAAATCGCATATTTTGTATCCAGATCCTTTACCAAATTTCATACGCGTGTTTTGAGCTATCGTGTTTATTGATAAAAAGAGAGACACGCTTAAATCCGAAAATGCATTTTTTGGACCCTCGGTGGAGATTCGAGAACATCTGGAGGGCGAAACTTTGAAATTACAGTATTTTTGATTTCTATACTCAGTGCACAAGTAAATAAAAAAGAAAGGTTGAGAGAATCGGGCTTTGGCCATTACTATTGCTAAGTTTAAAATCTCAGCATATTCCATTAAGCAGAATTACAGAAAAAAAACCCGTTTTCATCCATAATCTTCACTGCCATTATTTATTTTATACAAATTGTGTAATAAGTTATCAGCAAAATAGGAGTTTACATTGCCTATTCGCTCCCTCTCCAACCCCCGACACATGCGCAGCGATTTTTTTTTTGGGGGGGGGTCATTACGTTATCTAAACTCGCTTCGCTCATTCACCACATAGTTATGCATTTCTGATAATAGAAAGGAATTATAAATACATTTATTGCTAAAACTACGGACATTAATTTTTCATGAATTATTGAAAACTGAAACATCAGTTTCTAAAATTAAAATTTTCTAGTGAGGTATATACATTTAAATATTAGAAAGCAAATATATTTAAATCTAAAATGTTTAAAATAAAAACTGAATTTACCACTTTTTTCTTGAAATACCAATATATATATATATATATATATATATATATATATATAAATAAAAAGATGTATTTCTCCATAATTGTTCGACATAATGCTATTATCATTATGTCGACCAAATAAGAATAAAAATAGACAGGAGTATTAATGATTATTAGATTAATGATTTTATTTTACATTCAGTCTATTTTGATGAACTGCATTTTATCAAAACAACATATTATTTTTATCTTATTATTTAAATTATACTTGAGTAATAAGTATATATATATATATATATATATATATATATATATATATATATATATATATATATATATATAACATAATTTTTTAAGCAGTAGCAGAAGAGATAGAACACACTTTGAATTTTTAAACTTCGCTTTTTTTTCCGTCCAGGGAGGCATAATTTATGCAGAAGCAAATTCGACGAGGCACGTCAACACAAACCGACAAAAGAGCGAATATATATATATATATATATATATATGCATTCACTAGTCGTTTATGTGCTAAGCAAATTATAACCACTAAGCAGGAGAAAAAAATATCTCTGGTTTTATTCTAGATAATTCGGAATTAGATAACAATGTCTTACTCTCGTTATAAAATCGTCTTTTTGAGATAAACATTTCCACGAAAGTACAAATATATAGATCAGTTATACGATGAATCAAATATTTTGTGATTTTGACATGTTACTCATATATCTGCAATTTCATGATGTCAAATTATAAGGCTTTGCCCCCTCATATCTTCATAATACACCAATTTAACTGCAACTTACCACCGTTTACCACTAATAAAACTAAAGAAAACGTTTGCCAAAAAAGTAAGTAAACTCTTAAATTTTGAAAATTTATACAGTGTAGGCTCTAAAGCTTTCTATGTGACTCTTCACATTTCCAAAAGAAATAGAACCTCGTATTTATCCCAAAAAGAAATCCCATCACACAAAACTCCAGCTTCAAGCAATCATTATCTTCACATATTTCTCTAAAAACTAAAAAGCTTCTTCCTTTTTTGTTTTATATTTCCTGTTTAAGATAAAAGAACGAAAACAAACATTTTCCAAAGCCCAAACCACTCCATAATACTCATCTCCATCAGAGCGGAATTGAAATTAAACTCCCACTCTCACCTGTTGTGGCACGACTACCCTTCCTGACTCATGGATTACTCGAAACTTCTTGACCTAAAGAAACTTTGCTCTCGGACGAAATCCATGCTTTTGTAATTCGGTTGCCACACTAGCACAGGAACCGATGGATTTTTACTTATCTACCTCGCGCAAATGGGTTTGATAATGACTTCGGTAAACACGGCGAGTGTTTTTTCGCGCGGGAAAAGGATTTATTCGAAATTCCTTAACCGATTATTGAAGTTCGGTATTCGTTTGATGGGAGAGCTATGTTGATCCTCCAGTCTGGAATATTGAATCCACAATAACTGAGAAGTTTTTGAAGAGATAAGGCTTCTCTCCTCTTCTTGTTTCAGACGATAATTTGCCATTTTAACTGGTTTGCATTTGTGTTTATTTTCATTTTCATCCTTTTCCACACTCAAACCTTGTTTCTTATTTAGATTACTTCATGATTTTATTTTTTATTTTTAAGGAGATAAATTTTTACTAAGAGATTTTCTTTTTGTAATAATTTACATAAAATTCGAACGTTAATTTTTTAAGAAGATATGTTTTCAAAAAATTAAATCGAACGGTTTGTTGAAATTCAATTATTGCTTTGCAGAAATATTATAAAAAAATAGTAAATTAGCGGAAATTAAGTTTTTCCAAGCCCTTTTTATTGAATTCCTAATGCTCTCTTTTATAAAATACAAGAATTCCTAATATAATAATAAATTAAGTAAGTAAATTAAAAAATAGAAAAAATGATATATATTGTCGCAATTTTGAATTTTTTTTTCTAATTAATTTTTGAAATTTTTTTTTCTTTGTACTAAACCATTACTCTTTTATTAAAATCATTTCGATCGTAGTCGAATAATTAAAATAGCTGATAAAAATGAATAATGAAAATTAAAGTATCTTTTCGTCATCCGACCGCGGTTCAAAATTACTAGGTCCGTCCCAAAATAGCCCTTGTGTTGCTTTAAAACCGGGACCCTAATATAACTAAACTAAAGTATTTTTTAAACTTTTCGTCAAAATTCGTCAAAATAAATTACAATATTTTTTCAGAAAAAAAGACACGTCGAATTATTATAATCTGTGTTTTATAAAAACGAGAAACTCAAAGAAAATTCCCACTTCTGGTCCTAAACAACATAACAAGATAATGTTTTAGGTTTAATGCGTCCATCTTTAAATTATTTTAAAAAAATTATTCTTAATTAAAACCACAATGATAACTTGCACTCACAAAAAAATGTATTTATTATCATCATAACAAGTGTATATATAAATGCAACAAAATAAAACAATAAAAAGAATTATTACAAAATATGCTTGTAAATATATTTTAAAATTAGTCAAACTGATAAAACTAGTTAAGCTGATTTTGGCACATAATTTTTATGCACAATAATCTCAAAACATATTTATCCGGAAATATTTCAAAACAGAAAATGTTTGAACTTCGTTTTCAAAATATATGAAAACTAAAAAAATCATTATTAAATCCTACAAGTCTGAAAGCAGAAAGTTCTTGGGAAAATAAAATGAATGTTTATAATATAAAACATTTATTTTAAATAAAAATTCCATTTTTTTTGTTCGAAATATTTTTTTTATCTTGGATATAACTTCTATTATTCTAAAACTGAAACTCTTTTCTGTCGCTTTCTGCGGTAGTCTCCTGTTGTAAAATTTTTTTTTAATATGAAAGCATCGCTATAATTATCCGTTGTGGTTATTTTACCATTTCATTTAATTGATCATCATGCCAATTTTAAGCTATGGTAGGGAGAGCTGCAATGGAAAGAATTTATCTCTGTGAATCACGTTCAGATGACGGACACGATATATGAGTGGGTATCGAACACTTCAAATTTCCCTATAAGAGCAGTCGAAGGGTGTATAACCAAATACTAAAATAAATACTAAATAAAATACTAAAGCAATATATATATCTATATTTTTAGAGTTAAAGGATTTTAGCTTGGTTGGTAGAGCGTCGGATTCGCGTCCCTTAGGTTGCGAATTCGAACCCCGCCAAAGATTCCCCGCGTGCTTGGTGGCTGACGCGCGTTAAATCTGTCGTGGTCACAAAGTCCTCCATGTCGAGAGTAATACCACTGGGGGTACTGGATCAGGGGTGATCGTTCTCTGATTCAGGTCTAAATTACGATCTGTGTTTGAGTGAATGAAATGCGTGAATGAAGTCCGCCCCGTAAAAAGGGTTGTGACGTGTGTGTAGCTAAGTCGTTCTCTTGGCCCTAGATGGCGCTACTATAGAAACAAGAGGCGCTCCCCCTCAGGCTTAAATCCGCTGTCTTCGAACAGCGGGCTTGCCTATGGCAAGTTCCATAAGAAACAACAACAACAACAGAAATTTAATATGATTTTTACATTCGACTTTATTAGAAATATTAGATTTGGGATTCTTTCTGTCATCTAGAGAACAGAGAAGAAGCAAAAGTTTAGAAATCGAGGGCAAAATGTCAAAAAGTTGAAAAATTGTGAAATAGGAAGTTTTATTGAAAAATAATAAAAGCTACAAAGTAAAAAAAAATATTGTAAGTTGCCGATTCTTAAAAATTTGTAAGTAATCCTTCTGAATACATTTTATATAGTATATAAAGCTGATTTATTAAACGAAATGTGAAAAATATTGCAGGAGCGATTAACTTACAATATTAAAACACAATGAAAGAATTATCTTCATACAACTTTTTGGTGTAAACATGAAAATTGTTCCTGATTGGCATGCTTTTATAGATTTACGATAACTAACGTTACCATCCGTTTCCCTAAACTGCCTTATACACTAAATAAATAAATATCTGATTATTGTTGTATAATTCATCATGGTTTTGACTTGAATAATGATGTTTCGTTCTGACCGAAACATATTAAGCCAAACAGCATGATTTGACATATGGTTTTTACTTTCTTGCATAAGTAGTATAGAGAAAGTATAGTAATTGTCAACAAATTCGAAATGAAGATTTTGACGAATCGCCACGTTTTAAATCTCACTGAGTTCGAAAAAAACACTCTTGGAAAATATCCAAATGTCCATCTGTGACCATGATAACTCAAAAATGCTTTGAACTAGATGTTTGAAATTTGGTGTACAGGTTTTTCACAAAATCTGGAGACTTTTTTCTAATTTTAAGCTTTAAGTTCAGAGGAAGTCTGGATGTTTGAATATAAGTTAACACGATAATTACAAAAAGAATAGAGATAGATCGAAAAAATTCGGTACACTAATTTCACATTTTTAGAGTATATACCTGCCAAATGTTTAGCCAAATCCACCTGTCTGTCGGTTTGTACTTCCAGAAGCATGTAAAGGTCATAATTCAAAAATGAAATAAATATATCAAATTTGGTACTGGAATTTGTGACTAGAAGTGCAATTTTTTGTCAAATTTTTGTTTTAATCGGTCTGTCTAAAAATAAATTCGATTTTTGGATTCTATTAATGGCCTGCCAGGAGTTGATCGCCAAATAACTCGCCAAGGATGACACAATAGATTCAGTAAAAATGCTAAATTCACGCCATAAATTAATATTTCGTAACTATTGAACGTCATTTCCATGTTAGACATTTACTCGCTTATTAGAGTGTATGCTGCTTTGTTCTGAAATAAAGTTTATCAAATGAACAAATTCGTAATTAAACAGATCATAATTCCCATTTAGTGGACCTTTATTCACCTTCTATGACTCCTAGAAACATGTATCCTTGTTTGTTTTCTTCAACTAATATACCTTGACTTAATTATGCTTTCATTTCTTTAGAAGCTACAGAAAAGGTCTTGAATACGATTTTCATGATTATTTACTATAATCGAAGAGTAAGACAAGCCATTTTAAATAGTAACAGTTAAAAAATAAATAAACTACCTTATGAATCTACAAACTAAATATGCAATACATACTCCCATATGATAAACCTAAAATGAAATATTAGTTAGAAATTTAGATATCCGATAACTCAGCTAAGGTCCTTCCACAGCTAATTGAAACCAATTTTTAGATATAGTCGAATTTTAACTAACATTTAATGGGATTAAAAATCTAATAAAAACATAGCTACCTTGTTCATTAATAAATAAACCCAAGTCCCAAGCAATTTTCGTCCCTTTAAGAAATAGATGAGAGACTCATAGTGCCTAAGGTCCAATTTAATTTGCAAGTTTCTCAGAGTCTCTAGGATTCACCACATTCCAATTTTCCTGTGCACCTATTTGGAAAACTACTGCTAAACCTCAGGCTTAAGAATATCTAAAAAGATCAACAAGTTTCGTAAACGTTTGATATCCTGATTGGTATATAGGGAATATATGAGAGATTAATGGCACCTAGAGTCCAATTTAATTTGCAAATTTCATGGAGTTTATAATTATTCTCGGTTCCATTATCCAATTTTCCTGTGTCATCTATTTGGAAAACTACCGTTAAACGTCGGATTTAAAGATATCTCAAAAGATCGTCACGCGTCATAGATGTTTGGTATAATCTTCGGAATGAACTCCTCCATTATAATAGATTTCCTTGTGGAAATAATCTTCTTTCTTCTGAGAATGCATTCAATATGCTATTGCACAATGAATTTAGAAAGGCGAAACCTTAACTGGAATGCAGACAGAATTAACAAAATAACTATTATGCAGATAGCTGATATATACTTTCTCCGTAGATAACAGATTAAGAACTCGTAACCTTAAATGTTTTTTCCAGTGTCTTTCTGCGAGCAATTGATGTTCTAATTCAAAGATTGTATTAACTTTTAAGAATGTTAATTGGTTGCAAATATAGTTTTTTAAATTCAAGGAAAGCATCAGAATAATGGTTCGACTAGATATGCTACCTCATCTACTAATGATAGATTTTAAAATGACTATGAATTCATATAATGTTTTGCACAATCCAAATAACCTTACAGAGTTGGCATGAGATTCTGGATAACTGAAAATCTTGTGACTATGAATTCATATGACTAATGACAATGACTAATGTTTTACATAATCGAAATAGCCTTAAAGAGTTGGCATGAGATTCTGGATAATTGAATGTTTTGTGATTATGAATTCATATGACTAATGACAATGGCTATGAATTCATATAATTTTTTGCGCAATCCAAATAACCTTATAGAGGTGGCATGAGATTCTGGATAACTGAAAGTCTCGTGACTATGAATTCATATGACTAATGACAATGGCCATGAATTCATATGACTAATGACAATGACTATGAATTCATATAATTTTTTACATAATCCAAATAGCCTTATAGAGTTGGCATGAGATTCTGGATAACTGACAGTCTTGTGACTATGAATTCATATGACTAATGACAATGGCTATGAATTCATATAATTTTTTACACAATCCAAATAACCTTATAGAGTTGGCATGAGATTCTGGATAACTGAATGTCTTATTTTCTAACACACATAAAATAAAATAATTTCCCCTCACGCTCGTAGTACTAAAGAATAAAAGCAATATTTTGAATCATCAGTTTTTTAAAGCTTATTTTGGGCAGTTCTGCTCACAGTGAGCCCATTTTATGAAATAAACTCCCAAAACTCTCCCTTGTAGTCTTGAATACAAATCATAAAGTATTGTTTCCCCAAATCTCAAGCCGGAAAACCGTGGGACCTTATCCAGTTTCCTGCTCGAATATCTCTGTAAACTCTTAAACCCTTTTTCCGGAGAGCGAGGCCGTTTAAATTCTTCGTTACCTTAAAAGCTCCCGAAATAGGTAAAGGGTATGAGAGATCCGAAATTCGATTTTCGAATAAAGAGAAGTATAGGGCAGGGGAGGGGAGGGAATCTCTTAAAAGTAAAGCACATCCAAGAAATACGCCCCTGCTAAAAATTGCTGCTGAAAAGAATGGGATTTTAGTAACATGAAACCAAATGTGTTTCATCGTTTTGCATAGATATGCGGGATTGTTTCCCATAAATAATAAATACGCGATCGGAAATAGATTTAGTTTTCGGAATATATTGTGGTTAGTTTCCTACGCATCTGGGAGCAAATGGAAGAATAAAAAGCAATTTTAAGTCATTGAATAAGGATAATAAAATTTCTGCTGAAGACGATATAGGGAAACAAACTATAATTTTTTGTTTTAGCATCTTCACTTCTGATATAAGTAAAATCATTGGTCATCATTTTTATTATAGTTTGATAGTATAAAGTTCTCATTTATTATGACTTTTGGTATTTAATTTAAGTAATAAAATCAGTTCAATGAATGTGAATCATGGATGTACCATTCGGTCTTTCTCTACTGTTTGTGCCAAAAGATGCACATGCTGTTTGTACTCATTTGCACTCAATTTTATTACACTTATAGAAACAGTTATTTCTTTCGACGAGTTATTGTTTTGTCTATTTTAATGAAATTATCTGAGTAATAATTTATTACACTCATAGAAACAGTTCTTTCTTTTGACGAGTTATTGTTTTCTCTATTTTAATGAAATTATCTGAGTAATTATTTATTACAGTTATTTGTTTCCCCGAATTATTGTTTTCTCTATTTTAATGAAATTATCTGAGTAATTATTTATTACAGTTATTTGTTTCCACGAGTTATTGTTTTGTTTATTTCAATGAAATTATCTGAGTAATAATTTATTACAGTTATTTGTTTCCACGAATTATTGTTTTGTCTATTTTAATGAAATTATCTGAGTAATAATTTATTACACTCATGGAAACAGTTCTTTGTTTCCACGAGTTATTGTCTTGTCTATTTTAATGAAGTTATATTAATTATATTAAATACTAGCAGTACCCGCACTGCGTTGCGCATGGCATAACACTCCAGAAGAAAAATTAACTTTAAACAAGTTTAACCTCCGCTCGATATGACATGGGCTTGTCACGTAACATCAAACTAACATAAAAATATATTTAGATATAATGAAAATTAACCGCAAAACCATTTTTATAGCACACATTCAGAAATATTTAGATTGTTAAAAAGGTAAAAATATATGTTCATAGAAAAAAAAAGAAACAATTCACTAAAATATACAATAAAAAAGCTGTTTTAAAATTTAAAAATATACAAATAAGTCATTATAACCACTGTTTCACACTCGTTTATTAATTCTGTATAATCTGATATGAAAATAAAATTCAGCCTACTTCCTAATATTTCTTTGTAAACTATATCAGCTGGGCGATCACTTCACTCCTCATGAGATTCATTCAGTCTCTGTAATTCAGTTGTAATGCAATTTAAGAGTGTTACTTCGCTCATCAGAAGATCCTCCTTCCCTAACAAAGCACAGACACTGGTGTTTCACGCATGCGCGAATCGTAATAGGAAAATAATTAAAGTCGCAATTATAAAACTCTTTTTTTATTTTGATATGACTTAATGTACTAAAACTTTCCCCAATAAATACCCTACAAAGTGGTACAATTATTTCCTTATCAGTTAAGTATTTTTCGAATTTTTCTCTTTCAAACATACAGACGCTTTCAGGAGACTTTATTTTATACTATGTATAGATTTGCATTTCTCGAGGTTATTATGATATTTCGAGATAATTAGCGATTTCAGATTATTACGCCAAGAACGCCGAAACAATGAGTTTTTTATGTTCATTTTCAGATTACGCTATGATCGTCAATATCGCCAATCGCTAAATTGGAGGTGTTTTGCATTTTATGACAATGTACCGCGAACACCAAAAAAAAAGCAACCTTTCTTTCAATTGATTAGATTAAAATTATTACAGAACTAAAATTTTGGCCATATAACGATTTATGAAATTTTATTTATCTAAGTCATCAGATTTATGAGTTTTTAAGCTCACTATACTCAAATATACGCTGAATGGTTCTAAATAGTAGAAGTATGTTAAATTTGATTCAAAATTTAACATAATTCTTTTGTTTTGATAATAAATCTATTTACTAAATTTCATCCATATCACACTTCTTATTTTTGAGCTATTGTGTTCACATACAAGTAGAAAGAACTCTTTTCGAAGGAAACTCCTTTCGTCCTAATTATAATAGAGGTAAAAAAGTTTGGCATTAAGTGTTCGAATCAAATTTCATCCGTCATTTCAAACGATTTTTTTATGTTATCCTATACACAGGTAAAAAATTCAAAACTTTTTCGAACTTAAGTTGGTCTGAATTTAGAAAATGTGTCGAGATTTTTGGTGATTACAATATTTTCTATTTGGATTCTTCATAAAAATACAAAGTCCTTGTTTATTCGTTGTAAAAGGAATTTTAAATAATAGTACGTTTTTTAAATAGAACTATTAGGTAAAGTTTTTTGGAACTTCATGTGCTTTAGAGCTTATTAATATGACAATACTTGTAAGCTAGGATGCTATCTGCAAATTGCGTTATGAAAGTTTCATTTTTGCCTTATTTTGCGTTATTTGAAATTTGAAATTATGAAGCATATAAAAAATTAAACAGAGCTTGAAAAAGAAATAGAATTTCAATTGTAGAAATAAATCTTTTAGTAATTATTCAAATTACAAAAGTATTTTTATTGAATTTCAGCAAAAAGCCAAACCACAGAAATAAAATGGTCAATTTTTTTCACAAAAGTTAGATTATCAGAGATTAAAAATAAGGCTTTATCTTTTATAAATGACCTTATAAAATTAACCCTATAAACACTTTTCGTACCCTAGTTTAAAACGAAATAACACGATGCTTATCAACTTTCAAATTTCATGATATGCCAACTACAGTGTAATAATCTGAAATTTGATTTCTAAATATATATTCGATAATTAGAATTTTTTAAATGCTCTAATCATTGCCCAATAAGTTCATTAAAAAACTATGTTAGTTTTTTCAAATGTTCTAATAGAAATTTGCATTGTTTCTCAGCTGCTTCAAAGTTTTGATCATATTTAACACTAGATTTATAGAGATTGGTTGTGTATCTGTTTTCATTAAAACCTGTAAATCCCATAGCGGGTAAAGAAAATTTAATTTCTGGGTGTTTTTTACTTTTACATGAAAATATTAATAAATGAAATTTATTCTTTATGTTTACACGTTATGCAATTGCTATTATACTATAAATTACACTGGCACTGGTAAATAAGACAAAAATCCTATCGATTGCGAAAATGGACATGCATATCATCTTTATATAAATAATTTGAAAAAAATTGTGTGCAAAAACTAGCACTATTTATGAATGGATGTACTTACTTACTTATGTTAAACCCCCGGGGGTTACCTCGAAATGAGGATGAGATGCTTCGGGCATGTTGGTTGGATCTCGCCACCCTGGAGGGTACACAAATAGGTGGGGGATCTGGCTCCTCCCATCGATGACGATACGTACTTCCTTTGGGGAGGGTTGTACTGTGGCCGGTGATGGCCATTAGGACTGAACCACAGTTCCCGCCAGTGTTGCTGTTGCGACGGTCCGGTCATTCAGTTTTATGGGTTAAGTCCGTGTGCCTTCGTGGCGGGTTGGAGAGTCAGATGGCTGACTTACTTACTTTATGTTACTTATGTATGTACTTACAAATCTTTAGATTGTGCCCTTGTATAGCCTTATGAATAAGAACTAAATTTGAATAATTATTAAGTCCATAAAAGTATTACTGTGCTTTTCAGATCAAAACATTTTAATATAAGGAACCCGTCAATTTGGTGAATGTACGGAAAAACAGGTATATTGAATACAAATACACGGAATTTGAGGTCCTTGAAGGAAATAAATTCATATGAATATTTGTTTATGTACATGTTTAGTAATACATCTATATTTCTAATATAAAATATTATATTTTATGATATATAGAATGCCAGAATATTGAAAGACATCAAATTGACAGGTTCCGCAAATTTGATATTATATGCTATTATCCTAATCAAAAATAGTGATCACCTTAAATGAATTACTAAAACTTAAATAATGTTTGCTATTAACATATTTTTAATAACCTTTGAATAATTTTCTTTTTAATTCTTTTTTACGGTCCAATAGAAAGTTACACTTGATTGAAAAATTTCTGAAAAGAAAACTATATCAAAAAGATAAGTCAGTGCTTTTTCTACGCGCCCAAAGTGTTCCAAAATTATTTTACTCAGTGGCTAATGAATAAAAAAAAGTTACAAATTGTAGAAATAGCGCATAGTAAAAAAGAATAAATGAATTTGCAAAGCTTTCAAAGTCATTTAGTTGGAAAAAGTTTAAGAGGGGACGCGAAGTTAAAAGCAATTTTTTCTATCGTATTAAATTACGTATGCCCTAAGTAAAACGCTTTTTCAAAGTAACAAAGAGAAAAAAATCGACTGCAATGCTTAAATTTATTTATATGTAATAAAAAAAAATAATATACTGCCCGGAGTGGAATTTTGAAATGGATTAAAAAATGTCAGTGTTGTACCAGTTTTACAATACAAAACCTTTTCCTCAACTAAATTTGGCAAAAAAAAAAAAAAAGTTTTATTGTTTTCTTGTTGATTTTTAATTTTCTAATTCACGTATGCTGTTTCTTCTTCTGAGAATGAAAAAAAAAATACATTTTAATAAGAACGTCGTGAAAAATTTAACGCGCTGGTTCTTTTCTGATGTGTTTTCTGATGTGTTAACAATGGCTTTCTATATGCAAATTTCATTGAACTCGATACTTCTTAATCTACATGCTCCCCCCCCCCAAAGGCAAAAGCAGCTTTTTATCTCATTAGTTTTTCAGCAATGAAAAATCATGTATCACTCTTAAAAAAGAAAAGTAAGTTTGAACGACTTTGACGAGATTTTCGTTGTCCTGCTTCTTTATACGGAATGAGAAATAATTCATGCATAAAATTTTCACATTTCAACACATTGCGTACATTTTACCCACCGGTGATTATTCCAGTTTTTTCGTCCCGCATGTCTGACTGCTGGTGGATGCTTTGAATTTGTGTTTACTTTCTGACATACCGAGTAAATAAAGAAAAAATATTATAATTGTCAAAAATCTAAAGGGCGAGATTTTGACGAAGATTCACATTTCAGACTTCAGTACGAAAAAACGTCTTTTTAGCTTTTGTCTGGTTGTCTTTGAATACATTTCCGGTTGCCAAGAGTTTTACTTATCTTGGTTCTAAAGTTACTGATGACAATAGCATAGTCAAGGAGATTCAAGATCGTCTAATGAAAGCAAATAAAGCCTTTTACGGACTAAAACGATTTTTTTAAATCCTCGCTATTATAAAAAAATACAAATTTTTTGCTATATAAAACCTCAATTAGACCAATACTTACCTATGGATCAGAGACCTGGACCGTGACTAAAGCTGGGGAAAATAAAACAGCCATTTTCGAAAGAAAAATTCTGCGAGTCATTCTTGGAGCGATAGAAATCAACAACGTTTGGAGAAGAAGATATAACTTTGAGTTATATAAAATCTATAGAGAACCATATATTATAAAATTCATAAAAATAAATCGGGTGAACTGAGCAGCTCATATATTTTAGAATGGATGATGATTTCATATTAAAAAAAAAATTCTTTTACATAAACCTCATATAAAAGGGGTAGACCTAAAATGAGATGGATGGAGTGAGTGGAGACAGATTTTCTGGCTATCCAGGAAAGAAACTGGAGCACAAGTGTCAAAAATAGAAAGTGGTGGAACAGAATTCAGAAGAAGGCACTGTCCCACCCTCGGCTGTCTAGCCAAATATGATGATGTCTTTGAACACTCTAATTAAAAAAATGCATGGAATTAGATATTTGAAGGTGGTATATGATTTCTACACCAAATTTTTACTACTCAATATTTGTAATTGTGATCTCTACTCAATATTTGTAAATTTCTATTAAAGTTTGAACGAAAACCATTCAGAGGAATTCTGTCTATATGGTTGTCTGATTATTAAAAGTTTCATTTTTAGTTAACACATTAACTACAATATGAAGAGAGTTGGCTGAATAAGATTTAATTCACAGATTTACTATATGGAATGTTGATATGTATTAAATTTGGTGCCATAATTGTCAAAGGGTCAATATTTTGTTGATATGACTTTTGTAAACATATTTTGGGACTGCAATAGTAAAGTCAAATTTCGGTTCGAATCGATAGGAAAAAAGGTACTTAAAAATAATCATTCGGTTTTCTAGTGTTTGTGTATCAATTGTATCCCTGTGATTAAGCTCCAAAGATACAATTCTAATTGTCTCTTTCGCAACTCTCGTTCACCAATAGCATACAATAAATAATAATTTGTACATTTATTAGAGTGTATGCCAGAAAGTTTTGGAAGATGATTTTATATACGTTTTGCAGACACAAGTCATTTATTCGATACTAGTATGCTTGTACGTATTAGGCAAAAGCGGATATTTTTCAAAGGCTTATTGGTGCCAGAGCACATCATGCTGTGACGCTAACTGGTCAGATACAATGTTTCCTGCCTTTTATAGTTTATGCAAAATAAATAGTTTCATCCAGTTTAGTCGTTTTTTCCCCTCCTTTTCTTTAGCATTATACGCAAACAAGTTCGAAATGAATCAAAAAATGTTACTCTAATCTTAATGAATTCATTGCAAAGAAACGAAAGAAGTTTCTTGACATTTGCTTCAATAAAAATAAAATATAGGGTAAAATATGATACTAAGACTCCTATTCATTTTATTACATAATCTATAGATAATGAAAAAATTAAAAAAAAAATATTATTTAGGAAAACATATAAAATATAATTTATGTACATAATAAAAATCGCCTGGCTACCTTTGGGCACGAAAAAAACAAAAAACAAACAAACAAGTAAAAACAGACATTAGCGTAACGAAAAAAAAAAAAAAAAAAAATGTATACACCAACAAGAGAGTATGAATAAAAAACATTTTACCAAAAATTGGTCCCAGAGGGGAAATTTAAGCAATTAATGAGTGCTTAACTTATTAGAAATTGCAGTTTGCAGGCATAACTACTTTAAACAATTATTTAAATAACATACTAGGATTAACAAAGTATGACCCTCTTGTTATTTTCTAAACTATTAGAGAAAGGCATCTATTTTACTTTAAATGACGCCAAAATATTTTAAATAACATATAGAATTATTTTTTATGTTGTATCAAATAATAAAGTACTTCTAAAAATTCTGCAATATAAATTTTAATTAAGTTCTCTGATTCTATGAAAAATATTTAATAAAATATTTTGATTATTCGTTCATTTTAAAGATAAAAAAAACTATACTTTTGAAATCAAAACTGATAAGTTATGAAGCAATGAATAAAATTTGTAACAATTAGTTTTAAAAATTTCAGTGCCATCTAGATAAAAATCTGGGAATCAAAGGATACCATGTTTCCTAAATTTTATTTGTTGGTCTCCTTAAGTAGTGAAGTTTATAGCTTGAAAACTCGGTTAGTTTCAAACTCAAAGGAGTTATTTTCATTCTTAAATATTGTGAAATAAAATTTTTTACACCATTTAAAACTTTTTGCCTATTAAAAATAAATGCCTATCTCTAATATTAGAGTGTCCCATAAGCTACTTTCTTATTTCTAATATGAAATGAATACAAAATATTTACTGTTTAAGATGCTATTTATTTTTTTTATGTAAGAACCCTTTTGTTCTATTACCTTCTTCCATTTCTCAGGAAACTTCATTACGCTTTCTTTCCAAATCTTTGCGTTTTGGACAAGAAATAATGCTCGAGGTGCGCTTTTATTTCGATTATGGATTTAACTCTTCAACCGGCTGGAACGTAGAAAGTCGCTCCAACGTATCTTTCGAATCCCGGCTGGAACGTAGGAAGTCGCTCCAACGTGTCGTTCGAATCCCGGCTGGAACGTAGGAAGTTGCTTTCCGCAAACTGTTTGAATCCCCATCTCCAACGTAGAAAGTCGTCAATGCTTTCCCCCTTAAAGGCAATAAACGAGGTGGGTCATCTGCTTGTTAAGGTCATTTTGTGGTTTTCGCTGACAGTTAGAATTTGGGTGGTCCCTCCAATTAGGGGAATGAACTCACGAGAAGTGGAAATAACGTTCTTCGCAAGAATTCACGATTGCAGGATCGATTGGTGATATGAGCTGTATACTTCATTATTGATTTGAATATTTCATTATTTCACAGCAAATTTAATATACAGGTGAAAACTATCATACTTATTAAAGGTAGGGAATCCCTCATATTTACATGTCATAATCATGTATAACAGTTAATGACTGTGATTAGCTCGCAAAAACAGATTTGAATTTTCAGTACTTGGTTGATGAAATATTAAAAAAATACGTTTGAACTTTTAATAATACATTTTTTAAAACGCAGTAAAATATAAAAAAAATCCTTATATAATTTTTTAAAATTTATTTTCATTCCACTTATTAATCGAGACAAATATTTATTTATAAATGTAATTTTAATTATTGCTTAGGCTTTGTATATAGATTTTGGCGAAGTATTTAATACGTAATGAAAGGCACATTTGAAAACTTTTGGATCTAATTATATATTTATTTTTTATAGTTTAGAGTGAACTATAGTAAAAGTGTTTTTAATTATTTTTATAAACGTTTTTATTTAAAGTATCTTAATAAATGTTGTTACTATTATTCTTTTTACTGCTTAATATTATTTTTTAGTTCACTATTTTAATACAAGCGCTGTTTACTGCTTTTTGCAAATCATATTTGTCTTTTTTTCGGGAAAGGGGCTCGGGAAGGGAAAAACGTTTCTTTTATAAATATTTAAAAAAAAAAAAATTAGAAATTATATTTTTAAAATATATAATTATATTATAAATATATATTTAAAATCTCTATAAAAAAAACCACATTGAAATGGGAAGAAGTTTTGTGTCTTGTGACGGGCTGCGAAAAGTATAAATGAAAAAAAAAAAAAATAACATAGAAATAATAAGGACTATTAAAAAAAGTTTATTATATGAAAGAAAGAAAATATATTTAATAAATGGGGAACTATTATAGAAATATCTATTTATATTCAACAAAATTCGATGATGAGTGAATTTAATAGATATTGCTTTGAAAAATGGAAAGAATAAATTGTATCTGTGTGATTATAATTATTGCTTTGCATTAAAACAGTATTAGCTATTTAATGAAATTAAACAAATGCATTTAAAGGCTGATACGATTTCTAGCTGTTTGAACGTATCCCAAGGCTGTGGATTCAGAACTTAATAATGAATACTGATTTACATGCAAACTTAAAAATGAAAGTAAATGAATGCAATTATAAATAAAAGTTACTACCTAACAGATGATACATTTTTTTATATATATCTGCAACAAAGCTGCTGATAATCTGTAGAATATAAATATTTTAAAATGTCTTCTAGAAGAAATTTTAAATATAATAAAATTTCTAAGATTAATAAATATAACACAAACAGTGCTGCATAAAATCTGTTTATTTTTTACTAGAAATATTTTTTAAAAAATAATTAAGCGATTATTAAAAGTTTTTCATCAGAAATAGTTTGTATACTTTCTTTGAAAAGTGACAAAATTAGAAAATAACTGCCAAATTCCACGTATCATTACAGAATTCTTAAAAGTGAGAATATTAACATGAAGCTATAAATACTGAAAAAAAAAAAATACGAACTTAAAATACAGCAAAATTTTTAGATGAAATTTATAAAAAGGCATAATTCAATATTTGAAAGATAAATGTGATCATGAGCAAGTTTTACAATATTTCATCCACTGCAATTACATGTAAGGAAATTTAAAAAACAGATTGAGTGTGATATATCTCAAAACATGGAGCAGCGCATAAACCCACTTTGCAGATTACACATTCAAAACGTGTTTCTCTTCTCACTCTTTTACCATTTGCATTTGTTTTTGAGCAACACACGACACATCTCCTAGCAGAGTATTTTTTGTTTTCTGTTGGAGCAACTAAAGACGGAAAATGTCTGCCCGTCAATCTTCCCACATTTTCAATACTCTTTGGGACTTTAGACGATGGTAATCCTCTTCCTTCCTCAAATAATCTCTCTATCAATCGCATTCTAAATTCCAGATGATTTACACTTCCTCCATTTTTTTTATAAAGCAGAAAAGCATTCCACACAGCCTGGTCAAGTAGATGTCGAAATATTATTTTGTAATATTTCCTTTGTCGGCTTCTGGGTGAAGAATAGTATGCTAAGCACTGATCAGACTTATCAACTCCTCCCATAGATCTATTATAATCGACTACCACCTTAGGCTTTTGTTTGGTTGTAGTGGATATTTTTGATTCAACACTAACTAATGCAGCATTATGAATGGTACTTAGCATTGTTAGAACCTTCTTGTCTTTCCACTGTAGTACCATAATTTTTCCCTTTTGAAATGCTCTCAATTCATGCTTTTTCAATTTTGTGTTCTTAAATTCCACCGGTAACCCTTTTCTGTTTCCTCTAACAGTTCCTATCAAATCAGTTTTATATTGAAGAAGAATTTCGGCCACTTCCGGAGAAGTATAAAAATTGTCTGTTGTTAGCTGATATCCTTTATTTTTAAGTTCATGGATTAAAGTCAGTACACATTTTGTAGATAATCCAAATTGTTCGTATTCTTCCATGAAAAGGGTTCCTTTACCGGTATAGATAATAGAATTCCAAATGTAACCGCTTTCTGATTCACAGAGTTGGAAAAATTTAATTCCGAATCTAGCTCTTTTAGTTGGAATGTATTGCTTCCATGCAAGTAAACCCTTGAAAGCAAGCAAAGACTCGTCTATTGTTACAGATTGATTGGGTGTATAAGCAGATTTAAATCTCTCAACCAGCATGTTACGGATATCAAAAAATTTTCTTAACTTTGCATTTGGATGCGTATTTTTATTGAATTCATCTGAATTCTCAAAATGAAGAAATTTCATTAGCAAACTGAATCTTTTCTCACTCATGATTTGTCCAAAGAAAGGAGTGTTTAAAATGGGTCTTATGCTCCAGTACGTTGCTTCCACAGATTTTGGCATTATTCCTTGAAGTAAAAGTAAACCAAAAAATAGATGTAACTCTTTTATATCCGTATTTTTCCAATTTAATGCTCTCGATGATGGTGTCAAATCGGTTTTGTTGAAAAAGTCTTCGGCGTATCTATTTGTTTCTTCCATAATGAAACTCATCACTGCATTATCAAAAAATATGCTGAAAAACATCATCGGATCATCTGAGTCCCCAAGGAAATTTTTTGCCGCTGAACTGATACCAGGAGTCGAAGTAAATTGAAAATTTGGAGGAGCAGGTGAAAGTGCTTGCAAGTCAATAGGACACCAACAGCGAGCCGCATTTAAAGTATCATCGCCAGACTCACTTTCAGAGTATTCATCTTCAGACGATAACATTAATTCATCACAGTCAGAATAGTCAGAATTTGAATCCATATTAAGCTCATCAATTTTCTCATAAATATAATATTAATTACTTTGACTGCAGGAATTCAATTGCAAATTTCAATAACATATTAAAGAAACTGGATGATAAAATCTTTCATTAAAGCAATCAACATTTATTTAATTAAATAAATATTAATAAGGTCTACTCAAGTTCCCTGCGCAGTGCACTTCCCTCGAGTTGCTAGACCTTTCAAACAGAAAACTATAGCCAGCAAAACTTAAGAGCCTTTGGATTTAAAATCTAAGAATAAGAATCCTGGTGAATGCCTATATAAGTCAAGCTGTTATGAAGAAAATACCAATAAGAAATTAGAATTTGAACATGTGGCCAATAAGAAAGCAGAGGCAATAAAAAGTGATAAAGGATTTATTTAGAGAGCCCCTTCCCCTCATCTAAAAGGATTTTTTTTTTTTTAATGCTGCTTCGATTTTTCAGATTTCTTGGATGACATTTTGTAGAGAATATGCAACCCGTCAATTGATAACAGTCAGCAACATTTTTACTATCTACTGTCTACTCTCAATGAAGACATAATGGAACCATTCCTATTTGCTTGGAACAATGTCGAAGAGTTGGACCGATGTGGTGTAAATGCATAATATTCTGTTTTATTACCACCATGGTTCATTTATCGTTTTACTGTGCAATGTGTTTTAAGAGAAACTTCTCACAGATTATCTCAAGAATATTTTTTTTATTATTATTATTTCTATGGATTTCGGTTCTGTTCAATTGTTAGTATTCCGTAAGAAAGTGCAAGTGTTTCTCTATGTGAAAGTAGTTTTTCGGCTTGTCCGTATTGTTAATAGAAGTTTTACGATCAAATCAAGCAGTAAAATGTCAGTAGGTTTAGTGCTAACAGTTACCCGAGTTACGTTACAAAGAGAAGCGTTATATCTGGCGACAATAGCCTATTGAAGAAACATTTGTGTCTCAAAACAGGGTTATATAAAACATGCTCCAGGCAAATTGTACAATAGAAGTACTAATTTTGCATTGAAAGGGAGGATATTTTCCCTTGCTAGGCATTCAGCAAGACACGAAAGAATTCTTGAAGGATGTTACGAGTATTTCTTTTAATCTTTACCATTCTTGAAATTTATGAGTCTTCGATTCAAAAGATTTATTCATCACTCTTGAAAGCACTGTTCTTTTTATAAAATTAACGTCGGTATTATGGCAATAATCTGTGAAAAAAGTTTTAAAGTTTTGCTCTTTATTCAAGTTCAAATTTTGGTTCAAAAAATTGTGTGCTCTATCATTTTTGATTTTCATATTTATTAAAGTTTTTTTCATAGAACATTTAAAGACGTACTTCTTAATATATTTAATAATAATTAATAACTAACAAGTAAAATAAAAAAAATCGATTTCTCTGTTCACTAATATAATGCAAATGGATTTTATTACTAAATTGGTTTATATTTTGGTTGAAATTCGGCTATTGATCAGACACTAGTAAAGATTGTTTCCAATAGAAAAATTGCTTCCTTTAGGAAATTTATTTCTAATGCACCTCCTAAGGCCGGTCCTAATAGCAATTTTTAAAAATGAGCTAAAATTTTTTCACCAATGCTTGATTTTGCATTTGAACTTTATCTAAAGTATAACAATTTTTTTAACAAAAGCATACCACTGAAACATACTCAACATTAAAGAATAAGTTGAATCATATCTTGATATCAACAATAGAAGCAACAATAAAGACAATTTAATTTCACTTCCATAATTTCTTTCCTTTCATAATGAAATATACTGATGTAAAATATACATAAATTCGATAAATTGATATACAAATTTCAAAATAATTAATTTTTTTTTCTTTGAATTACCCCGGGAAAATTCTAATTAAAATTTTTGTCATGCTTTAAAAATTAATAATTTACGAAAATATAAGCTTTTGAATTTTTTAAAAGCTATGTGTGAATCTTACCTTTTGCTTTGACAAAAAATAGTTACAGATGATAAGATTTTAACATCATGTGACCCCAATGAGTCATCTGTGACTAGACCACCAATAACTTGTTGCTTTACCACACCAACATGATTCTCCGACCCAGTCTTTGCTAATTAATTCTATGACGTTAAAATTCACGCTTCTCTCTATTTTTCTTATATATATAAAATAACTTATATATACTATTTCTGATTTAGCGCAATCTTCTTAATATGTAATGTCATTGTTAAGCCACTTTTCTTCCATCTAATTTTTGTGACCGGAGGATAAGATCCTTTAAATGAAGAACTCTGTCCTTCCTCCACAAACTGGCAAAACTATTACAGATTCATTAATATCTATAATTTGTTTTATTTTAATTAATGTGCCAAAATTTATAGCAAGTACTTTTATTGTTGAAATGAAATAAAAACCTTATTTTTCACTCACGGGTTTTTAAACTTCGCTGAAGTTATGATTACCTACTCTAGATTGTTTTTCTTTTATTTTATTGTGCATCCGTTTTTTGAAATTCACATGAAGTGAAATATATTATAAATGTTGCCAATGAAATTCGTTTGAATTGTTCAGACATGAAGAGCATGGAAGTACCGGTCTGAAAGGGGTAATTCTTAATTATTCGATATATGCAGCTAAGTCTCATTTTTATCTGCGAGATTTCATAATTTACGAATTTTCACAAAAAATCATGATGTTGTAACTTAATAAAATGGGTACAATTTAAATTTTGAGTTCATTGATGGAGTTAAATGAAGGAAAGGTTTCTTTCCAATATTTGGCGGCAGAGAAATGCATGGATTTAGGAAATTATTCTTGCGCTGACTTTGAGTCCTTTTTATCAAGATTTGTGACAAGATTATAAATGATATAAGAAATTGCCATTCAAAATATTCACCTACTAAAAATATGAATGAAATGATAATTTTTATCAGATATAAACCTCGTGAGTAAATGGATGCATTAATAAGTTTTCATATTTCAGCATTAAAATTATCTTTAAAAACGTATCATCTTACCTTATTGCTTTAATTATTTCAAAATAAGATAATATGTCAAAAATATTCAAGTTAATAATATTTTCATAAACATATTATCAATAAAATATTCACCTACTATATATTGACCAAAGATTTTTTTAAGTTCTGAAAATAATAAAAGAATGGAATAGGAAACAAAAATCTAAAACAAAAAAAAAAATCATGCAAATTTTTATTTAAAAATTTTCAATAACAGATTATATTTTCCGAAATGAACGTAGTATTTTTACTATTACGTATTATTAAATCATTAAAAATAAATTTTTTACAATCTGTTTTAATCAGAAAACAATATTATATATATATATATATATATATATATATATATATATATAATATGCAATGCTATTTTCTTTTCGTATACCAAATATACGAGTAAAATGCTTAAAACTAAAAATTAGATGAAACTTAAGTAAAATTCTCTGAATGTCAGTAAAAAGAATATATTATATTCGTAATGCAATTTGATAAATGGTAATTCCTCTAAATCATTTATTAAATAAATTTTTCTATTACTTAAAAAAAATTATAAAATCATATTGCGGAATTTTTTAATTATTTGTGAATTTATGCGGAATTTATTTTTGAACAAATTCTATTTTTTGCAAATATTGCAGATTAAAAGGGAAGTTCTTAGTCTTCAGAGCGAAAACCAAATTCTGAGTTGAAAAACCGCATGGCAATTGCCCTGCGTTGACAGATTTATTACTTGATTAATCGGTCAGTACTATTCAAAATCCCCGATGTTTAGGGGGACGTGATAGTCGAGAAGCGGGAAAGTTTACACCCTGCTGTTAATGGTCGGGGGAAAGTAAAAACATACCAGGCCGGTTTACGAACGTTCTGCCAATTTCTTTTCTAGTAAATTGTGTTCATCCATTATTTTGACTGCCGCCGTTTTAAGAACATTCTTAAGCTAGACAGCCGGCGCTCGATGGGTTAAAGTTCTTATCGCGAAGATAATTTTTTTAAGGACAGAAAGAAGCAATAATCAGATGGAGCGAGATCTGAAGAGTATGAAGGATGCGGTAAAACATCCCAATCGAACAGTAAGAGTTTCTCTCTTACGACTAATGCAATATGTGGTCTCGCGTTGTCATGATGAAAAACAACGCCTTGTCGGTTCATTAATCTAGGCCTTTTTTTTTGTTGCTATGACAGCTTTTAATTGATCCAGTAGATGACAGTATTTCGAAGAATTTATTGTTTCACCTTGAGGAAGGAGCTCGTGGAAAATTACGCATTTCCAATTCCATCAAATGGACAAAATTATTTTTTTGGGGTGTAGTTCCAGCTCTGCGACACTTGAAGGTCAACTGCCCTTATATTAAGTACGTTTTCTATGCCCATTTTCATATAAAATCAAAGTTTCCTCTCCAGTGACAAGCCTCTTTAATGCCATAAATGTCGCCTTTCGCTACCCATGTTTAACCCTGTGGATGAAAGCCTCAAAAGAAACTGTGGCACAAACGAAACGTACTGTAAAAGAGCTCTGGGACGACTGAAACCGATGACACAGACGGCTAATAAATAAGCCTGCGTGTTTGCACAAGCAGAGCCAGATAAGACCATTCATAGCGCGATGAGAAAGAAACTTTTGGGACACCTAATAGTTTAGAAATTAGTTATTAGACCCCGATTAGAGTGGTTATATTATAAAATATTTTTTATAGATGGTAATTCGGTGGTAATGCCTATCTCTAGCGGTTTAGAAATTAACTATTAGATAATGATTAGTGTTGATTTATAAAATATGTCTTATATATAAAAAATGATTAATTAATTTTCTCTTTGGAATGTTACATGTAGAACGAGCTCATTTTTTGTGCAAAGCACTATTACTGATGAATATTTGATAGACTGGATGGTAGGGCGTTGGATTCACATCTTTTGAGTAGTGAGTTCGAATCCCTTCGGTCGAAGACTCTCCGTGTATAAGGTGGCTGGTGCACATATAAATCTGTTGTGGTCACAAAGTTCTTCAAGTCGGGACAGTATCACTGGGAGTAATGGTTCAGAGGTAATTGTTTTCTGATTCTGGTCTAAATTACGATCTGTGGATGAGTCAATGAAATGTATGAATGAAGTCCTCACGTGAGAAGGTAGTTGTAACACATGAGTAGCTAAGTCGTACACTTGGCCCTAGATGGCGCTACTGAAAACTAGAGACACTAACGTTCTCGGCTTAAAATCGTTGACTTTGTTAGCGGACTTGTCTATGGCAGGTGCCATAAGAAACAACAACTATTTGCTTACGCTGTTAATATATGTAAAAGCTAGTATTTGTGAATATTTTGTCTGCGTTTTTGTTACGTATACTTCTTGTTTTTCTCGTTTTCTGGAATACTTTTGTAATAAAGTGTTTTTTCCTTTACTTAGCGTTTGGGTTTTCTTTGACGGTTTACCTTTTAGACGTTTTCATATCAATATATTTATAAATAAACATAAAAAAAAGGCCGTTAAATCAAATATTATATTGAAATTAAATATATCATAAATTATAAAAAAAACCCTAATGCAATTTAGCTTCGATTAATTCAAATAATACTAATGAAGGTGAAAAATCCTAATACAAAAACAAAATGACAAAAAATACAGTTTGAAAACTGATAAGATCACAAAAATTTTTTTTAAATGGAAATTCCAAGATACAAAATAGAATTAAATACCGAAAAAAATACAAAATGAAACGAGCACACACACACACACACACACACACACACACACACACACACACACACACACACACACACACACACACACACACACACATTTCAGTCAGCGAAAAAGCATCTTTCCCGTTATGAACAACAACTGAGTAACACGCAGTAGATTCGATATTTTAATTGGCGGGAATTATTTCTCATTTATCATTTGGGCTCGAAATGGCCCAATTGTTTAACTTTATCTTTACAACTGCTGGTTACTAGTTTTCATTGAAAAGAAAAGAATAGGTAACAGATAGATTCATCTGCCTATACAGTGGTTGTAAAAATCCCCTATTAATTCAAAGCATTAAAACGAAATCGGCGGGTTGTGCACAGTTCAACCGGCTAAAAGATTGGGATCGGTTCATTGGTGCAAGAGAGCCAAATCCAAATGAAAAAGCATTCAGACAAAAACAAGTTTCTGCTTTTTAAACAAGCTAATTGGATTTCTTTTCGATAATTGGAGGAGCGCTCGAACGATCCCACGGCTATGATTCATTCGAAGCAAGAGCGCATCGGATATTCACTGCTTGATTTCAAGTGACAAACATTAAGCCTTTTTATTGGATGTGGCTCATCAGTTCTGGGACTCGCCCCTCATTATTTTGGATTGAGCCCACTGGTACGAAGTTTTGGATTTGGAATACAGGAAAATAAATAGTGTAACATTGCATTTAATTAAAGAAATGGACTTTGAAAAATTACTTTATGCATAATAAGTGAATATCTTTTTGAATTATCTCTTACATTTTGCTTTCATATTTTAAATGCTGATTGTTTTCTTTTGTAAAATAGTAGAGTGCTGTGATTTTTTTTTATATATATATTCAGCTGCGAATCGATGAGCACGAAATTCAACATTTACAGACAGTGACAACCGAGCCGATAATTAACTAATCAACTTGTTTCAGATTAGTCTGGGGGCGTGGTGGCCTGGTGGTAAATTTCGGCTTCGGAACTGGAGGGTCTCAGGGTCGTGACCCGATTCCACAGAAGAGTCGTCGTGTAAGCGGGTCTGGTGTATTTTAAATCAGTCCGGGCCAAATGTCCCCTCGCTGGTGTGGTGTGCAGAGAGAAGTGCCCGATCAGGTGTCGTCCTCGTCATCTGACCGAGGTTCAAAATTACGAGCGCGAAATTCAACATTTCCAGACAGTGACAACAGAACCGATAATTAACTAATCAACTTGTTCCAGATTAACCTGGGGCAGCGGTGGCCTGGTGGTAAAGTTTCGGTTTCGGAATCGGAGGGTTTCAGGCTCGTGACCCGACTCCACGGAAGAGTCGTCGTATAAGCGGGTCTGGTCCATGCTAAATCAGTCCGGGCCAAACGTCCCCTCGCTGGTGTGGCGTGCAGAGGGGAGTGCCAGTTGAGGTGTCGTCCTCATCATCTGACCGCGGTTTAAAATTACGAGGTCCGTCTCAAAATATCCCTAGTGTTGCTTTAAAACGGGATGTAATATAATTAAACCAAACTAAACTAAACCGGATTAGCCTAAAGAAGTAAGGCATTGCCTTGGAATGAGAGTAGGTTAAAGGTTAAGATTACTAAGAGTAGGTTAAGGTTTCTCCATCAAGCAAATATAGGCGGCAAAATCGACTTCATACAAGACTCACAGCTGCGATACTCAATAGAATATTAACGAAACAAGAGCGCGAATCTTTAAGTAAAATCCATTCGCATTGATTCGTTTTCAAATATGGATTGTTTGTTGTTTGGGGGTTTTCTGGCTCAAGAGCCATGATATTGACTATGCTGCGCCAAACAATAAGTAAAATTATATCAATTTATAACAGTCATCGAAGGGAATATGATGAGAAGCTAAAATGTACTCAAGATTTAAATAAACGGATAAAACTTTATGGACTTTAAAAATGGAATGGTTTCCTCAATTCAAAATGTAAGATTGTTGGAAATAGTGGCCATGGAAATGTACTGGTCTCAAGAGGACCGAATTACAACCACCACCAGTCACTGCCGAAAGGGACAATTGGTTAGGTTTGTTTGGGGTTTTCTGGCGCAAGAGCCATGATGTTGACCACGCTGTAAACAAACAATAGTTAAAATTATATCATTTTCAAACAGTCATCGAAGGGAATATAAGGGGAGACTTTAAAATGTAATCAATATTTAAATAAATGGATAAAATTTTATGGACTTTAAAAGTTTAAAGAATTGGACATGAGGTATCTTATCAATCAAGAAAGATAATGGAGTGCAAGACATTTGAAAAAACTCTAAATTCTGGGCATTGAACTTTGGGCATTCTGACAATATATGTTGTACAGACATTTTACAATGACATCCCGAACACAGTGGTGGTTGTTCACCTAGCAACAAGTGAATATGGGTAAATCTAGTGTGTCCAATGCGTAAATGAGTTAATATAGTATCTGCTTTTCTAATGAGGGCTAAGGTTACACATGAGGCTTGATAATATGAAGTTAGTTGTTTGTTTTCAGGTCCCATTGTCTCTGCCCTCTTTCAAATATGGATAGCTTCTTCACAAACGCCTTGTGTCTATATTTGGCCAGTCCAGCTAATCTACTGTTTCTTAAAAGATTGTTTTTTGTTGAGAATTATCGAAAGATAGTATGAATTTTTGCAAAGACAGTTCTAGTTGTATTGGCAAATATCCACTCCAAGAAAAAATATTTTTCTCAAAAGTTCTATGTGAAAGGTGTTCTTGAATTGCATCTGTTTTGATCGTATAATAAGTTCAGTTTGAAACTTCCATGTTCGGCTTTTTATTTATAGTCTTAGTAAATCAACTTTTTCATATAAAAATATGGAAGGAATATAAAAATTTGTATTTTGATCCTGCTTTTATCAACATCGGAAGAATTTTTTTAAAACTTCTTTTGCTCTAAAGTATTTTTACGATATCTTCATGGCATAACGCATCATTAAAAAAAATCTAACAACGTCGTAGAAAGATTTTACAATATCTCGCGCTAATAAAGATCAAGCTCTTAACTAATGATAAATAGGGACTTATTGCTATTTTCTGTTACTATATGATTGAAAATATCGTTATAAATTTGAAGAAATCTTTAGAAGCGTTTTAAAATGTTTTTCATTTATTTATTAAATTTTTTCTCCTTTAAGAAAACAGATAAAATTGCTGAGAAAATACAACTTTTTCTTGTTCTAATTATATGTTCGTTTATTAATTTTTTTTATTCACAAAGAAACATTTTTAACGTTTCCGAAGCTTTTGTGAAACAAAGCTGAATTTAAATACGAATTAAATTTTTTTTTTGCAAAACTTAGGTAAAATAACATCTTTTGAAAATGATTTAGTGACTCATTAGTCTGTCCAGAACGACAAGAAATCAAAACTATCATAGTGAGAATTAGATTCTGCAAAGATTCAAAAGACCGAACACTCAAGCGTGAAGAAATCTCCAGCAGTAACAAAATCACATCTACATGGAGTTCGAACGAAAAAGAATCATTTCGGAACTTTTCAACCGTGTTTATGCACCGCTCCGCTTTCTTTAACATTACTACCAGACATCGCAAAGGGACTCTTTTTCTCAAAGGAGGGATGGGGCGAGTGGGCTCGAGGTTGCTTCTATCGGTCTTTCCGCTTGATACCAAACGACTTTGCAAAGTTCCCGCGCGTTTCTTGTGACTCATCATAAAACCATTAGGAGGGCTATCTCTGCGGCAGACAACAGTCCAGCCAAAGCAGATTTCTTATGCGGAAGAACGGTTTTTCCCGCAGCTTTTTCGAGGAATGATGGTCGAGTTTGTTGGAAAAGAACGCTCCTCTGTCCCTCCAAGGGTTGTCCTTTACTTAGAGGTCAGAATGCGAGAAGGTAGGGGAATGAATTTTGCATCAGAGCAGTAAGAATTCGAAACAGAGTGGTATAATAGAGTTTTTCTGAAATTTTTTTCATTCAGGATTTTTATTGTCAACAGAATTGTTATGCCTAAACCTAAAATGAGAAATTTAAGTTGGGAACCAAGCAATTGAGAAGTAGTTATTAATAATCAAAAAACAGTTCAATTTTTGATCATGGCTGAATGTATTTTTTTTGTTTTCATCTAAACCCTGAAGAACTTAGACAATTCAAAGATAAAAGAATTTTGATTATTTTTTGGAGCAATTATTGTTGCTTTACGATAGTGCACTTAAGGGCAGGAATTCGGTTTTAGATTGTCCTTTCTACCATTGCCTCACAAGTATTTGAAAGTTTATTGAATATTCTAAACATATCGAATATTATATGTCTGAAATATATAATACCGAATATTATAAGTTTGTATACATTTATAATATTACATGTTTGAAATAATCTTTAAAGAGAAAGTGTTTTTTTTTTCGTCATTTAATGGTATAAACACAGATGTTTTCAGGAAAAAGAGGCTTTATGCATTGTTGTTACATAAAGCTGCTAAAAAGAAAATAAAATTTACTGTTCAATGCTACTGAAAGATAGGAAGATTTCTCTTTGCTTAACTTTTTTTGCTTCATTTTCAACTATTTGTATTCTAAAATTGTCTTAAAGTGAGCAGTACAGGATACCAAAATGTTCATATCTTGAGAGCCAGTATTTAGAGGGGAAGGGGTGAAATGGAGAAAAATATTTGTCCGTGTGTATGACTTTCGTCACATGTGCTGAAGGGGCGAAAAAGTGACACCATGTTGTGTGTGCAATATATGCTTCCTAACTACTGATGTTAATTGTGCACGAAAAAATCCAGGATGCACTGACTTCGGTGTGTGTGTCTAAATCTTGGATTAAAAAAAATATTGACATCAAATATTATCACGAATGGGATGTTCTCTTTTTCTTTCATTCGTATAAAAAAATCGAAGAAAAAAAATAAGATATTTTTTTACATCAATTTTTGTGTTTAAAAATGTTCTAATGATTATTAAAGGGTTGAGTATTTTTATTTAAATTCACATCGATACAAATGTTTTTTTTTCCTTTACACATACACACGCAAAATCATTTCTTGACGTAAATCTTCCCAGGGGGCTCGTAAATATTCTATGTTCCTTTTGACCTTGACCTCACCTTGCCAAGGGCAAATGGACGCTCACGTTCCATCAGGAAGCTTGCAAACAGATTGTCCTTTCTCCCTGGTGGCAGAAAAACTTCATGTCAGAATTTGTAACACATTATTCTTGCAGAGAAGGGATGCAAATTTCACTCGAAAAATCGTCTGACATCCAGGTAGGCCAACCCCTAGAGAGATGAATGAAGCTAGAACCTTCGAGCATGCATCTCTCGCAACAAGAAATATGCCCTGAGAAGTACGTGATCTCGGTAAGGCTTTCCTATAGAAATGAACTTCAAACTATTTTTTCTTGAACCCTCACATCCAACCCCACTCCTTTTACAAACACGTGAAATAGATTTCTCTGCTTTTCCAAACTTCCGTCGGATTCTTTAGGCGGTTTTTTTTTTATCAACCCAGGGATACTCTATTTTGGAGAAAAATAGGAAGCAACTCTGGCATCATAAATCAGTATTCTATAAACTTTTTTCACGCATATTAATGGGATTTCTAAAAGAACATTTTGTGATTGATTTTTGGCTGGTGGCTTGTGGATTTATTTTTTTTAGATGTGAATTTTTCTTCTTGCTCAGTTTAGGAGAGATGAAAACAAAGTTGATTAATCATGTCATATTCAAAGATTGGATAAGAGAAATTTATGCATGCTTGTTCGACTTCTGCTCGCTTTTTTAAAAGATTTCTTTCCAAAAAGAAAAAGAAAATAAAATAGAACAACCGGTTAATATGCTGAACTTTTTTTTTTTAAAAAAAGCCTTGAATTATTTTTTTATTTAGATGGTGACATTCAAATGGTTTGAGTAATCCAAAGCTGCATTTTTAACAATAAATTTCAGAGAATTTCCCCTCTCTTAAAATTAATGCAATCGATTCTAGCTTAATTTCTTCAATTCTTAACGTTTGTGAAGTTCTTTTTATAGATTTAGCAATTTCTGATTAATTTTTCTTCCCCTTCTTTATGAGTTTTAAAATCTTAGCTTTTCTAGTGGTTATATAATAATTTAAAATTTTCACCTTTTATCAATATTTGCTTAATTTTAAATTTTGATTCTATACGGAAGACAACATCCTGTCATGAATCTGAGAAAAATGATGCAAGTTTAAGTGAGAATTGCCAGAATGAATTCCGAAATGTTTTCAAAAATTAAATGTTTTTAAATTTAAAAAAAAACATTTCCCACTTTTTATTTCATTAATAATTGTGTGAATTTTAAAACTCTTTACTACTATCAAATTTCTTCTTTTCGAAGTAAATATATAACTGTAACATAAACGATTAAATTTTTTTTATGAAATTCTAAATTTATTGAAATAAAGTAAAATTCAATAAAAAGTATTTGTAATATGTATACTCTGAATAAATTACTTAATTTAGAAATTTTCAGATAATAAATTGATACTGGACAACAAGAAATCTAATATTATAAACGAAGTTAATTGTTATTCAGAAATATAAAGAAACTACTTGCATTAATTAGAGCTACTTGCACAAAGCCTAAATATATGATTGCATTCTTCTCTTGGAAGATTTTGTCCTGTGCTTAGAATTTCACTTTAATTAATATAATTTAAAATTAAAATTAAATTAATAATTTTCTGAGATTTTTAAAGATAGTAAAAAATAAATAAGGAAATTTTTTTAATATTTAGAGTGGGATGGAGGAACCTCAGAGGCGAAAAGCAAGAAGGCACAATTTTGATGACGGAAGTATAGATGCCAAATTGTTAGATGAAATTGAGTTGAGACTTAAGGTGCTTACTTTGTTAGATAGAATAGTTTTAGATATTTATGAGAGGTTTCAATAGCTATGGAATTTTACTGAAAAATTTGCTTATCTAATGCAAATGTCATACTACTAGATTCAAACCAAAAGTAATAAAATCTAGATTATGCATCTTCCGAAATTGATGAACAGGGCTTCAAAATTGAACGCATTCAATTATACGCTTTTATAATTGCAAAATTTTACGAAAATAAATTATTCAATGCATATCTTCATGAATTATTGCAAATTACAAAATTGGAAGGAAACACAAAAATGCTGATAGCCTGTCCAGAAACCCATTGAAAGTCGATGCTTCATGGTCTGGGGACTCCATAGGTGCCTCCTTATTCACTAATCTCTCAGAAGAACAGATGAAAGATCCAGAATTGGCAAGAATAATAAGAGACCAACAAAGTACCGAAGCAAGCAGGCTGGGAAACTTTGAATTAGTCGAAGGAGTCCTCTACAAGAAGAATTTCCGTCCGGAAAGATATTTCTACCAGTGATCCCGAAGCATTTACGGCTCAGTATTCTAGAATCTCTGCATGACGACCCTACCGCCGGACATCTAGGATTCACCAGGACTTATGATAGAATAAGAAAGCGATTTCATTGGCCAGGCTTGTACAGAAGTGTCCGAAGATATGTGATGCACTGCCGAGAATGTCAAAGGAGAAAATCTATTCCTCAGAAGCCACCAGGTCATCTCGTGCCAATTCCACCAGCTGTCGCTCCTTTCCATCGCATCGGAATCGACCTGCTAGGACGATTTCCAAAATCGGACGACGACAACAAATGGATTGTAGTATGCACCGATTATTTGACACGGAAAGCAGCCACTAGAGCTTTATCGACTGCGGAAGCTATACAAATCGCCAAATTCCTACTAGAGAACATAATCCTGAAGCATGGAGCTATACGAGTTATCATTACAGACCGTGGACAAGTTTTCCAGTCCAAGCTGGTGTCAGATATTAATCGCCTGTGCAATATCACTCATCGAATGACAACAGCCTATCATCCGCAAACAAATGGTCTTACAGAACGATTCAACAAAATGCTAGCAGATATGCTTTCTATGTATGTTGATGTCGAACAGAAGAACTAAAACCAGATATTGCCGTTCGTCACATTCGTCTACAACACTGCAGGACACGACAGGTTTTACGCCTTTCTACCTATTACATGGGCGAGAAGCTGAAACGTCGTTGGATACGATGTTTCCTGTTTGCCCCAACGAGTTCAACCAGGAAGACGATTACGTTAGCCATCTGATCAATAAGGCAGAAGAATCGAGGCAATTAGCTCGTGCACGAACTCTCGAGGCTCAGCAGAAAGATCGCCGGCATTATGACTCCAAACATCGGATGGCGGCATACGAACCAGGGGATTTGGTGTCGATTTTATTTCAGTTCGTATAAAAGGGCTTTCCGAGAAACTCCTCAAGAGGTACTTCGGCCCTTATCAAGTTTTGAGGCGGTTGTCTGACGTCACCTATGAAGTAGCCGATTTCAAAACTAATTCTAGAAAGCGGAAACCGAAGGAAGTTGTCCACGTTTTACGCATGAAGCCATACCATGACCCAGAAGAACAAGACGAGCAACATTCTTATAAAATTATGGAGGTTCCGGAAAGAGACATTTCTCAAGAGACTATTTCCCGTGAAGACACAACAACTTATACTGGTCCTGTGACTCGATCAAGAACTAGAGCCGCACAATGAAATGTCATAACAGCGAGACGCTGTTCTTATAAGGAGGGAGCAATGCCTCATTGAAGAAAGACAGTCGAATATCCATGGCCGAATAGTCATGGCAGTGGTCTCATGATCAAGAGACCTGGGTTCGAATCCCGCTAGAGACAATACGATTATTAGTATATGTAAAAAATACTTAATTAATCGGTTTTATGTTTTCCATTATCTCATGTTCCAAAAGATACTGGACATTTCTTTAATTTACCAGACAAGTGTTCTGGACTTTTCTTACTGTCTCCAGAAGAGTATTCTGGAACTTTCTCTGCTTGTATAAAAGCAAAAGATTTGTTAGTTACTGTATTCTCAGTTCAGAGTTAAGTTAATAAATTGGTTTAGCTCTATCTCTTGTGTGTGTCATTGAGTTCTATACTATAGTTCTATCTGACAATATATACTTTAACAATATTATTTTAGTTCCGATTAGAAGTTGGTTTGTATTTTGTATTCTATTCGCTGTTGTTTGTTATGTGTTGTTAATTTTATGTAATGATAATTTAGTCCCATGTGTTGTGCATTTATCAAAATAAGTAGCATATGTGTAAGAATTTTTGTCACACATGTGTTTATTATAATTTATATATATATATATATATATGACTTCGTCATTTGTTCTCACTACAATATACAATAATTCATTTATTTTCGCTGAAAAGTTCTTTAGAATTTTTATCAAATTTGGAGCTTTTTGGATTTAAATATCTATTGTTCATTTCAGTATTTGAGATCACTTTTCGACGATTCTATCTCATTAAAGGGAGAGACGCGGAAGGATGCGCGCATTTCCGGAATTCTTCGTCATTCTTTGACCTTGATTTTCGTCCTATTAGATATTTTTTGTTCAATTGTTTTTCACGTGTATGTGAGTATCGTTTCTGACTGTATTATTTTAATTCAGTTTGCGAGTAATCCGAGTTTATTTTATTGTTAAATGTAAATATCCCCTCCTTTCATCTTTCCTCTCACCCCCATTTTAACGAATTAAACCCATCCTAACGCATGCGCAAAAGCGCGGAGGGTTTAGGATCTTTTTTTCAAGCAATAAATAAAGGTATAATAAGGAATTTAAAAACCATGGCGTCGAATTCGGCCTACGCTCTGGGCAACTGAAGCAACATCTTACCACTGTATACAATTTTTCTGTCTTTGCAACTGTAGTTTTGCATACGAATAAGTATTCAGTTCATTAATTATGCAATTATATTTATAGTAATAGTATTATATATAGTAGCAAGTATTAAATATAAAGAAAAATTAAAAATAAGCAATGGCCTTAAACAGAAAAGTGAGAAGTCGCCATCAATGGTAGAATTGAATAATATGCTTTTTCTCAAACATACATTAATTTCACACAAATCACTCTTCTTTTGTTTTCGGAAACAACTAAACGACTGTTGGAGAAACGAAAAATCTTGAATCGCAGTTTTATTTTTTTCTTAAAGAGTTTCGTCTATCTAAATACGTTTAATAAAAACTTGTTTTCATCATTAATGAATCAAAGTTTTGATGCAGCAAAACAAAACATCTTTTCTTATCATATTTCATTTTCCCCCAAACTTCCGAATAATGCTCATTAGTTCTGCCCTTCTCTTTATTCTTTACCTTTCTTGTAACCAAAGAAAAACTCCAATTACTTTTCAGCTTGTTTATTGTCAAGCAGCGAAAATAATGGTCGCAATAACAATTCAAAATCCATGTTATCATAAATTTTAAAACCTTCTTTGTTGCAATAATTTTCCTCCAGAAATAATTACCTTAATCTTAATGATATAAAAATGTTTATATCATATACATTTAAAATAACTTGAATTTTTTATTTGATTGAAATCAATTCGCATTAAAGAGAAATAAGTCGCATCTGAGTCAAAAATATATTTTTGAGGGGGAAAAAAAGTGCGCTACGTCACAGAACAGCATGCGATATCAACGGTTGATTGCACACGCTGTTGTGTTTGTCAATTTACAGTAATGTCAAGTGAATTAATTATTTTGTCTAATGCAATTTTTCACCAATTATGATTATTTCACAGGTATTTATTAATATTATCATTATTTTAGGTCACCGAAAACGAAGATATTATTTATTTTTTTCAGTAAAAGAAAGATAAAAGTTTTGAAAATTTTAACCTGCTACCAATCGTTTAAAAATAAAAAATAATAATAAATATATAATTTCGAATCTTAGTAGTAATAATTGGCAGTTTATTGACTTTCAAAAGGTCGAAGTCAATACATAAATTCTGTTAAATTTTTCATACATTCACAAAGCAGAAATAAACTGATCCAAAAACATACTTATATGAGCTAATGATCTCAAGAGAATTTTCAAACACGAGGTTTAATGTCATATGTGTATTTCAGATACGAGTAATTTAGAAAACAAAGATTTCAGTGCATATGACAATATTTTTACTTAAAAAGATGATTAAATCGTATATATGCATATTTAATTTATAAGGAATTTATGTTCTTAATGTAGAATATGTAATATCTGTAAGTAAAAAGCAATGTAAATTGAGGATTTATTAAAAATTAAGTTGGCAACAACCTTGTAAAAAGGACAAAAAAAATCCCTTTCATCTTGAGAGGCCCAACCTCAAATAATCAGACTATCAATGTAAACAAATGTTATATTGGAGATTCACTGACTAAGAATCAATCTGATGAGAAACATCTGTTTACAGAGGGACAATTGCTGGCAACTATAAGAAGCCTTATTACTTCAACAAAATTTCTGCCGGCGTCCTGGCATAGGGGTAGCGCGTCTTCCCCGTGATCTGGGCGTCCCGGGTTCGAGTCCCGGTTTGGGCATGGTTGTTCTTCTGTTGTTCTATCTGTGAGATGTGTGAATGTGCTCTCCTGTAAAAAGGGGTTGTGCAAGCGAATGAGTGATGCGTGAGTGGCAAAGTCGTACTCTTGGCCCTAGTTGGCGCTACTATAAAAACAAGAGACGCTTCCCATCAGGCTTAAATCGCTGTCTTCGTAACAGCGGGCTTGTCAGTGGCAAGTGCCATAAGAAAACAAACAAAACAAACAAACAACAACATTTCTTCTTCATTCGGCAAGCTGACGTCAACTATATACCCATATATAGAAGAGAAAGAAGAAGAGATATTGGCAAGTCAGTGTCCAATGAATAATTTCACTATCTTTTATATCAGAGCCTGCGCAAGTGAACATCACTGAGTTTAAGCTTTCGAATGATGAAATGATTTCATTGACATCTCGTGATCTCCTATAATGGCCAGCAACTGTCTATGTGCGTACAAAATTTTAGATTATTTACCAATAAAATGACTCCCACTGGCCACACCTCAGAAATGTGGATGAGAAGCTCTCGATAAGGTGGTTGATTCTCGTCACCCTGGCGGGTCATAAATGGTGGGGGTTTGGCTACCTCTCTCGAGAGATAGTACTGTGTCTCCCACGAGAGGAATTGTACTGTGACCGTTGAAGGCCCTTAGTCATTCTGGTCAGTAGGTCTGGCCATTCAAATTTACAGCAAATGCTTTTAATCAGGTGGGGCGTAGTAGGCAGTGAGATTACAAATGAAATGAAATAATTTCCTTGGAAGGAACCTCAGACATGGAGATGAGAAACTTGAGATATGGTAGTTGGTTCTCGCTATTCTGATGGGTACAGAAAGGCTGGGGGGGGGGTCAACTACTCCCACCAATGACAGGACATTCCTCTTATGGAATGTTTTGTATGGTGGCCTGTGATGGTCATTAGGACTGAATCTTAGTTCCCCCCAATGCTGTCGAGGTATCCGGTCATTCAGAATTTATCCATGTGCCTCAGGGAGGGACGGATTAATTAAAGTAATGATTACCAATGAAATATCAGAAGACAAGATAATCAATTAATAGTGAATAAATATCTCTAGATAAAGAATCTTCTACAAGCTTGATACATATACAACAGAAGATAAACAAAACTATTAAAACTAGCTAAATATTTTCTTACTATGTTCTAATCAGCAAATGGCATCGAAACTTTCTATGGATATTTTAAAACATTTGCATCATCTTTTCAGCAAAGTAAGTGAGATTAAAATATTTTAAATAAGAATTAAAAGTACCGATTAACTACTGTAAATGAGAATTATCAATCTAATATTTGAAATTTATTATATCAATCAAGATAAGTCTAATGGAAAATGTATTGTATTGTAAAAAAGAGCTTTACAAGCGGACAGCAAGTTCAAAATTTTGGCTGCGTTGTAGAGGAATTTAATGTAAAAATACGATAGAAGTATATATGAATTGATTTAAATTAACTATTGGATGAACCGAGTTTATAAATATTTGTATTTTATATATTTTATTATTTTTAATTTTCGATTTAGCATTTTTCATGTTTTTTTCCATCTTTATTTTCAATTTTACCCAATTATAGTTTTACGGACACTTTGGTTATAGTAATATGGGTATGATAAAATAGGTTATTCTACACCTCTTTCAATTGATTTTCATAGATTTGGTTTTACGAGCTATGAAAAGATAAATTAGGATAAGGAAATTCTGTCCAAGTAATGACTGAGTCTAAGATGCATTTTTTGTAAAGTATGAAAAGTAAAAATGGATTCTAGAGTGTAATGTCTTGATCCTGACCGATCAAATAAGAGAGTAGCGAAACAAACAATTCCTTTATTTACAGCCTTATATGTACAGAAGAACAATTTGTTCTCATCTAAGTTAATATGATTTACAAGATTCACGCAAAAGTTGAAAGCTAATCTTGAAATAATAGTTTCTAGATTAATTCGGAAAATAAGCGCACACACACACACACACACACACACACACACACACACACACACACACACACACACACACACACACACACACACACACACACACACACACACACAAAAGGCTAACAAGCTATTAGCTTAACCCTTTCGAAGGCTTTGGGAAGTATGCTTCCCACCAAATTTATCAATTTTTGTATGAAATTATGTAGGTTGGCATAAGTTCTGACAAATTTTTTTAGTAAGTCAGAAACTTAGATGCTTCAGTTCTTTATCTCAGACAAAATGATGTGTCTTGATTTGTTACTTAATTACTAATTAACCAAATTAATTAATGAATCAAATTAATATTATCTAATAATCTAAATGAATCCCTTTTCTAATTCTAATTTTTAGTCTAAAATATTTTAACATAATATGACTAGAAAAAAATGGCCCTTTAAAGGGTTAAACTGCTACTCCAAGTATAGCTCCAGCAATCCACCGATCTTTATCGGATGGATTTTAACACATAAGCTCAAATCGCACTGAGCTTCTCATAAAATCAAGAACACCTTCCAACACTCACGTCTCTCTGACTTCTTCTTAAAACCTTTCTCACTGCTCTCTGCTTTCTCTTCAAAAAATACCACATTTCATTTCCGTCAAATCTCCGTGTCTAAGTTTCTCATTGGTGCACTTGAGCTCCTTATCACCCAATAGCTGTTCAGTAATGCTCCCTCAATGGTTTCCAAATCAATGGTGGGAATATCCGTTAATGATTCATCTTTGTAGGTGAACCTTTCCGGACACATCTTAATTATAATCCCTTCATAATGGTAAAAAAAGTTCTATATCTGGATGCTTTGATGTTCGTCCTCCTTGAAGATATGATGGATCTTTTTGAAACAATGAAACGCACATCTGCGGTTCTATATCTGGATACAACCAATGGCCAGACATAATGATTCTATTGGCGAAGAGGATTCCCCATCTGGCAATTCGGGAGAACTTAACAATGTGTGGATAACACACATTGTAACGTTAAATCTAGCCGGAATGCCAATTATCAGGTGAGGGAAACGGGGAACGTTACAAGAGTAGTGCTAGTCCAAGTATTACTATAATATTGATGCTATGCTCCACACTTTAGCCATTTGGTTTCCCTTTATTTCTATGAACCATGAGAACAGAGAGACAAGGTAAGGGTATTCTATTCAGATAATGGTCTAGTCTAAGCTGATTTTTTTGTAAAATATGAAAAGTAAAAATGAAATTAATAAAATGATTTTTCTTTTACTACAACATAATTTCGTAATGATGTTTTCTCTTCATTCTTAAGGGTTGAAGTTAAGACTCAGGCAGATCAGAACTTCTACGCAGTTCCTTACAATAAGCATTAGAATTCTAATAAAAATTTCCTTCTGTTAGAAAAGACAGATGGCACCCCCGTGACAGTTACAGTGACAAGATAAATAAGGAGGTGTGCCTGTAATTATCTTGACAGATTTGATTCCTCTGCTCAAAGCGAACTCTAATTAAGAACGATCGTTTGGCAGCAGAGGGGTGCACGAACTTCCTTCGAATCAAAGATGAAAGCTTGCACCTCCTCCTCCATTCGATATGCACTTGAAGGATGAAAACTAGTCCACCAAATATATTCACACAAGTCTGCAATTATTGATTCTAGATACTCATTACTCATTTACAGTGAAAGGAAATACAAATTTAGAAAAAGGCTGCTCATTATTCATTTGATGAAGTATGCGATTTCGAGAGTTTAAATAAATAAGAAAAATAGCTTTGCTAAGCCTACTTAAAGAGAACACAATCATATTCCGTGGAGAATTTCTAAATTCATTGAATAAGTTTAAAGAGTAAGTCAGGAAAACAGACAAAAATTCTTTTTAGAGTAGAATATGAGGGAGGTAAATACAAAAGAAACCATTAGAGAGATAGTTTTGATACTGAATTAACAGTATAATGATAAAATATTATAACCAACAATGGAGGATTGAGACATTTGTGTTTTTATGCAACTTGCATTATTGAGTCATTATTTTAATGAGAGTATAGCTACTCATTTCATTATATTCTTAATTTAATCAGGAAGTAAATGATTTATTTTATGTTAATTTGTTATTTTAGTAATTTTGTGAAAATGTGATGCGATTTCGTTTATAAATTAATTAAAAAAGGCCAACTTATGGGATGCATCCATGCTTGCAAAAAATTATATTTAAACAAATGCTTAGTATTTATAAATACTGTTAAAACTAAATAAACATCTATACTAGTATAAAATAAAGTCTCCTGAAAACTTCTGTATGTTTGAAAGAGAAAAACTGGAGAAATAATTAACTGATATTGGAGAAATTTATGTCATTTTGTAGGGCATTTATTGGGAAAGGTTTTAGTATATTGAAGTCAAATCAAAATAAAAAAAGGAGTTTTATAATTGCGATTTTAATTATTTTCTATTAAGATTCACGCATGCGTAAAACAACAATATCTGTGCTTTGATCTTATCCGTGCATGTACGAAAACCTCAAATTACGCATGTGCAAATAGCAACAGACATAAGAATGTTTTTCTCATGCATAATTTTTATGTGGCACATTCTAGAGTTATATCCAAACAAAATCTTTTTGTATTGGCACCAGTTTACAAAGAAATATAATATTATGAAGCAAGCTGAATTTTACTTTCGTATCAGATTATATAGAGTTGATTAACAAGTACGGAACAGTGGGTACAATAACTTATTTGTATATTTTAAAATTTTAAAACAGCTTTTCTATTGTATATTTTTAGTGAATTCTTTTGTCTATGAATATATCACATCTTTACCTTTTTGACAGTATAAATATTTCTGAATGTGTGCTATAAAAATTGTTTTGTAGTTATTTTTGATGATTTTTAAATATATTTTTATGTTTGTTTGATGTTGTGTGACATGTCCATGTCTTATCGGGTGGAGGCCAAACTTAAGTTTCAAGGTAATTTTTCCTCTGTGATGTTATGCCACGACAACTGCTAGTTGAAACATATAAAGAATCTGATCAATTGTGCTTGATAGTGTTGATATTATATAATTTATAATATTTTATAATTTATAGAATTTATATTTTTTATTAATTTTATATTTGGAAATAAGAAAAATAACAATTTTTAGTTGAGGAGAGGCCAGGTAAATTGAGTAAGCTATCATAGATATTTGTCTAATTAGAAATACGCAGACTTGCCACAGACAACAATTTTATAAAACCCATTTTCATACTCGATGACTTTTAAACGCAATAAATTGTTTTGCTTTTCTGTTGCTTCTGCGTTCTAATTGATGGCAATTTCTTTTTCTGAATCACTCTCTTTATGCCCTTTTCCATGTTTCAGGCATCCTTCAAAACGCATTTGTGTTTTTTATTGTAAAGACTGAATTACAATAAAAAAAAGGTAAAAAAGAAGTAGCTATTTGAAATTTTCAAAATTTTGTAACTGTAATTTAACCGCGCGATTTCAATAGCAGTTTTATAAACTTTAATCTAATGTGCATATTTTAAAATAGTTGCACTCTAAATTTTATCTCATTTCATTGCATGAATGAAAGCCAGAGGCTCATATATATCTACAAGAATTTATCATAATCAGTCATTCTGTAACTCCCTGGCTTATAGGGTATGTCGTTTGTAGCAGCTGTTATTTACACTTATATCCTATTGTAAAAGTTATTTGTTTCTGTATGAATGACTTACATTGAAAGATCGTCACATGAATTTTGAAACCCACTGTATTTAGCATACAGATAAAAATATTGGTTGAAATGACAATAATAGAATAACAAAAATAAACTTCCCCTTTTTGAATAAAAATAATTTTTTAAAAAATTTTTTTGTTTATAATAAACAATGAACCAAAAGGAGCAGTCTCCATAAAATTCTCTAAACCTTTCACTACTATTACATACTAACCTGGCGGTGAAGTTTTAAACTAATGGGCTATTTCGGGACCGTTTCTGTTTCATACGAAGAAGCAGGATGTAAACAAGTTATCTCTATGGATGTCCTCACTTTACATCCTAGATTTTGCTTCTGAAAAAGAAGCTCGCGTTAAAACGGCACATTAGTAAAGAATTTGAACTGTCGGATTGTGTCAGAGTAGTAGTGAGAGGGTTAATAAATGTACTTGTACATTATAATCGCAAGTCATTAGAGAACAATAGTTACAAAATATCTATTAATATACGATCTCCGATTATTAATCACTGGGATATTGTTAATACACACATAACAGAATACTGAATATGTATTTTATTCCTCAATCAAATGAAACCAAAATTTAACACAGAAGTACAGTTGCACTCACAAAATAACATATCAAATTTCATATATTTAAGTCATTTTGTCACCAAACTCGCCAAATTCATTGCCAAGTCGACAAATGGTCGCCAAGTTTTGCGATCACTTACTCGCCACCCGATTAGCATCTAACAGAGCTGATCGTTAAACGGTCTTTCCAATGATTGAACTAACTATGATGGGAAGTAAAATTATAGATTTGTAACAGTATTAATAGTCAAGCTTCTGTTTATTATAGATTTGCTAGGACTTGTGCAATTTGACAGCAAACAAATGAAGAAAAGAACGGAGTTATATAAATTTGAAAAGATTACATTTTTCCTCAAATTTAAAAAAACAAACAGATATTTTTCATAAAAAGATAGGATTTTTTAAAAATTAATAAAAATTTTGTTGAGTAACAAATCAGCTGCAACTATTGGCTGATGTAACCATTCCGCGGTTAATACCTGCTGTATATTGTACGAAAGCTCCAAAAGCGGAATAGTTCTATCTTACGCCTGTGACGTCATTGGAATCCGTGCGTTTCCATCTTAGAAAGGTTTACACCCTTCTGAATTTATGACAGAGTGAACAAAAAAGTAAAAAAAATTACCAAGAGAATGGGAAAAGAATGAAGAAAAGAGGGCAAAAATTAAATAATTTATGACACGGAGAGCTCGAAGCGGAAGTAATCTGAACCGTTAAATCGGAAATTCAATTTAAAGAAACTCCGTTCCCAGCGATCAGGACGCGTCATTTCGGTTATGACCTCATTTTTTACGTCCGGAGAACATGGAAGTAGAAACCGATCCCTCGAAATTTCGTAAGGGGGAGGGGGTCTTGGAGCACGTGACCAGGCTTAGGGGTTCTGGTCCTAAAGAAAATTGGAACACGTGAGTTGTTGGCTGGAAGAAGAGATGAAAAACTTTTTTTTTCTTATGTGTTTTCATGTGTGGTTCAGGTGGCAGTGTAGATGAAAAATATGGTTAAGCAATATCATTCTTTGGATGTAAGGTCTAATCTTGCACCATTTGGTCTGAAAATGGTTTCTTTTTGGACTACTATCGTTCGTTTAAATTCTCTTACATGACGATATTTTAACTAGAAAGCAATTTCCATTAAAGAAATTATTTTTCTTTTTCAAGGTAAATTTCTTTAGTGACTTCAGTTTCCGTTTTTTTTTCTCTTTTAACATTGCACAGGAAGTTCTCAAAAGCATGGCAAACCAGATATTATTGTAAAATTTTCCTCTCGTCCTCTTTGTAATGTACATGCTATAAATCAATATTTCTACAATTTCATGCATAATACTATGAAATATATACAATGGTATGAATGCACCTAGTGATAAACTTAAGATACTAAATTAACATAAGGTTGAAAATAGTAATGATTTTTTTTTTAAATTTTGTTTAAAAATCCTTATAAACATTCTTTTTTATACGTGAGACATAGCAATCGACTCTTGAACCTCATTGAAATATTTCCTTATTTAAATTTGCCATATTTTTTGTTAATTAAAACAAAAAATGTGGCAAATTTAAATAACGCTTTCTGTCTCACTTTCCAAAGTTAAATAATTTTCAATAAAGGAAAATCAATGAAAATTATCTAACTTTGAAAGGTGAGATAGAAAAGTTGGATCTTGGAAACTTATTTTGGTTAAGTGCACACACAGGGCTTACATCCTACCCTGCTAAATAATGACATCATTTTTCTCTGCTAAAATTATCATTCGAAGTCCTTTTTAAGCTTTTTTGTTGTGAAAATTATTGTTTTGTGAAAAAAAGTGGATGCTGGCATTTGAAAATTCTAGATAATGTTTTTTTTTCACTCTAATTGTAACTCTGGGAGTTGGATTATTGTCTGTCACATTCCTCTTGAGTTTTCACAGTATTTGGATTCAAAACTTTATTCCGTATGTTCGTTAGAGTGTTACATTATATTACAAGACTTTTGCAATTAGCTTTTATATGATTTTGTTAAACATTATATAAAAAAAAGGCATTATCTAATGAATAAATTTATCATTAATTCAATAACATTTCAATTAAATTAACTTAAATTGCACTTATAGATAAGATTAACAGAAAACCACATTAAGTGAATTTGTCAATGGCAAAGAACTAGACAAACTCAGAACAGTGAATCTAAAATATGACATAAGACTAAGCAAAATTTAGATAAAAAATAAATTGTAAAAAAAAAGATAAAATTAAGATGAATAAAAATTTCAAGTAGAAAAGAATTGTTTTTACCAATTACATGATAGGTATTAGAACTACAATTTGAGAGGTGCGTTTCACTTAAAGTTTATCGACTGTGCCTGAATTGAGCCCATTAATACTCCGTTTAATTCTTATAATATCGAGTTCATCTCATTAAATTTCAACTAATAATGTTGAGTCTTACCCGTGAGCCGAACTATTGAATTTTTAATTTTAAATCTGCAATTAGACGAAAGTATCAAGGAATTTAAAATGCGACAATCATTTAATAGAGCATTCATATCTCAAATACATTTTTACCTGCATATAAAATAAAAAAATAATAAATATTCAAAATAGGAAGTGTAATCTGATTAGAAAATTAAATAATTTCATAAGTCAAGGGGTTAATATACTGAACATATTATCCAATGCTAAACTGCATGTAGTTAAGTATACTAACTTCTTTTTTTCAAGCAATTCTGTCATTTCAAAGTCATGTTTAGACGGACTTCGTAATTTTCAACCACGATCAGATGACGAGGAGGGCATTTGAGCTATATCTTATCCAAGCTTCTACACCACACCAAGTAATTCATTAGTTCTTCCCAAGTTTAACATGGCGGTTTTTCGGTGGAATCAGGTTTCGAATGGAACTTTCCGTTCTTGAGATCAAGAACATTTGACCAGATCACTGCAGTCTTTTACGGGGGAGGGGGAGGGGGGGGGTTGAATTTAGAATGAAATATGTGTAAAGTGGAAATACTTTGAGTATCAAATCATTTTTGAAGAACTATTAATAGCCGTCTGAAATAACCAATATTTCTTGAAAATGTATTTAAAATATGGAGAGGTCAAGAATTGGATATATCCTATTCCAAAAATCATTTCCAAAATCTTAATCTATGAGGAAATATTAAAGCAGGATTCGAATCTCGGATATTCCAACTGAAGGCGTAACTCTAAAGATCTGAAACGTTTTTTGGGATTGAAGAATTTCTGCAACTCTTCTTTTCACTAATGATGCCCTAAAATTTGACAGGTTAGTGTTTTTTCGCGCCTCGTCAAGAAGGCTTTACTCTTTGGAAGCAAGAGTTGAAAATCAAGGGCAGTCTCCTACCGGCAAAAATACTTTTTCACTTCGCAGATCAGAAAATCAGACGAGACAAGTTGAGAAGTTCCAAATCTTGGATTTTCAGAATACTTCTTTTAAAATTCAAAAGTTTTTCGGAACCTTCGAAAAAAGGGACAAATGAAACGAAAATTTCACTTGACATCGTATGCTTTATAGGTATTTTTCATCCTTATTTAAGGACTTTCTTATACAAAGATAGTAGAATTTTGAATGAAATTCTATATTTCAGATTCTTTTCCATTATAAAATCTTCATGAAAGTTTAAGTAGCAGCTGTGGAAATTTTAGTATTGTTAATGATTTTATTTTTTCCTCTTTAAATAAATATATAGATATAGTGTTAAAAGAAGAGATGCAATAGAAAAATAATAGTCTGAATAAATATATTAAATTAAAGCTTTCTAAAAAATTTGAAAGGGATTCGAAAGTTTAAACATAAATATCGTAGAATGATAATATCTTAGATTTGATTCTCCTATTTATATTTTATTTTTAACGTTTTTCTCTTGATTAAGTAGGTATAACACAAGAAGTATAAAAAATTTTCAAGAACGTTGTAATGTTCATGAGTACAGATTTATTAACTAAACTATAGAAAGAAAAAGTATCACTGTAAATTACACTTAATTTTGCAAAAAGTACATTATAAAATAAACTTAATTTTGCAAAAAGTACATTATAAACTACACTTAATTTTGCATAAAGTACATTATAAACTACACTTAATTTTGCATAAAGTACATTATAAACTACACTTAATTTTGCAATAAGTACATTATAAACTACACTTAATTTTGCAATAAGTACATTATAAACTACACTTAATTTTGCAAAAAGTACATTATAAAATAAACTTAATTTTGCAAAAAGTACATTATAAACTACACTTAATTTTGCAAAAAGTACATTATAAACTACACTTAATTTTGCAAAAAGTACATTATAAAATAAACTTAATTTTGCAAAAAGTACATTATAAACTACACTTAATTTTGCATAAAGTACATTATAAACTACACTTAATTTTGCAAAAAGTACATTATAAAATACACTTAATTTTGCAAAAAGTACATTATAAAATACACTTAATTTTGCAAAAAGTACATTATAAAATTCACTTAATTTTGCAAAAAGTACATTATAAAATAAACTTAATTTTGCAAAAAGTACATTATAAAATACAATTAATTTTGCAAAAAGTACATTATAAAATACACTTAACTTTTTTAACAAAAAAAATCACTAAACTTACAGAAAAAATTATATAGAATTAAAAGTAACAACGCTGCAAGTTAATTTTTAAAATTTCTTAAAGTGGTGCAAAAATGGCCCTTGTTATTTTTATGTAATAATATATTCAATGGCATTGAGGAAAAGCGCTAATTTTTATATCGATTATCAGTCAAAAATCTTATTAAATTTTTGAAAACTCTTGGTGAGCACCTGCTACTCAACAATTAGTAACATTAAAAATTGAATAGTCTGCTCTAAATAAATTTTTAATTCAAGAAATGTGCACGGAATTTTTTATTTTATAAACATTTATATGTTAAAATGTTGTTGTTACTTGCACTTGTCATAGACAATCCCGCTGACGAAGTCTTCAATTTAATACGAGTTTGTGCAGTAACTTCTGTGGGTAAAGGCTCCTGAGCACCCGAGAACCTCTTTTTACAGAGGGGTTCTTTCACATACCTCACTGATAGAACACAGGGTAAGGAACAAGCATGTCCGAACCAGAGCTCGGACCCGGGACGCCCAGATCACGGGGAAGACGTGCTACCCCTAGGCCTGAATGCCGGCATGTTAAAATGGTATAATGTCACATCAAGAAGCATTCTGTATCAGCTAGTCTAATTGGTTAAGGCAAAGTATGCATGTCGAATTCGAATCATGAAACAAGATGATAGTTTCCTGCCCTGGAACGCCCTCTTGATTTTCAATCAAGTACAGCAACTTCAAACCTGCAAATCAAGTACTACCTATGTGCTCTAAGATCGCTTCGACAAAGATTTCTCTTACATCATCTTTATAATGAATTCTTGACTAAATAGGCTGCACCAAATGAGATTAATCATAGTAAAACAATAAACAAGTATAACATTTGCACTGGAATATTTTTCGTATATTAGGATGCATGAAATAAAGTTACGCGTTTAAAAGCTGTTTCAAAAGTATTTCACTAAGCGCAGTGAGTTTCGAAAAAACTGTAAACAAAGAAACCAAATTCATAGCAATAACAAAGCCAAGAAAACGAGATAAATTTCTAAGCAGTTGAATCTTATTAAACGAGGCATAGATATTAGATTAAGGATTCATCGCTTATGAATATATCTAGAATTTCTTACCTTGTTAATGTTGGTAGAATCATCGAGAATGAACGAATCAATGGCTAGATTCTGCATTGAACACACAGGGTAAAAGTGTAATTTAGTATGCCCCTTGATGCGCCATGGATGCCAAGTCGGTAATAAAGATGGCGGACAAAATAAATAAACACTTCTGCGAAACAGTTGCAGTTACCACTTTCTGCATTAAAATTATGATCGTTACTGTTAAGTAATTGTTTTATCTGAAATTTTTATTATTCTTTTTTTAACCTTTGGAATTACTATTGCTGCTTTTATTAACAATTTTGAAGTAAAGTTTTTCAAACCGGCAGTACAGGTCTGCTGTGTACAGAGCAAAATTTAGAGCATGCAATGCCTTCGGCATCGGAAGAAGGCACAGGGTAGAATTTTTCAACTTAATAAAAACATCCTACCACTTCGCTAGTAGCGGGAGCGGGAACCTAGTAGCTAGCTCAGTGAACATAAGGACTGTGTAGATAACAGGAATAATACATAATCAAAAAAAAAAAAAAAAAAAAAAAAGAAAGAAAGAAAGAAAGAAGCAATGAAACCATTCTCCATACTAAGTTTCAAACAAGCATTCTTTTTCCAACTTCATCAACTCGTAATATTATATATATATATATATATATATATATATATATATATATATATATACAGTACACTCCCGATTATCCGAGGAATTGGGTGGCGCGGCCGCCGCGGATAACAAAAATCGCGGATAATCCGAAAAAAGCTAAAAACGGGTATAGCAAAAGAGAAAACAGTCCTTCCAACTTTGAACAATCGTTTTATGTACAATAAAACGTAAAATAAACAGCAGGAAATGTTTAATTAACACTTAATGTTTTAGTATATCACTCAAAGCTAACCTAAAATGCATTTTGTTAATGAAAACAGAAAAGAGCTTTGTACTTACGAGAGGCGTCAAGGATACACAGAAAAATGAATACATATGTACTGTTTTAATACTGTAATGTATTATGTAATTACAAAAGCATAACTGTAAAACTACACCTTTTTGAAGAAATCAGTCGTTTGTGTTTGCTTCTTGCTTTGGAAGCATTTTCTCTTGATCCGAGATTGCATTTTTCGTAGCATAAGTTTCTATATTTGCCATAAATAAGCACCATGTTAGCAAATTTAACGTTTCGCTCAGTTTTGTGAACATTTTTATTTTCTTTGCTTTACGTTTGTAAAAAAAAAAAAAAACTTTGCACGGCAGGCGTGGATAATCGGGAGTCTACTGTATATATATATATATCACTCACTCTTCATCCATTCTGAAGGTTCAAAATAATTCCTGCCATCCTATTCACCACACATCCGTTCTTGAACAATTAGCGCCATAACGAATTATCAAGGAAACCATGAGATTCGAAAAAGAGTTACGAAAAGTGCAAGGAATTCCATTGCAGTCTGTTTCTTAAATTCATACTTCAGACGATTTCTAAAACGTATGCTGACAGTTAAGTATTGTAAAAGAATAAATATTTTCTGTTCGTATTCACATTAAAAATAAAAATTACAATGTCTTAATAGCATTAAAAAACTTTTAATTATAATACAAAACTAAATTAAAATCCTTAATCGATATTTTTTAATTATTTTTAATTTAACATTTTTCATAAAATAGTTTTAGTTTATGTACAACTCAACTTTTATAAAAAGTAATAAACAAAACAGCATTAGGATTACTAGAAGATCGTTTGGTTAGGTTGCCATATTGGTGACAAACTCGGGGGCAGACAAAACTACACTTCAACCACATAGTTTGTTTTTGAAAAAGTCAGTACTGTAATCTGGATCTGTTGATTGTTGAAATCAATTCGAATTTCCAACGTCTGGAAGTGAAGGCAATATTGTGGAGAGAGTTCTATATTTAAAAAAATTAAAACACGAAACAGAGTTTAAAAATTCTCCTTTGTTCTTTGCCTGTCTTCTAAGTGAAAACTAGGAATGAAATAAGTTCGTCGCACTGTTATGTTTACACAATGAGGTGAACCAAAAGCTCCAGCGTTGTCAGATTAACGTTATGATCGCGTTCTTCAGAGTCGTTATTGAATTAACAATAGTGTAATAAAATCATATCTTCCTTTTTTATGAAGAATCATAATAAACTGTTGTTGCATCATTTAATCACAGTTCAAAATTACGAAGTTTTCCCCAAATTTGTTCAATGAAAGCACAAAACATTCTTTAAAAGAACGTATTGCTTTAAAATTGGGTATTAATATAATCAAACTTTAAAATAGACTTGAAAAATTGCTGTGCTGAATATTTCATAATAATATATTGTTTCCCATTAGAACTTTCAATATTGCATCTGATTTTGATTGTTGTAATTATTCTGGATTCGGAAATCAAGGGGATATATTACCATTCTCAAGTGACGTTACTGCGCTGATAGCATCTTATAAGAATTTCACATTTCAAACAAGCTATGGTTTTGATTGCAGACTGACTTATCTTCCTCTTGCATTAATCTGGTGATAAGATTTTTGCATTAGACTCAGAGAAGCGCCATTTGGTGACCCTATACCACCAAAGATATTTAATATAAACCACAGGCTTGGTTTATATTAAATATGCCGTCAAAACTTACATATCCTTATTTTAGTGTGGCGTGAAAGTTAAGAAATACAGATTGGTTAGATGTTTTTGATGCAATCTTGACATCTGACTTCATTTCAGAATAAAGAAATTCACCCCCCAAAAAGAACTTACATAGATTTAAAATGGAACATTTCTAGCTAAAGTAAAAAAAAAAAAAATACTCACTTAAGTTATGCAAACTGCAACTCATATTCACTAAATTTCTTTAGTGACTTTGGTTAAACATTTATTGAGAGCCCCAGTAGCCTCGGCTTCGTGATCTGAAAATCCAAATTTTGAAACTCGATGTCATGGAAGATCCAACATGTATATTGATAAAGTGCCGGCGTCCTGGCATAGGGGTAGAGTGTCTTCCCCATGATCTGGGCGTCCCGGTTTGGGCATGGTTGTTCTTCAGTTGTTCTATCTGTGAGATGTGTGAATGTGCCCTCCTGTAAAAAGGGGTTGTGCAAGCGAATAAGTGATGCGTGAGTAGCAAAGTCGTACTCTTGGCCCTAGTTGGCCTACTATAAAAACAAGAGACGCTCCCCCACCGGCTTAAATCGCTGTCTTCGTAACAGCGGGCTTGTCCATGGCATGTGCCATAAGAAACAACAACAACAATATATTGGTGAAGTGTATTTGATGTATCTCTCTTCTGGTAATTTGATGTGAAAATTTGATAATGAGGTTTATCAAGTTTCCGTATGCCTGCCATGGCTCAAACTGACAAAGTTCCTTCCTAAAGAAGTCCTTGTGTAGCTTTTAAATGAATATAATATAACTAAACTGATTATTTTCACGTTAAACTCATCTTTAAATAGCTTAGAAAAATCTTTTGAGGCGAAATATCAAATTTTTTAATTAAAATTCTAATGAAATTTTCACGAAACTGGCTTTTTAATTTCTAAATATGAACTTTTATTGAATTTTTATTAAATGTTTTTAATCAGTATTTTTTCGAAACTTGAATAGATGTTTTCCTTTTTACAATGAAAAAAATTTCTTAAGTACGAAATAATAAAAAAAAAATGAATTCTAACCACAAATTAATAAGGTAAATGAAAATGTCAGCACAAAAATAACAGTTATTAATTTGATGAAATAAGTAAACAAGTAAGGTACGCGAGGTTTACAAGAAAGGTGAATTATAGTTTAATTAGTTTTTCCTTTAAGCGCCGTTTGTTTTCAAATTCAGCTCCTGTAAGACATAAAATTTATGTGGAATATTCTTCACAATTTAATATGCCTATGCTTTAATATGCGTGAAACTGAATTCAGCACCAATTTTAAGAATTTTATTCTTCATATCTTTATATTAAAATGGTTAAAAATGAGGTTTTTATTTATCAAATAATTAAAGTAAAATATTTGAAATTTCATTCTTATAGTTTTTTTGATATAAAAATGAAATTTGATTGTGGTAAATAGATTTATTTAATTTGTCTACATTTACTGTTTGGTTATTTGCATAATTGTTCACTTTTTTCTGTTTGAAAAAAAAAGAAAATACTTAATATTAATTATCAACTTAAATATCATATTTTTCTTAACATTTAAATGATTGAACTCATCTGAAATATTACTGTAAATGTCTTAAAATTTTATTTTATTCTCCCTAAAAAACTAAATCATACTTTATATCAATTTTTACTTTCTCATGGACGAAGTATTCAAAGAGTATTGTAAAGTATTGTAATGGAAAAAAAAACCCCTCGAGATTTAACGAATCTCTATGTTTCAAAAGCTTCACATTTTTTGAAATTTTGTTTATCTGTGTTATTTGAATTCATAAACGCTTTGAGATAGACTGAGGAAATACGGTGTATGGTCTTTAATCTATATTTATATATAACTCTTAAATTTTGAATGAAATCCACTCATAGGAAGTCAGTCTTTCCGGCTGTCCAAATATATGTTAACAGGATAATTACAAAATGAAGAGAGCTAGATAGATAACAAAGGATTTAACATCAAAAACAGATTCAACAACGAAAGTGGAGATAAGTTTAAAACATGGATCCACATCCAGAAAGGTTTGACTAACTGATAGTCTGTCCTTTCTCATGCAAGCAAAGGCAATCACTCAAAAACGCAAGGACTGAAATAAATTAATTTCCTTAAACTCTTCCATGATCTTGTGACTACATACTTAGATCTGTATCAAAGTTTGTTTTCAAACAATTGTAAAAAAAGAGTCCAAAATACATAATCGATTTTCGGGTACTTGTGTATTAACCGCATCCCAATAATTAATTGGTAAAAAAATTGCTAATAATTGCAAAAGGATTTTCGATAAAAATATTAGATTCTCACAGAAGATGCACATTTTCGTAATTACTGCTCGTCAATGCCATGCAAGGTATTGTCTGCCTTAAGATTTACAATTTTATTCGGGAACAGAGGTGGGTAACAGCTTTTGAGAGGTCCGAGAGTCTTGAGGTGACCACTTGCGCTGATTATTTTATTTCTTACATTTCTTACTTATTTTATTTATTTTACAAAATTAATAGAAATATAATTTTGATGTATACTCTATACAGATTCTAGCTAATTTGTATAAAACCTTTTTTTTCTTTTTTTTATAGAAAAGTATCGATTTATTTCAAAATATACATTCAAAGAAAATAACAAGTGCAACAGTTAAGAGAGTTTCATCCCAGCATTTGCAATATAATAGCAATTACTATCTCCGAATTTCATGGAAGAATTTTGATTTCAATAATTAATTTTATTGTTAGAAAGTAAATGCCAGTTCTTTCCATTTTACAAGAACATTTTTTTTTTAAATCTTCTGACCGGAATATAAGTAATTCTGATCTGCAAAGTACTACTAAGTAGCCGTGAAGGAAGGATGGTTCAAAAGATATTCCGGTTAGAGGGTTAAGTTTTTGTTACTGCCTGAATAAATCACAACCTTTAAATATTTAAATAATACATTATTAGGATCTTCAAAAGTTGAAAATCTACTTGGAACAAGTTAATGACTCCGGAATATTCCTGACTTTTACTTTTAAATTGGAATTATACATTCCAATTTAAAATCCAGGGAATTGTAAATTCCAAGTTACCTTCAATGTTACAGATTCCTATGTAGCAGTTTTGTGATTCCAGAAACTTAAATGAAAAAAAATAATAATAATAAAATTGAAGTTCTAAAGAATTAAAATCTTTAAATGTTGTTTAGAATTTTTCCATTCAATTTTAATATGATGCAGTTTAAAGTCAGGTATATTCATTATTTAAAATTTAGAATTTTAAATATTTAGTTTCAGCTAAGACCAAAGACTTTAGTTTTACCAGAATTTTTTTACATACCTTTTTTATGCAGCAGTTTTATATTTCCCTATGTCTGAGGAAAAAGATATAAAACTGATCTTCCAAATTAATGAAAATTTTCGAATATAATTTAGGATTTTTCGCTACTCATTTTTAAACTAATACAATTTAAGAAAAATTGTATTCATTAATTATAAATTATAAATTTATTTTTGAAAATGTATAAACTTTAAATATTTAGTTAAGAAATTCTTAACAGAACTTTTCCCCATACTTGTGTATCAAAAAGCTGCGCATTGAGTCACCATTTCAGCAAATTTCATCTAATGGCTCTTAGGAACATTAGCCGTTATTTTCATTGTTATTTATCCATTATGACATTATATGCCATTAAAAATTTATCATCTTGTTATTCATACAAGGATACTTGATCCTACTTATTATTTATACCATTCATCATCTTACTATTCCACCTGCGGGATATTTTTAGATAAAAAATTGTAATTTGAAGCCTCTCTGTAGTAATTTGTTTGTATCTGCTGTCACAATATTAGATACAAATAAGGGAAATTGGATGGTCATTCTAAAGGGCAATCTTTCATTTGTCATCCGAATTATACATAAAGTACTTATTTTTCAAATAGCAAGCTTTATATCGAAATTCTTTGGAACTAATACTTGAATTCTTTTATTGGTGAACCCTTTTCAGAGCTCACTGTATATTTGCTAAAGAGTCTTGTAATATACTCTTGTAATAAAATATGCAAGAGTCTTGTAATAAAATATGCAATTGAAGCTAATTTTTGGTCATTTATGATTATATATGAAGTATGATTTCAATATAATATTATTATAAATCAGTGATACTGCTTCCCTGCATGGTTAATTCAATCACTGGAAAGAACGTTTTACGATTAGCTCTGTTGGATGCTGATCGGATACCGAATCAGTGATCTCAGGACTTGGCGATTTGGCGACGAATTTGGTGACTTTGGCGACAAAATAGATGATACTGGAAACATTTAGAATTTTAGCAATCGAGCCAATAAGAACCAAGATATGCCTGATTGTTCTAGAACCTTCTCTGCCCTCTTCCGGGAACTATAAAAGGCCGACAGTCTCAAGCTGCAGTCAGTAGTAGTTGTGAATCGAGTCGACGAGAGGATAACGAAGCAATGTCGGAGTCGTGTATTGAATTGTAGAAACAAACGGCGGAATAGCTGTATCAGTCCGGCGAAACGCAAGCGTTTGCTGAATTGAGCTGCGTGCCGAGTCCTGGTGCTTATTGTGGAAGCATCATCGAGTCGTGTATGGAGTAGCCAGTCGTGTAGTAGTGTGTTGGCAGTTAGATACAGCAAAAGTGAGGAGACAGTGGAGAATTGCATTAATTTGGAGAGACAGTAGAGAGAAGCTTCAAAGATTCTTTCCTCCTGCTGAATTCTGTCTGGCTGCTTTGTGTACTGTGGTTGTTTTTGCAATCGATTACTACTTGTGGGCTACTGTTCGTTGTAGTGGGCTGGTGTACTGTTGTGTATTGTGTGTGTGCGTATCGACTGTAAATTTGTTTTCTGCATATTCTTGTCTTTATGTTTAATAAAAGTCTTAGTCTTACTAGAGGACTGTTTTCTTCATCGACCAACAAATCGCGAAAGAACCCCGAATTTGTAACAATGTAGCAAGATTTCTTCGACATTTTCAGATAAAATGTATGATGTAACAAGAGGAAATAGGGTCTGTGTAATGAAATTAGTCATTCGCATTTCGACAAATTTACTTTTAAAAAATGAGAATGAAACAATATTAGTTAGCTTCCTTCTAGTATATGGTATATATTATACATTATACATTGTAGAATGAGGACTGCATGTTGTAGAATATTCACAATACCGCTTAATATTGAACAATATTCTATAATGTTAGTATGAAATATGAAACAATATTGTAATCTAATATAGTATAATATTGATGAATATCGTGTATGTCTATCTATCCATAGATATATAGAGAGGCTTAAAAGCTGTTTTGAAACAATGCTCGAGGCACGTTACTTGAGTTATTAATAAGATTCTATTTTTTACAGAATTACAAAACTACGATTATTCTTTTTTATCTTTTAAACGTAAATTTGGATCAACATGACGAATGCCAATTCCTACAATGCGCCAATAAATCCTACAATCTTTTCCAATTCATGGAGCTTATATCTCTCTTTTGTACTTCTTTCACTGCGCTATCGCTTTTGGTTTAGAATTGCTAAGTACTTTGTTACCAGCACTCCAAGTTTTGAGAGATTCCATTCTAGGGTGTTGCCCCCTTTTGTAACTGCTCGGATCATGACCCGATAGAACTAGATTTGAACACCGAACGTGATGCTATACCGTTTGGTAGCCATTTAACTCCATGCTCCATCAATGAAATGTGAAGAGGCTGATAATGCTCTACAAATGATATTGAAAATGAACTAACAATTGTGTTATAGCTATAAAATGCAGTTTATTGGGCTATGAGAAGGGGTATGGAGTCATCCCTCTACCAATGGTATAGCGTCGCGTTCGGTGTTCAATTCTGTTCTGGCGGGTCATGACCTGCTCAGTTACAAAAAGGAGCTTGCCAATTTAGGTCATCGGTAACAGTTAGTACTTAACAAGAATTATTCTATATTAAAGTTAGCTTTAAAAAATTAGTGTATCTATTTTAAGGACTAAAATTCCCGATATTCTCATCAGATACCAGCTCTGGTACACATTCCAATCTCATGATTTGACTCGTTAAGCTGGCGAATTTTTCGTTATTCCTCAGAGCCATCGATATCTTGAAGCTCGTATGCCTTTCAACCCTTTCGTGAAAAAGAAAAGGCCCATTACTTGCAAAGGAGACACTTCCTGACTTTCTAATTGCCTTTTTTTCTCCCTTTTATCTCAAGTCGGACACTTACAAAGAGATCGAGGCGATTAAATATACATAAGGGAGTTTCTTGCGCGTCATCCAACAAAAGGGGGAATCGGCTTCTTTTCCGCTCGGCCATTGTTCGCGATCGTCTATCTCCGGTGGAGAGGACTTGACCCTTTGTGATTTTTTCCCATTGTTGCCGCATCTTCTTTTGCCTGATTGAGAGGCCGATTGTTTTATCCTATGGATAGGAGAGAAAGAAACATTATTGACCTTTTAGGGAGGCCAGCAAAAAAGAGCCTCTATTGGGTATGGAATCTCCTGCTCCTTATCTAGTCGGAACTGCGATGCATCAGCGTGATTAAGTGGACCCCGTTAGGGTAGCAATTTTGCTTATCGTCTATTCGAATTTTAAATAGTAATTTAATTGCATATATATTCTAAATTCAATAAGATGCTGTATAATTTTGTGAAAAAATATTAGGGTATCCCAAAAGTTTCTTTCTTATCGCGCTATGAATGGCCTTATCTGGCTGTCTATCTATTAGCCGTCTATGTCATTGGTTACAGTCAAATCAGAGCTCTACTATACCCCAAAAAAGATGTATTGTTCATTTAGTGGGATTGCAAAGGCGTAAATTTTTACGAGCTCCTTCTTCAAGGAAAACATTAAATTCTACGAAGTACTGTCATCAACTCAATCAATTGAAAGCTGTCATAGAAAAAAAACAGCCAGAATTAAAGAACCGAAGAGGCATTGAGACATTGTTTTTCATCATGACAACGGGAAACCAAATATTGCATTAGTCGTAAGAGAGAAGCTCTTACAGTTCGATTGGGATGTTTTACCGCATCACGTATACTCTCCAGATCTCGCTTCATCTGATTATTACTTCTTTCTGTCCTTAAAAGATTTTCTTTGTGGTAAGCGCTTTAAATCCATCAACGAAATAAAAGCGCACCTGGAGGATTATTTCTTTTCCAAACCCAACAGTTATGGCAAAAAGGCATAATGAGGCTTCTTGTAAGATGGGAGAAGATTATAGAGCAAAAGGGTGCTTATATAACAAAATAAATAATATCTTAAAGAGTAAATATTGTGTATTCATTTCATATTAGAAATAGGAAAGATACTTATGGAACACCCTAATATTACGTAGTACGGATTTTAATAAATTACATTTTCTAAAGATTTTAGGAGAAAACTGGCTTGGGTGTGTTTCGCCTTGAAAAAATTTAAGGAATCTTGCCTCCAGCCCAACCGCATTAAATAATTTTTTGCCATATAACAAACACATTGGTCAATTAATTTCTGAACAGTGCTAACTGCAAGTAAAGGCAGAGGACAGAATTTTAGGTTTTCTTCTTTTTTCTCATATATATTTTTTTCAGTCATGATACACCTTAGTCTCGATACTACTTGTGGGAATTTTTAGGATATTATATGGTATTGCAAATATTGAGCAATTTCGGCATTAAAATTTTAATCTATTCTTGAAAAGTGTGAGCATTCTTTTCTCATAGTAATAAGATGGAGCTTTTTTTTTGAAAGACTTATCTTAAGTTCTGTTTAATTTCATATTTAAATATGCCACTCCATCACCTTTTCAGGATTCCCTAATGTTCGACATTTTTCGGATAACTTCTGGCATTCGAATAAATACATTTCAACCATTCTCTAATTTGAGCTCATCGTTGTTATGGTAATGAAATATTACAAATTTGTTCTTAAATTTTTATATTTTTAAGGAATTGTGTATTAAAAAAATATAAAAATTACACAACAGATAATTTTTGGAATGATATCATATAAATTGTAAATTTTGAAAGTTTGTGGGGCATGCAGTGAATATTAATGGATATATATATAAAATTATTTTATCTTTAAAACTGATGTTGAATGAAAATACAAAATATTTTAATAAAATAAAAATATATTTTATTCTCAATAAAAGTAATAAAAATAAAATTCTTCATTTCCTGACAATTACTCAGATTAAAGTTTTTCGTGACGAACAAAGTTTTTGAAAAAATGTTTTGGATAATTGAAAATGCTTAGGGAAATACAAGCAATATCAACTATAAAAAAAAGTGATTTTCAATACTATACTTTGATTGCTTTTTAATCTATGTCTATGAAAATTCTTTGGACAAATATTAATTGCAATTTTTTCCTTCTTCTTTCATCCTCATATCTTCAATCATTATGAAATCAGAAGTGGAATTGAGATGGAATGGGTGAGAACATTCTTTTTTCTTATGTCTCAGGAAAAAACGAGTGTAATTTTGAGTTTCGACTTCTAGACAAAAACAAATCTCTTGCAGAAATATATTTAAATGTGAATAGTTTATAGTTTATGGAAATTTTTTTTATTCAACTTAAGTGTCAAAATATTCTCTACATCTTCAAAGCATATTAAATTTTCATAATGCTCTAAATTGAAGCTGAAAGTATGTTTATGCAAGAAAAGGCTGAATGATAAATAAGAAAGAGCCAATTTCAAAACTTGAAAAAGTGAACTCTTTTTCTAAAAAAATAAGCAAATTTTATAACAAAATCTTATTTTCGACATTAAACAAGGAGTAGAAAAATATTCAGAATATCTCCTTCGTAAAAAAACTTTTGTGAAAGCTTGATTTTATCGTGTTATTTTAATGTGATTTCTTTTTTCATTTTATGGTGAGAGTTTATATTTTACTAAAATGTGAATCTTCAAACAAGTAAATTTTAAAGAAAATATTTTTGTCTCATAGTTACAAAACTGGCTGATAATACGGATGTTGAAATGTTTATAGTAACGCTTCCGGTAAAGAAATTTTTGTGACATTTTACTTGATATTGCTTTCCACAGTGTTAAATTACGGAGGATTTATGTAAAACTGCATAAAAGATTTTAGGATTTCCTTCCATTTACAATTTAAAAGCGCATAGAAATAAATATCTAAATATCATATATTTTCTAAAATATTATCTTTTTAAAAAATACATAAAAGAATGATTGGAGTTTGATTTGGAGATATACAGTGGCTCCCAAAATTGAGTATACACTATACTCTTTCTTCTTTAACTTTCTTCTTTTTGATCTTAACATTCCTATTTATGGCCAATATTTATAAGAACAACAAAATATACATTAACAAAGGTATTAGGCTAAAAAACAAAACGGAGGAATCAATAATATTTTTATTACAGTAATTTTTATGTCAAAGTTACAAATTCCAAAGTCACAAAATTGAGTATACACCTTATAAAATATGTGACTTGACTACTATTATTTATTTTCAAATGAATAAGTAAAACAGTTTTGTTACTTTAATTGGAAATCATTGATTTCCAAGCGAAAACAAATGTTTTGGTTATCATAATCAGCTCCAGAAATGAAACAAATGTTGAAATTCGGAAACTTGTTATTCGATTGTCTGAAGATGGTAAATCTCTACGAGAAATTGCAAGGGAAATTCAACGCAGTCAAAGATGCGTTCAAAAAATTATTCAGAAGCATAAAATGTATAGCCAAATTGTTAATAAACCTGGAAGAGGAAGAAAAGAAATCCTCAGTGTCATGACCAAGAGAAGAGTTATTCGAGAAGTAGCAAACAATCCTAAGGTGAATACTGCAAAAATTGCTACATTTACTTCAAGAACAATTGGAAAGTGTGTTTCTGCAGAAACAATTCGAAGAGTAATCTGAAAAGCAAATTATAATGGTCACGTAGCCATAACAAAACCATTCATTTCCAAAGTAAATGGAGAGAAAAGAATTTCATTTACTAAAATTCATATTTCAAAACCTCCGGACTTCTGGAATCAAGTACTATTCAGTGACGAAGTAATTTCAATGTTTTTGGTAGTGATGGTCGATGTTATGTTTGGAGAAAGCCCAATTCTGAACTACCTCCTAAAAACAGCAATGCTTCTGTCAAGCATGGAGGTGGTTCACTTCTTGTATGGGGCTGTGTGTCAGCAAAAGCAGTGGGAAATTTAGTTTTCATTGATGGAATCATGGACAAAATCAAATATTTGGATATATGGAAGAACAATTTAAAACAAAGTGCCCAGCATTTGGGTTTAGGATCAAGTTTTCTGTTTCAACAAGATAATGACCCGAAGCATATAGCTAAAATAGTTAAGTTATGATTGTTGTATAATTGTAAATTGCAATTGCACACCCCTCCTCAATCTCCAGGGTCTTAATGTGATTGAAAATTTGTGGCACAATTAGGAAAATCAGATCAAAAACACAATATTAGGGGCAAGGAACACTTAAAAATAGTATTACAAGAAGATTGGTTGTAAATTGGTCGAAACAACTCAAATTCTTGTCAACTCAATGCCACACCGCTTACAAGCTGTTCTAAATGCAAAAGGATATGCAACAAAATATTAATTTAAGTTTTTCTCTTTTTCTTTATAGATTTTGCTAGATGTATACTCAATTTTGTGACTTTGGAATTTGTAACTTTGACATAAAAATTATTGTAATAAAAATATTATTGATTCCTCCGTTTTGTTTCTTAGCCTAATATTTTTGTTAATGTATATTTTGTCGTTCTTATAAAAATTAGCCATAAATAGGAATGTTAAGATCAAAAAGAATAAAATTAAAGGAGAATGAGTATAGTGTATACTCAATTTTGGGAGCCACTGTATTTAGAAAGTAAAATTCTGTGACAATGTTCTTATGAATATTTTAAAATATTAGTTTTAAAGGGTTTTATTTTATAAGAAATTGATAGTCTTGAGGTCTAAAGGCATGTACAAGTTGTTCGTGTTTGGTTTTATTGTCGTTAAATCAATCAATAAATAAATTGAAATAATGTTAGTGAATGATATCTCTCTATTATAAAAAAAGTTATCTAAACATTGCGTTTTATTCGCTTCGTGATTGTTAGATAGTGAGTCACCTGGCCAATTACATTTGAGGTTTTTTTTTGCCAATATTTTTTGAAATATGCAATGAAAATATTATTCTGTCGTAGTAAGGTAACGATGAAAGTCGTAGTAAGGTAAGGTAACGATTGACGATGAAATGATATAAAAAAGATTTAAAGTAAAGGTTTAATTAACACCAAATGAGTTAAAAATATTATTTGTTAATTCTACTTTTATATACACCGTTTGTGGCAACACTAATAAGTATCTTTCTGGTTTGTTTATCTTCTTCGAGTAACGGAAATTTGTCGTCTCTCGGTTAGGAATCTTCTAGATATACCTAAGCAATATAAGTATTAATCTTGAATTGTGATAGTGTAGCTAGCTAATGGTGCCATTATTGTTAATGGCATATATCTCCGTTTAAGACTCCCACGCATCAGATGCTATTAATGATGTTTATTTTGCGTCATTCATAGTTCACCTATTATTTATTTTTTTGCAGGTGCCTATAAGAGTTATTAGAGATCTTTGTGGTTTCTAACTTTTTGTTGTATGCACTTAAGTCTTGGTTTCATTCTTAAATAAGTAACGTCCACAGACAATGATTGATTTTCTCATTAATGCTTTTTAACATTTCTGTACTTACAAAATTTGCCAACTATTTGGTTATAAATATTAAATGAATCAAGGTAGAGAGATTTCTTTTATCACAGAAAAGATACAAAAGAACAGAATGTTTTGACATCAAAATAGAATTAAATGGCAGCATGATTTAATTTGTAAACTATGCTACCAATATGTTCCTATTTCTTGACAAAGAAATTAAGATTAATTTCCACGTTTTTTTTTTTATGTAAATGGAATCTATTTATTTTTAATAGTTTCAGAAATGCTGATTTTTGAAATTACGGAGAATTTTGAATCACTCTGCATTTATTCAATTCAAATTTCCTTAACCATGTGCATTGTGTCTGGCAGGTCATTTTTTTTTAATAAAAGTTAAGATAAAGTTTCATGCCATATTGATAAAAGAAAGTTACTTAATTTAAAATCTTATCCGTTATGCCCCATATGTCATGCATGCATCAAATCACTGTATAAGCTAACATTTTTCAATATGGCATAATTCGACAAAAAATTCAGATAATTAACAGAAAAACCTCAAGTATTCGATGAATTCTTAATTAAGGGGTTAAGTTAAGAAGAAATGGGGAAATAAAATGAAAGATCTATATCTATTAATAGAGATCTTTACATTAGACTTTCAAACTGTATTTAAATTCTGTGAATTTGCCGAGCAATTCTTTTTGAGTGCAAATTATACCATTTTTTCATTATACCATGAAACTATCTCAAAGAACTATCACCCACTAGTGTGGCATGGAAGTTTGGAAAGGTTTCAGAGTTCACTATTTTAAACGATACATTTCACTATCGTTCAAAAAAATAGATCTAAAAATTTTTGCAAAAAAAAAAAAAAAAAAAAACCCTTAATGTTGCAATAATTTTTTTAAAAAAAACATTTTAGATTTCTTTTTTATAGAAAGATATATTGTAATGTTATCATGAGAGGAGGAATAAGAATATGTATAACAAAAGTTGCCACATAACTTACGCAAGCTTTCCTAGTGTGTACAACAATGGTGTAGGGTAGGATTATCTCCACTCTTATCACGATACATAACTTCATTGAACGAGACCATGGGAGATGATAATTGTTAGGGTTTCATCCTCAATTCATCCTGAATCATGAAGTTACAACGATGATTCAGGATGAATTGTGTTACAACGATAGTAATTCAGACCACCATTCGACTGCCAATTAACTTAGCAGTGTAACATATCATGGGAAAGCCTTTACTTTCTAGTGATTTTTTCTAATCCCTATCGTCATTTCCTTTGCATTCTTTTCCAGCTTCTTTAAACCTCCAAGCTCTAAAAATCAGTAAATAAGAGGAGAAAATAACAGTAAGGATGTTTTTTTTTAAACGCCAGATAAAAGAAATATACCTTTGCATTACAGGTTGCAAAGAAAAAATTTTCTAACTCGAAATCAATTTTTTTGCTATATTTCTTAAAGAAACATTTTGAAGCATATTCATATCAAGACCGCGCCCACTTAAGAAATATTCCAAGAAACATTATTTGAAACATATTCAATTTATTACCGCTCCCAATTAATGTATCATTATGAAAAATATTTCGATTATTTTACAATTATAACCTTCAATAATTATAATATCAATAGTAAGTATTTGAAAAGAAGAAATACGAATACTTTCAGTTTATTTTCAGAAAGTAAGTCTAAGACGACTCTGAATTCGCTTTGTCGGTATAACTCATGCATGGTTACAAGCCTTTATTTTCAAAAATTATGTTTTGAAGTGGGCACTTTTTCTCTTTTTTAATACACATGGCAAATTGCTTGCTCGTAGAAGTAAGTAGGAATTGAATTTGGAATATTTTATAAAAAAAATCCTTATTCAACTTACACTCTTAAAAATTGAAATGTATTTTGCATTTCTGCGAGCACATTACATTTTATTAAAAACGGATTGCTTCATATAGAAATTGAAATCCTGTTACTCAATTGAAGACTATATTAAATAAGCCTCAGCTATGGAATTTCCATTAAAATAACTATGATTTATTCTAAAGTCGGTTTCAATCTTAAAATAGGATCAAAATATAATCATGCATATCTCTTCCGCAGAACTATAAAAATATATTGAATTTTGGTTTCATTTCTGAATTATATTTAGCTTTTTCAAAAGTAGTTTTCATAGAAGCTTGATTTTATTTTATCATTTTAATGCAGAAATCTTTGTCCTATTTCTCCATGTCGTTGTAATCTGCGAAAAAGAGTACTTATTTTGCTATGCTTTGAATAAAAAAAAGAAGCAAAATAATAAAACAGGTTTGTATTTCTTATGTATAAAAGAAGTTGAAGGAAACACTATTTGAAATGCCTGTAATAAATCTTGAAAAGGAAATATGTCAGATATTATTACAACGCTTTAGTATGTAATATTATTTCAAGAGATTCTATTTCATTTTCTTAGATAATATTCCTTACGTAATTTAGATTCCAAGAAACAACATTCAGAATTATTATATGCTGTGAAGGAATATATTTTTAAGAGCTTGATCCGAAATTTATTCATTTTCTTATGCAAATACTTTAAAAAAAATTATTTTAATATGGAAAGCTATCTGCATACCACAGAAAAAGAGCAGACTCTTCTTCACGAATACATATTTGAAATAAAAGAGATGAACTAAAAAGAAGAAAATGTTTTCATCAATGTATCATGTATAGTCAGGTGAAGGCGGGTAAGAAGGTGGTTTTTCAACTGTAGATTTCAAAAAAATGACAAACACCAAAAAGACTTTTAACGTAAAATATAATGTGTATGATGGAATGACAATTAGCTTAATGGGTATTATTTTATTCTCTTCAATAATATGGAAGTTATGTGGGAATTAAAATTAGATAATAACATCGTTTCTATTCATCTAGACGAATTTGGCCAAAATTCTCCTCTTCCCTACTATACAGGCTGTTGTCGAATCCAAGCAACAAATTCAGAGGGGTGATAGTAGGCATCAGGAGGATAAAAAAATCTTCATACAACATTTGGTCCCAAATGACGTTTAGTAGGTGAAAATCGCAAAAATATAGAGAGTTGGAGAACTGTTAGAAACTAAAAAATTAATAAAAAAAATAACAAATAGTGTTTCAACTGTGATTTTTTTTTAAATGAAATCATATTCTTAAAAGTTTTCGATTTGATGATCTAGGGGGTTGTAAATTACTGAAAACGAAAAAATAGTTTAGAACCCATATTTGTAAAAATATTAAAACTCGAAAAAAAATAAAAGCTTGAAAATGTAAGGAATTTTATATCCTATAATTTGATATAAGCATGTAGTGTGAGAACCGGGGCGTTTTAAAAATATCCAAGAATAACTAAAATGGGAACCAGAAAACATCGTTGCAACATCAGTATACCGATGTTCGAATAAAGCGTTGTCGAATTCGAAAGATAAATTCAGAGAAAAGATAATAGGCATTAAGTAGATGAAAAATTACCAGAAAAAATAGGGTCGTAGGTACTGTTTATTCAGTGAAAATCGGAAAAACAAACGCCGAAAAGACAATGAGATTGGCGAAGAGAATGGCCTTATGAATGCGTGGATTAGGAACAAGGTAATCGAGAAGAAGACTTCTCGTATGCAAATTTTTCATGTGTTCAAGAAAAATAAAAGCAGTGAGCAAGTATTCATTAAAGAGCATTGCAGAATTGGTCGTTAAACTTCATTCGCAAACAACCAGTCAGATTTCACGAATGTAACTAAAACGTGCTGGTGCTCCATTATGCATTAACCAAATGTTCTTTCGTACAATTGTCTTTTCTTCCTGCAGTAAATCCGGAAGAACGTGCTGCAAGAAAACAAGGTACTTTGTGCCGCTGAGGTGTTCGGCTAGAAGACAAGGTCCAAAGAGACTGGGACTCTGCCCAGATGTTAATATCAAACGTTCGACGAGATAGTGATGTGGGGATTTTCGAATGACCAAATATTCGCATTGTGCGTGTTGAAGAAGAAGTAAAGCAGGCTTCATTTGAGAATAAAACCCTAGCAGAAACGTTTGCCTCTTCCTGTGTGGCATCAAGCACCCAGCGTGCGAACTCCACCTGATTTGCTATTTTCACTGAAAAACGTTACCTGCTACCTTATGTTTTCTGGTAATTTTTTATCTACTTAATACCTATTATCCTCGTTCCAGAATTTATCTTTCGAATTTGACAACGCTCTCTGCAAACATCGGTACTGATGTTGCAGCGATGGTTTCTGATTCCCATTTTAGTTTTTCTTGAATATCTTTAAAAGTCCCCAGATCTCGCACTACATGCTTATATCAAATATGGATTCTAACTACTTTTTTGCTTTCAGTAATTTACGACCTTATTGATCATCAAATGGGCATGTTATTTCCATGATAAAAAAAACTTTTAAGAATGTGCTTTCACTTTAAATAAATCATAGTTCAAACATCATTTGTTATTTTTTTATTAATTTTTTACAGTTTTCAACAGTTCTTCGATTTTCTATATTTTTGCGTTTTATACCTACTAAATGTCGTTGGGAACCCCATGTTGTATGGTGATTCTTTATCCTCCAGAGGCCTACGATCACACGTCTGAGTTAGTTGGGCGAATTCGGTAATACTCTGTATATTGTTACAAACCTGTGATGCTGCTTCTCAGCATGGTTGGTTCAATCACTAGAAAAACAGTTTGACGATCAGCTCTACTGGCTGCTGATCGGGTGCCGCGTCAGTGATCTCAGAGCTTGGCGACTAATTTGGCAACATTTGCAACAAAATAGATAGTACTGGAAACTCACAGAATTTTAATAGTTGAGCCAATAGGAAAGATATACGCCTGATTCGGCCATAACCTTCTTCACCCGCGTCCGGTAAATACAAAAGGCCGGCAGTCTCAAGCCGAAGTCAGTCGCGAAACAAGTAGTAATCGTGTCAAAATTCTACGGATAATAATTGGATCAGTCCAGCGAAGAGCTTAAGCGATTGCTGAATTGAGCTGTGTGCCGAGTCCTGGTGTTTATTGTGGAAACAGCATCGGGTCGTGTGTGGAGTAGCCAGTCATGTAGTAGTGATTCGGCAGTTGGATACAGCTAAAGCGAGGAGACAGTGGAGAATTGCAGATGTTTGGAGAGACCGTAGAGTGGAACTACGTAGATTCCCTCCTTCTGCTGAATTCTGTGTGGCCACTTTGTGTGCTGTAGTAGTTTTTACTACCGATCACTACTTGTGGGCTACTGTTTGTTGTAGTGCGCTGTTGTGTGTTTCCTGCGTTCGTCTCGGCTGTTTATTTGTCGTCTTCGTGTTAATAAAAGTCGTCATCTGTCACTAAAGGACTGTTTATTTCATCGACCGACAAATTGGAAAGAATCTTGGATTAGCCGTAACAATATATTCCACTACATTTGAATTATATGTTGGAGATTTATATGTTTCATATATTATTTGTAGAATTACATAGTGGTTGAATTACATGTTACAGAAAAAGGCAGAAACTCTAAATTAATAATAAATAAATATATAAAAAATAGAGAATTGCATAAAAAAATTATGTATTTCTGTATTACTCAACTATTTTCAGTAATGATTGATATTGACATCGTTCATCTCTGACTCTCATAATGCGAAATGAATAACAAAAATTTTTTCAAAGCGCAGATTAATGGACATTGAGCTCTCAAATTTGGAGCCTAATGATTCTTTGGTTTTTAATTATCCCTAAGAAATGGATAAATTTTTTAAATGAAACTTTAAATAAAAAATAGACAAAAGTTTAATGCTCTTTTCTCATTAACTTCGAAATTTATTATTACAAAAAATTTTATATCCTTTAAAATTATTCTTTATTTTTTATTTTTTTATTTTATATCTTTTAAAATTCAACAAAAGAATTGTTAAATGATGTCAGTTTTATTTCCATATATTTCTTCGTAATTTTAATATCATTTTTATGTATATATTACATCAAAATCTTTCATTAGATACTGTATTTATACTCACGCGTGTTAAAATGATATTAAATATATAATTTTTGTTCCCACATTTAAAAGAAGATAAAAATATATAATTAAAAAGAAGATAAAATTTTTTAAAAACATTAATATACTTCAAAGTTTTAGAAAGGAGTTCCAAATCTGTTTTAAATTTTCCTTTTTCTTATTGGAATTTTGAGTTTCCACATCCGTGCCTACTTAAACCAATTCCGAGAGACATGCAGTTGAATTTGGCAGTCGTTAGGCTTAACTCGTTCTGAAATTTATTTCCGCCATTCTTTGCAAAATCTGAAAGTAGAACACATCAAATGTTTCTGAAATCGACTTTGATGCAGTTTTGAAGAAAAAATTAGATTTTATTGCTTTTTTTTCTCATATACGAAGTGCATATTCGGAAATTTTGTTTGCTATTCAAAACTTCAAATTCAAACAACTGGAAAAATTTTATGAATATCAGAATTTCAGATCTCCGAAATTTTAGAAAATTGTAGCTTAACAAGTAACACAATCTAAAATTTTCAAATCTTCAGAGGATCAAGGAACTGTTTTGCAAACAGTGATGAATACTTTTGACTTTTTTTTTTTTGTCACAGGTATAAAAAGAAAAAGTACTGTACTCGTCAAAAAACTCGAAACTTAACATTTTGGCGAATCTTCATGTTCCATATCTCCCTGCTTCAGAAAAACACATTTTTAGGATTATGTCTGTCTATGAGCTTCGTTACTTAAAAATGCTTTAAGCTAGATAGTTAAAATTTGGTACATAATCTTTACACAAAATTTGGAATTTTTTTAAAATCAAATTTTGAACAAAATCCATTTATAGGAAGTTTGACTTGCTGCAAGTGGACTCGACAATTAGGAAATTTAAATAATTATGTAATTTAGTTTACAAAGTGCAGATTTACATTTTTGATCCAATTTGATCGAAATTCGTTCCTGTGTCGGCTGCCTATCGATTGGTGTTGTAATGTCCTGATCTAGACTGATCAAATAACGAAGCAGAATTTCCAGACAATTCTTCATTTTAAAGCCTTATATATACAAAGAACAACTTGTTCTAATCTTGGTTAAATAAATAGTTATTCACCTGCAATAGGAGATACAACAGTCAAAGTCGAAAATTTTTCTTGTAACTCAGTTCTCCATCACGTCAACATGACCACTCCAGGGGTAGTTTCTCAGACTCCGAACTTGTGGGCGTAGTCCAACCATGTCCTGCAATTCGTTTCTTTTCGCCTCCTAAAAAAAATCTCCGCACTTTATTTCGGCGACAATCTCCGCCTCTTAATTTACATTGGTCATTTGAGCTCTCTTTCGGCCAATCGAGGTTCAGCCATATGCTCTCTCAGCGGCGCCAGTGGGTCGTGGGAAGGTCCTTTCACAAAGAGAAACATCTAGCATCCAGATGTTTGGACACCCCTTTCTCTTTGAAGGTACTATCAATACTTATTGGACGAGGAATTCCACATGTGGCCTGTCATTGTAAACGCTAATGAACAGATGCGAGACCACCCAGATGAAAAGATCCACCATTTGGCTATCTCGAGGGGTTTAGTAAGCAACAGCGACGACACAGCTGGATGTAAATGTCTTTATCAGTACTCGGAAACGGGAAATGTTACAGTGTATTCGTCTGCATGCAAATGCAATAAATCAAAAATTAAAAAAAATTAATAAATGAAATTTTACATTCAATTTTATTACTGAAATTGAACTTTTATGTAAATTTTTTCTCCAATCGGTTCATAAAAAGACATCCAAAATGATCACACGCCGTTCTTCACTATAACTCATATCACAAAACGTTCATGCTTGGCAGGACAAAAAAAAAAGAAAAAAAAAAAAAACAGCACGCATGACATTCATGGCCTAGCCCAAAAGATTCCTTTTAGGGTGTAGAGGGATACGAAAAACATTTTTATTAAAAAATGTCTGAGAAAGTTTTGGTGAGACCTGCCCCACTGGTTTCACATCAGGAATGAACATGTGGTCTTATGTTTATATAGGATGTAAAAGAAAGGAAGAACTGTTCGTTACTATTTCCGAAAAATTCAAATTTTCATTTCTATTGTAAAAGGTAGAAAAAGCCAGGATAACCTGGTTGATAGGACGTTGGGTTGTGAGTCCGAACCTGACCGGCCGAAGACTTCCCCTGTATGTGGTGGCTGGCACACCTATAAATCTGCCGTGGCTACAAAATCCTCCATGGCGAGACATTACCACTGGGGGTACTGGTTCAGAGGTGATCGTTCTCTGATTAAGGTCTAAATTATGATCTATGAATGAAATGCATGAATGAAGTCCATCCCATAAAAAGGGTAGTGATGCATGAGTAGCTAAATCGTACTTTTGGCCCTAGATGGCACTTTTGAAACAAGAAGCGCTCCCTCGGCTTAAAATAGCTGCTTTCGTCAGCCGATTTGCCTCTGACAAGTGCCATTAGAAACAACAACAGCAACAGAAAATTGAAATCGGTAATGTTATTTTTTTGTTAATTACTGCTGAAATATAACTGAATAATGATATGCAGTTACTGAATAATAATATTCATTAATTTTCCAAAGGAAATTCTATTAATAATAACAACTGCTATCTGTTTAGTTTTTTTATGAGCCCGAAAAATTCAAACCTTTTTTATACTGAAATACGAAATAAAAATTATTTACTTAAATGAATACAATTTTTTGCTCAGAATCCACAAACCGTATTAGGCCCTCCGTCAAAAGTACATACTCGATTTTCTTCAACATGAAAACAGAAACAGATTATAAGAATACATTTACATTTTTTAAAAATATGAACAGATACATTCCCGTTCAGGGGAAACTGCTAGATAATTTATTTATTGTATTTAGTTTTATCCATATATTGCTATTAATATCCAAAGAACGTGTTATATAGTGTTTAATTATCCAATTACTTTCAATTATACTGCCACTTCATTTACTGAAATGTGAATATCAGACAATGTGCCGCGCATTGTCTGGCAAAAATGTTATCCATTCCCTCTCTTTTCAACATAAAAATTAGGGAAAGCTAAGATTCCCACAAATGCTCAGATTTTTATTTTCATCTTAAATGAACTATATAAAGAGAAAATATTGTAATTGTCATAAACTTCTTCCTCGAGATTTTGACGAATCTCCACATTTCAGATCTTCGTGAGTTTGAAACACATATTTTTGGCATTATGTCTGTCTCTCTTTGAATACGATAATCCAGAAAGAGCTTCTTAATTATGAGGAAAATATTTGGTATATCGTCTTTTCACCAAATTTGTAGATTTCTATTAATATTGATTAAAATCCATGCAGAGGAAGTCATTGTCCGATTGTCCCAATATAAGTAACCCCGATAACTACAAAACAAGAAGACATAGATGAATGACATTTGGTACAAATACTTAACATATGAAATTCTCTTATATTAAATTTGGGAACAAATTCATAAAGGGGAAAACCATCTGTATGTGTGTACTTTCACAAGAATGCAAATACGATAATTCTAAAACGAAATGATTTAGATGTATGGTATTTGGTATAAAATTTTGTGATAACTATTGCAGTTCTAATTTTGATTATAATTAGATGAAAAATAAATAATTAAAAAATACTCATTCGGTTTTCTGGTATTTTTGCATCAACCCCATCCCAGTGATTAATTTAAAAAAAAAATATTTTCAAGAATCGTATGCGAATAGACTCCTTCGGAATTATCGTTCACTAATGGCATACGATCGTTAATAAGTACATTTATTAACGAGTTTGTAAGAAGGTTTAGGAACACCATTCGCTCTAGTTATTTTTTTGCTTCAGTTCAATTTAGATTTATTAACATCCCATTTTAAAGCAACACTAGGGATATTTTGGGACGGCCCTCATACTTTTGAACCGTGGTCAGATAACGAGGATGAAACCTGAGCTGGCATCCCCTTCTCCAAATTTCCGGGGGAACGTTTGGCCTTGACGGATTTATCGTGCACCAGACCCGCTTACATGACGATTCTTCCGTGGAATCGGGCCTCGAACATGAAACCCTCCAGTTCTGAAGACGAGATCTTACCACCAAGCCACAACGACTTCAGTTATTTTCTTGCAAAGGCTAAAAATTTAGCTCATCATTATAAATCCAAGGCTAATATCTATAATAAAACGGACTGCGACATACGTTTACTTCATGCTTAAGAAACTGGAGGAAAACAAGGGTGTGTGATCTGCACAATATTGAACAAAATGTACTTGCACAATATTGGGCATTTTTCTATTTATTTTCATATTATCGTGATTTTAATCGAGTATTTGTTTTGAAATTCTTATTGATGATTGATTGAGCTTAGTTTTGATATTGATAATCAATTTTGATCTCATGCCCATAGAACAAGTTTCATGCATCTAGACATTGTAGTTTGGAGTTTTCGTGTTCACATCCATTTAGACAGGCAAACAGAGAAAAAGCCTGTAACTAACAGATTTAGTCCAGAATTATTCATTATCTATCTAACTATTTATAATCATCAAAATTATCTGTATCCATCAACAATTTTTTGAAATAAATATAGAAAATCCGCAATTGATTCGCTAACAAAAAACCTTGACAATGAAAATAGTGTATGAAAGAATTACATTTGCTAAATAAGGACCAGTGTCTGCAATAATTTTAATTCACAGAACTGTTAAATGATTACATGTGTGTGCGTGTGTCGTGTTTTAATTTCTGGATACAGAAATCTTTTCAAACTTAAATACTATTTTCAATATATTAACTAAATTTAGACTGTTTTCTTTTTTGAAACGCAGTATTTTATAAAAAAAATCAAAAGATTTAATATGAGTTTTATTAAAAGCATAAAAACAGCTTCAGCCGAACAACCAAAAAGAACATTCGTTTTATTGCTGCATAAGCAAAGAAAATTGAACCATCTGAATATTTAATATATAATCCCCTTTATGGAATTGAATCCCTAAATGTTGGAGAATGTCTTATATTTCAAGAACCGAATTAAGTTTTATTATAAATGGATTGTACTAAAATGAAATTGAAAAGTAGGCTGATATAATAACAGTTGAATATAAAATAAGGCACAGACACAATTTTCAAAACTCGAGACATCGATTTTTCTGCATCGAAACTAGATTTTATAATAGATGTTTGCTTTTTATTTTAAACGTGGTCGAGAAAAAATTCTATGATTTCTTCGTGTAAAAATTTTTGTACAATTATATTTTTTCTCGGAAATAGTTTGCAATGCAAGTTTGATATGCTGTTATATTCATGTTGTAATTTCTTTATTTATGCCTGAATGTTATTAGTTAGAGAAAGGTTTAATAATTTATTGCAGCTTGAAAAAGAAATAAATACAATAAAAAAGGAGTATCACTTTTTACTTATAAAAATGGTTTAGAGTGTATATTTTAAATTATACAGTAAAACCTGATTTTATGGGGCACATAGGGACCGCATACCGCACAAAAAATATTCGGAAATTTCATTAATATTTACATATAATAAACAATTTTGTACGACATACTACAGAATTGTTTTTTATGTGGCGGACAGGGACCGCATAAAAAAAGTCTCACTTTCACTGCTACGTCAATTATTTAAGAAATACATGAGAAAATACATCCAAACAAAATAAATAATTAAATTACACATGAAAACACTTTAAAATCATTTAATCTCACATTGTATACATGGAGAAGTTTTCAAAATGCACATTACATAATTCACTGCTACTTCTTATATATAGATACGACGTAATATTAAAGAGACTGCTAGTCTCTTTTATATTATAATTTTTGTTTCTAATCGAATTTTCTTCTTTTTACTTTTTTTTTTGGCTATAGCTATTCATTTTAAAGGAGTACTTCTGTCTAAAAATAAATAACAGTCACAAAAACTATATACAAATAAAAACAAAAATAATTAATTTATTTATCTTTCATCTCACTATAAAATTAACCTTAATCATGTGAATCGTGCATAAAACTCGGAATAAGAAGCGTATGTTGCTAACCAGTCGAGCGAAAGTAATTGAACATACATTGTTGGCAGACCGTTTAAAACAAACAAATAGAGAGTCTTGAAGAGTACGTGTAAACTGATAGAAAACATTACAATGGTGCCAACACCATTGAAATTCATATACCGCATTAAAAAAAAAATGACAAGAAAAAATCGTTTAAAAATAAAATCGCACAAAACAAATAGCATAAAAAAGGAGCTCACAAAACAGGTTTTACTTCACTTAGAAACTGTTACGTCATATTCAAAGCTATTTCTTCATTACCAGAAAATTTATGATAAACTCAAGCACTTTCAACTTTCCCTACAGACTCTTAAGAAATTATTTGTTACTTTCTTAAAAGGTAAATATTAAATATTTAATGAAGTGTATCTGATATCATTGATAACTGAAGTGAGTTATAATTAATATAATTAGATATAAGACAATTAATATTCTATGAACTCTTATGACTTAGGTATTCTATGAAAGAAAAGTGATAAATCATGATAAGTTACTTCATGGAAAAAACTAGCATTTCTATGAAGTAATTGAATTATACACTTAGCCGTAAGAAATTCGCAAAATATCAAAGAGCTGTATTTTGATGTAAGAAGTTTTAATAAAACAAATTGGTATACAATATTATATATCATAAGATATTTACCTTAAAACCTTTGCTGCAATTTTCGATAACTGATACAAAAATATGATAGATTTTAACTATCTTTTAAAAAGTTGTTTGATTTATCTATTTATGCAAATTAGCTTTGTAATTTAAAACCACTAAGAGTGATCCTCTCTCTCCCGCCAATCAAACTCCCATACTTCACACACACACACACACAAAAAAATACTATCCTTTCCCCCTCCTTCAAAAATTAGAAACCATGTGCAGGGCCGTGAGAGTCCCGAATGCTCAAATTTTTATTTCTAAAGTTTCCTATGAGATCATTTTGGGATTCATACTATAGTGAAGAAAACAAGTTTGAATGCCTTTATAACGACGATTGAAACGAACATTTGACACATAATTATAATTTTAATAAAAGAAATCACATATAAAATTTCATTTATCTCACATATTGTGCTTTTGAGTTATCGCTACTGCATGTATTCGAGTTATAGTGCTACAAACAATTAACTCCTGGACGGATTTGGCTTAAAATTTGATAAGGATCTATACTTTAGACACTACAAGTATGTACAAAATTTTATCAGTCTAGCTTTTTGTCTTTTGAAATTATCATGTTCACTTACATTTGGACAGTTAGACACAAAACTTTCCTAAGAATGAATTTTCTTCAAAATTTGATAGATTCGGTGCAAATACCACACATCAAATTTCATCCGTCTAGCTCGAAGCACTTTTGAGTTACTGTATTCAGAAATAGATAAGCAGATGTAAGTCCCAAAATACGTTATTTTTTTTCCGATTAAAAGACATTTGAAACTTACGAATTTGATGAAATTTCGAGTTCTAATTTTTTTTGACGATTGCCTTATGTTCTCTTTGTTTCATTTCGTGTACGAGAAATGAAAAAGTATGAAGCACTAGCATACACATGGTCTATAACATTTGTAAAAATATCGATGGTGAGGATGAAACTCTGTGCATTTCATTACCATTTCACATTTTTAAAATGCTATTAATAGCCGATATTTTAAAAAAGTTATAATAGCCAATTCCGTGATTGCAACTTTCCAACGATTCTAATCCGCATAGAGGTGACGTGCAATGAATAAGAAAAGTACTTTTCTCGAGTTGTTTCTTACATAGATATTTATTTCGGCCAATCTTTTCTGATGCCCATATTCCTTTTTTAAATCGCATTTTAATTCGAAGTAAATTTTTATGTAATAAAAAAAAATAAACCTCACCTCCTACATCATATATTTTACTATTATTTTAAGGAAATCAAAGCGACTTATATGTACACAAAATATTGCTACAAATCTGTGGTGCTTCTTCCCAGCATGGTTGGTTCGATCACTGGAAAGACCGCTTTACGATCAGCTCTGTTGCATTCTGATCAGATGTTGAATTAGTGATCTCAGGGCTTGGCAACAAAATCGGTTACCATTTAGCGACTTTGAGACGAATTTAGTGACTTTGGCGACAAAATAGATAATACTGGAATCTTTCAGAATTTAAATGAATGAGCCAATAGGAACCGATATATGCCTGATTGTTCCAGAACCTTCTTTGCCCGCCTCCGGGAACTAGAAAAGGCCGGAAGTCTCAACCCAAAGTCAGAATTGAGTCGTAATCTTGAAAAGAAGCAACGACGGAATACTTGGATCAGTCCAGCGAATCTCAAGCGTTTGCTGAATTGAGATGTGTGTCGAGTCCTGATGTGTTATAATGGAAACAGCATCGAGTCCTGTGTGGAGTAGCCAGTCGTGTAGTATTGAGTTGGGAATTGGATACCGGCTAAAGTGTAGAGACAGTGGAGAATTGAAAAGTTTGGAGAGACCGTAGGATTAAGCTATGTAGATTTCCTCCTCTTGCTGAATTCTGTCTGTCCGCTTTGTGTGCTGGGGTTGTTATTACTACCAATTACTACTTGTGGGCTACTGTTTGTTGTAATGTGCTGCCGAGTGTTGCTTGTGTTCGCCTCGGTTGTAAATTTGTCGTCTCTGTGTATTCGTCTCAAATAGTGTTAGAAGACCTTTATTAGAACAATTTGAAGATATTTGGTTGCATGTACCAGGATGTAATAGATTTGATCATTCATTTGTTGTTACATCCTTTGTGGAACAATACAAGAATGTCTAGGGTAGAATTTTCAAATTTTAAACACATTTTTGATTTCAATGCAATTTTTGAAATATTTTAACCTATTATTTTAAATATTTTAACTATTGAATTATATTAAATATTTTAATCTACCTTGAAATATTTTAACCTAACAGAAACGTCTTTTGAAGAACTTTGAAAATTTAAACACATTTTTGATTTCAACGCAATTTTTGAAATTATTTGTTTTGTAGAAATTCAATGGATATTTTTCTGTTACTAAATTGTTTTATTTTGATGCTTTGGAATATTTTATCTATGTAAAATTTTTTTACTTGTGTTTGAACTTGGATCTTCTTTCATAACTGCCTTTTTATTTATAAGTAATTTTCTCTATATAAATTAGATTTTCAATGAAGCTGCTTAGTTTTTTGACACATATTTTATTTAAAATTCTTCAGAACTTTCAATCTGAGTAAAATCAAAAGTTCAACTGTAAAGTTAATCAGTGAATCAACAAATTTTTTTACTTTTATACAAGAAACGAGTATTGAATCCTTTGAATAGTTTACATAAAATACCTTATTCAAAGCAATTTAAAAAAATAGGAAAATTTCTTCAACCGCATTAAATTTTATTATAAATGAGTTGAAATGTAATAAAATGAAAGAAGACTTATAGAAAAATAGCTTCATGAAATATAAAACACATAAAAAGCTGCTGCTGTTTACAAAAATTGAATCAGTGATTTTTCATCAACTAAAACTGATTTTATATTAAATGTTACACTTGAATTTTGAATAAGGACGGGGCAAACATTGAAGAATATCTCCTTCATAAAATTCTCTAAAAAAACTAGTTTTAAATTTTGGTTTCGACTATAAATTATATTCCCTTTTCCCAGATGCAGTTTCTAATGCATGCTTGGTTTCTAATGCAAGTTTGGTTTTTAAGGTTCCTTTTTTCCCCTTATATCTCTACGTTGTTAGTGAGTTAGGAAATGGATTCATATTTTATCACAGTTGAAAAAAATATAAACTAACGGAAAAGCATTATATTTGTTATCTACAGAATTGGTTTATTTCTTATTTCTTCAAACCTCTCTGGAAATATTTCTGGTAAAAAATATATTACTATATTATTTGTTTTCTTTGTACAGAATATCATTTTTGAAACACTAGTTCTTTTAAAATTTTATTTTAAATGTAATCTTAGTATACCATAATGAAATATCTAGAATTATTTTATAATGAATTCATCGTATTCATGAATACATTTTTAATGAAAATCTATTATGCAAAGTAAAGCATTTTATGTGCAATCATATTTTTTGTAGGAATATTCTTTCAAATTATTATTGCTTAAACTGTTTTTCAATGGATTTTTTTTTCAAATATACGCTATATTACAATAATTATAAAATTTTCTCTTATTTAAAATATACTTAACTGTATAATTTTTTATTGTTTGTAAATATTTTTCATAATAAAAACATTTCAAAATTGTATCTGATAGTTGTAAATCTTCTAAACTTATGTTGGAATTATTTCCATTTGATATGAATAAATTTATAAAGAATGGTTTCAAAACAAATTGCAATAAATTAAGAATTTTTGGAGACGGGTACTGTGGATTTTTGGTAATTTTGATTTTAACTTTGTTAGGAAACAGAGGATGGTGTGTTCCAATTCTACGAAAGAATACTACTTCCTCCTAACACAAAGGTCTTATGCACATGGAAGCAATGAGCACGCTACGTCAAAAGGGCCCTTAGGTAATAGAAATTTTGGTTGCCTTTTTTTTTCTTCTGAACATTTAAAATCAAGTATTTTTTTAATTGATATTAAATTAATATTTAAAAAGATTTTTTTAAAATAACAGATATTATGTCAAATCGAAATAACCATTTCAAGGAGGAGAGTTTTAATTCTGATTGAAATACTTTATGGGAGTTCTTATACTTATAGGGGCATTTTTTTTTCTTATTTAATTTTCCATTCCTTAAGAGATACAGTTTTCGGGGCAGGTGTTTTTAGAGCATTCTAAATGCTGAAACACAAAGCTAATGTATTGATTTGTGAGTTGTTTTTTCAGCTGAAAAAACACAAGTGAATTAAAAAAAAATACCAATTTTTATTTATAGCGTTTTTAAATTTAAAAGTTACTTTATTTTAATTAAATATGTTTGAATGTATTGTTTTTGTAAATTAAACGAAAATATATATTACCTTCGTAAGATTAAAAAGATCAATAACTCTCAGAAGGGCACCTCGAAATGAGGATGAGATGCTTCAGGCATGGTGGTTCGATTTCACCACCCTGAAGGATACACGGAATAGTGGGAGTCTGGCTCCTTCCATCGATGACGGGACGTACTTCCTTAGGAAACGGCTGTACCGTGGCCGGTGATGGCTCTTAGGCCTCAACTACAGTTTCCTCCAGTATTGCTTTTGAGACAGTCCAGTCATTCAGTATTTATTATCGGTATGCCTTAGGGCGGCTCAGAGAGTCAGTAACATGACTTAACCTTCAAAATATCACGGGTTCCCTCCAAAATTGCGGTGCCTCTGGGTAGTTGCCTACTTTGCATATTTGATAATCTAAATCTACCGTGGAAGCCGCACAGCTTTCTATGGTGTAGTGTGGAAATTTGAAAAGTTTCTATCAACTTAGATATCGACCTCGATACCGTATCATAGACAAAAATTATTACAACAATCAATATAAGCTAAATATAATAAAACATAATAAACAGTTGTGTGCGTTCGTTTTATATATATGACAATTCAAATCTCCATTTGGGAGTGATTGATGGGTTATTTTTCTTCTAATAAATAGGAAATCTTATTCTTTTTATCATGATATTTTAGAAACTTTTCCTTACGGCCATATTTGTATTACGTTCGATGTGTATATGCGTCATCGTTTGACTTTACAAAGGGGAACCTGAGGGATTAAAAAATAAATCCTGCAGTTAATGGGTAAGTTTTTTTATAAATTTAAAATGAAGCCCCGGATTAACTATCTAACAAACAAGTCGTTGTTGTTTGGTTTCTAATCATTGCGTGATAATTTTTGTAATAATATGATAATAATGATTAGTGATAATAGTGAACTTTGAACAAATTATTCGTTCAAAGGCATTTTGAATAGATTATTGGAATGTTAATAGCACTTTCTGACATAAAAAGATTCTTCGTCGTTTCAATAACGACAGAGATATCTTCAGGCTGTTGTGCAGCATTTTAACTGCCTTTTTTTGGATGAAAATCTTTTGCCTACGTTTTTGTTCAAACATGACTGAAAAACTTATCTCAGTAAGTCAAGCAACAATGAAATAAACTGTTTTCTAGGAAATTAATTAATTAAAGAAATTGTTTTCTATCAAGTTAATTAAAGAAATTGTTTTCTAATAAATTAATTAAGTAAGAAATTGTTTTCTAGTATATAAGATCGGTGATTAAATATATGCTATAGTGCTGCATATGAATACTCTTCGTGATCACTAGATCACAATTTTATGAACTTCTTTTATTAGTAAGCGCTTAAAAAAGCAATTCATATGCAATGTCACTTAGTAGTCAAATGGATAGCAACACTATATGTAATCAACAATGTACTACAGTGTTTACTATATACTACAGTATGTTACTGTAGTGGCATGTAATCAATGTCACTACAGTAATCAACATTTATGTTGTTGTGAGTCTATGCAGGCATAATTTCTGCTTTATAAATATGCAATATGGTCATTGACAATTTTTTCCGAGCACACTTACAACTCACTTTTCATAATATGACTTCATTAGCAGGATTTCATTGGTTGATATCATGATAAATTGATGAAATAATGATTTTTATCGAATAAATCATATTTTTGAAAAATTCATGCAAGTATTCTTCAATTCCTTCATAGCAAAATATCTCAAATCAGTTTCGGAGAGTTTTATTTGAACCTGGTTATTATTTTTTTGTGCAATGGAGCAATATTTTGGGTGGTTAGACTATCATTAGTTTATTGTATCAATTTACATAATATCCAGAGGAAACTCAACCCTGATAAAGTGGATGATTTATTGAGTGATGAAATGTACCAGAAAAGGAACAAACTGAAAAAAACCTATGCCATCAGCATGTTCTAGCACCACAACAATATAGTTTCAGCTCTGATCTAAACTACTTTTAGAATGGGATTGTTCAAAGAAAAAAAAATCAACAACAGCCCCTACACAAACTATCCAAGGCCACGCCACCTTGCATTTGATGTCACTGTAAACACCTGAATGTCTAAATTACGAAAAATTCAAACCAGGTAATGGAATTACAAGCTATGAAGCGATTTGCTCATAATCGACTTCACAGTCTTTTAAATTCGAACTCAAACTTTGCTGTAAAACGATAATTTCTAATACTACACATGTATGTGTGTGTATGCTAGGGTTAACAATATGTCTTTCTTATTAAATGGCGAGCTTCTTCTAGAAAGATTTGAAGAGGATTCCAGAATTAAATTGACACAGGATATTTTAAGTGAATATCACATGACTCCGTTATTAATTCTGCAAAAACTCGATTGAATAATCTATAGATAAAATCTTGCTATTCTTCATTCAATGGTCCATGAATTTATTTAAACTTCTAAATAGATGAATTATCCTATTCGGTACATTTACAGCTAATTCAATTCATATAAAAACATAAAGAAAATTCCGAATACTCCATCATTTCCAAATAATTTTATTAAGCAGGTTTGACTTAATTACATATATAAATAGTAAAAATTCTGTAATTCGCCGTACATATCAGATATGAACTTGTATCTGAAAGAATTAGATTATCAAATTTTAATTACAAAATAAGTTAATTTAAACTAGATTAATGAAAAAGTTGGAAACTAACAAGAGTTATCTCTTGAAAATTTAATCACCTTCTCTCTAAAAAGGGTAATATCTCCTCTCTCCATCATATAAATTGCGGTTGGTAGGCAAGACCATGGACGCCATGAGTGCTCAGATTTTTATTGTAAATGCTGATGGAGTACCGCACGACGAGCGTTTTGTGCTCTATAGCATTATGAAAAAAATTCAGTGTACGTTCTGTACGCCTTTTTTGACCACTTGAATCTATTTAAACTCCTGTTTAGGAGGAATTATTTAAACTCTTACTTAGAAGTTTAAATAAATTCATGGATCAATGAATAAAGAATAGTAAGATTTTACTTCGTGGATATTCAACCGAGTTTTTGCAGTATTATAATTTCAATAATAAGATCTCATTCCAAAATTTCACTTTTCTGAAACGTTGTTTTTTTTTAGGTTAATCCTTTGTAGGAATTACGTTTAAAATTTTATATTATTTGAATTTTTAGATGCTAAAACTCCGCATTAAATTCTGTCCATGAAACTCTTTTAGATTTGGGTTCACTTGAACTAGAACAAATAAACAATCGAATTTACTTTGAATGAATTTCATTTAAAGCTTAATTGAAAGCGCAAATTAGGAAGAAAGAACATATGCCAAATTGCATACGTCTAGTTCAAAGCGTTGTTTAGTTATTTTATTTATAGATATATATAATTCCAAATATTTTTAGGAGGGGGGGGGTTAGGAAATTTTAAATGTAGAAATTCATTAAACTCTCGTGGCTGAGTTTTTTGATAATTACAACATTTTCCGATTCTTTCTCAATTCTTTCTCTACTTCATATAAGAGAAACTAAAAAACAACCTTTTTATTAATTTTTAATTCTATGTTTAATCCTTTCATTGCTATAAAAGAAAAATTCTGCCTCTTTTTTATTAACATACGACTCTCCCCCCCCCCCCCGACATACTTATTACTGCTTGCTATACAGCATTTTATTGTGGTTGAAGAATATTAGAAATGATTTGAAAATGCAGCCAGCAAATCTAATTTATTGAAATATGTATACATCTTAAAATTTGCATTAAAATCCCTATGAAAGGTGATAAAACATATTCATGAAATCACTTAGCAATCGCAGCGGAGGTGCGGTTCTGTTAATCTAATATCGATACGCGATACATTTCAAGGATATTGTTTCTCTTTTAGAGGGGACAAATATCCTTCGCCTTTCAAAAACAGATTTATGTAAGAGAAAAAGAAAAGAAGAATTTCACCCCCCCCACTAAAGAAATCTATTGTTCCATTTTTATGAGAGTGCGATATGAGCGAAATTTAATAGGGGGATTGTCGATTTTTTTTCTACAACCCCTCATTACTCACTTCCCCTTTAATCCTAGGCCTCGGAGCTTTTGGCAGTTAAGTGTCAGAGGTTTTTTTTCTCCCCCCCCCCTCTTTTTTCAATCCTTTTGCCCCTGTGTTGGCGCGTTAGTGTTATTATTTTGCTCCCGAAGCTTGTCGTGATCCATCTTTTACGAATTTAAAACCTCCATGAAAAATGAGGGGACTAAATCGCCCTGACGTCAAAATAAGATATGCGAAAGCGGAAAAGAACGGGGGTGATTTTATTAGGGAGTTAAAAGATTCTTAAAAGGTTTCAAATAGCTACCTCCTTTCGACACTTTTTTTCCGACATTTTTTTTTAAAGAACGAGGTTTTATTATATTCTAGAGAAACATTAGGACACAAAAGTTTCCCTACGTTTTACATGATTTGATTTGTTAAATTTATATCACGATTTAAATGAAATTATAATTTCGATTCTATAGGAAGTCTATTCAAAATTGAATCTCAAATTTTAAGTGTTTTCTACACAGATGGACGGTATTTTAAGTTTACAGACATTGTAACCCTACATCATTCTCCAAACCGTGCCTCAAAACTCAGTCTACACGATGCTAGGAACGCATTTTAGATAGTCTGTAGTATCGTATGACGAAATTAGAATTGTCTCAGCTCCCATGTTAATCATCGAAAATTTTCGCAGTTTATCAGTTTTTTACAAGTCAAAATAAGTTTCAAACATTTGTAGCAAGCTATGTGGGCGTACAGCTGGACTGCACGAGCCATTTAATCGTCATTAATCAGAAAAATAAAAATATATTACATCTAAAATTAAAAAAAAAAATCAGGCAAGGTTTAGCCTACAACTTTAAGCAATTGGTGTATGCATCCATTTTTGGATATTCTTTTAAGAGAGGGTTCACCCTAGTTCACCCTGGCGAAATCTCGGTTTTTTTTTGGTCTGAGGATCGCGATCTCTTAACTCGTTCTTATTAGATTTTCTTGTTATAAAGGAAAGTTTCTGCAGGCTTGGATCAAACTTCATTCTAAAGCCATGATGTGGAAGATTTATCTTTGTCATTCGATCACGGTTCAAAAGGACTAGATTCCTTTCAAAATAGCTCCCATGTAATTTCGAAGTGAAATATTAGTTTAACTGTAAAATGTAAAAGACTGAATTTCAAATTCTCTTACACGATATCAATACCATAGATATTTATAGATTATAACACGAAGCCATCAATTTAATACTCAATATTTACCTTAGTGAAGAGTTAAATCAATTATACGACAGAAAAGCGACTACTTAATTCCGGAGAAGTTTTGATAATTCTACAGATATGTCTTAGAGAACTGAACAGCTAAAACTCGGAGCAGATGAATTTTGAGATTTTAACTCTGGTTATAGGAAAATACTTGTAAACAACATGTTTATGTGTTAATTTATTTTAAAATTATTAATTTGCTACATGCTCGAATTAGAATTTCAGAGAAATTAATTGCTTCCTTTATTTTGCAGGTCTTTCTGGTAATTTCTTTAAACAGCAGAACTGCTAATCATAATTAAATACCGCAGACGTTGAAAACAGGTCTGTTACTTCGAAATTTTTATTTCATCATTTAATGAAATTTGATTACTTTTCGTTTCTTTAAAGTGTAATGTCCTTACATTTGAGAGTGATTTTCATTCCATTATTTCAGGATATTAAATATTCGATTCCATTCTTATTTATACAAACGAAATCAGCTATTTTCACTTCTATGGAATATTCTACGTTTCTGTCTGGCTTGTTACATTTTGAAGCATCTGTGAATTTTTTTTCTGTCCTAAATGGTAATTAAGGGTAATTTCGGATGAAACAAAATTGCTCCTGAAAGAGGGGAATCTTAATAGATCCCTTTGTCCGATTTTGAATACGCAGAATAAGAAACACTATGAAAAAAATATTTCAACAAGCATGGATTTAGTAAGAAAATCATTGCTTATAATCCTTTAAACCCACTCTTAGTGGATAATCCAATTTGCTGAAATGATATCATGTTAAGTCTTTTCTGCAATGATCACATTTCTCGCTCATAAACACTTACTTTTGGTGAGATCATATCTATAATCACTTTAGACAGCACTCTTTCTTCTGTCGTTCTGCCTTATTAAACGAGTGTTCATTTTAAAATTATAATGTTTCAATTTTACCGTTTAAATATTTAATAGGGAAAATTCTCATTCAAATGGCTTATATTCCTGTTTTTATTTTTCGTCTTCATCCCATAATGATTGATTTCATAATTGCATTGTGTATTCTTCTTTTAATCTCGTTTAAATCATTTTTGATAACATAAGTAATTAGAAATGTTTTAGAATTTTTACCTAAATTTAATACGCTACCATGCGCCTATTCATAATTTTGTCCCAGCATAATCAAACTTGTTTCTTAAGTCAATAAATCCCTAATAATCTTTCTGAATATTGTTACGGATACTTCCGAGGTTCTTTTCCGATTTGTTGGTCAATGAAGAAAACAGTCCTTCAGTATTAAAGGACGATTACTTTTATTTAGCACGAAGAAACGAATACACAGAGACTACAAATGCACAGCCGAGACGAACACAGGCAACACACTGCAACAAATTGTAGCCCAAAAGTAGTAATCGATAGTAAGAACAATCACAACACACAAAGCGGCCAGATAAAATTCAGCAGGAGGAGGGAATCTACGTAGCTTCACTCTACGGTCTCTCCAAACGTCTGCACTGTCTCTTCGCTTTCGCTGTATCCAACTGCTGACTCACTACTACACGACTGGCTACTCCACACACGACTCGATGCTGCTTCCACGATAAACACCAGGACTCGGCATGCAGCTTAATTCAGCAATTTTATCTGTGTAGCTCTCTTCGGTTTGTAGTTATCGCGTTAAGTTATTTTCGAACAGCCTGACAGATGGACTTCTTCCAGACAGATTTTACATAAAATTAGATATCTGCAAATTTTATGTAAAGACCGTATACCAAGTTTCAGCTGTCTAGCTCTGATAGTTTTTTAATTATCTTTGTCAGACAGAAAGACATTTTCCAAAAATGTGTTTTTCGAACTCAGGATGGCCTGAAACGGGGAGGTTAGTCGAAATCTATGGTTCGAATTTTTTGACAGTTACAATAACTTCTCTAAACTACGTATTTAAGAGAGTGAAAAAGAGCAAACGAAACAACTAACATATTCGATAACTTATAACTCGTCGTATCCGGTTTTTTAAAAAAAATTCCTTGTTATGAAACAGACGGTGTTTTAAATTTCTTAACCCATTTATTCTTTTCTTGACAATCCAAGACGTTTGCGCAATTTATCAGCATTAAAATGCAGCCTATGAGGCGAGGGGGGGGCAAAGGTAAACAATAAATTTCCTCTGCAACACGCGATTGGAAGCTAAATAAATTCACAGTCTTGTTTATCCCCTCCAGGTTTGTGTTAACGAAGTTTCCCTGCTTTTTTCTACATCCCTCTACGACCATTTTTCATTGAGAATTTCGGCCGGCGCAAAGCAAAATATCAACCTCTTTTGAATTTTTTCTTCCTTATTCGGCTTTGGAAACAAAAGTCTTCTTTGGTTATATTTTTTGTTTCGTTTGAAGACTTCCATTTAAAAGGTTCCTTATCGTCTCTTGCTTTCTTTTTTCCCCTAACTTCTTTGGTTTTTCATATTTTTGAAGCGAAAGTGACTCCCAAGTAAATGCATCTTTGGCTTGTGTTTCTTAAAAGTCTTTAGCCCCTTTGATTTAGAATTGGTAAGCTGTCTCTTTGAGAAAAAAGGTTATTTTTTTTTGGATTTAGTTGCATTTTTTAAATATTGTTTAAACGAATCAATGCATTGGAAGTGGATAATGTGTAATTAAGTGTTATATTGAGCCTTCATTTCCTTTCTGTTTATTTATTTATGTTAATTTATAATTGAATGTATCAAAACAGTTTCCAACTTAAAGTACATCATATAAAAAAATTGAAATCTGTGCTCAGAAATTTCAAGTTATCCTGTGAGAACATTATTTTTCTAAGTCACGTGGTATCAATTAGATAGAAATCCGATTGATACACATGAAGTAATTGCAGATTAAAAAGAGTATAAATTAAGGGAGAGAAAATCCTACAACTGAGTAAATGATTTGGTAAAAATACGCATTTGAATATTTTGATGTATGATTCCAGAGCATTTAAAAAGATTATTTCAGATACTGTATCAAAATTAATTAAAAGCATTATCAAAATTAAGTGAAAACTATATAGATATGAAGTTGATCATAAAAAAAGATAATTTTTTGAGTTTTAAGATAGTACAAAAGATATTTGTTAGAAGATAATTGTTTTGGAAGATATGAATATTAATTTCCGTTGGGTAGTCATAATGATTATAACTAGGCTTAAGATTAATGTACAGTTTGGAGCGATTCTCACCAAATGTAATGGTAATAATTTTTATTGCAACCTCTTGAAACCTTTTTTTAACATGTCTCTTATCCATTCAGGATAGCAGTCTTTAGGCAAGTTTTTGGCGATTGGCACAATTTTGACGTGCTATCCTACAGGAGAATCGGGCATATGGTGGACATTCGCTCCAAATTGTAATTTTATATTGCCGATAAGTCGCCAAATATAACAACCTCTTTTATCATTTTCTACTAACCCTAAAAGCGAAAAATTGATGCCTCAAAAGCGATAAATCGCCAATTTTCTGCCCTTTTGAGGTTTCAAAAACTCCAAATCAGAACGTCATATTCTCACATGATGATAAAAAATTATTACATAAATTCTATAAAAATGAAATTTTTCTTATAATCCAGGAGTTTCGCATACAGCGGCCATAGAAAGTTAATCTATGATTAATATGGTTTAAAATTTACTAATGCAAGATTGCTCCAGACTTAACAATTGCGTATATCTAACATGATGGCTACAGCGTGAATGGTCTAAAGTTAATACCTTACTTTCTAATCAGATACTTCAGTTAACAAATACCAGATCGGGATACAGTTAACTTCTCTTTTACAGTTAAGAGATAGAAAAGAAAGAGGCAATATAATTCGATTCAGAGATTTGAGTCATGGCAGCAAAAATGTTAAATATAATTGCGCCATGTTTAAAATTAGTTAAATGCTGATAAGAAGACCAAATAATAATAAATGAAATAATGTCAAAAAAGAATGCCAAAAGTGCAAAGATTATTATGATTAAATTAAAGAATAAATTCCAATGGATTTAGAAAAAAGAAAAACATTAATAGAATTTCGATTACACCAACTAATATAGGGAAGGGAGAATAAAAGAAACTATCTGAAAGTAATGTAATCTTTGACGTATAAATAAAAACAAATCACAAGTAAGTGAGAAACAAATAGGGGACATTTATAGTGGGCACAATAGAACTTATTCTGCCATTAGCAAATACTAAATGAACTAATTTGGTACACTCAATATGCAGTTCCTATTAAAACAGTATCACGTTTTTGATTTTTCATATAAAACCAATTTTCTATTTTAGGTGAACTGCTTGTAGTACATTTAGAAATCCCAGACTCCATTGTGGTTGCCATTTTAAACTAGCTGAATGAGTCTAACCGAAACTTTCTCAAATACTTTCGAATAAAACTGCCCCCCCCCCTCCCTCATAAAATTCCGGGTCTTTGAGGTTAGGCCGTGAGCGCCATGAGTGTAAAGAGTTTTATTTTCCTGCATGAAAGTTCTGTGCTTCGTTGTTTAACCCCTTAACTGTTTTATTTTTTTTACTATCTAGTAAGATGCCACATTCTATTTTGGGAAAATTTTCTTATTTTGATTCAAATGGAAATCTATTGAATACTTGACTTATCTATGTATTCGAAGTAATTTTAATATTGAATTATAATCGTTATGAATGTTTTATTTTTTGCTTACAACTATCAAAATGCGATAAATCCATGCACAAGTGGCATTCGAGCAAAATAGTTAAACGGTTAATAAAGAAACTATCACTCGTGTAGTAATTGAAAAATTGTGGAACAATAATTAAGATTTATTTTCCGTGCGAATATAATAATTTTGCTGATGCCAATGTGCAATCTTTGGCCATTAAACACTACTACGGGTAACAGGAAATTGAATATGTATTTTAGATGGTTATTTTGATATTTGTTAAAATCAAAGTTTGACAAAGAACTACAATTGTAGTGAAACGATCATATATGCCGGTTAGCCTAGGGGTAGGGCGTCTTTCACGTGATCTGAGCGTCCATGTTTCGAGTCCTGGTTGTTCTCTACCCTGTGCTCTATCTGTGAGATGTGTGAAAGAGCCCCCCTGTAAAAGGGGGTTGTGCAAACGAGTATGTGAGTGTCATCTTCCTATGAGCTAAAGTCAGATTTCTGCCCTCGTGGGCTCAGGGGTCCCTTCCCTCAGAAGCAAATGCACCCCTCTTCCCCAATCTCTTACTTGTTTTGAATCTGAGTTCAATCCAAGGGGGATAGGCAACAACGATCACATATTAAATATCGTTTATTTATGTCATTTCATTTTTGCATGAGAAAGTATCGGCCGATAAATGGTCAACCACTTGACAGATTTGGTTCCAAATTTTACACAAATATACAATAGTCAATCTATTATCAAATCTTATCTATCTAGATCTTTTCATTTTGTAGCTATCATGTTCGCTTCTACTCGGACAGTAGGACAGACAGACTTTCTCTGAATGGATTTCGTTAAAAATTTCAGAGTAATCTATTAATTTAATATGAAACCCATACGTCAAAATTCATCCTTTTATCACAAAACTGTGTTCATTGATAGGCAAGCAGGCAGGCAGACAGACAGACACAATTCAGAAAATACGTTTTCCGGACTTTGAGCGATTTGAAATGTGAAGAGTTGTAAAAATCTCTAGTTCTAATTTTAGTACTTTTGTTTTTGTACATACCTTATGAGAAAATGATTAAAAGTGTTTTTGATATATTTTTAAGATCGCATTCAGGATGGACATGTTGTAAAAAAACTGATTTTGATTTCTTAAGTTTGATATGTTTTATTAACTCTCATCTGGGAAATAAAGGTGTAAGTCTCTTCAGTGAAAGAATATTTTGCAAACAATGTGGAATTTATAATTTGTTTCATAAGAAATTTTATATACCTAAGCTAATTATTTTTTTTAAAAAAAACTACTCTATATCCTTTGTTGTTGTTTCTTATGGCCCTTGTCATAGACAAGTCCGTTGACGAAGTGAGCGATTTTAAGTCTAGAGATTTAATGTCTCTTGTTTCAGTAGAGCCATCTCGGGTCAAGAGTACGACTTAGCTACACATGCGTCATAACCTTTTTTACGAGGACGATTTCATTCACTCATTCAGAGATCGTAATTTAGACCTAAATCAGAGAACGATCACCTCTGATCGAGTACCCCCAGTGGTATTGTCTCGACTTGGAGGACTTTGTGGCCATGAGTGATTTATATGTGTATCAGCCACCTTATACACGGAGAGTCTTCACCCGGCTCGGCTCGAATTCGCTATCCAAGAGATGCGAGTCCAACGCCCTCCAACCAGGCTATCCCGACCACTCTTTATATCCTTTAGAACAAAATAAAAACTTCTTTCTTAGGGAAGATGTTTTAAATTTCTTCACATTTGCTTCAAGCGAAGGGTTTTCTGAAACATTTTTTTGCATAGAAATGCACTTGAATTCAATATTTTCCCTTGAATTTAAAAGATATAAAGAGTTTCATTTATATCTTAATTGAGAGTAAAATTTGTAATCTCTATAAAATAAACCTTTCAGTTAAAAAAAATAAAAATGAAATAATTTCATGAAAATTATTCTATAATTCATTCTAAAAATTCTACAATATGAATGTTACGAAAACTTTCGAACTCTAAAACTTAAATTTTTATTAATGAGAATTAATAATATTTCGTTGTCAATACAACATGAAAACACGAAAACGTTTTATATCTCACCATAATATCTGTCATATCATTGGAACCTGAGAAATAAATACATTCTTCAGCAGTATTTGAGAATAGTTTTACCGACATTTTATAAATCTGGAAAAGCTTGATTCCAAATATTGATTACAAGAGATAAAAATAAATCAAGAATTCCAGAAATATCCGGAATATTCCTCCTCCCCCCTCCAGATGTATTTATAGAAACCGTATTTTTCTTTCATTGTACGGGATATAACTGATTTTGGTTTCGAGCTATACTGGCCGCAAGCTAAGTAAAAAGGCATTTGAAAGAAATGCATTATCACAAATTTGGAAATGGCGAAACTTAGAATGTGAAAGTTGAAGGATTCGCTTGTATTCGAGATAGTTTCACCAAATATCTCTAGATGGTATAAAACGAAATCTCCTGAAAGCATCTGTATATTTGAAAGAGAAAAACTCGAGAATACTTGTACCATTTTATAGGACATTTATTGGGGAATATTTTAATATTTTGAAGTCATATCAAAATAAAAAATAGAACTTTTATAACTGCTATTTTAATTATATTCCTATTACGATTCACGCATGCGTAAAACAGCAATATATAAACATTTCATACTGCTAGAATCGACTTAAGAGAAGAATGTGTTTCTTATGGACAACTTTATGTGGCACTTTCTAAAGTTACAATCCAAACAAAATCCTTTTCTCTTGACACTGGGAGGAAAAACAGCCAATATAGTTTACAAAGAAATATTATGAAGCAAGCTAAATTTTATTTTCATATCAAATTACACTGTGTTGATAAACAAGTGTGTAACAGCGGATACAATGACTTATTTATATATTTTTAAATTTTAAAACAGCTTTTATATTGTATATTTTTAGTGAATTCTTTCGTTTACGAACGTATCACATTTTTACCTTTTTAACAGTATAAATATTTCAGAATGTGTGCTGTAAAAGTATTTTGTAGTTATTTTTGGTGATTTATAAATTTATTTTTATGTTTATTTGATGTTGCGTGACATGCCTATGTTATTCGGGTGGAGACTAGACTTAAGTTTCAGGAAAATATTTCATCTTGGAGGTTATGTTATGAGAACGCTGAATAGGTACTGTTAGCTTTAATATAAACAAAGTAACCACCGGGATTGCTCTTCCAAAATTTTCTTGCATACTTTAAAAAATAATGCTATCTCATTCTTTTTTCGCTTAAAATTAGATCATTCTATGGAGGATGTATTTGGAGGCTCTTCTAATCAGTTGAAAATAAAATTTTACATAAGACTACTATTTTAGCAACAAGATTATATCATACTGTCGTTTATCTAAATCTTTGCATTTTTGTGTTCTGACGTTTACATTCGTGTGAATGATAAATGGTCAATTCCTTGATAGGACATGATACAAAATCTAAAACGTACTTTAAATGTTAAGACTGCATACTGCATTTCATTTAGTAAATATTTTTATTTGGAACATATTATGTTACGTGCACTGAGAGAGAAATAGTTCTGGCGAATGGCTTCCGTTAAAATTTGATAGAAATTTACAAATTAGGTGTAAATAATTTATTTGAACTTTATCCGTTTCTCTCTTAAAGTATTTTTAAATTTTAAATTTTGCAGATGGGCAAATATAGTTGAAAAAAATCATTTTTTCAGACTTAGGAAGGTCTGAAACATAGAAATTTGTCTCAAAATCTGTAACTTGTAACTGTTGACAATTACTATTTGTGTGTATGTGTGTAATTCACACGCCTGAGAATAAAACTGAATCACATTTGAGAATCCAAGTGTTGCACAAATTTTTATGAATTAAGAAATATTCTTTTATCGGCAGTTTGAATCCACTCAATAAAACCAGAGGGTGTAGTCTCCCTAAAACTTTCTCGTATACACTTTAATAAACTGTCATACTAACGAACGCCTTGCATGGCATTGGCGAGCGAAATACTAACATTTGGCGGGAATTTAGCATTTTTACTTAATTTATCATGTCATACTTTGCGAGTTTTTTTAGCGATTAATCCCTGGCAGGCGATAATTAGTATCTAAAAATCGAATTTGTTCTTTAGTTTTCCTCAATCGATTGAAATAAACTTTTAACACGAAATTGCATTTGTAGTTACGAAATCTCATACCAAATGTGTTACGTTTTTGAATTATGGCGTTTCCAGGTTTTTGAAATAAGAGAACAGCAGACAATCAGCCAGTAGTTGGATTTGGCTTTACATTTAAAAGATGTCTATGTAATAATATTTTTGATCTGTGTACCGAATTTCATCTATATAGCTTTCTTAGTTTTGTAGTTATCGTGTTAAGTTATATTTGAACTGCTGGTCAAATAAATTTTATCTGAACAGATTTTACTTAAACTGTAATAAAAAATCCATAAATATGTAATTAAGACCTAGATCAAATTTCGATAATTCTAGCACAAGGCGTTTTGAGTAATCTTTGTCACAGATAGATATACAGACGGCCATTTTTGAAAGATGTTTTTCTCGAATTGATAGAGGTCTAATTGATTGTTGAGATTTGCCAAAATCTCAAATTCCGATTACCATATTTAATATGTTATGGTAATTTTATATGTTATTATTTGTTATATTTGTGTATATCTTCCGAAATCTGAATGCATATATATTATTTACTAGCCGCCTTTGGCGACCAGCCGGTTCGCCAATCTTAATGTTCGTTTAAATTTTAATAATTAAATAGGTTGAAACGGAGTTTAACCCCTTTCTTCGCCAAGTTGCGATAACGCACCAAAGCTGGCAATCTTTATTATGAACTATAATTGAACATCTGCTCCTTTGCTTTTGAACATTTCGCTAGGCCGTTGTTGGCGATTTTTAAAAATTGCGCAAGCAGGGGGTTAAACTCCGGTCGTACCATTAAATATTTTACGCAATTCCAACTTTAATAGATTCTTCATCAAAATATTTTAAAACTTCAAATTTTGATAATCATATAATTCACTCATAATATTATAAAGGCCTTCATTCATAGCGTGATATGTATCTCTCTAATTTTCTGTTACCCCTCGTAGAAATAATGCTTTAAATTAAAGTGTAAATGATTAATCTGCAATTAATATAATAATATTTTTTACTCAAACAAAGCATTTTTTTTTAATAATATGATTACTGATAATAGAATCACTGTGCGTTTAAACTTTATGGTCACTAAAGAATATCTTTCTTAATTTATGTAATATCTCAAGAATTTGTCAACAAAAATTTCTCAGATTCATCATGAACAGATCGATTCATTAACAATGTTTCATTTTAAATGCATCAAACACTAAGAAAATAAAATTAATCGTTTAAAATAATCGGTCGAAAACAGGTTTAAAAAAATACTTAAAAAACGATGTACTTAAAACTATAAGCATATACAAAAAATATATAACTAACATAAATACAATTTACTTACAAAAGCATGCAACTAACCTAAAAATAATTTAAATCATCCGTTGGTTGTCATGTCAACAGTCAGAACATAATGCGCATGCGTGAATTTTCTTCGCTAGTTACGTTAACGCAAATGCGTGAATTTTTCTACGCCGGTTGGGGTAACGCATCGCAGGTTAGACATTTTTAATTTCCTTTATTCTGTGTTATTTTAATTCAAAAGTACTTCAGAATGAATCTGAAACATGGATTAATTAACAATGTTTAATTTTAAGTGTATAAAACATTAAGAAAATAAACAGAATCGTTTGAAATAATCCGTCGAAAAATGTTAACCCTGGCGTCCTTACTGTTGGGAGAAAAAAACAACTGAAGTCTTACTCATTTGGCGGTGGGAAAAATGGAAGATTTTTTTGGCGGGAAAGTTAGTTTTTAATTAATAATTAAAATTTCAAAAAAAGGGACCCCAGGTGCACATTCCCGACCTCTAAGGTATACATGTACCAAATTTGATAGCTGTATGTCAAATGACCTGGCCTGTAGAGCGCCAACACACACACACACACACACACACACACACACACACACGCACGCACACACACACATTGAGCTTTATTATAAGTATAGATTACTAGGATTAAGCTTTATATTCAGTTTACTGGAAAGTAAATAAGAAAACAAAGGCGAAACATCGGTTGAAAAAAAAGTAAAATGGATACGGAAGCGTGAATTTGTAAAATTACTAAAGAAAGTCAAGATATACATCTTGCTCATCATATAGCTAGACAAAAAATAAGGCTTTTTAAGTTTATTCTTCTAAAGATAACTAGATATTTAAATTAGATGAGATAAGATTATGATTTGGCCGAAATGAGCATATAATGTCTATCTATGGTCTTTCTTGGTGTTAAGTTTGGGATTATGGAAATTATTAGATTAATAAGCGGTATCTTCAAAAACCAAGAGAACAAAATCCCATTCCATTATATTGTTAACTGACAAGTGCCCTTCTTTGAATCTCTAGATCAAACTTTTCTAATTTCCAACCTCTCAGCTGCGGATGATCTTCAAGCGCCCCTTCTCGCACAGGATAACGCCCCATTTTTTTGCGGAGTGATCAGAAAGAAATGAAGGAGATTGATCCACCGAAGAAAAAAAAGGGGGAAAGTTTAGGGAAGGGGAAGTAAGAAAAAATAATAGAAGAAGCGAATCTATCGGATGGAGGGATGAATCGGTTGAGAAAAATGAATCGTCTGTCCACCCTCAACCCCTATCCATCCGCTTCCTAATGAGGAAAACTTTTAAAAGTGATTGCTCGGCCCTCCACATCGCTGAGTCGGCCGAATCTTTTTTCGTCTTCGTCGAATGGTTTGTGCTGCCGGGGCAGTGGCGGCGCCCTTTGATGGTAGGGCGGCTCGCATCAAAAGGTCCCCACGTGCTCTTTTGAAACGGTCTCCCAGGGTGTGGCACCGATCCTAATCTGCATGCTGCCATTTAGGAAACCGCAGAGGCAAAGAGTGCGGTCTTTGATGTATTCCTCCGCCGCCGACGTCACTCACAGAGACTCATCGAGATTTGCTGATCAAGAACTTCTTTCATTATGAAAATAATAAGAAAAAAGGAACGAAATAATAAGAGGAGAGGAGCAAAAAGTGGCCGACGACAGCCCCCTTGAAAATCTCCCGGTGACGCTTCTTCAGGAGGGTAATTAGACGCTCAGGAGCCGGAGAAATATTTTTTGAGGGTGCTTAGGGCTCCATTGTTTAGGAGGTTTTTGATAGATGAGGTTGTATTGTGGCCGATTAACAATGGGAACAAAACTGGCAGTCTCTCTGCTCGAAAGACCCTCTGCGGAAGTATAAGTGAAAGATATCTTCTGGTGAGGGATGGGGGAGGTGGAGGGGAAGAGAGGAACGAAAAGTAATAAAGTTTCCGAACAAAACATCGTTCTTGCTTTGTCTGGGATATCTACAGAAGGAATAGAAGGCCTCTCTTCTTGACACAAAACGCATTATCTCAGATTTTATGATTTAAATGATGATTTTAATTTTTCTCTAAAAGGCAGAGCCGAAAAGAACTATCAATGCTACCATCAGTGCAGAATTTGGCAATCTTGAAAATCTTTTGTGCTTCAGAACAATATGGAATAAAATATCATAAATGGGTGATCAAGCGAAAGCCATTTTTAATATAAAATCCATTCATAATAACAATGAAAAAACATCGAATACAGCAAGATTTTAGCATAAAATAATGTCCATGATTTTTATGATATTGTAAAAAAGTGACACCGCCGACATAATTCACCAGTAGACATTATTTGGCGTTCCTTTTGAAGAATATGTTTACTGACGGTGCTTTTCCTCTTATATGTCAATGTTAAATTTAAAAAAAAAAATATTTTAAATATTAATAATCTTTGTTTCTATTAATTTGTCAATATTTATTTTAATTGTACTAATTTATTAATATTTTTCATTTACGGTAAAACAGCACGAATTTGTAAATGAAAACTTGCAGTAGTCCGATAGTAAAAAGTTAGAAATGTGGAATGATTATAAAAGACTAAATTTTCTAATGAGATGGAAAAAAAAAATCGTTACAATTTTTAAAGTGAATTTTGCTTATGATTTCCTAGAAGATATTATATAAAATTGTAATTTGCTATTAGGTATTTAATGAATTTAATATTAATTTTCTTATATATTTATAGATTTACAAAGTGTCCTGAAGGTAGTAAAACGAAGTAATGACATTGAGACAAATGTTTGTTTAAAATTTGCATATCAGAAAGTGAATGATAAACCAATTACAAATTTACAGACATGAAATGAGTCAAGTTAAATGAAAGTGTTTAAAATTAATTTTAATCTTATAATTGCCTATCTAGCGATTTCATCGGTTTATCAGTCTATCTGATTTATGCTACATGCCAGGAATTTCGCTGTCTACTGTGTTTATATTTTTTATTATTTCGTATTTGAATTATATCATTCTATTATTGGGTAACCTACCATAACAGTTTTCTTAAATATATTTTTTAATTAAAAACGGTGTACCTAATTAGTGATTAGAAAAAAAATTGTCACTTAAAAGATTAATGTAATTATCAGATGGAGATTTATGAAAACTGCTACGCTGGCGTTTTTAATAATTAAAGTAATAATTAATAATTTGAATGTGAAATAAATGGATATCTTGATGTATCTTTTCGTGGTGATTTTAATGAAATTATAGTAAAAGTTATGCCTATCTGTTGAATCTCGGATATTATTACAATATTGTAACGAAATGTAAGAACGCTGATTCAGGGGTTTCTCGAATCATGTGACATCAATTAGTATTTAGAAGGATGGCTCAGGAAGTGCTTGTGTAGCAGCTTCTGAATAGGCAGTAAATATTCCATTTATAATTAATTATGATAGTTAAAATATTTAAAACGTTAATTAATCAGTTCACATAGCATTAATTAAAATAAGGCTGAATGATGGCTTGTAGAAGGTGGGGCTTTATACTCTACTGAAACAAGTTCTTTTTCGTTTAATATATTCAACAAATTCGGAAATTAAAATGGTGCATGGTTTTCTATGTGTTATCTAAGCATAAATTCATTTCATTAGATATAAACACACTAATTTTGTATTTTTTTGAAAATGTAGACTATATCTTAAACTTATATATATATAATGCTTAAAATAACTTTTTAAGCAGCGAGTACCTGTATAGATAAAGTAATCTAAGCCCTTCTTTTATGAAAAAAAAAATAAATAAATCCAGATTACAAGGGATAAGCAAAGATACATACTATTGAATTTTTTTTTCCATACCTGTGCTACATATGAATGAATTGTATACATCTGTTCGAAATTCATCAAAAAATCATGCGAAATACTACAAATTAATAGAAAAGATTGAAAAATCGGGAAAATATTAAAAGTTATGAATGTTTGGATATATCAATATATTCAGTTTATCCAAATGTTATTGGAAACATAATAGAAAGTAATATATATGTATACTGATATAAACAATATGCGAATTAAAAAATAAATATTATCTGTTTGTTTATTTTCAGTAAAATTGTGTCGCTATGGAGATCATGGATTCTTATGATTCAATTACCCATAATCGTCTTTCTGATATGATAATATATTTTTCTCGTCTCTTTTTTAGAAAAAATTGCAACATAATATGCATAATTCATAAAAGAAAAACTTAAAAATATCAGAGCATTAAGATTCAGTAAATAATGATTAAAAAAATCTGGTGATTTAATGTTTGCCATCTGGTTTAATTTATTTCCAATATAAATTATCTTGGAAAGAACATGAATTTCATTATTACCATAATTATGATAAAAATTCAAAATGGCCAAAATGATTATAATTTGAAAAAAAACCGAAGTAAATTATCTAGACCATGATCAACAATAAACTGGATTCATTTACCCAAGAAGGATTCAGTTATAAAATGCACATTTTTACTTATAGTTGTTTACTTAAAAGGTTGCAGAAAAATTGTAACGCTCCTTATTCATTAATAAATTTCATTACAAGGCTGCATAACTTTTAGGAGATAGAAAGATTGTTCACATTATTCACCACATCGCAATGAACATTTCTGTGTTAAAAGTTTATATATGTGCCATCTTTTAGAAGTTAAAATCCTATAGTCTTTACGCAAATAACACCACCGAAGCATACCATTATGAATATTGTTACGAAACCTGTGATGCTGCTTCCCAGCATAGTTGGTTCCATAGGAGGTCCCAGAGCTTGGAGAAACACTTGGCGACCATTTGGCGACGAATTTGGCGACTTTGGCACCAAAATAGATTATACCCGAAACATTGAGAATTTTCCCGACCCGTCCATTAGGAACCGAGATACTCCTCGAACGTTCCTGATTGGTTGAGAGGCTTCTAGCTCCGCCTCCTGAGACCTATAAAAGGAGCAGCCTGCAGCTGCCGGGGTAGTGCTAGAGTAATCGGGATCGACGGTAAAGAACTGGCCTTCCAGAGCTAAGCGGAGCAGCGACGGAGTGAAGCTAGTGCTGAACTAAGCTGTGCGCTGCTGTCTGCAGTAGAGTTTTGTTTTATGCTGCATTTCTAGGCTGAAGATAATCGTCTTCTGTGCTGTATATAGTTGTCTTTGTGCTGTCCTGTGTGTCTTCGTGTAAATAAACGTCTTTGTTTCGTTTTCTTCTGCCGCCTGCTGATTGAGGGTTCTCCACACCATATAACTCCCACTATCCAAACAAACCCCGGAAATTTCGCAACAATATAAAATCGTTTCCTTGCCAAATTAATTAAATGGTTGGACAGTGAGATTTACAGAAATTCTTATTGGATATTGAAAGAATGATTGAATGACTTCCTATTTTGTTGATCATTTTACAGTCTTTAATGACGGAAATGAAAATTCTGAAAAATGAAAGAATTATTTTTTTATCTTTATTCGGAATTGAGATCTTGAGATTCTGCTGGAAATTTCCATGTCACGTCACATACTATCGAGAAGTTTACATATACTCGAGAGATTGAAGCATCTCAGCAATTCTTTCTATATTATTATTCATCCACTAATGGCGCCGATCTCTGATGATTATGCTGTTATTTAATTAACAATTTGCTGTTTGATTTTGAGCTGTTAATTCCTACTAATGCTGCTCTTTACATAAACCTCGGCTGTTGTTTTATCATCTATGTTTTGTGTTTTCTAGAATATTCGTGGAATATACCAGTTTATTGCATATCGTTCATCATCGGACGATTTCCGTAACGGTACTCTATTCTTAGATTCTTGAAGATTAGGTGGCCTCATTACAGATACTGAGTTTAGAGATCTGTCATTTGCGAGATCGGGACATAAGAAAATCTGTTTTATATATGAATAATAAACTTACATTTTACTAAGACAGGAAGAAATCCATCTTCATCTTCCAGCATTAGTTAATATTGAATCTGAAATTCATAAAACAGTGATTAATTTTTGGTAGAGTAATTACATAGAAAAGAGTTTATATAAAATATTTTAGAGGTCATTTAATAATCAAATAATTTAGAACATTTAAATATAAGTCATCACAATAGTCCGGTCTGCTTTCTAGGCAGATAATGATATGAAATATTTTACAAATACCGAGTTTTATTTTAGATAGTTTAATTTAGATAATGTCCTGTTTGAAGCAACAATAAACTATTTTTGAATGGACCTTTCACTTCTAAATCATGTTGAGGTGACCAGGAAGATATTTGTGCTTCTTTATAAACTTCTACGTAATAGCTGAAGTACAACTTTTGACAATAGCAATCAAGTGATAAATTTTTTTTTGAGGGGGGGGGGATAGAGCTTCGAACCCTAAAGTCTTCAATTCTGAGTTGAATCTCCTTCATCATTTCCACCTTTTTTAAGTTGGCACAGTTTAGCCAAGGTTGACTCTTGCGCCTTTAAAATTCATATCCAACCAGCCAACTAAACACCTTCTTTAAGCTGAGTCACCATTTATAAACTTACCTCAGATTTTTTACATCTGTACAACATTATCCAAGACCATTTCAAATATGCTCAGAAGTGAATGCCTTACAGAGAAATATATTTACATACATCAAAATCATGTGATAAACGACTCTTATATGTTATTCAGCATCTAAGTGTCCATTTTTTCCTCAAAATACTCATTGGGATACAAAAAGGTTATTTTGGCTCACAGAGGAGAACATTTCACATGAGAAAAAAATAACTGCATTAAGTGTGTAAATTAATTTTGGGAGTCTTTTAAAGCAAATATGTAAATTTTTTTCATAATATGAAATAACATACAATTTTTGGATTAATTGAATTGTAGATAACTTCTGTCAATTCTTCTTCCCTAAGAGCGAATGTAGTCACACATTAACAATTTTTCCCGTTTGATGTTTTAAAAATGAAATGCATATAAAAATAATATCCGCTGCTGTTTTTTGAGAAAAAAAAATCATATTCTTCTTTAGTTTGACAATCAATTGAAAAAACTGTACTGGACACGATTAAATAATCCCGAATAAAGAATGAATTCCTGAACCGTTACCTTTTGAAGTCCCAGGGCTTAATGGTTTGACATTCAGTATCGTATATGAAATTCTGAAAGTTAATTGAGTTGCCGAGTTTCTTTTCTTTTCATAGTTTTACAATGTATATGAATTTGGCTCGCTTTTTGGCTTTTTTTCCGTCTCATAAACTTAAACTAGAGTTTTGTTAATGTGCCAAATGTCAACATTTTCCATTAGTACTGACAAATGGCGAGGAATTGTTGATGATGCTAACATTGTGTCCTGTCCGTACCTTGCCAGAAATTTTGTTTTCATCCAACAATGATAAAGCAAGATAGTATTCTTCAGAGTAAAAAGACATTTTTCAATATTGCCAACCCTTTTTCTTTTTTTTTTTTTCTTTCTTTTTTTTTTTTTGCTAAATGAATACTGGATTTGTATTAAAATTTTGCTTTCTAAAAGAAATAAAAAAAAATTGTTACATTAGCATTTCTCAACAAAGAAGTTATGAAGCAAAGCATCTTTCAATGAATAAATTATCTTTATAAAATGACGAATGAAATTTTGCAAATTTTACTGAGAAGTTATTACTTTGGAATATTCTGAAACTTTATCTTACATTTCTTAGAATCTTTAAAAAATATTTTTGATTTCTAAAAGAAATTTGAAATTTTTATAATTAGCCGATGAAATATTGTGAGAGCATAAATTAATCCTCTGATATTCGATTTTTTAAATTTCAAAATTAAAAAAAATGATTTTGGCATGGGATGTAACGAAAATTCAAAAATAAATATTGAAAAAACGCCTAGTCTATGAATTTACTATTCTAAATTCTATTCTAAAAATTATTATTTCTATTCTGCAATTTATTCTAGATTTCTTTATAAAAATTTAAAAGCTTTGATTAAAAAAATCTTATTAACATGAAAAATATAATAACTATCTATTTTGAGACGGAAAGCAGTGAAGGGTTAATACATTAGAATTCTTGATAGAAAAGTAGGGTAGAACAAATAAGCACATAAAAATATCACAGTGGAAATTTTTTATATTTTTCTGTTGGAGGATATTTTTCTTTCAAAATGTTTGGAAGCAGAATATAATTTTTAAAAATAAAGATATATGATAAAAAAAAGCCTTTGAAGATATACATTTACAAGAAAAAATAGTTTTTTCTTAGAAAGCAATACCTAATTTGTTCATATGAAGGAAATATGACTTACATTGATCTCAAATGCATTCTAATATTCAAAAGAAATAATGATTCAGATATTCTACGAAGAATTGTTGCAAATTCGTAGAATTTCTGAATAACACATCTCTGGAAATAATTTGTAACAACCCTGGTGAAGACATCAAGGGACTATAACATTTCAAGCTACTATCAAAATTCCTTTTAATGTAATTGCATGGTCGTTTCTTCTTTTTTGTCATAGAAAAATTATTTTTGATACGTTTGTGAATAAAGTTATTTTTGTCTCCGATTTTTATTGAATTTCTCGAAAGTCGTTATTAATAGGAAAAAAAATAATCTTTAGGATAGATGAGTAGAATTTATTGGTATCTACACTTTGCCTGGGGCTAAAAAAGTGGTAATTCATTAAAAAGGTTTATTTTGAATAAAAATGGACAAGAAGGAATGGAATTTTTGGACAACGAATGTAATAAGTTGTCCATTAAATTTTATACGAAATTATACATATCTTGAAATAGATATAAAGAATCTAATAAAACTAAATTTTTGTTATTGCATTTCATATAGAAGATAAACTAATGGATTTTCCCTTTTTTTCTGTTTCTATTTGCAAAATAGATTTTTACTTCAAAGAAATAAAGAAAAGAAAAAGAATTATTCTAATTTCTGAGAAGCTAATTTTAGTTTTCTTTTTAAATTGATTTTCCAGTAAAGAAATTAATCCAAGTAGAAATAATTTTTGTCGATAATGAAGTTAAAATATAAATAGAATTTCTAAAACAAAAATGTATCAAATGATCTATTAAAACATAGAAAGATATAAGAAGTGTTATAAACATGTTTATGCATTGCAATTAAAGTAAAATTCTCGAAATGCATTTGATTTTCTAAAAACCATTGACAAAAAAAAACCATGCATAAAAATCATTTGCATGTATTCCTGGAATGTTATTTGAATAATAAATCAATCGTCCCGATTTTGAACTATTAAAAAACGAAAACATTACTTATTTGCAAAGAAATCCGAAGAGGAATGTTTTAGAATATATTAAGACGAGATAAAAGAAAAATAAAACAAGATTTCCAACAAGGAATTCTGAACTTCAGTTACGTTAATCACCTCTTCGTCCTATGCCCATTTCGTCATTTTTTTCAGAACACGAGAATCCCTTCCCTTTTCCTATCTCCCTGAACATGATCTAATTTTCATCTGGTGACCAAAAAAGGTGTCAGAGAGATAAGGAGAGGATCTTTCAAAAGAAATTGATTAGTTTTCTTCTTTTCTTTCAAATTATTGCAAAGTGATTCGGTGGAAGAAGATATTCTATGATTTTAATGAGAGAAGGTGGGGGGGGGCGATGGGAATAATCACCGTCAAGGACAGACTTTCAAGGATAGACGGTGTTCCTTCTACGGGGAATGAAATTTTGATTTAAATGAGTTCGGTGAAGAAGAGGAGCGATGGAATACGAGTACTTGTTCCAAAGTTTTGATTAGTTTTAAAGTCGATAAAGATGTTTTTATGATGATGTGTTCGGTTTTTGCTTTGTTAATTACGAATATGTATAGGGCGATTAAAATGTAAGAGTTTTATCAGGAATGTCCTAAATTATTTTCAGTGATAGAGATATTTTCTAATTTATTGGAATTTTTTATTACTTGTAAACAAATTTACTCCACTCTTTTCTTAAATATTTGTAACTGTTGGATATCAAATGTATTAATATTTGGGTGTCCCATAAGTTTCTTTCCTATTTCTATGAAATGAATATACAATATTTACTGTTTAAGATATTATTTATTTTGTGATATAAGAACCCCTTTGCTCTATTACCTTCTTCCATCTCTCAGGAAGCCTCATTATGCCTTCTTTCCAAAATTGTTGTATTTTCAACAAGAAATAATCCTCGAGGGACGCTTTTATTTCACTGATAGATTTAAAGCTCTTATCGCGAAGAGAAATTTTTACTGAAGAAAAAAATAATAATCAGATGGAGCGATATCTGGAGAGTATGCAGGATGCTGTAAAACATCCCAATCAAACTGTAAGACCTTCTCTCTTACGACTAATGCAATATGTGGCCTGCCATGATTAAAAAAAAAAAAAAAAAAAAAAAACATGTCATGACAAAAAACAACGCTTTGTCGTTTCATTAATTCTGGCCGATTTTTTTTATATGGCAGCTTTCAATTGATTCTGTTGATGACAGCATTTCGTAGAATTTATTGTTTCACCTTGAGGAAGTAGCTCATTGAAAATCAAGCCTTTCCAATCCTACCAAAGGGACAAAAGAACTTTTTTGGGGTGTAGTCTCGGCTTTGCGACAGTCGAAGGCCTATTGTCTTTATACCGCGTTTTCTATGCACATTTTAACATAAAACCCCAGTTTTGTCACCAGTGACAAACCTATTTAAAAACGGACGAGGTAAGAAATTTTGGGAAATCTTAATATATTCATGTTACCCAATAATTCCCCGTCTTTGTCAACCAGCTAAGTCGGTGAGACGTTGATTGTATTTAATATTAGTTAAGTCATTTAGGCATATCTTAATGTTCATGATTCCGTTGAATTGGAATACCTTAAAATCTTGTTTTTTCAGTAGCCTTACATACGTTCTATAGAAAATAGTCCCATGACCTAATAGCTCTATTAAAAGCTTAATTTTTCAATTCATCTATCTTCTAGTTTTCACAGTTTCTAACTTATAATTTAACTTTTTTTATTCGTTTTGTAAGTTTTATACATTTTTTAAAATAGAATCCTTCATTCTTAGTTTTCAACAATGGACAAATTCAAGAGTCATAAATATGTGATGGAACATTAAAAACGATTTGAATTTTAAAAACATGATCCATTGTGGAAAAATATGGAAAAGATATTTTAAAAATTGCGAAAAATTTAAATTCCGAAAGAAAATATAAAAAATTTAAATTCAGAAAAACTTTAAATACTAAATTGTTATTATTAAAAAGATAATTTTTAACATTTCAGCAGTGTCAGATTTTGCACAATAAAAAATTCTATAATTATCGGAATCTTCCCAAATTTCAGATTAATTTTTAATTAATTAGAGTTCCAATTTAAATAAAAAAAAACGAAAGAAAAGTGGTTGAAAAAAAAATTCCTTTATTATTAACAGAGATAGAGAAGAGAAAAAGAAAAGTAAATATTGAAATATACATTTATAAATAATCACATTTTACTTCATTATTAGGACGTAAAAACTTGAAAGCTTTCAAGTAATCTATTTTCATGGGTCAATATGGCATTTACAAATTATTATAATGAAGTTTCAAATTCAATCAAATGTAATTGAAAATAGTTTAAGAAAAATATTCTGTCGAATAATTAGCAATAATTTTTAAAAACTGTGGAGTTATTTCACTTGTATTATCTTTCCATTTAACTGAACATTAAAAATAATAAACGATGAAAAAGAGGCAGTTTTTTTTTTTCAGCAAACAATTTTTTTTTAAATTTTTAAGTGCTCAAATGAGCAGGGCTTAGCAAAATGGTAAACTTGGAAAATGTTTGGTTAGGATTCTAAGTAATTCAAAAGAGCGTTTAAAAAGCTACCAGTGTGCGCGTTATCTATGCTAGGTTTTTTTTTTTTGCGATTTCTCAACATGTTTGATTTTAGTACTTAAAATAGGCCTTAAATTTTCCATATTTTCTTCTTAAAATTGACCTCTAAGCAAAATAAATTCACTAATATTTAGTCGTATTAATGTAAACAAAATATTCATGAGTTTGTTATCTCTTTTAACCTTTGGCTTTTAACAAACGTTGTTATTCTAGAGTGTTTTTATAAAAAGTAAAAAAACAACAACCTATTTTATGTTGATGGCTTCATTGGCATCACGTTTATTTTAACAGTTACTCTTTGAACAAGCATAATGATCAAAATTGCATAAAATATTTTAATGAAAGCATTTTTTTATATTTTTAATGAAAATATAATTAATACCTAATCATTATTTATATCACTGTTATAGTTAATAACTTGTGGCTTGATAACGTAAATTATATTCCTCGATTTAAGGATATATCGCAATATAGTAAAATGAAACTTTTTCTTGTATTTTTTTATATTGTGCACTGATAATAAAGATGAATATGTTTCTCTGTGTATGTTGACACTCTACAGGATAGTCCGTTTCATTTAGTAACCAAATTTCGAGCATTTAAACTCTGGGGGGTAAAATTACGCCCTTCGGGGTATTTTTTAATTTTTTTTCAATTACAATTAAATTAATTTAATAAAATTAATTAATTAATTAATTAAATAAATAAAATTTTATTTAAATTATATAAATTAAGATAAGTTTTAACCTTTTCTGTAAACAACTTTCAAAAATATTATGGGGCACAGAAAAAAAAAAAGATTTCCAAGTCATTTTAATTTTTAAAAAATTATCTTCCAGGATATGAATTTTTTTAACATATAAATTAAACTTTCTAGCCGCCTTTGGAGATCATTTTATTCGCCTCGATTATTGACATTTTAAACTGATAAATTTTTAATATGGATACATTTCTTTTCTTAAAAAAACCTTTTCACCTAGGAATTCAATGCGACTAAAACACATGAATTCAGTTAAAAGAGTTTATTGCAATTTGTAAAGCGTATTTGTTACGAAATAAAAGCGGAAATGAAAATTCTATCGCTGATTTAATGATTGGCAAAAGCACGCGCTTGAATGCTTTGAGGGAAAGTTTGAATCCATAAAAACATTTTTTCTGATAATATATCAAATTAAATTAAAAATATTGTTAAAATTAAATGAAAAATTGTAAGAAAATGAAATTTAAATCATTAAAAAGATAATTATTTTAGTCTTCATATAAAACAAAAAGAATTTTGATAATTGTTTTTGAAGATTTGAGTATCAATTTCCATAGGCAAATCATAGTGTTTTCGGTTAGATTTAAGATTAATATATGCGCGCCAAAACTAAAATATTTTTGAGCGATTTCTCATATGCAATATTTGATTGCAATTTGTAGAGCTGTTTATTAGCATTTCTGGTATTCACCAAGAACTGCAGACTTTTAGAAATTTGTGGACGATTGGCATTTTGGCGTGCTTGGTGAGAAGTCGTACATTAATATGAAATCTTACCACGATTTTTGCACTTGATTGAACTATTTTCTTGAAGCCTATTTCTTGATTTCCTTTATGGCTTCTTTCTTTTAACTGAATGTACTCTTTGGTAACATGACGAACTTTCTCCAGAACACAATTTGCGGCTCGTTTAATTAGCTAAGCGAAGATTTTGATTCACCACATCAGTAAAAACATTCAATAAAGTACTGAGTTGAGTTGAGTTGAGTTGGATTTTTATGGCAAAAAAAGTCATCTTTGGCAAATATGCGCCACATTCATGAAATTAAAATATTTGTATCAATTTATAATAAAACCAAAACATGGAATGTCTACAAAATCCAAATGTATAATCTGTGATCGGTCTACAAAATCCAAATGTATAATGTATAACTGTGAGTCCTGAAAAAACGCAAAAATGATGTAAGGTACGGCACTGTACAGAAAAGGGATGTTTATGTTTATATATGATTATAAAAACCAATATAAAACTAAAAAGTTTTAGAAAACTAAAAAGGTTTATATACGGAGTTTTGGAAAGCAACTCGCCCAAATCAAGATGAGATTTCTGAAAATATGCAATACGCTGTAAAGAAAATCCTGGACATTCAACAAGAATGTGCAAAATAGACATAAGATTTTATTAATTGAGCAAAATGGTGTTGGATCCCCCATCAACAAATGTCGATGGATGAATCGAGTGTGCCCAATCCTCAACCTAGTTAAAATTGTGTTCAGTTTTCTGCTGTGCAAAGTGGGCCAGAAATCTATTGTAGGCGTAATTGTATTAAACATATTACAAATCTATACATCTCATTCAGTTTGCCATTTGGAATGTAAAAGGTGACATATATATGTCTTATAATCAGAAAGAGGAATCTGTGTTGGCAAGAAAGTAGTAGCCGGGATTTATCTGCCATATCAGCTTTTTCGTTTTCCGGAATTCTCACATGTTTGAGATCCCAGCATAAAATAATTTGAAAGAACTTTCAGATGAATGAAGCAGTCTGGAATTTGTATGATGTTTTGTTTATATTTAACTTTGGTATTCGACAATTAGTAATAAGCTTGATGTCTGCATCACGTAAGTAAGCGTTATATTTTATATATATATATATATATATATATATATATATAAAATCATATTTTGGTTGAAGCAGACTGCAGGTTCGAAGACATAGAAGAGACATTTTACATTTTTAGATTCATTATAATCCATATCGAGAAGACAATTTATTGACATGCACGTGCGGACAGAATATGTCCACAAAAGAGCGGACAAAAATAGAAGTAAGGAAGGGGCAAAAGAAATGATCACTTGTCTTATAGAAAATGGGATTTCCGGCTACATGTCGAATAAATACTAGTGTTGACTTTGGATAAGGGCACTGAAAGAATCATTTTCACTTGACACGTGGAACTGATGGCTCATCATTTTTACAATGCTTCAACAGTGGAATGGGATCAGGAAACAAGACACCGACATGAGCCGAATAAGTCAAAATTTTAGGAAATTAATTTGGATTAAATTAGATATTAAAATAATTTAAAAAGGTGATTTAATCATATTTTCCAACAATTGATTTCACAGAAAATAAAAATAAAATAAAACATGCACGAGCCAATGCACGCACACGAGGGAAATTATTATTTTATTATCGTGTTCCCGTATCGTTTATAAAAGCCAAATTGATAGAATAAATTAACTTTTACTGTAAAGTATACCATGGAAAGTGTAATTAACACGTTTATGAGAAAAAAATATTATATATATATATATTCAAAAAAAAAAGAAAAGTTAAACATAAAAGTTTTTAGGAACTTATAAAATATCTTTAACATTAATTTAAGGCAATTACAGCATTTAAGGCAAACTTGGTTTATATATATGCAATAGGACCACTCGAGGTGATTCCGAACGTCTAATTTCTAAACATTCAACATTAGGGATATGCATGCAATAAAAATATAGCCTAAGTACAGAAAAAAAAATATTTTCTTGTAATTTGTATCACTAATGTTCTGATCAATTACGAATAATATATTTTTATACAGTCCCTAATTGAAGGGTTTGCTGTAAAAAGGATGTAGCTCCACTCTAGGGGAATTTGGAGTTACATGTACTATCATGTGTTAAAAAAATGTATGTTTTATTTCTCGCGGTATTCAAGAGACAGAGCTATCTGTCTCATTAGTTTGTAGGTAGTAGTTCCTTGAGCTACCGCCTCTTTCTTCTGCAGATTATTCCACTTAAGAGAGAAAAATATAAAGATGTAAGGGAACTAGCTCGCAAATACGTCCCATAAAATGATATGTGGTTCTACTATAGACTACAACCCGACGACGATGTAGCAGATGAGCCCGACGCTACAGAGAAGGAGCGTGTTGATTAATAGGAATATATTTTTTTGTTTTTAAGTCAAGTTGTATGTAAATTTTGTTTATACTTTGTTAGTTTAATTCAAATAAAACAATATTACAGTAAATTGCATTTTTATTATAAAATAATTTTCATAGAGGTAGACAGACTATCTATTTGGCTGCAAGAAAGAGCTAGCTCCAACATTCCAACATGTGTCACGTCATCTGGAAAATATATTTTTGAGTGAAAATATTATCATAATATGTAGGATAGATCAAAAGGAAAATCTTCATGCAATTTAAAATTTGGAATTTTCAAACGTTTTTTACGGCTTTCTGCAAGCTTGAATAATTGGAGCTACCTCCGTTTTACAGCAAATCCTTCAATTCCTATTACAGTGCGAGTCAAAAGAAAGTAAACACTCGTGATTGATTTAGAAAATGTTTTATTTCAAATATATTATTGACTTCTATACTTATATAAAGCTCAATGTGTGTGTGTGTGTGTGAGTGTGTGTTGGCGCTCTACAGGCCCCACCGTTCGACCTACAGCTACCAAATTTGGCACACGCATACCTTGGAGGTCGGGAATGTGCACCCGGGGTCCCTTTTTGAATTTTTAATTAGAATTTTAATTATTAATTAAAAACTAACTTTCCCGTCAAAAAAATCTTTATTTTCCCACCGCCAAATGAGTAAAACTTCAGTTTTTTTTTCCAACGCTAAAGAGGATAGGATTAAGAAATTTTCGACAGATTATTTCAAAGGATTTTGTTTATTTTCTTAATGTTTGATGCATTTAAAATTAAACATTGTTAATGAATCCATGTTTCAGATTCCTTCTGAAGTACTTTTGAATTAAAATAAAACAGAATAAAGGAAATTAAAAATTTGTAATCTGCACAGCATTACCCCAACTGGAGTAGAAAATTCACGCATTTGCGTTACCATAATTGGCTTTGATAATGCACGCATGCGCATTGTGTTCTGATTGTTGACAACTATGGGTCAACAATCAACAACTATGGGCCAAGTTGATTTTAAAGGCTTAATTGCTTTCGATAGATTATTGCAAACGATTATGTTTATTTTTTTAGTTTTTGATGCATTTAAAACTAAACATTGTAAATTAATCGATGATGAATCTCAGAAAATTTTGTTGAAAACTTCTTGAGATATTACATAAATTAAGAAAAATATTCTTTAGTGCCTATAAGGTTTAAATACTCAGCGACTCTGTTTTCAGCACTCATATTTAAAAAAAAAATTCGTTTCAGAAAAAAAAATATTATATTAATTGCAGTTTAATCATTTCCACTTTAATTTAAAGCATACATTCTATGGGAGCTAACAGAAAATTAGAGCGATACATATTACGTTATGGGTGAAGGCCTTTATAATATTATGAGTCTATTATATGACTATTAAAATTTGAAGTTTTAAAATATTTTGATGAAGAAGCAATTAAAATGGGAGTTCCATAAAATATTTAATTATTAAAATTTTGACGCGCATTAAGATTGGCGAACCGGCTGGTCGCCAAAGGCGGATAGTATAATTTAAAGTAGATGCATACAATTATTAACTTATTTAAGAAGAAACGAACAACTTGTAAACATTCGATTACAATAAAATATATAAAGAAATAAATCAACTTGAACCTAAGTTTATCCAATTTTATGTATCAAAAAAGTAAAGCCTCATAACTCTTTTTCCTTCAAATGTTTTAATTTTATAGATATAAATATTTTTTCTTAGAGGAACTTGATTTGAATTAAAGTATTATATTCTGCCTGAATGTATGCAAATTTCTAAAAATATCTGAGATATTTTGCGATGGGTAAACAAACAGCACTAGAAACGAAAAAAGTGATAATAAACTTGAAGGAGGAGGGTAAATTCTTACGTGAAAAAAGGAAAAAAAAAAATGTTGAAAGAAGCCTCTGCACATAGAAGAAAAATTTTGACTGATATTCCAAATACAGATTAAAAATTTTCAGAGAACATGAAGACCTACTGATGAATTACTGATACAGAAGTGAGAACAGTAGTATTAGAGGCCAAAGCTTCCAGCTGAAATAGCTGTTAAAATATCTCTATAAATAATAAGTTAAAGCATCTCACAAAGATCAGTCAAGACAGCAAGTACAAGCACGATAAAGTAGGAGTCTTCATGAACATGAATTACATGGCAGGATACCATATAGGGAACCATTGACCATGAAATAGAACCAGAAAATGCGTCTGCTGTTTCCCAAGCAATACCTTAATAAGGATTTAGATTTTTGGAATAATATTTTATTTAGTGATGAGAAAAGAATTAAATTATTTGGTTCTCGCAAAGATATGGAGATCAAAGATTGGAGAATCCAGTAATAAATATTCAGTTAAGACAATTGAATATGGGAGTAGATCTGTAATGGTCTAGTGTTGTATGGCGGCAGCAGAAATCGGAAATTTAGTATTTATGGAATCTAAAGTGAATAAAATGGACTACCAAAACACTTTAAAAGATAATGATGCCCCCTAGTGTTGCGAACTTATTGTATTTTGAAGCTGTATATTTCAACATGATAATGATTCTAAACTCGAATCAAAGATTGTGAAAGGATGGTTACTCTATCATGTTACGAAGACTTTGGATTATCCATTGAAAATTGATGGGTATATCTTGAGAAAAATGTATGCCAAAGAAGCATTTCTAGCAAGGGAGAGGGAAAACAAATAGCTATAGAAAAATATCAAAAAATACCTCCTAACCTAACAAAAACCTAGTCACATCTATAGCTAGAGGATTAAAGGCAATGACAAAATCTAAAGAATTACAGACAAAATATTAGTATTACAGCTTTTGTTGTTTATGTCGATATCAATGTTCTCTGTTTAATTTTTTTTGACACCTGAAATTTGATGCTTTTCTGTTTTAGATGAATTATTTCTTTTTGCATTTTGATTTGATTAAACATCTACAAGTTATTGCATCCTCCATGAATATATTAATAACTGTATATATTTACTTTATTTTATAAGTCTTTAATATATTTGAAATGAATCATTTTCTATATAAATCATGGGTGTTTACTTTTTTTTGTCTTTCACTGCATATTATTAAGACTGTAACATTTTAAAATAAAAGAGTAGGTTCCGATCTATTTTGAAAAAAACTGAGCGAGTTCAAATTTTCATATTATTATTTTATGAAAACTCGCATTTCAGACTGCTCCATTGATCGTCTTAAGAAATTAGCACCAATCAGCACTCGGAGTTTTCCTAAGACGCGATTAGCTTAAAATTATGAATTTGTTGATTTTCCTAACAACGTGATATTAAAAGCTTCGTTATTCCATCATAGTTAGTCACATGATGTAGTTTTGTTTTTGTTTAAAAGTTGTAGTTTAAAATAAGATTCTTTAGGTTCAAAGAATTGCATAAAGTTTAAACTTCGCAATTTCTTTTATTTTGCATGTATTAACAGAAATAAAATAAAATATTATTTTCATCATTTGAATCCTTTTGGTAGCAAAACTAAAAACTGAATTTTATGATGAATCTGAGGTATTTTATTTTATGCTTCTTTGAAATTTTGGATGCATATAATGCACATTCTGTAATGCATATAAGAATTGAATGCTGAACAATTTTGTTCTATGTACTCATAATTTAAAAAATGTGTTATATTACAACAAAAAAGTTTTTGTTTTTATTGACGTGTAATTACCTCCGCTTCAATTTAAAGTTCAAATTATGCAAGAGCTGATAGAAAATTATTGAGAAGCATAGTAGAACGATGTAAGGCTTCGAAATCTAACTATTAAAATTTGAAGCTTAAAATATTTTGTCGAAGAAGCTATTAATAGACCAAATTACATAAAATATTCAATTGGGAATTTTAGCGGGTATTAATTAGGGGAACCAGCTAGTCACCAAAGGCGGCTAGTGTTTCATAAGATAGATTTTTGTGATATATGATTGCATAAAATATACGGTAAATACTCTTTGAAATATTTCTTTACCTTTCATTTAAGCAACTTTAGTTGTTTATTTTAAAACGTTTTAACAAATTTATGCTTGTTTCAAATGTGCAGTATAATTTTTTTCCTCGAAATTATTTTTAGCCAGATGTGCAGTTTAAAATGATTTACAAATTTTTTTAAAACAAAAACAGTCAGCGTCATAATCTCAAATATTATTTCAATTATTACAATTTAAGAAACAAACTGTTTTTTTTTTTGAGAATAAACATTAAACTGGGTTATTTCAAAGATTCAAGAATGAGATATATAGAACAAATTTTAGCTATAAAATTTTACTGAAAGAAAGAATAATGTAAAAATAAATGTTATATACTTCTTTATAAGTAATATCTGAGGCTTAGAAAGACCATAAAAGTTTGTGTTGTTTCTTTCAAAGATATTTTTGAAACACTTTTTTTTAACATTATTCTCTCGGGGATTAAAATATTTCCTCATTATCAAAAATAATCCCAAAGCTGCAGAATTTGAGCAAACACTCATTAGATTTTTAAATCAAATTTAGCTTTATTGTTTTTGAAAATAAAAGAGTTTTTTCCCTTGACTTTATGACAATATCTATATCTCGAAGACAGTTATGGGCACTAAAATTTCACTTCTCCTAACATTTATAATATTCTCAAGGGAATATCAGTTAATGTCTACATTATACCTTTCTTTATCGTGATATTTAAGCTTAAAATTATGCATGAAACGATTTACTAAACGTGAGAACGATTAGAATTTTAATTGATATTTTGAAGAGAAAAACCCAAATAGACCATAAACTTCTTTATTCAATTTTCCACGTTTATTTTGAACTAATATTCTTTCTAATGAGCTAATTTTTAAACTAATCATAGTTTGAATTATTTGTTTTTGCAATTAGAGAAAATTGTTTTTTTCCCAGTGAAAAAGGTTAATAATGTTGCTTCTGGTAACCAAGATAAAATAAAAATGATTTGATTTAGTTCAAAGTTATTCCTTTGTGAGTATTTTGATGAGCCATTAAAGATTTTTCCATTTCTTTTACTAATTGTGCATCTTTATAATATGCGTTAATTATTTCGTCTTTATAATAAGCATGAAAGTCAAATTGAGCAAAAATATGTTTCTTTTTCACCAGAAAATTCTGATTCCTAAATTATTCCACAAACGCCTTAATACAGGATTTTTCTAGAGTTCAGACACCATACAACTATTAATAAAAAGTCCTATAATAGTTCTTATTTGAGTTTTTGTTATAAATCACTCTGAAATATACTTTTTTTTCTTGTTGTAAGGAAGTTAGAATGATATATGAATTTTAATTTGGGCCTAGTTTCTATGCATATTCAATTAACTTTATTTGATGTATGATTTTATAAGATAATGTTACCTCATTCCAGCTGGCGTACTGGCTTAGGGGTAGCGCGTCTTCCTCGTGATCTGAGTGTCCCGGGTCGAGTATGGTTGTTCTCTACCCTGTGTTCTGTCTGTGAGGTGTGTGAAAGAGCCTCCTCCTCCCCCTCCCCGGAAAAAAGGGTTGTGCAAGGGACTATGTGAGTGTCATCATATGAGCTAAAGCCAGACTTCTACCCTCGGATACCCAGGGGTTCTTACCCTCAGAAGCTACTGCACCCCTCTTTCCTCGATCCCTTACTTGGTTTGAATTGCAGTTCAACCCAAGGGAGATAACGCAACAGTAACCTTATTCGATATTGGCAAATTCAACGAGTACACCATTTGGAGAAAGATTAATATTGAACATAAAACTTTCACATATATTTTGCAATTTCAATCCTTTGACTCCCAGAATATCTTACTGAAACATGTCTTAAAAGCTACATCGCACTCATTTAAATAACAAACAATAAAATTGTTTAAAGGAAAATTGAAGAAGTCCTTTCACTCTTAACTGCGGCGTGGCTTAAAACTGGCTGAAAATCTTTCTTTAGATTTATAATCTGAAATGAAAGCATTCATAGATGGAGCAAAAATTATGTATAATCCAGAAGCACCACAGACGTTATATGCATTCTTAACTGAATCAAGAAAGAAAGATTTCATTTTTTTAGATATGGGGGGGGAAACCACCAGTAAAGGGATTAATTTTTTATTGCTTTGGACTTTTAAAACTGTTTGGTTTCTGGCATTTCAGAGCTATTGAATAAATTCGCTAAAAAACTGTCAAAGAAGATAAAACATCAAATATAACCGTATAAGGCAGTTTACAGATGAGTGCATTTATAGCATTATATTCTGATTACATTAGGGAAATCACTAGCTGCAGTAAGGGACCACGTAATCCTAGATAAATCTGAATAGAAATGGGCAATCTGAAGTCGATTCGTAAGTATACTTGGTTATTTAAATTAATTGGAAGAAATCAAGTTAGAGAGAAATGAGCTAAAAAGTGGTTGCAGAAAAAGATCGACTACATTTTACTCATACAGGGTTCTGAGGGAAAAAAGAAAATCATTCGACAGGAATTTCACAGATAATTCGCCAATAGAATCTGAAACCTGTCCACAAAATCGATATTTTGTCGGTCGGTATACTATGTATTGTATTTATTTACACAAAAATCAGTACTCTGCTGATTGACAGAGGTAATAAGTGAAGGCATAATAAAATGCCTCGTGAAAGTTGTGCTTTAAAAATTATTAATTAATTAATTAATTAATAATTAATTAAATTATTAATTATTAATTAAAAATTATAGACATTATAAAAAATATAAAAATATATAATATAAAAATACATTATAAAATATATAAAATGTCAAACAAAATAATACATAATTCTCTTTAAGCAAAAAGAATAAGTGCAAGGTTATCAGATTAAGCTTCAGAATTATAAGTTCGCTTCCAAGTACTTCAAAAGTGGTATTAACCAGTATTTTAACAAATCAAATAAAAATTTGGAAGAAAGCAAGCAAAATAAATAAATAAATAAAAAGTAAAGAACTCTTTTATCTTATGCATATGCTCTTAATGAAATATAAAAAAATTTGAATGAAACATAATATTTAGCTATTCTCCGGAGAATTAAATTGATTAATTTCCATTCAAATGCAAATAGTAAGAAAAAATTAGTTCAGATATTTTTTTAACTCAGGGTATCACTAAAAATGATACCATCATATAATGAATTTGCAATATAATATCAGAATGGTTTGATTTCCACAAATCAAGCCATTATTTCACAATTATTTTTATATAATTACACAACGAGCATCGGACTTATCAGCTTTCTATTAAAGCACTACACACGTCTTATTAAAATGACAACTAAAACTAAAAAGAAATTTCAAAACTATTCTAATAAATTAAAGGGTTTAATTAGCAAATGGACTTATATGTTCTTTGAAATTTCAGATCTTCCACTTTATTTCTAAAATGGAACTAGAATGTTGAATTCCATTTTCTGAAAATAAATAGAAAGAGAGAGAAAATTCTTGGTATGATTGTGTAAAATAATTGATTAAATTTAAAATAGTAAATTGAACTTCAAATAAATTTTCTCTAAAATTATTACATTTATAAAGGTTTTCTCAAAAAGGCGTAATAAAGTAAAAAAAGTCTTCAGCGAAAATACATCATGAAATTCTACGAATATCTATTTGTAATCGTGGTGAAATTCATTGTTTAAAGAAACATAATTACCAAGAAAAGCTTTGAATAATTTCTTGGAGTAAAGATTTACTTTTAATAAATTATCAAAAAATAAATTTTTCTCTTTCGTTTTAGGTAATAAAATAGCAATAAGAACTCCATCTATTTGCTATGAAATCCGAGAACTAAATTTTCAGAAACTCCTTGATCAAATTCTGGGAAAAAGGAAAAAAAAATCTACATTATGCGTGAAAGGATAAGAACAATATGTTTCAGCTGTGACATGGATACCCTCCACTTTAACCTATATCACATCACTTATGCATTTACTGGGGCATGTATGTCGTTTCCTCATTTGAACATTTAATTTTCATGTCTCTAAAAAAGTGCAAAAAGTTTCAAGATTTTATACAAAAAGTGCAAAGATTTTTAAAAGAAAATTATCTGCTCCCTTTTTTATTTTGAACTAATTACTTCAGAGTTATTTAACATAAAGATATATCTACTTTTATAAATCAGAAGTTGGTCTAAGGACAGTAATTACCAATTATAGACTTCTAAGAATCAAGGAAATTTTTTGCATTTGTTATTTTGTGTTAATTATTTGTTAATAATTACTTCAAATTTATTTAACATAAATGCTTTTTTAATTAGAAGGCGGACAAAGGACAATCATTACCAAGGAGAGACCTCTTAGAACAAAGGACATTATTTTTTGCATTTCTTGTTTTGTGTCGTAGTATTTTTTTTCATAATACATTGTTGCTTGATTTAATAGTTAAATTCGTATTTTTTTTTCTCTATATGTTATGATTCATGTAAAATTATATTTATATTTTGAGGAGTTTTATTGATATCTATAATTATTTGTTATATTTTATGTTATTACGCTTGTTGCCTTTATTGTATTTTTGTATGTTTTAAAATTTATAAAAACCTCTGTTAAATTTTAAGTATATAAAATTTACTTTTTACTTATAAGAAGTATGCAAATAGAAAATATTGTAATCAGCAATGTAAAAACATCGAATATGAGATAATGGCGAAGCTTCATATTTCACCTTTAGTCTCAAAACTCCTTTTTTGGAGTTATTTTTTGTTCGTCCGAGAATATGGTGATTCAAAAATATTTTGAGCTAGATTCATTAAATTTTATGTGTGATTTTTACAGCAAATCTATAGACTTCTATCAAATTTTGAATGAAATCCATCCAAGATTTAACTATTAATATTTTGACATGCATATACAAACTGTAACTCAAAAACGTAAAGATTTAAATAAATGAAATTTGGTATATTACCGTATGCCTAAAGTTGTACTTCCGTGTCAAATTTTCGTTTCAATCGGTTCAAAATAAGGTGTCTAAAATGGACACCTTAAAAAAAAAGCGTGACTCTGAAAATAAAAATCTGAGCACTCGTGGTGTACATGAACAAACTTGGCTAAGATTCACAATGTTTTAGAGATGTATGATATTGATACGAATCTGTAATGCTGCTTCCAAGCATAGTTGGTTCCACCATCGGAAAGAATGTTTTACAGTCATCTGTACTGGACGGAGTTCGGTGTCGCGTTGGAGGTTCCGGAGCTTGGCGACAAACTTGGCGACCATTTGGCGACTTGGCGATGAATTTGGCGACTTTGGTGCCAAAATAGTTTATACCCGAAGCATTGAGAATTTTCCCGATCGTCCAGTAGGAACCGAGATACGCCTCGAACGTTTCTGATTGTTTGAGAGGCTTCTAGCTCCGCCTCCTGAGACCTATAAAAGGAGCCGGCTACAGCTGCTAGGGCAGAGTAGTCGGAATCGACGGTAAAGAACGGGCCTTACAGAGATTAGCGGAGCAGCGACGGAGTGAAGCTAGTGCTGAGGTAAGCTGTGTGCTACTGTCTGCCTGTCTTGTTATATGCTGCTGTGTATGCTGTTGTTGCTGCACGTCTCGGCTGAAGATAATCGTCTTCTATGCTGTATATAGTTGTCGTCTTTGTGCCGTCCTGTGTGTCTTCGCGTAAATAAACTTCGTTGTTTTATTTTCTACTGCCGCCTGGTGATTGAGCGTTCTTCACACCATATAACCCCCACTATCCAAACGAACCCGGGAAAATTTCGTAACAATATCTTTGTTATAGAGTATGTGAGGAATGTCAGAGGAAAACAATTTAACAATTTTTGGTTGCTTTTCTGAATTTTTCTTAATTACTGTAACATTATAAATTTTTTTTTATCATTTTATTATGACCATTTAGATATCTTCCTTCTATCCTTCTTGCTTGAGTCTTCTTCTGGAGAGCCAAAAAATGTTGTAAAACCAAAGGTTGAGCTAGCTGGTCTAGGTGTTGAATTAACGAATGTGTTCTCTGCGCCAGGAATCAAAATATTCAGATTTATATGTCTGAAATTAGAAAGAAGCGGACGAATATGAATTATTTGAAAAATTCTTTGTTTAATTTTGAAATCTCCGCGGATGTAATTATGAATTAATACGTGAGTTTCTGATTCAAGAACTATGAAAGTGTATGGTGTTAATACTCAGAATATTTAAGATGAGTATCCTAAATTATCGGCAGTGTAAGGATTATTTTCAAGTCTACAGAATTTTCACCTGGAAAATTATTTTTCTTTTGCACACAATTGATAATTAAAAAAATTTACTTTATTAATTCTTTATTTTATTAATTTATTATATATATTAAATTATTTTATTAATTTTCAAAAATTTTACAAAATTCAAATGTCTAAAGAATTTTGATCTGGAAAATTATTTTTCTTATGCACACATTCGATAGTTTTTCAAAATTTATTTAATTAACCCTTAACTGGGGAGGTGGAATTTTAGGACGGTCTACGAGACCGTATTTCATTTATACTTAAATTGAATTTTCTAATGAATGTATAAGTATGTAAATCTGCCAACATATTTTACAGATATTTTTCTTGATATATAGATATGTTTTAGAAATTCTTCAAAATATATTATCATTGAAAAAGTAAATGCGTTGGAACATACATTTTCTTTCTAAATTACATGTTACAATAAACAATATTCTTGAAAAAGCATATTACTTTTTACATCATATTTATTTTTACAGTATATGAAGGTATATAGAAGGCAATATAATGTAAAATTCAACAATTATATGAAAAATAAAAAAAATGACAATGGGTAAAATTGACCCTTTTTTTATCGGCTTGTGTGACTTTCATAGCACGATTTTCTAGGGCATTTTAAACATACAGGTTAAAAACCAGTATAAAAATCAACCTTTAAATTCTGTATATATATATATATCTTAATATATATATATTTTATAAATTTTTCAAGACACATTATCACTAGAAAAATTAATTATGTTTGAACATACATATCAAAATCAGTTGAATGCGAACTTTCATCGAAAAACTCTTATGTACAATTATCTTTATCACTAAAATCACTTTATTCTTCATTTAAAAGTGTCTGGAGCACTGCTTCATGATAGGATCAGTAAACTGGATGATATTTCGGGGTCCAAGTTTTAGCGCCATCTGCTAAGCCTTGTTTATCACTGGGACACTAACAGGGAGATGCGGTCTTAGAGACCGCGCTCGAAGAAATAACTGAATTATTTTAAAAAGCATCTGCTGAAATCGGTTGAAAAAGTGCACGTGCATTCAAGGTCATGAAACAGGAAGCTACAGGGTCAATCCATTCAATTGAGCTAAAAATAAAATAGGGGTGACAGAAAATCCATCGCTCACGGTCTCACAGACCGCACGTCCCCAGTTAAGTGTTAATTTATTATATATTTGATTATATTATTATATAAATTATATTATTATATAAATTATATTATTATATTTATTATATAAATTATTTATATTAATTTATTTTATTAATTTATTAAAGTTATTTTAATAATTTTCAAAGATAAATTTAGTTTTAGTTTTTTATTTAGTTTTAAAATATCCGAAGATATAATATGAATTAATATATGAGTTTCTGATTCAAGAACTGTGGAAGTGTATGTTAATATTCAAAATGTTTAAGATGAGTATCACAAATTGTTTTCGGCATTGTGAGAATTATTTTGAAGTCTACAGAATTTCCTGATGGAAAATTATTTTTCTTCGATAACTTATCTAACAGTATTCAGATGAGTTAATACTTATCAGATGAGTATTAACTCATCTGAAACTTTTATTTTAAAGAGTTTATAATTTTATACGCTGAAATGACGTTAATTAGATTCATGTGTTTGCATGCAGAATATTAAGAGATTTTAATTTTGAAAACAAAATATTGTATTGCTTATTCATCAGCTTGCAAAAAATCATCAGAAAGACAGAATCAATGAAGCGACACATACAACCGTCATCTGCCTATCTTTGTAATACAGTACACTCCCGATTATCCGCGGATAACAAAAATCGCGGATAGTCCGAAAATGCTAAAAACGGGTATAGCAAAAGAGAAAACAGTCATTCCAACTTTGAAAAATCGCTTTATGTACAATAAAACGTAAAATAAACAGCAGGAAATGTTTAACTAACGCTTAATATTTTAGTACCTCACTCAAAATTAAATTAAAATGCATTTTGTTAATGAAAACAGAAAAGTGCTTTGTACTTACGAGAGGCGTCAGGGATAAACAGAAAAATTAATACATATGTTGTACTGTTTTAATACTGTAATGTATTATGTAATTACGAAAGCATAACTGTAAAAATACGCCTTTTTGAAGAAATCAGTCATTTGTGTTTGCTTCTTGCTTTGGAGGCATTTTCTCTTTGCTTGGAAGCAAAAAAAAAAAAAAAAAAAAAAAAAAAAAACTTAGTGCGGCAGGCGCGGATAATCGGGAGTCTACTGTATATGGAATAAATTCTGTTACCAATTTTCGTCTCAGTAACACAGTGCATGGATAGCTCGGACCAGCTCTATATACTGCATAGAACAAGTCATTTCAAGAGTTTAATACTATAGAGTAACATTCTCCGTTTCCCACACCTGATAATTAGCATTCCGGCTGGATGTAATGCCACCTGGTTACCCCACCTCAGTGTTAAATGCCTCCGAACTGTAAATGGTGGATCCTCTTCGCCAGTGGAACCATTCTGTCGGGTCATTAGTTGTATCCAGATAAAGAACCACATGTGCGTGTTTCGTCGTTTCAGGGAGATCCATCGTATCTTAAGGAAGAAAAACGTCAAAACATCCAGATGTTAAATTTTTTTTTCCATTATGAAGGGACTATAATTAAGTGGAAGGATCAGCTACAAAGACGGATCATTAACGGACATTCAGACGATCGACTGTAGACCATTGAGGAGGCATTGCTGAACAGCTTATTGAGTGCTAAGGAGTTCAAGAACATCAGTGAGAAAATGAGAAGCGGAGATTTGATAGAAATAAAATGCGGTATTTTTTTTAAGAGAAGGGGAAAAGCAATGAGATCCGTTTTAAAGAGGAGTCGGGGTGACTTTGAGTGTTTGGAAGGTGTTCCTGATTTTGTGAGAAGCTCGATGTGATTCGAGCTTCTGCGTTAAGATCCACCCAATAAAGATCGGTGGATATCTAGAGCTATCCCTGGAGTAGCCTTTTCAGCTAACAGGCTGTTAGCGTTTTTTGTGGTGTTTTATTCTCCGAAATGATCGAATAACTATTTCATGATTAACTTTCAACTATTGTGTAAATTTTGTAAATCATATTAACCCAGATGAGAATAAGTTGTTGTTGTGTACATGTAAGGCTATAAATAAAGGAATTGTTTGTGAAGCTTTTCTCTTATTTCTTCAGTCAGGATAAGGCATTACTATATTAATGATTAGGTATATCTCGGTACTATAGTAACGAAAGTCGATCTCAGCCGAGCAGGTGCTTATTACTTGGCAAAGAAAGCTGTTTCGATGTTAAATAATTAAAGTTTTAAGCAGCGGAAAAGTTTGAACAACGAGTTTACATGATAGACATTATTGTTAACAACGCATAAATGTAATTTTTGTTAGCCAGAAACGCAGAATCTTAGAAGCAGAAGATTTGCCATGACTTTAAAGGACACATAGTTTTGGACTTTTGTATATTTTGAGAATTTTCGATATTTAGCAGTTATTGAAAGGGTAGAGTAAATGGAACAATATTCTAATAAAGGTATAGATTTACACAAAAATTAATTAATGAAATTATATTTACTAAAAATTAGTACACAGGATTTAATACTCAGAAAAATCTAGCAAGGGCAAAAATGAGTGCTCAAAATAGTAAGCATGGTCATACTCTCAAATAATTTGTTAGAATAGGTAAATTAATCAATATTGTTATAAACCTGTAATATTGCTTCCCAGCATGGTTAGTTCCATCACTGGAAAGACCGTTTTACGATCATCTGTGTTGGGTACTAATCGGGTGCCACGTCAGTGATCTCAAAGCTTGACAACCTATTAACTGGACGACGAATTTGGCGACAAAATAGATATTACTGGAAACTTCGGGAATTTTAGCGATTCAACAAATAGGAACCGAGATACGTCTGAATGGTCCAGAACCTTTTTTGCCCGCCTCCAGGGAACTATAAAAAGCCGACAGTCTCAATCTGCAGTCAGCGGAAGTCGTGAATAGAGTCTTCGAAAGGATAACGAAGCAACGGCGTTATAATCCAGCGAAGAACAAGCGTTGTGTGGAGCTGAAGCGATTGCGGAACTCAGCTGTGTGTCGAATCCTGGTGTCTTATTATAGAAGCAGCATCGATTCGCGTGAGGAGTAGCCAGTCATGTAGTAGTGAATAGGTAGTTGATACAACTACAGCGAGGAGACAGTGGAGAATTGCTGATGTTTGGAGAGACTGTGGAGTAAAGCTACGAAAATTCCCTCCTCCTGCTGAATTATGTCTGGCTGTTTTGTGTGTTATGGTAGTTATTACTACCGATTACTACTTATGAGCTACTGTTTGTTGTAACGTACTGCTGTGTGTTGCCCGTGTTCGTCTCGGTTATATATATTTTTCGTCTTTGTATTAGTGTCGTCGTGTTCAATAAACGTCGTCGTTGTTTTCTATTAAAGAACTGTGTTTATTTCATCGAAAAGCGAATCGGCAGAATAACCTAACTGAGGAATAATCCGTAACAATATACTTGTGAAAGAAGGGGAGAAAGATCTTTTTCTCAAAAAGAAAACAAAAATTAGCAGTGCAATACATAAATCTATACAAAAAATCATATATAATCAATAACAATATTCTCGAAATAAATAGTGTTGACTGATCAAAATTAACTTGAAGAACAAAACCGATTATTTCAAAAATTTTTTTGTTTAAGTATAAGGGGAAAAGGGATCTCTTTTAAAAAATAAAACTCATTGATGTTGCTTTCAATTCAGAGCGAAACATAGATTGACTTGTTAAAGAAAATTAAAGTACGACATTCTTCTTTCAAAAATAATTTTAAAAGCGAAATGTTTTATTTTAATATATACATAGTTTCTACGAATATTTTAATTATTTTTTTGTATACTGTCGTATAGCTTCAGAGAAAGAATATTTAACATTAAATATGAAAAGAAATGTCACCTCAAAAACAAAATATATTTAGCAAGGAGCACGAGAGATATAAAATGAAACTTTTGCATTTAATTCCGAAATGTTTAATTCCAGAATGTTTTCCAGCAAAGAATTCTTAGAATGTTTTGAGATATTATTTTAACCGAAAAAACAAATAAACAAACATACATAGAAACAAATAAAAAAAATATCAACGCTTGTTTGAGCTTTATGTAAAATTTTTTGCTAAGGAAATTATTTTAACTTCGTGAAAATTTTAAAATTCATACGAATTTAAGATAAAGTTATGTAGTTCAAGCAGCATAATTTGGCATGCTTATGACTTAGTTCTTTACGCGTTTAAGTGAAATAAAAATTCTTTTGGGAATTTTCTAAAGCTGGGGAGTTAAAAGATTATTTTAAAATAAAATATAAAAAAAATTGAGAAACGTAAAAAATTTCAGAAAACACATATTATAAAAAGCATGGTATGTTTTTATCTATTTTAAGGAACTTAGTCAGTGGAAATAGCTTAAAATTTAAACATCAGTGTTTAAAGAAGATTTCCGCCGAAATTTCTTTTATTTCTCTAGAGTATGAAACAAAATACTACTTCATTACCGAAAACATTTCGAAATATGTTTAATTTTAATAAAAATGCATTTTTTAAAAGATTTAACTTGAATGTTTTTGAAAGCAAAATAAATTCTAGATTCTAGCTTCCTTCATTTATATTATTTTACTTTTCGAATATAATATGTTTATTTTGCACTCTCTTTTTCCAAATTTACATCGTATTCCCACGGCGGTTAAGATTTAGTTCTACATTAAATTTTGTATTTATTTTATGGATAAGCATGGAATTCAACAGTGAGTAGGTATTCTTTACAACTTGGAATTTATAAGTATCAGAAAATGTGGAAAAAATAAAAAATTAATGAATGCGTTTCTTATTCAATTTCTAATTTTTATTTTGCAGCTATTCTTTTTAGTTTTGTGTGAATTCTTATTTTAATCATCATTAGAGTTATTTGTCATTGCAATTGCAATAAATTCTTTTAACTGATAAAAAAAAGCCCCATCAAATCAGGGTGAAATAAAATTATTTGATTTAGATAAGACAAAAGCGATATTCTGCCAGGAATATTCTGATAAGCCATTCAAGGACTTGTGATTTTGGTTTAATAATCATGTGTTTTGATAACTCATATTAATTATTTCTTTAAAAATCACTATAAGATAAAATCAGATTCTTTTTTCTGATATAAATTTTAATTTGTAAAGGATTCTTCAAACTTGTCAAAATCGAGATGGTCGTTCGGTGCAAGCACAAACATGTATTCTATAAAAGCGGAATCTTTTTATCTCATAAGATATTCTTTTAGAAGAATTCCAATAATTTTACATTTTCTGTTTGATAAAAAGATAAAAAATTATATCAGAAACCTATAATTACAAATTACTTCATATCCTTTATCAAAAAAAAAAAAAACCACTTATATCAAAATTTTTTACTGGACGAAATTTTTATTATATATATTGTTACGAATCTGTAATGCTGCTTCCCAGCATAACTGGTTTCACTATCGGAAAGAATGTTTTACAGTCATCGGTATCGGACGGAGTGCGGTGTCACGTCGGAGGGTCCCGGAGCTTGGTGACCATTTGGCGACTTTGGCGCCAAAATAGATTATACCCGAAACATCGAGAATTTTCCCGATGCGTCCAGTAGGAACGGAGATACACCTCGAACGTTCCTGATTGGTTGAGAGGCTTCTAGCCCCTCCTCCTGAGACCTATAAAAGGAAGCGGCCGCAGCTGCTAGGGCAGAGTAATCGGAATCGACAGTAAAAAACTGGCCTTCCAGAAATAAGCGGAGCAGCGACGGAGTGAAGCTAGTGCTGAACTAATCTGTGCGCTACTGTCTGTCTGGTTATATGCTGCTGTGTATGCTGTTGTTGCTGCACGTCTCGGCTGAAGATAATCGTCTTCTGTGCTGTATATAGTTGTCGTCTTTGTGCTGTCTTGTGTGTCTTCGTGTAAATAAACGTCATTGTTTTATTTTATACTGCCGCCTGGTGATTGAGCGTTCTCCACACCATATAACTTCCACTATCAAAACGAACCCGGAAATTCCATAACAATATTAATGAAATAATATTGAGGATATATATTAATATCTATACATTTGTATATAATACTAAAGATAAGTATTCTATGCCTCAGGTAATAATTCCTGAACGTTAGAGTTTGAGAGAACGTTAGAGTACATATACTTCTTGTTGGACTCTAAATGACATAAAGAATTTTATTTTACTCGAATCAATAAATGCACTGCATAAAAAATATAAATTCCAAAGTTTAAAAAATATGAAATGTTTTGGATATAATAGTGTCTGAAAGAAAAAATTTCTATTCTAAGATAGCTAGGAAGTTTGAATATAAATATTTTAGAGGATTTTTCAACCATTTCAATGATTGCTTCGTAGAAAAGTCTACAATGCACAAATGGTATTTGTTGAAGATCGACATTTTTTGATTCTGAATACAGAAATTAAAAGCATCATAACTCCTACAACTTTCTTATTTTTCAGAGAGGAATTATATAGATGTTCATTATTTATTAACACACACACACACACACACACACACACACACACACACACACACACACACACACACACACACACACACACACAAAGGTATTTTATAAAATAGAATTTATTATATGATAGGAACGCGGTTACATCCATTCCCGAGAATAATGCTTGTTATTACGTCAAATTAATAGCTGACAATTCCAAAAAAGAATCTCCCATGTTGTTTGCCTACGTATCACTTTACATGGCTGTTAATGATGAATTGAAACAATTTCATATTAGGTATGGAAGAAAATAATTAAATTGATTAGAAAAACAAAGAATTGTGATACCGAAGAAGGAATATGAGAATGGCTAATTTAATTCTCTTTCCAACAAGAAATGGAGGCTGCAGAGATGGAGGAAGTAATCTTTATCGCTTTATCTAAAGTTGAATTTTCAATACATATATGCAATTTGTTCGATGACGTTGAAAGTGCACGAATAAAGCCGCTATTCTTATTCCTGCTTGAAGATTGGATGAGCGCAAACTTTGCTGGATTAAAATACATTTTGGCAGTTAATGACCTGTTTGTTAGTTCGGAGATTTATAAAACTCTATACTCCCAGACTCTATTATTGAAGTAGACTTTTCAGTGTTCTTTTTTTAAGTGTTTCCCAAACAGTGTAAATGTTAAAAAAAACTATTTTAAGTGGTATTTCTTGTTATTTTACTATTGAATTTATTTACCAATTTTTACTCAATTTAAGGTATATTGCAGAATCTTGGATATTTCCTTCCCATGTGTTATTTCATGAGATAATTCCTGTTTTTAAATACATTTATTCCTTTAATGCTCATTATAATGTTTCCAATCAGGGATAGAATCATTATCAAGTACTCAAAAATGAAGGAATTAAATAGTTATGGTTGTTTATGAACGATACTCTATGAAATAGAAAATATTTTTGCTGTAAAACGGAAAATAACAGTATTTTTGAGGTAGTAGTAATTAAGAACAGTCAGTAAAAAATAACTCTGATGCAATATATAGTAGTTAATAAACATTTTATATATATTCTTTCTAAATCAATTCATCATCATAATCTAATATTCTCTAGAGTTACCTGGAACTCACCGGAGAAAATAGAAAAATTCCTGTAAATGCAGCTAATTAAATCATAAATATATTATAGAAAAGACAATACTTTGCGAGTCCAGTAGGACATGATTATGCACTTACAAAAAAAAAAATATCGAGCTTTCTCAAAATCTTTGATTATTTTAAATTGAAAAAAAATTATCAGTATTAGTTGAATACTTCCCCATTTCCAGCAACTGACTCTCAATATTTTAATACTGTTATTGGCAGAGAAAATATTTATGAATTTGTTAAACAACTGTTTTTTGAATCTACTTCTATTTGCAAAATAATATATTTAATTCAACTTTCAAAAAGGAAATAAAACTAAAAAATGCCCAGATAATAGGAATTTTTGAATTTGTTATGTAAATAAAAAACAGGGAGGTTGTAATTAAACTTCCCCTATAAACAACATCCTACAAAGCAAACTGTTGAACGGATTGCAGCGAAATTTGGTATATAGGCTATACACGAGATGAGCTCACAAAATTAAAAAAAAAATAATAATAAAAAAATAGTTCCAAAATGTCCACCAGAGAGCGTGTTGGATGTATTTGTAATTTTAATTATAATTGTATTCATTTTATTAGTTCTGTTCTCGTGTGTTTCTGTTTTCTCTGTGTTGTCTCTGTGTTTTTTTATTATTATCATTTAAATGTAAGACATTGCATCTGGCAACCAATTTAATGTTCAATTTGTATTATGTTCTTGGCAACAGCTGTTGTGTGTTTATTATTGGCTTGAACCGCACTCTGCTGCAGGTGTTCTGTAATACTTTATTCGAAATGTGAAATTAAACGTGTTTGTACTTTTCGAAGCTTTCTAATTTGATCTATAACGATCAGAGCGTCTTTTCGGGAAAAACATTTATTTTAGCACAATAAACGACCAAAACGGAATACAAAAACACTATTAACATTTATTGACTAGTTTCTAATCACCTTGTCATCGAACCACATTAAATAAAGTTATTGAAAAAATAACAGTAATCTGTTTGAGGGAAATAAAAAAAAAGTTCAGTTTGCAGAAACAAGAACAGATCAGGATGAAATTACATAAGTGGAGCAGTTGTTGTGCCCAGGATGATGCAGGGAAAAGTGCTCCATGTGACCACCCTCATTCACCTGCAAAATTTCAAGTCGATGGACAAAGTGTTCAACAGAGCAGTTACATTGTAACTGATCAGTTGTGATGCTTCGCACATGAAGCATCACAAGCGTTATGAAGTTTTTTAAGTCATTCAACGTCGCAACAAGACACCGTCATCATTACAGCTGGAAACATCGACATAAAACATAACAACGACTGCAAACGTTTCTTACCCTAACTTCTTCTGCATAAGGCTTCCTCTTCTGCGCAAGCATGCAAATCTCGATATTTTTTCCCTAGAATTGAAGTTTTCCGCGGTTTTACATTTTATTACTCATAATTCTTGCTCTGGATTGTTAATATTGTTTCTGTATTCCATTTTGGTCGTTTATTGTGTTAAATTTAAAGTTTTTCCGGAAAAGGTGCCCTCTGATGTACATTTTGGAACTAACTTTTTTTTCCCCAAAATTCTTTGAGATCAAATTTCTCTGCAATCCATTCCCCCGTTTGCTTTGTAGGATGCTGCTTATAGGGGATGTTTAATTATAACCACCCTGTATATGATTTATGTGGAATATAAATATTAAAATTAAAATAGAGTTGTCAGAAAAGTTAATAAATTGAAAATTTTATTAAGAAATATTCTTATCCAGGAAAAATACAGGAGAAACCCTTTCCGCGAATTACAGCAATGTAAGTTTCAAGTTCGCTGAAGCAAAATAATAAAAATATAAATTATAGAAAATCGGTTGCATCGATTAATAGAATAATTCCCCAAAATAAATAAATCTTTTCACTTTAGATAATTAAAATAGCAAAAAGACTACTACCTCTATTCTCCAAGATCTGGGAAGCAATGTTTCGATGCGCAATGGAATGTATTCTGCGAAAAAAATTAAAAATAGAAGAAAGTACAATAATCTCTAGCTACGATAAAATCCTTTTCTTAGTTTGTATGCTCCTTGCAGATGAATGTGATTTAATTTTTACATGTTTTCAAAGATGCCAGAAAATAAGCAGCAAATCTTTAAAAAGAAATTTATTAGTTTCCTTCTTTTCTCTGAAATTATTGCCGCAAAGTGTTTTGTGAGAAAACGAGCAGGTCGAGGAAGGAACATTCATCGTCAAGAACAGAACTTCAGGTATAAAAGACATTCCTTATACCAGCATTGAAGAAATTTCGATTTAAATGAATAAGTGCGAATTGAGGAGCACTGTTTTCCGATGTTTTGATTAGCTCTTATACTGAAAAAAATGTTTGTATGCAAATGTGGTTGTATTTTTAATTTGTCAACAAAGATGCATGCTGGCACTGAAAATTTTCACTGACACGACCACAGATTACTTCAAATATTTTCTTATGTACTGAAATTTGTCTTCTTAAAATAATTTTCTTCCAGCTGTTTTCTATTTCCTTTTAATCTTACTGGCTTCGTTCTTTTAATTTATTTTGCCGAATTCGGAACTCTAAGCAAGAGAAAGGAATAAAGAGTACGAATGGAAGATGGCAATTAAAGTTTTATCGCGTGTATTTCAGAATAGAAAAAAGTTCAACTAGAATATGAATTTAGATAAATTGTATCATGGCAGCAAACTCTTATTTATCTCTCAATTAACATCTATTTATTTTCTTCTTCATTCTGTTTCCCTTTTCTTCAAATTTAGGGGAGGGGGGAATGGTGTTTTTATTTCTTTTAAGAGCATAGGAAAAATCACATGCATGGATGAACGGACAAATATTATTATCTTTACTTAGTGATTTCTTATCATGATTTAATTGTGTTGAAACCATGTATAATTTTAAAGTAACATTCAGATGGCATTTATTGGCAATATCTATACCGTGTTCTGATGAGGAAAATATCCGAGTTAACAATCTTTTCAAGGAAAAAAAACTTTTTCCATTTACAATGAAAGGGTGTATTGTCTTGGCATAAATATTAAATTAAACCAGGCCTTGACATTCAAAATTTACGACCAAAACATGCCAACATAGGGCTCTGCCATCCAAGCAACACGGCACACAATTAATTGGTTAGCTTTACTTCAATAAGAGGATAAATCCAAACAAGGCTTATTAGATCTAATTATTTTATTTATCCTTAGCTATTATTTTTTATTATTTATTGTTGTTTATTATTTTTCTCACATTTATTATTTATTAATTAGCAGTAACAAGTTTTATATATCAGGCTATCGGATTCGAGTCCCTTAGGTTGCGAGTTCGAACCCCGCCGGCCGAAGAATCCCCGCGTGCTTGGTGGCTGACGCGCGTTAAATTTGTCGTGGTCACAAAGTCCTCCACGTCGAGAGTAATACCACTGGGGGTACTGGATCAGGGGTGATCGTTCTCTGATTCAGGTCTAAATTACGATCTGTGGTTGAGTGAATGAAATGCGTGAACGAAGTCCGCCCCGTGAAAAGGGTTGTAACGTGTGTGTAGCTAAGTCGTTCTCTTGGCCCTAGTTGGCGCTATTTTAGAAACAAGAGGCGCCCCCTCCCCTCAGGCTTAAATCGGCTGTCTTCGAACAGCGGGCTTGCCCATGGTAAGTGCCATAAGAAACAACAACAACATATAAGCACTGCCTGCTTACACACTACGTTTATTGATTGGTCAGATGACTAAATGAACGATGCTTAAAGTTTATCTTGATCAATTAGGAATTAGAGAGGAAAGATGTTAGAATAAAGTGGACAAAGAATTAACTGATAAAATGTAAACAGCTAATATTTTAGTAGCTATTTGTTTATTTTGATAGGTTTAATTGTAAAAATCATAGTTTACTGATGTTAGAATGACTAATGAACAGTCACAGTTAGCAGTTGAACTAAAAATATCTGTTTCATATTAATTAATTCCTAAATAATCTACGCTTTGATATTGATCATAAGATAATACATAAAGATACAAAGGTAAAATCAGCATTTCAAATTATTGTAACGAATTGTTTTACTGTAATTCAAGACGAAAAGGTAAAAGGAAGCATTAATTACGATATAAAAAATTACACGAATCTGAAAGCTGATAAAATATAGAACGGTTGATTTGTTAAATAATTAAATTTAAGTTGTTTAAATAATTTTATTTTCAGTATATTATCAAAATTATAAGAAATATGTACAAATATTTTATCACTTTGAGTATCTTATATCGCTTTGCTATTTAAAAGTTTTTTTAACAGTCTAATTTCGTAATCATTTCAGAAGAAACAAATTACTGCAAAATATATATCAGACTAAGAGCGGACGACAACATTAAAATAAAAATGATTTGAAAATACTTTTCTTTTGGAAATATTCTGTGAATTAGTTTACAAACAATTTCAGATGCTGTTCTTTGTTTTGTGGTTTCTTTTTTTCCTTGGATATAATTTCTTTGTGTTACCGGCTTCAAATTTTGCCCCAGGCAAAAAGAAACTTTATGATTTTTGAGTCCACTTAACCCAAGCAAATCTTTTGATTTTTTTATTTCTTACCCTTGAAATAGTTCTTAACTTTAAGTTAGTTCTTAAAAAATGTCTGAAGTGTCCAAAGTAACGTAAAATAACTGGATGAAGACTTTTTTGGCATTAATGGATTTTAATCAATATCTTCACTAATAATAGAGATTGGTGATATACAAACCAGACCTTTTGATTTAAAGTCACAATTTGTAATTTGAATGATGATAATATGCAAATTCTCATCCACGAGATGCTTGTAAAATTTGAGTTAAAATTTAAAAAAAAATTACGCTAAAAATTCTTAAAAATTAAGTTAAATTCTGGTGATTTTCTCCGATGATCTTCAAAAACATTCGCGCAAAATAATAAATTTTATATAGTTTAAAATTTTTTAAAAATAAAATTTTAATGATGTTAATTTAATTTCCATGCCAATTTTTCCTAAATAATTAAATTTTTAAAAAAATGTTTTAATTAATTTCTAACAATAGAACATATTATTGTCCCGAAAGTCGTAATTTTCATTATTTCATCAAATGTTTAGTCTCTTCTATTTAATGTAATGTAGTTTACAAGACTCGTGACAAAGTGAAATTACAATATCAAGAAATTTAGAAGATAGCTGAATCAAATATTTACGTTTATTTTATAAATAGATCTATGACATTATAAGATTTCCTCATTAGAACGTTCATGTACATAATAGATAAAGCTTAGGCAGGGCAATTAAAATAACATAACGTTAATGTCAGACGATTAGGTGAAATCAAGGATATGAAGTTCATCTAAATTATTTATTTGGAATCAAGTTTAATAATTTTTTCTGACGAACCAATTGATCGAATGAGAAGACAAATCTATACTAATAATAAAACCGTGTGTGAATTTGCTTGTCTGTGTGGGCACTCTACAAGCCAGACCATTTTACCTACAGCTATCAAATATGATATATATACTTTGGAAGATACGAATGTGCATCTAGGAGTGCATCAGCTGATGATCGAAAGAAATTAGTTTTTTTTTATATATACTAAATCGCCGCAAAAAGAATAGTTGTACACAATTTAAAAATAGTTTTTGATTTCTGCAAAAAATTGCGAAATAATTTTCTCCAATTAAGAGAAGCTGAATAAAAAGAAGTTACTGTTTTCTTAAATGATAAATTCTCGGCAACAGGAGGCCATTACAGCTGGAATAAGTTTGTACATAAAATAGATGATATATTTTTTGAGTAAGATGAAAAGGAAAAGAAAGAAAATTGTAGAAAATGTTATTTGGAATCTTACAAATTTGTTAAGACAAAAAATTGCGGAATTTTTGCCTTGTTAATTTGTTTTCTTAACTTTTTGCTGTTATATTATGTTGCAACAGTTATTCGAGGATTCAAAATTTCTAATAATTCTGTAAATTTTGTATAAAAAAAGCAAAAGTTTTATTTTAGTAACATTTTTAATTTAAAAAGCAACATATTGAAAAAAGTTTCAGGTTTGGTTAAAAAAAAAGAAAGAAGAAGAATTAATTTAACATCAAATAGGACTGAAATAACCTGTAAAACGCTACAACATGCGGAAAAAATCAAGTGATGTACAGGGGCATAAAAATATAAATAATGAAAAATTCACTAAAAAAATTATTTTCCTTACTATTAATACACAAACTATAATACAAAATTTATATAAATTTTACCACTAAAATTTCCGTTCCTAATGAATTTAACATTTATTAAAAGATTAAAAGGGAATAATGTTTACAAAATTAAATAACATTAATTTTTCTAAATTGTGTAAAAGCATAAAAATGGCATAGTTGAAGTAAATTCTGAAATAATTCTCGAATCAATATTTATCATTTTAAGACTAAAAGGCTTGTGTGTTACGTTGAAAGCTAAGTTTTATTTTAGAAAATCGTGCATGTTATTTGCAATAACACTTACGAAATTAAAGCAAAAGCAATTTGTGATTGAAATGAGTCACGGTAGAAATCAAAACATTAGTAATTTTCATATAATGTAAAGAGGAAGGCAAACTTCCTTTAATTATAAATAATTAAAATTCCTTTAATTATAAGTTTTATTATAACTAAATTTCATTTAATTATAAATGTTTTAAATCTAAAATACCTCAAATATTTATGTAGTTTTTTAATGATGGAGGTTAGAAAATGTAAAGATTTTAAGCATGGATTTTAAATATTTTAAAATTTTTGTTAAGTTTGTTATGATCATTGGGTGTAGAAAAATAATATACGTGACAAAACTATAAAGCAATAAACAAAATTTCAATAATAATAATAATTTATGAGTGTAACATAGAAGTAAAGACATTGAATTCAATTTTTCAATATTTAAAATTATCTCTAGATGGGAAATAAAATATATAGTAGAATCCTTGTTTTCATAAACAGAACTGAAATTTCATTACGAAGGATTCGATTACTGAATCAACTAATGAAATGTAAAAAGTAAATTAACAGTTTTAAGAATCACCTATTTACAAATTTGTGTAGATCGAAACGTATCCTGAATATTCTTTTTGATAAACCATTAATTATTTTGTTTCAAACAAGCGAAAAGTTAATATTCAGAAAATTCTCAGAATGAAAATTTTTTTTAAAGGAAAGCTTTAAGATGATATCAAAATAAATTTGAAAAATGTCCCTGGAGGCAAAACTGTTTACATATACTTAAAAATGGTATCTTAAAAAATATAAAAATACACTTTCCCTCATTTTAACATTCGCAGATTACGAATAATAATAAGTATTCGGATACTTTATGGCAGATTGTAAATGCAAATAATCAGTTCACTTTTTTATTCAAATAAAATTGAACTAATTGGTTTATTTAGAACGAAGTATTTGAATAATAATAAGTATTCGGATACTTTTTGACAGATTATAAATACAAATAATTAATCCGCTTATTTTATTCAAATAAAACATAACTAATTTGTTTTACAGAATGAAGTATTTTTGAAAAAAAACTGATTTTTATATATAGGCATTATATTAAGTAAAAGAATTAAAAATGTAAAAGTAAGGACTATAGAACTTTGTATCAAAATAAGTGAAAATTTTAGAATAGACATTGGCTTCTCAAATTTGAAAATTAAATACAAGATCAGATTTGTATAAATACATATAATATGAAGTATTACATTAACGGCTGAAAAATTCCACAGCCACTATTTACATCTGTGATTCAGACATTTGTCTAATTAGACTGCTTTCTCTTAACTGTAACAGAGAAGGAACTATCTTATTATAAATTAGGTGTGAATATTAAACCATTCACACGGCAGTCAACATATCAAGTATATGGAAATTTCCAAAACTCCATCTTTCTTGAGAAGTCGAAGATGCAACCATTGGTTGAATTTCCATCTCAGGAAGATGTGTTGTATTAATCAGAACTGGGCTATTCCTAACAGTTTAAATATGGCACCAGGATTCCATTCTTAGTCCCGAATTAATTAACAAAGATGTGTAATGAATAATACCTTTATTAAAAACGTCAAGTTATTAACTTGAAATGTAAAGTAATGTTCATTACTCGAACAATTCTAGGGCAGCACATCCAATCACAGACTTGTTCTATTTAGTAAGAAATCAAAGTATCTCTATAAAATGTTAAAATTGCATTCCCTTCTGAGCAACGGATTTGGGATGGAAATTTAACCGAACTTTATATTTACCCAGACAAGGTGGAAATTAAGATCTATAGAAGAAATTTAAAAGAAATTCTCAGGAAAAACAGAGTCTCGGAAGAAACTGAAGAATAGTGATCTTCGGAATTTTTGTAACAGATTTGATAACAACTCTTAATTTCGGTCCAAGTAAAAAGTAACCTCTCATGAGAGTTACGCCCTATAGATGGAATATCCAATTCTTGTCACTCAGTTTTTCAAGTTCTCTTACTCTTTCTTCTCACCAGCAAACCGAAAATAAAGACACCCAGGATTTGAATATATCCCGAAACATCAACAAGTAACAACATTAGGAATGGTTTCCCCAAAATTTTATTGTATATTTTCTCATTTAGGTGTTGTCTCACCACCATTTACTCATAAAATTATAGACCTTGCATGATAGTTCAGATTTTTATTTTCAAACTCTCTCATATGAAAATTGTGTACTTCGGTGCATATTGAAGAAAACTGACACTTGTATTGCTTTGGCGAAAAATAGTTGTGAAATATCGGTATTTGGCTTGAATCTAGCACGGGATCTATAGCATTTTAAAGCAATAAATCAATAGCTTGAAGATAATACACAAGAACGAGAAAATAAAATATGAATTTACAAAACCTTTTTTTTCTAATTGATTAAAATAAATTGATACAGAATTAAGATTGCAATAAAAAATCAGATATATTTCGTTTAATAAAGTTTTTGCGTTTGAGTTTAATATGCATGTGAAAAACACAAATCGGCAGATGGATAGCCCTTGGGTGAATTGTTTCGAAAATTTTATAAAAATCTACAATTTAGTATTTAAAACTATGAACCAAATTTTATTTATCTATATTTTCAGTGTTTGAATTTTTTTTTTTATATGCAAGCAAAAAAAACCAAACAGACCGACAGACGAGCAACTACTTGATATGTGATTCCAAATTTGACTCAGATTTGTATTTAAGATACTTAATCTATACACCAAATTTTATCTAATTAATTCTTGTCATTTTTTAATTATCATGTTCGCTTATTCTCGGACAATCCAATAGACTTCTGGATAGATTTTGTTTATAATTCGACCGACTGGTACCACAAATTTGGTATCACATTTCATATGTCAATGTCAAATCATTTTTGAATTCGCTGACTAATATATTGATAAAAACTGTTTTGTCGGACTATGGGACGTATGAAACCAGAAGATTAATATTCAAATGTTTTCTAGATGACATTAGTTTCTCTTAGTATATTTCGTATCCGAGAAAGTAAGAATTTAAATATGCACCAATGAAACAAAAGCATTGTTTTCACTTTCATTAATTTATTTCGTTATTTTTGAAATAATTTATTTAATTTTGGCTTCGTTAGCCCGACAGTTAGTTGCACTACTTCGTAGAAATTTTCAGTCAAAGGCTATTTTCATGAAACTGTGTGGCAACACTTGAGACATTTATCTTCATCGTGTGACTTAGCGGATTTCTCAAGACAATTTTAGTTTTCCAGATAATCAGTCGTAAACAACAGTCGTCATCTTCTTATTGTAAAATGCTAAAATGATTGTGACAATCCCTTAAAAATCGACGGCCTGGTAACATTTCGAAAGGCATTGTGCTCCTGCATAACAATGCAATGCCGCATGTAACAAAAGAAACGTGCGGACTTCTAAAAAATATTAGGTAGGAATTGTGGGATCACCTTCCTCACAGCCCAGACCTTTCACCTTGTAACTTGCATCTTTTTGGTCCCATGAAAAAAGAACTTTCAAAGCGGCGATATCTCTCGAATGATGAGGTGAAAGCTGCAACCCAAGAATGGTCATCAGACATTGGATGGAATTTCTTTGCATCAGGCATCGTAAAACTTGTACCACGTATCTACAAATACTTAAATAACGAAGGCAATTACGTTGAAAAGTAGATTTTGAATGGAGCTTTAAGTTACAAATAAAATTATTGTAGAATCCCATTCTGTTTTGTTGTCTTGAGGTATACGTACACACTTGAAGATTTTTAAAAAAATTTTAACGTTAAAAATCCAGTTTTTTCACAGTAGGTTATTAATATATGTTTAAACTCATTTCAGTAAGAAAAAAACCATATTACACTCATTATTAATTAATTAATTAATATTTAATGAGCTAATTAGCCTATTTTTTGAAACCTGATATCTTAAATTCTAATTTGTACAGACACACAATTCTAGTTGGAAATTATGCCTCATATTAGTCTTCATGTTGTCTGCCTCAATCAAGTTAAAAAAATTCATAGTTTTTTTTTTTTTTTTACAATTTTTCCATCAACGATGAACAGAAAAAGTGAGATTTTTTCTGTCATTTTAACATTTAAACAGCTATTAAAAATGTATTTCTATAAATATAACTTTGATTGAGGCACAAAACATCCGCTATTTCATACAGATTATTTTGATATATAAATAACTGTATTTGGTTCATTTCTTGTTGAGTTATGATTGTTTGAATGAAGCAACAAAGTGGAAAAATATCATTCTTCATAAAATGAGTTTTAAAAACACCGTAACTAGAGTTTTCAATGAAAGCACCTCAAGAAAAATAATTTTAACTCAAGAAATATTTCGAATATTGACAACATCTTGGTATCGTTTGAAAGTTAAAGAAGCAGAAAACATTTTGAAGCAATAAAAAAAAAATCGATATTTTGAACGATTTCCGAAGTTTCAAGTGTGTACATACACCTTAAACAATGTAACTATATTTTTGACTAACCCTTGTTCATTTATATTCATGCATTATTAGTTATTTTCGACCATTATAGGCAAATATTCTTTTGCTGTAAATATTCATTATTTCAAAATATGATCCATTAATTTTCTGTAGTGATTAATATCAAAATCAACACTTCGCCCTATATTTATATCTTTCAACGTTAGCTGAAATTTATCTCAAAGTTATTCTTTACATTTTCTGCTTCCCTCTAAGTAGAAGCACAAGATGTGCATTAAATCGCCCATTAAATGTGAAGATGATAATGGTCCTCACTCAAATGTTGAAGAAAAGAAGCAAATCATATATTAATCCTTATTTAATTTCTCGTATTTATTTGGAATTTATAATCTTTTCAGTTTGTGATTTCTTTAACTAATAATTCTTTATTACTACAGTTATATTAAACTACTCTTCTTTTCTTGTTAAAAAATCTAACCGATTTTTAAGTGGCGATTAAAACGAAAAAGAAATTGATTTAGTTAAGAGAAAAGTGATTTTAGGCCGTTTTGCTGAGCCCTTAAAGGAATTTCCATTTCAGTAATTGTGAATCCATAGTAAGCACTCTAATTCCTTACCTAAAAATCAATTTTATCAGAAATAACTTTTATTTTCTTAGAGCAAACTCTAATTATTAAATTGTTACTCATACTTGTCCTAATCAAAGTATTTTTTGAAAGCGGAAATGAAACATATTTTCAAGTAATATGAAATGATGGCATAATACAATAGTTATTTTATTCCTTATATTATAAATTACTCCTAATTACAATAATGAGTTAACTGAATACATTATTAGGATGTCCCATAAGTGTTTTGCTCATCGCGCAATGAATGGCCTTATCTGGCTCTGCTTGTGCAAACATGCAGGCTTATATATTAACCATCCATGTCATCGGTTTTAGTCGTCCCAGAGCTCTTTACAAAACGTTTCATTTCTGCCACAGTCTCTTTTAAGACTTTCATCCACAGCGTCTGGGCGAGATTGGAAAGGCGTAATTTTCTACGAGCTCCTTCCTCAAGTTGAAAAAATAAATTCTACGAAATACTGTCATCAACTGCATCCATTGAAAGCTACCATAGCAAAGAAAAAACCCGGCTAGAATTAATAAACCGTCGAAGCTTTGTTTTGAAGTTATTTGAAAGCCAAATTCGATTTTTGGATACTTTTAACTATATGCCAGGGTTTATTGCCAAATAACTCGACAAGGATGGCGTGATAGATTCAGTAAAAATGTTAAATTTCACGCCAAATATTAATATAATGCGTTCACAGGGATAGCATCTTTATTAAAGAATATACGATAAAGTTTTGGGAAGACACTCCCACTTGTTTCATTTGTCATCGATTCTTTTCTATGAACAGATGTTAAATATTTTTTTGAGTTCATGTTAGTTGTCAGCACGAGGAATAAATTGTTCCTTAAAATATTAAATATTTATCCTCATTGCTATTATTATTATTTATGCACTTAATATAAGAAATAAGAATTGAAATTGTTTTTCAATTTGAAATTAGCATTTTAAATACAATTAACAATTCCAGGAACAAAAACATATTATTGGGCTTGTAGTAAATATTCCTTTTGAGGATTTCAACCTTTATATTACATCAGCAAATAATATTATGTAATATTTCACAGAAATTATTATTTTGAAGTGAATTATTAGTAATAAAAGCATATGTGCATTCAATACCAAATGTAAATCTACGGTAAATAATCACAAATATAATTAGCATACTTTGATATCTTTCTATCAACCCAAAACGGCAATTTACCGAAAACTTTAATTCAAACAATCCTGTAGGATCTGATGTCCTAATTTTTAACTTAATGCCTGTTTAATGTTGCAAATAATGTAGGGTTATGTTAAGTTTGCGGAATCATTTATCAATTAGAATTGAGACGATAAAAGGAAGTTTTACTTTCGCTCCGTTGGATTTTTACTGAACTAATTAATGAACATTATAAAGATACTCAATTACTGAAAGAAATGGCAAACCCTTTAATGGCTCATCAAGATATTCCCGGCAGAATAACTTTGCCCTTAACCAAATCAAATAATTTTTGTTTTGTCTTGATTACCACACGCGCGCACACACACACATTGATGAAGCTTTTTAAGAACGAAAAGAAAAGGATAAATTTAGGTAATTGTATCGGCAAAGAGCTCTGACGTTGATTAGGTTAAGAATTTGCAAATTAAAAAGAAAGCTACTCTTCACCAATTGAATAAAAAAAATATCTAACTCGTTTCTTTTACGAATATTTTATTTAGAATTCTTGCTGTCTGAGCGTGTCATTGGTGATTAAGAATAAATATATGAATCTAAATGTGGCAACACTTGGAGAAAAATCTAAAAATCTGTAGTAGTTTCCATTCAAAGAGTACGCAAATTGGAAAATGAAAGAGATTTAATATTACAATGAATATATTTTCTTATGTTAAATTATCATAAATAAGAGAAGTTATATACATATTTATTTATGCTTTTAAAACAATAAAATTAAATTTTTAAATATTGAATGTGCTTTTTCCTTTTTTAAGAGTATATCTTTTTAGAATTATTTAGGTAATGAAATGATATCCTGTCTGATAGTCATGAGTATTACTTAAAAATTAATAATTAAACCTTTTTTATACGCCAAACTTAAAATTCTACAGATATTTTTGCTTTAACTTTCATATTCTTCAGTGCTTTTCGTATTCTCGGTTCTTTCTTTTAATTGTATATATTTTGTATTAGATTTTAAGAATCTTCCCAATTGAAAGTTGATTTTCTTTCACAGCATGCTAAGAAATAACTCGTAGCAGTATCGATTGCTGCATTAAATTTGAAAGCCTAATTTTAAATGAACAGATGTATGACAGAGATATGCGTGTGAATCGCATGATTTTTATTTATTTAAAACAAAAAATGCTAGAAAATAAAATTTATCAAGGGTTATAAAATTAAAACAAATTTTAAAATCGGATATAAAATTGGCTATAAAACTAAATCAGATTATTTTGCTTAGAAAAAAATCCTTTCAGAATTTTTTGCTTAAGTTTTTAGTAAAAGTTGTATTTTGTATACAAGCTTAGTTTTAAGATGTTTTGTTTTCTTAGATGAATTTTTGTTTACATATTAAGTGAATATTGATTATATTTTTAAAAAAATTTTAACAGCTGACATTAAAAATTTCCGAAGTAAATAAAATAAAAGAGACCAAGAATAAAAGCAAAATATACAAAATCACAGGAAGTTATCATTTTTACTTTCATGTATATAAACTATAAAAAAAGTATATTGATCGCCAAAAAATTTGAACTCGGAATTTTGATGATTTTCTACTTTTTAATCCTCTCTGAGTTTGAAAAACACGTTTTTGGAAAATGTCAGTCTGTCTGTCTAGGACGTAGATAACTCAAAACCGCTTTGAGCCAGACAGATTCAATTTGGTATACAGACTTAAAACCGAATTTGTAAATTTCTATCAAATTTTGAGCAAAATCCGTTCAGAGGGAATCTGTCTGCCTATCTGTTCGAATATAAATTAACACGATAACAATAAAATGTAGAGAACTAGATAAATAAAATTCAGTACACAGACGTAACATGTAACAGACGATTGCCGAATTTTGATCGAAATTCAGCAAGTTGACTGTCTGTCGGTCTGCACTTTAAGAAATGTGTAAAAGCGACAACTCAAAAACGCAATGACGTAAATATATGAAATTTGGTATGAGATTTTGCGACTTTAGTTATATCTCAAATTTTTGTTTTGATAGGTTGGGAAGAACGAGCCTGAAACCGAAATTTGATTTTTGTATACTTTTGACCGCAGACCAGGGACTAATTTCAAGAGCAAAAATCACAAGATAGATAGAGTAATAATTCACGCCAAAGGTTAGTATTTTGTAACTATTGTACAACAATGCCATGCCAGACGTTCATTTGGATAACATCTTTATTGAAGTAATTCAACTATTGAAGTTATATAAAAAATTTGGTTATTTTTAGAAGAAAGAAAATTTAAAGTTTAACATTTAATTGTAAATTTAGATACAATGAAAAAAAAATAAAAAAAGAATAAACAAGCTATATAAATATTATAATAAATAAACAGAATAAAAAAAGAAAAAATATAAATAAGAAAAAAAAACTAATAATTTATTAAATTATTTCATCTATTTTATATTTAATCCCATTATATGTTTATTTATACATTATTTCATCTTAGCTTATTTATTTATCACTAGACGCCTTTGGCAACCAGCCAGTTTACCAATCTTAATGCTCGTTAAAATTTTAACAATTAAATATTTTATGCAATTCTTACTTTAATAGCTTCTTTATTAAAATATTTTAAAACTCAAATTTTCATAGTCATATAATTCACTCATAATATTATAAAGGCATTCAGTCATAACAAAATGTGTGACTCCCTAATTTTCTGTTGACTCCCGTAGAATTTATGCTTTACATTAAAGTGGAAATGATTAAACTGCAATTAATAAAATAATATTTTTTACTGAAACAAAGCATTTTTATATGATTGTTGAAAACAGAGTCACTCAGCATTTAAACCTTATGGGCACTAAGGAATATCTTTCTTAATTTATTTAATATATCAAGAATTTGTCAACAAATTTTTCTCAGATTCATCATGAGCAGATCGATTAATTACCAGTGTTTAATTTTAAATGCATCAAACAATAACAAAATAAACACAATGCGTATGCGTGAATTTTAAACGCCAGTTTTGGTAACGTAAATATGTGAATTTTTCTACGTCAGTTGGGGTAACGCTTTGCTGATTAGAAATTTTAAATTTCCTTATTCTGTTTTATTTTAATTCAAAAGTACTTCAGAATGAATCTCAAAGATCGATTAATTAACAATGTTTAATTTTAAATGCATCAAGTGTTAAGAAAATAAACAGAATCGTTTGAAATAATTGGTCAAAAAATGTTAAGCCTAGCCTCATTAACGTGAGAAAAAACTGCAGCCTTACTCATTTAGCGGTGGAGAAATGAAGAGTTTTTGTCGGGAAAGTTAGTTTTTAATTAATAATTAAAATTCTAATTAAAAATTCAAAAAATGGGATCCCAGGTGCACATTTCCGACCTCCAAGATATACATGTACCAAATTTGGTAGCTGTAGGTCAAACGGTCAGGCCTGTAGAGAGCCAATACACACACACACACACACATTGAGCACATATATATAAGTATAGATACATTTACCGGAGACCGAAAAGACAGATGAATCAAACTTAAAAAAAATAACAATGCATCAATATTTCGCACTGGATTTTCAATCAACATTATCTGTTTCAGTTCCCAACAAAAAGAATAATAAAGTGGAAGGGAAAGCAAAAATTATAAAAGATTTTCTAAAAGAGGGAAGAAACATTTTTGTAAATGTAATTCTTATAACTTAATACCTAATTCATCACTTTATAATTTTTTTATTTCCATTTTCGCGAAAATCATTTCAAAACATTCCAGAGCTTCTCAGATTTCATAGTAGATAAAAGGCTTTCTTCTTTTAAATCTATAATTCTATGAAAAGGAGAATGGTTGCATAGTAAACTATTTCGGGATTTAACAGAAATGAGTTTCCATTACACTCAAAATTTTATTTTTGTCATCATCGGTTTCCGGGAACAAGTACAATACGAGATTCTTACTTTTTTAAGGTTCTTAGAAAATGAGTTTCTTTCTATCTGGTTTCTTTCTTTTAACAAAGGAAGAAGGGGGGGGGGACATTAATTCTGTGAAATATAACTTTTTAATTAATTAATGTTGTAAAAAAGTTGCATACGAGTTTCAAATTACTTATTTCATCGTAGATAAAAAAATATTTTATTTTATTTATAATTTTATTTTGTTCAAAGTAATCATCTTCGTATGGTGGAATAAAATATTTTAATCATGTTCAAGAAATAGAAGAGTAAAAGTGTATGTTTTTATTTTATAGAAATACTTTTGAAAATATTCGTATCCAAATAAAGATAGTGAATTCACTTTGTGGAAGAAAAATGATATAATGTTTTATATTATAGCTATATGCTTAATAAGATTATTTTTTCCAAACTGCTTTCTTAAAAGTATTTTAAAATTTGTTCATAGCTTTTTATATTTTGATTAATTCCGAAATAAGAAAAGCATTTCAATGAACTAAGAATCATGTCCAGAAAATATTAAATAAGTGTATTTTTGTGAAGATTTCAATTATCTAGTACAGGGATTCTCAACTTTTAAACATTCCTACCCATTTCTTATAAACTTATTCTATAGTGACACCCATTTTATCCTGAGCACATTGAAATTTTTTCAGTGATGATCAACACGTGTTCTTTCGAAAAAGGCCTGCAGGCAAACAAAGTTTTGTTGAAAAAAAATATTTATTATAAAACATAATAAATACTTATCTTAATTAACGAGTCAAATACACAAATGTTAACGTGCCGCTTCGTAATAAATGCATAAATAAATTGAATTTAAAAAAGGCGAAAACGAATTTTTGTTAGTGAGATACTGCACCCTAACGTAACCTTAATCAAGGCGACAAGGAGCGAATATTAGAGTAATAAAAAGCACAAAAGATGTATCCTGTACAGAATATCGTTTCATTTTATGCATCGTTTATAGATTAGATAAAAGCTTGTTTCTATATTCTGGTCATTCAACAAGAAAAACTTTTTTTTATATATTGCACCACTTTTTGTCGTGTTGTTACTACGTGGTTTCATAATGACTTTAAACCTCATCACGCTTTTCAAAATTGTGGAAGGATATACATACATTCAAGATTTGATCGCAACACACCAAAATTGGTCTTTCGAACAACAGTTTAGGAATCTTTATTCAATCACAAATAGTGTAAAATTGATTGCGAAATTCCACCTTTGCCATGTTGAAACAATTAAAGTTAAATAAAAGTGATACATAGTGAGTGCATCACTTTCTAAATGAATTTTTTGTCATTGTTAAAAATAATCCCGTGTAATTCAAATGTCTAATGAAAACACCTAGGAAATATTAGAGTGTCCCATAAGATTCTTTCCTATTTCTAATATGAAATGAATACACAATATTTGCTGTTTAAGACATTATTCATTTCGTTATATAAGAACCCTTTGGCTCTATTATCTTCGTCCATCTCTCAGGAAGCCTCATTATGCCTTCTTTCCAAAACTGTTGTGTTTTGGACTAGAAATAATCCTCGAGGAACGCTTTCATTTCGCTGATTGATTTAAAGCGCTTATCGCGAAGAGATTTTTTTTAAAGGCATAAAGAAGTAATAATCAGATGGAGCGATATCTGGAGAGTAAACAGGATGCGGTAAAACATCCCAATCAAACTGTAAGAGTTTCTTTCTTATGACTAATGCAATATGTGGTCTCGAGTTGTCATCATGAAAAACAACTCTTCGTTGGTTTCTTAATTCTGGCCGTGTTTTTACTATGAAAGCCTTCAATTGATCCAGTTAATGACAGTATTTCGTAGAATTTATTGTTTCACCTTGAGGAAGGAGCTCGTAGAAAATTACGCCTTCCCAATCCCACCAAATGGAAAAAAATATCTTTTTTGGGGTGTAGTTCCGGCTTGGAGTGCAATAGGACTCTGGTTCGACTGAAACCTACAATAGATTACTAATAGATAAGCCTGTAGTTTTGTACAAGTACAGCCACTTAAGGTCATTCTTAGTGCGCAGAGAAAGAAAATTTTAAGACACCCTATTCTTATTAGTCTCTTCTCGCGACCATTTGATTCATCTGGAATATTGATCGAGTTTAATTGCAGTTAAACATAGTAAGCATAATTTGAAGTTTATTATTACCTCAATAAAGTTTTTTCTAGATTAAATTATGAAAAACACTGAAGCAATGCTATTTTATTAGTTTTGTACCAGTTATCGTTTACACGAAAATTCTTAAAACAGGCATATCCCAAATAATAATTTAAGCGACGTGATGCTATTAGTTCTTCATAATATCATAAAAAACTTAAGTATCTAGACGATATATTTCAAATCTCACATTTTTTTATGCGGTAATGCAATTCACTTTACGATTCCTCCCATAAATTGCATAGATAATAAGCAGAATCATTTTTTCTTAGTTTTCAAGAACGGGGGCAAAACAAGTAACTAAATATTTGATTAAACATACGAAAAACATGTAATTTCTTTATAAAAATGAAATCTGTTGTTGAAAATGCAGTAAAATATTTTTAAGGAACTTCGAATACTCAATTAAAATTTGCCCTGAAACGAAATTGTTATTTTGGAAAAACAATAAATTTTTTAAATAATGTTAAAATCAGTTTTGTGCAATATTTTTTCTTGCTATACTAGTAGAAAAAGACCTAAAATTCCTAATTCTAAATAGTTAAAATTCTACTTAAAATTAAAAAAAAATGCCACACATTTTCAAAATTTAGATAAAAGCGACATTTGATATTGTCATAGAACAAAACTAAAACTAATTCTAAAGAAAAATAATTTCATTTCTAATTTTTGAATAGTTAACATTCTAACTAAAATTTAACAAAATCGCAACATATTACACATTTTCAACTTTAAATATATTTGTTCCAAATTTGGAAATTCTAAATTAAAGCATCCGCCCAATGCAGTCTCAATATACACACGTACACGGTCTCAAAACATATAATCATTTTTACAATAAAGAAAAAGGTTTTGCAAATCGAAATCTATACAAAAACCGATAGAAATAAAATTTGAATACAACATATTATGAAACATCCGTGACATATACAACTTATAATAATTTTGAATAGAGACTGTTTACTAAACATTAAAAAAAAATGAAATCCAAATAATAATGTAAGTATTTCAAAATATTGGTTCATTACAGTCCTTTAAGTTCATTTTTATTCAAAAGATTAATACATTCTGCATTATTTTTAATTAAACAGAAAGTAATCCAATATAAAGTTAGAAATAAAATTCAAGATAGAAATAGATGTTCATACCTTAAACTGTAGTTTTAGCTGGAACCATTATAGCGAACATAATGTTAAAATTTAATAACAAGAAAAACTTCTTTTGTTTTTGAATAAGGCAAGAGTTTTCTTAAGAAACCTGACTTCTTGAAAAAAACGTTTTTGAATTAAAAAAAAAAAAAAAAAAAAAAAAAAAATGGAATTTTCCAAAATTTCAAACGATTTTATTGTTTTTGCCAAACACACGATCTTATTCTTTGAAATTTAAAAACCGTGTTCATAAAAATAAGCTTTTATATAAACTTGAATTAAAAGGGAAATATTTAAAAAGACTATAATAACTGTTGAAATATAGATGACTAATAATATATTTTTGAGCAATCTAAAATGCAAAAAAATGGTGCGCATATTCATTTTTAAACTTTAAGATGAATAAATTCAAAATAAAATAAAACTTAACATAGAAGCTGGTGCAGAAAATGATTTTCTGTTAGTTCATTAATGGATTTTAAAATTTTAGAACTGAACTTATAATCTTTCAGTTATTAGTTTCCTCGGAAATATAATTATAATGAGCCATGTGAAATGAAATAATTATTTCCGAGAAGCTATATAAAAGGATTCTGTTTTTAAACTAATTTGTGATTAATATATCAAAATTATTGAAAAGTTAAGAGTTTCATCATTTTAATGTGAATTAATTTTGAAATCGTCTTTATTCTTTTTGTTAAAAATGTTTCATTTTGTAGAACATTTCAGAATTTCTCTTAAAGTTGCCTTCAGCATTAAATTCTATAGAATTAAAGCTGTTTCGATTTATAAAGATAAGCCAAAAGAGCATACCATTAAATTGAGGCTTATTGAATTCCATTTAAAACTCTTAGGTATTATTTTTCTTTTATGTAGCTTCATTAAAAGGAGATATTAATTTATCATTTATATCTAATTTCAAACTTAAGTCTCTTATGTTAATAGTGGATATTAATTGATGGCTGTTGAAAATATCTTTTTCGGTTTAAAATGAATGATCAAGGAACTATAATACATAATTAAAAACTTTTAAATATTAATTTTTTTACTAATGATTTTTAAATTTATTCATTTGTATATTTTGTAGTTACCATGACGCCTTTCGAATTAAAAAAATCAAATTTTATTTGAAAGAAATAATAAAATTATATTTATTTTTGACTAGCTTGTGAAATATTTTCAATTATATGCATAAAGTTTTAATAAATGTGATATATTTTTGTAAGGGAGTTAAAATTAGTTATCAAATACATATAATCTAATAACAAAAAATAATGATAAAAATAAATAAATAGAATGAAATAAAGAAAAAGTGGAACAAACAGAAGCAGAATCCAGTCAGTTTGAGAAAAAAAATGAAAGAAAATAACAAAATAAACAAATAAAAGCTTTTCTGTAAATAAAAATATTCTTTTGACTTATGTGAAATGCTTTCATATAATAAAAATATTATTACTAGTTTCATATTTTATTAATATCCGAAACATGTTTCTTATTTACCAAGTAATCAAAAGGACTCTCAAAGATGAATGGTGAGAATGCCTATGCCTCAGTTTATTTTCGAAGGTTTAATAAAGAGCATGTATAATATATGCCATCATATGACATTAAAGCTAGATCAAGTTCTATTACTTATTGAGGAACTTATATTTGTCCTTATTCCTACAAGATGGCAGAGAGGAAAATATTTTTAAGTTCTTACATTTATGCTGGGTTTACACTCAGCCAGTTATAAGATGGCCAGTAGACAGCGCATGCTCAGAAAGAGATTTATGTTTGCTACAAATTTATAAGATAGATTCAGCTATTCCATGCTTGCCTATAAACTGCCTAAATGTCGGAATAATTCTATGATAAATAATCAATTTTTTAAAGCAAAAAAAAAAAAAAATCCGCTAAACTCTACAAACGCACGCGCAGTAAGAAAAAAAAATGCAATTACAGCGGCATGTTTTTATCCCTTCGGGACAATTACCTGCCATCGACCGAACAGCCTTTTTCATCATTTCTACGCATACGCTGCCTATAATTTTCTGAGTGTAAAACCGACATTAGCGCCACTTGTTTCCGGTTTAAAAAAGACTTTCTTTTGCATTGGAATTTTCAATTTCTAACAAGCAGGAATTATGGAAATACTACATTTGTGTATATTAGAAGATAGTACATTTTAATATTTTCTGGAAATAATTATTCATTAATCGATTAACCTTAATTACACTTTGATTTTTGAATTGGCTACTGGTGGGATTTTGGAACTGCCATCCGATTGCAATTTTGGGGCAAAAAGTCTTATGCAATTTATCATAATGAACTGTCAAGGTTATTAAAAAGTGCAAAACAGTAAAATTAAGAGCTTCTTAAAAATGCTCTTTTATAAAGGGAAAAAAGAGAGAGAGAGAGAGAGAGAAAATATCTTTTAAATAAAAAATGTGAAAGTCAATAAAAAATTGAAAAGACTGCTATACTTCTAAAATCTTGAATAGAAACTATCCCCTTATGAATATTGTAAGACAATTTTTCAGAAGACTTTATTAGAAGTTTAAATGTATCTGAAATGTCATTAAAATTCCAATTTTTTTCAAAAAAATATATTATTTCTCATACGTTGATTTTGTTTTGCGGTTTATATATTAGGGTGTCCCATACGTTACTTTCCTATTTCTAATATGAAATGAATACACAATATTTACTATTTAAGGTATTTATTTTGTTATATAAGAACACTTTTGCTCTATTACCTTCTTCCATCTCTCAGGAAGCCTCAATATGCTTTCTTCCCAACATTGTTGTGTTTTGGGCAAGAAATAATCCTCGAGGTGCGCTTTTATTTCACTGATGGATTTAAAGCTCTTATTGCGAAGAGAATTTTTTTAAGGACAGAAAGAAGTAATAATCAGAGGGAGCTAGATTTAGAAAGTATGCAGGATGTGGTAAAACATCCTAATCACACTATAAAAGCTTATCTCCAGATGAAAAACAACGCCTCGTCGGTTCCTTAATTCTGGACGTGTTTTTGCTATGGCAGCTTTCAACTGATTGTCTCGATGACAGTATTTCGTAGAATTTATTGCTTCACCTTAAAGAAGGAGCTTGTAAACAATTACGTCTTTCCAATTCCCCCAAATGGGCAAAATATCTTTTTTAGGGGTGTAGTAGAGCTCTGGTACTACTGAAACCGATGACATAGGCGGCTAATAGATAAGCCTGCATATTTGCACAAGTACAGCCAGATAAGGCCATTCATAGCGCGATAAGAAAGAAACTTTTGTGATACCTTAAAATTTTTCTAAAAATTATTTTCCCTTTCTTACTGAGTTTTTACATGTATTTGCAATTTACAATATTTGCATTAGCAAGGAAAAATTATTATTCTTTAACGGTTATCAAACTATGTAAATTATGTTAGAAACTATCGTAATGTAGCAATACATTGAAGTTATAAAACAAAAACTATTATTTTTGTCGAAATGAAGTATGGCAAAACAACGGCTGGAGCAAGAAATCTACGAAATTTGCTCTCGAGAAAATAGAATTACCGAAAACAGTTTCTTGGAAGATAACTAACAAAAATCAGCCTCACAGTTATTGACTTGCGTTGTTATGATGAAGATTACTGAAGGTAATAGGAAAAAGAATTTCTTTTCAGACTGATCCATAAATTTCTCTCTCTTGCACAGATTGCTCGTCTTCTGTTTCTTGACCTAATGTTTTTGCTTTTTGGAGATATCTGTCGTACTAAACAACGATGATTACTTGGAGAAAGCAACTTAAAGATTTGAAGCTATTTGTTACCTTTATTTCTTACCATAAATTTTCATTCCTGTGGAGAATAGCAGGCTAGCTTTCATAAATATAATTTTAATTAATAAATATAAAATTAATTTTTTTACTTGTATGAAAACCTTTGTATTTAATTTTTTACGCTATCCATACACTTAATGTTGAATTAAAATATTCCAATTTATAAGAATTACATAATTTTTTTGAATTAGAATGCTTTCAGTTTTTATTTCATAAATGAAGTCTAAATTTCAGATTGAAAGGGGATTCATACCTGTTTTCCGAAACATCACAGTAATAATGTAATGCTTTAGATTCGATTCCTCTATTTCTATTTTAATTTGAAAATTTGCTCTTAATTATATACTGACAATAATACAAAAATGGAAGGAGAGTCATATCTCATTTAGATTAGTTATTAACGTCCGTTTTATGATCAACACAAGAAGAAAGCTGCGGAAGATTTTGGGAATTTCAAATCGCAATCAGATGACGACAATGACACCTGAGATGGAGGTTTTCGCTGAAATCTGCTTTAGAACTTGAGATATTCTAGCGCGAAATCCATTCATTGGCCATTGCGGTTCAGTAAAATCGCAAAAATACACCCGATGAAGTAAATATAACAATGAAACCTATTATTATAAAATATTTGATACAAGGTTTAAAAAATATTATGTAGAGCAAAATTGTACAAAAATAGAATTTATATCCAGGAAAATCTTATTTCTTACTTTTATATGAGGTACAAAAATGTCTTTTGGATGATAATATGTTTTAAATTTATTGAGGAGAAAAAAACGTTGAAATTTTGATTATTTTGAATTGAAATTTTATTTATTTTAACAAAATATTACCAGTAAACATTTTCAGATGCTTTCATCCGTCTACAATATGTCAAATTTTTGATCAAATTGTCTGCCTTCAATATTTTTTCATATATGATGCAATTTTTTAATGGTATGCCAATCTCTGAAATCTATCATCAAAACGAATATTATTTATTTCGATTAAACTAGATTTTTTTTTTCTTAACGAACGATTCTGTAATTGGTTTTTCTTATTCACATACATGATTCTTTATGAATTAATTCGAAAGGAAATTTTGAAATGGATAGAGATAAGTCATATCACTGACTCTCCGACCCTGCCCGAAGGCACACTGATAAATAATACTGAATGACCGGACCGCCACAACTGCAACCTGGCGAGAATTGTGGCTAAGTTCTAAGGGTCATCACCAGCCAATGTACAACTCTTTCCTAAGGAAGTACGTCTTGTCATCGATGAGAGGAGCCAGACCCCCACCTTTCCGAGTACCCTCCAGGGTGGTGAGATCCAACCACCAGATGGATAGAGGTATAAAACTATTACGTCATTAAGGAGGTTTAAAGTCTTATTTTTGAGTTTTTTAATAGGACACGCTTAAGGTATTTTTTTACTTTCACATTTACGATTATCTCAACAAATAATAATGTCTATGTTTTTGTATGTGTGTTGGCGTTCTACAGTCAGGACCGTTTGACCTAGAGTAATGAAACTTGTCTTATTTTTAAATTGGATGGTAGAAAGAAGCATCTCAAAAACATTTTTTGAACCATAAATTAGTATTTTAATTCATTACAAATTAAATTAAATTTCGGCGTTATTTTTTGTATTCTTGCGTTTTTTGGTATACAAAAGATTGGGGGAGGGGCTACTTCCTATCGATGACGGGATGTACTTCCTTAGGGAAAGGTTGTACCTTGGACGGTGATGGCCCTTGGGACTCAACCATAGTTCTCGCAAGTGTTTCTTGTGGGGCCGTCCGGTCATTTAAGTTTTTCCGTGTGCCTTCGGACGGGTCGGAGTAGTCTGTCTATGATATCATGTTTAACGCATCGTTTCACCTTCAATTAAATTATCTAATCGTTTAAATATTGGTTTAAATGTTACCAATAAATTTGGTGACAAAAATAATCCGGTTTCCTTAATTTATGTGCAAATTTATATATATTTATTCGTATGATTATTATCCACTTTAATATTTTCTTCAAATTTTTGAAATATTCTGTGTATTGCTGTAGTACAATTATACATATTATATCCTATGAGTAATATTATTCTAGTTTTAAACGCATGTACAACATACTTTTAAACATTTTTTCTCTCATAGTATGTTCGCATTTCATTAGATTGTTACGGAAAATTTCCGAAAATAGAGGACAATTTATTCTACATAAACATGCCGACAACAGAACGGACAACCGAAGCTACGCAAGAACAGTATTTGCAAAAAACAGCAGAACACAGGCGGCAAATCGGTAATAAACAGCACAAAGAGTTCAGAGAGAATTCCCAGTAGTGAGACTTCTTTTAACTTCTCATATCTCTCGAATGGTCTGCTACTCTCAACTATCTATTCATTTGCGCTGAAAATGCTGACTTACTCAATATTTGACTACTCTAGGTTTTGTATCTAGACTTTTTATAATTTTTGTGACAGGGAACAGAAGTTTATTCTTTTCTAAAATAAGCAACATAACTCGAATCCTAAGAGCATGTTTGCTAAGATTCTAGTACATTCTGAAATTTTCGATTTGGTTTCTTTACCAAATTGTTGAGAAGTTCGAAGTTCATCGATTCGACATCTATTCAGCATCCATCAGAATTATCTGTAAAATTTTCTTTCTTGCCAGGAAACTTACGGTGATAAGCAATAGCCTAAATTCGTAAGATTATGCTACAGAAGGACCTCAGTATTGTTTTAAAATTATATACTACCACCTCATATTTTAATTATCTAAAATAGCACGATAACATTTTAGTTAGGATTAGTTTGTGTTATGTTTTAAATATTTTTTTTTAAATATTTTATTAACAACAAAAGCTATAATAAAAAATGTATTTAACATTAAGTTCGTGTGTAATAATCTGCAACTAAATCAATGGATATTATAATAAATTGCTTTAAAAATGGTTTTAATACATTAAAATTAGATTTTAAATATGCACTGAAATGAAACTGGTAAAAGCTAATATATTATTTTAATTTTGCACCAAATAAAAATTTTAACTGGTTTAATATGTTTTTATACGATAATAAGCGCCAAAACTACTGAAGAAAAATGTTTACATTTTGACTAATTATCATTATCTAACGCAAGAAATAATTACTTGCAAAACGTGGTAGCTCAGCAATCAGTTTGTGCAATTTTTTGAAAAGGTTATTTATCATGCGCGTAGCATGTAACTATTAACAGATAGAATTCGACTTATAAATATTATCAAGTTAACTATTATAGAGCCCAATTCTTATTTTAATTTGGAAGAAGAATTTTATTCAAACCACATTGCATGTTCCTTAAATCATACCTTTCAACATTGTAAGACAGGGTAGAAGTATTTACTAATTCACATATATACATTACTTCTGCATTTTATCATTTGTCAAACAATGCAGCAATCCAGATCAAAGAATAAACTGCACTTTGATCATCTCTCTCAAATAAAACTTTCCTTCTATTTTTCTTTTTTACATCCAACCCTTTGCCCGAATGATTTATGATGGCTACCATCGCAATGAAGAGCCAGTACCTTTTCCATTGCCTTCTGCTGCAAGAGCACAAACATCTGTTACCAATCGGTTAAACGATACAAAGCGCAGAAACGGTCCGCCAATTCTCATTGAATAAAATTTCTATTACCACGATGGTCACAGACACTGACATAGGGACCGCATTATTCGCGCCAGAGTGTTTAACAAATGGTCCATCATTTCATTTAATGAACAATAATTTGCATTCTTTTTTACTGATAATGTCGCTGCTTTCGCTCATTATAATGAAACAGATGACGATGGTTAGAATTGCAGTGATTGATTTTTAATGGTATTTGAGTAATGATTATATGAGTCGGGTTTATGAAGCATTTGGTGGAGAAAGAAGTAATGCAGGGAATGGGAAAGCTTTTAAATGCACTTTTTTTTCGAAATTGAATTGCAGTAATAATATTAAAAAAGAATTTTACAAACCTTATTAATATGTTAAAAGTGAAACACAATTTTGTATCGAAAGTATAAAGGGCAAATAGGGATATGAAAAGTGTGTGGCCCTGATAAAGATACCATGACTAAGTTGAAATTTTGATTATATTTGAAATATATTTTGAATTTTTAATGAATTGCTCAAAAATAGCATTTTTTGTGACATTTGTTATGGCTTGATATTCGAATAATATCCTTTTCAACTTCTAATGCTTTTAAGCTTTTATTTTAATCCCATATTTTTAATTAAAAAAAGATATTATATATAACAATTTTTGGAATCCTGTCGGCCTGTTTAATATGTAACATTATTTTATTGTGAAGCAGGATGCAGTTTTGAAGACAGCGAAGAGACTTTTTATCTTTTAAATTCTTTTTTAATTCATCGGGAAAGCATAATTATTTACAAGCAAAGACGCGGACATTGCGCGTCCGCCATAGCACGGAATAAAGCAGAAGTGGGGAAGAAGGGCCAAAATAAATTATCCCTCGACTTATATAACCTTAGATTTTGATAGGGAAAATATTTCTCCAAGGTGCTAATATATTAATATGATTCTGATAGGGATTTCTGACGCATGTCAATCACATGTAAGGGAAACACAGGGATCTTTTAAGAAAGAATGTGCTTACTGGACATTTTTTACTCCTTCCCACCGAGCGTGTGAAAGTATCGGCGTTTAGCTGATTCAGCAGTTTTATAAAGCTTATTTTGAATTAATTAAGTAGAGAAAGAGGAATTGGATCACGAAATAAGAGAATATTTTAGAATGAAGTTACTATGAGCTAAATTAAGATAAAAAGATAAAATCTTGGAAATTTATTAAATTGAAATTAGAGTTAAAATATCATTATATATATATATATACTCTTTGGCACACTTATAAAGGAAATGCTATTTTAAACTTCTATTTTTATTATTTTTTTAAATTTTAAATCATTGATACATTTTATAATTTATATTAATGTTAAATCTTGATGTTTTATTCTCAGATTCATTCTTGAATATAGCATTTCACGTGGAATCAAAATTCTCTGATTGTTAAGATCTGAACATGTTACAACAGTAAATTAACATCGGAAAACAGAAAACTATATCAGATTTCAAAGCTCTAATATATTAGGAAATGAGTAAAAATTTGATTATGAAATTTCCCATTTTTAAATATGAAGGAAGTAAAATAAATTAAAATAGTATAAAGAAATAAGAATTTTATGTTTTAATTAAAATGCACTATGTTTTCAATGCCTGTTTTCGATAATTTTCTGATTTTCAAGCATGGTTTGTTTATGATCAATGGTTATTTATCTATGAATAAAAGTATTGTTTTCTCTTAGAGGTATGACAATTTTATAATTGAAAATCGTATTCAATATCTTTTGTTCCCAATTTGTTTATTTTTATGCATTGCATCGATAACTTATCAAAACATAAAACACGACAATATTTTATAAGTTAATTTCAAAATCACAAATTTCATCGCATTATTCAACCAGCTGGTGGCTTCTCTTTAGTAGTAAACACATAATGCGCTTGAAATTAAAAATGCGGGAGTGCCAGGCATATACGCGAAAACTAGGATCTAATTTGAAGTTTAAATATATTTTTCAATAAGTGTTGAATATGAGCTTACGAATTACAGTTATATCTATATCAATACCCTAATTTTAATTAACAATATTTTGGAATTATAAAATAAAATAAATTTTCTTAAATAAAAATTCAATGTTTATTTCACTCACAATTTTTCACTATTAAATCTTACTGGAAGAGGTTGATTCGGTTAAGAAAATCACTTACATGCGAACAATTCTTTCAGAAAAGAAAGGACAATTTTGACAGCTCAGAGTGTTTCTTGAGAAAATCCGCCTTGGAAACCGGAAAAGGGATGGGACGAGATTTCCGGCGAACACTTCATTCCATCGGATATTTTCATCTCATAATGGATTCTAAGCTCTCTCGGCTTTTGTTGTCGATGTCATTTTCTCGGAAATTAAAAGAATCCCTCTGTGGGAATTAGATTTAAAACATTTGGTGAAATCCATTTGGGCGGATTTCACTAAGAAGTAAAATAAAAATTTCTTTCCATAGGAGCGTAAGGTTTGAAGAGGAAAATTATTTCCTTATCATACACAAATGCAGCAAAACTTATATTTTATTAAGTAATTAGCTGGCACCCAGTGCCTTGTTTGCGCCTTTCTTGTCGACAATTAATAAATTCAATGAAATTGAATTAAATATAAAGGAGAAGTATAAATAATATTTTTTCTATTTTTTGACTTTATTAATCAAGTATACTGTTACGGATACTTCCGAGGTTCTTTTCCGATTTGTTAGTTGATGAAAGAAAAAGTTCTTCAGCAACAAAGGACAACGACCTTTATTAAACACGAAGAAACTAATAAAAAGATGAACAAATATACAACCAAGACGAACGAAGGCAACAAGCAAGAGCAGTCTACAACAAGCAGTAGCCTACAAGTAATAATTGGTAGTAATAACAACTACAGAACACAAAGCGGAAAGAAAGAATGCAGCTGGAGGAAGAAATCTTTGTATCTATTCTTTAAGGTCTTTCCAGACGTCTGTAATTCTCCACTATCTTCTCGCTTTAGCTGTATCCAACTACCGACACACTACTACTCGACTGGCTACTTCACACACGACTCGATACAGCTTCCACAATAAGCACCAGGACTCGGTACATAGCTCAATTCAGCAATCGCGTGAGTGCCACACAACGTTTGCTCTTCGTCGGACTGATCCAACTACACACCGTAGACTCTTTCCACGATTACGACTCATTTCATGACTCAATACACAGCTGACTGCATCTTAAGACTGCCTGCCTTTTATAGTTCCTGGGAGGTGGGCGGAGAAAGTTCTGAACCAATCTGGCATATCTCGATTTATATTGGCTCAATCTCTAAAATTCTGGAAGTTTCCAGATATATCTATTTTATCTCTAAAGTCACCACATTCGTCACCAAATCGACAAATGGTCTCCAAATTTGTTGCCAAGCTCTGAGTTAGCTAGCTTGGCACTCGATCAGTGTCCAACAAAGGTGATCGTAAAACGGTCTTTCCAGTGATTGAACCAACCGTGCTGAGAAACAACATTCCAGATTAGTAACAATACTTTAGAACAGACAATATTTTTGCTTTTTTCGTCTTCAGCAAAAACCAATAAACTTGGTGATGTCCGACTGGTGAGTATTCAACGTGCAACTGACCATGTGAAAAACATGGATTTTTCTAGGTTCAAAGCAATAAGTTGGCAAAGTTTCATCGCAATCGAAGGAAAGGAACGACACACCATAATATACAAACAAACAAAAATTCATTTTTCTGTATTAGGCAACAATATTCCTGATATTGAAAATGATTGCATTATAAATGGCTTTTACTATGAGCAATAAAACAGAAAATATTTCAATCAATATTTAATTTTTAAATCTGATTAAATTCGAAAGAAAACATTATAAAAATACTTGTCTATTCTTCTATGTGACTAAAATCACGCTAAATCGGTAATATATAAATGGAACTTTGAACCTAGTATATACACCAAGGTAGTTTGTATTACCTAGTACAGGGTGTCCCAGATATGCAGCGTCTAATATCTATATATTCGGATAGAGCTCGTCAAGACGACTATTTTGATGTATAACATGTGAGGTCCCAGAATATAGAGTCATATTTTAATTACACGAAGAACGTTAACCGCTTAATTTATTTGCCCGAATGCAATACGTACATCGATTTATCGAATTTTGATAGTTGTAAGTAAAAAATAAACCATTCATAACGATTATAATTCAATATTAAAATTACTTCTAATACATATATAAGTCAAGTATTCAAGGATTTCCATTTAAATCAAAATAAGAAAATATTCCCAAAATAGGAGGTGTCATCTTATTAGATAGTAAAGAAAATAAAACATTAAGTGGTTAATAACGAATCCTTCTGTTTGCATTCCAAATTATGATGCATACGTCTATTGCACAACATGGAATCCTCTCTAGATGACTATGGTCAAAAGTACGTATAAAAGATAAGCGATTATTTGTTTTTGCAAGAGGGTGCTCAACTTCACCACACTTTGACAAACTTCGGCCTCTTAGCGGAATATTTTCACCATTAACTAATCATGTTGAATTCCATTAGGATAAAAAAAAAAAGACAGTTTTATAGAATGGTCACCTAATTCTCCAGATCTTAACCTATGCGACTTTTTTTATAGACACGTCTGAAAGACACAATGTATTTAATACAACCCTCAACATTGGATGACTTGAAAGCAGCAATTGCAATCGAGGTCAAGGAAATTGGAACATATGTTTTGCAGAAAACAATTGCGAACTTCAATTCCAGACTTCATCATGTCATTTGTTCGAACGGCTGACATTTCGAAAGTCTGTTTTATTGAAATTTCTCAATAAACATTGATTTTCACTTGGTTTTTTCCCCCAAATTTCTTTATATTTTCATAACACACGCTTTACACCTGAAGTAGACTATGACGCTATATTCGGGGACTTCGCATGTTATAGATCAAAATACTCACCATGGTGTGTTCTATGACTTGTTCTGTAAATATTAGATGCTGCACACATTGTGGAACACCCTGTATTACCCAATACTATATTTTTATTATCTAGTATTTACACTAGTTTGCCATAAATCCACACCAAGGGTGTACACTTATGATGTTTGGATGAAGTATATATTCAGAAAATCTATTTCTCCATGTTCTTATGAACTCGGTAAAAACTAAAAGGTGGAAAGGTAAATTAAAATTTTATATCTTGTATTTAAAATCGCGGGTATAGATTTATGACAAATTTTGGGTGAAGTAATTATGTAGTTAATCTCCAAATTGTGTATCCGGTATCCAGAAGATAGCAACGAGTCAAATGGATGTAAAGCAAATAGATGGTTTCATATGTCAATCATTCTATTTGAGTTCTGTATGTCAAACTCTAATTTTAGTGAATGCTATAAATCGGAAGCATTCACTAAATTAAATGTATAAATTTCAGTATGCAATTTTTGAATCAAAACTGCAAATTTAAATCAAAGTGAATTTTATATATGTTCTGAATGCTGGTTTGCACGAGAAACCTGAACATAAAACATGTTATACTTTGGAAATGAATGAGAAAGCTGTTGAATGTAGAGTACTTCCAAGTTTCAGTTTCACGAAAACTTCTTTGGAAGCTGCATAATAAACACATTTTTATATGCAGTGATTACGCAATCCCCCTATTGAATTATAGTTTGCTCACATTATTTTTAATCTTAAAAGACAATAAATATGTAAAGACAAATTTATTTTTGATATCGTTTGAATCAGAAAATATATACGTTGTAAAAATTTGTAAAATCGATTTTTTGGCCCCCATGAATTTGGAGTGCATATTTACATAGCGTTTCTTAGATGGAATTGGATTTCAAACTTTTAATCCTAACCTGAAATTTTATTAGAATGCCAATGGGGGCCCTTGCTTTTAATGGAAGGAAAAGCGAAGTTTGTACATAGAGTTTGGTTTAGTTTAGCTATATTCATGTTCCATTTTAAACCAATACTATGGTTATTTTGGGACTAATCTAGTAATACTGAACCGCGGTCAGATGTGGAGGATGACATTTGAGTTGGCAACTCCCTCTTGAAACTACTCCACCACACCCGCCTTTTATACATCGAGTATAACGATTAAGAAGAAAACTATTATATAAAATTAAATGAGTTATTAAAGTACAATATATGAAATTTAAAATAAATCTGAAGTTCTTCTAAAAGAAATTTATGACTGATCTAAGTGGAATAACTTCTATATATTATGATTTTAATAATGTCTAAACCTCTTATTTCTGAAAACTTTTCAGCCATTTGACGATTTTCTAAGATGTTAAAAGAAAGAATAATCAGCAAATCTTCCTAATGAAATATAAATAGACTGTTATAAAGAAATAAGCTTTTAAAATTTTAGTGACTTAATGTATGACATTCGGTTCTTAAATTGTTGGCTAATAGTAAAAGTGAGACATTCCCCTTTTGTCTCTCATAAGTAATGATAGCGAAACACTTCTAACAAAGAAACCGTCTGTTCCTTTTCCCAAATACTTTTCTTTTTTTTTTTATTCCAATAGCGTTAATTTATCTTCCTCAGTCCTTTGTTTACAAGCCGACTTCTGCTTTGTTTGCGCGATATCTTCGAATGAATGCATTCGATAAATTTTGTCAAAATATTCTCTCCGGCTACAATATTCCGATATGTATATTTTGGCGCCATTTTTATTCCTTTTATTATTAGATTTCTCTGAAAGAAAATGGAATCAAATTAAGCGAAGCTTTTCCCCTTGCGAGGGATTTTCTTTCTTTGGGGAAAAAATAACAAAGAAGCAGAGAACAGTGTTATCATTATTTTTTTTTCTTTCTTTTTATCTTCTGCATTTTCAGAGCACCGTGTACTGAAGAATTATTTCGTTCAGAGCCAAATGCTAAGTAAATAAACGATTCCAAATCGAATTAAGCTTTCTTTACTTTCTCAGATTCGTAAATTTTCAGTGCAAATAATGCTAGAAGTGATATTGTGTCGTCCGTTAATACTTTATTCACATGAACGCTCCACTGCCTTTTTTATAATGTGTGAACTTAAATAAATAGGCCGTCTGTTCTTTTACATATCGCTATTTTAACTTTTTTGACAATTACAATTTCATAAGTTTTTGTTAAACTGAAACTATAGGAATGTATTCTAAAATAAAGCATTTGATTTTTTTTTTCGATTTATTCCTTATTGCTTGAACAATAATTGTGAAAGCAATTAAAGTTATAATAATATTTGAAATAACAATAGGACAACAATTCTTTTTTACAAATACTCACAAAATCCCAATTTTTTTAGGAAACAAATAATAGGCTATAGAATAGATGATAATAATAGATGATTTTTCAAATAGTCCTGTACAGGTTGGTTAATGACTTTATTAAAATTGAGATAGTTTTTTTAAAATCTCTTGTACGTATTTTAGTTAATTAATTGATTTATTGGATTTGGATTTGTTGGATTTTATTGGCACAAGAGCCATGATGTTGATTATGCTGCGCCGAACTGAATTTTTTTAGGATAAAAATATTTAAAAAAAATTATTTGTTAACTAGAAATTTAGTTATAATATATGTTTAATCAAAAGACTCTCTTGGAAAAAAAGTTTTAAAAGTAGAATCAAAATATTAAAATTAAATTATACCTTAGTGTTATGGGAATATCTTCATACACTATTCTCCATACATATGTATTTTCTGCAAAATTAATTATGGAAAACAAATATCACTCTAAAATGGTTTTATTTGAATAATATCTATTGTATTTAGGCCTGGTGTTTTCTATATTGAAGATATGCTTTGACATGACTATTGTTTATATATTTAAGATTTAAATTTGAAATAGTATTTAATTGTTTCTTTATTAGAACAATTTGTCTAGCAACACCATTAAGATATTTTCATGATATTTACCAGCGTTCAGATTATCAAACGGCATTGTGGAAATTTCTGATGTTAAAAAGAGGGAACAGTTTTAAATATGCATTTTAAATTTAAAAATATGCAATTGATCATTCATTTTTAATTATTGATGGCAGTTATTCTTTCATAAAAAACATTGAAAGTGGTTGAATAGTATAATTATTGTTGATATATCACGAATTAGATGACCTGGCGGATGTGACATAAGAATTGAATGACAGGAGAGGAGTCGATTCTGATAAGTTAGAAGAGGAAGGTGAATCAAATTTTGCCAGCCTGGCTGTATGTAGTTCTTTCGTAAAACGTATCAAAACTATTAATAAAAATAAAAAGAATGAAAAGAGTTGAGTTCCACAAAATCCTTTTTACTATAATCCTAATATTTCTCCAATGCCTCTCACCGTTTCATATGTTTCTCCTCAGAAAATGCATTCATTTGTCTGAGGTTAAAGATAAAAAATAAACTAGTCAAAGACACGCTATACCTGCTGTTTTTACTTGATTCTTGCCGCAGCCCCCCTGTACAATAAATAATCAGAAGTGCGAATGCTAATAATAATTCACGATAATAATAATATAATTACGATAACAATAATTTATTCTGTTGTTGTTGTTTATCCCCCTTGGACTGAACTCCAATTCAAATCAAGTTCAAGTGATACGCGGAAAGAGGGGTGCAGTAGCTTCTGAGGGTAAGAACCCCTAAGCACCCGAAGGCAGAAGTCTGACTTTAACTCACATGAAGATGATACTCAAATACTCACTTCCACAACCATTTTTTACATGGAGACAACAACCCCTTTTTTACAACCCTTTTTCACACATCTCACAGATGGAACACAGGCTAAAGAACAGTCATGCCCGAATCAGGACTCGAACCCTGGACGCCCAGATCATGGGTAAGACGGGGTTCCCCTAGGCCAGTACGCCGGCATAATTCATTCAACGATAATACTGTTACCTCTACTATAATAATAATTGACAATAAGCAAAGCAATAAGTGCACTTTGAAGCTATTGTTTATAAATTCAATATTGATATTGCATAAAACTTACACTGTATCATAGCTTTTATAATGTGTTTCTTTGAAAAGTAAATTAGCGAATTATTTTCAAGTTCGACATACTGCCATGGAATGAGAAGCTTCAGGAGTGGTGGTTGGTTTTCGCTACCCTGGTGGTGTGGTTACTAACCCTTACCGATGATGGGATGTGCCTCCTAAATGGGGAATTGTACCATGGCTGCTAGTAAAGTTCCTTAGAAGTCAATCTTTGTTCCCGCCAATGTTGTCGTAGCGTTACAATTTTTTCCATGGGCCGCAGGAAGTCGGCCAGATATGATGATAATGCCACTGAAAAGATTATCTTCCCGTGCATTTATAATAAGATATGTTCTGCAGTTGCTTGTGCCGTAAAAAGTGCTGATTGAAAATTTCTTATGTAGGGGAGAGCGGGATTTATTGTAACAAGGAGAACACGTTATATTGAAATTTTAAATTAATCATCGGTTGAAACGCACTTTCAATTCGTTGAATAATAACTCAATGGCGTTACTTTCTCGGCGATTTATGGACTTCCTGCATTTGTGGCGAAACAAATGCTAGTGATAACATTAGTTATGTAGTTACAATACACTCTCGAATACCCGGCCTAATGTGGTGGAAGGGGAAGTCGGATAACAAAAAATCCGGTTAGGCCGGAGCTCTATGAGCTAATTTCTTTGCCCACCAATACCAAAAGACAAAGTTTTATACCAAAACTGACTGTTATAATACATATTTGACACTTTTTATTGAGTACTAAGATCTCAGTCCATTTACCTGAAGCCACGTAGAATGTGGACGTGGACGTGGACGCTGCCCAGTAAATTATAGAAGTAGTCGCCGGTAACGTGTTGAGTTACAATAGAAAGCTTTGTACTGATAGTTTAAATATGTTTATATACTGCACTGCACATTTGAAGAATTATTTAGAGAAAAAAGTAAGTTAAAGGATATAAATAGTTAATATACATTCTACAATGCTTGACTTAAATGCAGGAAACATACAAAATATTAACGTAAATCGTGGCCTAGTTCATAAGAAAATTGACTCAAACTGATTTTAATATTCACTGATTTTAATATTACACAGATATGAAAAGGTAACCTTAAGATAAGAATCAAAACTTACAATTTTTAGTTTGTCGTTTGGCAACGTTGCCAATGCAATGCCTTGGTTTTCTTATTTAATTACGATAAAAGAAAACTAGGCCGGATAGTCGCGAACCGGAGTGTACTGTATTTCCAATTTTAATTTCTTACTTTGAAAACATCTGTATAATAAACTATCTATATTTATATACCACGAAAGCTCCTCAATTTTAGGTAACCGATATCGCATTTAAAAATTTCGTACAATTGTATTATAAAAAAATCGCAACTATCAAGTTATAAAATGGTAACTTGTCACAATTCTATCGGGACTAATTTTTATTGGGTTTTAGAGTACCTTTTCTTTTTAAAATTGATGCGGGTAACTATTAAGAAAGTCAAAAAGGAGTTAACTCAGATGATAAATATTCCTAGGGCAACCAAGGAAGTTATAAATGGTTTTTCATAGTGACAGGTGGTTTGCTAATGTTAATGAATCACACACTTCAGAATTTCTGCAGTAAAACGAAAGCTTCTACTAATGGTAAGTTATAAATTTAATAATTTTCTGATTTATTAATATAAGGTTATTGTAAATAAATAAACAAATATATATAATTTTTAAATAATTCTTATATAAAAGATGTTTCAAATTGAAGATCAGTTTTTAAATCTGTTAGCATCTTTAGATTTTAAAAACAGTTTTTTTTAATGCTTTCAATCATGTATAAAACTTACGGAACCATTTCGAAAGTTTGCAGAAAAGTTAAGTAATTAATTTTAAAAGTGGAAAAATGTTAACTACCGAGGAAGAAAATTTTTGATATGACAGCTCAGGTAAATTTCATACTTTCACTTTTGTTGTTTGAAAGAAAAATACTTACTTGCGTGAAGCAAACTTCTTCATATATGTAAAGAGTTTTAGTAAATTTCTTACTAACAGAGTGTTTCGATTTTTTTATGCATATTTCGATAGACATATTTACCAAAGTAAACAAGCTGTGATATTTTCTATTATAAAAAGTATTTTTAATTGAGTAAGCTTTCAACTTTTGAATGGAATTCTTTCTTTCTTCTTGAAGTTCTTAATACGTCATTTTTCCGTGATAATGCAGAAGCACACTAGAGATATTTTATACTGGAATTTTTTCAAACAGAACATAATTATAGATTTACACTGAAACATTATTGGTTGAAGTAAAGTTTAGTGTGCCCCCGATTTTGTCGCCAATATGGTAACTCAATAAAATGATCTTATAGCAACCCTAATGCTGTTTTGTTTACTACTTTTTATAGTGATTGAATTTACATAAACAACTAGCCATCGTCCTGACATAGGGGTAGCGCGTCTTCCCCGTGATCGGAGCGTCCTGGGTTCGAATCCCTGTTTGGGCATGGTTGTTCTTCCGTTGTTCTATCTGCGAGATGTGTGAATGTGCCCTCCTGTAAAAAGGGGTTGTGCAAGCGAATGAGTGATGCGTGAGTAGCAAAGTCGTACTCTTGGCCCTAGTTGGCGCTACTATAAAAACAAGAGACGCTCCCCCACCGGCTTAAAATCTCTGTCTTCGTAACAGCGGGCTTATCCAAAGGCAAGTGCCATAAGAAACAACAACATAAACAACTAAAAATTTTAAATTAAAAATAATAAAAAAATATCAATTGAAGATTTTAATTTAGTTTTGTATTATAATTAAAAGTTTTTTATAGCTAATAAGACACTGTAATGCTATTTTTAATGTGAATACAAAAAGAAAATATTTATTCTTTTGTGATACTTAATAGCCGGCATGGTTTTAGAAATTGTCTGAAACGCATACCGTTAATTTTTAATTAATAATTAGACTAATTCTTAAATTAATAATTTAAGAAATCGTCTGCAATGGAATTCCTTGCACTTTTCGTAATTCTTTTTCTGATCTGACGGTTTCCTTGATAATTCTTTATGTAGCAATTTGTTAAAATTAAATTTATCTCCAAAAATTTATACAGTCTTTAGAGCTTATAAACTAACCTTCATTATTTTCCTCATTCACAAATCAATCAAATATTACCATAATCTTCTCATCACTTAGAAATAGACGCTAATGCTTAATTAATACATCATTTAATTACGAAACTCAATATTTTCAGAAGCAAACTAATTCCAATAAACTCCTCGCATTTCAAACAATAAGCCACCTCTGGCTCTCTTCTCTCAGTGAAAATATGCCCTTGACATCTATTACCGCCCCCTTAAATTTATCTTCTGAACCGCTTGTTTCAGCTTTTTCGCTGCCCTAGCACTGGGCCCTAAAATGCAGAAAGAAAAAAACAACAACACAAAGTAAATTAAAGATTCTGTCTGGGCAGCGGTCCTATCTCCTGAAGACCGGATTCCGAGTCAGCTTTTCATTCAACTAATCTTTTGTATCTTTAATGGAAGTTTCCCGAGCTGACGACCAATTAATGATCTTTCATTTCTGCGCTCTTCTAATCGACACCTAACACTCCCTCCTTAATGGAAAACAGTTTGCTTTTTTTTTCTGCCTCAGCGATAGGTGTGTTCCTTCTCTCCTGCGAAAAGCAATCCGCAATTAGTACCCTGTTGGGTTTTTTCCTGCTTCCTTAACGAGGAAATGATCCAGGACATTTATCCTCTCAATCCACTGCAGGATACTTGTACCCGCGTCCCGCCTTCATCTTCAATTTTTAGGAAAAATTTTCCCGCCGTTATAGAATGGCAATATTGGAATAAAAAATTTTCGCTCTTTATACTTTCAGATTTTTTTGTATGACTTGTACAGGGTGGTTATAATTAAAGTTCCACTTTGAAATGGTCATAAAAAAAAAACTACTGGACCAAATGTTATCAAATTTGGTAATAGTTTAAAGAAGGTCATGAGAATTTCTCTTCCGCAAAAAAAAAAAAAAAAAAAAAAAATCATTACCAGGGGAGAATGATAATGTCTTCAATATTGTTAAACAAAATAAGACATGAAGACATCGGTTTAAAATGTGTTTAATCTTTTCTGAAACGTGTTACTAAACATATTCAATGTGGCGTCCACCATTTCCTGAAAGAAAGTTGAATCGCATTACTGCATTCTCAACAATAGATCTTAGCATATCAGGAGGAATGTTACGCATATGTCGGTGTATCGTATCTTTGCACATAGCGCCGTTTCCCCCTGATGGTGAGCTTAATTTTTTTTGGTGGAAAAGAAATTTCCTTAAACTATTACCAAGTTTGATAACATTTAATTCAGTAGTTTTCTTTTTATGATCATTTCAAAGATAAACTTTAATTATAACCACCTTGTACTTTGCAACAGTGTTTTTTTGTGAAACAATAATTTCAATTGCAATTTTTAAATGATTAAACTTCTACCCTCCACTTAAATTTAATTAATTTCGATTAAAATTTACACTTTTGTTGATGGCCTTTGGAACACGTTTTGAGAAAATGGATTTTCCATTCATGCAGGATTAAAATAATATTGTTTACTACAGGGAAAATAATTTCATTTTTACTTGTTAAGAATATTTATTAAAGAAACCTCGATTATTAATACTTTTTGATTAGAACAAATATAAATTTTTTCTCTCTTTCAGCAATTTTATCGTGTTCATTTTCATGTAATTGCGCCTGAGGAATGAAAGTTTTGTCATTATTTATTAAAGACTCTCATTTTAAAAGGCGAATTTAATTTTTAAAAGAAATTTAATTTAAAAGAGATTTAATTTTTTAAAGAAAGAATCAAAATTATGAAGTTAAAATCTTGAAATGAGACGCAATTGGCAAGTACAAAATTCCTATCTTTCGTTCTGTGCATATTAACCCTTTACATTCGGAAAAGTAATTCGATGCATAATTATTCACCTAATACAAAGAATTTTATTGCTCCGAAAAATAAATATATATAATTGTTTTAAGTTGAATACTCCCATTTGATTAATTTGTATCTTCTTACTACGCTGCAGGTATTTTTAGCAATCAAAATTAAATAAAAAATTCAACTTCAAAATGATGCACCGTCCTGAATGGTGAATGAGATTCACCATCCGAGGGCAAACGGTTAATAGATGCTCAGGTAAGTGTATGCATTATTCCAAAAATTGTAATTTTGAACTTGAGATGATGAACGGTATTACTTTTTCCCCCTCTTAGTATACTGCAAAATAATAAGACTGATATCCAAAGAAATTTTTACAATATGCTTATTGGGAATTATTAATCTTGGTTGCCTTCCAAAAATAAATACAGATATTGAGACAGTAAACTGTTATTCCGAATATATACTTAACATCATCTTAATCTAACAGTTATATAATATAAAAAAAATCTTAGTGATTTAAAATATTTAAATAATATTTTAAACATTCTTTAATGATGATTTCTTAAATATCTCGTCACAGTAAGAATAAAATACTTCAGTCGTTTCAAATGAGAGCACGCTTTTACTGTAATTAATTATTTAATATAAAATATAGCAAAGAATTTTTCAAAAAATGTTTATTGATTTTCTAAGAAATTTTTATACAAAATTTTGATAGCTATATTTTCTCAGTAGTGATATCTTAATGTAACAAATTAGGATATTAATTATTAATTAATTCGTGAATGTTAGTTTAGAATTAATAGCATTGATTCCGCTTTGGATTAGAATAGATTGATATATGAGGGCGCCATCTAGTAGAGAGTTTGTCAAAAATTTGTTATAGAATATTTTACTTAACATAAACAATTTTCGCTTAAAAATAAAAAAATAATAATTATTAATTTTTAACATAAAAGTATATGAACTAATAACCATAAGGAAAATAACAAAAAGGATTATTAGTATACTAATTATAGTAATCGATAATTATAATTATTAATAATAGAAAATACTTAAGAGAACACAAATTTATTAGAACATTTCAAAGTGAAAACTAATCTTACAGTTAAAAATTGAAATGAACCATAAAATTTTCAGCAATTAGGTGCTGAAAATGCATCGATAAAGAGATGAATTAAATGGGTATTCCATACGAAAAAGGCTTAAACTATAATTAAAATCTAAATTATACAACTTATTGACTAAAATTTCGGTTTCAGTTGAGCATTTCTTTCAGCTCCTCATACTTTTAAAATTATTTTAGACATCCAAATTTTTGATAAAATAATTATTTATACCTTTTAATATATTAATAAAAGTGTGCTTTTAAATTCTAAATCTTTAAAAGTAGCAATTTACAAATTTAAAACAATATTATTTTGGATTTATTAGTTAGTTGGGGCTTCCTGGTGTGTCACCAACAGAGTAAGCCAAACAATCAGGCAGAAATGTAACAGAAACTGATTAGTAATAATAGAACCTGAATAGAACCCCCATAGAACCTGATTAGTAACATAATTGCTACTGATTTTCGTTATTGAATGGTACATTTACCAGCGAATTTTCTAAAACATAATTAAAACTAATATTATAATGGTTAAAATTATTCCACTTATAAAAAAAATTTAAATAATAAAATATCATTTCAATGAGATTTAAAAAAAAAAAAAAAAACTTTGACTTTTATTTTACTTTTTATTCGAGTGTAAAAGAGGGATTTTCATTGGTACGATATTTGAAGGGGGAAAGAAATAATTTTTGCTAGAACATCTTCCAAATCATTTAGCTGGATTTTGCTATTTCGCGTTTATTCTTCCTTTAATCAGCAAAATCTTCAGCATACATCCAGAACTGGATGACGATTGAGTGGAACTTTTTTTAATGAAAAAATTTCTGAAAGAATAACACTAGTAGTCAAATTATTAATGACTGGTGGTTCTTTTATTTTTAATTATTATTCTTGATGGATAAGAGCCTCATTTGTTATATATTTCATTTTAATAAAAATCTTGGATGGATTTTTTTTGGCGGGGGGGGGGGGGGGAGTCTTACTTTCAATGTGTTAGTTAGGTAGTAAAATTCAGCCCTGTTTTCGAATTCGTTAGGTGTTACACATTTTTTCACCTTAAAGAAAAAAAAGCAGGCATTTTATATAACTCAGATGCCTTAACTATAATACAAGAAAGTCCGAAATTTTCATTACTCTTAAAAGTCCACCAGTGTCTTTTTGACAGAGCTATATAAAATAATTATTATAACTAAATAATTGAGAGACTTCTGTTCAGTAGGGTTTAGTTTTAAGACTTTTTAATATTATTTCATGTACATATCATATATTATGACCCTTTATATCATAAAAACCTGTAACAAAACCAATTGCTTAATCTTGTAAAGTGAAAAAAAAAACAATAATATTCATAAATATTAATATAATAAGCAAAATCATAATGTGTGTAATCATCATCAAAAATGATTAAAAGCCACGAAGAATTTTCAAATTCCCTACAAAAATACGGAAATATGAACAAACTAAACAGGCACCTGTGTCCAATCGACACCGATGGACGTTCTAGTGATAACACATTTTTATACATTTCTGCTCTTCGAAGTCTGTCACAGAGCGATTGTAAAGAAAGACAAAGCAACCACTCTCCAAAAAAGTAGCAATTTGTAAAGGTTTAATGATAAAAAAAATAGATATAAATTTTATCCTAGATATAATATGACTACGATAAAATTTAAAGTTGGTTTAAGTTATAAATAGTTCGCTTTTCAACAATTATAATTTCATTGCAGTGTTTACATTAGTAGCCATTTTTCTCCTTGGTGGTATGAAAGAGAGCCAATTAGTGAATTTCAAAGTTTGGATCTTATTCGAATTATATTTCTGAAACAGAGTATTTTGAATTGCATGATTTTAAAATTAATTTTTAATAATAACTACCAGGAATTTTAGGCAAGAATAATTAAAATTCCCCTATTATAATGGAGGAACCTTTCATTTAATTAAAAATGAACTTGATTTTTTAATAAAAAAATCGGATAATATTAATAAGCTCCCAAATCGATGTATTTGGAATGATTTTTCCTATTAATATTAGCAATTTTAAGAAGAAATTAGAAAATTCAGATTTACTATATTATACAGGGTAATTCAAAATGAATATAGCGATTACAAACGATTATAACTATTTAATAAAAAAGAATTTACGGATAAGATTAACACATAATGGAGACGGAACTTCAAAATTTGTATACATACGTCATGGATGACCTATGTGACTTCTATTGGTCATACGGACAATATCTAGGTGGTAATCCATTTCACGCCATACATTCTGAAGCACGTCTGCAGTCACCAAAGCAAAGGCATTTCAGATGCGTTCTTTGAGTTCTTCAATTGTTTGGGGCATGGGAAATTTTGAAGTTCCATTTACATTATGTATTAATCTTATCGATAAATTCTTTTTAATTAAATAGTTATAGCCGTTTGTAATCGCAATATTAATTTTGAATTACACTTTATTTAGTGTATATTTTTGCTTGAAAGAGGAAGTATTGATGAGTAAAAGCTACAGTTGCATGTAAACTTCCAAGCTAACTGAGTCACATTTTAAAAACTTTTCTGTCAGAAAAGGTTTAATGTAATCTTCTCATTAATTCCACTAACATTGTTTCCTTAGCTTATAAGCAACCTCGGAGGAAAGAGAGAGAACCCAGAGTAAAAGTCTCGCCTATCTTCATTACGATGTCAACGCTTCTCGAACCCCGTAAAACTGTGCTGCATAATTATTGCGAACTTGTTTCACCTCCAGAAGGTGGGCGGGAATTCAATTAGGTCTCTTTCTCCTTGAGGAAAGACTACAATCTGGTTTTTAATAGAGACTCACCTCTAATTCACTTCAGCACATTCAATTAGTTGAGGGAATGACGAATGGAGGCTGGTACATGTCTTCCGCCTGAGCATGCTTTTCGTTTCATTCCGGGTGGTGTGGAAAAGTTGCTTTTTGAGTCTTTTGCTCAAAGCAAAGAATCAAGTCAGGATGTTGAAAGCTGGGTAAAAGTGTAGTTTAGTGTGACACTTACTTCGATAAGGATGCCAAGTCGACAATAAAGATGGCGGATCAAATAAACACTTCTGCAAAACAGTTACGGTTACTATTTTTTGCATTAAAGTTATAATCTTTATTGATAAGTATTTTTTTATCTGAGATTTTTAATTTTTTTAACCGTTGGGATGATTTAGATTCTTAAATAAAGAAGTTTTTCAAACAGGCTGCGCCAGTCAGTTGTGTAGAGTAAAATTTAGAGCAAGCAATGCTTTCCGCAATGCCTAGTAGCTTTGCTAGCTCATTGAACATAAGGACTATGTGGATAACAGGAACAGTATACAATCAAAAGAAAAGAAAGAACGCTGGAAGAAGCAATCAAATCATTCTCCATACAAAATATTAAACAAGCATCCTTTTCCCCATTTCATCAACTCGTAAATATATATTCCACTCACCCTTCATCCATTCTTGAGGTTCAAAATATTTCCTGCCATCCCATTCACCAGACATCCGTTCTTGAACAATTAGCGACTTAACGAATTATCAAGGAAACCATCAGATTAGAAAAAGAGTTACGAAAAGTGCAAGCAATTTCATTGCAGATGATTTCAAAAACGCATAAAGACAGTCAAATATTGTAAAAGAATAAATATTTTCTGTTCTTATTTACATTAAAAATGAGATTGCAATGTCTTAATAGCAATGAAAAACTTTTACTTATAATTAAAAAATCAATAAAAATCTTTAAGTGATTTTTTTAATTTAACATTTTTAGTTGTTCAACTTAACCACAGTAAAAAGAAGTAAACAAAACAGCATTAGGGTTTTAGCACAAGATCGTTTCGTTGGGTTACCATATTGACGACAAAATCGCGGACACACTAAACTACACTTTAATCAATAATGTTTTAGTGTAAATCTGTATTTCCGTTACGTTTGAAAAAATTTTAGTATAAAATCTCTCTAGTATGCTTCTGCATTATCACGGAAAAATGACGTATTAAGACTCCAAGAAGAAGAAAAGAATTCCATATAAAAGTTGAAAGATTACTCAATCAAAAATAATTTTTATAAAAGAAAATATCACACCTCGTTTACTTTGATCTATATCAGTCTATCAAAATATGTATAAAAAATCGGAAAAATTTGTTAATAAGAAATTTACTAAAAATCTTTATATGTATTAAGCAGTTTTCTTCACGCAAGTAAGAAATTTTTGTTTCTTTCAAAACAGAAAAGTTCAAAGTATGAAATTTACCTCAGCTGTCATATCAAAATTTTTTTCTCTCGGTAGTCAATATTTTTCCACTTTCAAAATAAATTACTTAACTTTCCTGCAATATTTCGAAACGGTTCAGTAAATTTTATACCTGATTGAAAGTATCAAGAAAACAAAAACGCGAATATATTGCAAATTACTGTTTTTAAAATCTAAAAATGCTGACAGATTTAAAAACTGATTTTCAATTTGAAACATCTCTTTTTTATAAGAATTATCCAAAAATTATATCTATTTGTTTATTTAATTACAATAACCTTATATTAATATATAATAATAATATTGTAATTTTAATTAATATATAATATTAATATATATTCCACTCACCCTTCATCCATTCTGAAGGTTCAAAATATTTCCTGCCATCCTATTTACCAGATATCCGTTCTTGAACAATTAGCGACTTAACGAATTAGCAAGGAAACCATGAGATTCGAAAAAGAATTACTATAAGTGCAAGGAATTCCATTGCAGAGGATTTCTTAGATTAGTAATTCAGATGATTTTAAAAATGCATAGAGACAGTTAAATATCGCAAAAAATAAATATTTTCTGTTCTTGTTTACATTAAAAATGAGATTACAATGTCTCAATAGCAATAAAAAACTTTTACTTATAATTCAAAAATAAATTAAAATCTTTAAGTCATATTTTTTATTATTTTTAATTTAATATTTTTCATAAAATAATAGTAGCTCATGTACAACTTAACAACTGTAAAAAGTAGTAAACAAAACAGCATTACGATTGCTATAAGATCGTTTTGTTGGGTTACCATATTGGCGACAAACTCGTGGACACACTAAACTTCACTTCAACTGAAAACTATTTCACGAAAAGCGAATTGAGTGATAGGGATACTCCATGAAGAACTAATATACCAACCTTATTAATAAGATAGTTATATATTTAAAGTAAACAACAGATTTAAATGCGTAAGTTATATGCTTAACAATTTATCCAGCGTTTCTTTTAATTTGTACTGAATTGAAATGGTGTGTTAGTTCGTGTATCGAATTGTTGCACGTTAAATCCATCAAGGCCAAACTTCCTCCCGCTGGTGTGGTGTGATGTGGTGCGGAGAGGGGGGTATCGTCTCAGACCGTATATCAGACCAGGTATCGTCCTCGTCATCTGACCGCAGTTCAAAATTACGAGGCCCGTCCTAAATAGCCCTAGTGTTGCTTTACAACGGGACGTTAATATAACTAAACTAAACTCGTGCATCGAATTAAAGACATTTTGATATCTAAATGTTAAATTGCCAATTTATTTTTTAAAAATAAAAATCAATCAGGTGGATTTCTCATTCATATGGGGTGATTTAACTAACATAAATGACTAAAATAGAATTTTTAATCTAAAATCTGTTTGAATGAATTCACAGTTTAAGGAGTTAAAAGCACACAATTTTTGAAAAATGCATTGATATAGTAATCTCGATTTGTAAAATTGCTATACTGTCAGAAATTGGATACATAGTTGTAGATTAGTTTTGAAAAACAGGCAGCTATAACTTTAAGTTTGTATTTGATTAAAATTTCATCTAAAAATCCATAATCTTATTACTTCTGTGTAATATAAATAAAAGAACACATTAAAAATAATCAACATTCGAAAAAAAATTATTTCACGTCTTATCAGCTATTTGCATTCTTAATATGAATTTCTGCTTTTTAAGACGAATGTTTTTATTCACTAAAGGTTATCATTTTCATTTGAATTTAGGAAAACAATTGAAAAAACTGTCATTAACAAAAAAAGTGAAAAATATTTCAAAAAGCTGATTTATCATAAAAAGATTAAAAATTAAATATTTATATCAATTTTAAGAAATTTTAAATAGAAGAAATTATTTTTTAACTATGAAAAATCTCGACAGAGCGACTGAATAGACATTACATATTTAAAGAAAATTGTAAATTCAGAGTATTATTTGTTGAAGGTAACAATCTTTTTCCAAGTGTTCGAATCTTTATATATACATATGTATATATCGATACCACATCTGGGTACTCAGTTTAATTAGTAAACATACAAACTCGGAAAAAATACACGCCATTAAATTATGAATGTGAAGACCTCTTCCTACTTGGCGTGGTAAGGAGTTCTCCACAGCATCGAGAGATAAATTTGGCCTTTCGAGTGGCCATCTCTCGATGGAGGTTCAATTTAAAACAAATCTGGCAATATTTGAGATCCCCTCCACCCCTTTATTAAAGCGGAAAAAGGAAGAAAAACTCCGTTCCATGGTACCTCCCGATAAGGATGATGAATTGCGGGTCGTTAAATTGGCTCTCCATTTCTGGGGCTGTCCAAATATTGATGACGTCGCGGGCAGGAAAGAAGTAAATCACACAGACGGGTCCTTGCGGTTTACGGTAATTACCCGAGCACACTGAAAAGATCTCCTCTCGTTTGCTCTACAGATAGGCATTCGCCTCGCTAATTGCCTGACTGCCCTTTTATGCCTGCTCGGTCCTGCCACAGTGGGCGACGTCAACGGGCTATTAAAATAAAGAAAAGGGGGTCGTTAAGATTCCGATTTTTAATGGGGAAGGTTCGAGACAGTACCTAAAGAGTACTGGCGGGCTTGAGATTCGAAGTTTCAGAAAGCAGATTTTAAATTTGGATTGCCTTTTTTTCTTTTGAAAATATTGCTTATTTTTGTTCAGAATTGAGAACTCTGAGATGCACGGAGGTTTGCTTAGTACACACATGGTTGAATTTAAGTAATCTATTTCTCGAAGTTTCAAGTTATTTTAATGTTATGGAAATTATCTAATTTGAGAAGTTCGCGTCTCTGTAAAAAGTTTCATGGTTGACTGATTTCTCAAAAATTTGCCAATCTGAAGATGGTTAAGATTGTTTGGACTGATTTAGTTATATTATTTCATTTTATAACTACATTCCGATTAGTTTTGAAACTGACGGCGAAAAGTTTTACCTTGACCATTTGATGAGAAAGAAATATGATACGGCATATCTTTTTGAAAATTCCGCTCTAGATCAATAGGACTTCATTTCATCCTCACAAGATTTGACTTGGCATCCAAATTTACGTGTATATTTCGTAGAATCTGGTGTCGGGTCTTTGGTTCAGAAGCGAAAAGTCATATATATATATATATATATATATATATATATATATATATATATATATATATATATATATATATATATATATATATATATATACACACACAAAAGAAAGAGTATTCATTTCAGTTTATAAATTTTTCTTGTAACTAAGCAATACCGTTCAATCAGTAAGAATTTAATATGCAATTTGTTTTTCTCCACCTTGTAAGATTAAGCCAAATATTTGTTATAAATAGATTTGTAAATCCATTTCCTTTATTTGTCTTATGCATTTAAATAATTGAATTCACGTGTATCAACAAACAGACAGTCTGCCTTACAGTCTCTTATGAGTAGCAGCTAAAAATATTGATATTGTTACAAATATGTGACGATGCTTCCCAGCATGGTTGGTTCACGCACTGAAACAACTGTTTTAAGATCAGCTCTTTTGGATGCTCATCGGATACCGAATCAGTAATCTTAGGGCTTGGCGACCATTTGACGACTTGGCGACGAATTTGGCGACTTTGGTGTCAAAATAAATAAGACTGGAAACTTCCAGATTTTAAGCGATTCAGCCAATAGGAGCCGAGACATGCCTGGTTTTCCAGAACCTTCTCAGTCCGCCTCTGGGAACTGTAAAACGCCGGCAGTCTCAAGCCGAAGTCAATTGCGAAACGAGTCGGAATCATGGAAAGAGTCTACGGCGAATACTTGGATCAGTCCAGCGAAAGCAAGCGTTGTTTATGCAGCTCAAGCGATTGCTGAATTAAGCTGTGTGCAGAGTCCTGGTGTTTATTGTGAAAACAGCATCGAGTCGTATGTGGAGTAGCCAGTCGTGTAGTAGCGAGTCGGCAGTTGGATACATCTAAAGCGAGGAAACGTGGAGAATTGTAAGTATAAGGAGTGACCGTAGAGTGAAGCTACGAAGATCCAATTCACCTGCTGAATTCTGTCTGGTTACTTTATGTGCTGTGGTTGTTATTACTACTGATTGCTATTTGTTGGCTTCTGTTTGTTGTAGTGGGCTGCTGTGTATTACGCTTGTTCATCTCGGCTATATATTTGTTGGCTTTAAATTAATGTCTTCGTGTTTAATAAAAATTGTTATTCGTTACTCAAGAGCTGTTGTTGTTTATTAATAATTTCTGTACTTTCCCATTATGTGCTTATCATAAGAATGATCCTCGAAGACAAGAAAATAAGAATGATCCTCGAAGACAAGAAAATAAGAATGATCCTCGAAGACAAGAAAATAAGAATGATCCTCGAAGACAAGAAAATAAGAATGATCCTCGATTGATTTTTTAAAAAATTATGCAATTCTAATTATAAAAATACTTACAATTATTTACTTTACTTAATAATTAAAAAATTTGCTCTTATTTTTCACTTATACAGCTTATGCAATGTATTGCTAAAAAAATTCGAACTCTAGATTTTTAAGAATCTTCAAGTTTTAGTACCTCCCAGAGTCTGCAGTACACATTTTTGGAATTACGTGAGTTTGTCTGTAACACGTTAACTCAAAAGTAGTTCAAGCTAGACATATGAAATTGGATATATGGTCTTTATACCAAATTTGTTGCCTTTTATCAAATTTTATACGAAATCCATTCAGAGGAAGTATATCTGTTTACCAGTCCAAATATAAGTTTAGGCAATAACTTTTAAACAAAGATCTGAATAGATAAAATTTGGAACACATTATTTGAAGTATAGGCATGTATAAAATTTGGAACCAAATTCATTAAGTAGTTGACTGATTCACAAGTATGTAAAAGTATATGTATGTATACTCAAAAATGCAATAACCTAGGCATATAATATTTCATATGTGATTTTGAAACTAAGGCTATATTACGTCAAATTTTGGTTACGTCAGAAAACATTCAAAGTATACTAATTTTTTTTTTTGCTTTATCATGCAATCGCTAAATATTGCACGCTAATATCTCTTTATAACTATATTTCGCCAATGGATTGCTGTTGATAATACAAAAAATACGTTTATTAGGGAGTATGGGAACAATTTTTGGAGATACTACTTCAGGTGATATAATGATGAAATAATAATACTCATGATAATAATAATTATGATTAAAACACTTCAATAATTTTTTTAAAAGAAATAATTTAGCCCTTTAGTGAGGTAAACATTTTCAGGAATAATAAATTCAAGAAATTTTTGTTTTCCATAACTGATCTTTATATTAAAAAAATTCCATTACTAAAAATGATGGCCAGCTGCTTAAAAAAAATTGGTAAACCCAGGATGATTTCACTCCTTCATTATTCTTAGAACTTATGTTCGTTTTCAAAAAGAAAAAAAAAACCCTATTACACCAAGATTGACTCAATTCATCCTTACCAATGTGGCATTTACAAATCAGAGTTTTAAGAAAATATAAATAAACACTATACGTCTCAATTTCTGAATTTCACGATGTATGTTAACATCACTTCAAAACTGATTTTTAATAATCTATTATGGTGTTAATAAAGATGCGCATGACCTTTCGTCACCATACAAAAATGCGATGTCTAAATGATTTGCAAATTTAGGTAATTTTTCTTCGATTACTTTGAATAATAATGCTAGCATTTAATAATAAAGAATATGGAATTAATAATTTAGAATAAAGAATATGCAACTCATTTGCAGTTGTACCAAACTAATGGCTAACCTTTCTTTCTAAACTTTCTTCTTTCAATTTGAATTAGATAGATTCATTATTATTTTGTCTAGAAGATTTTCAACTATGTATCATCAAACGATTCAGTGATGATTCTTTCTAATAAAGGATCATTTTCAATATGCTTGTGATACTATCTGCAGTTTTGAAATATTGTGTTACTTGAATTTCTTTAAAACACTTGAGACAGTGCATTTTTTAGAGGTATTGAATTACAATGATATTCTTTTCTCACACTGTATGCAATTCCTTTTGAATGGACTATGTAAGGACCTATGTAAAGACCTTTTAGGAAGGAATAATTTCGACTTTCTAAAAGTCTTATCTTTTACAAGTGCCTATTGAGTGTCGAAAAATGGAGGTTTTTTCTAATCTAATGTACTAAAATTTATGATTGCTATGTGGTACCCAGCGCTTTGCTGCCGCAAAAGAAATAATTTTGGAAACATCAATTGAAATTTGAAATTGCTAACTTGTTTAGTTAGGAATGATAGAAAGAATGATATTTATTTTCTTATCGGCAATGAATACATTCACTGAAATTTAAGGTGTATATACACACTTGAAACTTCGAAATTGTTCAAAATATCGAATATTTTTTTATTGCTTAATAATGTTCTTTGATCCTTTAGCTTTCAAACGATACCAAGATGTTGTCAGTATTCGAAATATTTCTTGAGTTATAATTATTTTTCTTGAGGTGCTTTCATTAAAAACTCTAGTTACGGTGTTTTTAAAACTTATTTTATGAAGAATGATATTTTTCCACTATGTTGCTTCAATCAAACAATCATAACTCAACAAGAAATGAACCAAATACAGTTATTTATATATCAAAATAATCTGTATGAAATAGCGGATGTTTTGTGCCTCCATCAAAAGTATATTTACGGAAATAAATTTTTAATAACTGTTTAAATGTTAAAATTACAGAAAAAATCTCGCTTTTTCTATTCATCGTTGATGAAAAAATTGTTTAAAAAAAACTATTTATTTTTATAACTTGTTTGAGGCAGACAACATGAAGACTAATATGAGGCATCATTTCCAACTAGAATTGTGTGCCTGTACAAATTAGAATTTAAGATATCATGTTTCAAAAAATAGGCTAATTAGCTCATTAAATATTATTTAATTAATTGATAATTAGTGCAATATGGTTTTTTCTCACTGAAATGAGTTTAAACATACATTAATGACCTACTGTGAAAAAACTGTATTTTTAAAGTTAAAATTAAAAAAAAAATCTTCAAGTGTGTACGTACACCTTAATAATATATAAAGAAGAAGTATAAAAAATTTTTATTCTATTTTTTATCTTTATTATTCAAGTATACTTTTGGGTAGACAATATTTTTGTTTTTGTTTTTTAACCGTCTTCAGCAAAAACAAATACATTTCTTGGCTGATCAACTAGTGAGCATTCAACATACAAAAAACACGAATTTTCTAGGTTCAATCCGCACACTTGAAGTGATTGACCTTGAGCCTTGTTGATGGACATCGAGAATGCAAGTCGAATGGAGAACTGCAGTTGTTGGATATCATGTCGGTGGGAACAATGGGAACGCGCGGAATAAGCACATCTTCTCAATTCGACTTTCCGTTAAGAATTGTTGCCTAGATTATTGCCGCAGGTTGGTCCTGAGATTCTAAAGGACTTGAATTTATATTTCCTAAACGAGCTGCTTCATTGCTCGCTTGTCGTTCCTCGTTTATTTATTTATTTATTTGAGAAGCTCGAATATGCTTATTTCTGTGTGCTGCGCTGGTAGATCCACTAAGTGACTGATTTAATTGACGAAACAATCAACACTATGCACGCTTGTATAATCGAAATATAGTTGTCTATTCACTGAATAAATAGAAAAATTACTGTTTGCACTGGAAAATTTCCATTATATGTTTTCATATCGATGGTTCCATATCGAAAATTTCCATACCGATGATGTCGATCAACTACTGATCTGCATCGATAATAATTATTTTATTTTGTATGTGTGAGATAAACTCTGAATAATATATGCAGTTTGTCGCAGTTAAAATATTGTGAACGCTGAATGTCTATATCTTGTGTAGATGACTATTCATTAACGAAAAGAAAAAATAAAGCGTTTTCACTAAATATTTTTGATTTCATTTCATTCACATTGACTGGCATGGATGGTAATTATTTTATTTTGTTTGATACATGTATGATTAACTCCGAATGACATGTGCCGTTTGCTGTTAATCTTTCGTCAATTTTAAAATAATGTTTAATCATGGTAACGTATGAAATGATTTGCTTGTAAATTTTATTGTGTTCAAAATAAATGCTAATAATTGTACTACGAATATAACGTTCATATAAGTGCAAGTAATAATGTGACAAAGTTTTATCGCAATGGGGTGACCGTTATGGCAACGCATAAAATACAAACAAACAAAATTTCATTTTTATGTATTAAATTAGATTGCAATCATTTGTCAGCGTTGTTTATGTCAGTTGACAAAAACATTTGTATTCCATTTTTACAAAAAAAAAAAAAAAAAAAAAAACTATTAATAGAGATCTATGAATCATCATTATCATATCCCACCTAAAACTTCGTGATATTTAACAGTTTTATTGCTCATGTGAAAAAAAAAAAAAAAACTAAAACGTGATGAAAATACTTTTTCTCTCTCCATTTTAAAAAGAACACTATAAAAACCATTTCAAAATGTCAGACGAAGAACATCAAATGAAATAAATCGTTTAACTGACACTATTTATTAATGAGATAGTTTAGCTTTCTAAGTGAAATTGCAGTTATTTTTGCTCCAGTCTAATAACATAAAGATACTTACTTGTCTGATATAAATCCCAGTACGTTAACTTTCAATAAATTTCAAAAAAAAAATCTAAATAGTTGACTTTATAAAAGAGATGGGTGCTTTCATAATGGAAATTAGACTATTTCTAGAAATTTGCTTAAAAAACAATTCAGCATAACTTTGTCAGACGATAAATATTTTCGAAAGTAATTTTACGCCTTAAATTCCAATTTCAATAAGCAAAGGTGTTATTCTTTTTCTAGAATTTCAGCAAAATTCACATCCTGCTGTCGGTTGTGATAAATAAAAATAAATTAAATATGCATTTTTGGCGTGCTTAATGTATTCATTTTCACTAAGTAAATGTCACGAATTCTCTCGAACGTTCACTCGGTATATGTTGCCAAAATGAGAAGAACTGTATTTTTACACCCTGCGTCTCTTTGCGTAAATATTTCATTAAGCATTTTACCGAAGAATGAAAATTAAAAACCAAACTATAAAAAAAGTCACCCAGAATACTCCTGCATCTGAAATGGCTGGGTCCAATATCGGAAAGATGACATTTATTATCCTAATTGGATTAAGGTTTCAAGATCCATTAAAGATTCAGATGGGGGGGGGGGAGTAAATAGGGAAGAGAATGAAGCTCAATGAAACCGGGACACGAGACAAGTAGAGAATTTGGGAAATGTCGTTCTTTATTTTTGTAAGTTGGAAAAGGAAAAAAAAAAGTGGAAATCAAATAAAAGTGGTCTTTATTGCAAAGAGATTCCTGCTTTCTGATGGAAGAAAATATTGTATTGACATTTGAAAATGAATCTGTTTTTGATTTCGTTTGCTATTAAATATGGTTAATTGATTAACTAGGGTGCATTTCTGAATCGAATTATACGCATCTATCTACACTTAGATTTTGTTCTTTCTTTCTCCGAAGGAATAATAAGAATTTAATGTGATGGGTTGAAGTATTCAAATGGATATTATTTGATCAAAATAAACGTCTTAAATCTAATACAAATTGATCGTTATAACTTTAGTAACTATTTAAATGTATTGGAGTGTCCCATAAGTTAATTTCCTATTTCTGATATAAAATGAATATACAATATTTACTGTTTAAGATATTATTTATTCTGTCATATAAGAGCACTTTATTATGATCTTCCGTCTCTCAGGAAGCCTCGTTATGCCTTCTTTCCAAAATTGTTGTGTTTTGGGCAAGAAATAATCCTAGAGGTGCGCTTTTATTTTCTCTGATGGATTTAAAGCGCTTATCGCGAAGATAATTTTTTAAGGACAGAAAGAAGTAAAAATCAGATGGATCAAGATTTGGAGAGTATGCAGGATGTGGTAAAACATCCCAATCAAACTGTAAGAGCTTCTCTCTTACGACTAATGCATTATGTGGTTTCGCGCTGGCATGATGAAAAACAACGCCTCATCGGTTGATTAATTCTGGCCTTTTTTTTGCTGTGGTAGCTTTTAATTGATCCATTTGATGACAGTATTTCATTGAATTTATTGTTTCAATTTGAGGAAGAAGCTCGTAGAAAACTACGCCTTTTCAATTCCACCAAATGGACAAAAGAACTTTTTTGGAGAGAAGTCACGGCTTTGCGACAGTTGAATGCCTATTATCCTTATACCAAGTGCGTTTTCTATGCCCATTTTCATATAAAATCCAAGTTTTGTCTCCAGTGACAAACCTCTTTTATGCCGTAAATGTCGCCTTTTGCTACCCATGTTTAACGCTGTGGATGAAAGTCTTAAGAGACAGTGGCAGAAACGAAACGTACCTGTAAAAGAGATCTGTCATGACTGAACCGATGACACAGACGGCTAATAGATAAGCCTGCGTGTTTGCCCAAGCAGAGCCAGATAAGGCATTCATAGCTCGATGAGAAAGAAAATTTTGGGCACCCTAATATTTTGTTTAAATTCTTATGGATTTGTAGTATTATTCATAAAAACCACCATCGAATGATTTTATCAGCCATAGATTACTTTATATTGAACCTTTTTAAAAAAATTTTTGCAATCATAAAATATTTGTTCTATTTGCTTTGCAACCATTTTCATTTTCGTCGCTAGATTACAAAAGATTTTTGAATCCTCAATGGAAAATGTCTACAATGAAGAATAGTAAGAAATAAAGGCCTGAATGAATCATGTAATTACATTAATATTTACCGACTGTTCTAATCATTTCCTTCAAAGGTATTGACATTAAAGTTTTAAAGATTTTTCCAAATGTTATTTTATATTTTGAAGCGTAGTATATTTTTGGTGCTACAAAAAAACGTATCTGACATTCCTTTATGAAAAAAAAAAAAAAAAAAAAAAAACCACTTTATAAATGAATAACACTACTTTAGCTTTCCTGTTGAAACTTTATAAATGAATAACACTACTTTAGCTTTCCTTTTGAAACTTTATAAATGAATAACACTACTTTAGCTTTCCTTTTGAAAGATACATTATTGGGAAAACTTCTCTGAGAAATTGGCCAATAATAACTTCTGACCTTTCTTTTTTAAAGATATTTTACTAGAAAACTTTTCATAGAAATTGGTCAGTAATAAGCTCAGACAAGTTTATAAATTGTAAATGTAATTAAAGTGTGCATTCTATTCTAATTGCCTGAATTGAAGGAGTTTATAAAATACGAACTTCTGGTTTCGAAGATAATCGTAGCTTCTTCGATTATCTTCGAAGTCGATGTCCTTAAGAGTTAAGGACATCGACTAGTTAAATCCTTATCATTCGCCTAAATCCTAAGGAGAATGCAATATTTATATAATATTATTTCCATTTTAAATACTTTTTTCCGATCTAAATTTCAACGCTGGAATTACTGTTGAACTATATTACTGTATTAATCCCTTACCTGCCGAGGATACCTTGCGAGATTCGGTCCCTAATGACACGTATATATATACGTATATAGTTACGACAGGGGCAGTTAACACATTGACTTAGGGAGACGTATATATACGCCCGCGACAGGCAAGGGGTTAATGAAAAGGAAGCTCAGTCTTATAAACAAATAGTTACTAGTAATACATTATTTATGTTAAGTGTCATATCAGTTATCAGAAACTAACACTGATGTTCCCATTTATAATAAGGGGACGCGGTGGCCTGGTGGTAAGGTCTCAACTTCGGAACCGGAGTGTTTTAGGTTCGAGACCCGATTCCACCGAAGAACTGTGGTGTAAGTGAGTCTGGTGTACGTTAAATTTGCCAAACGTCCTCCCGCTGGTGTAGTGTGGATGTTGGAGAGGGGGATGCCAACTCAAATGTCGTTGAAACCTAGTCATCTGACCTTGGTTCAAAATTACGACAACCGTGGCAAAATAACCCTAGTGTTTTGATTTGAAACGGGATATTAATATAACTAACTTGGATTGAGTTACCGGTAATTGACCATATATATACATTTCATCAGATACAGGTGACTGGCCGTATATTTCGTTCAGGCCACATCAGTTACTGTCGATTGATAATATAATTCTCCTTCAAGCCTACATTACTTACTTAAAATATTAGATTCTCTTAATAAATTTTAACACTTATGTTATAAAATAATTACCTTAATGTGCAAAAACTTATCCAAATTTTCAAAGAAATTGATATTGGAAATATCGGATTAGGCTAAATGGAATAGACATCAAAATAAGTTTGAGCTTAAAGTATGAATAAAGGTTTTTCTCTATTGACTGCAACGATTATGATGGCTAAAAGCAGCAATTTAACAAATCTATAAAAAACTGATTAAATCTTGAATTGGTTTATTTTTTTCATTCAAAAAATTTAGATTTAATTAATATTTTGTATTATATCTCTAAGTTAATGAAAATAAATAAAAGTCATTTTTGTTGCAAGGAATTCAACCAAACGGATAGAATATTCTGTAGAAGAAAAATTCTGTAATATTTAATTCTAAAGAAATTCGATCTTATTTATTCTGCGCAGATTTTTAAAACTGTTCTCTCAGATTTCATGAAAACTTGATTTCAAACATTCAATGTATACCAGAAAGTACTGTTTTTAAAACCACGTTTCCCAAAGTCCAAAAGTATTAGATCAAAATATCTGTCTGCTTGAGAAGCTAATAAATTATTTGGCACATGAAATAATTTGGGTACAAAATATATATGTATCTTAGGCCATGTAAAATGCATCGCATAATTTGAGAAAGAGCACTATTAAAGTAAGTTATTTTAAGCGATTTTGTTTTGCTGTCATATACCAAGCATTTACTATATAATCCAATATGTAATTTCTCAGTCTTTCGAGATATTTATTTGGAAATATTGGATTGGAAATTTATCTAATTTAACTCTATAAATGGCTTAAAAAACTATATTTATGTTATTTCACTTCATAAATTTATTGCTGTAACAATTATGAAATTTAAATCTTTATACAATTTCACATAATAATTGGTCATAATTATTATGTTAGTCATAATTAATCACATAATAATAGTCATAATTAGTAAAATATATTTATTCACTAGGATTTTAAACAAAAAAAAATCATTCCTCTGGCTTTCTTATAGAATTTTGAATACCCTCATTTCAACCATTTCGATGACTCCGTCAAGGAATATCATCTAATTCATTTATTTTTCGTACGATATTTCCCCCTGTACTATGCGGCAGTACCGACTTTTTCGTATCTATTCAGCGTTTCATGGAAAAAATAATTATAGGTATTACGTATAATGTATTTTGGGTGAAAAGAGTGTAAGCTATCTTCGTCTAAATAGATGCTATAAGCTTATAAGCTTTACATCTTAAATGCATGTTCTTCGTGCATCCAAACCTATACTTTCTAAATTGGCTAGCGGTCATACTTCTTTCACTTGTATTATTTCAAATTCCACAATAGCTTATAGAATTCATTCATTTTGCTCTATTTTTACAGCAGAAGTAACTGCTACTTTAAAAGCTTTATCGTTTATTTCAGATTTTCTGCAGATAGCTATGTAATATAATCTAATTCACTGAGCGCTCTGGAATCTCTATCATCTTTACATTTTCGCATTCATCCTTTGCTTTTTGAATATTTTAAACTTGTATGAAAAACTTATCTGGAAGGGCTTGCAAATTATTTTATGCTAGGTCCCCGCACATATGGAAATTCCAGGAAATGAAAAGGCTGATATTGCAGATAAATTGGCTACTACTTTCTTGCCATACAGATTCCTCTTTCTGATTATAAGAAATATATATATATGTCACATCTTGCATTCCAAATGGGAAACTGAATGGGACACGCAGATTCGTAATAAGCTTTATACAACTGAGCCTGCAATAGATCTCTGGCCCACTTTACACAGCAGATAACTGGACACAGTTTTAACTAGGTTGGGAACTGGGCACACTCAATTCACCCACCGACATTTCTTGATAAGGGACCCAACACCATTTTTCTCAATTTGTAATAGTCCTATGTTTGTTTTACACATTCTTGTAGAATGTCCACGGTTTTCTTTACAGCTTCTTGCATGTTATCAGAAATATCTCCCTGATTTGGGAGAGTTGCTTTACAAACTCCGCATGTTGAGATTTTTAGTTTTTTTTTAAAAAAAATGCTGATTTTTATAATCATATATAAACATTTAAATCATATATAACATTTAAATCATATATAACATTAAAAACATTAAGCATTATCATATTAAGTATTAAACAATCATATAAAAAACATTAATATCATATTAAACATTTGTTTGTTTGTTTGTTTCTTATGGCACTTGCCACTGACAAGACCACTGTTACGAAGACAGCGATTTAAGCCTGAGGGGGACGTTTCTTATTTTTTATAGCAGCGCCAACTAGGGCCAAGAGTACGACTTTGCCACTCACGCATCACTCATTCGCTTGCACAACCCCTTTTTACAGGAGGGCACATTCACACATCTCACAGATAGAACAACAGAAGAACAACCATGCCCAAACCGGGACTCGAACCTGGGACGCCCAGATCACGGGGAAGACGCGCTACCCCTATGCCAGGACGCCGGCTATTAAACATTTTATAATTATATATAAAACATTTTTAGTATTGTGCCTTACCTTACATCATTGTTGCGCTTTTTCATGATTCACAGTTTTACGCTTTTAGACATTTGGATTTTGCAGACATTCCATGTTTTTATTTTATTATAAATTGATACAAATATTTTAATTTCATGAATGTTGCTTAGCCAAAGATGGCTTTTGTGCCATAAAAAACAAGCTCAACTGCAAATAAGCTCGTCAAACAAAAGGGATATTTGTGGCACAGTCTTTTCTAGATACTTTGCAGAAAAACATTCTTTTTCACTACAGCGCTTACCTTTCTTCTTTTTCTTATTATTATCGAGATGCATCTTATGAAATTCGACCGCATTTTAGAAAAATATAAAAAAGAAATACGAATCGTATCTACCGCAATGTAGAGGGAATTTTTACTTTTACACAATCTCTCATCCGCCTATATGAATTCAAGCATTAACATTTTGACATCGGAGTTGAGCAGATTTTTTTTATCTAAATAAAATTCAATGAAGAAGGGAAAGTTATTTAATATATTGTTCCACAATGCTTATATTTTATACGCAACTTGTTTTTATTTTATGTTTTTTTATCCATTTTATTCAGCTGCATTTGCATGATGGGTAGAGGGACTCGAAATACTAGATTCTCAGTATTCCCTTTATATTCTCTCCTTCAATAATTCAATTGCTTTTTTAAGCAAAAAGGGGGGAAAACACCCCTGCCAGTATCATTGGGTTTGCACAAGACCTAAAATCTAAATCTTTAGATATGGACATGCATTTTTTAGAAAAGCCGTCTACAGTATCTTTCACAGTATCTTTTTCAACGGCTGATAAGTATATAGGTATACCTATCACTTGTCAGCTGATATGTATTTTTTTGGAGTATTTTGATAGCAAAAAATTATTTTTTAATGCATTAAAGATATTTATTTATGTATATGCATGTATATTGTAGATTTTAAAATATATATATATATATATATATATATATATATATATATATATATATATATCCAATTCCACTTTCGGTTTTATTAATCTCTTTTTAAAAATAATGCGCCATCAGTATTACTTATCAAATGAAAATGTTATCTTTGGTGTCTTTGAAAAGGTGTCAAAGGTCACCACGTGTATTGAATTGGAGCCTGGCCAGAAATCCCAAGTTATATAAGACTAGTGATAATTTGTTTCTTCCCTTTTTGCTTCTTTCTTACTTCTGCTTTTGAACCTTGCTGCGCTTTCTTGTAAATAATCATGTTTGTCTTCCGGGAGAGAACAGAGAGAATAAAACGAAATTAAAAATACAAAGTGTCTTCTATGTCTTCAAACCAGCGCTCTGCTTCAACCAAAAGAGTGTTATATATTATTTAGCCGACAGGATTCAAAAAGCATTACACACACACACACACACACACACACACACACACACACACACACACACACACACACACACACACACACACACGCACACACGCACGCACGCACGCACGCACGCACGCACGCACGCACACACACACACATATATATATATATATATATGTATGTATATGTATATGCATGTATATTGTAGATTTTAAAATAACGATTTATTTATTTTTATTCCTTTTTGATTATTTATATTTCCGAAAATATTATGTATAGTGTAAATAATAGTAAAGAAACATAAAGGAAACATGCCAAATTTTCCTTTAACACCAATAAGCAGGTAGCAATAGCCTCGGTATATTGCAAATATGGTTATTTGCATAACTGCGTAAGAATGGTATGAATTTTATCTTTCATCACGGTGAGGTCCCATCCATTGAAGTATTTGTATTTCGTCACATAGACACCAAGATCTCGAGATTATACCTGTTGTGAGTTATTTTTTTGTTACATGAAACCCTTGTTTATATACCCCCATTGCCGAAAACTGTCAGTGAATTCAGAGAAATCATCAATACAGCATTAAGTACTAATGACAGTGGAAAAATTCAAAATATAAGGAATTAATTTGATTATAGATTCGATGTCTGCCGTATTATGAAAGATGCACATATCGAACATCTGACAAAAAAATGGATTATTTTTCTTTATTTTCATATATCACTGATTGTATTAAGAGTAATAGTTTTGAAAATATGTTTAATATTCAATCAATCATTTATTTTAAACCTGTACATTTTTGATCGCATCTTTTTGAAGTATCTTTTATACCTTTTGTGTTCCCGAAAAAGAGGTTTTACTCAATTTTAAGTATTATGCTTATTAAAGTAAATTTCTTATTTAAGCAAAGATATTGCTACACGATATTCATAATATTATGGTATTTATGACATTTTTTTTAAAAAAAAAAAGATTTTTATCAATTTCAATATGATATTGTTACAAATCAGTAATGATGCTTCTCAACATTGTTTTTTCAATCACTGGACTGTTTTACGATGAGCTCTGTTGGATGCTGATAGGATGCCGAATCAGTAATCTCAGGGGTTGGCGACAAACCTGGTGACCAATTGGCAACTTGAAGACGAATTCAGCGACTTTGGCGACAAAATAGATAATAATGGAATTTAAAATAACCGGGAACTATAAAAGATAGGCAGTCTAAGTCATGTGGAAAGAATCGTCGAGAGGTTACATAGCGAGTCAACGACGAATATTTGTATCAGTCCCGTGAACCACAAGCGTTGTGTGGAGTTCAAGCGTTTGCTGAATTGAGCTATGTGACGAATCCTGGTATTTATTATAGAAGCAGCATCGAGTCGTGTGTGGAGTAGCCAGTCGTATAGTAATGAGTCGGCAGTTCGATGTAACTAAAGCGAGGAAACAGTGGAGAATTGCAGACGTTTGGAGAGACCGTAGAGAGTAACCACGAAGATTCGCCTCCACCTCCTGCTGAATTCTGTCTGGCCGCTTTGTGTGCTGTGGTTGCTATTACTAACTTGTGGACTACTGTTTGTTGTAGTGTGCTGCTGCATATTGCGTGTGTTCGTCTGTGTATTTGTTTCTTCGTGTTAATAAAATTGTATTTCGTTATTAAGGACTGTTTCTTCATCGACTAAGAAATTGAAAGAACTGCGATTTAATAACAATATAATTTTTGCATCTATGTGAAAACATATCTTTTATGATTAAAATGGAAAACTCCTTGTTCCTTCCAGGATCTGGCAAATTTTAAGTATTCTTGAACGATAAATAATCCTGAAATGCCATTTCACTGTTTTTGAAAAAACTGCAACTTCTTTTAATTTTCTCAGAATTAAACTTCTATAAAATGTTTATTCTTTTTATTTTCAGAAAAAATTGTGGAATCAGATTGTAGCTGGATAGTCAGTTTGACTAAGAGTTCTTAAAGAATCAAGCTGGAAAGTTTTATATTTATGGTCTAGTTCAATGACACAGCTAAAGTAATATAATCAGGGATCGAGCCTTGTTACCACCACCAGAGATTGCAAATGAAAATTCCATAAAGAGATCTACGAAGTTTTATAGGAGATAAAGTAATATAATTGTCAAAATATCCGACTTCGAATTTCTAATGAATCTCCATATTTTAATCTTTTTTAAACCCCCAAAATTGTTTGTGTGTTTTTAAATTAAGTTGATGAACATAGCAAGCTAGATTGACGAAATGTTTTGTAGGTGATCATAAAACCAAACTTTTAGATTTCGTTCACATTTTTGACAAAATTTTTCACAGATATTTTGGCATGTATAAAGACCATGTAATCATGAGAAAATTAACATGTAAATAACAAGATAAATTTAATTTGGCATATGACTTGACGATCAGAATCTTTCAATCTGTATCTAATTTTTTAGACCACCAAAGTGTTGATTCTCTATTCTCTATTAATGGAGAGGTGAATACTGTAATTAAAAACTGCAACAAGCTAAATAAATGAAATTTTGCTTGTGATATTTTCAACAGTTTTGTGGTTCTATATCAATTTATGGTGTCAATTGAAAAATAAAGATTCCCTAATTCATACTTGATTTTCTTTTATATACTTCAAAGTTAAACATAGAATGCATAATATTATACTGCACACCGTAATGGTTGCTGCACAACATGACACATTTTTACCTTAACAATATAATGAATGGTAATGCATTTTAGTCGATTTCTGTTTCATCAATTTTACCGGAAATGTGAAAATATTTATAATTTTGACCAAAAGAAATAATAAAAGAGAAAAATAAAATTTGACCACACCAAATTTTATTTTTAATTGTTACGTTTCTGAGCTATTTTGCTCATATGCATATGCATGTACGTAGAAATTTTATGTTTATTAGCCATAGCGTTTTAAGTTGATGCCATCACGTACATGCGAATGTAACAAATTTGATTTTTCTCAGTCTTTGTGTTTTGGAATTATCGTTTTCATATACAGGCGAATCTACCATATTTTATTTTTCTAAGTCGTTGCGTGTTTAAACTATTGGATTAAGAAACACGTGAATATAAAATCTTACAAGTGGTCATTTCTTTTATAGATTTGTTCCTTAATTTATTATATACAGCTCTCATATGAAATCAGTGTACCAACTTCATCCATAGAGCTACTTGAAATTTTGAATTATCGTGCTACTTGCATTTGAAAAGAAACATTACCAGATTTGTATATTTCATATTGTTACGAAATTTCCGGGGTCGTTTGGATAGTGGAAGTTATATGGTGTGGAGAACGCTCAATCACCAGGCGGCAGTAGAAAATAAAATAACGACGTTTATTTACACGAGGACACACAGGACAGCACAAAGACGACAACTATATACAGCATAGAAGACGATTATCTTCAGCCGAGGCGTGTAGCATACACAGCAGCATACAACCAGACTCTACTGCAGACAGTAGCGCACAGCTTAGTTCAGCACTAGCTTCACTCCGTCGCTGCTCCGCTTATCTCTGGAAGGCCCGTTCTTTACCGCCGATATCGACCACTCTTCACCGTCTATCCCGACTACTCTTCTCTGTCGCTTCCGACTACCATTACTCTGGCAGTTGCGGCTGCCTCCTTTTATAGGTCTCAGGAGGCGGGGCTAGAAGCCTCTCAATCAATCAGGAACGTTCGAGGCGTATCTCGGTTCATACTGGACGGATCGGGAAAATTCTCAATGTTTCGGGTATAATCTATTTTGGCGCCAAAGTTGCCAAATTCGTCGCCAAATGGTCGCCAAGTTTGTCACCAAGCTCCGGGACCTCCGACGCGACACCCGAACTCCGTCCAATACAGATGCCTGTAAAACAGTCTTTATGATGATGGAACCAACTATGCTGGGAAGCCGCATCACAGATTCGTAACAATATTTTATCCAAACTTTGACAGAAATCTTCAAAATTGTTGATAAAGCATTATGCCAAATTTCATTGTTCCACCTCATTGTCTTTCTGCGACATTTTGTTCTCAAAACTAAGGGAAAAAACAGGCTTAATTTTCAAAAAAAATGTTTGATTTTTCGGTTTTAGAAAAGTCTGAAAAGCGTGGTGATTCGTCAAAATCGCGAGGATGAAATTTTGGTGGACATTTTCCTTTTGCACACTTCGTACACAAGAAAGAAAAGAAGCCTGCATTAGTGGGTCTCAAAGACTGAAAGAACAGAGCTCATATATTCTATTACATAGATTTGTAACTTATTGGAAGTAATGTTCTATTAGAGTATCTTTTGAAAAGGACGTAATGTCAAACAAAAACAACTCCATTCCTTTTATGAAACACTCTCGTGATGTTCCAAAAGGAGAATTCCAAACGACAATGAATGTCCGTGGAAGCGGAACGACGGAAAGGGGAGACTCCATCACCCCTCTCCCCCGTTCCCTGTTCCAGAATGCTTCATAGGAACAACCCTTTGAGATCTGCAGGCGATTCAATAAGAGAGTAGCAGCCCTCTGCTACCACCAGCCCTGTCATTTGGAAGGGGAGGGGGGCGAGTGTTATCGGTTCCAGACGATAATGCCACTTTTGGGGATGGAGAGGATCATGACACCGCGTGATTTGTTCCTTGACAGTTCATGGCAAAAGAAACATCGCTTTTCGGAGAAACTAAGGGATATTCGGATATGGAGTGACAGATGGGACATGCATTCGAAATAGCGTAGTTGCTTCCTTGCCAGAGCGAAGCGGGACTTTTAACTCGATGTATTATGTTATAAATTATTCATTAAATCTGAAATCATTTGTTCATTTTGTAGGCAATAGTATGGTCATAAGTTACGGTTATAGCAAAACAAAAAAATCTTCAAATAAGTTTCACGTTTAAATAAGTTAGGGAAATCTGCGATGATAGTTAAAAAAAAAGAGAGATTGCCACAATTTTACATCAAAAACCTCATTTTCAATTTGAAGATCCACTGTAAAAAATCTAAAGTCTTTCGGATACGTCACATTCTGTATTAATCGAATGATTCTGAGAATACAAAATGTCATGTTTCATTCTTTTTTATTTTTATGTGATTGTACGAAAAAAATGACTACTTTTTTAAAGCTATTTTACTTTTAGATATCTCGTGGCATAAAGCATGTGTACACAAAATTTCCCCACAATTAATCAATTATTCTTTAAGGTATTACATATTTCATTGTTATCGCGAAACTTTGGATAAAGCTTTCTCTCTAATTTGAATCTCACTCTGTTCCTCAATTTTGAATATGTATCTGATAGCTGAATATATTTTACCTTTTGGAAGTATTTTAAATTCTAAAAGATCATGGGAAGTATTTGATGCCACTCAAAGCCTCTTTCCAGATAAGATCAAATATAATTTATGTAGTCTTTGATTAGTCAAATTATATCTCGAATACTTCCTTTCTCTAGTAAATAATCCATAAATTAATATCTTAAGATCCTTTTGCCTTAGTCCATAAAAATAAAACCTCACCAGCAATTCCTTTGAAATACCTCAAATAATGTTGAAAGACATCTCTGCATTACTCTGATAACGAAACACTTCAAAGATAACTAATGCAGCACGGCAATCTGCCATTATTTTCCTGCACATAATTATTATTCTTTCAGGAAAAGTGATCACTTTCTCTTTCATTGGATGATTAATAAGGGATAACGTATTCTATCTAAATGATGATTCGCTAATAATCACAATGTGATCTGAATGATCATGAAGAGAACATATTTCAAATTATGCTGTGCCGAAATATGTTCTTAAAAAATGAGCTTGCTTCGAACGATGCATTGACAGATACATATCATATTCATTGCCGTCGGTAAAGTCTGGTATCTCGATAATACTTCTGTAGAATTTTGTTTGCCAGAAAATTAAAATTCTTATTACATTAGCGAAGTCTCAGAGGAATTTCTTAGGATATCATGCATTTAATGTTCACGAACGAATCATTTGTAGATGCCATAACTCTAGAGCGACCACCGGTAGTTCTCCTTAGTACGTCTAGTTTGTAATTATTTATAATTTGGATGTAAACATTCGAGACATTTCTAATCATGATGCAATGTTCTTATGAGATTGATCAGCTATTAGCTTATCCTATTGCCCTCCATTCCAATTCATCAGAACTCATTTTTTGTTATAATCTATGTGTTCGCAGAATTTTCTTTTTAAAATTTCATTACCGATCCTTATAAATATAAAATAAAAAAGTCGACTGCATACACATTTTCTCAAAAAATTTACTCTTTATATGTTAACAAAGCAATAATTCTGGGCAGATGCAAAAAGCTATAATCTATGATAAACACTCTACAAATTGTGTCGATATCGTTTTTTTTAAAACTTTATAGATTTTTATTAAGATTAATATTTATATCAACTTTTTAGACACCAGTGTATTTATCTGATTTAAATGGAACATTATTTACAAAGTTTTGAATTACTTTTGATGCCTATTAATTATAATTTATCTGCATTGAGAGTTTTTAAAAAGTGATATTTGTCATTGTCGAAATAAAAGCCTGCTAAAACCCTTGGATTGTTAGTGATTTTGAAATCTGAAAGTTTTAGAAATGTCATTGTTTGTAATGACTTGTTTATGGAGTTTAAAAAGATTAAGTTTTTAACTAGCCATTTATGAATTTCGTAAACTTTTATCAAGATGTGCATCAGTTCGTAAGTATTCATACCGAGACAATCAGTACGAAAAGTTTAAACTTTGATTGCAATAAAAGCCCTCTACATAATTAATGATATATTAAATAGATGTATGTTGTATCACGTTAATGTATCATATTTAGCATCGTAATCACGTTATACTATAAATTCCTTATTAATCGTGTATTTTTGTTGGCCAATATGGACTTAATTTCTAGCTCTGGCTCTGCTGATGTTCCAAATTAATATAATCTAGGACAGCCCTGAAGTTATAACACGCGCTAAAAATTTTTTCATTCATTTTTTATAGCTTTAAATGGGAAATTTGCTAAAAAAATGAAAGGAGTGGGAGTGGTTTCCATGAAATTTTCCGGCGAATTCATTGGCGAACAACAGCTGCAAAATACAGATCTTTAGCGTGAATCTAGCAATTTTACTGAATCTATTTCACAAATATGTACTTCGAACTACTTTTTTGCGAAACGAATGACATTAAAAATTAACAAGGAACTACAACTGTAATTTTAACCTTACATACCGAATTTCATTGATTTAAGTCTTTGTGGTCAAGACTTACTGCGATTACATGCATGGAAAGAACAGATCGATAAGCGATCAACCCTTTGATAGATGTGGTTCAAAATTTGATAAATATTCTACATTTTTGATTTCAAACCTGTATACCAAATTTTATCAACTCAGCTCTTTACATTTTGAAATTATCATTTTTACTCCAACAGCAAGACAGACAAACTTCTGCTATATAGATATCATTCAAAATTTAATAGAAATCTACAGATTTGGTTTTAAGTCTATATACCAAATTTTATCCGTCTTGCTTTTGAATTATTGTGTTCACAGACAAAAATACCTATCTAAGGAAAGACAGTTTTTCCAAATATGTTTTTCGAATTCAGCTTGGTTTAAAAAGCGTATATTCCTTTAAATCTCAAAATCGTATATTTTTTACATGATTTCTTTCTCTGTTTTTTATATACTAGAAAATAAAACAAGGATAAAAATTAAAATTAAATAAAATAACTGAATTAGTAACAAACTCTAAAGCTTAAAGATTTGCACGATGTCACAAAGAAGCTTCAAAACCAGACAAGATAAGATGAAGAGAAATACTTGATGGATATATTATCGAGGACCATTTGCTGAACGTGAGAATGAAAAATGATTGAAATAAGAACGGTACCACTCTGTGTAATTGGTTTATGGGCCAAAAGAACATAATCTTAGAATTCCCATATCGATTTTGAAAAGGATGCTCCTTTGCCTTTTAATCCCTTGATGCAGAATGTGCAGAGAGAGGGGAGAGGGCAAGACGACTCTCATCATAAAGAAGGAAAGTATAATTAGGAACAAATGTTCCTGATGGGAGAGAAAGAGGGTAAGGTGGTTCTATCGAAAAATGCTGCCTGAGTATCAAGAAGCATAATTACCTGTCTGATATTCTAATTGGGAGAGTGTTTACTCTCCTCCCTTACAGGGCGTCTTAAGTCGTAAACACTCATCAGACGATTGATTGGGGAGGGGCAGCCGCCTGAAGAAACCGAAATCCCCCACAAGAAACAAACTAATGCCCCTTTCTCTTTCTTCTTCATGCCTTATCTCGCTCCCTTTTCATAATTAATGCCTCTTTTGCCTTTCACTAGCCATTATACCTCCCCCCCCACAAAATCTTTTCTCTATTTCGGAATGGTTGAGGTTGAGGTTGATGAGGTTGGATTGTTAGTACTTGGTAGGTTGCATGAAATAATAATTACCACAATGCTTAGCAAAGGGGCAAGGGAGGGGTGGCAAGAACGGCTTCCGTAATAACTTCTGTATTGTAATGAGGGAATTCGTAACAGCTTTCGTTTGCCCCGAGCCTTATTTTTCCAGGTGGACTGCTAAGTTGGTTTTTGGTTTTTAAAGCAGTCTTCAGAAGTAGGCTTTTCGCCTCTGTAATTGGAGTGCTGTTAACTGGTTCCTCGCGTACGAACGGCTCTTTGGTGCTAATTGTGAGCGATTGTTCCTCTTTTGATGAGGCTTTTAGATCTGCAGTGAGAGTGGCTGCAATTTAAAGTATCTAAAATTAAGAGATTGCAATTTCCCAGATCGGAGAGGGGCTTTCACGTATGTAATTAGTGGTGCAGGACCATGAAGCGACTTGATTTGCAGATCAGATTCTGTTTAAGGGCATGCGGTGCTTTTCTAGCATTCTTTAAGTTAAGTATGATTTTAAAAACATTGATAGTATTATAACTTAACATTAATGCGAAATTAATTTGAAAAAATATTATTTTGATATAGTTCTTAATTTTAAATTTAATTTAAAAGACATTTTTCAAAAAAAAAAAATCTTTAATATTCTTTCCAAAAGGAATATTTTTGTTTAAAAATTTCTATACAGATATATTGAAATATATTATACAAAACTGAACTGTGAATATAATTCATGACATATTTAATATTAAATTTATGCATATATTTATATAATATGAATTTTATACATAATAAGAAAATAGGAAAATGTTACAGTATTTCATTTTCTAAGATATTGAATATATGAAAAAATTATATAATTAAATGTAGAACTGCCTTGTCAATTTACTAAATATATAACGGCATAAATGTGTGAAAAATTTGATTTTTTTTTCCTTAAATGGGGTAAAAGGAAAACCTTTAACACTTTTAATTTATGAAAATGCAGAAAAACATAACTTTCTGGAGGAGTCATTTAAAATTGTCATCGTTGTATATCTTTTATATGTTAACTTAAATCTAACTCAAAATAATTAATGAAATATTAAATGCCTATCTATGAAACTTTCATATTATGGTTAAATGAGTCCTGTGTCATATTAATCCCCAACGCTGAAGACATTAGAAGAGGGTACATTCACACTGCAATTCCTATTCCTCATCATTATGAATGTGACGTATGATGAAAATTATCATTGACAGGCCCACATATTCAGTGATTTTTATGATGAAATCATTCACTAGTTATCTATTAAAGTTATAATGCTCTTAAAATAGATTTTAAAAGCATTAATTTGTTGTTTTATTTATTTAAGCATTTATTTCTGTTGTTTTTATTTTTCTGGGGTGATTTTCTTTCCTCATGTTTATCAAACATTGTGAAAACCTGCTAGTATTTGTGCAGTTGTATATGTTGTATTTTGAAGGAAACAATTGCTGTGTACTTACCAAACAGTATAAATTTCTTATTGCTATTTTTATTGCAGTAATATCTGTTCTACTAAAATACATAGACATTTCGAATTTGCTGTATGTTAGTCACCATAAGTTTTCATCGAATATAAGTCTGTGTTTGTCATTTATATATGAGCATGGGTTTTTACAAAATGTTTTTATTTTAAGTGAAGAAGTCTTTGTATTAACACAAGAACGTCTGGGATTTCGATTACCCTTAAACCTCAACCGGTGTCGTTTCGATACCGTGATATAAAATATATAAAATAATTGTAATAACTAAATAATTGCAGGACTACAGTTCAGTATTGTTTAGTTTTAAGATTTTTTTAATATTATTCCATGTAATTATCATATATTATGACTTTTTATATCATAAAAAACTGCAACAAAACAAATTACTTCTTCAGATTCCTCGCAGTTACTTTCACGCAATCTTATGTCTTTATCGGAATCTAAATTAGAACAAGAACACTCATCAACATCCGATACATTCTCAGAAAGCTATCGCAACAAATTAGCAATTTCATCAGGGCTTAGACTTTTTCTACGAGTCATCGTTTCAAGGTGACTGCTCTGTGCAAGTTTCGAAAATCGAAAGAATTTTTTTATTTTTTTATGAGCAGATAAGCAAATGCTGTGTAACGAAACATTTAGTCACAACAATTTTAGAATAATTGATTCATACCCACTGTGAATCCAATAACGCTGCATTCAAAGTCAAATAAATGTGCGATAGAACTTTGGGATGTTTGTTTTGCTTAGTGAACTATCGTTTGTTGAACGACAGCTATTTATAATGATAAATTGCTTTAGTGTCGAAACAACACCAGCGAACGTTCTAAGTATATTTAGTTGTAAAACCTCTCCTAATTAACATAGAACCACAAAACGATTTCTGTGTAATTACCATGGAAAATAATTAAAAATCGCAACAATTTTTCAAATTCCCTTTTAAAATGCTTAAAGGAGAACAAATTAAACAGACTCCAATCGACGCGAAGGGCGTTCTAGTGTTAATTGTAGCGTTTAGATGCTACATCTCTCATTTTTCCATGCAGAGTTTGATGTCAATATAAATGAAAGTAAGAGAAGTGAAATGGGGATGTACTGAACGAAAATATGTGAGATGAGTCAACAACTATAATAGATCAAAACAGCTTCAAAAATTTCTTTGGGTAAGGCTGTAGGTAGATTATATCAAATGCAAATGACTAAAACCCTTCCAGATCAATCTGATGTGAAACTGATCCACGCACCTACTGCCCTGAAATCTCGAATTCGAGAGAATCTATGAACCCTTTGGGCCCCATTGGAGCATATATGTCCCGCTGATATTTTTAAAACATCCAAAGGGATAAGTAAGTGGGGAATTTATTGACGTGCATATTCCAATGGTTTTCTGTTATTACATTTATATGTTAGTGTAATTTTTAACTACATCTTAGTAATAAAGTAGTAATAAAGAAGACCGAATGAAAACTGTATGTGTCATGAGTAAAGTTGCACTCTGCAAAAACTTTTTGTAATGTATCATACATATAAATGTCATGAATAATGTTGGATATGTAATTGGTAAGAATTTTCTTGCAATAAATTGTTTTAAAATATTATAAAAACCAGGGACAAAACTTTTTACTATATTTTATATGGTCACTTCAACCTCAATAGGAGACATGAGTCCCATTTAAAAAGACAATTGGAACAAATATGACCCAAATCAAAAATTGCTATGGAACTCTTCCAGAGGTTCTTAAAACGATATACCACTCCAAACGAACTAAAAAAATCGCAATGCTTAAGTGATTTGCAATTTCTAAATCATTGGTAGTAAGCTCTATGCAATATTAGGCATCATAGAATTATAAATGGTTCAAACTAGTATAAATGCTGTTTTATTTATAAAGTTGCCATTATTAAATTTCCAACAATTACTTATTAGAAATATTCAGGGTTTTTTTGTAATTAAATTGTCTAATGCATAAATTATGATTTTTATCAATTTATAATTTTGTCTTATAAATTATGCATTGTTATGCATGATTATGTTATTGTTTTAAAATTTTGAACCTACTTAAAATGAATACAAATTATTCTAAAATATAAATATGCAATACTTCATAAAATTTCAAAAGAAAAATAATTTATTCGATTTTTAAAGAAAATATTAAAAATTTTTGCTTACAAGCAATTAGACACACATTTTTAGATTTTAGTTAATGGGATGACTAGAAATTGAATTAGGAAAAAAAGATCTGCTCACATTCTGTTTTCTTTTAAAATGTCTTTTTACATTACTAAACTGATTTTCCTCAGAAAAACCTGTCTAAAACTCTCGTTATTTAATATATTTGAAATAAGGAAATTTTCTTATCTGCTATTAATGTTCAGAATCTTGATTTTATATGGAATACAAGGATAATTTCTAAATATGGTATTCCATTCCTTGAAAAAAAAACTTTTTGTGACATTCGACAGAATCCAAATATTTATTTCTCTGAAATTTTCAAGATAAAAATCAAGAACAAAATTGGATCAATGACGAAGACAAACAATTAATTTTGTATAAAAATAATAGACGAAGACATATAATTTATTTTGTATGACAATAATATAACTTATTAATAAAAGCCATTTAGAGTCACAATAATCAGAAAATGTCTTTTTTTAGTGGAATGTTTAAACGTTTATGAACTATAACACACAGTTCTTGTTTCTAATCATTCATTACTACTTACAACATGATCGAAATAGTTACAGTTTCGATCATGCTTGTTTCACAAAATATTTAAGGGAATAAGTCCCTACTTTTTAAAAATAAATAAATAAAATTTTATGTCAAATTACTCTAAGCTAAATAATTTCTCAAGAAGTCACAAAAACGACATAAAAATTTATTTTTGAATTATATTATGTTGCAATATTTTTTTTAATTTGCAAAAATTCCTACTCGCCATTTCGTTCCTTTCAAATTTAATGAATGAAAAAAAACCCTCTGAAATAAGGAGAAATATAAGTATAGAATTTTATTTTTGTACCAGCTCGAAATGCATGAGAATAATAAAATTTGATAGAAAAAGACAATAACATTATATGTAGATTTTTCAATTAAAATTTCTAATAGAGGAAAAAATAATCATAAAATACCAGAAAATATATCTTAAATTCCTTTTCTTTGTTCATATATGTTTTTAACTTCTTTTCTTTCTATTAAAATATCTTGTTTTCAGAATATTTCATGAATAAAACTTGTATTAAAGATCCAGCTCCTGATATAAATAATATCACAAAATTTTTTTAAGAAATGTGTATTTAAATTTTAAATAAAGTGTAGATTTTCTTTTAAAAATAATTTTGTAATTTTCTCTTTTATATAGTTTAATTTAATTTAAAATTTTTTTCAATGTGTCTTCTTAAAACTGGAAATTTAATTTTTTTTTAATCCTGAAATATTTTTTTGAGAATAATATCTTCATACTGAACTTCATATTCTTTAAAATTTGTGCATTAACATTTGTAGAACATTGTAATATTTGCAATATTTTTAATTGTAATTGACAATAATTTAACTCTAATTTTCACCGAAATTTATTCCATAAAAGTTGAACACTCATGCTCGGAATTATGAATTTCAAACATTTATTTCTTCTTTAATGCCTAACAAATAAAAATAAACTAATTATTTTCAGATATTTTCCTCTTGAGATTAAAATTGTAGAAAGAAGAAGGAAAATAAAAGACAATTTACAGATACTAATTAGAGTGCATTATACAATAAAAATATCAAGCATAATATTAAGAGTATAATGTTTGATATAATAAGCTGAAAAAATACTAGATTTTTTATAATGATTATTTTTTTATGGATTAGTTGCATACAAACTATTAGCACTTGCCAAGATGGATAAAAAAACATTGAAAAAAATTACCTTTCAGAGACAAATATGGTGCTTTTAGTAAATATAAAAAATAATCCAAAAAGATTAATATTTAAGTGCTCAAATTTACAACATTGAAATTACTAAATTTGTTTAATCTATGTTCAAAAAATATCTTGGGAAAAGAAATGTATCTGCTGCAGACAACTGAATTTTTTAAAAGAAAGTTAAATTAACATTTTTGGCAGTTCCTGCTAATGTTTATTTGATACACTTCTTGAATAATTTTTAGAGAATGGGAATATTTTTATTTCGGAAAGCAGCTTGTATCAAAGTAAAATTCTATAATTTTGGTTTCTAATTTTCTTATAGCAAATTTAATCAAATTATTCTTTTGAAATAATTGAGCAAATCTGCAGCATGGAATGATATATGAAAATACAGATATTTTTTCGAAGTTTAAAAATGACTAAATGATATTTAAATAAGAATAAAGAATGTAAAGAATAATAAATGATAGGTATATCGAAGATGGATTGAAATTTTTAATTATGTTTACTTTGCTGAAAATTAGAAGTTTTCACAATTTTTAATTATTTACATACTTTAAATTTTCTTCTAAGTATAAATTTTTATTTAAATACATGTCTATAAATGCCTTGATCTCCCAGTTGTGATAGAAGAGTTGCATAAGTAATCATTCCACTTGTGGTCTTCTGCAAAAAACTATTTTTCAATGAAAATAATCCCCATGCAGTAACAACAACTCCAGAAGGGAAGTTTGAGGCCATTGTCAGTAACAGACTCTTGGTATCATAGTTATATGAATTCGATCTGGAGACCATTTTATAGATAGAATTTCTCACTTTTACAGCAACATTATGAACTGCAATGGCTTGAAAACTTGTTACATAGAATCCTATAATTGATACAAAAAGCAAGACAAGCTGGGAAGTCACCATTGGTGTTGGAACCTTGGATAGCTCTGCTGTCATCAAATAAGTAGTGACGCTAAATATTGAAAATACCAAAAATCCATAAAGGAAAAGTAATAAAAGTGATAACGATTGTTCTACTCGTAATATAGAACATGAAACTATTTTAGAATATCTCAAGTAGGCATCGAAAAATCGTGGCATATCTTCCTCTCCTTGGGCAATTGCTGAAAATGATTCCACAATTTCTTTCAAAAGTCCCAAAATGTACCAACAGAGAACAATTAAGAACCCTGAAAGAATATGTTGCTGGGTTTCTAGAAGATGGTCAGTGGTTACAAAGAGAAAGCAATCAGCCCACTTGTTTTCGGTGCTCAAACCATAAAAAGTGTATTTGACGTAATGTTTCAGTACCGGTTCGTATCCTGGGAAACACATGGTGACTGTGTACCACATAAGAGTTCCCGGCAAAATATACGAAACAAGCATTCCGATTGCTAGTTGAGATACCTGATTAAGAAATTTGTTGGTTTGAAGCCCAGAGTGGATGTCTTGTAGATATACCAGTGTGCAGAGGATGGCTTCTCTTTTGAAAAGCAGAGTCACGCGTATTGTGATACTGAATATGTCGGTGAAAAGGGAAGAAAATATCAACCCCATAGGTAAGAACCCGATCAGTTGATAAAGATTTCTGAAATCTCCAATAATATACAGGCTTAGAAGTAGCGTAGCGCCATATTCCAAACAAGGTTTCAGCAGTTGTTGGCACTGCGTGTGTTTTTCTTTCAATGGAAATATCAACGCTACAAAATAAAACATTCTAGCAATAAAGATTCTCTCTGAAAAGTGCATTTTCTTCTGTTCGGCACTATGGCATCTATACAAAACAGGCGAGACTCGCTTTCGAGAAAAACAATTGCTGAATCTTCTTACAAAATCCATTATTATTGAATTTAAAAACAGTTAACAAGCTAAACGATGATCACAAACAATCATTCAATTCATTTTCTTTCTAAACAATTTTCATTAATGTTAAGATTGAATTACTAACTATCCTCCATCACGATAGATCGGAGTTTCTTCCTTCAGAGTTGATTTTATTGTGCTGTCTTCCAATTACTTGAGGACGAAAAACAACATTTCTTTCTTAGCAGACATTATTTTTCCTTCTCATATTTCTATTGTCTGAGAGAGACAAAAGAACACGGAAGACAATTTTCCAGGTCTCATCTTGTTATTGTTATAATGTCACGGTGAGAGGCACTTACCAGAAAATGATAGTGGACTGTATTGGAAATCATGTCAAATTGTTTTGGAAGGATTTTTTTTTCTTCGTCCAGTGAACAAGGGAAATGTTTCTACGAATTGTATTACTGTTTAGAAAAACAGTATAAATGAAAACAAATGCATTCCTTTTAAATATTTGATGTCTCGGAACAGAAGTTATATTTGTATCGATTCCTATCTTAGCGAAAAATTCCTGTGAAGTATAAAGAATATAAGTAATTAACTATTTAAAGGCTTTGACATCTTCGGAAAATGTGTATCTAAATTATTATTACTCTTATTAATTACGCTAAATTACTCTAAAAATCTAAATTACTCTTAAATATAATTTACTCTAAATTACTCTAAAAATCTAAATTACTCTTAAATATAATTTACTCTAAATTACTCTAATTACCCTAAATTACTCTAATAACCCTAAATTACGCTAATTACTCTAAATTACTTATTACTCCTGACTAATAAACTAGTCAAAATGCAAAATGTTATATTTTTTCCATGACGAGTATACTCGTCAAAAACCGTTAACTGGTTAAAGCTGAATAATTTAGCATTATTGAACCTAAATAATAATATCAAAATTAATAATAATAATCAAAATAACTTAAATGTAACAAATTTCATATTCTAATCTTCGGACTATAATCTTAGTAAATTATCTAGTATAGTAACTATATTTATAATATATATATCTATAATAATATCTATAGATATAATATAGATATATTATTCAGCATTGAATTAACACTAGATTCGAAATTAAGAGTCCCATTCTCAAGTAAGGAAAATAATATGTATTTCATTAGCGAATTCCTGCTTCCTCCGATATCATCGATTAACTATTTCTGCTTCATATCTGCTTCATTCGGAAAAAGACTAACCACCTTTCCACAACAAATTGTGAATAATCCACAATAAACTGTTAGGAAGATATTATGTAGTGTTAGAAAAAAATTCTCCAATGGATGTAAGGTGAAAACTGTAAAACGCCGAATAACAGAAAATGATACTTTATTTGCACGGATGCACGAGCACACAGACAGTGGAAAAAAGCAACCGATGGAAGGCATAGCCAAAGCGTGCACACAATAGAATTTGCAGAAACAAATAACCATTAAACATAACCAAGCAATCACAACAGAACAGTGATAATTCGCTGAAGATCAAAACAATAAATAGAAAACATATTCGATTATCTCCTTGAGCTATGTGTCTCTTGTTTTTATAGTGTTTGAAGCCAGACAAACAAGCTTCTCTCGTATTTGCTGCCTAAAGCGGGATATCTCCAAAATTCGAGTGTTTTCGTGAACCGTCATTTCTGGAGCCAAATTCGTTTCCATTGCTAAGATTGGAGGGTCATTAACTTGAAATTGAGATGTCTAAAAAATTTGAGTGCTTTCGTGAACCTTTATTTGTGATGCCAAATTCGTTTCTATTCCAAGATTGGAGGGTCATTAACCTGACATCGAGATGTCTCGAAAATGTGAATGTTTTCGTGAACCTTCATTTGTGATGCCAAATTCGTTTCTATTCCAAGATTGGAGGGTCATTAACCTGACATCGAGATGTCTCCAAAATTTGAGTGTTTTCGTAAACCTTCTTTTGTGATGAAAAATTCGTTTCCATTCTTAAGATTGAAAGGCCATTGAACTGACATCATTCAAGCTAAAATCCAATTGGATAAGTCTTTATCAAGGAACTAATGAAGTTCCGTGGCAAAACTTTTTCCAACCATTCCGAGATGTCTCCAAAATTTGAGTGTTTTTGTGAACCTTCATTTGTGATGCCAAATTCACTTCCATTGCCAAGATAGAGGGTCATTAACTTGAAATTGAGATGTCTCCAAAATTTGAGTGTTTTCGTGAACCTTTATTTATTATGCCAATTTTGTTTCTATTGCCAAAATTGACGGTACATTAACCTGGCATCATTCAAATAAAGTGGAAAAGTCTTTATCATGGAAATAATGAAGTTCCGTGTAAAAAAATGTTCCAATCGGTCTGAGAAGATTTTTATAGCAGTAATACAGATTAATGCCCGTAATAAAAGAAGTATATGCAGAAAATTTGGAGCTATTCGAAAAAAAAATTCTAAAATTTCAGTTTTAGTCATTGCGTCTTTGAATTATTATGCTTACACAAGTGTAGAAGCATACATGAGCAATCCTCCAGACTGGTCTGGGTCTAAATTTGATACATATCTAACATATCTATATTTTATATACTAAATTCGTGTACGTGTAAATATACGTGTAAATACGTGTAAATATTTTATATATTTTAATATGTGTACCAAATTTTATCCATTTAATTATTTTCGTTGTTTTATAGTTATTGTGTTAACCTATATTCAGACAATTTAAAAGGTAGATTTCCTTTAAACGGATTACATTTAAAATTATATGTATATTACGTTTATTATTATATATATTATTGTAATATTATTAAAAATACTTAAATCATATTACAAATTGAAATTATATTAATGATAGATATTTACAAAAGATGCATGAAGGACAAATACGAAATTTCATATGTCTACCTTAAAGCATTATTGTGTGATCGCGTTCACAGGTGGACAGAGATACAAAATTCCAAAAATATGTTTTTAGATTTGAGGGAGGTTTGAAACATGGAGATTCCCCAAAATCTCGAGTACGAACTTTTTGAGAATTAATATACTTTCTCCATACTTCGTATGCAAGGAAGTAAAAATGCACTCCAAAGCACCCTTTCCTTTAAATAAAGGAATGGATCCTGTATAAAAAGTATAAATAATAAATCCTGATTTGTTTCAGCTTATTAAATGTGAACCTAAAAATGCATAGATAAGATAAACAATATATTACTAAAGTTCAAGATTTTCGTCACAAATAATAGAACTTCGAACTTATAATAAAAAGCATTCTTTCAAAGTTATTAGTTAATAAATTTCTAAATAGTTAGAGTTTAAACAACAATACAGGGCACATAAGTAATAATTTTCCCATAAAAGTTTTCAAACAGTGTAGAAACACAAAAATTATCTTTTAAATGAAAAATAGCTTTCATTTTTGTAATGTGGATACATTTTACTGTAGGTAAAATTTTGGGAAGTTTTGAACAACATCAGGTTATACTTAGTTATTTCTTGTTTTAATTTTCCATCGATAAATAGTACATTTTCCAGGTTTAACATTGGGTCATGCATAATCAGAACATTTCAGATGACAATGAATGGTAAATAACACGATTGATGATGATGACGTGCTCGCGTTACCACGGAAAAAGGGGTTCAGTAGCTCCTGAGTGTAAAGATTCTTGAGCACCCTAGGGCAGAAATCTGACTTCTAGCTGACATGAAGATGACATGCCCACACTCGCTTCCACAACCTCTTTCACACATCTAGCAGATGAAACAAAGAGTGGAAAGCAACCATGTTTGAACCAGGACTCGAACCCGGGACGGCCAGGTTATCAGGGAGACGCGCTACCACTAGGCCAAGACGGCGGCAAATAACATGTTTATAAAAATGAATTAAAATAAGAAAAGTACACTTAATTTAAAAAAAAAATAGAAGAACGCGAATAAAATATTTTTTCACTAAACTTTTAACAATGCTCTGCTTAAACGATATCTGGATATGTAACTCAGTCTGTGGAATATATACAAGGAGAAGCCTTGTTTGTTTTTAATGCATCCAATTAGGTACAAACCAGAGAAAATATTTTTACGCGACTAAGAAAAAATTTGAAAGAGATGCGAAATTTTAATCCATTGCATGATAAAGTTTCAAGTCTGATTCATCATTTTTTATTTTGTTTTTAATATTTATTCTTTTTACTATGTAACAGCGATATTTAAACAATATTTAATATTGCTAGAACTAGCGTGTGTATAAATACAAAACGAAAAAAAAAAAAGGAACTTAAAATGGCCATAAAATATTTTTTAACTTACTAAAATGTGAAAAAATATAGATGAAGACACTAAAATTTAAATTCTTGACAAATTAATAATTAATTCTTTAAGTGTTATTAAATTTAAAAATTCTTTTCAATAAACGCTTATTACCAAAGAAATAACGGCGTGTCATATTTATTAGTTCTAGAGCAAAAGGCCTGTTTTGTAGAGTGTTTGTGAGAGAGCGACATTATACGAGTCGTAATTTACATTTAGTACAACAATACATTAAAAAAAAAAAAAAAAAAAAAAAAAAAAACTTTCATGCTAAGGCATCAAGAATCTAAAATTCAATAACCATTTATTGAACAGGAAGCAGCTAATTTTAGATGATGTACATAACTCATATAAATGCTGGCATAATATAATTTCCGTGTTCGTGATTTTTGTCTGTGTCTCTCGTATTAGTCTGGGATTGGCATATCAATATTAATACGGCTTTTCATGCAGCTCGTTATATATGAAATGGATTCATGTAAGAGGTACAATTATACATTTTAATACATAAAGTAATACATATGGCTTATTGAAATGACTTGCTATTAAAAGATATGAAATTTAATACATATTTATAAATGTATTAAATATCTTTTAATAGCAAGTCATTTCAATAAGCCATATGTATTACTTTATGTATTAATTTCATATCTTTTATAATGTATTAATTTAATACATATATATAAATTTTTGCTATTACAAAATATTCCCATTTAAAAATAGTTAAATGGGAATATTTTGTAAACGAAGGAGAGAAAGTAAAAATGGAAAAATATAATTACAATATATCGGGGAGTCCCAAAAGTTTGTTTCTCATCTCGCTTTGAATGGACTTTGAATGGCTGTGCTTCAGTAAACATGCCGGCCTATCTATTAACCGTCTACGTCATCGCTTTCAGTCGTCCCAGAGCTCTTTTATAGTACGTTTCATGTTTGTCACAGTCTCTTTTAAGACTTTAATCCACAGCGTTAAACATGGGTAGCGAAAGTTATGTTTCTTTGTTTCAAAAAACGTGACAGTGTAAAGAATACTAAGGGAAATGTGCATAGAAAACGCACTTGGTGTAAGGACAATGGGACTGCAACTGTCGCAAAACCAAAAAAGTTATTCTGTCCATTTGGTGGGATTGGAAAGGCGTAATTTTCTAACAATAAATTCTACAAAATACTGTCATTAGCTGGGTCAGTTAAAAGCTGCCATAGCAAAAAAATGGCCAGAATTAATCAACTGACGAGGCGTTGTTTTTCATCATGGCAACGCATACTGCATTAGTCGTAAGAGAGAAGCTCTTACAGTTGGATTGGGATATTTTAGCGCTTCTAGCTTATTATCCAGATCTCGCTCGGTCCGATAAGTGCGTGATAAGCGCTTTAAACCATCAGCGAAATAAAAGTGTACCTCGAGGATTATTTCTTGTCAAAACACAATAATTTTACATAGAAGGCATAATGAGGCTTCCTGTGAGATGGAAGAAGATTATAGAGCAAAAGGGTTCTTATATAACAAAATAAATAATATCTTAAAGAGTAAATATTGTGTATTAATTTCATATTAGAAATAGGAAAAAAACTTATGGGACACTCTAATACATTTAAATTGTTACTAAAGTGATAACGATCAATTTATATTAGATTTAAGACGCTTATTTTGATAAAATAATATCCATTTGAATACTTCAGCCCATCACATTAAATTCTGATTATTCCTTCGGAGAAAGAACAAAAACTAAGAGTATATAGATGCATGTAATTCGATTCAGAAATGCACCCTAGTTAATCAATTAACCATATTTAATAGCAAACCATATTTAATACATATTGCATTAGTCGTAAGAGAGAAGCTCTTACAGTTTGATTGAGGTGTTTTACAGCATCCTGCATTCTCTCCAAATCTCGATCCATCTGATTTTTACTTCTTTCTGTCCTTAAAAAATTCTCTTCGCGATAAGCGCTTTAAATCCATCAGAGAAATAAAAGTGCACCTCGAGGATTATTTTCACAACACAACAATTTTGGAAAGAAGGCATAATGAGGCTTCCTGAGAGATGGAAGAAGGTAATAGAGCAAAAGGGTTCTTATATAACAAAATAAATAATATCTCAAAGAGTAAATATTGTGTATTAATTTCATATTAGAAACAGGAAAAAAAACTTATGGGACACTATAATACATTTAAATAGTTACTAAAGTGATAACGATCAATTTATATTAGATTTAAGACGCTTATTTTGATCAAATAATATCCATTTGAATACTTCAGCCCATCACATTAAATTCTGATTATTCCTTCGGAGAAAGAACAAAAACTAAGAGTATATAGATGCATGTAATTCGATTCAGAAATGCACCCTAGTTAATCAATTAACCATATTTAATAGCAAACCATATTTAATACATATTGCATTAGTCGTAAGAGAGAAGCTCTTACAGTTTGATTGAGGTGTTTTACAGCATCCTGCATTCTCTCCAAATCTCGATCCATCTGATTTTTACTTCTTTCTGTCATTAAAAAAATTCTCTTCTCGATAAGCGCTTTAAATCCATCAGCGAAATAAAAGCGCACCTCAAGGATTATTTTTTGTCCACAACACAACAATTTTGGAAAGAAGGCATAATGAGGCTTCCTGAGAGATGGAAGAAGGTAATAGAGCAAAAGGGTTCTTATATAACAAAATAAATAATATATTAAACAGTAAATATTGCGTATTCATTTCATATTAGAAATAGGAAAGAAACTTATGGCCTAACAGAAGGCATAGACGAGATTAGAAAGGATAATTTAAAATTCCCTCTGAAATTTGCAAAATATCATATTTTATGGAAACTTATAGAGAACAATACAAAATATTCCCACAATAAAAATGGACAATATCGATCTCATTGTATTTTGCATTTATTAAGTGAAGACATTTCATATGCTATTTATTGGGAATAATAATTTTGCTATCGAGTATCGAGTTATCATTTCATATGCTATTTATTCGGAATAATAATGTTGCTATCGAGTATCGAGTTATCATTTCATATGCTATTTTTTGGGAATAATAATGTTGCTATCGAGTATCGAGTTATCATTTCATATGCTATTTATTGGGAATAATAATTTTGCTATCGAGTATCGAGTTATCATTTCATATGCTATTTATTCGGAATAATAATTTTGCTATCGAGTATCGAGTTATCATTTCATATGCTATTTTTTGGGAATAATAATGTTGCTATCGAGTATCGAGTTATCATTTCATATGCTATTTATTCGGAATAATAATGTTGCTATCTAATGGAGAGGAATCTTCTTTAGTTTCAAAAATAAATAACTTTCTATTTCGATATAATGCCTGGTTGCGTTCAGTAAAAGTTGCGTACACGCCCATTTTACTTCTCCATACCTCAAATGTATTATAATAATATTATATTATATTAGTATATATAATAAATAATATTTAACTATTAGCGTTACATTTTCCTTTGATGCTAAACAGTAAATGTTCATGAATTTATTTTCTGTTTATCTACGATATGCCTTAATATTCAAAATGCTTTAATCGTCTTTACGAATTCCATCAGAAATAATCGGATTAAATTTCAATTTAATCAAATATTCACTATTTAGACAAATTTTAATCTCTTTACAAATGCAATATAATGGCATTAGTGAATATTCGTCAAGACATTGCCAACTTAATTTTCAATTATCATGGAGTCAGAATTTTCAAAATAGCAAAGCTTTGTATTGAATTATGATAAAAATAACATTTATTGTTTTAAACATTTCCATTTGCATTCCATTAAATAATGAAGTATTAAATCAAGTAAATACTTTATTGATGTTCTAGAAGAATTTTAACATTTAATTTAAAGAAGGATTGCATTAAAAGGGAAATGATTATATACAGATTACAATAATAGGTCATTAGAAATATATTTATAGATAGATAGATGTTCATTCAACATAATGGAAAATCAAATGTGTCTTTTATTATAAATATTTCAACATTTTCAATAATATTTCGAAGTATTTATTTGAACATACTTTTTGTTTGTCGTTTATTTTTCTCTTGCAATTTTAGGCTTTTAAATAATACAATGGTTTGCTTTTTACCGACATAAATAAATATAAGGATTAGCTTACATTACTTTATTCACAAAGAAATTTTCATGAAACTTCGATTTAAGTTTCGTTATTTGAATTTATTAATTTGCGTATGTTTAGCATAGAAATGTGAAATTTATATGATATTACATAAATTTGAGATTGATGTATTTTTTTTTCTTGCTTTCATACATACGTAACCTTGGGAATACACACAGACCGACAGAGAGAGATATATATAGAGCGAGAGAGCGAGAGAGAGGGGGGGGGATAGTGTTTCTGAATTACTTATGGCAGAAAACATTAAAAAAATTTCGATATTTTGGAGAACCCAATTCACATAAGCAGATTTGTGCAAGCATTAAGTAGCTCTAAGTAAAGAGATTTAAATAATTTCCAGTTTTCCATGAATAAAACAAAAGCTCAGCATTCTTTTGTTCTTAATTTCCTGGGCGAAAAGGAAAATGCACGATACATTTCAAAGTTTAGATGTCACATTATTTAAAACAAATGTAATCGTATTTAAAATAAATGTAATCGTTTCCTGAAATACATAAATCTATAGATATAAATTTTAAAGTTCACTCATTTAAAATTCTTTGATGCATTTAGACAAGATTATTTCATTATATTATAGAAACAGTTTATAAAATGTTTGCAGTAATGGTATGTGAAATCATGAATTAGAAATAACAACTTGTCAGGAAATACGAAAGAAGCGTATTTTGTCTGGAAAAAGAAAAACAATTCTCTTATTTATCTGTTTTGTTAGAAAATAGTTTAACTTTCTTTTTTTACAATAAATGGATGCTACCTCCATTAATTTAGCCCTTTTATATTTCAGAACATTTTTTTTTTATTTCTAGCAAGAATGAAAATTTATATCAAATCTGTAAACGTAATTCAATTTTTTTTTGTCTAATTTATTTTTACTCATTTTTATTACTTAACTTGATTTATTTGTAAAGATTGAGTTTTGTAACCTCATTTCTTGATGTACTAAAGTTTTGGAAATTTGTACACATGTGTACCATAAACGACATTACGGTATTTTAATATTTTCAGAATTTAAATGTAGTCAATGAATTAAGGAAAGAGTTGCTTTTATACCCATAATTTTATTATGGTTAACTATGAATATATATCACAGAGAATAAAAAAAAGTAAAATTAAAAATTATATTTTTTAGAATATTAAAAAAAAGTGTGCTTTTGGAAACTGTTAATTTTTTGCAATTATCAATCAAAAAATTATTAATTACAGTTTTTAATTCGATAATTTACTCCATGCCAATTTAATTGAATTCCATAGCAAATGAACCTTTTTTTTCCCATTTATGAGTCGGGAAAAAGTTAAAATAAGAATTCTCATTTCGAATATGTTTTAAGAAATGAGGATTAAAATGACTTCTGACGATTTTTAATCGAGTTATTTTTGAAATTTTTGAATGCCAGTTGGAACGGTTTGGAGAGGGGGTACAATTTATATTTTCTAGTGTTCGAAAGGTTCAAGAAGATCATGAATTGTAGTTATGCTTCTCCTGCTACTGTATATAATAAATGAATAAAACTTAATCAATACACAATATATTTCAATAAGGAGGGAATCTTGTCTTAACCAAAATAAGAAGAAATGATGTTGGAAAAATTTAGATGCCAACATCGTTTTTTGAATGAAATTGTTAATTGTGATTTTCATTTTGGAACAGCAGTATATGACAACGGTTTTTAAATGCTTGATTCGGACTCTTGTGGTCTTTAGTTTTCCTCAAAGACACCGCCAAAATTTTTTCTAATCTTATTGGTTCATTTTTTCTTTTTATTTTGTCAATCATGATATCAATAATCTAATAAATGGTGGTCTAATAAATTTCACTAAACAGCTTATCAGTTGAAAAAGATTAATGCTCACTTTATAACATGATTTAATAAAGGAGTATTAAATATGTTTGGTATAAAGTAAAGTTTTCTAAAGAAAAATTGCCATATGAAATTTTTTTAGAATTTTAAATGTAGAATCTGTTTAAGTTATGATGTATTTGTCATGGATGAATGTTGTAAAATAATACACAATATTTCTGATCATCATTCCAATGATGCATAAATGTTCATTCTTTTCATATATGTACAAATTTTTAAATAACTTTTTTTTTATCTTTATTATTATACTGAAGACTGAAAGGAAATTGTACGTTCCATGAATGAAGAACACAATCTGTTTTAAAGTCAAAATGTACTAACTTAAAAGAAATCGAAAGCTTAAATTACCCAACAATTATTATATAATATTAAAAGAATGATATGAAAAAAAGTTGCATATTTTAAATCAAAAATAAATTCATCAAAAGTTATGATATTAGAATGATAATTTCGTACGAACTATCCGCAAAAGATAATTAAAATCTTCTGCAGTATTCGTTATATTTTGTAACAGAAAACAAACACTCCATGTTTCATGCTGATATCGAAGCTGAGATATCTTTTTTTAATGAATCTATGATAAACTTCTTCTTTCTTATCGAACGATGTGACTTGTTGTGAAACTCCATCAGCAAGAAAGCGGCCGAGGTTGTGATTATTTCGTGCATTTCGAAGTTCTCGCTCTGTCACGGATGCGAGAGTGTTCTCGGTTTCTGATTGGACCCTTGGAAGTAAAAGACGCCGGGCTCGTTGCATATTGATGAATAATTAGGCTGTTTGTGCCTGAATTATTAATAGTTCTCTCCTTTTGCTGTTTGGATTAATATCTGAGATGCGGAAAAATTCCAGGTTTCGTTAATTATTCACTTCGAAGTTAGGAAGGGGAGATTTTCAAGACATTGTTGCATCAAACTGGAATAAAAATGTTTCTTTCAGTGTATTCCTACTATTCGACAGGAATTATTCTTTGTAAGAAAATATTTATTTTGAGTTGCGTTATCAATCATAAAGTCTATTCTTTTGAAGTGAAGCATTTTTTTTTTGTAAGTGTGAAATAATGGATTTTATTTATCACTAACTTTCATATAACTCGTCTTACTGGTGTGAATAAACGCATTTAAGAAAGTAATATACAGGATGGTTATAATTAAAGTTCCACTTTGAAATGGTCGTAAAAGAAGAACTACTGGACCAAATGTTATCAAACTTGGAAATAGTTTAAAGGAAGTCATGGAAATTTCTTTTCTGCCCCCAAAAAAGTTTAAAAACTCACCACCAGGGGAGAAATGGCGCTGTAGGCAATATTGTTAAGCAAAATAAGTTGTGAAGACATCGGTTTAAAATGTGTTTAATCGTTTCTGAGACGTGTTACAAAGCATGTTCATTAGGGTGGAACAAAAATGGTCTTAAAATTTATTTATTTTTAGATTTTTGTTTGGTAATAGTGCGAAAAAGTTGCTTTTTCGGTTCAAAAACGATATTAAAAAGTTTTGTTGCAGTATTACATTATCTTGAGATGTAGCAAAAAGCTTGAAATTTGTAAAAAAAATCGAAATTTTTATAAAGGGCCTTTAAAAATGTTTCTTAGATTTTACTTTGGTAATAGTACAGAAAATTTGCCTTTTAGGTTTAAAAACAATATTAAAAAATTTGGTTGCAATATTACATTATCTTGAGGTGCCATAAAAAGCTTGAAATTTATAAAAAACAAATTGAAAAAAAAAAAAAAAAACTGGAAATTTTTAAAGCGGGCCTTTAAAACTTTTTCTTAGATTTTAGTTTGGCGATAGTGGTGACAAATTAGCTTTTAGGTTCAAAAAGAATTTTTAAAAAATCTGGTTGCAATACAGCATAATTTCAAGGTGCCGAAATGAGCCTAAATTTTGTAAAATGATTGAAAAATTATAAATTTTGATAAAATATATTTATGAATTTTTCGTTCATATAATGTTACAAAAGATGATTTTAAATACATATATAAGATTTAAAATTGGTAAAAATTATTAATTACTAAGTATAATAATAAAAAAAATATTTTTCATGTCGAACTTTGCATTTTTTACTTCTGTATCCTTCATGATTACAAATGTTACAGCTGCAAAATGTTTCTGTCTATTTCACTGCCACGTTAAACCATTTTTTAAAATTAAATTTTTGCATATTCGCATGTGAGTCAATTTTTGCTCTTATGTATCCTTCTATTTGCGAGCTATCCTTCTATTATGTATCCTTCTAAAGACATTTTGAGCAGAGTCGGCCACCAATCTCACAACTCTTTCCACTGTTTGCATGTGACACGGAAGCCAGGGAAACTCGATAACCGAGTCCCCTATACTATTTAGTTCAGCTTCAGATGCCTTCTGTATAAAGTTTTAACTTAATATTAAATCGCACTGGAACTTGTTAGTTATATCGCTTCTCATCTGTATGTGATGGATGTGGTTGACTTGCCTCTTTTTGAAAAGAAAACTGTTGTTCTACAGCGTTGTCACTGTCTCCAGTAATTGTTTCTGATGCGTTAGTATTTTTTGCCCGTTCATTATTAAACTTAATTATTCTCTGTAGTTCTTTACTCTTTCTTGCTTCTTTCTTCCTCAAGGCGCTTATGGTAGCAATATCAATATTACTTATAACCATTTTACTGTTACAGCATTGATCGTTTAGAATCTTTTATTCCATAACTGACACTTTTTTTCTTTTATATAAGTTAGCAATTTCAAATAAACGTCTAGCGTCTTCTCTAAATCCTGTGAGGTTGAAATTAAACTCATCTGATCACTTCCTGCTTTAAAATTTTAATAAATTAATGTATTTAGCCATGATAAGCTTATATCATTTGTGAAATTCTTTTGCTAGAAACAACGGGAATAGAAGCTCTTGACCATATTTGTTCTGTTATGGGAACTAAAGTGTCACATATTTCGTTTATAGAAGGGTCTTTCTCTGAAGCAATTATGAGGTTATGTCTAATATAACAGTAGCACTAGATTCGCCAGTAGTGTGTTCAACTTCAAGCAAATCACTAAATTTCCCAAAAATAAAACACTCCGATATTTGTCTTGTCTTCGCTTTTTTAGATTGAGCTATTTTTACTCACAGCAAAGCACACAAGAACAAACTAACAAATCAGTTACGTTAAGCAGTTACACAATAGACGGAGGGGGGGACCCCAACTCAACTGAACTTGACAAAGCTATTGATTTGAAACCAGCTCTATCCTTATCACTGAATAAAGATAAATCTCTACCTTACCTCAATAACAACCGCTCCGGCGACGACTCAGTGCCATGCCAGCACAATAGTAAAACTGTTTTTATACTTTTATTCATATGACATTGCCTAATGAAAACGTTTTATTTCATAATCGAGGTACGCAAAAATCCATAAAAAGTTGCAAAAAGTGTGTTTTTATGAAATTTTAAAGTCCTTGCGACACCTCAAGACGTACTCTAGTATCGTTCATATTTATAATTTATTTTATCTACACCAAAAGGCGACTTTTCCGAGCTATTCCAAATTAAAAATCAAAATTTCGTCTTTTCGTTCCACCTGAATGTTCATGGCGTTCACCAATTTTCTGAAAGCAAGTTAAATCGCATTACTGCATTCTCAACAATAACTCTTAGTATATCAGGAGCAATATTGCGCATATGTCGGTGTATCGCATCTTTCAGTCATGCCAAATGTTTTAGATTATCACTATAAACAGTAGCTTTTTAAGATAACACACGCTGAATTATTTGTAACATGTTTCAGAAGCGATGAAATACATTTTAAACCAATATCTACATGTCCTATTTTGCTTAATAATATTGCAAACAGCAGCATTTCCCTCCTGGTGGTGAATTTGTTGAACTTTTTTTTGACAGAAAAGAAATTTTCATGACCTCCTTTAAACTAGTACCAAGTTTGATAACATTTGGTCAAGTAGTTTTTCTTTTATGACCATATCAATGTGGAACTATAACCACTCTGTATTTCGAATACAAAAATATCGCATGAATATTTCTAAATGTAAATAGTGTAGCAGAATAAAGTTATTAAAAGTTTTATTTAGAAAAACAATGATAATGCTTGTCAGATCGGTAATCAGATAATTACTCTAAAATGAATATATTTGAACGAAAAAGAATTAATATAATTAATGCCTTCTCGTTTTAGGGAACAGTAGACTCTATTAGACATTTTTGGGAATTATACAGTCTGGGTTATGAAATTTTTTATGCATATATATTAATATATTAATATGTCGAATTTCTTAAAAACTTATTAAAAGAAAATATATTGTTTTCAAAAAATTGAAAATATATGTAATTTTTAAAAATATTCCAAAAAATATTCCAGGCAATTTAAATTTTTCTATTATTTTTTCTTATTACCCAATGTAAATTTATTTGGAACAAAACTGCGTATGATTTTGTAATTTCAATTCAATGCTAATTTTTTTAGAAATATTTTTATGTACACTTACTGAATTATCATAAGAATTTTATATTTTCCAGTACTAAAATTAACTTTTAACAAGCTAAAAAAAAAAAAAATCGAAACATAAAATGCATACCCCATTTTCTTCTAATGTTTGACTGCATTATCAATTCCATTTAATATTATCATTCCTTCAAAAATTAAGACACCTGGAACATATCAAAGATATTTAAATATAATTACAATATCATTTTGAGAAAAGTCATTAAGACGTACTTTTTTCCTCTTACCCTTCAAATACTTATTTTATTGAACAATATATTTTATAACACTATTTTAGTTGAATGTAAACATATGTTTTTGTAATAAATCAATAAAAACAAAATTGAACGTTTTTTTTTTTTTATTTCAAAGGCCACTGTCCCCTTAAAAAATGTTTGCAAGAAAGTTGTTGCAAATAAGTCATGTAACAGTATGAAATCCTTGAAAGCTCTATTTACTCTGGTCCATTGATTCTAATTACGGTTGACCAGATTGATAATCAAATTGCCCTTTTCCCAATGTAGTTCCTCATGTAACTGTCTTGTCACTCAACATAGATAACATTGCCTTCCATTTAAATATATGATTACATGTTGCATTACACAGTGAATGCGATTCTTGCAACTTCCAACTAACTTTTTAAGCTTTTATGCAATGTCTTGTTTATTTTACATGCGTTTTGAGTAAACTTTTAAAGTCGAATGGATTCGTTTGGATTTACGAATGGATTTAATCTTTGTTGTTATAACGAAAAAAAAAAGTCTGTTTTCAAATTTCCATTTATGAAAACTCAGTTATTTAAAATATAGACTAGAAAAAGGTTTTTCTATTCCTTGATGCTGAAGTAACATTACATTGAGTACTTTTTAAATTAAAAACTTAGTACTTTCTGTTTATTATATGATTTTATGAAACAAACATTTATTTTAATTCAGTTTATAAAGTTTTACAAGATCAACGGAATGTATATTTAATATTTAAAATATGAAAGAAAAAATGTGAAGAAAAACATATGAGCATTTACATATTGCGAATGAATATAATTAAATTAAGAATTAGTTTTTTAATGTTACACCAAACAAATAACCACAAAGTGAATAGAAAACCGTATTAGATAAATCGAAAATAGATGAAGTTAAAAAAAAAGAAAAAATCAAGAATTAATTGAAGTTTTAATCGAAAAACCTACAATTCTATTATAAAATAAAATATAAATCAATAATAAATAATTATTTGAAATAGCTTTTATAATTTTCCTCAAAATTTCAAACATCTCGAAACAATGACGATTTTAAATTTACATTTTCATTGCATATTATTTGTGCTACGTCAATTATTTAGGCTTGAAATGAAATATAAAATAGATGAACAATGTAAATGGGAAAATAAAGATTTTTCATGTTAGAATATTAAATAAACAATGCTTTATTGTATTATAATAGTACAAAATGCTAATAATCATCTAAGAGATAATAATTTAAGAGGGTGTAAATAGATCACTAATATGCATATTCCTGAACATCGTTTTAACAATTCTTTTTTGCAATTTTAAGCGTTTTCACATTTTGGCATTTACATTCCTTAGAAATTTAAGTTCTCAACAGGCTTCCATTGGCTTATCAAGAAAGTGAAGCATTTTTTTTTTTTGACAACCAATTATCATCAGTGACTTAGCAATTGTAGAGAATGATTAGGGCATGGTTTTATTTCTTTACCCTTTATGAGAATAGATTTTAAAAACTAACATTTAGGCACTAAGAGTTTGTTCCCATCATGCTCAGAGCATTCATATGTTCCTTGCATTTTTTTGACACATTCACCATACTGGCCTAAGGCTCCTGATAAAATCCAGTATATTTCTTCATCTTTTATGAGAATATAATTTAGAAACTAATATTAAGACATTAAAAACTTGTTTCCGTGTCGTAGCCGAATTTTTTGGACTGAAAAAGGTATTATACGAGCTAGTGAAGAAAATGAGATGTTTAAAATCTGGACAGGCAGTTTTTCAAGTTTCTAGCAATGTAAGATCCTCATTAACTTGTCAGAGAAGCCAGTCCCTACTCCTCCAAACCCTAAATATTCTCTTATGATTAATCAAAGCTCTGCTGGTTATCAGGGTAATGAAGAAGCTTATATTTTGGCAAAAACAGCCATTATCGAAGGGGTTTCAATGGAAGCCCAAAACCCCAGTGCCATCTTAAACAGCGTCTTCAGGAAATATTTATAAGAAAATGTCAAAATCTTTGAGATAAAGGAAATGTTGGTCATTTTGCTTATAAAGTCATCGAGGCAGTAAAATTACAACGTTTCTCCTGGACTCGTGAAAAAATCCTGTTTTTGTCACAGGACATGGTCTATTCCCCTCTTCTCTTCACTGTTTCTATTTACTAGAAGATGACTATTGCTCTTGTGGAGAAGTCGGCGGTTCCAATCACTTTGCGACATTCTGCCCTTTCATTCTTTCATGGCATCTCCGAAAGCACTTACCTTCGCTAGAAAGATTTTGTACAAAAGAGTTCTTCATAATTCATCTTCCAAAAAAAAAGAATCATAACCATGATTAGATTTCTTAATTGAAGAAACTGTCGTTCCAATTATACTAAACCTGTCAATTTTAGGTCATCATTTAATACACCTCGCATTTTATTCATAATATATCCTCAAGCCCCCTCAAGTAACTAATTTTTATATTTACTTTATATTTTCACTCATACTTTACATTTTCATGTTCATTCATCTTGTTTTATTGTACTTCAAATATTTTTCATTTTAATTTTTATCATTTCTTGTTATATGATATGTGTTCATATTTTGTCATTTGTTTGTTTCTGTCAAATGGATTGCTGTGTAATTTTTTAAAAACAAAATGCACCTACATCTATACAAAACTGGAAAGGGGACACTTGAGCCGTAGAAACAGAGGTGTGTGTTAAGTGTTTCTATGTCCCCCATAATATATTTATATTCTTTGCATTTCCCTGCCCCACCTCCAAGATGGCGTAATGCTCTTGGTAAGTTTCAGTATATTTTACCCAGAAGAAGATTAAATAAGGGTGAAATGAGCGAAAGCTGAATGAAGGTACAATGGAGGGGCGATGCTCGGTTCCAAGTATCATATTACGCCGAGTTTAAGCACAATTTCTTTCATGTTCATCTGTCGAGTGATATTAGAAGTGGATTCTATAAAGTAATAATCAATCGGAAGGACATTGTGAAAATATTTGATATTAAATTAAAATTATATTCAATATTATCAGAAAATAATATCACCAAGGATGACAATTAGAATAAATATTGAGGCTGGATTTTGAGAGAAAAACAATTTCTACCATGATTATAATATTCTTTAGAGAAAGCATAGAGGTTTTTTTTTTGTATTTGATGTCTCTACACGAAGGATTAAAACTATCATATCTTCGCGAATAAGACTAACATACCATATTAATTCGAAGGAAAAGAAAATTGTGAATAATGTTCTATTGAATTTTCTTCAATCAATCATTGCTTTTCTATGCAGAAGAAATTGCTTTACACATAAACGAAATCAAAATAATAAACGGAATAAAAATAAGTTTTTAAAATTAAATTGATTAATCATATTAAATAAATTTATTTTTTAAATGAAATTAATTTCTCAAAGGCAAGATATTATTTGTATTTAGAAAATCTTGAAATTTGTATATTACAGTAAAGAAATAAAATTTAAATGCTACAGAAAATATTTAGACGACTTTAGAGTGTTTAATAACCACTTCCTTCTTTATGATCTGAACAATTATTTAAAATTATTTTTTTTCAGACGGTACATTCTGGTATTATTTATTGATTGTAAGTTTAAGATTTAATGTAATCTTTCTAAATTTATTATTATTAAAGGCATAAGTTTCTGAACATTTGCAGGAAAGTTATATCAAACTTTATGCTTTAAAATTAGAGCTTACTTTAATAAAAAGACGGTATTTTTTTAAAAAAATAAATAAATAATGAAGCTCTATTTTTTGATAATCAGTATTCCATAACGAATGCTAACAAAAATGATCAATCAAATCCTCATAAACATTATCACTCTCAAAATTTCAAAAGAGACTTTTCAATGGAAGTGTAATGTGAAATGCAAAACCTCACTGATCTCAGAAATATAATATATCTTTTCAGAAATATCTTATTATCCTTTTAGATATCATTTACCTTATAATATATATGTATATATATTTAATGGAAAATATCTTTTATATCCCAAAGATGATAGAATTTTTTTAAAACTATTCAATATCTAAAATAAAGCTCTAGCAATTTTCTAAGTATTAGTTTAATAGAAATGAAATGAATTTCAAAAGATATTTTTAGAATAAATATGATGTTTATGTTGATTTAGAGTGTTTTTAATGAATGCAAATAATAGATATTTCCTAATCCTATTCCTAATATTTTTAATCCTGTTTCAATGGGAAAGTCCTTATAAGTCTTTTTTAAAAACTTATTTAAGCAATGCATCGAAAATACCCATAATGAAATTGGAATTGTATATTCAAAGGACCAAAATTAATGAAATATCGGATTGAAAATGGTTGCAATGGAATGAACCTTATTGTGTTTTGAAACATAGGATGTTTTCGAAAACATACTTTTGCGAAATCTCATTTATAAAATTCTTTTTTCAATATTCAAAACAAATTACTCAACATTCAAACGTGATTTGCATCCTATTTTTCAATTATAGGAAAATTGGAGTTTCATGCCAAGAAATAATGCAGAGATTGCATCTGAGCCAACACAGCGCCAAATGAGTTTTTCAGCACGAAAAGCTTTTTAGCTATCAGAATCAAAAGCAAAAGATAAAATAGTTTTCAAAGAAAAAGGGGAATTTTTTTTTGTTTTCTTTCGTCCAAGATCGGTGTTTGTCAAACGTTCATCGTGCCGGGTCTCTATCCATCACATGGACGACAGACTGTCGTGACTACATTTCATGTCACCACCCGACTCCATTTTTCTTTTATCTTTGGTCGCAATTTGCATCTGAGACACGCGATGTGTCGGAGAATGGTTCTGGCCTTAGATGTCAAGTCGATACTGAAATATATTCTTATAAAATTTTATTAATGACTTCGTATATAGCGAGCCATACTTTATGACATTTCTGTGTGTTCGTTTTATTCAGGAAAGAATTTTTAAATAAAAATGATAGCAAATGTTGCATCAAATTGCCTAGAGGAAAATTTAAAAAAAATGTTGTATATTTTAAAGTATTTAATGTAAAATAATTAAAGGGCCAGTGTGGGATAGATATTAAAAGGCCAAATTTCACTGGTATACATTAAAAAAATCAGTAAACCATATAATAAAAGAAATATAAGATAAAAATAACCATTTATTTCATTATATTGACATTAGATGGGGATTCGAAATTTAGCATATAAAGTTTTAATAAAAAGTAAAAAGGGAAAAACAAAGTTGTATCGTATAGAAATAGAAATAAGCAGTGGCTTCCAAACTAGAGTTGGCATTTCCTTTTTAATGGGTCGTGATAAAATTCTCTCTTATTTGATCGGTCTGGATCAAGACATTACACTTTCGTACAAATATTTAGAAAGCGTCTTTCTATAGTGCCGAACTTTTATTCAGTATGACTTAAGGCTGACACTTGAAATCAAGTTTTATTGAAATAGAAATAATATGAAAAATAAATGCTTTTTTGGCTCTACGAAGCTCGTATTGATGGCTTTTCGTGTCTTCAAAAATTCAGTGCTTTGAAGGCGAGGTGAATTATTATAGATTTAGTTTCTAAAAGATTGGTAGCAATATTTAAAAGTTTGGAAGACTTGAGTAGATGGTGCATGAACATGAAGAAAGGACCAGTTAATAACGTATAATAATTCTTCTTATTTTCATACGATATTTTAGGTTTAGATAATATATCCATATGCCACATTCCATAATTTTCAAAGATTTACAGAACTGTAAGCTTCACAGAGACGTCGCACAGATTAATGATAACTTTCGAAAACATCCGTTGTTTAAAGTCTTTCACAACAATGAGGGATATTTTATAAATTTTACGTATTTTTGCTTAGAAAATTCTTGCTTAGACTATACCTACTCATGCCATAAATGATAACTCTAGGTTCAAAGATTTATTTCTGCTGCAATGATGATTAACATTATGTGGGATACAAATCATCATGCCAATCATGCTATGTGGGATTGAAATTTGTTACAATATATTCTTAAGATACTGAGAAAAGATGTTAAAATTTTGAATAATCATTTTAAAATATAATAATTTTAAAAAAATAATTTCTTAGATAATCTCTGCTACAATAGAAGTAAAATTATGCCATAATTGGTAGCTCAGGGTTACGCTTTACTTCACCTGTTGTAGAGATTTACATTATGTATAATACAAATTCTCTTACACTCAATTTGTTCGTGAAATGTAGTAATTTACAGGTAATATGCCAGCCTTAAAACATTATCATGTTAAAATGTTAAGATTTTGCATACTATTAAAGATGGGTTGATATTTATTTATTTAAGATATTTATTTCAGACCATACTAAATATTAATTTTTGAAACAGATAATTGCATTTGTAAAATAACGAATTAAATAGGAAGAAAATGAAATATTTCATTAAGAGTGACCTTCGTTTAAATCTGGTAACATATTTAGCTTTGGGGGTATCTTGCCATATGTTCTTTATTTTCTTGATTCCATTACTATCCTACTTGCAATTTATGCTAAAGTTTAAAAAAAAATTAACACCTCTAAGTTTTCAGTTTATTGCAATTATTTAAAATTACAAAAGAATAAAATACTATCTACCATCAGATGTTGGAAGATTTTTTTCCTACTTGCCTTATAAACTTAAACTAAAATTCACGTTAAACTCTTTTGTATTTCTTTCAAATGTGCCAAAATCGCTTATAAGTACTATTTAAATACATAATTAATTTTCTTCACAAATCTTTAATGTAATATTACAAATTAAAATATGTGAAACAAAATTATTATAAGCTTAAATATTATAAATTTCTTTTGAATTATTGCATTTATCAATTTACTGACATTTTTGGAAAGTAGTTTCATTATCTGAAAAGAAAAATTACGTTTCACTTGCTGAAAACAACAAACGCTTCCATCAAATCTCTTTTATCTGAATATTGACAGCCAACAAATGAGACAAGATATTGCCTTTCCAATGTAATTACGTAATAATAGAAATATAGTGAACAAAAGGAATATTATTTCATGCTAGATGTTTTTCCTTGAAAAAAGTACACATTTGCTTGCTGTTAATAAGAATCGACAGAATCGAGTACAAATGCAGAAAAATAATATGTCTCATAATAAAAAGAATTAATAGTTTCTTGCAAAATTTTGTCACAGCTCGTGACAATGAAACCAAATCTGGCCACTACATTTTGAATTACACCATCTTGCTAGAAAATAAGTAATTTATGGATTCAACAAGACGTTTAAGCAAGAATTTTTACCGAAGACGAACATCTCTTAAATTATGCAGATCACACAGCACTGTCCAAAAGATGAAGCAATTTACAGAGAAGATTTTCATTGCCAGAATGTTTTGCTTTGTGGCTTTAGTATTTCCTATGAAAGCGAAAAAGGCATTTTCGTTTCAATTGCTCCAATCATGTTTACATTATGGAGCCACGATATTTCTAGGCATTTATGTAATTGGAGATTTCAGGAATATATACAGATTGATGGGGACCATACCAGTAGGGTTGACATTTGCTGCCTTTTGTACAGACTTTTTCAGCATCACTATTCGTGTAACTCTGCTCTACAAACGTCATTCAATATTATCCACTATCACTTATCTACAGGCAGCATATTCTAGCCTTGAACATGTTAAAAATTCCAATAAAATGTCTCAACTGGCTTTGGGAGTCATTATTTCTTGCACCTTCCCGAGTGTTCTTTTGTGGTATACTGTAACCCTTTGTTACACAGGTAATGAGAAAATACTAAAACATTATATCAAATACGTTATCTTTGGCTGGAGCGCAGACAACAAATGGATTAACTGTTTTGTTTTCGTAATTGTTGACCATCTTCTGACTCTCCAACAACATGTTTTGTCTGGATTTCTGATAGTTCTATGCTGGTATCTCTTTGAACTTCTGAAACAAATAATTGGATCGTTTCTGTTCACGTCACAACAAGAGAATGATCTAGAAGATCTATGTAAAGCCTACTTAAAATATTCGAAGACCATTGTCAACTGCATCTCTTCCGTCGAGCAATCTTTGTCCCTTCTCTTGATACTACTTTACATTTACATAGTGTCCACGATGTTCAGTGTTACCACTTACCTGATGAGAGCAAATCTATCTGTGAGTCCAATAGCCATGGTGGCTTCACAGATCATTTTACTTGTCGTAATAATCATTGGATTCTATGTCACCAGCTTTCAGGCAAAGGCTGTATACGACACTGCGATAAAAGTTAAGAACTGCATCTATGAAATGGTATCTAGATCCGATTCCGAAGATTACGATATGAAATGTCTATTGTTGACAATGGCTGAGGAGTTTCCATCTAGAGTTGCCATAAAAGTGGGGGGATTATTCTATCTGAAGCGTAGTTTCCTACAAAAAACTACTAGCGGAATTCTGACTTATGCAGTGCTTCTTTCTCAGTTAGAGCAGCAAAAGGTTTTCAAACAAGTTTTTGAGAGCCCCCCTCCTTAGTTCTTGACGTAACTATGAGAAGATCTGAATATATTTAGTATTCTTTTATTTCTATTAACAGTTCGAATGAATCACTGAAAATCTGAAGAAAAGTGGAAAGAGACATGAGAAAAGTTAGTTTAATTATTTTTGCCATATATTTATTTATAATGTAACTGATATTGTTCAGAAATAGTATAAAAAGATAATATACTGAACTGCATTATGTATAAATATCTGTGCATGCTTATTATTTAAACTTTTTTTTCCTTTTTCATACTGCAACTAGTGAAAAAGATATGTTCTCGAGCCTGATATGAATGAACTCGCATGAACTAGTTAAAATCTTACTTTATTTTATATTAGAAAGGTACGATAGGTCAACTTGTAAAAATTATAATGGAGCATGAAAAAATACAATGATATTGTTTTGTAAAAAGGTCGGGGCAATTTTCTATGTGAATATATGTACATATTAAAGTTTTATTGATATATGATATATGTAATGATAATACGGATTATTTTTACAAATTAAACTATAATATATGGCCACATAACATTAAATTTACCTTATGGTAGCAACAATCATTGGTTGGATAAAATAACCGTAAAGTGAAATATGGAAAAATTTCTGCTTACCTTTCCAGTTCGCATAAAAATTGAAAAAGCTAAAAATGAAGGATATCATATGAATACTAAAAATGATCTACAATTAAATTAAAAACTGTTATATTATAATTCTCATCCGATTCATTTATGTCATATTTTTCATTCCTTGTCTATATATAATTTTTTTTACAAGATTTCCATTTTTTATTGAAATAAGATCTGGATAATAATAATGCATGTATCAAATAAAGAGTTAAAAATTGATGCATAATATTTTATAGACTGTTAATTTTATTTCTTTTTTCTATTAAATAAGTAATATCAATAAAATAAAGACTTTTGACTACTTGACTTTTTCTACCTAAATTTTATTGCTTCAAATATAGATTTTATTCTATTTATAAAACTTATACAACTATGTAGGTTTTTAAAAATTTATTTTAATTTAAGAATTGCTTATTTTGGTAAATTTTAACCACTTTTATATAAACATTACTTCAAACTTTCGTATTCTTCAAAGGGGAAAGCTTTTTTTTCTGAGTAGTTTATATTAATTAATAATATAATCATGTTTAAGGCTTTTAGTGTGCATACAAAAGGATAATAAAGTCCAAATGAGATAGCATACATCTCCGAAATCTCAGAATTATCATGAGACATGTAGTAAATGAGATAAATAGTGAAATTATAACCATATGAAATAATCAATATATAAAGATAAGTGAAAGCAAACTCTTGAATCTTTAAGTATTTTTAAATATTTATGATTAATAATTAATAATTTCTTCAATCCGAGTCCAAAATAGTTAAAATTTACTGATTGATTTTTTTTCTTGTAACTTAAACCTTAAAAATTTGAAGAATGTTTTAATGGTTTTGAAATAGAATTGTTGCCATAATGTCACTTTAAACACATTCTTTTGGTCATTTAGAAAGGTAGTTTAGGAAATAAAGGGAACTACACCATTTATTTCTAAGAATGATTCGAATTATCTTGTTGTTTTATCTTTATCTGTTTTACTAATTTCCAGTTATTTATCTAAATTCAATTTTTATTTGAAACTGTAAAAACTTTTTTTGGTTGTTTTTTCCGCAAATTTTAAATATAATTTATTTTTCCAAGTAAAATTAAATTTTCCAAGTTTCCAAGTTAGTTGTGATTAATTTCAAATTTTAAAATAAATAAATAGAACTGTGCTTCTAATTGCATAAATTTTAAATGCACTACTGTTTAAATAAAATAAGATATTGAAAGAGCACCTAGAAAATACTACATTTTGCCTACAATAGAATTCTTATGTAAACTTAGAATTGCTGGAGGTAAACTAATTGATTGTTAATTACTAATTGATTGTAAAAGTAACTATTCATTAGATAATTGCTCTCTTAATTCAGTAATTCTAGTCATCAATTCAGAAATCCTCCATGTAATCAGATTGTCATTTTTCATAATCTATGATAATTATGGAGTTATTAACTATGAATTTATTTGAAGAAATTTATATTGAACAAACATTTTAAAAAGGAAAACATTTTTTGATATTTTACATTTCAAAAAGGTTAAAAGACAAAGACATGCTTAAAAAATAAAAGATAGGATAAAATGATGCGCGTCATACTATCGCATTTTAGATTAAAATCCTCCATAGCAAAATACTAAGTACTAAAGTAAAATATTATTCCATTACCGAGTACTCAAATTATTTGCTCTAAAGTTATACGACAGTAAAAGTTATAAAACAAGTAAAGCTGTTTCATATAAAAGAATGCATAAACAGAATTGATAGTATGTGATTTCATATATATATATATATAGTCTTTTTTTTATTATCTCTTGAGAATTGAAGCTAATTCTATAATTTTCAAAGAATATTTTTCCGATTTGTACGATTACAGAAGTCTGAAGTTGCTAGTAAAATCAAATGCAACATATTCCATTTCTCAGTATTCATACCATTTGCACTGAAGTTACACCACAGTAAAAGTAATTAAACATGTCTAAGTTATTTAAGTGCACTCAAACAATTACGAAAATTTCTGTATCCGTAGAAAATATCTGCATTCATAATTTATTAATCTTAATTATAAATAAGCTTTTCCGGAAGCATTAAAAATCCATAATACTAATTAGAGTTATGAATATAATATATTATGTACCTAATTACTCAACTTCAATAAATATATGACTAAAGTTTATACGTATGCGCTTAGTTTGCATATTAAATAAGTATATACTGAAATTATTAAAGGAGCTAAACTTTAAGAGGAAATTTTAGAGATGTATGAATTTTTATATCTAGACAACATTTATTTTATTAAAAGTACAGAAAATAGCAATTCATAGTTAAAATAAAATCAACTATTAAACTGAAATACTGGCACTCAATTTAATCTTCTCCTATAAATATTTTTATTCTATTGTTTTATTTTTACAATAAAGATACATACATATACTTTAAATATTTAAAATTTTAATCTAAATATAATTTTCTAAAATAAACATTCAAAGCGATTCATGAAAATATTTTAATACTCTATTTTTAATATTTTATGCATTTCAAAACCCATTATTATTCTCTATACAGTATTCATTGGCAGAAAATTGTTGTAAAAGAAAAACAAAAGCAATAAATACACATTTGGTACTTGTTTTCTTTATTATAGCTAAAACAAGAAAAATAAATTGAGCCATTCTTTGAATAAATATCTTTTTTATGCCTGGCATATTTTGAATGTCAGAGACAGCATGTAATCAAACTTTCATTGAAAAGAAATTATCTTCCTTTGTTCAAGATAATGACTGTTTCTATTTGTGTTTTCTTGGAATGTCTGAAATAACGGTGCATACAAGAAAAAGACATATTCGATAAATCTATTTATTCATGTTTTGGATATAATTTAAAGTGATTTTTTTTCTTTTGACAATCAGTTCAATTTTGAAATTAGGAATTAGTTTTTTTAAAGCATCCTAAGCAACTGTGGACTCTCGGTAAATCAGAGGAAGGGGTCTTCCCGAATCTTTCTCGCATGTTATCTAATAAATGGGCTTGTGTATTATTAACTGCATGCTATTTACAAACAATAGTGAATGGCCTATTAGTCTGAGATTAATGACTACTTTTTAATCTTAAAATGCGTTAAATACACGATCATCAAAAAAATTCAAACTCTCATTTTGGATATATTTTTCATACCGAACTAAACTGAAATTTGACACAAAATCACTACTATAATCACGACATCGCATATCATATTTCGTATATTTAAGTCAGTAGTTTTTGTTTTATCATGTTTGCATGCCTTTTGAGAATATATTCTGACAGACGGTCAACCCCTTGATAAGTTTTGTTTCAAATTTTATAGATTAAAAAATATTTAGATTTTAAATCTGTGTATCAAATTTTATCCAGTTGGCTCTATTGGATTTGTGTTATCGTAGGTAAACTTCCTCTGAAGGGATTTCGATCAATTCAGAGAAATATACAAATTAGATGTAAAGACGACATTGATTTCATCCCTTTAGTTCAAAACCAGTTGGTTGAGTATGTGAGTATGTGAGCAGTCAGCTTCACATAAACGCAGATATAATTCCAGAAATGAGTACTTTGGGCTCCGGAAAATCTGAAACGTGGAAATTTCTCAAAATGTCGATTTCGAATTTTTCAAAGATTACAATATTTTCTCTTTGTAATCGAAAATTTCAATTTCTCTTTACGAGAATGTGAAAAATTTCAGGTCTCAAAATTAAAGTATCTTTCTTTTTCTTTAAAGAAAGAAAAAGAAATCTATGCTGTCTTTTATTTCTTTATATTTCTTCCTCTAATTTCACAGCAATTGAAATTTTGAGGATGAAAGAGAGTGGAACGATTAAAACGTCCATCGAAGCGACATTTGCATTCACTATGAAGCAATTTAAGAGTCGAAAGTTTTTTTTTCTGCCCCTACCTTCTGAACAACAGTAATTATTGAAGTAATTGCAGTATAAAAGTTATTTGTTGTGATTAGGGAATATTCTGCCTTATTTTAATTATCTTTTCATGTACAAACAGAAATTCCCTCTCCTTTCATTAGAACGACCATCTACAAGTTTATTCTAGATTTTCGCTCCTCCCAACAATACACCAATCACCAATACAAATTTAAATTATCTCAATAACTAGATAGATGTGTAAAATAAATGCATTGAAATGGGCTCTAACAATTTAAAAGAATTTAATAGACAACCAATTATAAGATATATTACTTACAATTTACACAATAACAATTCTAGCCAATACTTAAATTTACAGTTTAACATAATCAATTCTCGAGGTCGGTAGGTTTACATTCTCACAGCCTTGCAGCTAGTATCGTACTGCCGTACTTTGGATTGGCGAGGAGATTGGCGCATGTTCGACGCATTGGCATTATTAAAGAGTGTTACAGTTCTCCCCATCTGGTCTACAGAATGAAGTGAAAGTCATTCATGGCTTGATTAAAAACCTCTTCTTCTCAATAATAAATCAGCATTTGAACATATGGAATATTATTTAGATTTGTTAGTAATATGTGTTGAAATTTAAGTTTGGATAAGAATGTTGGGTGTAAGGTGGTTTGGTGTTTTGGTTATGTGCAAGGACAGATCTTCATAAAGGAGGGAAAATCATTGTCAGTGATACACACTCAACAGTCATATTTGAAAGAATAAACTGCTTACACTTTAAATCAGAGATCAAAAAGTTAAAAACAAAGTTAACAAAAAATAGAAGACTATAAACGTCGAACACTGATTTTTCATTAATTAATTAGTTTTTGATCAATGCACTAATATAATCTTTTGTATTCCTTAAACGTGTATAATGTAGGCACAAATTATATGGCGCAGGCACGAAGCGTTCTTTGCAACAAGAAATTTGGAATACAATTTAAGTTTGTAAGTAATTTGATAATTTCAATAAATAAAAAAAAAAAAACTGATGGTTTTTTTTTTTTTTTTTTTTTTTTTTTTTTTTTTTTTTAAAAGATTCCTTAATCTTAAAAACATCATTCTAGATTTAATCGATATTTAGTTGCACCTTTTGCAAATTATTTCTAATACATTTGCTATAAAGAAGATGGTTATTCTTCTTTATAGCAAATCTTAATCTTAATCTTTAAAGCAAATCTTAATCTTCATCTTAAATTATATTTGTATCACAATAATAATTTAAGATGAAGAAAACAGCCCCTGATTTCACAAATGGAACCGAAAGGTGCTTCAATTCGTGTAAACCATCATCTACTACAGAAGAAATAATCAATTATTAATCATTAGTTTCACAATGAATGGGAATTGCGCACACTAAATTTTACAGTCTGATTGACTTATATGTGTGAATTAAAATTTGGGGCTACATTATTAACCCTTTCTAGGGCAGTGGGAAGTCTGCTTCCCACCAAATTTATCAATCTTTGTATGAAATTATGTAGGTTGGCATAAGTTCTGACAAATTTTTTTAGAAAGACAGAAACTTAGAGGCTTCAGTTCTTTATCTTACACAAAATGATGTGTCTTGATTTGTTACTTAATTATTAATTAACCAAATTAATTAACTAATCAAATTAAATTTATCTAATCAGCTAAATGAATCCCTTTTCTTATTCTAATTTCAAGCCTAAAAATATTTTAACATAATATGACTATGAAAAAAATGGCCCTGATATATGAAATATGAAAAAAAAATGATATATGAAAAAAATGGCCCTTTAAAGGGTTAAGGGATTTTTTTTTTTCTGAGCGAACATCTATAGTTATATGACTTATCATATTTTTTTTTCTTTTTTAAAGACGTGTTTATTTAGAATACAAAAAAAATTATTGTTAATTATAAATATGAAGTATTTAACAGAATGGTAAAGTTAACAGAATTCATGTATCATGTAAATAAAGACTGGAACTTTTTGCAGAAAAGCAGCTATTATTAACTGAAGATATTTTAACGCTATTCTCTTGTAAATGGTGAAACTAATATTTTATATATTTTAAAAAGTATAATGTAAAATCTTTTGGGATTCAAAAAACAAATATGATATGTTTCATAATTGCTAACATGGTTATCTAAATTTACAACTATATATGTCAAATATGGTTAAAAATCTATTTGATTATGGTAATATCATATATGTATTATAAATATTTATGATAATGATAAAGATGATTATAAAATATGATAATGATGTATTATAAAATACATCATTATTAACTTCAATTATCAAATTATTACAAAATATTAGGCACAGAAAATAAATCCTAGAGTGATGGTGGAAAAAAAAGAACAAATTCGCTTTTGTATCAGCATTTTAGAATCAAAATTATCCGAATATGTAATTTATATTGTAATATGAAAAAAATATAGTATTCATTTGCTTGAATATCCCTGAATTGAAAGTAATAAAGTTTTATAATTTATTAGAAATTTTATTATTATTTAATAGATTTATGATTCAGTAATTAAATAACAATACTTAAAAGAAATAAATTAAACATAATTTATCTATTCATCTGGAAACTGTTTTCTCCATTCAATAAGAATTCTAATTAAGAAGGATATCTTTCTAAAATAAATTATGCGCATTCAAATAAGAATATAAAATTATATATACAACAAAACAATATTGATAAAATATATGTTGATTTTTTTTCTAAAATAAGCAAACAATTTACTTAAAACTACCTTCTTTAACTATTTAAAGGAAAAAATAATTTACAGAACCTTTTTTAAGGAGTTATATAATAATAAGTTTAAGAAATGATAATTATAAAAACTTCCTAAAAGCAATTTTAATCAGTATAAAAATGATTCATTTGATGAAAAAATAATTTTCCTATAAAAAAATTTAGAAAATAAAAAAATCCCAAATATATGACGTGCAGATAGCAAAGTTCTAAGCAAATTGGAATTTTAATCACATTCATAATGTATTTTAATTTTTATATAATGCCTTTTTCATTTCTTTGTTTCTTATGATATGTGGTTTCACAAATTTCTTTTTTTATTTGCATCTCACATTTCTCAGACTTTTATTTTCACATCGTGTTTTATGATAAAATACAATTTTTCTACATTCTAAAATGAAATTTATTTCCACATTAGTTAAAGAGATTTTCTAAAAAAGTTTTTAATAGAAATTATTTTTTATTCTGAATGATAAATAAAGATAATGCTGCTTTTTATTCGTATACTTTAAATCTAGCTTTGAAAAACAGCTGTTTCTTCTAATAAGGCAGATAATTTTGGACAGAGAGTGGGATGATGTTGACTCAGGGGCTGTTCTCATCATCTGACCATGGTGCAAGATGACGAAGTCCTTCTGAAAATAATTCCTGTGATGCTTTAAAACTTGACATTAATAAAATTACACTAAGGTAAACAAAGGAAAAATATATGAATTATCTCAATAAATGTTTCATTCCGAGGAGAATATGGATAAAATCTCGTTGCATTTTCAAAATGTTTAAAAATTTTAATTTACTTTAAAAGACTTAATTTCATAAATTTTAAAATTAATTGCAAAGAATACTGATTAAATCAGGTCACAATAAAAACTTTCATTTCCCACAAATAAATTCTTTCATCTGATGGGCAAAATATTATGGGCATAGATATCTTTTAATGCAATATCATGATATAACATGATCATAAAGTTTAAAACTTCGAATGTATTAATAAAGTGTTAGAATACATATTTAATAATCACAGCACTTGATACATTTCTAAATTCTTCAACCCTTGATATCAAAGTCTATATAATATGCCTTTTCTTCTCTATCAGTTATTTTTCTTTTAAAAAATAAGATCGACCCCAGTTGGGAAAGTTATTGGAGATTTTGTACAATTTAACATAACCAAATATTGTCTAATGTATTCTAATTCTTGAATAATTTTTCGACTTTATTAACTAATATATTTTCATCATTAGCATTTGCATTATAGACATAATTCCCAATAAAACGTTATATTGGCATATGATGATAAAGTGAGGAACATCGAATGTATTAACGAAGTGGTAAACTTTACAGTCACTATATTTGATGAATTCTTAAACTCATTAATTCACGATTTTTAACAATACGGAATCTATTATCTTTTTTTCTCTCTAAAGTTTTCTCCTTATTTCTTAAAAATTAAAAGTGCTGCAGAACAAAATATTTTCAAAATATTAACAAATATATTTTGATCGTTATTATTGGTACCCTAGAATTCATTTACAATACTGTCTCATGATGTCACAAGGTAATAAATACAAAAGATCGAATGCAATAATAAAGTGGTAAAACGTATATTTTACAATCTTTGCATTTGACACATTCTTAAATTCTCCAGCTCATGATTTTAAATTCTACACAATCTGCTGTTTTTTCCCCTTTCAAGTATTTTTCCTTAAAAAAAAAGTAAAACCATCCCCAGTTTATCCAGTGGGAAGATTATTATTTTTCTTCCGTATAATTTATAACTTGAAAGAGCTCCAAATTCCATCCTCTGTATATCCCCCCGTCTCTTCCGCCAGGGTGATAGACTGGCATTTGAGTAATGCCAGTCTGAAAAAACAAAGTGTGGCAAAATGCGAATTATTCATTTGGAGCTATGCATATGCAAATACGAGCCATTCATCAAATCGCTCTGTGTTTTATTGAAATTGCGAATTCTGAGCCATATGTTGCTGCAGTGCTTTGGTAGACGAGGAAGTCGTGAATATAAATGGATTGCTTCGATGCAGAGAAATTTTAAAATATTCTGCAAATACTTTGAGTTAAATTGGCTTTGTTTTGTCGGTAATTGATACAATGCATATTAGTTCTTTTACATTAATATGTAAAGTGGTAATTTTTAGTTAAATATGAAAAGGCTTGAAATGAAAGAATGAAAGAAACGTGAATCTGCAAACGAATGTTAATTATATTAAAAAATATATAAGCTTTTAAAACGTTTACACCTTAATTTAGTTGTACTATGTATATATTATACTTATGTTTTTTTAACAATATCGCAATGAATGATTAGTTAATATAATTTGTAAATCGGTATTTAGTACTAAAATAGGAAACATTATATCATAAAAATAAGGATATATTTTTAGTTAATTTCTCTCAATTAAGGATAAGGTATACTTTCTCGTATACATAGTAAACTATATACAGAGAAAATTTTGTAATCAAAAAAAGGAAACAAAAAAACAAAAAAAAAAACTGACCTCCAGATTTTTTGTGAATTTCCATATTTCAGATCTCCACGAATCCGCAATTCTCATTTTTTAGAATTATGCCAATCTTTAGTCGTTGTATTTATGAAAAAACAACAACGGTTTAAGCTAAACACGTATGATTTAATATGTGACTTTATTCCAAACTCATGGATTTCTATTAAAATTTGAATAAAATTCATACGCAGGTTGTCTATTTATCAGACTGCAAATGAATACAAAAACTAAAAAACCAATATATATATATATATATATATATATATATATATATATATATATATATAAAAGTTATATAAAATCTGGTTCACATTTTTCATATATAAGAACTTTTGGAGTCATGTGTTATTTTACTTAAAAGAAAACAAAGGATTTTTTGTCTTTTATACTTAGTAGTAAAGTAATTTTGCATTCCTCTTACTACTTTGAGTGTTAAGGCTTTTTTAACAGTTGCAAACTTTAAATGGGACTCTACAATTCCCTCAGCCTTTTAAAGTATACATAGAGAAAGTCAAGCACTGTTAAAAGTGGACAGTATCTTGTGAGTATAAGAAAAAAAAATGCAAAAAGAACTCTTTATCTGGCCTTTTGTTCCTGATCATGGACTCTACTTTACACTGAGACAATGTATATATTTATTTTTTCTGTTTATTTATTTATTTTTTTCATTTTTTTACTTATTTTATTTATTTATATTTTTATCTTTGCTTTTATTTTTTTTATTTTTCTTTTACTTTTTGTTTTTAAAGTTTAAACAACCTATTTTTGCTACATTTTATTATTTACTAGTTATATTTCATTTATACGGTTATTGTGGACTATTATGTAGGCCTTTCTGATTGAGCCATTTAGATCTTCTCTTTTTCTTTTTATGCCCGCTCCTTTATTTTTTGTTCCGTTTTTTTTTTCTTTGATTGCCTTTAGCTTCTTTTGCATCTAGTACACACACATATGAAAGAATTTTTTGAATAGCTAATCCTTTGATAGCCATTTAAATTATATATTTTTATTTTAATTACGAGCTTTTTACGAGTGTAATGTCACTTTTGGCTCGAACCTAATCATCATCAGAATACACCATAATATGAAGTGTATATATATATAAAAATTTGAACCGCATCCGTTAATGAGTTGAACGTTTAACGTTCCATGCAATCATAAAAATATAAGCATGATAACTAAAACTCACAATAATTTATATACATGAAATTTGGTATGTAATCTTGTTACTTCTAGTACTCCATCAAATTTTAGTTTAACTCTGCTGAAAGAAAGTATCCAAAATGCATATCGATTTTCTACTCTATTCTTGAAGCATGAAATGCTCATATATGTAACTCTGAAAATAACAATTTGAGGACACGTGATTACCATGTACTTAGTTCAAAGTTCACAAATTTTATACAGGAGAGAAGGATAAATTATTTTTAGGGAGTATGCGCGAAAGTTTTAGGATGAACGTTTGATTCGTTATTTTATTTGATACTAGCTGACTTTGGCAACTAATTGGTTCGCTGATATCAATAATTATAAAAAAATTAGAATAAAATATTTTTTATAACCGCAACTTAATATCTTCCTCAGTAAAATATTTTTTAATTTCAAATTTTGATAAATATTCTTAAATTTTTGATAAATTTTGACAAATATTCTTAAATTTTTGATAAATTTTGACAAATATTCTTAAATTTTTGATAAATTTTGACAAATATTCTTAAATTTTTGATAAATATACTTACATTTTTGATAAATTTTGACAAATATTCTTAAATTTTTGATAACTTTTGACCCTTTCGTTCATTATGATATTCATTTAAGCAATTTTCTCTCTATATCTTTATACAGCAAATATATTATCGATAAGGGCAGAAATATTTAAAATGGTCGCATAATAAATAATTTAGCTGCCTGAATTTTTAAGTTATTAAATGATTAATTTTGAATTCATTTTTTAAAAATTTCAGTTTATTTGATGCGATTTAAAAGTATAAATTTAATTCAATCTATATACAACAAATTATTATGGACACAGCTTAAAAGAGTATATATACTACGAAATAAAAGTGAAAATCAAAGCTTTCTATACATCTTTATTTAGTGTGTATTGATTTTTGCACCCATACAGAATACATGTAAATGAGTAATCAATTTTAGTTTTACAATTTTAACCCTTGACTACACATTTATTTGAAATGACTTTTGTATTTGAAACGTATTTAAAGATTTGTACATGTGAAGGCAGTAGCATTACGTAAGAATTATTTTTTATTATTCGTAATATGTATACTGCTACATATACTGAGATAACGTAAGTAAAAAATTACAGAAAAAAAATGGAAACATTAATGTAAACAAATACGGCAGGTTCTGATACATCAAATTTACCCAAAGGATTAAGCCTTATAGAAATTAGATTATAGGTATATAATTGTATCGTAAGCTATTTTAAAACTTCAAGCACGTTTCACATACTAAGATTCTGATTAGTTTACACACCTTTTAAACTAGAATCCCCCAAAAAAGTTCTTTAAATTTGATTTTTCTAGTAAATTGATAGTTTTTTTTAATTAAAAACCCATAATAAACAAATTATGTTTTTGTTTTGTTGTGTCAACAAAAGGTTTACCAATTTATCAAGAATTAATCTTAAAATACTTCTTTATTTCGTTCTTACGACTTTGATTCTTAGGTTCATTTTTAATTAAAAGGCTTAATACAGGCTCAACGAAGTGATATCTCATTTGCATAGAATAACCCAGAAATGCTGACAGAAAATTCCCTTTATACCTAATCAAATATGAATCTCCGAGAATTACCAGCCGAACTCATATTTAGCCCTTCGAAACAAAACATAACACGAGAACAAATTCCATACAAGAGAACGTGCAAATGTGGAAAGAATAGTGACTCAGTTCTAAATTCCAAAACAAACTACTTCGTTAGAATATCACACGGGAAAAGCAAAGGTTTAAAAAGGATTCATTTTATGAAGTTAATATCTCTGTCTCGAGGGAGCAAGGGAGGAGGAAATCGAGTTCCTCCTTCCTCCCTCCCTCCCTCCCTTTCTGAAATAGTTTCCCCTATCAGAAGCCGTACGTTCCATTTTTTGAAAATTACAGCATTAAAACAAAATGGCGGCATCCGCGGAATTTAATTTTTGGAACAACAAATGAAACGTCGGCGTCATTTGTCAGAGCAGACGATTTCTTTTCAAAAATTTCTGCCCAATCATTCTTCACGTCTTAATGATACTAAATATTTTCCGGACTTGGAACAATTTTAGCTCATCAACTTTTTAAAATCCTCTTGATTTCCGTTTTCACTTCTCTTCACTCTCTCTCACTCTTTTTTTTTAACGTTTTCCTATTTTTTTTAAAAAAAATCTAAATGGAATAACGTTATTAAGCTGTATTACGGCAGGTTGAAAGAGAAAAGTATTCCAAATAAAAATTAATCTTCCCTTTTCCAGACGCCATGTTGGTTTCCATTTATTTCAATTCGAGAAAATGTACATCGAAATAAGCCTTTTCATTTATTGTTATGATTATTTCTTCTTTCTTGTGTTTGGAAACGAAGACGTACATTTTCATTTGTATTTTGATGGGGAAAAAGAAGAAAAGTAGAAAATATTTCAATGAAAATGCATTATCTTTCCTGTAAAGGGTTAATTTAAGAATAAAACATGGTGATTGGAAAAATTCTATATTTCGTTTGCGCTTGTTTTCAAGAAAAGAATAATCCTTTTGTGATTGAAATTGGTATTCTTTTACCTTATTTAGAATGTATTATAGCGGCTTTTGAATAATTCCACAAACCAATTTCAGACATGAATTGAAATTGATAGGGTATTCCATAAATTGAAATATTTGTGTGTTAAATGAGAAAAGGAATTGAAAGAAAACCTGTCTATTTCATAAACAATAATAAATTTCTTTTTCTTTTGAATGAGAACTGATGCATGTAAAGAAACGTGCATTTAATTTTGATGAAAACATTTCATTATAAATATCCTTTATGGTTAAATTTTAATTAAAGTGTTGACAAGATAATTAAACACAATGCTTGGATTAATGCTTTCAGAACAATTTAAATATTCAGCTTCAATTTGAAGATTTAAATTAAATTTTACTTTGGAAAAAAAAGTATCATCTCAGGCAAGGAATAAGTAATAAGCCAAAAGGCAAGCTGTCCGCAATATTAATTTAATTAAACTTTTAATGGCCTTTTATTAATGCTACTATTTTAGGTATTAGTTTTTACATTTCATTTGATATTTGGCAGTTTGTAATTTTACAGAAATAAAATATTATCTGCGGTTATCACTTAATAACACTAGGTGAATTTTTATTGCAATAAAGCTAAAATATTTCTTATTCCTCAGCTTAAGAAATGAAATACCCATAAAATTCTTTTTCCTTATCTTAGAAAAGAGTAATTCCTGTTAATTTGATGGTATATCGAGAAAAAGAACTGGCATTTTATAACTAAAAGTAACAAAATGAAGATGAATTTTTTTTTCTGATTTGATTTTATTAATGTTATTCTGCCTTTACTCTAATATTGATTGTTTTCAAATCCAAATACCGAAATATTATCAAATTTTATTTCTCCATTTTTTAGAATCTATAAAAGTGGAGGCAATAATTGTACGATATTAAATGTGAAGAAAATATTCCATGTTAGGAATACATACATGCTTAATTGACCATCGCCTATTTTGCGTTTTATTTTGAATTATCTTAATTGAAGCATGAAATGGCCCCAAATCTGCAACAAACTCTTGAAATGAAGGATTTCAATAGCAGATTATATCATTAAAACTTTTTAATCTCATAGATTTAATACAAGATGACGCACACTTCAATGCATTTAATAGAAACTGTAATAATTTCAAAAATTAATCTCATTAAATATATTCAATATTATTAGGCAAAACGAATATTAAAATGACATCTCTTGTATAATAAAATCGAAAATTTTAATATTATAAAAACTTTTTTTATTGCACGGGCTTCTATGTGTTACATTTTGTCCAGCTCATAATTTTATTATTTGTAAGAAATATATGTTATTAGAAAATGAAATTCCAATAAAAGATCTCAAAAAAATTTTATTTTCAAAATTATTTATTTTAATCATATTAATGAATCAAATATATATATATATGAATTAAAATTAATCATTCATTTCAGTTGATTTTTGAATGAATATTTTTTCATTGATGCCAAACAGCATCAATGGAATGAAAAAATTAAACACGATTTCTAATTTTGTGTAAATTGATATGGTTACAAACCTGTAATGTTGCTTCCAATCATGGTTACTTCAATTACTGGAAATACCGTTTTACAATTAGCTCTGTTGAAGGTCTGTGATCTGAGAGCTTGGCGAGAAACGTGGAGATCATTTGATAACTTGGCGACGAATTTGGCAACTGGCGACAAAATAGATATTGCTGAAAACTTCGAGAATTTTAACGATTCCTCCAATAGGGACTGAGATCGGTCTTTCTCGACCCGCCTCCCGAGAGCTATAAACGGTCAGCAGTCTCAAGCTGCAGTCAATCGTAATGGGTTGGAGTCCTAGACAAGTATCGAGTCGTCGAGAGGATAACAAAACAACAACAAACCAGGGTTTTGTGGAGCTCAAGCGATTGGTGAACTGAGCTGTGTGCCGAGTACTGGTGTTTATTGTGGAAGTAGCATCTAGTTATGTGAGGAGTAGCCAATCGTGTAGTAGTGTGTCGGCAGCTGGATACAGCTAAAGTGCTAAAGTACAGCTAAAGTCCTGGTGCTTATTGTGGAAGCATCATCGAGTCGTATAGTAGTGTGTTGGCTGTTGGATATAGCGAAAGCGAGGAGACAGTGGAGAATTGCAGCCGTTTGGAGAGACCGTATAGTGAAGCTACGAAGATTCCCTCTCCTGCTGAATTCTGCCTGGCCGCTTTGTGTCTGTGGTTATTATTGCTATCGATTACTACTTATGGGCTAATATGTGTTGTAATGTGCTGTACTGTGTTCGTCTCGGCTGTATACTTGTCGTCTATGTATTCATGTCCTTCGTGTTAATAGAAGTCGAATATTTCAATAAAAAAATGAATTCAAAAAGGATGATTTTTAAAATATTTAATCATGTAACAATTTATCTCTTGCTTTGAATTAGTAAAAATTATGTCAGTTAACTTATTCTAGATTTTCGGCTTGCTTTTGAGTAGTAGAATATAAAGAACTAGCATGGAATAACTAGATCAGCCATTTTATATTATTTGTAGAGAATATATGTATGACTAGTTGGTTTTGGGTACCAGTTAGTTCACAGGGGATATTTGCAGTATTCAGTTTGTATAAAATCGCTGAAATATAACTTCATGTCCATGATACCATCAAATTTGTAGGCATTAAAGCCGTATTGTTATAATAAATTATATCCATTCTTTGTTTTTGTTCATATAAAGTATCTTGTTCGAATCAAATTCCATAACATCAAAATGCTATTAAAAACTTAAGTGTTCGATTTATCTGTCTTCTAACCGTCACGATATTTTTATCTGTACTTTCTTATTCTTTGTGAAAACTAAATACATATCGAACAGAATTCTTCTTTCTTGACTCTCAGCAAATGAAAGAAAATCCACTGATTAAATCGTTGAAATAAAAAAGTGAAAAGGATTTAGTTTTCATTCACAACTATGAAAATATTGTAGTAAAATATGCTTCAAAATAAATGTAAAGTTAATTAAATCTAAATTAAGAATTTTACAATAATTAAATTCACCTCAATGAAAAAATAAGCTTTTTAATTTTAAGATGATGTGAAAGTTTTTTTTTTTGTACAGCAATATTTTCGGAACTTATAAGGAAAAAAACTCATTAAAATCTTGTTTAAATTGTAAGTTTAATTAATACTTAAAAAATAAAAAAAAACCTTACCGATATTTTTATTTCTCAAAGTATGATTACACTAAATTTGGCAGACGGTATATCCTGTATAGCGCCAACACAAACTTCATCATTATTGAAGATTTCATAATGGAGTAGGAAGAGTTAAAAATAGTGTTTTCCTTTTCTAGTTTCTTTATTATGGAATTTTTATATCTCTTCTCTCTTTTTAGTAATTAATTAAATTGAAGAGGCTATATTTTCCATGCATAGAGAAATTTTCACAATTTTTTTTCACTATTATTATCGAAAATTTCAGATAATATAAAGATAATATAATTTGTAAAAAATTATATTATCTTAAATTTTTGATTGTCTTAACGAGTACCATTCGTTTATTTTTAAGTATATAAATAATAATTTGATAATTAATTTTAATGTGTAATAATTTTATAATAAACCTATTAAAGTAACTAGTAAATTTAAATACATCCATAATGAACTAAAATGAACTTTATATATTCCCACTTCATCGCATATCGCATGTTTTATGAACACACTATAGAAGAAATCAAATAATAATTTGAGTGAAAAGATATAGCACTTGTAATCTGTCATCGTAATAAAAAAATTAAAAAAAACTAATCTGTAATCGAGAATTCGGGGGGGGGGGGTGAGCGATCTTAATTTTTTCATGAAGAAAAAGATTTTTTGTTAGAGCATTTGCACCTAGAACTGACATATTCCCACTTCATCGCATATCGCATGTTTTATGAACACACTATAGAAGAAATTAAATAATAATTTGAGTGAAAAGATATAGCACTTGTAATCTGTCATCGTAATAAAAAAAATACTAATCTGTAATCGAGAATTCGGGGAGGGGGTGAGTGATCTTAATTTTTTCATGAAAAAAAAAAGATTTTTTGTTAGAGCATTTGCACCTAGAACTGACATCCTCCAGTGCTAATATTTTGATGTGATATGCCAAAGTATAACTTTAATTGGGAAATGAAAATAAATAATTGAATTTGCCAATTTTAAATATTCAGACACATTGTGTTGAAAATTGCATACTGCCATTGTACAGTTACACAAATGCTCAGTCAACATACTAGTAGTAATTTATTTGCACTTTATCGCTCACTCATTTTTTTACGAATTTTTTATTTGTGTTATCTTAGGTTCAAGCATTCTGTAAATATTCTCGAATCAGCATACCAGACAGCTAAATAAATAGAAAAATAACATTCGAAAAGGATGTATCCATTGAAATGATTGAGAAAATAAAGCAATTATTTACGGCGATAAATCTGATAGATTGATTGGTGAAAACTTTGAAATTTGTCAATATCGTTATAAATATTAACCATCTACAATTTTGCTGTCTCCTTTAGACTCTTACTCCTTCGTTTTGAAATGAAATTAATTTTGTTATGACTTAGGCCGATACTAATAATGTTGTTGAATCTTATCATATAAGAGGAATGCAGTTTATTAAATTTGATAATAATTTATTTCTTCTACTAAAACTGTTTGTATAAAGTCAAAGAGCATGTGCTAGTTCTGTGTAATAACATTTGCATAAGTCTAATCCACTATAAAATTATTTGCGATAATTTGTCTTACTAATATGATTATTCTGTTCTGATTACTTACAGCAGCATTATACATACAGCATTTAATGTTTTCGCAATTGCATCAATATATTGTAACGAAATTTCTTCTAACTTGGCGCGGACTGAATGGTTCTGTGGTAGAATGCTATGAACCGAAAGCGACAGTTCACAAATTTGTATCTGACTGCAAACAACTTGCTTAAAAATTGTTTTGTTATTGATTTGCTTTCTGTTATTTCTTGTTTGTTCTAGAATGTTCTTACAATTTCTGTATCTTTCTAAATCAGGAAGATTCGAGTCATTTCGCAAGTTTAGTCCCTTGAGTATAATATCGAGTTGAGATTACCGAGTATTATCTTCAGTTAACGCATGGTCCATCTACACGGCAATATTACTGTTTTATAACAAACTCCTTTCTTAAAAAGTATAGTGGAAGAAAAATAGTTAGAAATGAATGCAAATTCTTGATTTGACTCATTTTTATTTAAATTTTAGTTGTATGCATATAAATACATTAAATAACCATTATATGACGAATTAACAGAATTCATCAACATTTCATAATCCAAGATAATAAAAGTATGCCTTTCATTGGAAGTAGACAATACTTAGTTGGCATTTGAGCATGCATAGTTTTTTAAAACATATTTTGAGCTTTTTTTTTTTGTCATGCGACTATTTAAGCCAAATTTTTGCACAGTAGTTTCTGAGGGTAAAGACCCCTGAGCACCCGAGGGCAGAAGTCTGACTTCTAGCTCAAATGAAGATAGCACACACACATTCGCTTGTACAACCCCTTTTTACAGGAGGGCTCATTCACGCACCTCACAGAGAGAACACAAAGAAGATAACAACCATGCCCGAACCAGGGCATCGAACCCGAAGCGTTACCCCTATGCCAGTTTAGTTTAGTTATATTAACGTCCCGTTTGAAGCAACACAGGGGCTATTTTGAGACGGACCTCGTTATTTTGAACCGCGGTCAGATGACGAGGACGACACCTGAGCTGGCACCCCCCTCTCCACACCACACCAACGGGAGGACGTTTGGTCATGACGGATTTAACGTGCAACAGACCCCCTTACACGACGGTTCTTCGGTGGAATAGGGTCTCGAACCTGAAACCCTCCGGCTCCGAGCCGAGACCTTACCACCAGGACACCGTGGCCCACCCCTATGCCAGGACGTCGGCATTTTGAACTATAAGTATCTTATTATGCCCTTGAAAAATATGTGGATGTATTTTCTTTCAAGTTTTTACATATTTCGATTTGATGAGTATGAAAGTAAAATCATGCTTCTATTAATAATATTTCCATTAAAATTTGTATTAAAATAAGCAGTGTGTCTTATGCATTCGAGTTGCAGAGCTGCCGTAACGCATGAAATTATTTTTTTTTAAAGTTGCATTTATTAAAAATTTAATTCTTATACTTTCTCACTTACAGAGTGCGATGTTATTTACTCATTTTTCATTCTTAGAATTCCATGATCAACGAAGTTAACAAAAAGCAAGAAAATAAGACAGAAATGGATTGAACAAGCGAAATAAACCGCAGGTGGGACTATGTGTTTGTTCTCAGCTAATGGGATTTCGCCATTCACACAGCTAATTGATTGATTTGAGGATCAAAAGCAATTCTTCTCACTTTTAATTTAGAGGTAATAGAACTATTGAAGTGCTAGTTGCTATTTGGAGCACGGTCAACTGATTGATTTCGTTTAAATCCTGAATTTCATCTTCGTTCTCTTATTTTTACTTTTATTCTATCATTTATTGTTATTATTATTTGCTTTTTAGATTGGCTGATCATGAATTTCAGTTTCGATCTTGTTGTCTAGATAAAATTACATTTTATTTATTGACAATTTGTTTATCTTTTTATAGAGGTTCTTCGAAAAAACATATAGGGCCGCGGTGGCCGGATGGTAAGATCTCGGCTACGGAACAGTAGGGTTTCAGATTTGAGACCCAAATTCAATGAGGAACCATCGAGTAAGCGAATTTAGTGCCCGTTAAATCTGTCGGGGTCAAACATCTTCCCACTGGTGTGGTGTGGAAGTGGATAAGGGATGCCAGGTCAGGTGTCATCTTCGTCATCTGACTGAGGTTTAAAATTAAGAGCATCATCCCAAAATAGCCTTTATGTTGCTTTAAAAAACAGGACGTTAATATAACTAAACTTGCTTTTTCGATTGGCTGATCATGAATTTCAGTTTCGATCTTATTCTCTAGATATAATTACATTTTATAAATTGAATAATTGTTTATCTTTTGTTAGAGGATCTTCTTCGAAAAATCATACGTGGATAATTTTACAAAATATTATTCGAATGAAAAATTTTACAAGAAAACCGTTATTACTAATTTTATTCATGAGGATTGTTGAGAACTTTGCAGCTCAATTATTATATATTTTATTGGTTATTCAATTTTCGATGGGCATCACAGAGCTCATGGTGGAGATGTGGGAGAGGAGGGAGATTCTGATGCTTTTATTTATTGAATTATCCATTCAATATAATTTTCTATTATGAAAACTACTAGGAATTTTTTTATTATATACTCTTTATTTAATATGAAATGCTGCAAATGTTTTATGTGACTTCTTAATTAAAATTTCTCATATAAATAAGGGTAAAGTAATTTTTCAAAAATTAATTGCAATTTCAATCGGTTCTTAAACATTTTTGTAACATTGCTAATTTTTGAGCCGATGAGAAGACACTGTGAATAAACATTCATTTAACTCTGATAACTTCCATAGACTTGAATTACAGTGCTCTTTCATCAGAGCATTGTAATTCGAGTCTATGGAAGTTAATTGGAATTTTAAATCATTGTAATTTTTTATATAACATTCAAATATTATATACATGTTTTGGTATGTCTGTATATATCTGCTTGCAATAATTACAGCATCCGATGTTCGGTTTTAGGAACTGTGACCATATCATAAGGAACAATATATGACTAATTTATTCTTCATTAAATATGGGCAGCGGTGGTCTGATGGTAAGGCCTCAGCATCGGAAAGGGAAGCTTTCAGGTTCGAGACCCGATTTCACCGATGAACCGTCGTGAAAGCGGGTCTGGTGCACATTAAACCGTCCGGGCTAAACGTCCTCCTGCTGGTGGGGTGTGGTGTGGAGAAAAAGATGGCGGGTCAGGTTCGTCCTCGTTATCTGACCGAGGTTCAAAATTACAAACATCGGATAGCCATCAGATAACATCCCAAAATAGCCGTAGTATTGCTTTAGAACGGGACATTAATGTAACTAAACTAATTTTGATTAAATTATAAAATAATTATATAACATTCAAATATTATACACATTTTTTGGTATATCTGCTTGCAATAATATACAACATGCAACGTTCGTTTTTAGAACTTGTGACCATATCATAAGGAACAATATATGACTAATTTAATTTGATTAAATTATAACTCTCCATATCAACGATTTTTAATTTGTAACAATTGCAAAAAATATAATGCACAACCAGAGAAACAAAAAAAGACATTCAAATAAAGAATTTCAAAAGACAGAAAAATGCTATAACCGGTTAAATTGCAGAACAAAAGTCATTATTCCAATTAGGATAGTTTTAGTTTCAGCGCAAGAAGTTCATCTGCTGAAATCATTAGTCAATATCAATTTCATCGAAAAATACCCTTAACCGTGGATTGAGATCATCTTCTTTCATCATAGTTCCAGTTTCTTCTATCTATCTCTTCTATCTCTTTTTTTTCTATTTCGAGTAATATCTCATTAGAAAGTTCTTCCAGAAGTGCCATTACGTCCAGGTTCTTTCGGTCATTAAAAGATCCACAACTTGTAGCTGCATAATTACAGTCGTAATCGTTAGAAAAGACTGACAAAGCACCCTAGAAATAACTTCCAAAGAACTCCACGATTCGATGAGCAATCGAACGAAAAAATAAGTGATCTTTGGGTCTAATTATCCAGCGAAATATTACCGAATGGCCAAGCAATTTTCAAAATGGCGGCCACCTTCGAAGCATAATCAAGAGGAATTCCCCTTCCTTTTCCCCCAGGTTTTTCTTGTGTTAAAAAAAGAGAAGAAGAGAAAAAAAAAATGTTTTTCCAATTACCTTCAGACGTGTTTCGACGTGGCTGGTAGCTTTTTGGTATAGATCACAATTATTGCTCTTCTTCTTTTTTTTTATTTGAGTTTTCTTGTCGTCGTAGCACGAACCTCGAAGATTAAAAGAAGAAATATCGTTTTTTTTCTTCATCTGGATCGTTTTCTTCCGGTTGGAGAGTTTTTCCTAGTTTCTACAGAAATGAGAAGCCGATAGTTGATTTAGATTTATATAAATTCATTTGCCAAGAAACCCACAATTTTTCTGAGGCATGTGGGATTGAAAAGAAAATTAATACACTTGAGAATAAAGTAAAAACAAAAAAAAACTTTTTTTTGGAAATGTATGTTGAGATAGATGTGTTTCAAGAATTCATTGCTAAAAATTCGTCTTTTAATGACAAAATGCTTCTAAAGATTTAAAAAAAAATCAACTCAACTTACTTTCTTTTCATTCTGAAGAACTCTCACAATAATTTTCCAAACATTAAAAGTCACTCTAAAATGTTTAAATAGGCTAGATTAACTTAGTTTATTTAAATTAACATTCCATTTCTGTTTCTTCATATGCAAAGTATACGAAGAAAACTCATTATAATAATCATAAAAAAAATCGAACTTGAGAGTTTTAAGAATCTCTACGTTTCAAATTTTCTTGAATTCGGAAAACTCATTTTTGGAATTATGTAACATGATGACTCAAACTTTGTGAGTAAGAAAGATGCAATTTGATGTATCGTCTTTACATAACATTTATAGATTTCTACTGAATTTGAACACATTCCATTCAGAGGAAGTCTATCTGACTGTTTGAGAACAAACTAACACTATAATTACAAAATATAAACATCTCAATAAATAACATTTGGCAAAGAGTTTTATTTTTTAAACGTAGAGTTTGAGCCAAATCTTTCAAAAAGATTATTAACTGTGAATCTACATGTATAAAGGATAGCTCAAAATTACAATGACTTAAATAACAGAAATTTGGTAAGCGATTTTGTGATTGCAGCTGTATTTTTATCTCAGATAGTAGTTTCAATCAGTAGAGGATAAATGTATACATAATGCATATCTTATTTTTTGCATTTTGTACTATCCGAATGTCAGCTATAAATCGCCAAAAATCGTATTCTAGATTCATGCAAAAGAGAATTATTCATGAAAGGTATACGATTAATGCACAGACACCGGTTTTATTCAATCATTCATGGCCTTGTTCCTTCAATCATCCATGGCCTTGTTCATTCAATCATTCATAGCCTTGTTCATTCAATCATTCATGGCCTTGTTCATTCAATCATCCATGGCCTTGTTCATTCACTCATCCATGGCCTTGTTCATTCACTCATCCATGGCCTTGTTCATTCAATCATCTCTGGCCTTGTTCATTCAATCATCCATGGCCTTGTTCATTCAATCATTCATGGCCTTGTTCATTCAATCATTCATGGCCTTGTTCAATCAATTATCCCTGACCTTGTTCATTCAATCATCCATGGTCTTGTCCAAGCTCGATAATGTTACTCAGGTGTCGAATAAGCTGTAATAGAATGGACTTCTTATAAAGCTTATTCGAGACAGTTTTAAGATGATCATTCCGCTAGTTAAGTTACAGGAGGGTGATTTTGAACAAATATGGTCCTTTTTGAAGTTGTCAGATGATGAAGACTTTTGACATACATCAATATAAATATAAATACACTTAATATATATCAAAACAAATATATATAGTATACAAATATAATATATATCGAATATCTGATGCATTCGAATTGATTCGAAAGCAGATTTTAGATAACGTCGCTAAAAATTGAATTATGCAGAATATATACTTCGATTTTAAAACTATTTATAAAATTATGCGCATTTATCTGATATTTATATAAGTGTACAGCACCGCGAAACCTCTATCCAATAGTTACCATCAAAACAATGTTGGAAATGATGGTTGATTGTCTTGAACCGATCAGCTTTTGAAACACTATCGGGAACTTATTTAAAAAGTGTTATTGTGTTTCTAATTTCAAAAATATGTTTTTGTATGATTGAGCTTTCGATCCCCACAGTCGATTTAAAAATTAATTAATGGTTCTTGACGTATTAAGATTATACATAAAGACTATAGTTTAAATCAATTCAAAATAGTAGTGACGAAATCAGGTTTTTGTACAGGAAACAGATTAACCAGCATTTACCATTTCAAGCTTTTCGAGTTTTGTAGTATAAAATTAACGCAATTATTTTAATTAAAAACAACTTATATATAATTTAGATTTACATATTCTTTATTCTTTGAAAGGAAATTAAATTATGTATAGGAATTATTCTCGCAATTAGAAAAAGGGGAAGAAACTTCCAGAATTAAAAACTTGTATTTTACATTTAAAGTGTCCTCCCCATATCCATTTAACTACCCAAAAACCTCTATTTTCAGATTTAAAATGTGTTTCATTCTGCATTTTAAACAAAAACGAAGTATTTTTATCTTTTTCCCATAGTACTATTAATAGGACTTCAGGAACATATGATAAATTTCGTTTGTGTGATTTTTACATTTTAAGTCTTTATTTAGCTTCGGTACTTTATAGTACCATTTAAATCAGGCTGATATCTTCACAATATAACTATTTTTTCTAACATAATTTGAAAGATCACGAAGAGCGTACCTTAATAACTTAAAATTCTTTTATTATTAATTTAAATAATTAAATTATTTTAATTAATTAAAAAAATTCTTTTTCCCTGCTTAATTCTGTACCAAAACTTCACTAATGGTTCACAAATAAATTTCAAAAATTGATGGTAAAATAATTCGGTAAGTAAAGGGTTAGTATCAATAGTGTAATGGACATATTACTGTTGTTTTATTAACTTTAAGAAAACAAGTAATATTCTTGTTTAATTATCGTTATATTGCTGAATCTACTTGAAATCTTGATACGATTACAGTTGCATTTATTTCAGTTAATTAGTCTTTCAACAATCATTTTAAAATATATGTGGAAACCCCAAGTGGGTTATAATTACTCTCACATTCTTCATTAAGTCATAATAATTAAGAAAGTCACTTTCTATTTAGAAGGGCTACTACAAACTGCGAAAAAAGTTACCTCAATTTATTTTCAGTTAATGCTTCAATTTTTATTTATTTATTTTTATTTTTTTTATTTTTAAGAGCACTAAAATCTCATAAAGATTAAAATGAAAAGTAAACATTTTTTCTTCCCGTATTCGGGTACAGAAATTTAAAAGTTTAAGAAGTACTGGAATTTATGAATAATAATTACCAAATAATATATTAAGGAGATCATGAATCCTTTTAATCTCCATTAATTTTTTATAGGTATGTACGAAACATTTATTAGCTGTTTTTAACGCCTTACAATTTGGGAATTTTACAGAAAAACATCATCTGCATTGTTATGAGGTCTAATTCTTACGGCTTTATAAAAGAAAAATTATCAAAATCAGATACATATGACAGAATAGACTTATATCGGCGGGATGCACCGTAGAATTTAAAAGTGAAAAGGATTGCCAATACGAGATAAAATGTTAAAATGATAAAAAATAAAAGTGGATTTTTTCTTCCACTTTATCTATTATAGTCTTTGAAGGATTCTTTTGATTGAATTATTTTGATGACACGTAGATAAACAAAAAGATAAACAAACTTTCCGCAGTGGAATTTCATCAAAATTTTCACACATATCTGGAATTTTACTGTGAAAATGACATATTTAATTTCCTTTGTTACACTTTTCAACATAGGAGTTTATGTATTTAGAAATAAACATTGTGCATATGTAAATGATAAAAAGTTGGTTTATAATGCCACTGTTTACAAAATTATAACAGCCAAGTTCTTAAGTTGTAGGATTGGGTAATAATTAAAGTATTGTTATAGATACTAATACTCCACATTTATTAATACAATAAATTTATAAATTAACATGTTAATTGAATATATGTTATTTATTCATAGACAGACAGACAGACTTAATTTATAAATCGCACTTTTGAGGAGATTCTGAAACGTGGAGATGCATCGAAACTCAATCGAAGTTCTTTGAAAATGAGGAAAATTTATTTATTTAATCTACAATGACGACAAAATTTCGATCATATTTAAAAAGAAACGAATAAAGTTCATTTATTTGCCTAATAAATGATTTCAGATTCCTTAATATATCAACAGTACTTAGAAACGTGATAAAAACCATCATACGTAAAGTTGTCCACTACTTATTTGAGCAAATTTTAGTTTAACATCAGCTAATGTTAATCGAGGTGCACATTTTGTACATTATTTTGCAAAACAGTTTATGTATTTTGCTTTAATATACCCTATAATTAAAACAAATCCATCATTTTGCGAAAAATTGTAGCTATTGAATTAAGATATTTTGGGTGGATTCGTTTATAGCACAAGCAATAAAAAACTTTCTAACTGAGTTTTTGTGTTTTATTTTTTCCAAGTTTTGGAAAAAAAAATTAATAATTAAAGTTTTTCAGCTAGATAAATTTTTCTGTAGAAAATATTCTACATGATTTTCGCAATACCGATGATAATAGACTAAAATACCAGAAAATGAAAAATAGAAAAGTATCTTATGAAATGATACCTTAAAATACTTTTCGTTTTAAAACTATTTTGAAAAAGTTTCTTCTATTAAGTTTTCCGGTTAATTAGATTATGTAAGCAATGGAATAAATTAAGAAATAATTAAATGCAAAATATTTTCCTTTTCTTTTTATAAATAATATAAATAATGTCAATTATTTTATGCTTAAAACACAAATATTTTGTTTGTCAGGTTATATTTTCTATGGGTGTAATGCTGATTGTTTCCTTCAGGAAAAAATATAATAAGCTTTATATCCAGAAGTTGATTTCTTGTTCTATTTCCCTGCTGATAATTATTTTATTAGTGCGTAAAATTTTCATTTCATTCCTTTAATTGCAGCTACGACATATTTAATTTGAATTATTCTTACAATTCAGGATAAGAATGTTTTGCTATATTAATTATGTTACAGTATAAAAAAACTTAAAATAAATCACAATTAAAACATGACGTTAATCCTGGCGGAATATTGAATAAATATACACTCACTAAAAAAAATGAATTTCGGTTGAAGGATTTGTTTTCTAAACAATAGCATAGTTATTGATGTAAAAACAAATATTTTTATAAAGTTGCTAGGGAAATAACAAGAATTTCAGAAAAAAAATAATTGACTGAAATCATTATTTATTCATTTAATTCTAGACTAGAAAATTATTTTTCTATACACTTAAGTGTTTTACAAAAATAATTTTGCAAAAAAAAATAAATCCTGTTAGAATCTAAAATTCAAAAATTAATTCCAGCATTTTTTTTTTTTTCAAAACTCTAGAAAGAAAACGTTAATGAAGATTGAATCATCAAAGGTCAATATATTTTTTATCTTGCGCTAAAAAATAATCATCACATAAAATTAATTATTCTGTTGAAAATCTAGAAATAATCCAATTAATTAGAATTTTTCAAAAGAAACAAAATGTCTCTTGTTGTTTACTACTTTATGGCTGTTTTCAACATTTTAATGATTTAATTCATTAATTATCTATTCATTTTATTTTATTAAAACCTTTTAAATAAAGTCAATGCATCGAATAATCTCCACTATTCGGTATATGAATATTTTTATGTATCAGTTTCTTTTTTTACCTTTATTTTGTAAATATTTAAATAACCTTCCTAATCACAAACATTGCAATGATTTATTGAAAGTTCTTCCATATGTTTGATTTTCTAAAATAAAATATTTTTCTTTAGGCGAAAAAGCTTATAAAAAGCTATGAGACTGAGAGTAGTTTATTTGTTTTTATTATATATTTTACATTATTTCTATGTTAATTAGTAATAATTCTTAATAATTCTGAAAAATGTTAATTAGATTAACTTTAATCTGAATAAACTCAAAAAATTTTGTAGTATGATTTCACATAGTTTATCAGCAATTTTATAAAAAAAACCCTATGCATTAATAAAAAAAAAATGTCTAATGAAACATTTACTTTGTTGGAAATAAATTCCATTTCACTATAAAAAAATAGTAGAACATTTCCAATATAATACCCATAGATTTTGTTCAGTATAACTTCAAATACTTTAATTTTATAATACATTCAGACCAATTTCTGGAATTCTCATTTTACTTTCTCTTAATTTGGAAAACTCGAGCTTTGTTGCAATAGATGAAAGAGTTTTTGAGAACGAATGATCGAGGTGTTTTAAACATTTTCATATGGAAATAATACGAATAGAAAATATAGAAATCGGTAGAAAACTAAATTTTCAAATTTTAACCCATTTCATTGTTTCAGATTTCTTTGAGTATGGCAATGAAACTTTTTACTTTCTTCGTATACGAAGAGCAGAGAAAATATTGTAATCGTCAAAAAATTTTGTGACTACACAAAATATCGTACACACAAAATTCTCTATCAAATTTTTATTTCAATCGGTTGGGAAACACTAATTCGATTTTTGGTTACTATTAACTGTATGCTAAGGATTAATCGCCAAAAAAACACTCGCCAAGAATCACACGATAATTTTAGTAAAAGCATTAAATTCACGCCAAAAATTGATATTTCGTTACCATTGTTCCGCATTCAGTTTCAAGGCATTCAGGAGTGGGAGAATTTTAATCACAATCTTCCATAAAGAAGATCATTCCGAGAATGCGTCCAAAACGAGAGAGATGGTTAAAATATCTAAACAGACTTTAAGACACGTATAAAATTTTGAGCAAAATCTTCCTGTAGCTCAATTTGCACCCATATTGCACAGGAATGTGATACTACCTAATTTTTTTTTCTTTTTTTAGATATGATGGCCGGAAAGTGTGATTCAAAATTCATAACTGTTTCTGATAGTCAGCTTCAAGATGATATTATAAGCATAAAGTGGCCCATTTTGTATACATGTAAGAGAAAATGAAGAAGCAAATGTTTGTACTAGTTTATAAATATTGCATTTGAGTTTTTAAAAATTGTGAAACTGGTGCGATTTTCATTTGGAAGTTTCGATGAACATGAATTTATTTATTTTTTTCCAACACACAAAAGAGCTTCATCTTTACATTAGAGAAAAAAATATTATCTCGTTTCAATATTGTTAATAGTTTTGAAACATGTTGTACATTTGGGAATATGTAAATATATGTGGAGATCATAAATGACTTAAAAATAAACTAAAATAATTAAAATCATTAATCTAATGAGGCATCTGTATTTAATACCTTTTCATAGAGGCTATACAGAGGTATTAAATATAGTAACTTCTGCAACGGGAAGGGTGCTTGAAATTTGTGTTAATAGTTTCATTAATTCATATAGCAACATAGGATTAGAAAAAACATTGTTGTATGCTAATATGCATACAAAAATGCTTTACAGGATTTTAACTGACGTAAAGCATTGTTTTATGCATACTAGCATACAACAATGCAATGAAAATACATCAGTTTAACTGACTTAAGTGTTTTATTAGTAACTAGCTGCCTTTAGCGACCAGCCGGTTCGCTAATCTTAATGTTCGTTAAAATTTTAATAATTAAATATTTTATGCAATTCCTACTTTAATAACTTTTTCATCAAAATATTTTAAAACTTCAAATTTTGATAGCCATATAATTCACTCAAAATATTATAAAGGCCTTCAGTCATAACGTAATATGCATCTCTCTAATTGTCTGTTTGCTCCCGTAGAATTTATGCCTTAAATAAAGTGGAAAGGATTAATCTGCAATTAATATAGTAATATTTTTTACAATATGATTACTGAAAACAGATTCACTGAGCGTTTAAACTTTATGGGCACTAAAGAACATCTTTCTTAGTTTATGTAATATCTCAAGAATTTGTCAAAAAAAAAATTCGGTTGAATCGTTTAAAATATTCGGTTGAAAACTGGTTAAAAAACTACTTAAAAAACGATGTACTTAAAAATATAAGCATATACAAAAAATATATAACTAACATAAATACACTTTAATTACAAAAGCATGCAACTAACCTAAAAATAATTTAAATCATCCATTGATAACGTTGTCATGGCAACAATCAGAACAGAATGCGCATGCGTGAATTTTCTTCGCCGGTTACTTAACGCAAATACGTGATTTTTTCTATGCCAGTTGAGGTAACGCTATGCGGATTAGAAATTTTTAATTTCCTTTATTCTGTTTTATTTTAATTCAAAAGTACTTCAGAATGAATCTGAAAGATTGATTCATTAACAATGTTTAATTTTAAATGCATCAAACATTAAGAAAATAAACAGAACCGATTGAAATAATCCGCCGAAAAATATTAACCCTAGCCTCATTACTGTTGGGAGAAAAAAAAACTGAAGCCTTTCTCGTTTGGCGCTGGGGGTAATGGAAGATTTTTTTGGCGGAAAAGTTGGCGGTGGGGAAAATGGAAGATTTTTTTGGCGGGAAAGTTAGTTTTTAATTAATAATTAAAGTTCTAATTAAAAATTCGAAAAAAGAAACCCCAGGTGCACATTCCCAACCTCCAAGGTATACATGTACCAAATTTGGTAGCTGTATGTCAAACGGTCTGGCCTGTAGAGCGCCAACACAAACACACACACAATGAGCTTTATATAAGTATAGATATATTATAAGAAGAACTTTTGCCTATGACATAGATCACAAGAGAAGTTCGAAAATTACGGCTAAGCTCTTAACTAGTTGGGAACTTATGGCTGAACTTTTCCCATAATACCAGGTATGACATTCCACGCGAAAGTATTTGAGGATTCTAAATCTTGCCTTAAATGAGTGGCTTCTAAAAAGTGACAGGGTTAATCTGAGAAAGAAAGAAACCGACAGTAATAAATATTTATAATATGCTATCATGCGATAACTGAAACAACAGAAAAGATTTGAGATATTTCTTTGAAACTAAGGCGACAATATAGAAATAGAAGATGAAGCAGGTTTAAAAGAAAGAAAAAAAAGAGCAAGCAAAAATTTTTGTTACTTATGGCACTTGACATAAATAAGCCCGCTGATGAAGTCGGCGATTTGAAGCCAAGTTTGGGCAGCAGCAACTGAGGGGAATGGCCCCTGAGCAAACGAGGACAGAAATTTGATTTGTAGCTCATATGAAGATGACACTCACACATTAGTTTGCACAACCCCTTTTTACAGGGGGGCACTTCACACACAGAGAACACAGGGTAAAGAACAACCATGCCCGAAACAGGATTCGAACCCAGGGCGTCCAGGTCACGGGAAAGACGCGTTATCCCTAGACCAACACATCGGCGTAAACAAACAATGATTATATAAGGCATTACTTGGCTTCGTACATTGTAATAATTTTTCGCTTTTAAATTTACTTATTAGTATTTATTAGTTAAATGAATGACTATTGTTACGAATTTATGATTTTATTTCCCTACGGAATGATTTTCATATAAAGAAAGACAGTTTTACAGACAGCTCTAACGGATGAGAAATAAATGCCTGGTCACTCAAGTCCAGCTCAGTGACCCTTCGGAGAACTTAGCAACTTTTGTTGCTAAAATGAGTATTCTCAAATATGCAGAAACTTTGACGACATCGCTATTACGATCCTTTTTTTGTTTATTCTCGAATATTATCATACTACTCTCAATTCCCTGTGATGGGGGCTATAAAAGCGGAAGCACACAAAAGAAGTAGTCTTGGGAGTTTGTTTTTTGAAATGTGCTAGCAACGGAAGTTTTCTAACTATACTGAATGATATCGCGCTCTGCTGTTATTCAATTAACGATTTGTTGTTTAGCTGCACGATCTGTTAATTTCTGCAAGTGATTCTTTGTGAATGCCTTTAATTGTGTTTTACTACTTGTGTTTCATGATTTCTTGAGCAATAAAAAACTATTATTTCTCATAAAGCTTATTTGATTTCTTATCGTACATTCACCGGACGGATCTACCACAATTATATATACGTTTCAATTCCTTATTGAAGGAGAATCCAAAACTTGTAAAGTAACTAAATCCATTTAGGTAGGAGGCAAAACCAAGGTTCTGTTTTCGATTACACCAAATCTAATTTTAGGTTAAATATTTATTTTTTTAATTTGACATTTAATTTTTTAAATTTGATGATTTTTTATTCTTTCAATTTGATGACATCTCTCTAAATTTGATGACTTTTAAACATCTTTTCGTAAAGAAAATAACATTTTCGATCCAGCACTACTGTATGTTTCAATTCGTGTTATAGTATTCTGTCTTTTCCAGAAATTTGAGCTTGTGATAATCAAGAAAACTTTGATGTTAACAAAATTATTTATAATGATTAAGTTCCTTCAAAAACAAGGATTATTTAGTAACTGTTTTTATTTTAATATAAATTGCTTTCACAAACCTTAGATATCTTTGAAATTAAATAACATTAAACAATTTATCTGCTTTTAGGAGGGGCTAGAAAATTAAAAATTTAGTTAATTAAATTATGAATATTGTGCAATTGAATATATAACTTTATAAATAAAAAAAATTATAAATGCTTTTAATTTCTAATTCAGTTTTCAGTTTCAGTTATATTAACGTCCCGTTGTAAAGCAACACTAGGGCTATTTTGGGACGGACCTCGTAATTTTGAACCTTGGTCAGATGATGAGGACGGACCCCTGATTTAATTTCCAAAACATCAGCTTCTGGAACTTTCATAGCGTGTTAAAGTATAATTGCTGCTGTGTCTATTATGTATAAGAATATTAAATGTATCTGATCATGAAAGACCCACCCCCTCTATTGATTTTAATATAGAATAAAAAACACTGACATGAATGGGAGATATAATGTGTTTGACAATGTCATGGATTTAACTGAGCAACGAACTTTTGAAATGTTGGTAGCATATTCCAGATCGGTTGATTTAAAGGTTATCAGATAAAGGTTATTTTTAATATAAGTAACTTATGAAACAGAATTTAAAGCTTCCATTGTAGATGATTCTTCTGTACAAATTTGACATTCTCTTCACTATAGCCACTTGATTTGCCGATCCAATGATCAGCCATTGGAAATAATCTACTATTCAAGTGTCTGTTAGAGGTTGTTCTACGCTGGTTAATTCATGTGTGCATTTTTCCTTTATTCACGTGTGCAGTTTTCTTTTATTTATGTTAATATGTAACAGAATCTGAAAAAAATTCAAAAGAATTCATTTGCATGTGCTCATGCTTTCTTGTATAAATTCTGGTTCAAAATAAATTATTATATAATGGATGATTGATAATATAATAATGATTTTTGTTAATTCTTTTAAAAAAGGGCGAAAGGAATATTGAGTACTATGACAGTGCTTCTGGCAATTTGCTTAATAATGTTCTGTTTATTGAAAATGGCATTATCTGTTTCTTTTCTTTGGTAAATCTTTTTATTTTTATTCTTTCTTTTTATTGGTTTTTGAAAGCAAAACACTTTTATCAATCATGATTTTACGACATGGCATTTATATTTGTGACAATATCATTGCTTTGATCTTACAAATTGATTCTCACTGATTCCAACTTAAATGAGTGCATATTTTGCAACTGCGAACATTAAATAAAAATACTTTTATACACGCTTTTTCTTATTATTTATCAATAAGAAAACACATCGAAAGAAATCAATGGTAAAAAATATATTAAAATTTATTTTAATTTTAAGTCTAATAATAATGCACAAACATGTATCAGTAAAAGGGGTAAACAGATCCTTAATATAACTGGAGATATTTATTTATATGAGCAACTGTGTTTCCAGATCCTTAATATAACTGAAGATATTTATTTATATGGGCAACTTTGTTTCCAGAAGCGAACAAGGCAAAAACAGCTTTGTCTCCGGTAACAAATGGGTCTAAAAATAAGAAATAATGGACATCCCAAACATTAAAAACACCTGCTATCAGGTAACACGTTGCACACAAAATGAGAGGAGGCGGATGGTAGATAGTTGAAGGCAATACCTTGTAACCAACATTTCTCTTAAATGAGCATCACTTGTAGTGCGGCCATTTTGTTTCTCTCTCCCCCCTCTCCTTAGACTCGGATTCCAGACACAGATCCATTAGTGCTCAAGCTCACGTGCACCTCTTTCGTGCTTGTAATTTCTGAGGTATCATCTGCTTCCTTGTTCAACTCCCTCTTAGACCCCTCCACCCACACCTACCTGTTTGTGTCGGGCTTTTAAGTGGTGGGGATTTAATTGGCCCCAAAACACGGAAAGGGCATCGGGAAATGGGTCACGTGAGGGGGATCACCCCCCTTTCTTAACAAGGCAATGCTTTCACTGCGACCGTCTTCTTTTGTCTTCATGCAAAAAAATCCGACCTCTCTCTAGTGACTTCCATTCTTCCCCTGAAGACATTTCCTTGAAGTTCTAGAAAAGGAAATATTGTAAGTTACCCGCCGCTTTCTCGTTTTCTAATGGGAACGAATAGGTTCGCCCAAATCAGATAAAATAGTAGAATAGGTTCAACACTACTTTACCATTGCAATTCGTTCAGATATATGAAACCCCATAATTTTAAATAATATTATTAATAATGTTTTTATAATTATAGTTTTTATTTTTTCATCAAAAAGTGAAACAAACTGCATTTTACTTGGATGGTATTGTTACAGGTCTCCTAGAGTAAAGTTGAGGTGTCAAAAATGAGCTGATTGTCTTTTGTAAATTAAACAGTAGCTACAACAGCTAAATTACATTCATTTGTAGATTTTTTTAAAAAAAATAATAAAATTAATTTAGTTTAAAAGCAATAAATATCAAAGCGCCTTTTTGGATTGATCTCGTGATTTCCAAGTCGTGGTCAAATAATCAAAAATACTGTTGAACCAATCCGTTTCTATCCATAGTTCAGTACCGCATCAGAGGGAGTCTTTTGATGTTAGATATTAGATTTAATATACACCAGAATAAAACACCTCCTTTATCTTGGGTGAAAGATAATTTTTAATTTCGAACCTTATGATTCAAAGGCTTTGAAATTCGATTTTAGGGCTAGTCGTTTAAAATTCAGAATAAGTACAAAAAATATACAAACCGGACACTGAGTTAACAGACATATCACCTCATCATAAAAACATCCAACATGCAAGAAATTATTCTTTATACGAATTTTAAAATTGTTTGCTGGTTTATGTGTCATCTTTGTAAATGGATGGAACTTTGAAGAGTTTTTGTGAAATATTAATTGCGCACGTATTATTCCAGAATAAAGTTTTACCAAACAATTTGTTTGCACTCTAATATAATAATATAATAATATATTATAATTTCTCTACTTTAGAATACCCTGCGGTTAATGGAGATCCATGGAAAATTGAGACATTTTGCAGCTCCAGGCAATGTACTTTCTTTTAATAAACTGGTCTGTTAAATTATAAATTTTTACATATTTTTACTTTAGTCACTACGTTAATGGTTTATTGAGTTGGCAACTAAGTAATTGCGGATTTCACTCATAGATGGCTTCAGTTGAATTTTGGTTTGCAGACGTAGTACAAATGTAAAACACATTTTGTTATTTGATAGTTGGCAATTCAGCTGTCAATCAGTAAAAAAAGTTTTTTGTCGGTTGCGTAGATTTCGTTTGGCGTTCGTTGAAAAATGGAAAATCAAAAGGAACATTTTCGTCATATTTTGCTTTTTTATTTCCGCAAAGGAAAAAACGCATTGCAAGCTCGTAAAACGTTATGTACTGTTTATGGTGACGAAGCCTTAAAAGAACGGCAGTGTCAAAATTGGTTTGTCAAATTTCGTTCTGGTGATTTTTCACTCAAAGATAAAAAACGCTCTGGTCGTCCAGTCGAAGTTTATGACGACCTAATCAAAGCAATAATCGATTCGGATCGTCACAGTACAGCACGTGAGATTGCAGAGAAGCTTCATGTATCACATACATGCATTGAAAATCACTTAAAACAACTTGGCTATGTTCAAAATCTCGATACATGGGTTCCTCACGAACTGAAAGAAACGAATTTAACGCAACGCATTAACAGCTGCGATTTGCTAAAGAAACGTGATGAAAATTATCCATTTTTAAAACGACTGATAACTGGCGATGAAAAATGGGTTGTTTACAACAATATCAAGTGGAAAAGATCGTGGAGCAGGCCAGGTGAACCAACTCAAACAACATCAAAAGCTGATATTCATCAAAAGAAGGTTTTGTTATCAGTTTGGTGAGATTACAAAGGAATTGTCTACTTTGAACTCTTACCACCCAACCGAACGATCAATTCTGATGTCTACATTGAACAACTAACAAAATTAAACAATGCAGTTGAAGAAAAGCGGCCCGAATTGACAAATCGAAAAGGTGTTGTATTCCATCAGGACAATGCAAGACCACATGCATCTTTGGTCACTTGGCAAAAATTATTGAAGCTTGGTTGAGATGTTTTGCCACATCCATCATATAGTCCTGACCTTGCACCATCTGATTACTTTTTGTTTCGATCTTTACAAAACTCCTTGAAGGGTAAAAATTTCAATAATAATGATGATGTCAAATCGTACCTGATTCAGTTTTTTACTAATAAAAACCAGAAGTTTTATGAACGTGGGATTATGATGCTGCCTGAAAGATGGCAAAAGGTCATTGATCAAAATGGGCAATATATTGCAGTATAAAGTAATTTAGTTCCATGAAAAAATTGTCTTTGATTTTCTAAAAAAAATCCGCAATTACTTAGTTGCCAACCCAATATTTTAGATTACCTTTGTATTTTGCTAATTTGTTAATATTTATTATTATTTATTATGATTCATGACTGTATCCGTTCAAGTTTATATGCGTTATATAAGTAAATCTTCAGCTTAAATTAACACTGTAATAATAAAGCTGGGATAAAGAAACAAAGAGAACCGTGACCAATTATACTTGACAAAGTGTTATGTTTTTTCAATATTTTTTAAATCATAGAATTTGTATTTATTAGAAGTTTATTTATTTAGCTTGTTAAATTATTTATACTTATTTAGCTATTGGGCAGGTAAGCTTATTTTTTTTTAAATGTCTAATCAGTAGCCTCCCTGGAATCAGATGCCCATGACAAATTTTAATCTGCCTAGTTGAAAATATGCCACTGATCAGTAGATTTTTCGATCAAACGCCCTTATTTCATTCTAACATTTTTGCAGTTTCTACTAACCCGATGCACTTAATACTATGAAATATGATTTACTTTTTGTATTTTCTAAAGCATGCATTTTAAATTTCAATAAATATAAAAGGAAGATTTAATCTTCAGACATATGATCATAACAGATACTAAATGAGGAAAAAATAACTGTCATAAAAAAAAGCATTCAAATGATGGGAAAAAAAAAAAAGAATGCTCATAAAAATGTCGACTTAGAGCGATTGCTGTTATTCAATTAGTGTTTTTCTATTTGCTTGTTTGTTTTTACTTATATTGACTGTATTTTTGTTACCTGTAGTGTGTTCTGTTACCTATAAATGTTTTCTGGAATATTCGTGAAATAAGGATTAGTTTTTTTCCATTAATCAGTTTAATGCACTTTATTCAACATACGCTCACCAGAAAATCTTTACATCTATGTGCTACTATGTACCAGCATCCTTGATAGTGCTTGTTATGTTACTATAACTTTACGTGAAATAATAAGGAAAATCAAAAAATTTCATATTTGGGAAGAAATACGCATAATTCAGAATTAGTATCCCTTCGGGCGGAAGTTTATCACATTGATGTGCAAAGCTAGGGCACACAGTTCTTAATTAATAAATTTGTATTTTCCAGTAACATCAATCGAGATATTCAGGGAAAATGACTTCCAATAGTTAATGTATTTCCTTTTAACAAATGTTTAACAAATTAAGTTAGTTAAATATAAGAACTTTCTTTCAAAAGTTTAAAACAAATAAATTTTAAATAAATAAGAATATTTTATTTTTCAAGCAAATTTATAAATTGAATTATGCCATTAGCGATGTAAGAATCTGATCTCTAAAGAAAAAAATATATATTTTTACTCCAGACAGAAAATCCAGGTCAATATCATAATAAACAAGAATATTGAAGTTAACAGTAAGAAAAATATTTCAGCATTTTTTTCGTGAATTTCGTGGATAGATTTAAAATAATTACTCACAAAACGATTCTATATTCTATCGCTATAAATACTGCTTACTTGTTTTCATTTAGAATTATTTTTGAAGTAAAAGAAAATTTGTTTTTGAAGAATTGTTTTTGAGAATTGAACTTTCATTTGAATTTAAGGACAGTTTTTTTTTATTTATTTTGTATTTTAAAATAACTTTTTCATCACAATTTCAGATAAAAGCTTAAATTAAAACTTCTCAGTAGTGAAGGTCAAGGAAAATTACGTAATATCTGAATGCTATAAAAATTTTAATGTAATATATATTCCAGTTATGTTCATTCCATTATCCACCCACTTGGACGCAATTAATCAATAATATTGGAAACAAATTCAGTGAAAATTCATATTTTGATTAGTAATTGTCTAACCTAACATTTTTTACAAACTCTATAATGAATGTATTTGTGTATTATTAATCATATGCCATTGGTGAATAGCATTTAAGAAAGAGCATATTAAAGTGCGATCTTTGCCAATTACATTCGGCGATAAATCGCTTTGATGCAATTAATCTAAAAATATCAGAAAACGAACTGCGTATTTTGGAAGCTTTTTTCCGTCCATTAAGCATAAAATTTTGACACAAAACAACAATTTTAGCTATAAAATCACATACAAAATGTCATATATATTCATGTTCATAAAGTAAGGATAATTCAGAGTCAATTGGAAATCGAACTCTAAAATACATATATCGCACGTAAAATGACTACACACATCTTTAAAAATCATATGCAAATTGCAGGAAGCCACCAGATGACACCGATAGTACGTCACAATGGCGAGAGTGTGAGAGAGTGATGTATAAGAAATACAGGCAAAGAAATAAAATTATTCGCAAGCGCTTTATAAGCCTTTCAGTGCAATAATCGCATAGTTATGACACAAAGGACGGATTTGGATGATTGTTTACGTGGTGGAACTATCGGCCGTCTGGAATGTGTGTGTACCCAGCGAGAAGTATCCGAGGAACTTGGAATTGTCCAGAGTGTCATCTCCAGGCTTTGGCAACGATTCCAAGATAATGGTAATGTGAGTAGACGTTATATCACAGGTCGCCCGAGTTACAACGCCGAATGAGGACCGGTATTTAGCAGTTACTGCCAAAAGAAACAGACGGAGTATATTATCAGACCTGTATCGTCATCTCTCTTCAGCCACTGGTACGACAGTTTCAAGACATACCATGTACAGGCACTTAGAGCAGATTGGTCCATATGCTCGAAGGCCTGTCAGATATGTTCCACTTACTGCAACCACTGTCACCAGAGGTTAGCCTGGAGTAGAGAGCATGCATTGGGGACACCGCAACAGTGGGCTTGTGTGATGTATTCCGACGAGTCCATGTTTATCTTGCAGTCTGATTTTCGCCAGACTTTCACACGGAGAGCGCCAGGTACCTGTTACCACCAAGAGAACATCATTGAACGACATCGTTACTGTGGTGTAGGAGTGCTCGTTTGGAGAGGAATTATTCTGGGTTCCAGAACTGACCTGCATGTTCAAATTGGAACCATGAAAGGCCAAATCTATTGGGAAGTCATTCTGGAACAACATTACGTTTGTTTCGGGGCGCCATGGGTGCAGAATTCGTGTTTATGGAAGATACTGCCTGTCCACACCGTGCAAACATCTTAAACGAATTCCTTCGATCGGACAGTATGGACTGGCCAGCATTCTCACCGGACTTGAATCCAATAGAGCATGAGTGGGACATGCTTGCCCGACGAATTGCAACCCATCAACCACCTCCTACATGTCTACCGGAACTTCGGAGAACATTTATTGATGAATGGTGTAATATTTCCCAAAATAATATCGATAATTTGATACTCAGCATGCCTAGGCGTTGTACGGACTGTATTGCATCATCTGGGAGACATACTATGTATTAACCATCCTATAAATAATGTAATATTGGTTTTGTATTTTTTTTTCTTTTTGTAATTTGCTCCAGGGAGCAAAAAATCACATTTTTATTAATGATATCAAACATATAGCATCTTTTTTGCTCTTACCGTTTGTTTAATAAATAGGTTTTACAAATAAGTCACATTTGTTTTGCCTCTGACCCTTTCTTTTCCTGAACTTGCATTATCCTTAATTCAAGGACATGAGTGTATTTTAACTTGAGTTATCGCATTTGCGTGGGTGGGAAAGTATAGAACGACAGATGATAAGCCCTTCGAAAGATTTGGATCCAGATTTGATACTTATCTTCACTTTAATTATTAAATTTGGCCCTGATGCTAAATGATATTTTGTCCTTCTAACTTTCTTCATTTCATAGTTATTAGTTAATTCATATTTTGACTGTCTTACACATTGGCTTTCTCCCAAAATATTTCCTTCAAAATTTGAGAAAAATCTACAACTTAATACTGTGTATGAAATTTCATCCATCCAGCTTGGAACGGTTTTGGGTATCGTATTCACAGACAGAAGTTTTAAAAATGTGGGGGATTTTCGATTAAGGAAAGTCAGAAACGTGGAGACTTTTCAAAATCTCGAGTTACGAATTTTTTCAAAATTACTATATATATATTTTTTTTTGCATAGTCCTTATATGAGAGAATAAACAAAGAATCTCCACAAAATGTTTTCGCTTATGCTCTAAAAATTGTGTTGATGATGTCGTGTCCGCGTTACCACGGAAAGGGGGTGCAGTAGCTTCTGAGGGTAAAGACCCCTGAGCACCCGAAGGCAGAAGTCTGACTTCTAGCTCATATGAAGATGAAACTCACACACATTCACTTGCACAATCACTTTTTACAGGGGGGGAAATTCACACACCTCACAGACAGAAGACAGAGGAAGAACAACCATGCCTAACCGGTATTCGAACCCGGTACGCCAGATCACGGGGAAGACGCTCTACCCCTATGCAAGAACGCCGGCTATAAAAAAAATGTGTTACCCCACAGAACACCTTGCATGGCATTGTCCTGCAGTAGTTACTAATTATTTATATTGTGTGTAAATTTAGCATTTTTACAGAGCTTATCGTACCATTCTATCTTTTCTTTGGCGATTGATTTGGCAGTTAATCCTTGGCATGTGGTTTATGATATCCGAAAATAGAATTTGTGTTTTAGACGAGTTTTTCTGAATAGATTGAGACAAAAATTTAATAGAGATTCACATATGTGATATATAATCATGGGATCATATACTAATATTTAATTTAGTGCTGTTCACATATTTCTGAATGTACAGACGACCTACAGACGGTCAATATCTTGTTGGATTTGGTTTAAAATTTCATAGATGTCTACAACATAGATTTTAAATCTGTTCTTCAAATTTTATTCATCTAGTTCTTTTCTCTTTTTAAAGAGATAGCTTATATTATCTTGTTAACTTATATTCAAAGAGCCAGATAGACACATTTCCTCTAAATAGAGTTTGCAAAAAATGTGTTAGAAATCTAGAATTTTTATGTAAAGTCCATATACCAAATTTCATTCATCTGAAAAAGTCCATATACCAAATTTCATTCATCTCAAATCATTTTTGAGGTATCCTTGTCACAGATAGACAGAAACAATGTCAAAATTGTGTGTTTTGGACTCATGCAAATTTAAATCGTACCGATTCGTCACAATCTGGAGCTCTAATTTTTCGACAATTACAAAACTTTATCTTTACTTCATACACGAGAAAATAAAATGCCGGGAAGAATGATTTCTTTTGTATTCTTACTTTTTATATGTATTAAGACATTTATATCATACATAATGATGTTATTTAATCTATACATTAAATTAATGGTGATTATATGCTGATGCAATATTCACAAATTGCGGTATGCATGATGATAAAATCGTTCAAAATACTCTTCAGAACAGAGAGTAGATTTTAAAATACCAAATTGAACAGGCAGTTATTTTTTGGGTAAGTAAGAGTTCACGAAGGAAATATATTTTAAAATACTTTCATTAGATTTTAATTGAAAATTAAGCAAATTTTAATATTTTTTTCAATAACTACTTAGATATTATTGGAAAAAATACTTTTTTACGTCTCGAAAAACAGTGATCTTTTCAATGATATTAATTTCATTTCCTTATATTTTTTTCTAATTTCAAATATTTTTTTAAATCGGAAAATATTATAAAATTTGTATTTCCAATAAAATATTTTATATAAGTTTTCCAAAATAATATTTTGCATTAATAGTAAATACATTTTACAGAGTTGAAGAAATATTAAATACATTTCTGTATGTACGTTATAATTTGTATAATTCAAAACATCTTTTTTCTTCAAAAATTGTATAAAGATACATGAATCAAGTCGAAAACACCATTATTTTGATGTCCTTACGACTGGAAGCTTAAATCTTAATTAAATTGTTTTCAGTATATGTGTCAATATTTTATTTTGATTCATTTTTTTATTCAAGTGCAAAGATCTCGAAAAACTATAACGCAAAATAAGGAGAATGCACTAAATTTTGATTAAAACATTCACTGACTTCTTTGAATTTTTTTCCAACTATTGAATTTTGCTTCAAAGTCTACCAGAAGTCTTCATCAAACGACGTCTATACTTGCAAGGAGCATCCAATATTAAATGATAAATCAGATCTTCCGTTCCAAAATGGCATATTGATAAATCTATGATAAATTCTATTCGTGAGAAAGTGGCGAGTATTTAACGTTTTCCATTCATGAATTCAGCTGCGTTTTATCACTTGCCACGCAGTGTTACATTCCAGATGGTAGTAAATTGCATTTTGATAGTCGCATTTCGTCTTTTTTTGTTTTTCCGATTCATCAAATGATTTATGATCTGAGGCCTTAGAATGAAAAGGCTGTACCTCTTCCATTACTATGAGAGGAAGCACCTGTTATCAATTCTTCGAACCAGGAATAAAGCATTCCGACACAAAGCACACCATCTCCTTCTAAAAGTCAAAAAATAAATTTCCCCCTTATTATCGAGAGATGGATAGAATAGGAAGCTACACCCTGTTCATTAAAATAATAAACAGCTGTATTTTGCTTTTGTATAAAAGCTTCATAGAATGATTTTGGCATCATTATTAATTAATTTAGAGTGGGCTGGATTGAATATGAATAATGGTTGTTTTATTTGGTTGATGGTAAGTTGAGGGTTAAAAGTTATATTAACTTTTTTGGAGTTTTTTCTATATTAATACTAATATGTATTTTTGCTTTCCAGCGCAGTTTATCTCATAGCGAGGAAGAGAGTTTTACAGATATTGTAATGGATGTTCAACGGATAGCATACCTTCGCAACAATGTTGGCGGCTGTTGATGCTTTGGTGAAAATTTGGTAGTAAGAACAAATGTTCTCGAAAATACAAGAATTATGGCAATATCTCTCTTTGGATTTGAGCTATAGAGATTCTTCTTGAATATTCTATGTCACCTGAAAAAACCTATATAAAGGCGAGAGAGCTAAAGAATTGAATTCTCTCATTGAAGTGTTGATCGCGAAGCAAATTCTAGCTCGAAACGCTATTACTTTGTTGCTTTTATTCAAAAACGATTAGCTCTTTACAGGTGTGTTGTTGATTTCTGCAAGTGCTATCTGTGCGCATGCTTGTGCAATATTTTGCTACAAGTGCATCGTATTTTCATGAAGAATGAAGGACGGTTATGGATTATTGACTTTACTGAACTTCATATTGCGCATATGCTTTGCCGGTTCAGCTCAGACTAATGTGGGATTTGCTTTCCTGCTTCTCACCATACCCTAACCAGACGATTTATGTAACAATTATTTTTAGATATTTGTAGAATTTCTGTGATTTCTGAAATGCATGCTAGCTTCTTAACATTTTATATTAAGGGAATTATACATTTTTTTCTATGTAGCAAATAAGATATATATTAATTTAGGATACCCTTGAAGAAACAATATTATTAAAAAGCATTTAAATTTAAATACCAGTTGGAAAAAATCATATTATAATTATATTAGCCATATATAGCTATAAGTAAATTTCCAAAATATGTATAGACTTTCTAATCATTTCTGTATAACTTGCCTGCTGTTGAATGAAATTTTTAGTAATAAAAATAAATCAATTTTGAATTTACCATTAAATACTTATAATTCAATTCAAAAATTATTTGTAAATTCAACAATTAATATAAATTTTTAAACTTATTTTTAAGTTTAATACTTTAAGACGTCTCAATTTGTGTTTTTTAAAAGTTAGTATTAGAAATTTTTAAAGAATTTAGATGAAATACCCGAATTGACAGCTAAAATAATTTCTCTTAATAGTAGGCTTTGTCTAAAATCAATGTCCAATTTTTCATACAATCACCAGGACAGAGTGCAACTTTTCTGATTTTGATTCGCTCGATTGTTGGATATAGAATAAAAGCATATTAAAAAAAAATGTTGTTATTTTTTGAAGAAATAGCAATATATTTATAGTTGATGATTATAAATAGTACTTATACGAGATTTTTTAAAAATTGCACTTGAAGTTAGCTTTAAAAATATAATTGGAGTTGGATTCTGCTAAAAGTCGGAAGAAGAAAATGTACATTTTCAAATACTAAATTACGAAATTCCAAGTGATTCATGAAATCATTAGTTGAAAAAAAAAATCTATTTCTGTGCATCCTTTCGAACATTTCAAATTTTATAAAATTCGACAGATGCTTTATTACTTTCTTGCATACTTCATATATATATATATATATATATATATATATATATATATATATATATATATATATATATATATATATATATATATATTATTCGTCACAAAATTCGAACTTGAGATTTTGACAAATTTCCTTGTTTCAGTCTTATCTGTGAACAGAAAACATATTTTTGGCATTACATTTGTCTGTCAATGAATATGATAACTCAAAGCTGTTTTGAGACAGGCCGATGAAATGTGGTACATAGACTTTAACCTGAAAATATAGATTTCTATCGGATTTTAACCAAATCCAATTAGAGAAAGTCTATCTTGTTATGAGAATACAAGTGAATAAAATGACTTAAAAACACAAAGAGCTAGATGAATAAAATTTGGCATATGCTGTTTTTTTTCATATGAAAGGTAGATTTTTAACAAACTCTACCTATCGGAACATACATGTAAATGCAATAACTCTACATACATGTAAATGCAATAACTCTACATACATGTAAATGCAATAACTCTACATACATGTAAATGCTATAACTCCGCATACATGTAAATGCAATGACTCTGCATGCATGTAAATGCTATAACTCCGCATACATGTAAATGAATGACTCTGCATACATGTAAATGCAATGACTCTGCATACATGTAAATGCTATAATTCCGCATACATGTAAATGAATGACTCTGCATACATGTAAATGCAATGACTCTGCATACATGTAAATGCTATAACTCCGCATACATGTAAATGAATGACTCTGCATACATGTAAATGCAATGACTCTGCATACATGTAAATGCAATGACTCTGCATACATGTAAATGAAATGGCTCTAAAATAAAATGTAAATAAAATGAAATTTGCTATGCGATCTTGGACTGCAGTTGCATCTTTGTGAAATTTTGGTTTTAATCGGTGCAAAAAAAAAGGACTATGAAATGAATATTTGATCTTTGGATAATTTAGTATTAACAACATGCCAGATAAAAATCACCAAAGATAGCACAGTGATTAGGCAAAAATGCTAGATACAAGTCTAAGATCTATATTTCGCACATTTTGTTCGCCTATATCATACATGGCAACCGTGGCTTTACTCAAACTTCACAATTTTACGGAGGGAGCTGAGAAAAACATTTTTATTAGAGAGTATAAAAGAAAGCGCGAGCTACTTTTTTTAAGTACAATCTCTTTAATTTCTTTCCTTTTCCGAATAAGACGAACTGGCATTTTGCTATTTGTGTTTTTCTTTTTTATAATAACAGTCAATTTTTTAAATTTAAGGCTGAATTATTTTTTTCCGAAACTTACCATATCATTTCGCTCGCCTGCAAATCACGGTTATTCTAGAGAGTGAACCCCTTCAGATTTAGCTGGCAGTTCAGGGAATAATAAAATAAAAAGAAATATTTCTTACTTTATTCTTTTATGTTTTTAAAACATTTGAAACTTATTCATTTTTTTTTCTTGCCCCTCAATAAAAGCAAACTTTAAAACAAAGTCGGGAATTTCCTGCTGAGATTTTTCACTCTCAGACTATAAAGTGTTCCGAACATTTGCATCCTTCTTTTTCAGCATTTCATCATGCAAATCATATCGGTCTCTCAGGTATCAAAATATAAAAAGAATACGTATTAACCTCTTAAGATCTTTCGCTCCAGAAGTGTTGTTAGAAAAAGAGCTAAAAAATACAATCGCTTGCTTTTCGACAAAAGAATCCTTTCTTCCAAAATGGAAGAGAGGGTGGTAGCGTTCGAAAGAAACAGCCTTCTCCATATCAACTCATGGTCCAATGTTCGTCCTGGGAGACGTTAAGGGTTGTTTATGGGGTTCTCCTTGGCTCTTTCGAACTGTTGCAGACGATCTCGCTGGCACTCAGGATAAAAGGCACGAGGAGCATTTTTTAGGTGACCGACCCCTTAGAAATGAAACAGGTGAACATTCTGTTATCTGTCTTTTGTACGTAAGAAAAGAACAGACGCCCCACGGGAGGATTGAGAGTGTGTGTACTCTGGTAAATGTGTGAATATAATTTTGTTGTCCTGACTTTTATAGGATGATGTGATCTCAGGGATCGTAGGTCAGGACATAGAAAAATCTTAAGGGAGTATAGAATGCAAAGTATATTTCTTTTGAATTCATCTCTCACTAGCGGTTGGCCATCGTAGAACAGACTAACTGTAAGAATATTCTGGCAGTTTATTATTTTTATAAATATATTTTTACATATATTTTGAACTAAAATTCTTGTGTTTCTTTTAAACCTTGTTGACATTTCTAAATCAGTACAACTTAAGACGAAGAAGCACAAATCTTCACATATTTCTGCTATTTTAAAGCTGTTGTTTAATATTTGCCTGTCTTAACCCTAGCAATTTTGTTAAATTCTTCGGCAGAAAATGATTTTGTCTGACTCTTATATCGAATCAAAGAATTCTTGATATTTAGTTCTGTAAACAAATAAAAAAGGCAATTCAAAAAACAATGCGGATCAAAATTCATTTGAGCATGCTTAAATACCTGAGGTTTATTTTATAACTTTACCTGATTTGAAATAGCAATAAATGTCTGAGATAGAATGTGACAGATATATGGTGGATATTGAAAATCAAGTCTCAAAACGGCGGTGCTATGTCTCCAATGCAAATGTCCCTTCTATTTTATTGGAACGGGTCGTATTAGTGATTATGATTGTGAAAAAACAAATTTGTTGACTTTATTAAAGAAAAGTTAGCGTCTCCCATTTATCATTGAATTTATTATCATTATTAAAATTTTATCCGTTAACATAATTTGGCTGAATAGTAGTGATCCTTGATATGATATAGCTTTATGCATTCCTCAAAAATGCTCCACATTTTTTTAGTACATTCTTAAGAAGCGAATTATACATTTGGAGTAATAGATGACGTTTGCATATGAGTGTGAACTTTAATAGCATAAGATGTTGAAAATTAGTGTTAAGATATTGTTAATATGTCAAATACTATACAATATCATAAAGATATTGCAAAATAGATTGAGCAGTTGGGAATCAAATGAATGACAGTTATCCCCTGACATGTAAAGATATTTTGGTGAGTCGCAGGATACACAGTAATGAAAGGTACTTTAGACACCTTAAACATGATATGCAAAACATAACTTTATACTTTCATTTTATGTTCTACAAAAACTGAATAGCACAAAGTCTTTACCTGCGTTGTTCCATCAACATCTTTGCAGGATTTTAAATAATATCATATTTATAAGCCGGTGTTTAGAATATTTAGCTATGTTAATATTTGTCTATTAAACATTATTTGTAATTTTAAATGAAATTTAATTTATTGAAGTGCTGTACTGTATTAGATCTTTATATTGAATTTATAATTTGAAAAAAATTGGTTATAATGTAAAATTTTCGTAAATGATGTGAATTAAAATTCAGGAAAAAAATTAGCAAGAAATCTACATGGCAATGAATTCGATTTAATAAATAAAAATATTAACAATTAAAAAAACGTCTGAAATCGCTTACAAGTATAATGCACTCTATATATTTTTGGATTGTTTATTTGGATCATCTGAAATGCCCCTTTTAGTTCATTATAATTTTAAAGTAAGTTCAATTGATATATTATATCAAACTCCAGATCATCATTAACCGATTAAAGGATTTATGAACATATTAAACATATGTCATATCAAAAGAGTTGATAGATTATATAAGAGTGTCCATACACTTGGTGAGGTGTCAAGGTTTCGTTTCTACATTTAGGAAGGCACAAAAGGGCGTCCTTTTAATATATTGTCTGCCGCGTGACTCGCCTGTGATTCGCACTTACTATATAGTTAAATTACCTCATTTCTTTTACAGTTAAGAGACATTAAAAAGGATAATTGAAATAGAAAACTGATCTGAATCACAAGCATGAACTATGGCATCAAAAATGTTAAAGGATGTAGGACATATCGTTGATTATAATTTATTCTCTATAAGAACATTTAAAATGCAATGATTTAAAGGCTTTGATTGTCGCTGTTACCTCACAAGTAAATGAATAATTTATTAGTAGAATTTTGGATTTGGTACTATAGGATCAAGACGCTTCTATTAGAGTTTCAGCTAGAAGAGCGGAAGATAGCAAATTCGATACATGATTCCAACTAAGATTCGTCGCGTATATGAGTTTTGTTCACATTATGCATGTTGTCCGAAATCTAAAATCTTTACTCTAGTTAGACGCTACTTTTCGTAGATCGAGATACTTGAAAGATACTATTTGTGGTCCATAGTCACAAATGCGTAGAATTCTGTCGTCAGATTAATACTGACTTGTTTAGCTTAGGCATAATATTAAGTTTGGGACCTCTTAGATGAAATGTAAACAAACTAGTGGGAGTGGTCTCCTTAAAACTTTCTCGCATACTCGAATAAACATGTCATTCCAGAGAATGCTTTGCATGGCATTGGCATACAATAGTTACGGAATATTAACCTTTAGCGTGAATTTAGCATTCTTATTTATTGTAACTTCAACAGAATTATGAAGGGACAATAGCTGAAAGATCAGTTCATTGATTTTTGATACAATATAGCTTAAAATAATGCAAATGAAACTGTGAAATTTAAGATCCTATATAACCTATTTTTATTCATGCTTAGCTTTATTAACGCCCCAATGAATCAGTCAAACATTATTTTAAAAAACTCTAAATTGCTTGTTGTCAAAACAGAAATTGGGTTTTGCGCATCCAATAATGGCACAATAAAAGGTCCATCCAGCGGACGGGGTTGGACGATTGTATTTTTGAAATACTAAAAATTAATATAAATCATTATTTTATTCATATTTTTATTTTATTCATAAATTATTACTTTATGCCATTAAGGCGATATACTTGAGTCTAAATTTTAATGTTAGTGGTTTCTAATTTGAATCCAAGCATATTGTTTTCTGGTTGGTGGGATGGAGGAATATTTTACAAATAAAATTAAAAGTTTAGATTAAAAAAAAAAGATTTTTATAATTTATGTGCAAAATAAGAAATATACACAATCTAATGGATCGCTCCACGGATTATTTGGAAAAAGTGGAATAATGTATTTTTCTTTTATCCCACAATTGGCCATTTTCTGCTATTGGAGAGCAAACTTATTAATATTTAATAGATTTGATTTATACTTTGCATCTTGTAAGTATTTACAAACATAATTGTATAATTTAAATTATTCATTGGTACCCTTTATTACTTAACACTTTCTTTGCCATGAGTCGTACCTGATATTTGTACCATCTATCCCCTGGGGGGCACCTGGAAATGAAAATGAGATGCTTCGGTATGGTAGTTGATGTCGCCACCCTGGAGGGTAAGCGAAAAGGTGTGGAAGTCTGGCTTCTCCCATCATTGACGGGACGTATTTCCTTAGGGAAGGGTTGTACCGTGGTCAGTGATGGCACTTAGGACTCAACCACAGTTCCTGCCAGTATTGCTGTTGCGACGGTCCGGTCATTTAGTATTTATTATTCATGTGCTTCTGGCTGTTCGGAGATTCAGTGATATGACTATTCGTACCATCTATCTAATTAGATGGCCTTACCTTTGCTATGCATTAATTATCATAGACTACGGTCATCTAACGAAATTGATAATTTGATGAATTACTTAATAGTTGTTAATGCACAGGCAAATCAAGCGGCAATCAATATGTTAAATGAGAATTTTAACATATTTATTTTTATTTCACTTTAAAATAATAGAAACTGATACAGGCAAAAGATGTATTAAATATCGAAATTGAAAATTTAAATGAATTTTGTTTTTTGTGGAGGTGGCTACGTTGAAAAGTAGATTTTAGGGGAAAATATAAAAGAGATTTTTATTGAAAGTTCTCGTTTTGTGTTGGGTGTTTTTTTAAACAAAATATTTTGAATTCTGTTTTTACGCTCGTTCTTTGGCAAGTGAAATTAATTATTAATATTTGCATAGTTTTGGGTTTAAGTATTATTTGTACTTTTCAATACTATTTTGCCATACTCTAATTTTTTTTGCAAAATTTTTGTATGAAAAACCTCATAAATCAAAATCTAAGGATCAATTTTTATATAAAAGTGTCACAAAAATACTGTAATAAATCTGTAATTCTTGAACTGCCGAACATATTGAATAATATTGGAAAAAAGGATTATAGTATTAACATCATTGTTACATAAAGAGGAAAAAAAATTGAAATTTTCACATTATTTATCAGACGAACACCAGTGTTTAAAAATTCGATATAAATTTAATTTTTCCTTTATAATGAACTAAAATATCTCTTATCTATAATGAATGACTTTGCAGAAATTCTCAGATCAATTTCCAAATTAACACTTCTTATTTTTATATCATATCGCAAAGAAAAATTCCTTAAATTTTTCGAGATTTCTTAAATTACATCTGATTATATGCGTCATATGCGTTTTTTTTTTGTAATCCTTTTGAAGCAAAAATTGAAAAATGTAAATATTTCATACATTTTTCAAAAGAAAATCCATTTTGGATATAGTCATCTTAATTTCTCGTCAAAGAAAGGATTTAATGTACTATTGCTAAAAGAAATCAATTCTATGAAATTCTCAAAGCAATCTTAAAGTATTCTCGATGGGTTATTTTTCCCCAAGTAAAAGGAAAAAAAAGATTCGTCTTTTTTTTAAAAAATTAAACGCTATTAGCTATGACTGAATTATTCAAAGGCTTATAAATGATATTAATAGTATTTGAGTTTCGATTATGCTGAAAAAAATCAGCTCAGAATTAACTTTTTTTCTGAATTTAAAGGTAGAGTGAAGGAGAGAAAAATTGTCAACTGCGTGTCTTAGCATTCTCACACTATTTTTAAAGAGGTGATACAATATACAATACATGCGCAATATACAAAATTTCGCCTCAGGTAGACACTTTGTATATTGAGCACCAGCTTTTACAGTCATTGCTTTTTGTCCAAGTTGCGCAATATACAAAATGTCGCCTCAGGTAGACACTTTGTATATTGAGCACCAGCTTTTACAGTCATTGCTTTTTGTCCAAGTTGCGCAATATACAAAATGTCGCCTCAGGTAGACACTTTGTATATTGAGCACCAGCTTTTACAGTCATTGCTTTTTGTCCAAGTTGCGCAATATACAAAATGTCGCCTCAGGTAGACACTTTGTATATTGAGCACCAGCTTTTACAGTCATTGCTTTTTGTCCTAGTTGCTTTGCTGCTAGTCTTCAATTCAGTCTCTTAAAAAAAACTCGTCGCTTAGAGAAGTCGTTACGCGCCATTTGTGGAAGAAAAAAAAGTTTTTCCCGATTTCAGGTGAAGAATATTGTGTTCTACAAACTAACACAACACAAAGACCGAAAAGACCATTAAAGGGGCACGAACAAGTGAAAAAAAAATGGAAAAAAAGTAGAATAGTAGGGAAAAAAAAGCGGATCACAGTTGACTCTGTCTTATTTTTTTCTCCAGCCAAAAAAGACAAACACGCTAAAATATCGATAACAAAGACGACACCAAGAATTATATTTTTTTTCTTTACATCAAACCCTCTGGAAGAAGTACAGAGAGCTGGGTATAAAAAAATCCAAAGGAAAGATTAAAGACGCAAGAAGAGAAATTATTTTTCCTGCCTCCCTTTTTTTCCTGATTCCATCTCCCTTTCTTCTGCAGAAGTATCGTATCCTATTTCGGGAACAGTTCAGATCCACCACCAGCTTCCCAGTCTTCTAATCTGGGACTTGTTTATTCGAAACATTCCAGGGATCATGTTTACAGGAATGATTTCTTCTCTTGTCGGGGAGAAACGCAGATCATATTTTGTGGAAAAGGAGATTACCGAGACTTAATCGGGAGATCCGCTCACCGACCCCGTTTCTCAGAAGGAACTTCGAGAAGATTTGCTGCCGAGTTTGGCCCTCAGCAAATCTGGCGGCATGACAGGAGCTTATTTGTGAGGCTGCCTGTGACAAGTTGATTTATCGATGATGGGATCAATTGTGAATGTTTTCACTTATCGAAATTACCCTTATAATATATAATCTTAAATTTCATTAAGAAATCATTATTCTTTTCACTAACACTAGTATATATATTGGTATATTGTATATATTGGCATACATATAATAATATAATGTCATATATATTGGCCAATATTGTATAATATTGCTGAATAATTAATAATATAATGTCGCTCAATATTATACAATATTTTGCACCAGGCTGTGCTTGTGTAGAAGAATTTCTGGTTTGTAATTAAATTTAACAATTACTCATTATAATAATCAACTTTTCAAATGTAAGACAATTTCAATATAATCCAACAGTTGTTTCAAAGAGGTATGTTTTATTTGCATAATATTGTTAAATATTGAATAATATAGTATCACAATATTATACGATATTGTGCTACAGGCTGTGCTAATATGTAGAAGAATTCTTTGTTAACTTGTGCTTAAAATTAACAATAATTCATCGTAACAATCACTTTCCAAATGTAAGATAATTTGAATAAAATCCATGAAGTTGTTTTAGAGGGTTACGTTTTATAAAATTAGATTCAAATAAAGACAAGTGGATTCAGAATATTTGAAAAATGGAATCATGTACATAGAAACTGCGAGATTATTTCTTAATTTTTATTATTATATTTTTAACCCCATCTTAGGTTTTACTAAGGAAGCATTATTCTTTTCCACAAACACTAGTAACACACACATATCACACAATATTGTATAATATTGTTGAATATTGAATAATATAATATAGCATAATCTAATACAATATTGTGAACTAAGCTGTGCTATGCGTGTAAAAGAATTTTTTGTTTTGCAATTAAACTTAACAATTACTCATCGTAACAATCAAGTTTCAAATTATAAGACAATTTTAATATAATCCATGAGGGTTTTTTACAGAGGTATGTTTTGTAAAATTAGGTTCAAATAAAGGCAAATGGATTCACAATATTTGAAAAATGAAATCAAATAATTGTCAATTGAAATAGCAAGAATACTCCTTAATTCGTCACCATTATATTTTTAACACCATCTTAAATTTCATTAGGAACACATTATTCTCTTTCACTAACATTAGCAGCACACATATATCGCTCAATATTGTATAATTTTGAATAATATAATACGGCACAGTATTATACATAATTGTATACCAGGTTGTTCCATATGCGAAGAAGGGGTTTTTAAAGAAGCTTAACAATTACTCATTGTGACAAGCAACTTCTCAAATGTAAGACAATTTCAATGCAATCCATGAGGTTGTTTTAAAGAGAGAAAAAAATTATGTTTAAATAAAGGCAAACGGATTCACACCATTTGAAAAATGAAATCAGAGTTAATGGACATCTGAAGCTGTGAGAATACTCCTTGATTTGTTATTATTATATTTTTAAAACCAGAGTATCTTTTCCCATATTTTGTATATATATACAATATATATATATATATATATATATATATATATATATATATATATATAATATTATTGTTTTATCTCTGTAGTACTCTCTTAACATGAAGCGCGTACCTTGGTAACGTTTTGTATCTGATAAATAGGCACTGACTTTTGCTCAATTAAATCGTAATTTTTTTGGATTTTTCGATTAAAAAGGTGTATAAAAACCCCAATTAAAAACCTGGTTTATTGTACAATCACTAAAGTGCAAAAAAAAAAAAAATGTGCATTTTACTTATTCAAAGGTAAAAATTTTATGAAACTCTTAAAAGACTCCTTTTATGAAACTCCTCCTCTTTCTTTTGAATCTTGAGAATTTATTTCATACAAATTAAATGCATTGCTTCATTTCCATTTAAAACAAACAAGACAATTAAAACTATGATCAAGAGTAAACGAATACAGAAACACATAGGACTTACTGTTTGAATATTATTTGTAATATGTAACTAAGTAATAAAAATAACACGAAAACTTTGCAACAATATAATGAAACCTTGCTTCTAGAACTTTATTAATTGGTGAATATAATTCAGTGCATCTTCATAACTTTCATATCTATCTTTTACATCATAACCTCAATATAAACCAGCGAGAATGGTCTACCCAAATATTTCTAGAGCATTCTCTAATAAAGGTGTGCCAATTAGAAAGTAAAGTAAAAGTTACATCAGAGAACGCTAAATATGGCATTTACAAACAATAGTTACAAAATATTAACCTTTAGAGCGATTTGAGCATTCTTTCTGAATCTATCGTGTGTCCTTTGGTGAATATTTTCACGATAAGTCTTTGGCATGCGGTTAATAGTGTCCGAAAATCAAATGTGCCTATTAGTTCTGTTTTTTATCACCGATAGAATCCAAAATTTCACACATAACTATAATTTTAATCACAAAATCCCATATCAATTTTTTTTAAATCTGCGTTTTCGAATTATCCGTTTTACATTCCTTTGAAAATACAGACCGACAGATAGTCAATCACTTGTATTTGGCTCAAACTCTGATAGGTGTCTATACTTAAGATGTTAAATGTGTTCACCAAATTATAAATATCTAGCACACTTTGTTTTGTTATTATCTTGTTAACTTATATACGGACATCTGGATGGATAGACTACCTCTGAACAGAGTTTGTTCAAAACTTGATATAATTTTAAAAATTTGGTGAAAAGATAATATACCAAATTTAATCAATCTAGTTCAAAGCGTTTTTGAACTCTCTTTGTCAGAAATGGTCGGACAATTTTCAAAAATATTTTTTTCCAACTTTAGAATATCTAAGATTTGGAGGTTTGTCAAAATATCGAATTCGTATTTTTTGACATTTATCTATGTTTCCTCAATGCTTACCAACCATTTTATTTACATATATATTTCATGATTTTAATTGCCTTTTTATCCTAACAAAATTAGAAGCTCTTTCGTTTGTACATGTCATCAGTATTTTACAAAGAGGTAAAAAGATTAAATCAAAAATTTAGAAATGCCTTCAAATTTACATGCACCATACTTATGAGATACATAACATAACACCTCTCCATGTCCCTGTTACTATAATCTTTGTGAGGCTTATGAGATACAACATACTGTGGAATATCTCCAAATGTACTCAGTTCAAAGACAACTCTCTTCTGAGTTGTACAAAAACCAGAGATAAAAGAATGAGATAGGACAGAATGAGATACGCTATCAGGATGCTTACCTGCCGTAGGACACTTAGTCCATATATCTGTCAGATATGAGGCTTGCATCGAGTTTTTGGTACATTTCCCTCTTATTTGTCAATAGGCCTTTGGATTTGAATTATTTTTAATTTTACAGCGAAATTTTTGAAGTAAAATTTCATAATTTTATTTGTTATTTCAAACTCTAACATTTTCGATTTCTTTGTTGCTAAGGTTGATACAGCTAAACCACAAGAGTTTGAGAGTATGCCCATTACATTAGGAATTTCTGAAGCGTATCCCTATCGGGTAGTTAAATGGCCTTTCTCGGGATTAGTGTTCAACTTATAATATTTTAACATGTACAGGATATGCTCCATTTTAGATAATATTCCATATTAATTCCATGGATAAAAGTTACCTTAGTATTTATATTACGGGCAGAAAAAATATTTTTTAAAAAACTTTGTAGATCTTAATTATGTTTCAAATTATAAAAGGGCTTTTCTTACAAAATTAAAAGAGAAAAAAAATCTGTGATTTCATTTGAATACATATTGTTTATCTGCATGTATGAAGCCTTACCAAAAATAAATTAAACTCCTCTACGTGCAATGCCACAATAATTTAAAGTAGAGTTTTGGAATTTGACGTTTTGAACTATTCGACGATTATTTGAAGTGAAATATTGTTATTTTTTAACCGTGAGTAAAGGTGTCAAGCAAATAATAGCTTTTTCTAATCTTCCATGCAAAAATAACATAACGAATTATGTTCCTTGACGGAACATAAGATAGTTTACTTAATCTTATATCGAAAAGGCGATTTTACACTATTTCCTTCTTAGTTTGATGATATAATAGGAGAGGGAAATAAGCAGGTGTGATCTATCTGTTGGGTGATTACAATACCGATATATTACTTTAGTGAGAAAGTGACATCTTAACTATAAATTGTTAATCAAAACGACAGTAGTATTTTTTAGGAATGTAAGCAGAAAATACATTCAACAAAGTATTATAAACCTTTATTTGTTAATTTCTTTTGAATCCCATAAGAGTATTAAATGTTAAAACTCATCGACTGGTTCTAGACTCCTTAATGATTCATGCACATACTATTTGAAATAAAGAAATATTTTATAAATAATTCTGCTGATAAAGAAGCACTGAAGAATAAACTTGCGAACAATTACGGGAAGCGAGTGAATGTATCACTTGATGGTATTAACTGACCAAAAAAGAGAATATTCTCAGGCATGAAATATCGATTTTTAAAGACTCCATTTTCGTTCTTTTCGAGAAACTTAAACTAGGTGTTTCATCCTCCCCATTACGCTTCGGCAATCTCCAAAAGAAGAAACCTTCTTCAAAGCCCCTGCCTCGAATGCAAAGCAATCAAAGACGGATCCTGGGCTAAATGACATTTTAATACTTGCGCCAACAGCCACGGTGCGATAAACGGAAAATTAATGAACACCTCGAGGGAGGTAAATAAACAGATTACGATGATCAATGCTCTTAAAACACCCCCAGGAAACGAGAGGGGACGCAGCGAGGAAAAAGATGCTAGATAACGTGTTTCCAAAAAAGTTGGACCGGCCATTCGAGAAAAAGGATCTTTGTTGTTCTAATTAACGTGAATCTTTGAAACACTCATGGGTCGATAGATTTAAATTTAAAGAGATTTCTCCTAAGAAAAACTTATTTTTGTGAATAGTAGATTCTGAGCTTCCAATTTAAAGGTAGTGTTGGCTTAGATGAATAACTGAGATCATTTCTAAAGAAAGTAGAAAAAAACAGAGATCATCAATGAAATTAAAATTACTCTGAATAAATATATACAAATAGATATATTCAAACAAAGTGGGATTGGATCGCTAAAGCGAAATGAGAAATAACAATTTAACTTTTATTGTTAAAAGTAATTTTCTAATGTTCTAAATTTCAGGAATCAAGGAATGTGGAATAAACAGATTTTCAATTTTATAATTATATATATATATATTATTTTCTATTTCTTAGTTTTATATATAATTTATAATTTTTTATAATTCATTATTACGAATAATATGGAATGCTGTAATCAGTTTCATTGCCAGGTTATGTCACTAGTAAAAAGCAGCATACAATAAAATGTAATCGATTAAGTAATAATTCGGTTCTGAAAATGTAAAATTAGTGTATTTTGTAGAAGACTATCAGATGCAAAAATTTCAAAAATCTAGCACATAAATAAACTAATGAAAAATCAATTATAAGATTCTATCCTCACAATGATTATCAAGTTAAGCGAAAGTATGTAAAAGTTAACAAATATTTCATTATTTGATCAAAGTGGAATTTTGCATGCTGTTTTTTATAATGTGAAAATAAAAACTTGAACAATGCCTTTTAATCGATAGATATAAACATAAATAAATGCTACGAAAATTGTTTTGCAATTGTACGATAGATGTCGTTGAATAATGGAAAACAATTCTTTATTCAACGACATATAGACATATATATATTCAAAAGACATTTATAATATAGATAATAAAAACAGAACCGAAATGTTCACATGCAGAAATTAACAACATACGCAGACGTCAAATCGTAAGTAAAATAAATGTAACAGCCTTACTAATAGTATTTGATGTTTAACTGCTTACCGTCCACTCGAAGAACACTTCTAGAGAGATTAATTTACCTGAGCTCTTAAGTTTGCTTTCATGTAATCTCTGAAGTCATAGAGAATTCTCCAGAAGAATAATCTTATCTCGGTTCTTATGAATGATAGAGTTGAAATCTTTGCATTTTTCGAAACCTACAATCTCGTCACTATGGGCGTTAAGTGATCGCTAAAATGTGGAATATTGATGGGTCATCTGTTTAAGAATCTCTATAAAACCATTTTTCCAACAGATTTGAAAAGCAAATATCAATGTATATCTAAGCAAATGAATGAATGAAGCTATTCTGAGTAAACGAATTTAATCCATTATTTGGGACTTTATTATGACGGCGTCCTGGCATAGGGGTAGCGCGTCTTCCCCGTGATCTGGGCGTCCCGGGTTCGAGTCCCGGTTTTGGGCATGGTTGTTCTTCTGTTGTTCTATCTGTGAGATGTGTGAATGTGCCCTCCTGTAAAAAGGGGTTGTGCAAGCGAATGAATGATGCGTGAGTAGCAAAGTCGTACTCTTGGCCCTAGTTGGCTCTGCTATAAAAAATAAGAGACTTTCCCCTCAGGCTTAAATCGCTGTCTTCGTAACAGCGGGCTTGTCAGTGGCAAGTGCCATAAGAAACAAACAAACAAACGATTTTATTATGTATCGATAAATCTAAATATAAGAGAGTTTTTACAGAAAAAAAAATTTTTAAAGACATTCATTTCATTTTTATTTAAATAACCAATTTTAAGTTGGTAAATAAATAAAAAGAATAAACTTTGACAACAAGCAGAAGAATAATGCAGCAAAAGTCATTGAAGCACTAAGTTTAATGCAATTTCTATAAAGTAAAATAAAGACTTATTTAAAATAGTAAACTTATTGTATTCAAATATAACTTGCAAACAGATTATAGATACTTTTCTATTCAAATAAACAATCGAAGTTGCTTTGAAAAACAAGTTTAATATTCTCGAGACACTTACGATTGATGGATTTGGTTTCAAAGAGAGTTCTAAAATAAGACTTATAATTTTATTGGCGAAATTCATTTTCCATAAAGCTATTAGTAATTTGATAAATGTTTGTCAATATTTGTAAAGGTAGATGGAGAAATAATAAATCAAAATAAAAGGTACGGAGAAAATGTCATGATATTTGTTTTGGAATGAAAAATTGTAAGCAGGGAAATGCATAAAAACAGAATTAAAATAGATTGTAAAGAAAAAAAAAGACTAGGGAAACCACAAAAATATTTTATCGACTTTCATAGAATTAAAAAAAACGTTCTATCTTATTTCTTATAAAGAAGCGGTGTAATTTTAATTAACATTTCAAAAACTGTTTATCTGATATATGAATTTCAAATCCAGAATCAAATTTTTAAATAAATAAGGTACTTTAAGACAAACATGTTTAACCGATTATTTCCGCATATTATTAGAAAAGCTTTTGGTAAAGAATGGATTTAAAGTGGAATTGAAGCACCTACAGCTCTGATGAAGGAAAACAAATCCGAAGCGTGAATTTGGATATATATTTCTCTAAAACGTTGCAAAAAGGAATATGTTGCATTATTAAAATGAATTGTTGTTAATAGAATTAGAATTGGTTCAATTTTAAGCGGGAAAATACTAACATGTGGTTACATTTTGTATTAATTAATTAAAATTTCATATCATGGAAGTAATCATTCATTCCTTAATGTATAAGTCATATCACTGACTCTCCGACCCGCCAGAAGGCACACGGATAAATAATACTGAATAACCGGACCACCGCAACAGCAACACTGGCAGGAACGGTGGATGAGTCCTAAAGTTCGGTCCGTCACCGGCCACAGTATAACACTTCCCTAATGAAGTGCGTCCAGTCATCAATGGGAGTAGCCAGACCCCCACATTTTTATGTACCCTATAGGGTGGCGAGATCATGCCGAAATCATCTTATCCTCATTTCAAAGTGCCCCCCTGGTGGTGGTGGTTCCTTAATGCATAACCAGTCCAACTTCAGCTTCTGAAAATAATAATCAGTTTGCATCTGGTGTCTTTTTTTTATAATTTTTTTTTTATGGATTGCCATTTTTTGTTGATTTATACGCAACCAACCGATCTATTTTATTTTTATTTTTCCTCGGATAGTTGAGGGAATACAACATGTTATTAAAACTGTAAACATGAATTTCATTCCATGCAAATGGTACCTTCTAAGGGCAAACATTTGTAATTAAATATCAACGTTAAGAGAAAAAGATTTTAAATACTTCATATTTTGTTTGCATTGATAAATTACATGTAATGGTGTCATATTCTCTAAATATTCTCTAATAATGCATTTGAAGATTTCCAATGAAATACTATCACCATCTTATGTCATGCATAAAATGAAACATGTTTTCGTTCATTTTTATAAAATTAAACAAATGAAAAAAAATATTGTGAAAAGAAGCACCAGTTGTCAAAGAAAATGGAATCTTTAATTATAAATCTAAATATATATGACTGTATTGTTTATTTTATAGCATATCTTTCCACACAGTGTTATACACAGTGGAAAAAAGGCACTTCGTTAGAATTGTGCAAGTAGAAACGAAAAAAAAAAAAAGAATATTTTGGAAGCCAATAGCTCATCAGACATTCTGTCACAAAGAAAGTTGACACACCGTGATTTGTCTTACTACAAATTTTATTTAACTTGACATATTTCATTTTTCTAAAGATAGAATTTTATAATTAATTTATCCTCCAGCGTTCTAAAATTTTGCAAATGCCTATGTTTTCGCTAAAAAAAAGTTTTCTTATTTCCAAATATTACTGATCAGTTAATGGATTGATACACCAAATTTTTGTGTTATAATACTTATGTAACCTGGTGATTAATTTGAGAAGTTTAAAGTACTTATAAGATATATGATAGTGAATTTTAAGTTGGAAATGAAGAGTAGAAATTTAATTAAAGTTGCTTTTTATACTATACTAAGTCAAATAATATACATAACATTTTTTTTTATTTAATTAATCCATTTGTGAAAAAGAAATAAGGGAAAGGAATATCTAATTTCACTAATCATTCCGAGATTTTAATAAATAAGAATAATTAACTAAAAACCAAGAAAAATGTGAAATTTTTCTTTTCTAAAAATAGTTACTAGATGTAAAATTTCTTGAGAATCATTGGAATTTTATTTACAATTTAGTGACAGATTTCACATTAATAGAGGATATTTAAATTTATAACTTTTATGTTCAAAATAGGATAAATGCCTTTAGACTGGGTATATTTATGCATCAAAGATCATATTAGTAAATGAAAACATAAAATACTTAATGGCAAATTCCATATTCCAAGAAAAATTTTAATAAAATAAAATCCTAATATAAAAAGTCGGTTCAATATGGAGGCGATAATGTTTCTTGGCTGATTATAATTTTTAATTAGAATTATATTAAAATAAAAATAAAAATGCATCTTTCAGATTCCTTAAAATCCTCAAACTAGATCTTTAAGAAAATGAAATTTGGTTCAGTGTTTTAGCATCTTATGTGTAGATCTTTATAAAATTTTGAGGTAAATTTATTAAAAGGATTAGCTGTTGCTCGGTTTGCCCTTTCACACATGTTAATGCAACAGTTCACAAAAGTATTGAATAAATGAAATTCAGCATGCGATTTTTGATTAAGTCTTTTTGGTTTCAATCAAGTGGAGAAAATAATTTCCAAATACATAAACAATTTTCTCATGCTTTTGTATTAGCCACATGACATCGATTAATCGCAAAAACAAGCATACGCCAGCATCAATGTTAACGCTAGATTAATAACAAATATTTATATTTCATAACTCTTTTTCATCATTGTCAAGCAATTTTTATAAATACCTGCTTTCTTTACTACACTAGAAATCGTAGAATTTTCATGTGGGTGATTCTGAAACTATATCTCTAAACTCTTGTGAGTTATACGATCTTGTATAAAATTATCAGTTTGATAAGGGGAGATGATGGATATACTTATATTAGATAATTAAATGTTTATTTTTTATCTTTTTTAAGATCGCTCGTGCTGGTTTTAGTTCCTAGATGATAAATGTTTTTCGACTTGTATTCCTTTAATAAATTTTGTGGAACAAAAAAGATTAATCAAGACTAATCACAATATACAATTACAATATCATCATCAGTGTATCGTAGATAATGGCCTATCTCTATTATTGATTATTTATAAAGTCATTGTCAGAGCACAATATTTCTATTTAATATTTCAATTTTTCCTCTTTTTCAGAGAAAAAGTCAATGCTATTTCAAATCAAGCAGATACTAGTTGCGATTTTTCTACATGGTGTCTGACTAAGCATTAAAATTGGGAGGCTTGTATACATCTTTTTTACTATATTTATTCGCTTACAAATGCATAAAAAGTCCTAACGTGATAGGAATTGTCTAATTAATTAAGTTGATCTATTTGTGAATCATCATTATTTCGTTATAGTGTCATAAAGTCATTTGAAATTTCTTAACGAATGATAATAATTGGTCTTGGTCGAACCGAAAGGGTGTAAGACCTTGAAGATCACCGGGGAGAGAACCATTATTTATTTATTAAAAAGCTTATAGTCATCGAGAGAACATGGATGGTAACTAAGAGTACACACTATAGCTTACTTGATTAAAATAAAATATTTAACAAGTCCATTCTGTGTTCAGGAGATTTAATTGAAAAGTACATATAGAAAGCAGTAACACACATAAGTACAACAAAAATATACAATATCCAAAGGGGGGATGACATAGTAGATATAGTAGACAAAGACGTATAGCAGTATCAAACAATGTACCAATATCTAAAATCATATATCTATCCCATTATATAAAGTGATGACAAGGTGAAACAAAGGTGACAAAAATAAAAGGTGAAAATACGAAGCAGATCTCGAATGACAAACACATGAAAAAAAGTATTACTAGAAGGTAAATCAAGAATATGAGCAGAAACGTACAGTGTTTAATAGCTGTAATCCTACATAAAACAACAAATAGAAGCTGTGCCAGAATAATTACATAAATAAAGAATCAATTAAAACAAGACAGTAAACAACCCAAGACACAGATCCGTGATCCTAGGCTCTTCTGAATGACAATAATTTAAAATAAACGCATAGCTTTAAGAGTCTGAATTGAAAGCCAGAATATTTTATGAAATGTATAAATTAATTTTTTAGAATTCTTCTTCCGTAGAAAGAGGAAAGAGAAAAATAGTTTCGATAAAGCTGGCATAATTCATTTATTTATGGTCGCAACAATTTCTTTATACTCTGGTTAAATTATGCGATGTCAGAAGGTCCGCCATTCCCGAAGCACAAAACCCCAAAATACGATGCAATGTGTTTTATCTGAAAAGTGATTATTTCAAGGGAAATTTAAAACAAGGGAGGATAACGAAGGAATGGACCATTAGCGTATGTGAGAGCGAGAGAGAATTTATGTTTATGAAGGCATGGCACGTTTTGGCGAGCCCTTGGCTCCATTTATACCAATGGACCACGCCTCATTTTCCAATGTTCTCACTCGATTGGATTTCCAAGACATAAAATTATACTTTAGAAACGTGAGGTAAGGTTCAAATTGTAAAATTTTAACTTGGCGAGGATTTACATTTATTTCGGGCAATTCAACATTGAATAAAATGGCGGGAGGCTTGTATACCTACTGAAAATTAGCACAAGTCATAGAAGGTTTTACCACAATTGGTGATAAAATCGATAATAGGTAATTTGTAGCTTAGATGAAATATCAATACCAATGTAATCTAAAAATACAATGAATTAAATGTGTTGCGGTAAGTCAGAATTTAAAATGTTAACTCTAAACTTTTATTAGGCAAGTGAGAGTTTGGTTATTGGAAATAGAAAACATTTCATACTTGCAAAATATTATATCATATATCCTAAGTTGTCACTTTATGTATGATATTAAAAATAAGCTAGTTTAAATGTTTTAACATAGGTTAATCTGCTTTATATTTGTGAAGATGAATTTTGAATTATTTGAAAATTAAAGACTAAAAATTAGAAAAGGATGAAAAAAAAAATAAAAAGTTTTAAGCCAGATTTATAAATATAGTGAAGTGTAAAAAACTGTGCATGTGTTTATAGTCAATAATTTAAAGAAATTAAAAAACAATGAATATATAAGCTATTAAATTCCTAAATATTGAATGATAATTTTACACTTATTAAATTTAAAATATACTTAGAATTTTACTCTTACAAACACATGATTTACAATTCTGTTCTGATGCATAATTTAGTAATAAATACTAAAGTAATATTTAATATTGTAATAAAAAATTAAATATATAGATTATAATTGAATTATAATCCTTATTAGATATTCAGTCTGTTAAAAGAAGCAATATTTCTTTGATAAGAAATTTTCTATAATTGTTTAGAAAACAGAAATTCAAACAAATCAAGAGAGTCTCCAGGTTTTAAAATATGAATAGAATCTAGCTAATTAGATTCGATTACTATATAAAGTTTGGATGCTTATAAAAGTCCATCCTCTGTTGTCAGGTAGCACAGTAAAGAAATGCGTAATTACTTTTGATGGTTATTATCTGCTGAATATATTAACTATTAATAGCTAAAAAATAATAAATATCAAACCCTTTTAATACGCGATTTTACAAATGTTTTCAGAAATAAAAAAGGGCCGCGGTGGCCTGGTGGTAGGGTCTCGGCTCTAAGCCGGAGGGTTTCAGGTTCGAGACCCTATTCCACCGAAGAACCGTCGTGTAAGGGGGTCTGTTGCACGTTAAATCCGTCATGCCCAAACGTCCTCCCGCTGGTGTGGTGTGGTGTGGTGTGGAGAGGGTGTGCCAGCTCAGGTGTCGTCCTCGTCGTCTGACCGCGTTTCAAAATTACGAGGTCCGTCCCAAAATAGCCCTTGTGTTGCTTCAAACGGGACGTTAATATAACTAAACCAAACTAAACTAAACCTATCAGAAAAAAAATGCTATCAAAAGTTTGAAAGTCATAACCGAAATGGAAAAGGCATAATGAACAGAAAGTATTACAAGAAGAATATAACATCACAAGAAATATCATATTGAATTACCATTAAAAAATATAAATATATTTGCAATTAAAAATTCGAGTGTATTTCAATGAGTGTCTAGTGCTTTTCCGATTTTTCGCTTACCTCTAAATTTTATAAAATTTTTTTCTCTTTTTTTAATATATTGATAAGATCACTTTTAAATCGTTTCATATTTATTATTTCAGAACTTAATTTGAAAATTAAAAGCCATTTAGTCATATTTGTATTATGGGTTGAATATATAAAATTAAAAACTCTTGGCTAAAACTAATTATCTGGGTTGAATTTTATGGCTCGAAACTCCCATTATAGCATCAGATTTGCTTAAATTACAATTGACCGTTTTGATTTAAATATCGTTTAATGTAGTTAAAGGCAATATTTTATATTCTAATGACACGCAGCAATATATATTTAATTTCTGCATCCATTGTTCTTCCTGTAAGCTGTAAAATGGCTTGACTTCATTTAAGACAGCAGTATAAGTGATCATAGGACATGTAATTCTAGCATTACACAGAAACCTTATAGCGCAAAAAAATTAATATTAAAGGTATTGCATTGCATAAAGAAGAAGACCCCAAAAACTAAATGTTACGAAATTTCCGGGGTTAGTTTGGATAGCAGGGGTTATATGGTGTGAAGAACGCTGAATCAGCAGGCGGCAGTAGAAAATAAAACAACGACTTTTATTTACACAAAGACAGCACAAAGACGACAACTATATACAGCACAGAAGACGATTATCTTCAGCCGAGACGTGCAGCATACAACAGACACTACTACAGCCAGTAGCACACAGCTTAGTTCAGCACTAACTCCACTCCGTCGCTGCTCCGCTTATCTCTGGAAGGTCGGTTCCGACTACTCTTCGACTCCACTGGTTCGCAATCCAATTCACCACTGCCCGGGCATTAAATAGCACAGATTTGTGGAGTACCCGCCCGATGTGGGCTACCTCCAACATAGCAAGATTGAGGTGGCCTAGCTTCAAATAGGTTTACATAGACTGTAACGTCTCCAGTGATGGTTGAAGTAGAAATGAAGCAAAATCGACTGATGAAAAGTCGCATGGCAGGTGAGGGAGAGAGGGTGAGATGTCTCAGCCAATAGCAAAGCAGACGGTCAAGGGAGTAGGAGAGGGTGAAGTAGGAGCACTTTGGTCTTGAAGAGGGTCCGTAGCCGGATAAACTATTGTACCTGGGGGACCAATCAGAAAGCTGGGTTATTGCAGTGGGATGTCTTGACTTCTGAAGGGACTTAGCCGATCAGCGCATTTAGGATGATTAGCTTTTTCTCTTCTTTGTCATTAGTTTTCCTTGCGAGTTTCACTGCCTCCATTAATTTGGGGAATTCCTGGAGTATTTCTTTGAGTTCTCTTATTATTTGCAGGGTTTCTTGGAGTGATGGGATTTCTTCATTAGCCATTGAAGTGGGCACCGTGTTCTGTTTCCTGGGTGGGGAGATGGGCCTTGGGTCTTGTCTTGGTTGGTTTTTCTTGGTTATTTCTGCGTATGAGGTTCTTCCGTTGGAGGTTATAAGTTTAGGGAATTTAGAGCATCCTTTCCAGGCAGCTGTGTGGCCAGTTTCTTTGCAGTTTACACAGACTGGATCTTTAATTTTTTCCGTGATGTTACAGTCCCTGGTTGCATGGGTACCACCACATCTGATGCATTTCGGAGTCATTCTGCAGTTTCTTGCTGCATGGAAAAAGCCAGCACAGTTATAACACATGGTAGCAGTCGTTTTTCTTCGGAAGCTTTCAAATTTGATTTTGAGATGTAGTAGGAATTTTTCATTAAATATATTTTGGGCGTTTTCAGTTTTCTTAATTTCTAGGAGGAAAATTGGGTAGAGGGATTGCAAATTGTAGTTTTTGAGCTGGGAAATTCTGTTTACCTTGTAGTTTCTTTCTTCTAGTGCTTTTATGATTTCATCTTTTTCTGCATTAACTGGGAGGCCTTTCAGGATGACTTTGATAGATCTTTCGTCTTGGTTTTCAGATAGAACAAATTCTTCTTTCTTTTCAGTTAGCAGTTCAATGATTTGTGCTCTTTCATTTTCTGTTGCTGGGCTAATTGCTATCATGTTTCTTATCAATTTGTTTTCGGTTTGGGGGAACTTTCTATGGATTTCTTGTAAGATTACGTTGTCGTTACTTGTAAGTTTTAAATTTATGGTGGCTGGTCTGTTCATTATTTTTTCTTGGTTTTCCTGCAATTTATTTAGTGCTTCAAATCTATTCGATGTATCCATAACTTCTTGCTTGTCCTCGACTTTCCTTATTTTGGCGGCTTTTCTCGGGCTAACCATTTGGTAGTTTTCTTCAGTATTGGTATTTTTCTTGTTATTTTTCTCTGGTGTGTTATCAATATCCATAGTTTGAAGTGGCTGCTTTACGTTGTCAGGGGTATGCCTTTCACAGTTTTCCAAAGGGCAGGGGGTTATGTCATCTAGCTCGCTTGCGATATTCCTGATATCCGCTTGTATTTCCTTCAATTTGGTGTAGTCCTCAAGATACTGGGCTGTGTGTTCTAGTTTATTCTCCTTCATCTGTTGTAATGTGTCTATAAAAGTCGACGCAGTGTAGTTTAGTCTTAGCATTCTTTCTTGGGATGTGGAAATGTATGCACATAAGTTCCTATTTCCATCATGGGTACGGCATCCTTTATTGATGCATGGTTTTGCGGTATTTAGTTTTTCTTTGTTGTGTTCAATTATTCTGTTTAAATCATCTAGACGTTTCAAAAGTTCAGCCTTTTCAGAGAGGCTACAATCTCCATTTAGCTGTCTATTGACGTTATAAGCTTTACAATCAGCTGAGTTAATTTCTCTCTTCCAATTCTTCAATAGCCAGCAGTGGTTTTGAATGCCTTTAATAAATTCTGAAGCGCAACTGGCTTTTCCACTGTAATAAGACTTATCACTAAGAACACTCTTGCAACTGCTAGAGTCCTCAGAGCGTCCGTCTCCCTCCATAGCTGGAGACTGAAAATGAATGAATGAATGCCCGGGCACTGCGGGTGCTTCCTTTTATAGGTCTCAGGAGGCGGGGCTAGAAGCCTCTCAACCAATCAAGAACGTTCGAGGCGTATCTCCGTTCCTACTTTACGGATCGGGAAAATTCTTGATGTTTCGGGTATAATCTATTTTGGCACCAAAGTCGCCAAATTAGTCACCAAGTCGCTAAATGGTCGCCAAGTTTGTCGCCAAGCTCTGAGACCTCCTATGGAACCAGCTATGCTGGGAAGCCGCATCACAGGTTCGTAACATTAAATACCCAGATATTTTAATACAAAGAGATTTCTAAGGTAAAATATCTATTAATACCAATTTTGCATAATTTTTTTTATGAAATTCAATAGACACATTTCTTCAATTATTTGTGATAAAAGTATTTATTAAATTCATTCAAAACATATTTGTTGTAAATGAATTCAATAGATAAATCTTTTTATTCACTGACGAAAAGATTCCCCTCTAAATAACAGATAACTTCTTTACTATTTTAAAAAAGCAACCCACATACCATTAGATATAAGACAATCTAAAAAGGAATGTAAAGATAACATAAAAATTTCACTTTGACAAAAATACAAATTGAAAGAAAATCTTTTTTTCAATAAGGTTTTGTCTTGTTGACGTTTGTTTATGAAAATTTATTGGACCTAAAATAGATTTTCTAGGATTTTGCAAGTCTATTTACCTTTACATCTGCCATACATAGTTTATTTTATATGTTTTAGGTATTAGTTTTGGTAAAGTTATCTGTTTAATCTTAATATAAAGCCGGAAAAAGTCCAATTCCAAAATAAACATAGTTTTATGTTTTATCCTTGTTTACGGATCATACAATAACAAGCATGTTATTTATTTTTTTCATTACGTGAATCACATCTATATGTATAGATTGGATTTTTGTATTTTATGTATAATTTTTAAAATGCAATTTTAATAAAATTGTGTTTAAAATTTTAAATCCGACTTATCGCTATTTTGACTTGCGATCTATCAGCAGGGAAAAACTCGGACGTTGGTCAAGGTAGACTTGAAATTGTAATAATAATAATTAAAAAAAACATTGCTCTAGTAATATTAACCAGTTGTGAATATTTCTAAGAATGTGTAATAGTATTTTCCTTGAGCAGGTAGTCTCATACTTAGAAAGCGGGTTTGCACATATTTTCAACTGTAACTGAGTGCATGTCAAATCAATATTCCCGTTTCTGGCTATAAATGTGGCAAATTTGGTGAAATAATTGTTCTAGAAAATATATGAATCATGGTGACATCTTTATTAGGATATGAAATACAGGAGATTCTTCTAGAAAGGTCTATAATATATCACTATAAATTATATAGAGGCTTTAAACAGCTTATGAAAGTCATTCAAATGAATCTGTATGTGGAGTATTGACTGCGATGTAAGATTTCTAGTTACACTGATGCTGTTGTTTAGTCACGATTTGTAGTTTGTAAGTGTGTTGAAAATTTCTGTAAGTGCGGTCTGACTGTACCTTTCGATTCAGTTTTGTTATCTGTGTTTCGTGTTTTTCTTGTTGAATGTCCGTTTTCCGAGTTTGTTGGATTGCTCACCGGATAAAACTTTATAAAAATATTTGCTATAGTAAATAAATATCTTTTAACGTGTTCCAGCTTACATAGGAAAATAGTTAACTTTAATACTATTATCAATTGTTTAATTTAGAATTTTAAGTACTTTAAAAATTAAGTTTTTATTTAAAAAATATATATAAATTAATGCTTTCAAAATTTCTTTTGGGATCTCTAGGCGTTGAAGGTATACTGAATTATTGTATTATAGATCCAGATTCCAACCTTTTTCTATAATATCTATATCTAATAACTTTCTAATATATCAATTAATTTCAGGTGAGAGTTGTTGTCTTAAATAAAACCCTCGTAATAATCTCATCGCAAAAACTCTATATAACATATTTAGCATTGACTCAACTGTATGACTTTCATTTTGTAATTGTAGGTTAAGAGTTGAATGTCTGATTTCAGAGGCATTTTGGAGTACTTCCAAATAAGGCGTAATGTATTTAAAAACTGTACAGTTTTCCAAAACTATTAACTTTTTTCCGAAAGTTTGGAGAGTTAATAAAAAAAGCTAACTTTGCTTAGCATCAAATTTAATTTGCAAAAACTAGAAATTCTATAAGAATACAAAAATAACTATAAAATTGAAATAGTAATTACTCTTTTTAACTGACAGATGAAATAAATCTTAAAATTTTTTACTTATAAAACGTTTTATGAGTGAATATAATAATACTTTACTAACTTAAAGCAAAACTTCATTTCTGTTCGTGTTTCTGAACTCGTAATTTCTTTTATAATGGAATCTTGATTTTTTTTCTAACTTTCACTTCCATACAAATGTAGATTGAGTGAATTTTGAAAAAAGGATTAGTTTTGTATTTGAATATTTTCGAATCATTAAATTAAAAAAGATGAATACTATTCCAAATACTTTTTATCAGTATAATTAAATAATTTGAGTATACAATGATATTAACTGATTTTTTAAATAACTAATTTAAAATATATTATTTTCTAATAAAGCTCTGAAATCTTAAATTGAGTTTTTATATTCTACTCATTTTTACAATTTTATAAAAAGAAAAAGTATCAAATATATTAACGGCGTTCCCGTTTCTAACGCCAATGAAATACCAATAAAATAATAACGCCAATGATCAATATATTATAACGCCAATGAAATAAATAATAACGCCAATGATCAATATATAATAACGCCAATAAAATAAATAATAACGCCAATGATCAATATATGATTCTTATCAATTCAATTCTATTTTCGCAATACAGTCTACTGGAAGTGTCATATTTTTATTAGCAATCAATTTCAATATTTATTTTAGTTATGATATTCAGATTTAATTTAGTACTTTCAGATGTAATCAATAACACTGTGTACTAAAAGTAATATTTAAAATAAAATAAAACCTACAAGTAATTTCTTGCAGTACTTTACTATAAGAAATTACTTGTAGATCCGTTTACTTGATTTTTGGAGTATGATTTTGAAATTGTTAAATTTATTAGTCTTTAACCACAGCAGTAAAATGAAATAATCGAGTTTCAAATATGGAAAGAACTGTCTGATCTGAACAAATATTCAATGTTAATTTTGCGTAAGGAAATTTAACCCCAATATATTGTTGTAGTCCAAATATCGATATGCTAATATTGCAATATTGCTGTAGCCCAAATAGCGATATACTAATATCCCAATATTGGTGTTGTCCAAATATCGATATACTAATATCCCAATATTGCTGTAGTCCGAATATCGATATACTAAATTCCCATTGTTGCTGTAGTCCAAGTATCGATATACTAATATTGCTGTAGTCCAAATATCGATATGCTAATATCCGAATATCACTGATAATAAAAATAAAATATTCCTAATTGGCATATATAATAATTTAATATACATAAATCCTGAAGTGTGTGCAATTGTGATTGCATCACAGTGATGAGTGAAATACTTAAAAATTCAAGCCGAATTCTCGGTTCGACTAAAAGTAATGAAAAGTGAATTTGTTCCGTTAATGAATCATCTAAGTCGAGAGTAAAATCATGATTCATAGTCCGAGTAGTCAGAGAGAGAAATCCACATATGATTTCATATAAGATGGGGTTTATTAAAAGATATAATTGAAAGAGGAACTTATTAAGATAGAGCTTAAGAGGAAAGTTGCAATGGCTCTGCTTGACAATCAGTATAGGTAAAATAAAAGGCTCCGAAAGATCCCTAAATAAAATTTTAAAATCTCATTAGACTGCAATCATGAAGTTAAAGAAAAGAACCAGTTAAAAACTTTTTCCGCAGATTTGAAACGGTCCGCGGTGGCTTCGTGGTAAGGTCTCGGCTCGTGAGTCATACGGTTTCAGGTTCGAGACCCAATTACAAGCAAGGGGGTCTGTTGCACGTTAAGTCTATCAGGACCAAACGTCCTCCCGCGGGTGTGGTGCAGTATGGAGAGGGAGGGGGGTGCCAGATCAGGTGTCATCCTCGTCATCTGACCGCGTTTCAAAATTACGAAGTCCGTTCCAAAATATCTCTAGTATTGCTTTACAACGAGACGTTAATATAACTGAACTAAAAATCCACAGATTTGAAACAATAAAACAATAGGAGAAAAGAAGATAAGAAGAGATAATAGAAAAGAGGAGAATATGAAGATCAAATCTTCCTTATGTTAAAGAAATCAGATCAGTCACAGAAAATTAGATTTATATAACAGTCAAATAATGCCAAATTTTTTCGTGACTGTTGAAATTTTGTGCACTTGCATATTCTCTTGGAATATAATATATTTTATCTCTATTAGAATTTAATTACTTTATTGATCAATTTAACATCCCTCACACCCCTATGAGAAAACTTTTCGTTTATTTTCTTTAAGAAAATTTTCTGAGAATATGTTAATTAATTTTTACGTACATTTATAAGACATATAATCGCAAATATTTTCTTTTTCACTTTTTAGTGTCGAAGAAATATATATAGTATACCTACTTTTACCGAAGAGGTCATTTTGATCATTCGAATAAATATTGTTTAGAATACATACATTTATGTTTAAATATGTAACGGCTTTATAGAGACGTACATAGATATAGATATAAATACAGAAATAAGTATGCGTTAGTAAAATGTGTGTATATAAGAAACAAAAAGACGAAGCCGAAAGTAAGCAAATAGAAGCTATTATAGATTGTTAGTAAGAAGAAGTGTGAGCCAATGTTTTAGTAGAAGATGAATGGTAGAAGAATAGATAGTCTTGAACCTAGATTAGAAAATAAACTCGTTTTTTAGTAACTAATCACAGAGGAATTGCTTTTTCATCCCACCACACCTTAACAAATATATTAAAAATATAAAAGTTTTTTTCTACTTTAACTTCATAATAGATAGGTCAATTTATATTTTTTCTAATTAAATAACAGGGTATATTTTTATTTAAAAATATATCTTTTTATATAAAAATATTTCTTTTCTAATTAAATTTTGACACCTTTGGTAGAAATAGACTCATGCCAACTTATGGTAAACCTAGTGTCAATCAAGCTTTGATTTTATAAAAACATCTTTTGGAATTGAATTAAAAGAAGGAAAAAAAACAGTTTCCAGATTCCACAATCTCTATAAATAAATGAACTACAGTTTAAAAAATAAATTATACAAACTAAAGAAGTAATCTACTTTTTATTACTCTAACAAAACTGTTTTTATAGAATTATTTTAATTAAATTCATTGTAATGTGAGATTATCATATTGTATTATTGAAGTGAAAAAAATCATTATTTCTTCATCTTTCTGCTGTAAGATGCATATTGATGATGAGATTATGATTGATTAATAAAAGGAAATTTTCATTAGACCAGCATAGTGACCTGTCCTGGCATATACAAGAAGACCCAATAATTGTCTCTTTTTTTATTTTTGGAACCTAAACTACATGAATGAGAAAAGAAATTCCAGTTAGTTCGTGGAAAAAAATTATTCAATTACTGAACTTATAGAATGTTATTCTCACATCTTTGTAAAAAATTTTATATCATGTCTCAGAATAAATAATTTTTTAAAAAATCCGAGAGAATTCTTCAAATTGTATATAACAACCACACTTTAATTCTCGTCTATAAAACTAAAAAAAGTTTAAGTTATCATTTTTACATACAAATGGACATTGTTCGGAAAAATAAATTTTTGGATTCTAGAATATTCGAAACTTGCAGTTAGGCGAAATCTCGGGATCGAATTTTTCAACGATTACAATACGTTTTCTTTTTAACCATTATATATGATAAAGCAAAAAGGTTCTGTTACGATTATAAGCAATAATTTCTGTTAACTATGCAGACAAAATTGTGCGTATCATATATAAAAAACATTCCAAAAAAAAGAGAGAAAGAAACTGACGTTTATGTATTAAAAAAGTGGCTAATTTTGGGAAAAAAAGAACAATAGAAGATAATGTCGATGATTTATTTTATGTATGGCTAAAAGAAGACAATCTAAAGGCTCTCCAAATATCATCTGAATTGTTGGGAAAGCAATTAGTTGAGTGGGCCTCTTTATCTGCCTTAATGCGCAATGCGTTTTTAGAATCCTAATAAACTCTGTTATCACATGATGTGTTCCGACTGATATCCATGATGGTTCTCTTTATGGAGGCCAAACACGAATAATTCGATCACTGGAACGATTTCCTTCTGGAAATACGATTTGGAAGCAATTGAAAAAGAACTATGGGAAAAAATGTGAGCGAAAAAGCATTGCTTAAAATCAGCAAAAGATTAATTTTTTTCATGTTGTATTCGATAATTTATTTTATTTGCATCGTTTGGTTATCAAAGATAGATTATTATATAATAAAAGGCTTCAATCATAAAAAAAAATAAATGTATCTTTTTTTAACACTGAAATTTCTTCCTCGTTATTATCAAGAATTTATAGAAAAAATTATTCTGGATGTTCAGTTAATTTGTCGGTCTATCAATAAGAATTATGTTTTATGCTTGGGAGATTCCAGATCTGAAAATCGAATCTATCTTCTATGATCAAATTAGTATTCGATGTAGATCAAATATCATTTCGTCGGTATATAAAGAAGCTAGAGAAGGAAATGTCCAAATGTTTTATCTTAGATATATGATTGCTGTTTAAAATGGATATAATGTAATTAAAAAAATCGTTCAACAAAAATGTCAATGTAAATGTTAAATGTAAAGCTCCCATTGTAGAAGCACATTTATTTCATCAGTTATGTGATAAATTTGTTTTATATAATTATTAACAATTGAACCAATGCTAGAAACGAAATGTAAGAACAACACGTTATAAGAAGAACCGACTATATTTTTGCATAATGCCATTTTCAAACCAATATCTTTTCACATTTGTTCAAATTAATATCTTTTGGTAGCACAATCTGTAACAATTCCTTTTTATTTGTTTCAGTATTTAATTTTATTGTATAATCACAGCCATTCCTCATTTGTTTTCATTAATGTTAAAAAAATTTACTTCGGTCATTTTCGCTTTTGTTTGTATCCTACAGCATGAGTATCTTTCAGCATGTGAGCTCCATAATTTAACCTTAAATATTATCTTTTCAAATTTATATTATTATTATTGCTGATCGGCTTAATTCTGTCTCATTTATAAGCGCTTTCAAATTTTTAATCTCCTCATTTGTCATATCCTATATCTTTTTAATGATGGCGTTTCGGCTTGTGCTTATTGAATAATATTTCATTTTGACAACTTTTCCAGTTTTCCTTTATTTGTATGTTTTACATCCAAATGAACAATATTTGAATATTTGACTAAACTCTTAAAAAAAAGTTGAAGAGAACGGCTCCTAAAATATGATTGTGAATCTGGTTTATGATAACTATACGAAACCAAATATATTTCCATAAAAATATATGGATATTTCCATGAGCATTGAGATTTCTTTAGAGTATATTGGTCTACGAAAATTATATATTTCAACATTATCTAAGTTTTAAAATTATTAGAATTCTGTTTTTAATTATAGTTGATATTAAGATGTATGTATGTAGTTTTATATCAACTATTAAATCAAGGAAGTGTTAAGTATATGAGACCAAAGAACCTTTTGGATTGCCTTTTCTTAGAAAGCTTAATTTCTTAAGTTAAAATATATTCTCTTAAAGTTGCCAGTATCTACCTAGAGATTATGACCTACTTATTTCTCCCACTTCACAAGTTATACTGTCAAATTATAGAGTGGCTTAATTTCTTAAGTAAAAATCTATTTTCTTAAAGTTGCCAGTATCTACCTAGAGATTATGACCTACCTATTTCTCCCACTTCACAAGGTATACTGTCAAATTATAGAGTGGCTTAATTTCTTAAGTTAAAATCTATTCTCTTAAAGTTGACAGTATCTACCTAGAGATTATGACCTATCTATTTCTCCCACTTCTAAAAGTATACTGCCAAATTATAGAGTGGCTTAATTTCTTAAGTAAAAATCTATTCTCTTAAAGTTGCAAATATCTACCTATTTCTCTCACTTCTAAAGGTATGCTTTCAAATTACAGGGTGAAAATTCGAAGCAAACTCACATGTATGCGCCTAACCATCAGATTAAGAATGTTATTGTTATTAAAGCGTTATAGTGGTAATTAATTATTATTAATTAGGGTTGATTATCCTAAAATATTTTCAGAGATAGAATATAAGAAATTTAAAATTGATCGATGTAAAGATACATGTATTTTTTTAACATTCTATTACAAATCTATAATGTTGTCCCCCAGGGCAGTTAGTTTCATCGTAAGAAAGACAGTTTTACGGACAGCTATGATGGATGCTGATCAGATGTCGGAGCCCCAAGCTTGGCGACTAACTTCGCGCCTATTTGATGACTTTGCGACAAAATGGAAGATTCTAGAATCTTCATTCATTTTGCTTTCGTAACAATGTATATATATATAGTGCAAAATCCAACAATAGATGCTGATAATCCACTTGTAGTATTTGATCATTCTCAACTTGGTGAAGAGTGAAAAGAAAAATTTTGTTGAGAGTAGAATTTGGACACTCATCAGAATGAAACTCTACATGTATCTACAATTGCATTCTTCGTCTGTCACCATACGACTTTCTATAACAAGCTCAATGGGAACGAAAGTTCATCCAGGACGAAATCGATCGCATCTGCATCACATTTCTTCAAATTTATGTACTAAATATTGAAAGACTAATACGTGAGACAAGACTCATTGTAATCGAAAGTCTGTACGGTTGAAACACAATGCTACTGCGTTATTTGATAATAAAAATTTACATTTTCATCAAACTGTTTCATTGTAGGAGACATGCTATTTTAGTTAAACAAAAAAGATGTAATCTCTAATTACAGTGCTTCGCGTAAGATGATGGCATTAACCAGAACACTTGACCTGCAAACCTTTGTATCTTCTTCCATTTTCTATAGAGATTTTGTATATTTTATTCTGTAATCCGTTTTCTAAGCCAAAGAACTGTATTCAATATGACATCAATGGAGAAGAAATTTTTACTCTTGTAAACTCCATGATTTTTGCTGTTTTTTCTATTTAGAGTATCTGCTTTTCGCGCTAAAAATATAATTCCGGTCCCATTTTGAGCTATTTATTGTGAAGTCGCATTTGCAAGGGGGGGGGGCGCCAAGTAATGCCGTTTAAAAGTTTAGAGACTTCTTAGCTGTAAACATATCTGTGAGAAAGGAATTATTGTACTTCATATCATCTTTGTGCTTATACCGTACAGTACCAGCATTCAAAATGTTAATTCATTCCCTCGAGTGGTTATTCATTAAAAGGCCATATTAGTAACAAGAATTTAGTATATTTATCTTATATGTTTATAATGCTTCTTCATAGCTAATTTTCATGATTTCTTTTTCATGTAAATTTTACAATATTTACAATTACCTGTGTTTATGTGTGTTAAATATCCTTTCTTGAATTGAAATTAAGTCTTATCTCTATCTGACGCCTTGTTTACTTAATTTTCGAATTTAATCTAATCACCCTAATTTCAACATATTTGAGCCGTCTCGATTCCTATATAATTTGCATAACTGGAGTTTTACTCTATATTCATTTGTTTAATCTAAGTATAAATAAAGTGTGAGGAAGTTGTTATTTCAAGTGATGCCATTTTCAGAACCATTTAACTATATAACTTTGCGAAATTACAACCCTTTATGTATATGAATTATGCATATGAACTCTTTATGTATTTATATTACATCCTTTATGTGTATGAACATTATTTAAATGAGTAATATTCTCTGAAACTAGAATCGAAAAGGTTGTTATGTCTAAAGAAAACTGTTAAATTAGAAACTACAGGAAATTAAAAGTACGATATATATATATATGTGACTACAGTAAAGAAATAATGGATTTTCTAAAAGGACTACAATATCCCTCCACTCAAACATATGATTTTCATTTACTTTTGCTGTGGAGGGATATGTCTGATTTTAGATTATTATTTTTTATCCCCCTCCCTCTTTTAATTTGTGGAATTTTATCGACGTTCAAGCAAACGATCAGCTAGAAGATTTTCTGAGAGAATTCCCTACATGATTAACAAAATTTAAATCTCATCAATGTGTGAGATTAATATATCGATCAACAATCATAATTTGAATAGTCTTAAGGGGCTCGGTGGCCTAGTGGTAAGGTCTGGGCTTCGGAACCGGAGGGTTTCAGGTTCGAGGCCCGATTATTATCAGCAGAAATAAAATTTCGTGTAGCCAATTGATGCATAGAATACCATCCTAGCTAATGGAATAAATAATTTATGTTTTTAATCTATAAAGCTGGCTTGGAAGGAATTCAAATTGGTGCATTCTATGCAAATGGTTACACTGCGTATAACCGACATTTATCAGATCTCACTTAGATATATTTCTTAATTTAGAGACATTCCATTAAGGGTGAGGGGACGAGGGACTTAAAATGTGGGGAGGAGAAATCTCCATTTAAAAGAATGATATCTCGCCATATTGGAGAGTTCAGCAGTGTTGATGTTTTTATTAGAGATGTCGGATTATACCTCCTCTTAAAAAAGAAATGTCAGAGCGCCGAACTTTCTTCTGAATTCCAGATATGTTACCTGAAGCAGATGCTTATAGATGATTACAGACAACGAGTTAAGAGTAGACGCTGAATTCGCGAAAATGTGTGGCGAATTGAGATGTGCGAGGATAGAACCTGGGACATTGTGGTTTGCAGACCAGTAACATGATCACGATACAAAATGAATTGCTCTGGTAGCGTAGCTGTTAACTGGTTTATAAGCTATTCACTACAGACTCTCCCTCCAGTGAGTCGAACGATATGGCTATTGAATGGTGATGTATTATTAGTTGTTGAGTCTAATATGCCTGTAGTCATTTGAGTAGCGCCAAGCGTTATGGCGAGCGTGTGTGGGCGAGTGGTTGCTAATGCTGTTGCTGCGTCAAGTGAGTCTGACGACTCTGGGTTGTTGCGTCAGGTGAGTCTGATGACTTTGGTTGCGGGTAGATGGCGCCACAACAGCTGTACAAAGGTTAAAAGCTCATCGTCCGAGATCACCAATGTGGCGGATTTGCGATGAGTGAGGATAGAACCTGGAACCTTGTGGCTCGCAGCCCAGTAACATGACCACGATACAAAAGCAACTGCTCGGGTAGCGTAGCTGTTAACTGGTTTATAAGCTATTCACTACAAATGTAAACTGATAGATTTAAACAGTTTACATTACTACTTAACATTAACATTTCCTGAACATTACTATTTCCTTCGCTTTAAGTAAACAGCAAAGCATAGATGTTATAACAGCAATTACAGTATTTCTTAAAGTTAACAAGATCCTACACTTGGTTATAATTGATATTAACAATAGAATTTTGATGAATACTATTATTCCTTTATGTATCATATTGCCGAAATGTTTATAATATTTGTATTTTAATACAATTGATTAAATCATGTTAATGTTGAGATTCTATAAAACTCAATAATATGACATAACGCCTTCGTTCTTGCGTAGGGGTAGCGCATCTTCCCCATGATCTGGGCGTCCTGGGTTTGAATCTCAGTTCGAACATAGTTGTTCTTCATCTGTGTTCTATCTGTGAGGTGGGAGAATGTGCCCCCTGTAAAAAGGGGTTGTGCAAGCGAATGTGTGAGTTTCATCTTCATATGAGCTAGAAGTCAGACTTCTGCCCTCGGTTGTTCAGGGGTTTTTACACTCAGAAGCTACTGCACCCCCTTTCCGTGGTAACGCGGACACGACATCATCAATATGACATAATACATCGGTATAAATATGAAAGGTAAAAAAATAGTTAATTGCACATCCAAAATGTTTTTCATCTTTTACTCTAATAAATAGTAATATACTTTATGTATATTACAGAATAAGTAGTTACCAAGAAATACCTTTTGAAAATAATAAATTTCATTCTTTTATCCAAAAAATGGTAATTACAATTCCTCAGGGAATACATGCCATACACTGTGTAGAGATATATTACAAGCTATTCTGTTTCTTACTTTCTCGGATTTGTACTTCTATCCATTTCCCAAACGGAAAACATCTGTTTGAACAGAATGTTATTTGCTACCTCGACAGAAACGCTGTAACCAATTAGGAAAGGACCGGAAATAAATATTTACTTCCATATACAAAGACACGAGAAAGGGGGAAAAAAAGGAAGGGAAGTATAAAAAAGCAAACAGATAGAACTCTGACTTCTTCCCCAGAAAACCGCATAAAGTCAGAAAAACACGGCAAACAATCTTGTTTCGCCATCCTTACGAACAAAAATTCAGTGAGACCACATGAATCAAGTTTTATATATGTAAAAGAACATGGAAGGGAGGTTTCTATCCGTACCACGACTCGCCTGCACGAGATTTAGATCTTATTTTGTTTATGCGATTTGGCAACGACCGCAAAGAAAAGAATATATAAAAAAATGGTCCATGCCTCATTAATCATGGACGATATACTAGCAGCGTATAAAGCAAAGAGAAAAGATTTTATTGACGTCGTTGTAAAGATTATTGATGGGTTGGGCATCATTTTTCTTATTCTTTTTTTCATCGCAAAAGAAAAATTGTCCATGTTTTTTCTTTTTTTCTTTTCTTTTACCCTTCCCACTATCGGAAAAGTTTGTTCCCTTTTTCATGTAGGGCATGCGTGATGTGTTAAGCCTCGTCCACATAAAAGTCATCCCTAGTTTTGCATAATGCTTTCCCTTAAATATATCTATTCAGATGATGCTGACAAGTTAAAAACGTGCAGTTTTCTGTAGTAAAGAAAGAAAAAAAAATGAATGGTTTTTATTTGATTTTTTTCCATCCGTAGGGGTTAGGGAAGGTAGAGCAGCTTGGGTTGTAAGTAATAACGGAGAGATAAAGCCACGACAATGCCCGTGTTTGTTCGTTTTTTGCTAGCGATGGGCAAAACCGTCATTTATTTTCTATAGCTTTGCGACGCGGTCTTGTATAAATGAAACCTTATTGCTGAAGCTTTCTTTGATGGCCCCGATTTGTATCCGATATCAAATTTCAATTTAATGACTCCGAGTAATGTTGCTTCCTGCGACCATCGATCACTCTCCTTCCTCCTTAGGCAAAGTGAATGATTTTTGTTTCTCGATGTGTTTAGTCGTTCATATATTTGCTTTCGAAATGAAAATTTCAATTGAAAAATCTCCAGGAATTGAATATTTCATCTCTCCTATGCGAAAGAGTGTAATGGGTACAATTTGGTAAATACTCCGTTTTGTATCATAATAACATACGAAGATGAGGATTCCTTTGACAGCGATAAAAGAAGAAATTTTGTAAGATTCTTAATTTAAGTTTCTTAAATTTTATGGGTTCTGTCCTATAATATGATGTAATTCCACTCTCTGAATCTCTCCCGAGTTACCTTAAAATGGCATAGCCACAAATTGCTTATAGAATGAATGCTTTTAAAAGGGTGATACCGCTTAATACATTGGCTATCAGGTGATTTGTTTGTGATGCATGACTACACTCTATTTAATTTACAGCCACTATCTAATTATATGATATATCCTCTATTACTGTTAAGAGTACCAGTCATTTAGATAGGTAACAATGGTCAGTTGGGTGATCAGTAATGAATTAGATAGTTGATTAGAGTCATAGATGTTCATAGTATATTAGATAGGTGATTAGAGTCATAAGTGATCATAGTCAATGAGATAGGTATTAGAGTCATGGGTAATCATTTTCAATTAGACAGGTGATTAGAGTCATAGTCAATTAGACAGGTGATTAGAGTCATAGTCAATTAGACAGGTGATTAGAGTCATAGTCAATCAGACAGATGATTAGAGTCATAGGTGTCCATAGTCAATTAGATAGGTGATTAGAGTCATATATGTTCATAGTCAATTAGATAGGTAATTAGAGGTATTCATAGTCAATTAGAGTCATAAGTGATCATAGTCAGTTAGACAGGTGATTAGAGTCATAGGTGATCATTGTCAATTAGACAGGTGATTAGAGTCATAGGTGCTCATAGTCAATTAGAAAGGTGATTAGAGTCATAGGCGTGCATAGTCAATTAGATAGGTAATTAGAAGTACTCATAGTCAATTAGATAGGTGATTAGAGTTATAGATATTCATAGTCAATCAGATAGGTGATCTGAATCCTAAGTGTGAATAATAGCAATAGAATGTTAAAAATTAAAATGAAATGCACAAAAAATTAATAACTTACATGGAATATTTATATTCAAATCAAATTATATATGTATATGTTGGTTACTTTGTAGATTTCAAAATGTTCGTTGTTATTTTCCAGCTATTGTTTATAATCTGGGTTGATGAATCTACTCAAGACATGCAACATCGCAGTTTTATTTATATGCAACTAATGTATGCTCATATTTGGTTTATTTTGTTAGTCTTGAGCAAAAAACAACATTTTAATTATTTCTACCAAATGATAAACAAAGCCTTCAGAATCAAGTTACACAAAATATTTAGCAGATATGTTTAGTGATTATTTATTTATTTGAGTGAACCAATTTGTCATCAAAGGCATGCCGTTAATATTTTTAGAGATTTAATTGATGATTCATAAATCAAGAATTATAGCTTGTAGCGTAAATTTCATGATTAATTTAACAGTTAATAAAACATTAAAATTGCAATATCAATATTATTTCGAAGAAGGAATTTTCTGATGATACATGCAGAGATATGAACAAATGAATCATCCTTTCATCTCATGAAACCAAATTTAAATGCCGATTGAACAAAATTCTTGACTCTTTTTAATTGGGACTTCATTGATCTTTGGAAAATATTTTAAAACACACATTAGATTTACATTAATATGCTGTTGCTGCATCTTGATTTTAATTTTTTTATTGGTATTAAATAGTTTTTTCTAAGAAGCATTCAGCCTATGCTTTCCATTCTCATTTTGTAAATTTATTTCTCATATCCCTTTAAAATTAGGTTCCCATTTTATGAAAGTTTTTTTTTTTTTTAAATTTTCCAAATTATCATTTTGCTGAATGACCTTAATCATGGCTTTAATTTGCTACGTTCTAAGCCATTCGAGATACATTAATACTTTTCAGATGAGTAAATGCTCTGAATGACATCAGTAATACTATTTTGTTTTATTTTAATTTCAAATTGCACTTCTGAAAAAAATTATAAAGTCTAAATTTTATACAGTTTTTACGTCCATGAATCGGAATGAATAAATATCTTCTAAATATTTGTGATGGTTAAATAAATAATATGTAATATTTTTCGAATCCTGTCGGATAATTACTATGTAACATATTTTTGATATAAATAGAGTGCAGGTTTGAAGACGTAGACGAGACGTTGTATTTTTAATTTCGTTTTATTCTCTTCCGAGTGACAAGCATGATTATTTACAAGAAGGCTCAGCGCAGCACTAAAGCAGAAGGCAAAAAGGGACAAACAAATGATCACTAGTTTTATATAACAGGCTCCAATTCAATACACGTGGTGAACTTCGACACCTTTTCAAGGGCAACAGCAGATATCACTTTCTCTTGATACGTAGTACTGATGGCGCATTATATTTACAGAGGAATTAATTATACCGAAAGTGGAATTGGATCACAAAATAAGAGAATATTTTAGAATGAAGTTATAATTGGCTAAATTAAGATAAAATCTTGGAAATTAATTTGAATTAAATTAAGAGTTTAAAATATCACTACACACACACACACACACACACACACATATATATATATATATATATATATATATATATATATATATATATATATATATATATATATATATATATATATATATATATATATATATATATATATATATATATATATTCTGCTACCAAATCTAGTCAAGTTATGCAGAATATCATAATTTTAGAATAATCAACAATTCCATTATTATAGACCAATCAGTTTAGTAGAAACTCCTGGAGGAAACTGGCCTATCTTCGAGACAGTCGACAGAACAATCGAAAATTGCGAGTTGTTACAATTATATTCAAATACTAAAATTTGATTTTCAAATTGATATTATTGTCGATATTCAAATTTTTGATACTGTGTATCAATATTATTCATAATAGAGTGGAACATTATTATTAAAAATTTTGGTATTTTAAGAATATTTTATTAAATATGACTTAAATAAACTAGGATTTTATTTCCTATTCAATACTTTTTCAAACCAGAGTGTGAGATTTAGCAATGAAACAAGATACATTTAAATAAAAACTACATTTTGCTTGACTTGATTGATTATGCTGACAAATTTCCACAGAGAGTAAATTTGTGCTAAAAAGTAGCATGTTTTAAAACCATAATATTGGAATTTATGTGTTTTACAAATCATTGAAAAGCAGGTCTTATCAGCTTGACCCCCCATCGAGATAAATAGAATTCTCTATCAGAAAAGAAGATCGTCAGAATTTGGATAGGTTCTTAACCTCTTCTATTTCAAACAATCCTGAATGCCATCACGTTTCGAAACGAACTATCTTCTATGTTGGTTTAGATCAATTGAGAGGGATTGAACGAATGCTTCGTTTTCTTACTGTGAAGATTTGGTTGCTTGGACGTGATCTAATTGGACTTCGGATGAATGATAAAAAAGAAAAGAAAGAAAGAAGCTACCTGATTATTTCTGCAAACAGAAAGAAGAAAAAATATTATTGATTAAATCGAATCATGCGATATCTTCATGGAATTATTTTAAATGCTTAAGAGTCATTTCAGCACTAACAGATAATTTTTTTGTTTCTTGCTAAAATTTAACGTGTTGATTTGATTTTTATTCTATATCGACCTGAAACATATCAGTTAGGAGGAATACTGTGGATAAAAGAAAAAGAAAGAAAGCTCTAATGGCAGAGTGATTCTGGGTTAGCTTAATTGGAAAAGGTAACAATGAAGAAATAGAGATCATTTGTCCTGTATATTTATTTTATAAATTTGCAACTATAATTTTCCGATACTTATACGCCTCTTTTTAACTGCTAACTTTAGTAAGCATTTTTTATATCTTTTCAATTTTTTTTATATATTACTTATTAATTTGTTAAACGAAATTCTTTAAAATAGACATTTATGTATCAAATGTATAATGTATTAAATGTTTGTTTTCAGTTTTACTAAAAACATTCAGATGTCATTTCGAATATGACGATGGGAAGTCAAATATTCATTGTTTAGTCTCTTGCTCCGGTCGTCATAATATATGAATTATAAGCTGTCTCTGAAAAGAAAACCGACTAAATAAGGAGCACCTGAAGATGCTTAATTTCATGCAATATAAAGTATGTATTAGAAATGAATGGAGGGTAGTAATCCATGTTTTTGTAAATGAGCTAAAACAAAATTATTATCGCTTCATTTACATAGCAAATGATAATATAAAACAATCATAACTCCACGTATTGCTGAATAGAATTTCTTATTTATCACTATGCATAAAATAAGATAAAATTTATTTTCTGTTTAATACTAAATATACCAAGTAATTCAGTATACGAAATATACCAAGAGAAAGCCTTGTAATCTTCAAAGAATTCGAACTTTAGATATTTACGAATCTATGTTTCTAATCTCGCTGAATCTGGAGAACTCACTTCTGGAATTATGTCAGCCTGTTTATGAAATCAACACTTCAAATACTATTTGAGCTACACCAGTGAAATTTAGTATGTAGTCTTTACACAAAATTCGTAGATTTCTATCAAATTTTGAATAGAATCTCTTCTGGAATTATGTCAGCCTGTTTATGAATTCAACACTTCAAATACTATTTGAGATACACCAGTGAAATTTAGTATGTAGTCTTTACACAAAATTCGTAGATTACTATCAAATTTTGAATAGAATCTCTTCTGGAATTATGTCAGCCTGTTTATGAATTCAACACTTCAAATACTATTTGAGCTACACCAGTGAAATTTAGTACGTAGTCTTTACACAAAATTCGTAGATTTCTATCAAATTTTGAATAGAATCTATTCAATAGAAATCTGTCTGCACAGGGAAACACAATAACTACAAAATTAAACCAATCAAACAGTGAACCTGTAATTGCAAAAAATCGATTCGTGTCAAATTTTAAATTAAAAGAAATATGGTTTAGGATTTATATATTTCTCTACATGCAAATTTGACAATTCATAAACGTTAACGATTTAGACAAATGAAATTTACTTTGTATTCTTGTGACTAAAATATTTGTGTTAAATTTTTGTTTCAGCTGATTGAAAAAAATATCCAAAATGCACACTTGATTTTCTTCACGATTTTACGAAACGCACATTTGAGGAATACTGAAAATAAAAATCTGAGCACTCTGGAATTCATTTTATTGCTCAAAGTACTCAAATTTAATAACGGAGAAGTTTTGGAGCAGCCCCACCTGCTAATTATGACACAATATTTTTTGGTAAAATGTATTTCAGGACAGCAATTTAAACTCATCTACAGTTCACTAAAATTATATAAATCAATAGATTATTTTTAAGGTTATAGTTTTAAAAAATGAATAAATGAAAAACGACATTTAGTTTTTATTAAATAAACAAGAAACTTCAAATTTCAATTTTGCATATTTAAATAGAAATAAAAAAAAGATAAAATCATTCCAAGATATACTTTTTATTTGTCTTACCTAATCTATAAATATATTATTTTAATTAAAATGATGAAATTATGCAACCTCAAAAATGTTCAATGAAATCATTTATTTAAACAAATAAGTCTTAAGAACTGTTTTTCAATTAAATTAAATTAAAATATATGTTCTTGCTTTTCAACTTTTAAAAGAGAAATTGGATGGATTTATGTTAATTAAATATAATTTGCTATTACTTAAATGAGATCGATATTGTAGCATTTGAATTTTTGCTTTCATGCTGAATTCTATGCTTATAACATAAATGATCATTTTTGAATAAACTGATTTTTAGATATTTTTTTTCCTTTGAGATCTCTCAAATTTCTTTTCAGTTAATAGAAATAGTTTGTTCTTGAAAAGCTGTTGTTTTACTAGTTCTAAATTATCTTTTGAGTACATTTTAAAAGTTTGAAACCTGGTTTAATTTTCATTTTTTTTGTTATAAATTATGCACTCCTGCTTCTATTTATGGAGAAAAAAACATTAAAGATTATCATGTTTAAAAATTATGTTAATTAATATAATTTATTTTTAATTTCTGCATTTTATTATCTTATGAGTAAAAAAATATCATATCTGTGTCTGTAACCCTTAGTATGTGAACATGATGACTGGTAAACGAATCTAGACGAATATTTTTTAACAGATTCCCAGAGCTAAACTGATATCATAGTCAAATTCTCTAATTAATCTGCCAAAAGGAAGTAGTTTCTCCATTATGCTTTGGAATTTTACAAAAATTCATCTTTTTTATAAAAGTATTACTTATCAAGCAAGTTTCATTTCATACAAAATGAGAACATCAAAATTTTTATTTTACTTATTTTTATTTTACTTTTTTTATTCTTGTATACGAAGAATAAAAAAAGAAGATATAGCAAATAAAGAAAACTCTGACGAGATTTTAATCAATGTTCACATTTTTATACATTCCTTAGTGCACATTTTTTTTAACTTCTGTAACCGTGATTTTAATCAATGTTCACGTTTTTATACATTCCTTAGTGCACATTTTTTTTAACTTCTGTAACCGTGATTTTAATCAATGTTCACGTTTTTATACACTCCTTAGTGCACATTTTTTTTAACTTCTGTAACCGTGATTTTAATCAATATTCACGTTTTTATACATTCCTTAGTGCACATTTTTTTTAACTTCTGTAACCGTGATTTTAATCAATGTTCACGTTTTTATACATTCCTTAGTGCACATTTTTTTAAACTTCTGTAACCGTGATTTTAATCAATGTTCACGTTTTTATACATTCCTTAGTGCACATTTTTTTTAACTTCTGTAACCGTGATTTTAATCAATGTTCACGTTTTTATACATTCCTTAGTGCACATTTTTTTTAACTTCTGTAACCGTGATTTTAATCAATGTTCACGTTTTTATACATTCCTTAGTGCACATTTTTTTTAACTTCTGTAACCGTGATTTTAATCAATGTTCACGTTTTATACATTCCTTAGTGCACATTTTTTTTAACTTCTGTAACCGTGATTTTAATCAATGTTCACGTTTTATACATTCCTTAGTGCACATTTTTTTTAACTTCTGTTATGAAGAAAAATACAAAAAGAAGATATTATAATGATAAGAAAGTGATCTCGGGAATTTGATGAAGGTAAGTGTTTCAGACGTTTATGAAAAATAATTTATTTTGTATTATGCCTGCACATCTATTTATGAAGAAGACAACTCAAAAAGTCTTTGAGATTTGGCATGTAAAATAACTCAAAATTAATTAATTTCTATCAAATTTTGACGGACTCCCATTTATAGAAATTCTGTCAGCCTGGCATTCCAACTATTAGTAAAAAGATAGGAGGATAAAATTTGGTATACAGTTTTGGTATGTTAAGTTAAGATACTTAACATATTTTGGATCATATACATCAACAGGTTGACTCTTTGTGGGTCTGTATATTTACATACACTTTTAATGATAACTCAGAAACTCAACGATTTTGATCACTGAAATTTGGTTTGCCATTTTGTTAACAAAATTATAGATTTGTGTCTACATTTGATATTTTCCAATGGTCGGAAATAATGACGTTCAAAATGCAGTTCCTGTGGGGTTTTTTTTTCAATATGTTAGGAAGTACAAAACCCTCATGGATGGAATTCTGAACATTTGAAGATAGTGTGGCGAACTGTTATGAGGGAGGATAGAATCTGGTACCTTATGGTTCGCAACCCAGTAACATGACCACAATACAAAAGCAATTGCTCGCGTAGCGTGGCTGTTAACTGGCTTATAAGCTATTCACCATAATAGACTTAACTCAAGACTTACAATTTCGATTCGAGCGGAAAGATAATGTCTGCACTTAAGAGGAATACTCAAAAATAATTCATTTGTATCCGTTTGGTTGTGAAAATGATAACTCATAAATGAAAAGAATGAAATGGATGTAATTTATCACATGACTTTATCATCGCATTGTAAATGTGCGACACATTTGGGACCACACTGTTTGGTATCTATCGATTTGTCTAATCACATTTATGTGATTGCCATTACTTGAAAATGCAACAAATTAGCCCAATAAAACATCGATTTGATTTTGTGATAAAACATGCAAACATAAACGGGAATAAAATATATGAAATATCTTAATCTGTTTGAAAACATCTAAACTCGATACTCGTCATTAGAAATATGAATGTCAAACCACACCATATTGTGACAACAAGTATTTTGTGCCTGTTGCGTCATATTGGTACGCGATTCACTTTCTGGTTTCAGGATTCTTTTTGTAATACATCCTGGAATTAAAGACTTCCATAAGAAGGAATGGGGAGAACGGGTTGCTTTGTGTAGTATATGAGAAATTTGAGAAAAGTACACTTCCACTTTCTGTTACGAAGTTTATATATATATATATATATATATATATATATATATATATATATATATATATATATAATAACGGAGAAGTTTTGGAGCAGCTCCACCTGCTAATTATGACACAATATTTTTAGGTAAAATGTATTTCAGGACAGCAATTTAAACTCATCTACAGTTCACTAAAATTATATAAATCAACAAATTATTTTTAAGGTTATAGTTTAAAAAAATGAATCAATGAAAAACGACATTTAGTTTTTATTAAATAAACAAGAAACTTCAAATTTCAATTTTGAATATTTAAATAGAAATAAAAAAAAAGATAAAATCATTCCAAGATATACTTTTTATTTGTCTTACCTAATCTATAAATATATTATTTTAATTAAAATGATGAAATTATGCAACCTCAAAAATGTTCAATGAAATCATTTATTTAAACAAATAAGTCTTTAGAACTGTTTTTCAATTAAATTAAATTAAAATATATGTTCTTGCTTTTCAACTTTTAAAAGAGAAATTGGATGGATTTATGTTAATTAAATATATTTTGCTATTACTTAAATGAGATCGATATTGTAGCATTTGAATTTTTGCTTTCATGCTGAATTCTATGCTTATAACATAAAGGATCATTTTTGAATAAACTGATTTTTAGCTATTTTTTTTTCCTTTGAGATCTCCCAAATTTCTTTTCAGTTAATAGAAACAGTTTGTTGTTGAAAAGCTGTTGTTTTAGCAGTTCTAAATTATCTTTTGAGTACATTTTAAAAGTTTGAAACCTGGTTTAATTTTCATTTTTTTTGTTATAAATTATGCACTCCTGCTCCTATTTATGGAGAAAAAAACATTAAAGATTATCATGCTTAAAAATTATGTTAATTAATATAATTTATTTTTAATTTCTGCATTTTATTATCTTATGAGTAAAAAAAAATCATATCTGTGTCTGTAACCCTTAGTATGTGAACATGATGACTGGTAAACGAATCTAGACGAATATTTTTTAACACATTCCCAGAGCTAAACTGATATCATAGTCAAATTCTCTAATTAATCTGCCAAAAGGAAGTAGTTTCTCCATTATGCTTTGGAATTTTACAAAAATTCATTACTTTTATAAAAGTATTACTTATCAAGCAAGTTTCATTTCATACAAAATGAGAACATCAAAATTTTTATTTTACTTATTTTTATTTTACTTTTTTTATTCTTGTATACGAAGAATAAAAAAAGGAGATATAGCAAATAAAGAAAACTCTGACGAGATTTTAATCAATGTTCACATTTTTATACATTCCTTAGTGCACATTTTTTTTAACTTCTGTAACCGTGATTTTAATCAATGTTCACGTTTTTATACATTCCTTAGTGCACATTTTTTTTAACTTCTGTACCCGTGATTTTAATCAATGTTCACGTTTTTATACATTCCTTAGTGCACATTTTTTTTAACTTCTGTTATGAAGAAAAATACAAAAAGAAGATATTATAATGATAAGAAAGTGATCTCGGGAATTTGATGAAGGTAAGTGTTTCAGACGTTTATGAAAAATAATTTATTTTGTATTATGCCTGCACATCTATTTATGAAGAAGACAACTCAAAAAGACTTTGAGATTTGGCATGTAAAATAACTCAAAATTAATTAATTTCTATCAAATTTTGACGAACTCCCATTTATAGAAATTCTGTCAGCCTGGCATTCCAACTATTAGTAAAAAGATAGGAGGATAAAATTTGGTATACAGTTTTGGTATGTTAAGTTAAGATACGTAACATATTTTGGATCATATACATCAACAGGTTGACTCTTTGTGGGTCTGTATATTTACATACACTTTTAATGATAACTCAGAAACTCAACGATTTTGATCACTGAAATTTGGTTTGCCATTTTGTTAACAAAATTATAGATTTGTGTCTACATTTGATATTTTCCAACGGTCGGAAATAATGACGTTCAAAATGCAGTTCCTGTGGGGGGTTTTTTTCATAATGTTAGGAAGTACAAAACCCTCATGGATGGAATTCTGAACATTTGAAGATAGTGTGGCGAACTGTTATGAGGGAGGATAGAATCTGGTACCTTATGGTTCGAAGCCCAGTAACATGACCACAATACAAAAGCAATTGCTCGCGTAGCGTGGCTGTTAACTGGCTTATAAGCTATTCACCATAATAGACTTAACTCAAGACTTACAATTTCGATTCGAGCGGAAAAATAATGTCTGTACTCAAGAGGTGTACTCAAAAATAATTCATTGGCATCTGTTTTGTTGTGGGAATGATAACTTTTAAATAAAAAGAATGAAATGGATGCAATTTATCAGATGATTTTATCATCGCATTGCAAATGTGCGACACATTTCGGACAACAATGTTTGGTTATCTATAGATTTGTCTATTCACATTTCTGTGATTGCCATTTCTTGAAAATGCAACAAATTAGCCCAATAAAATATCTATTCGATTTTGTGATGAAACATGTAAGCATACTCGGGAATGAAATATATGAATTAGTCTGTCGATCCTTGTCATTAGAAATATGAATGTCAAACCACACCATATTGTGACAACAAGTATTTTGTGCCTGTTGCGTCATATTGGTATGCGATTCACTTTCTGGTTTCAGGATTCTTTTTGTAATACATCCTGGAATTACAGACTTCCATAAGAAGGAATGGGAAGAACGGGTTTCTTTGTGTAGTATATGAGAAATTTGAGAAAAGTACACTTCCACTTTTTGTTTTGTTACGACGTTTATATATATATATCCTCCGTTTCATCTAACATAAATGTTAAACACTTTCCTATCTTCTTGCTCATTACGGTTATGATTCAAAATTGTTTGTATTCCGTTCTATCCGTCTTTGACGACCATTTGATTAGCTGGCATTATGGTTGCTAAAAATTTATTTTAAATATTTCGTGTGACTTTGTCATACAGGTTACCTCGGCAAAATATTTTTAAACTTCAGATTTTGATGGCGGTATGGTTGTACCATTTTAGAACCCTTTTAACACATTTTGTGTTTATATGTTTATACATTAAATTATATTATAGGAAAAATCAGCAGTACTTAAAAACGTATTCGTTCTTTTTGATTCTGAAGTTAAAACTTAATTGTAAAAACAACAAAATTTCAAATGGGTGTTAAATATTATATACCTATAATATATAATAGAGGTTAATATATATATATATATATATATATATATATATAAATATAATATTATAAAATTAACAAATATTATCTTTAACCTGAATGAAAACAACAACAATCGAATTTTGTTATTTTGATCACTAACCATGAATAAATACTAAGAGAGAAATATCGGAAATGACACTGAAAAGGATTTGAATTTCATTTCAACAATAAAATGTAATATTATAAAATAACTTTGAAATAAGTTTAAAAAATTAATCGAAAATTGAAAATAATATTTATCGAATTAATTAATTTATCGAATAAAAATAATATTTATTGAATTTTTGGATGATTTCGAATTAAAGGGGGGAAATGTAACTTTATTGACAAGATCATATACCAAAGTTCCTTTATCTAAAACATTGCGCTTTTGAATTATAGCTTGTCAATGCCTGAGAATGTAAATATGATCAATCTGTAGACGGATTCTGTTGGAACTTTGATTGCAAAAGTTCCTTTATCTAAAACATTGCGCTTTTGAATTATAGCTTTTCAATGCCTGAGAATGTAAATATGATCAATCTGTAGACGGATTCTGTTGGAACTTTGATTCCAAAGTTCCTTTATTTAAAACATTGCGCTTTTGAATTATAACTTTCCAATGTCTGAGAATGTAAATGATCAATCTGTTGACAGATTATATTGGAATTTTGATATTGATATACGCTTGAGAAGCCACATCGAGAATCCGAATGTAATCCTTCTAGCTTGTTGCGTTTTGTAGTTATGTTTATTTTTATTTGAATATGCAGACAGACAAGCTTCTTGTGAATGAATTTCGTTCAACATTTGATGGAAATATTGGTCTGTATTTTCTAAATTACAAATATCATTCGTCGAACTCAAAGCGTTTTTGTGTTAAAACAAATGATGTACCAAAAAGGTATTTTTCAGATTCAAAGAGATTTGAAAAATGGACCTTCATCAAAATCCTGTAATCAATTGTTTTACATATTACACACTTTCTCCCTGCATTTCATAAAAGATAGTTTAAAAATAAATTTCATTCACATTGAGTAACTACTTAAAAAAATTTCAATCTCAAATGCATTTAGTTGGAAGCAAAATATTCGCCCAGTAACTCAAAATAAATTAAATGTTTGTCTTGAAATATCGTTTAGCCAACCTCCCCTAAAAACTTAAATATTCGAGTTCCAATATTCTGGAAATATTATTCGCTTAGTAAATTTAAAAGGCAATATATTATTTCGTGTAAATTAAAAAAAAAATATCTCGGAAAAACTTATACTTCTCAGCTTAAGGGAAACTGCATGTGTTACAGAATTTTGCAAATACATATTCGAATTTCGTGGGCTTATTTATTTAATCTACTTTATTTTATTAATAAACAAAAATATGCCCTGGAAAAAGAATCGCATCTCACATTAATAAATTATTTTCGAATTTCATGTCAAAACACGCTACTTTAAGATTATAAAACTTCGTCACGCAAAATTTTTAAGTGAAATACTTTAAAAGTAATCAAACATTGTAATTTACTAAAAAGTATTTGAAAATATGAACTAGCGAGCAATAAAAATATTCTTCTTTAACAAGCAGTTTATTATCACGATATTTTAAAAATAATTATGTTCGTACATTGGGTTCTTTTTCTTATTGCAAGATAATTTGGATAATTTCTTTCACCGTACATTTTTTTCTATCATTAAAGCTCATTTTGTAAAAGAGATTGTTTTTAACTCATCGTGAAATATGTTTTTTCTAGAATATTTAATGTTTTTAAACTTGCGTTTCAGTTGGTTTTTAACATTTCTAAAATAAAGTGTACACAGAAAGTGTATTATAACTGCCATCAAGGTTTGCATATTTTGCAATTCATATATCTCCCTAAGTCAGAGCAATTTCTTTTTCTACTTTTTCTTACACAAAGTATCATGAAAATATTGTGACTCTAGTGAATCTCCTTGTTTCGGACTTTTCTGAAAATTCGGAATTCTTTTCTGAATTCGGAATTTGAAAAATACGTTTTTGCTTTTTTATATACAAAGTATAGAAAAGGTTTAGTTATCATCAAGAAGTATATTGATATTATATCTATATGCCTGTCCGTCTTCTATCAATCTTTCTGTCCGTGAATAGGATAGTTAAAAAAACTGCTTTGAAATGGGCGGATGGAATTTTGTATAAAGTCTTTATACCATATTTGTAGATTTCTATGAAAATTTTAAGCGAAATAAATTCAAAAGAAGTCTGTCCGCCCAGTTAATTTATAATCAGTTCTATTATAAATTAATGTGATTAATACACAACGAAAAGAGGTAGGAGTATAATATTTGGTATGCAGATTTAGCATAAACATGTCGATTAGAATCATATTTTGGACTAAATATGCAAAAAGGTCTGATAATTGTTAGTCGGTATTTTCACAAGCATGCATAAGTCGATAAATAAATAAATAATAATAATAAAAAAGATTTAAACGTATTAAATTTGGTACAAGATTTGTGATAAACTAAAGTTACAGTTCTGTGTAATTTTTTTGATTGGATAAAACGCATCAAATTATATTCGATATCTATGTTTGTTGCTGTCTTTTCTTATAGCACTTGCCATGGACAAGCCCGCTGTTACGAAAACAGCGATTTTAAGTCAGTGGGGAAGTGTCTCGTGTTTTTGTAGCAGCGCCAACTAGGACCAAGTGTACGACGTTGCTACTCACGCATCACTCATTTGCTTGCACAACCCTTATTTACAAGAGTGCCCATTCACATTTAGAACAACCATTCCCAAACCGGGACTCGAACCCAAGACGCCCAGATCACGAGGTAGACGCGCTACCCCTATGCCAGGACGCCGGCTCGAATTATATGTAATATTAATTGCATGCCATGAGTTAATCTTCAAAACAACTCACCATTACACGATAAATTCAGTAAAAATGCTAAATTCAAGCTAAAGATCATTATTTCTTAATTATCATACGCCAAAATCATGCAAAGCATTCTCTGCTGTACTCAAAGTCCAAACGTTTTTGAGGCCATTTCCATTGGTTTAAATTATTTAAGTTTGTCTGTTAAATCGAAAACTAAATCTCGATGAATTAAAAGAACGAATTTGATATTTCAAATAAGCCATAAATTGTTAACGAAAACTTAACACTGCAGCAAGATACATCAATGAAATTTTGGATTTATATTTTATTACTAAAATTTTGAATCCTAATCGGAAATATTTATCACAATGGTAGATGGTGTTGCACGTACACCCTATTCCCGAAAGTTCTTGCAGAAACTAAAGTTCCCCGGATCTCATTCCATTTTATTTTTGGTTGAAGTGCTATTTGGAATGTTGATTTCAGTAAGGGATGTTAATAATCTAGCCATCTAGAGAGGAAACAGAAAGCTGCAAATCAAACAAATTGGTATTTTGCTGTTGTGTTCTGTGGTAGAATTGTGATCCAAATAATAATTTATTTCATTATTTGAGAAATTAACTCATTGAATTACAAGTCAAACAAAATGGCAACAATATCAAAAAAAATTGTGATTTCTGCTATCATTTTTACTAAATGATTAGAACAACTGCATATAGAATAAGCTTGGCGACGAAAGTTAAAACAAATTTTTTTTTACATAAACAGAAATCCCATAGACACCTGTTTTTATTGTTGTTATGGGATTTTATGGCACAAGAGCAAATATAGACTACTAAGCTGCACCGATACCATGGATGGAATTGTATGCACACAGATTTTGTTTCAGATTATTTTATAACCGAGCTTTTACATCTCGCTTTATTTTAAGTTCAGAATTGATTTAAGAAAACTTCCATTTAAATTGCTCTTATAGGCTTGATACTCACTTAATCTGAAATGTCGAAATAAAGATTAATATTTTAAACGAAGTATTCTTGGATATTTCAAACGAGTGTGCTTAAAATGGCAACAAACATTATCATCCAAAAATGAGTCTATTAGAATTCATTATAGCACATGATAACCGGGAATTGCTGCAGCTAAATTTGGTTTTAACCTCTTGCCTGCCGCGGGCATATATATATGTCTCCCTAAGTCAATGTGTTAACTGCTCCTGGCGTATATATTCGCCTCGCATCTATATACTACGTATATATATTCGTGGCACTGGGGACCAAATCTCGCAAGTTATCCTCGGCAGGTAAGGGGTTAAAAATTTATTTTCTCAATTTATACGACATTAGTAAAGTAAACTTTATACAATAAAAGTTTTAATGTTGAGTTATGTTAAAAATCAATATAAAAACAATTTTTTATTGATTTTTAACATATTTTTTTCATAAAACTATTTTAATGATTTAACCAAGAAAGTATTAAATATGTGTTAGCACGCAAATCCATAAAATAATTTTTAACCAAAAATTAGTTTAAATATCATTTATAATGTGTTTGAAAAAATTATCTTTTTGAAACATTGTTTATGGTTTGAATATCTCTTCAACTTAAAAACTAAGTAATCACATAACATAATAAATCAAATCTCATGTTGAAAATCTTCGGTGTGAGATTTCAGCAGGATTTATATTCGCTTGATATAAACTAGCCAAAATCTTCCAGAGTAGGTTATTTTTCTTCCTGGGAATTAAACTAAACAAGTAACTTGCAGCTTCTGGCAAAAGTAAGAATCCTAGCCCTTGTGATATTCATCAGTTTGAACAGAATTTCCTGTTTAAGGAAAAAAAAAAAGCTTGGAATCTTTTCAAGCGACCATTATAAATCCCTAACAACCAACCCTTGAAAAGAGAGTGGTGTTCCACCATCCCTCAAGACGCCTCTGTCTCGCGGCTTAATGACCTTGCTGCAACAGGCACCCTGGAACTGCACGAAAGGGACGTTCCTGCTAATAAATCGCAGCCCCACTTACCACTAGGAAGGGTTCTACCGAAATTTTTTCCTCCTTAGAGAAGAAGAGAAAAAAATCGTCTGAAAGTTTTAAATTGAGACACCGATAAGTTTTTTCCGCTCTCCTCTGCCGCCCTTGCATTTTTGGGAGCACGCTCACCTGCTCCCCAGTACGAGGTTGGAAGAAATATAAATTAGGAGACATGAACACGTAACGCTTTTACGATCCGCACGCGAGCCTCGGATCGTAAATTGTGGGGCGGAGCTTGGTGGCGCCCCTGCGAAAGAAACAGAGAATAAATAAGAGACGTGAGAGTTGCAGTTTTTCTGTATCTCCGATATCTCGGAGGAGATTTACAGCCGCCCTGTTTGCAGGGGCGTCGGGAGATTAAACCCGTTGTTAGTTAGTCCAGAAAGTAATGTCACGCACTTAGAAAAGAAATATCACGTTCCCATTTGAAAAAGTGGATACAAATTGAAGCTTTAGACTGAATTAATTTCAAATTTTGGAGATTGCAACACTGAATGTTATTTTTATTGATTTTACATTAACCATTTTTAGTAAAGAAATACTCATAATGGTCTGGTATGTCTAGTAAACATGAAGATAGTTTTATAGTGATTATAATTTAGATGAGTCAGTTTGGTTTGCTTTCACATTGCCATCTCTTTTGATGGTACATGAGATCTGGTGCCAAAATTTATGTTTCAGGCTTTAGTTGATCGTTAAATTGCTACTTGTGGTTTTTATAATATCTTGATGTGCAGTGCATTTAAATTTTCAACCCCAATATCAACTGGATTTACTAAATTGATCATTTCTAACAGCTACTATGAAAATATTTCATGTTTCTGAACTTTTGTTCGATATACAGACTAATGACTCCAACATCGTCATATCTCAAAATATCTATTCCATACCAGTGGGAAAATATTAGCCGCTAAGTATTTAGCAAGAATGATTTCTTGTAAGCAATGCAACCTTTGGCAAACATCACTCATACACTAAATCAAAAGTCTTCCGATTGTAAACCTGAGATATTTGGATTAATATTCTTGGATAGGAAAGTAAATGCACTGATAATAATTCTAAATCCCAGCTAGTTTTTAAAAATTCTCGTAAGTATTGCTTATTTTGATTTCAAATTACGACAATGAGAGTGGAATTTCAATTATCTAACTTTATTTGTTGGTAATTTTATATCAGTAGTGTTAAACTCAAATACTATTTTGGGCGATATAAAACAAAGTCTAATAGAATGCGAATATCAGAAAACAAAAAGTTTTATTTTTTGTAGAAACATAGGCTTGCTACCAAAAAGAATGTATACAGACATTCAAAAAAGTATTGGAAGGAAGTGCAAGTTCACAAGCATTTATCAAAATTTAATTATAAAATTGGAGCAAAAAATAAGAGTTATATTACATTTTAATAAATTAAAATCATAGTAATTCAAGCAATATTTATATATCAATGAAATTATGATTACAATTTAAAATAAAAGATATTTACTCATAATATCTGCTCAAAGAAGTATTGAGACCCTGTACAATAAAGAAAAAAGAATATATATTAAAACATATAAATTAAGAAAAAATAAGAACTTGATAGTTAATAATCTTGTTGAACCACCCTTGCCTTTTATGACTTATCTCAATCAATTTTAATCAATTTTGCTCAAAATGAGTAATTTATATTGGCTGTTTTAACTCTTGCTTGTTAGAAATATTGCAGTCATTGATTCTTTTACTGGAAGTAATTTAACACATGCTCATGTCTGGATTCTAGGCAGGGGCTTTAAACACACTAGGGCAACGGTAAAAGACCCATAACTCATAATATTAGCAGTATGCATTGATCGTTATGCTGGTACAGTTTAAAATGTCTTGAATTATGTCCCTTATTGTTCGCATTTTGTTGTAAATTTCGCTTGAGAACGTCAAGGTCATACGTATTTAGTAATTGAGCCATCTATAAAGTTCCCATATCAATATTTGCCATATAATCCCCGACTAATTGGTTACCACCTCCATATTTTGTATTAACCTAGAAATTTCTGATATGTAAAGATGTATTTTGCAGCTAAACTTTTTGTTAGCCATCCTATATGAAAATGTCATATTTGCTTCCATCCACAAAAATGACATATTTCCAAAAAAAAATATGTATTAAATAGAGTCTTAGGGATGTAAAATAGCATTAATAACACACATATCAGCATACCTTCCCAAACAATGCACTACGAAACAAAATTTTAAATGATTTTAAAATAAATACATTCAGAATTTCAAAATTTCAAATAAAAAAAGTATAAAATATCTGATACAATTTCTAAAAACCGATATTAAAAAAAATATAACTATAAAATTGTTTTTATTATTTATTTCCTTCAAAAGTAATTTCAAAGTAAAATTAGTACTTTGAACGTTAATATTATTATTCTTCACATGGCCACAAAATCTTACGTTTGAAGGGAAAATGATACATCCTAACCATGATCGGTTACTCACTTCGGCTAGTTGACCTCTAATCAAAGGGTGAAAGGAAGAAGAAGAGAGGGAGAGTGAAGGGGGATCATGTCCTCGATGAATGAGCGTCCTTTAATAGAGGTAGCAGATGCTGGAAGACAAAAAACTTTGTTTGCTTCTTCGTTCTCTTTTCCGATCGAGAACTCTTTCGAAACCATCCATTCTGTCGAGAAGGTGGATGGGATTTCCAATGTAATACTTTCATTGGATGTGGGAAAAGCTGCAAAGCTACTCTCTTCTCCAAATGCCGAGTTCCGAAATTGACATTTATATATACTTCTTTTTAGTAAAGTCTTCCGTATCGTATCATTAGTTGGCTGTGATAGGAGATTTTGCAATTGTAGAAACTGTGGAATGGAAACTGAAACAAATGTTGGCTTGTTTCTTTTCAGATGACTTTTTTTTTTTTTTTAAAGATTTTGATTTTTAAAGTCCTGGATAGTGATTTTTTGAGAAGCTAATTTTCTGGATCTTTTTATGCTGAAAAAAACCTTTCAAACCTATTTGACGCATTGCTTCGATTTTTTACTGATCTAGAAGAATTTTTATTTATCATCAAAATCTTGGAATTAGAATCTATCTATGGAATTAAAAAAATGAGATAATTAATTAATGTTAGAATATGGTTAAAGAATCAGTTAATTAAGAACAAATATTTAATTATTTGACGATTTTGATAAGACTCTATAAAAATGGGCATCTAGGGATAAATGGTATGCCATTATATTATGTCATTCGACTGACGTATATCTAGATGAAATCATCTGAAAAAAAAAGAATTTGTCTGGAATCTGTCTGATTCCGAACTGTCCCAAAGTTTCTCGAAGAGTGTTTTACAATCTTGTCTTCCCAAGTAAAGGAAAGAAATAAAGTGTGTTTCTTTGATTAAATTGCAAATATTAAAGTGTTATTTTTCTTATTAATTATTAAATTTAATTTCTTCTATAGTTATATGACTTAAACATTTTAACGCCGGCGTCCTGGCATAGAGGTAGCGCGTCTTCCCCGTGTTCTGGGCGTCCTGGGTTCGAGTCCCTGTACGGGCATGGTTGCTCTTCCTCCGTTCTATCTGTGAGATGTGTGAATGTGCCCCCCTGTAAAAAGGGGTTGTGAAAGCGAATGAGATGTGTGAGTAGCTAAGACGTACTCTTGGCCCTAGTTGGTGCTACTAAAACAAGAGACGCTCCCTCGGCTTAAAATCGCTGACTTAGTCAGCGAGATTGTGCATGGCAAGTGACATTATAAGCAACAACAATAACAAACATTTTAGCTAGAGCAGATAGATTTTCAATTTAAATCAGTCAAAGTATTCCATTATTTTTTTATGCACGATGTATGCAAAAAGAAAATATATAATCGTTCAAAAAATCTGGACTCTATGAGGAATCAGAGAATCTCCACTTTCAGATTTCTCTGATTCCCAATAACATTTTTTTGGAATGAGTTTTTCAGAATCTATCAGTTCGAAACTCTGACTGCGAAGATGATAAAAACATGCTTGAGTAAGAAGGACGAAATTTGTTATTTGATCTCTACTTCAAATTTGTAAAGTTCTTTTCGAATATTTTGAAAGAATTTCATTCAGAGTAAGTCTGTCGATCCAACTGTCTGAAAAAAAGTTAATACAATTACCGTGAAATGAAAAGAACTAGAAAAGATAAAATTTGGTACACAAATTAAACATCTAAAGTGTAAGTGTTTATCAAATTTGAAATCAAATTCGTAAATGAATGACCATCTATCGGTATACATTTTCAAAAGCATATAAACATGATAATTCCAAAAACGTTAAGGCCGCTGTGGCCTGGTGGTAAGGTCTCAGCTTGTGAGCCGTAGGGTTTCAGGTTCGAGACCCGATTCCACCGAAGAATCGTCGTTTAATGGGGTCTGTTGCACGTTAAATCCGTCATGCCAAACGTCCTACCGCTGGTGTGGTGTGGAGAGGGGGGGAAAGAAAATTAGAAAATTTTTATAATCTCATTAGACTGCAATCATGAAGTTAAAGAAATAGAATTTGTTAAAATCTTTTCCCACAGATTTAAAATGAGCCGCGGTGGCTTGATGGAAAGGTTTCGGCTCATGAGCCATAGGGTTTCAGGTTCGAGACCCGATTCCACCGAAAAACCATCGTGCACGTTAAGTCTATCAGGACCAAACGTCCTCCCGCTGGTGTGGTGCGGTGTGGAGAGGGGGTGCCAGCTCAGGTGTCGTCCTCGTCATCTGACCGCGGTTCAAAATTACGAGATTCGTCCCAAAATAGCCATAGTGTTGGTTTACAACGGGACGTTAATATAACTAAAAAAAAAAAAAAAAAAAAAAAAAAGAAAAACTGGAGAGTATGTAAGACAGCTTTGGAAAAGCCACTGCCTCTTGTTGAACTAAAAGTAGACAGAGTGCCTATCGTAATATGAACTTAGTCTACTTTAACAAATTTGCGATCATGATTCACGTCTATGATTTAGATCGCCTATCGAATTAAATGAGCCATTCTTTGCTGTTTCCTCATTGTAGCTCATAAATGGTCATCTAATTAGATAGCAGATGATAGCAGATGTCAATACCAGGAGATTCAGGAATACTCAAACATATTAAAAATTCTGTCTTTGATCAAATATCTTAAAATTTGTGTGGCGTTGAAGTTTGCAGATGGAGATTTCATTTCATGTGTTTTATGTTTTTATAGCTTATGAGAATATTCCTAAGTTTTCAAAAGAAGAAAAAAAATTAACTAATGTATCATTTTTGCAAAAAAAAAACTATGAATGCTATTTTTATTTGATTTAATAAAAAAAATGAAGGAAAAGGGATTGTATAAAACGAACTATTATAAAAATGTTTGGATTTTGCATTCGAAACTTAATTATAAAATGCAACATAATCCTGATATAAAATAAGATTTAAAATATAAAGTTGCAGCTTTTAGAATAATTAAACTTGCTTCGTTTTCATTCACATTTTCAAAAATAATTATTGTTTTTATCTTTTTAATGTAGGCGGCTAGGATCTTAAAAAGAAAAGAAATGGAACTATTTAATTTTTATTTAGTATTTATTCGCACAAATAACGTATGAAAGCCGATAAAGATATCTTCTATTTCACTTGTTTGCTCTTTTCTATAACTGTTGAAATATGAACTAAATTGCTAAATGCAAACGCCTGCGCTTAGTTGTCTAAATTTAGAACCTAATTTAATTTTTTGAAATTTTTCTTTTAAATGCGATTTATTTTCTTAGAATTTTGCAAAGCTTTTATTTAAACAGCATTTAAAGGTTTTTTAGAAGAAACAGGGATGGAATAAAGAAGTAATTATAAGGTTGATCTTAAAGTAAAATAATAACGAATCTTTGAAAGATATTAAATGCATTCTTTTAATCTGAATATATTTTATGCAAGGAACATAAACAAGTTTTCCATTAAAAGCTGATACATAGACGAATTAACACTTGACATTACAGTTGTTTCTACTAATTAGAAGTGTCAATATTTACTGTACTAGGCAATATATTGATTTGATAGTCTATATACTTATAATAAAGCTCAATGTGTATGTGTGTGTGTGTGTGTTGGCGCTCTACAGGCCAGGTCATTTGACATACAGATATCAAATTTGGTACATGTATACCTTAGAGGTCGGGAATGTGCACCTGGGGTCCCTTTTTTGAAATTTTAATTAGAATTTTAATTATTAATTAAAAACTAACTTTCCGCCAAAAAAATCTTCCATTTTCCCCACCGCCAAATGAGTAAGGCTTCAGTTTTTTTTCTCCCAACAGTAATGAGGCTAGGATTAATATTTTTAAGCGGATAATTTCAACCGATTCTGTTTATTTTCTTAATGTTTGATGCATTTAAAATTAAACATTGTTAATGAATCCATGTTTCAGATTCATTCTGAGGTGCTTTTGAATTAAAATAACACAGAATAAAGGAAATTAAAAATGTATAATCTAAGTAGCGTTACCCCAACTTCCGTAGAAAAATTCACGCATTTGCGTTACCGTAACTGGCGAAGAAAATTCACGCATGCGCATTGTGTTCTGATTGTTGGCATGACAACCATATCAACGGATGATTTAAAATATTTTTAGGTTAGTTGTATGCTTTTGTAATTAAATTGTATTTATGTTAGTTATATATTTTTTTGTATATGCTTATAGTTTTAAGTACATCGTTTTTTAAGTAGTTTTTTTAAACCTGTTTTCGACCGATTATTTTAAACGATACATTTTATTTTCTTAGTGTTTGATGCATTTAAAATGAAACATTGTTAATGAATTGATCTGTTCATGATGAATCTGAGAAAATTTTGTTGACAAATTCTTGAGATTTTACATAAATTAAGAAAGATATTCTTTAGTGCCCATAAAGTTTAAACGCTCACTGACTCTATTATCAGTAATCATATTATTAAAAAAATGCTTTGTTTCAGTAAAAAATATTATTATATTAATCGCAGATTAATCATTTACACTTTAATTTAAAGCATAAATTCTACGAGGGGTAACAGAAAATTAGAGAGATACATATCACGTTATGACTGAAGGCCTTTATAATATTATGACTGAATAATATGACTATCAAAATTTGAAGTTTTAATATATTTTGCTGAAGAATCTATTAAAGTTGGAATTGCGTAAAATATTTAATGGTACGACCGGAGTTTAATCCCCTGCTTGGCGATTTTTTTAAAAATCGCCTTGCGAAATGTTCAAAAGCAAAGGAGCAGATGTTCAATTATAGTGCATAATAAAGATTGCCAGCTTTATCGCAACTTGGCGAAGAAGGGGGTTAAACTCCGGTTCAATCTATTTAATTATTAAAATTTAAACGAACATTAAGATTGGCGAACCGGCTGGTAGCCAAAGGCGGCTAGTAATAAATAAATCAGAAGATGCTCGTATCAATACAAATTCTAACAGTTTGTTTGCTGTTGTTGCGTCTTTATATTATCTTGCATAATCAATAAATTATTTATGAAAATATTCAAAAAACGATGAAACTTTTCTGGATAAAAATTTTATTTACTATTAAGGAATAAATTCAAACTTTCCATCGTTTTACACTTTATAAACTTGTAGTAAAAAACACAAAAAAATATATCTACTGAAAACAGTTTCCATTTAAATTGTGTAATATATCATTAGTGACTCTTTATATCATAACAATGTCACAATATTTAAAGCTGAATTCAGTTTTTGAGCCTCTATTTTCAATCTTTTCCTCTTTAAATATATTCTTTAAATTCATTTGGAAAATGTTGTATATTAATAATGTTTAATATATTTCTGAAAAACAGAGATATCTCTTAAAAACAGATAATCGATTTCATAACTTGCAAATCAAGCATTGATATATTAAAGTATTGATCCAAATTATGGGACATTTTAAATAAAGTTTTTTTTTCTAGTAACATACAACTTAGAAATTTATTTATTTATTTATTTTTTACATTGGAGCATGTGAAAAATCTTGATAACAATTTTGATGAAGGTCAATCTTTTTTTCAGCATTATCTTAAGTATTATTTAACATATTAAGCGTCGAAATTTTCTTCGTACTTTCCATCCAGCCCCCAAGATCCAATTTCCTTGATTTGCTCACAAGTAGTGATCTATGAAAAGATTGTATGAATTCCTTTTCATTGTTTTGTTATCTCCAAATTTGAATTATAATATAATTTTTAGATGTATGCCACCAGTAATTTAACCCGAACAAAAATTACATTATCAATCCATAGTGTTATGATGTGGTCTGAAGGAAAAATACTAAACCAATCACCAGTGCCAGATAAGGCATAAAGTTCAGTGACAGTTATCTAAAACATGTTAAGAAATATTAAGGAAAAAAAGAAAAGAAAAAAAAAGGGGGGGGGAGTAATTAATATAAAAAATAAAAGAATTCGAACTTGTATTCTGAAACAATGTAGAAAAGTAAGTTTAGTTTAGTTATATTAACATCCCGTTTTTAAAGCAACACTAGAGTTTTTTTGGGACCTCGTAATTTTGAACAGCTGTCAAATGACGAGGATGACACCGGAGTTGGCATCCCCCTCTCCACACCACACTAATCAGAGAAAACTATTAGGCCCTGACGTGCATTTAACGTGAACAGGCACCCGCTTACATCACGGTTCTTCGGTGGAATCAAGTCACGAACCTAAAACTCTCCAAATCGAAAGTCAAAATCTTACCACCAAGCCACCGAGGCCAAGTATAATGATAAAGTATCATGATTAATTTGTTATCGTTTAACTGTCTTGCATCAGTCATTGCATTCTTTATTAGCGATTTTTCTGTCCTACAATTTATAGAGGAAATGCTGGCCTACAAGCATCATTGTATAAATTCATTGTAGCGAATATTGAAAAATCTAAGTTAATCTTCAAAGCAAGTATTTTTAAAATAATGATGCAAAAGAAAGTAAATGAAACATTGGGTCAAACAATAAAAATAGTATAAATTTCATTACAAAAAAACATTATTACAAAATACATTTTAAATTAATTTTGGAAAATGTTTATTGCAATTAAAGAAGAAATGGTAAGGTGATAAAATTGGTATAATTTAAATGCTAATTTTTTGGATTCTTAAAAATTATGTTGTTTTAGATAAATTTGTAAAAAAATATAAGTAAGCCGCAATTTTACTGCCAATCTCGTGACTGTTCAGCTTAATTTAGTGAATAGAGAGTTTTTAGAGCTTTATTATGATTATAAAATGAGTTGAACTGCACATTTGCATTGTTATCGAGGTATCAGATTGGATATCAGATACTTGGAGCGCAAGCGTCACTGATTATTGTTTTAACACATTGCGTGCTACAATCTAGTGAGTAAGATTTTCCAAGGTGCTATGATTTACAATTTGTAATTCATATTCATTTGGCATCAAATGCATTTATGTGATGCATAATTTGGTTAACTTGTTTTACTTTTGTAAGTTTATAGCTTATAATTGATTTTGCTCACATATGAGCAACTTGCACTCACTTATTTTATTTTCCATCAGCAAAAACCGTGATTATAAAGTGTTTTCCTACATGCCACAATATCAGATATCCTTATAAAATATTTTTTAGTGTTTCTCAGTCCCATGCGACAAGTTATGATGAAAATATCCATTACACACGTATCCGACGAGGCTGTCTCGGAAATGTTGAAGTCACGCACATATGCGCAACGTGGTAGCAATGTATTGAACAAAAGTAAATATTAGATTTTTCAGTTTATTCTTACCTAGCCGCCTTAGCCGGTGACCATAATATATATCTTTAAAATAATTGGCAAAACAAAGAACTATCTTCTCAGTCACAAACATTGAACTAATTTTGCAAATCTTTATTTCATATTAAATTAATGTTATCAATAATCCAAGCACATGCGCACTACATGGTATGTGTTAAGACAGCTAGTGTGAAATATCAGTATTATAGCCAATAAAATAAATTCGGAGCAATGTAACAAAAGATTCGTAGAAACTTTGGAGGAGTCCAGTAGGAGCTTTCATTGATCCATCTTGTTGCAATGTTAAGTTTTCGTAAACAATTCACGGCTTATGTGAAATATCAAATTCATTCCTCGAATTCATCACGATTTAGTCTTCAATTTAACAGATAAACGTAAATAATTCAAACCAATGGAAGTGGCCTCCAAAACCTTTGGACTTTCGATACTGCAGAGAATGCTTTGCATGATTTTGGCGTACGATTATTAAGAAACAATGATCTTTGGCTTGAATTTAGTATTTTTACTGAATTTATCGTGTCATACTTGGCGAGTTGTTTTGAAGATTAATTCATGGCATGCAATTAATATTAAATAGAAATCGAGCAGTCGTCCTGGCATAGTGGTAGCGCGTAATGGGATGGATGCCCAGATTCCCCGTAATCTGGGCATCCTGGGTTAGAGCCCGGTTTGGGCATGTTTGTTCTATGTGTGAATGTGCCCTCCTGTAAAAAGGGGTTGTGCAAGCGAACGAGTGATGCGTGAGTAGCAAAATTGTCCTCTTGGCCCTAGTTGGTGCTACTACAAAAGCAAGAGAAGCCTCCCCCCCCCCCACCGGTTTAAAATCGTTGTCCTCGTAACAGCGGGCTTGTCCATGGGAAGTGCCATAAGAAACAACAACAACAACAGGAGCTCTGAAGGTTGTAGTTTCAATTTCTGCCTTCATCTAACCATTATTACTAAGAAAAGAAAAAAACTATTTTGTGAGTTAAAAAAATAATTATTTTCAATATAAGTACTATTTTGTTTTTGCAAAAGTCTGTTCGTTTTATTTGATCCTTTTAAAATTTAGTTTCCTCACTGAATTGTGATTATGTTTATTCTTTAATATGATTCAGAATAAAGCTTATCAAATAAGGGTTCAGCGAATGATATCAGCAATAATCATGCAAAAAATATAGACAATTTATATTTACTCTATGGAAAGATATGAGAAATTTCCATTCGTCGTTTGTGGTTTGAATTGGCAATTAGCTTTATATAATTATTTCTTTTTGTTAAAGATGTTAAAATTCAAGCCTAGAATGGGAATAATAAAAATAATTCTTTTTAATTAGTCAGTAGGGAATAATTTTTCTATAATTTAAGTCAGTAGAAAATTATTTCATTTTTATTAATTAGCTTCATCCAATTTACCCTTTCTTGCTAGCAAATTGATGCGAAATGGCCAAAATGTTTAACCTCTTCGTTGTCCGTAACGCGTCTACCGCATTCAAGTGAAACTTCTGCAGGGCGGCCGTAACGCGTTTCAAGTGTGTTTCTACATTTTAAAACTTTTAAACGTTTAAAAAGCTTTGTAAATGTTTACTTGTTTGAGTTTTTATTTTTGTTGCTTCTAATATGCACAGAGATATTTGTACTAATATATTATTATGCAGAGTATATATACTTATATAATACAATTAGTACACAGAGAAATATCCTATTCTGTACGAGAAAACAACACTACCTGCAGCGAAACGCTGGGGAGGAATTTTTACGGACAGGAGAGGACGGCCAAAGGATTAACTCAGTATTAAATTTAAAGAAGTTGTCACAGCCAGGAGTAGCATAAAACAAATTTCGAGTAAGTGTTCTTTAGAATATCTAGTCAGAATCTTAAAGTTTAACATGTTGCTTAATATAAGGATTAAATAAAATTGATGAATACCAAAAAAAGTATAAAATTTCCTCTTTGTAATTGCTTCGTCTATACCGTCTACACGTGGTGCCATTATTTAGACGCACAACAGGACATTACAGCAAGATTATAGCCCTTTCACTTAGGCAGAAAGCCATTAAAATCGTGACTTTTAAACTCGAAATACATTTAAGCCTAATAGGCTGAGTTATTTAAGATCTGTGCACTGCGAACCCACCGCTTCGACTTAACAAGAAACCCGAACTAATGGGTGTTTTGAAATTCATCTTAAGCTGGGAGCACTTTCCAGCTTTTTAATCGACGAAAATTTAACTGGGGTGGAGGTGGAAAGGGACATGCGACGGGCTGCGTAACGATCATTGCATTTATTCCACTTCTCATAAACTGTGCAATCTGACGCGCGAGAACTCTACTTTAACACCCTCAACCGCTCGAATCATTAAAGGATGAATGAAGATTATGTTGTTAGGGGGAGGCTATGCTTTTCTTAGGTTAGTGCATTTGTGCCTTAATAACGTGGGCTGCTGTTATGGAGACGCTTTCCCACGGGCTGAGAGGGGCCTTAATTGCGGTTTTCATTTTTCCGCCTTTGGGGACCGCGAAAATTGGTTTTTCGCAGACGAAAACATCTCCCACAAAGAAGAAGTTGAAGTCCCTTCTCTTGAAAAATATCAACTCCTTCCTTTTCCTTCCTCGCCTCCCTCTGGATATTTTCCTTTTGTGGATTCATAATTATCTTCCATCTTCTTCACAATGGCGGCCATTACCGGCACGCGTGATTTTTCCTTTTGTGGGGGATTAAGAGGAGGACTCATTTTGTGCTAAAATCGAACGGGACGCTCTCTTATTACTGGTCTTTTCGATCACCCCCTTAATGGTGAATGCCGGCTGCGGAAAGTGATCCCTTCCATTCCTTCTTAGAGAGAGAGAGAGAGTACGTATATGCCCACGCGCATACACTCGAACCGAGCTGACGCAGTTGAGAATATCGTCTGGCGGAAATTGAAAACTGCCCTTGGTTTTGGCAACGCATTAGGCGGGGGTGAAGAGAAAAATGTTTCTTCTATGGTGGGGGTTAAGACTCATCATATAACGCAATTAACTACGCTGCTGTGGGGCATAATTTGATGCTTCGTTGAAGAGCCAGAAAGCACACCATCTTCTGCTATCTCATTTTTACAGCGTCGTTTTGTACCGTGGTAATGTGCTTCCCTTGTGTATATTTGCATCGCTTTATAATGAGTTAATAGGAGAAGCTTGATGAAACCTTCTATTTCGGGATCTGATGATCCATTTTCGTCTCATCTTTTTCCAGGTGGAAGCCTCTTTGGAGTATTTGAGTGGAGACATCAGGGAAATATCGTTTGACGGAGAAAGAAACACACAAGAGATCTTGTAAAATTGACACTACATCTCGTTTTTGTTGTTGAGGAGAGCCCTAATTTGATTCTATTTTTTTTTCATTCACGTCGTGTTTGAAATTATTGAAAATCAAAGTTAATACCAAATATTCCTAATTAATTATCACCGAAGCTGACATTGACATATTCAAAAATAGAATGATTCGTGTGTATTCGTAGAAATCACTGAGTTAAAAGGTATCATGACATTAAACCACAGCTATTTTCTAGTAGCTTTAGAATAGATCAATCTGACAAATCAACGAATTGATATTTTAAAGCTTAATAAAATAAATCTATGCTTATAAATGCATATAATTAATTAATTCTTCCTTACCTCAGTATAATTCCTAATTAATTAATTAATTCTTCAAATGCCTATTTCCTTATATAAGTATAATTAATATATTTTTAAGGAATTTATAGTTTATTTTAACACTTTGCGCTCCTTTAAAAATGATGAGCTTGATTATTAAATATATACGAGTATAAGGCTTCCTTTTTGTTCATAGAAATCTCAAAATATTTATAAGTTTCTTGCAATTCCAAAAATTAATGAAAGTTTTTGCTGTTGTACAGCTTTTATAATGATCATTATCCTACAACAATGTGAAAACAAAGGGCCTGCGGAACAGCCATTCAGATTGGACTAAGAAATGCAAAAGATAACTACAGATCTTAAATTTAAGTACAAACCGGAAATCTTCACAAAAAATGTATTTGATTTTAAATTCTATTCCTAACTAGAAGATGAATTAATTAAATGAACTATTAAAATTACGTATGGAGGTGCATCATAGTTATACACTTTGAAAGCATTCTACTTGCTCATCGTTCAAAGGCTCATTAGTCCAATCTATAAAATATTGAGTTGCTAATCAAAAAGCACCGGATTCCACCTTCAATGTAAGTTGTCAATGATACAGTAATGTAAACGAAAGGATTATTATAGATTAACAATTCAAAAGACAATGTACGAAATATGGGGAAAAAAATATTTTTTTTATCCATGATCTAATTAGGCGCAGTTTTGAAAACTTTGTCTCATAATACCGGTAAACTACATTGTATAGTCTTGGGAATTATACTGTACATTCATCAAAAGTCAAATATTTTATACTGTTTCATTGTGAAACAATATTACACAATATTCCTTTAATTTTACTATAATAATTGATGTACTGGATCAGAGATGATCGTTTTCTGATTCAGGTATAAATTACGACCTTAAATGATATGTATGAATGAAGCCCACCCCGTGAAAAAGGTTGTGATTCATGAATAGCTAAGATGCACTCTTGGCTCTTGATGGCGCTATTGAAACAAGAGACGCTAAAACTCGGCTTAAAATCGCTGACTTTTTCAGTGGACTTCTCTATAACAAGTGCTATAACCAACAACAACAAATTCCCATTCTTCATATCAATATTTGTGAAAACTTGGTTGAGAAAATCTTACAGGAAATACGAACCGAGAAAAAAATTGCTTAAGGATGCTTAAATTGTTTTTTTTTCTTTCCGTTTCCGCAAAAAACGAGAAAAGAACAAATAAAAAAAATCTTTCTGGAAATGTTAGGAATGCATTACTTCGCAAAGAAATTCTTTTGCCATAGGACATTCTTAAGCTGATTGAGTCTAGAAGCAAATTAAGGATGAAAGGCAATTGGTTAGAGAAGGATTTACCTTAAACCCTAAATGATTAAGAGAATGCGATTGAATGGAATTATCAGCCACTTTCGTCAAAACGAAAATGGAAACATCAATTTGGAATTCAGGAGTTAGTCATTATTAACTGCACAGAAAAAAGTTACAATTAAAAAGTTTATTTAAATGAAATTGATAGAAAATAAGATTGAAACATATACTGATCATTTGCACAACATAAAAATGAAAAATATTCAATGATTTTTTTAAATAAAAAAAAACTGTTTATTTTATAATTTAATGTTAACCTAACCTATTAACGCCTAACAGATTTAACCCATATTTTCATTAAGATTAATTTAACTTTAAAGTTATTTTAATTCTATCGAAACATTTCCAATCAGCAAAAAATAAAATTGAATTTTCTTAGATGCTCGGACTAGCATATCGTTTTCTGTGTAATCAGTAATGAACACCGTAGATAGAAATGAAATTTTTTACGGTGATTAAATTTTTGGCACAGTTGTATATTTTATTTATAATGTTTACTTAACAGAAACTTCTGTAAATTCTATTTATAAACTGCGACTTTTAAAAGGCGTAATATATGGCTAATTACCTATTGAATCAAAGAATTCTTCATTAAATGCCATTATTTTTGAAATTAGAAGAGTTTTCAATACGGCTAACAGATGCAATAAGCTATAACTCTAAGAAAATGGGAACTAATTGACGAACGTATAATTTATATAGAATTCTGAAATTAAGTAAATGTTAAATTTCCAATTTTTGTTCATTCCTTTATAATTTATATTCAATAATATGATTGAAAATTAACATTTGGAATGACCAAACTTGGGTTTTGTACCATAAAATTTTAACAATCAACCCAAACAAAATTAAAAAATTAAAACTAATTTTCAAAATATAGTTTTCTTCGTAATAGTTAGTACATTTGCGTTCCGTTTTATAACATAATTTAATTCAAACACTAATAGCTTTTCTATCACTGCTTTTTAAATGAATTTTTCATTATGTTAATTGGCCCTTTTTGCAAGGATTATGGATTTTAGCTAATTAAGAATTAAATATTACAATTGTAATTCATGAAGTGGTTGACATAACTAAATAATTAATAATAATATCATGTCTGAAACAACCAACTAATATTATATATATATATATCCAGAGTCTAAAGCCATTACGAAATGAAATTAAAAATAGTATATTTCGAAGCTTCTCTTAAATTGAATAAAACATCAGCATAGCACTTTCCGTCGGTCAAATGAAAGACACTCCAATTTAGGCTCTATCTCCAGTGCATTAATATCGTAATATAATATAAATTAGTTTAACTATCATAATTAGTTTAACATGCATTTAAATACTTTAGTAAATAAAAGAATATAACAACTTTATAACTCGAGCTTTCATATTTTGTTTTTGAGGTTTTCAATCAAGTTTGATATAAGCTCTAGAAATATTGCAACGCCGAATTCCAGAGTAATTTGTCACACATTCGAAATTCGAGAATTTTAGGAATTTTTTTTCGATTGTTGGTGAAGATTTCAGTCAAATTTCCAGATTGGTCATGAAAATTGCCAATCTTTTCACTATTATTTAATACTATAATACGTGATAAATATAAATTCAAACAATGACGAATGTTGGTTTTTTTGGAATGATGGATCTACTCGTACGGTTAGTTACTGGTTTCAGTTCATTCTCTTTTTGTTCAGATTGACTGACGTACCTGGGACGAATGTGGCGTGCTAATGGGGTAATTATCCATCCCACCGGTATTATTTTGGCCTTGCATTTTTTAGGGTAGGTTAGATCTTTGTAAATTTCCATTTGTTTCCCACGATTTAATATACAGGGTGTTTATAATGAAAGTTCCATTTTGAAATGGTCATAAAAGAAGAACTACTGAACCAAGTGTTATCAAACTTGGTAATAGTTTAAAGGAGGTCATGGAAATTTCTTTTCTTCCAAAAAAATGTTCAAAAACTTTCCAGGAGGGGTAAAATGGCGCTGTATCACTATTGTTAAGCCAAATAGGATATGAAGACACCGGTTTAAAATGTGTTTAATCATTTCTGAAGCACGTTGCAAAGAATATTCAATATGTGTTATCTCAAAAATACTGTTAATGGTGAGAATATAAACAATTTGGTGAAACTGAAAGATGCGATATACCGACATGTGAATATCATTCCTCCTGATCTGCGAAGAACTACTGTTGAGAAGCGATTTAATTTGCTTTCAGAAAATGGTGGATGTCACATTGAACATGCTTTGTATCACGTTTCAAAATCGATTAAATATATTTTAAACTAGTGTCTTCATGTTCTATTTTGTTTAACATTATTGAATACATTATCATTATCCCCTGGTGGTGAGTTTTTGAAATTTTTTTTTGGACCGATAAGAAATTTTCATTGTTTTCTTTAAACTATTACCAAATTTGGTAACATTTAGCCTCGTAGTTTTCCTTTTATGACCATTTCAAAATGCAACTTTAATTATAACCACTATGTACATTATCTCCTTAAAAGACCGCCATATATTTTAACAAAACTTGATTCTGTGCAATAACGTATCTCATTTAGATGATTTTTGTATCATTTCACTAAAATGATTTACAAGTACATGAAAATATTTGCGATACATCGAAAATGTATATCCTTTAATAACAAATCTGATCAATTCATCATTGTGATTTCACCGGTTTAAGAAAAAAAAATTGCTACTGTTCACTCTCGGATTCAGAAACTCTCTGCGCTTTTGCGAATGGGCAAAGAGGTGTTTATTTCATCAAAACATAGGAAAGAGAGATAATGGGAAGAGGAAATTTAGAGTCAGCAATAAGGTGAATATTTGATATGATCTTAGATTCAGCAATAAGGTGAATTTGAAAGCATAATAAGTACAATCATCCAAAAGTGCTAGAATCTTTATTACATACGTTAACTGGAATTTTTTTTAAATCATCAAAATAATTTTATTTTAAAGAAAATATTCAATAACATGAATAATTTTGCAGATGATATGCAAACGACACCGGCTAACACTAGATTGTAGTAATCATTCTTGTCATTCTATTTGATGAAGACCAATCAACAAACTTTTATTAATTTTTTTTTCAAATTTAGTTTACCTCAAAATTTATCTTTTATAAAAAAAATTAAAAAAAATAAAAAAGTTTAGGTTAAAATGTTTTATTTATTTTAGAGGAATTTTATTCTGTGATTGTTATTCATTAGAGCATTACAGTATACCATTCACTATTTCGATAAATAAGAAAAAGTAAAAAAATGTGTAAAGTTAAGGCTGATTATCCGTTCTTCAGTAAAAGTTCTTCTCAAAAATGCCTTCACTTCGGTGTCGATGTGATGAGGTGCCCCGTCTTGCATGAATGTTACTGTTCCAATAAGGATGGTATCACTTCCTTCTGTAACATTTCCAAGTAACTTGTTCCATTAACTGAACATGTCTTCCATCCTCCTTTTTACAGGGCTTTTCAAAGAAAAAAGGGCCTACAATAATGGCTTCAGCCGCCGATTCGTTGCTGACATAAAACAACTTTACCAATAGTGCTTTATCCACCAGTGTCAACATCTTAATACAAACCTTATGCAAACCTTTAGAAATGATGTGTCAATCGCTCACTCTGCCTTTCATAAGACTTTAATTTGCATATTTCCACTGATTTGCTTGTGTGCAGCGCCCTCTATTGACAAATTTTTGAATTATTTTTTTTCTGTATCAAAAAAAAAAAATCCCCCTTCATGAGAATAATAGTTTTGCAAACCGCATTCAAATATACCCAGTCCTTCAATTTTTATGAATTTTTAAGCATTTACAAATTTATGGGACACCCGGTATGTCGCTTTAATTGATAGCTTAAATTTAATTTAATTATTTTCGTTATATATTAAAATTTTATGTCCGAGTTATAAAATAATATCTGTTTTCCATCAATAATTGATGACGTCATGACAAGAATTCGCTAAACATTTAGTAAAAAATAGAATAAATCAGAATATCATTATTTTGTCAATTAAAAAATGATAAAATCATATCATTTTGCGTTCAATATTTTTTAATAGAATATTGCTGGATATCAAAAAGGAAACCACATAATAATAAAATATTTTTTATTTAAAATTTAATATTTTGAAATTTAAGAAAAGTTGGTTTTTAGATTTTAAATTTCATTATTTTTCATTCGAAATCTTTGAATCTTATTTCAACACACGCAAAGTTAAACTCTTTAGCATACATTGACATTATCATAAAATTATTTAATCATGGTTTCTTTTATGCAAAAATAAAAAAAAAGTTTTTATTTAAATTTTAGAGTAAATAAAAAACTATGAAATTGGTGATATAATAGCCTTTAGAAATAAAATTTAATTCCTGATATTTTTTATTATTTTAATTTCTATAGATTTCTAGCCTTACTGCGTCGGAAGCATGTCTGGAACAATCTTTCTCTCTCAGTTTGACATCATTTAAATATTTATCTCCAAACTCTGAATTAAGACTCAAATATGGGAGTGAAAGATTACTTAAAAGCCATTCTATAGACAAAGGACCCCCCTCAATTATATATGAATCAATGCAGCACCCCTCCCCTCAATCCGAATTAAATGCTTTTGACCTCCCGCTTGTAATTAGCGGACGCTGTGCCGCAGCCTTTTGTTTGCAGCTTGGACTCCACGTGAAGACGCTTTAAATTAAAGCGGCGCGTTTTAAAACATTTAAAGCGAATCCTCGCTTCTCTCCTGACAAGCTGAGGAAGATATTAATAATCCAGCTGCAGAGCTGTAGCTGGAAATTCCTAATTCCTAATTCTGAAATGAGGTTGGCGTGCGCAAATACGCTTCTCACGTGGAAATCCGCCGTGGAGTTGTGCCAAGGGAATTCTCCTTTTGGGAATAGGTTCCCTTTATTGTGATAACTATAAATTAGAACAAGCTGTCTGGCCTGCTGAATTGCATATCGAGCCTTTGAGGAATTTTAGCAGAGGGTTAATTATTATGGGAGTAAATTTTACAGCTAAACTCTTCCCGATGATGTCATAAATTTTTTTATATCATCATTTGGCATTATGACATTTTAAGAAATTGTTAAAATACCTGCTTTTTAGACCACATTTATTATAATTGGAGCAAACAGCCTTGCATGTTTTACATAGTAAAATTCGAACAAACGACATTACCATTTTTTTTTTGTCAAAATTTAAAGTAAATCTATATCAGAGCATATAACTTCATAATGATAACTAAAGACGTGGGTTCATGTTCCGTGGTGTGTTCTCAATCAAAAGAAGACTACACGTTTGTCTTTCTTACATTTTAATGGACGGACACAGGTCTACACGAACATGAAGAAAAGAATAAAAGTATAGAGCTGGTTGCTCTTTATGCGGACATGGAATGGCTATTATCACAAGGTGTCGAGAATAAAGTTCCTGATTAACACATGCTCCTTCAACTTTGGCGTCTCACACTTTCCGCTCCAAGCGCCTGCTTCCTCCTGTTTGCCTCACTTGTATGCTTCCTCGTCTAGTCGCAACATTACTGCCATCTGCAGACGAGGGACAAAGAGAGCAGCATAGGGGCTCATACTACATAGATAGTTATTAGCTGCCGAATTGCATATATATGCAATATAGGAAAACTATATTGTACAATATTGGTAAAACTATATTGTATAAAGAAATTCTTAAATTTTACATTGCTCCAATATTGTACAATATTGTGTGCTTTTTTTTAAATTTTTCAATATTATACAATATAGTGTACTACTAGGGATAGAGTCTTCAAGAATTTTAACAAATGTTATTATAACATTCTTGTGAGAGAGAATTATGCAGTAACAATCGTCCAATGATGTTATAAATATAATAATTTATTATATAGAATATATACTTTTGTATAACATAATGTATTATACATAATATATAAAGTTATAATAGCATGTATTGTATTATTCTTGTGGGAGACATTTATGTCGTAAAAATCGTCACAATGAATAAAAATTATATATTGTTGTTGTTGTTTATAATGGCACTTGTCATGGACAAGCTTGCTGACGAAGTCAAGGATTTTAAGCCAAGGGAGCGTCTCTTGTTTTTAGTAGCGCCAACAAGGGCCAAGAGTACGTCTTAGCTACTCACGCATTACATTCGCTTGCACAACCCCTTTTTACAGGGGGGCACATTCACACATATCACAGATAAAATTATATATAATGTTAAGAAGCACTATCCAACTTTCAAATCAAATATTTTTATAATGGTAATGTCTTGTCTTTTAAGTATACGTTGACCTCAATAACTTATGAAATACATAGATCAAACTAATTGTATTTTTGAGCATCATTGTTAACATATACATGAATAAAAAATAATACTCAACGCAAGGGAGGATTGGGAGCAAATTTTGATGCATATCTAGGCTTCTGATTATAAATATATATTCCAATTTTCATTTGTTTAAATATTTGCATTTTTGAGCAATTGTATTCATATTATTATTAATAGTTCATACGAATTTCGCTTAAAATTTTGTAGAAATTCACAATTTTGATGTGAAAAATCATATATTATGTTTCATGTTTGTGTCTTGTTTTAATTTTGAATAATCGTGTTTACAGGTGTAGTTCCAAAAATACAGTTTTCGGACTCAAGGAAGTCCAATATATGGGATTTAATCAAAATATCAAGCTCACTTTTTTGGCGAAAACATTTCGGAAACGAGAAAGGGAAAAACGTACACCTCACCACATGCTTCTGACCATCTGTATACGGAAGGACCACTAATCTGTTCCAGAGAAAGACATGATCTGTGTCTGACCGCTGAAGGAAGAATCACTAAACTGTCCGTTACGGAAGGTGCGATTTGAATCATGTGTATACGAGTTGTTACAACTCCTGTACCAACAAGTAATTCGAATTTTAGCTTTGTACTGAAATTTATTTAATTTCAAATAATCTTACATATATCTATTATTCCCTCGATCTCATTATAATACTGCATAAAGGATGAATAAGTATATCAGACATAATATAAAATACAAACAGTACAGAATTAAATTCCGCAAAGGAAGTCTTGGGAATTGACCTTTTTCTTGTTCAAATTTCAAATACTATATACTTTTTTATTTATTCTATTTTTATTTCCATAATAGATTTTTTTTTTAAAATTAGAGTTATTGCAACAAATTTAAATAAAGAAACATACAATTGTGGGTGACTTAAGGATTGGTTTTCAGTATCTTGCATGCAAAAAAATTTTTTAAAAATGATACAAAAAATTACAAAAAGTTTTAAATATATTTTGATTCCTTAAATACAAGGCTTTCCTGGCTACCTATAGCAGAATAATATAACACATTAAATTGCAAGAAATTCTGAAAATCTGCACTTTTTTTACTGATAATAGTCTGAAATTTAAGCAACTGATTTTAATTTCAGAGTATTCAAGTATCTGCAATTGTAAATAAATGAAAACACAAATATAAGTAACCCTGAAAATATCGGAAAAAATATAAAGACTTTGGGGCCTTTAGGTAGTCACCGGCTTTACTGGTTACTTGGGCCCGAGATATTAACTCTTTAAAGGGCCATTTTTTTTCTAGTCATATTATGTTAAAATATTTTAGGCTTAAAATTAGAATAAGAAAAGGGATTCATTTTGCTTATTAGATAAATTTCATTTGTTTAATTAATTAAATTGGTTAATTAATAATTAAGTGACTAACCAAGACACATCATTTTGTGTGAGATAAAGAACTGAAGCATCTAAGTTTCTGTCTTTCTAAAAAAATTTGTCAGAGCTTATGCCAACCTACATAATTTCGTACAAAGATTAATAAATTTGGTGGGAAGCATACTTCCCACGGCCTTAGAAAGGGTTAATATAAAACCCAAGGAGTAAGTGGAAAAAAACGGAAATCCAATCTTTGTATCAGTGTAGGTGTGGGGGGGGGGAGGTTTTTTTTACTTTCTTTTCTCTTTTTTTCTTTCTTGAAACACTAAATGATTTAGATGATATTCGAGATTATAGTCTTGCCTTTAATTGAAAGATTACCAGTATAAGTCTAAATAAAATTATATAAAATCTAACACTAAGCTGCTGTCTTTTCATCCATATTTGAAGTGAAAAACGATTAAAATAAATCATGGAATCTAAAATCATGACTGCAATAACTAAGGGAAATAAAGGGGGGGGGACCATTATCTCAGCAATTTACACAAAAATCTGGAATTTGTCCCGATTCATATTTATTTTCGGTTATAAAATATCTCAACTTTTTTTTAAAGATAAAAATATATATATTTTTGAATCAGAAGTACTATAAACACCGACACCTTAAAACGAATAGAAGGCAGGCGACTTTTCCGTCAAAACAATGGAAAGGCTGGAGCAAGTTGCAGGTGCCTTCCGTTCCTTCCTAATGACTCTCAGGGGTGACTCTGATCTCGTTAGCTCAAAGTATGATGAGCTTCTTCGCGCATCCCGATCGGATCTGCTGCAATTAGACCCTGTTACGAGTCATTAACCCCCTCTCCGTCTCCCTTCCCCTCCCCTGCACCACATTGACTAGACTCTTCTTATATGTTTTCTTTCTGCTGGAAAGAAGGAAAAAAATTGGTATACAAACTGTTATTTCGAGTTTTCTACCAAAGTGTGATAGTTTTCTGAGCCCCCCCCCTTTTCCATCCAGAAGTGATCATTTCTGTCCACCCTCCCCACGTGGGATAGGGATACCCTAGAGTTTTAACAGAATTGGAGGAGAAAAGATGTATGTTTGCAGGTTGTAACATAAGTTTTTTTCTTTCTTTTTTCTTTTTTTTCCACAAAGAAGTGGGTGTAAAGAGAAGGTTTACTTCTCCTGTTTTATAAAAGAAACTTCACAGGAGTTTTTCTCATGTTTAATTATTTTTATCAGTGCGTTTTTCTTTTATCTTAGCGATGCAGAAAAAAATTTAGATTGCATTAGCTTTCAGAGGAAAGGTGAGAAAAAATAGCATTTTTTTTTCTTTACTATTCTAAAATTTCCATTTCTTCGCATAAAACATTAATTATTACAGTAAGAATTTTCCTTTTTTATACAACTTATTAATTTTTTTATAGCAAAATGCACATCAACTATCAAAAACAAGAAAAATAAGAAACACTTTAGAAAGAGGGAAATTTAATAAAAATAAATTTAATAAAAACAGTTTTAAGAACTTTTCTTGGACCATTTAAAAATAGAATTTTTGACATAATCTTCTACTATTGATTTTAAATTAATAATTATTAAGGAATACTACATTTGCAGGAATACATTATTTTCCCCTCAAATTTACCACTAGATGAACGCACATGTAAAAGTGATGGGCAAACATAGAACTCGATTCAAATGATTCTGATCAGTTGTTGCAGATAATTCATGACATTTAATATTTAATAAAAAAATTATTATTTATCAAATAAATATAGTATTATAGTTTAGAACAAAATTCATCCATATATTCAGAAATATGAAAGAAAAGAAATAATGTTCAAATGATTGAAGGAAATAATAGTTAAATATTAACTGAAGCGATACAACTCTAATGAAATATGGAATTATTAATAATGAAATATGGAATAATTAAATGAAATATGGAATTATTAATAATGAAATATGGAATAATTAAATGAAATATGGAACTTGGAAATAAGCAAGACCATGTAAATTTATTATTAAGTATACAATTGACATATTTATCAAAAATGTTACAGATGATAGCAGTGCTAAAGTATGACGAATTCATGGGCCCAAAATTTCATCAGGGATCCAGTATGAATTTAGTAGAACCTAGAAAACAGGTGATCAGGACAAATATATACTGACGTTGGTTCGATTAAATATGACCAGTGGGTCTTTTTTCAACTCATGATTGCTCTAGTATAAATAAGCCTATGTGTGCACACAAAACACTCATAAGCTTCGACTTAATCACATAAGAAAATAGTCCACTTTCTAGAAAGATCAGTGGTAATGCCAAATGTTTGAGAGGTCTGCTACATTTATGTGGAAACAAAACTTAATTAAATTAATCAATCATCAAATAGTTATGTTCCAAAAATTTTAATAATCATTGGTGGTTTTAGAAAATATGTCAATAAGCAAAATTTGAAATTTCTAGCATATTATAGGCTGCGGTGGCTTAATGGTAAGGTTTCAAGACCAGAGAGTTTTAGATTTGAGACCCGATTCGACCAAAGAACCGCCGTGTAAACGGTTCTGGTAACAGTTAAATCCATCGGGACCAAATGACTTCCAGCTGGTCAGTGCAGAAGCTAGGGAAAGGGGGAAGAGGGGGTGTCAGCTCAGGAATCGTCCTTTTCATCTGCCAGAGGATCAGAATTAAAATATCTGCCCCAGAATAATCCTAGTGTTGCTTCAGAACGGCTCGTTAATATAACTCTAGTTTATTAGAAATCACGAGATAAATAAATGTTTGTTTAAAATGTTTGATTACAAATTTTTTTTTATAGTTAAAACTTCAAATAAGTCAAGTGAAAAACATTTAAGTAATAACAATCAACGAGAATATACGCATCTCTCTGATAAATATGTTATTGATTTTCTCACTCCCATATAAAATTGTGTATTTTGTCAAGGCTATGAACGCCATGAGTGCTTAGATATTTATTTTCATCGTCTCCTACCTGAGAGTTACGTACTTCCTAGTACTGAAAGAAAACCGAAGCTTTTGTATTATTAACTGCATGCCATTGGCGATCAATAATTATGAAACAACTCATCAGCGTACAATCCTGGACAATAATCACTGGGAATGGGGTGAATACGCAAGTAACTAGAAAACAGAGACTATATATTTCAAATAAATTGAAATCAAAATTCGATAGTCAGCTATAATTGTTGTCATACGATCACATACCAAATTTCTTTTGTATTTTGTATATTTTATTTGATCATGCTTATTCAATTGTTTATATCATTTACTGTATGTTTCTATGTGAGCAATTTTGTTTCATTTTTGCTTTTGTTTGTGTATCTACTTGTTTTCCCCTATTTTTCTTCCTTCTTTTTTTGCATTTGTGCCTGCGACCTTATATTTGAAATTTATTTTACTGTCAATTGCGTACTGACTTACATCTGTAAGCCTTGTGGTATACTTGTTGGCACACAAGGAGTTTATACATAGAGAACAAAAAAAAAAAAGTTATCGCGCTTACGTACAAGCGAAATAATAAACCAATAAATGGTCAGCCCCTGACGGATTTGGTCCCTAATTGGATACGGATCCACAATTGAGATTTTAAATCTTTTAAATTCTATTTATTTAATTTTATTCGTTTCGCAGATATCGTATTCAGAAAGTAGAATTTCTTCTCAGTGGATTCCGTTCAAAATTTAATAGAAATCTGCAAATTTGTTGTAAATTGTATATGTCAAATTTCGTTTATTTAGCTTCAAATGTTTTTGAATTATCACTTGCTCCAGACGAGCAACGGGAGAGATTGATGAATATAATTCTGATATTATGTTTTTTGGTCTTCCCTTGGGAAATTTGAAATGAAGAATCTCTAATTTTGTTTTCTTTATATATTTCGCATACAAGAAAGTAAAGTGATGTTGTGTCTTCACCGACCAAATTATCTAGATGAACAATTTTATTTCTTTGTATAACTGTAAAAGTTATTTCAAAAACGAAATTCTGTAGATGAAACATTATATTTGATAAATAAGAAAGATAAAAAAAAATAATTAATATTGTTGGGTTTAAATAGTTCACAATAAATATGTTGGTATATCATTTAATAGTAGAAAAAGTGAACATAATATTCATACGCTACTTTTCTTTGCCTCAGTATTTTCATGACAACAGATATGCGCATAGAGATACGTGTATCACATAAAGATACTGTATCAATAAAACGTTTGGATTTTAATACCCAAGGCAATATTTGTATAGTAGAAAATGTGATTATTTTTCTTTCATTGTCCACCATGTTACTTCTATAAAAAAAATTTCTATAAATTCTATAAAAAAATTTTCTATAAATTCTATAAAAAATTTTTCTATAAATTCTATAAATTTTTTTGTTCTAATTTTTACTATTTGATTTGTTTAATTTTGTCTTTTAACGTGTTTTTGTTTTTCAGAATATTTGGTATATTTTAATTGGAATTGTTCCCCTTGTTGCAATATTTAGTCATCTTTATTTTGGCCACTTCCACACTATCAAAATTCTTATTAAATTCAACCAGTATTTTTTAACTTCTATTGTTATTTCTAAACATTTATTACATGCTGTATTATTATATTTGATGTACGTATTTTATTTTTCTATATTTAAAATCTGTTACACCTTAAGCATTTCAAAATTTATCATCCCTGTTTTATTACTTATAATATATATTTTAAGCTATCTGACTTCTTTCTTTTTGGATTGTCCTTCTCCTACAACCAAAGGGTTGAACTGGCTCTCTTTAAAGTTGACAGTTTTGAATGAAGTTTAATCGGTATGTCTCTAATTATTCTGCTGAGATATTTTGTGCACTATATTATTTCTCTCGTTGTGTATTAGATTTTATTTTTAACAAGAGAACGTAAGAATCATAAATCCCGGAGAAGATTGAACGCCACTACAGATTTTACCACTTAGTGGTTTGAAAGCAGGTAAAACTCTTTTATCTTCCTTCTTCAAATTTTGATTTAAAAAGGTAATTTTGGACTATAATTTACTCAAAAGCTAAAACTGTTATGTGCACTAATTTAACATTTTCTGCTTAAAACGATTGAATTCAGATTTACTTAAATTCCGTATGAATAGAAAATTCATTTTCATCAATAATATTAGAAAGATTGTAGTGCAGAACATATATTTCTTTGTTAAATATTAGGCAAAATAAAGGAAACATTTGTCCAATAATTTTAAATTTCTGCCAATAGGAAAAAAACTTGATAGAGAATTACTAAAAAATAAACTCTGCTTATATTCTTAACAAATATGGTGCATCCATAAGTTTGGGTTTCATCGGACATTTCTCTGGAGAAAATAGGATGTTACATCCTAAAATGTTTAAACTGGTGCACAATTTAATGTAGATTTTATTACAAAATTATGCTTGTCACGTGACTGTTGTGTTAAATGAATTGAAGTCATTTTACTGTCTAAATATCCTATTCCATTCACAGAAGAAGTAATTTGTAAAAATAGACAGTAAAATTTATAATCAATGTTTACTTAAATATGAAAATTCTATTAAGAATTTAAACATTTAAAATGTAAGTGAAAAATTATTGCACTCAAATTAACAGCTTTTACATCAATTGCCTTTATATTTTCTACATTTACTGTAATCGTTTGAAGCTATTATCTTTCATCATCAATAGACTATTGTAATTATCTGTCACAAATCAGAGCATATTTATCTCCAATGAAATCATCAAAGATTTACATTTTATAGGCAAATAAAATATATTTTATTCTGTAGTTCAGCAAAAGAATATCATTGAATCATTTCAATAATGAGTAATCCCTTCTCTTATTTCATGAATGGAATGAACTTACTAAAGATATTTTTTAAATATGTATTTGTCTGAGATAACTATAAAATACTTGTTTTCTTATGATGATACTTTTTGAATTAACGAAATCCTCGATTTTCAATAAATATAATTTAGTCCGATCTTTTCAATACTTTTCTAAGGATTCCACCATCAATGCAATGAGTATTTTTACCAATGAGGTGTTTGTAAAAGTTGATGAAACAACAGATTTTTTTTTATATTGGTGCTTTTTGATAAAAGAGGACTCATTTTTCAAAAAAGCATAATTTATCCAGATCTTTTAAATAGATTTCTGTGAAATCTCTTATCAAAGCAATAAGTATTTTAACAACGAGGTGTTTGTAAAAGGTGATATAAAAAGCTTAATAATTTTTACTATAGTTCTTTTTCAAAGAACAATTAGCTCGTTTTTTTCAGTAAGTATAATTACTTTAATAGATTTCTGAGGAAATCTTCCAATTAATATAATAAATATTTTACCATTGAAGTATTTTCAAAATGTGTTGCAACAATCTAATTCCTTTTATAGTGGGGCTTTCCGAATGAACGAAGTTTCCATTTTTCAATAAACATAATTTGTTGCAATCGTTTCTACTGATACATTTTGAACAAATAAAGTACTCATTATTTTTACGAAATTAAATAATTAATATCTAAGATCAGTTGTAGTCAAACAATCCTCCTGATTCATTAAATATTTATTAATTCTTCTGTTGCATCTTCCGCATGATTGCAGGAAGATAATTAAATGAGATCTTAATGATTATTTTTGCCGTCTGGCGTGCAACTTCTCAACGGGCAAATGCATGTTTCCCCAAGGCAATCACTTTAAAATAATCGACGGAGAATTAAATGTTATTGTTATAGAAATGGGGCGCAAAGGCGTTGCGTTGTTTTTCATTTTAATTAGAGAGTTATTAAGAATCATTTATCAGCGCGCCCATTGCTTAGATTCAGCGGCAATTAGAAATGGTTTCAGAGCATAAAATAAATATTATAGTTGAGGAAAGAAGGAATAAATAATGATTTATGTTGCAGGATGTGCGATGAAGTGTCATAATAAATTGTGGTTTTTGACCATAATGTTATTAATAAATGTTCCATTAACAATTTTATTCAATAATGTGTGAAATCTTCTTTGAATGTGTTTTTAATTTTTATTTGAAAATAATGAACTAATTGAAAATCCTTTGTGTTAAGTATAAAATTCTCCCTTACTTTTTTAAGAAAATATTTGTAAACCTGACATGAATTTTGACTTTATAATTTATGCCATTCAATTTTCAAAGTTAATATATGGTGAACTACTAAAAGAAATTATTTTGAAATTTAAAATACGTGTTCGTAACAATGGAATTTTTCGTAATAACTTATTTAACGTCATACATGAATTTAATTTTCGAATGCATCCATAATATTGGAAGAGGAAAAGAAAGAAAGGAAATCTCATGACAAATTAAGATAAAGTATAATTAAAGGTAAGATGATACACAGGTGATTATAATTAAAGTTCCACTTTGAAACGGCCCTAAAAAGAAAACTACTGGACCAAATGTTATCAAACTTGGTAATAGTTTAACGGATGTTATGGAAATTTCTTTTCTGCTAAAAAAAGTTCAAAAACTCACCACCAGGGGTAAAATGGTGCTATACGCAAAGATTTGATACACGATAAGTGAGCAACATTCCTTCTGATATGCTAAGAGCTACTATTAAGAATGCAGTAATGCGATTTAACTTGCTTTCAGAAAAGGGGGACGTCACATTGAGCATGCTTAGTAACACGTTTCAGAAACGACTAAACGCATTTTAAACCGATATCTTCATGTCCTATTTTGTTTAACATTATTGAATACATCATCATTCTCCCCTGGTGGTGAGTTTTTAACTTTTCTTTTTTGGTGGAAAAGAAATTCCCATGACCTCCTTTAAACTATTTCCAAGTTTGATAACATTTGGTCCAATAGTTTTCCTTTTATGACCATTTTAAAATGGAACTTTAGTTATAATCACCCTGCATATAAGAACAAAAGACTATATTGATTAAAAAGACGTAAAAAATAGACTTCATTGATGGAATTTCTCGCTATAGATGATTCAAATTTGTGTTCAAATTCATATACTTAATTTGTATCGAATTCACAATAGGCAGATCACAAATCATGTCTATTAAGACACATAGTATCAATGAAATTACCGTTTGTCATCTTCCAAAGACAGAAGATTCATCTACAGCTGCAAAAGTACAGTTTAATCTTTAATGCTTGGTAGATCCGAACCCATTATTTGAATTATTTCCTAAGTTATCTCCCCTACCATCCATCTGTTAGTCTCCAACTAAAGACGTGAATTATTCCTTTGACTTTCGTAGATCATTAACTTCTGATCCATATCCAAAATGATCTACCGTGAATGCGAGCATCCGTGGACCAAACATGTATCTAGAGCAGCAGAAAGTCAATTTGTTGCTTTAAGCTGCAAAAGTACAATTTAATCTTTTAAGCTTGGCAGATCCAGATTCATCCTTTGACTTCGTTCATAAGTAACCTCCCTTACTCTCGTTTCATCCGTTAGTTAGTCGATTGACTTTCGTGGATCACAAGATTCTGATACATATCCAAAATGATCTACCGTGAATGCGAGCATCCATAGACCAAAGATGTGGATGAGGTGCAAAGATGTAGAGATGGAGAAAGACAGTTTGTTGCTTTACTCTTGGTGGTCTAATTTTTTGAATTCATTCATCGGTTCCATTTCTTGTACTTCCTTCTGTAAGCTTTCAAGTAGAACCACAAATTGTTTCTTCGATATCGTAACTTCATATCTATTTTCAAAAGGATATCTCTAGCATATCAGATTAATATAGCAAATACATCTCTTTCTGATTATGTTTTAATTGACAGTCATTCAAAATGTTGTCCAAATGCAGTTCGTGTATCTTCAACCGTATGTGTTCCTGCTATGGATTACTACACAATTTCTTTGATACATTTCTCTTAGAATAAACTGTATTCTGTTGCATATTAAAATTAAGTCTTACCTTTATTTATAATGACCAGCGGGAGTAGTCTATCCAAAAATTTCCCTCATATTCTCAAATAAACTTGTCATGCCAGAGACCGCCTTACATGGCATTGGCGTACAATGGTTACCAAATATTACTTTTTGGTGTGAATTTAGCATTTTTACTATCATGCGATTTTTAGCAAGTATAATGGGCACATTTAATTTTCGTGTCGTATACATACTTCTCAAATGATCTTGAATGTAATAGATTTCAAGATAAAATTATTTTAATAAGTAAAAGCTTTATAAGAGTTTAAATTTATCATTAGTGAATTTTTTTAAATTACTATATGTTTGGAACTGAAAGTAATTGTAAAACATGAATATTTGAATCTATCTCAAAATTTGTCATCTATTATAACTTCAAAGGGCACATGTCATCAAATTTTATTAAATTTTATTTCAAATATATATCCTTTTTTTTTCGTGAACTAATGAGGGAAATATTTATCCCTCTCAAAATGCATTTAAAATTATTGATAATATATTGATGCAAATATATTAACACATATTGATAAAAATGTATTAAAAACAAATCATATATCCAATTCTGTTAACAAAATTATCTGAAATGATTATATGCTAGGTAGACAAGTTTGGTTTAACGTTCCGTTTTAGAGAATACTAGTGCGATTTTGTGATGGGCTTTGTAATTTTGAGCCATGGTCAGACGACGAAGACAACATCTGAGCTAACACGCACCATCTCCAAACTTCCGCACCACACCTGCGAGAGAGCATTTGGCTCCGACGAATCGGTCACGAACTGTCTGGGTAGACTGAGTTAATCTAAATATTTTAAATATTGCTTTCGAACAAGTTTAATGTGAAATTAGAATGAATCATTTACTTCTTTATATCCGGTTTGTTTTTTGTTTGTTGCATGCGATCAAACCATTAGATCTCTATCTTATTTAGATTAAAAATAACTAATATGAAAATTATAATATGGAAAGTTAGGGTTTTGTTGCTATATCATGAAAAAACATAATTTTTCATTAAGAAATACTTTGTTATCATAATAGAATAACCAACCCATATTTATGCTTAGAAAGTAGCAAAACAGTGTATTGCCAAAGAGAATAAAGAAATGTTCAAAATTTCAAAACTTTAGAATAAGATGAATGGGTGAAGTAGAAAAGCCATTATAAATTTTCTTCCTTACAAACACAACTCATCTTAAATAAAATTATGTAACAAATGCATCCTACTACCATTTTCGATGATTTATGCCATCCTAATCGATGATTTATATGATTTGTTTCTCCATACTCAACCAACTTTCGCCCGAGCAGCCATCCAATTTCTTTCGTGCCAAAAGGGAACTGCCCTCCATCCCTTCAATTGCGTTATCCCTCTGACGATAATCACCTCACGGACGTATGTCACCCCCCGCCTCTCATTAGGCTGCGTCAAGAAGCAAAAGATATCCAAATATTGGCCCCCACCGGACGCTGACCTTCATCTTGTCGCGCATCCATCTTCTTCTTCCCGGGATGTGATTCTATTACCATCGAGATCCCGATGCTTATCGCTCGGCAGTGAGAGATGAGGGCTCGTCTTGATCTATGGCAAAATGAAGGGAACGTCGCTCACAGCGCCCGGGAATTAATTGGCACTTTAAGCAAAGAAGAAGGTGGATTTGTTTATCTCTTCAGAAGGATTGCCGAGTCCCGCCTGACTTAATCAATTGAATAATTCCTTTAGTAGAAATGATAGGGATGGAATTTCTTGAGATCTTCTGATGTGGCACTGAGAATGCAACTATCAAGAAATATTTTCCTTTTTACCTTTGCTTGAGGTATGACACAGATAGTATTTCAGAAGAATATTTTCTGTGCACAAATGTTGATGTGATTCTAGTGCCTGTAATGATAGAAGTCTTACTTCTATCATATCTGAGGGATCTTCTAATGACACTGAAGCTAGTTTTATTCTTCGTCCCTATGATTGAAATCCAAATGTGATAAATAGATTTAACCAGATTAGATGAAATGCATTGCCAATTGAAGGTGACAAAGATTATTTTCAAATAACTTCAAAAGGACATCTGAAAAAGATATCAGAATATTATATAATGATAATAACCAATTGGTATCTTATATACAATTGTGGTATTTTGTAATAATATGATAAATAGATTTGTTACTAACCATAAAAGATGAGATTAGATGAAATGCACTATTGATTGAAGGAGACAGAGATTATTTTCAAATAGCTTCATATAATCATCATCTGAAAAAGAAATTGAAATGTTATATAATGATAATAATCAGTTGCTACATTATGTAAAATACGTTATTGAAGAAAGTTAATACGTGGTGCCTCTAATTTCATTGCATAGTTGTATTCCTCGTTTCTGTCATTCAAATCAATACGTGATGAAGGTCATTAAACAAGGAGGATGACTTTAAATAAAATTCATAAGCTGTTTAAAGAATGAAAAACTATTTAAAAATTGAAGAAGGTATTAAAATTTTGTCTACCAATAATATACTGATGATACCTTAATCATTATTGGTAACCGGAAATAAAATGCCTACAATAAGATTTTGTATTTGCTTATATTTTTTTTTTTTAGTTTAATAAAAAAAAGCTTTAAAAATGCAGATTTATTAGTAGCAATTTTTTCATCTCGAAATGCTTTGATTCTCAAGTCGCTATTAATTATCAGTTCAAAAATTAGTTTTAGTAATGACTAAATGATCGATTTCAAAATGCTCAAATAATATACTGGTCAAGAGAATATATAGCTTTACAAAATATTATGTCTGTAAATTACAGGAAAATAACTACAGATATATATTGAAAATTCCTTGCAAACATAAGTCATCTTTATAAAAAAAATTATATAAAAAAGATACGCTTAAAAAGATACAAATACAACAAAACTCTGTACGAAATGGTTATAAGTACATTGTATATTCATTTTGAAAACTACTAGTGATAAATCATAATGGTCTATTGGTGCAAAATATGTTTCAGTCTCTACAAATTAAAAAATTATCTGCATATCATCTATATCAACCACAATGAAAGAATAAAATTCCTACATAATCAATACAATAGAATGATCGAACATATTGCATTAACTCTTTGAGGTTGACTGGATTGCAAATTGTCTCACTTTTTACTTACTTTTTATGTATGGTGGGATAGATTTTAATCCCTCTCGAAAAGGTGAAGTTACTAATAGACGTATAGTTTAGAGTTTTTAAATCTGTTGGCAACGATAAGCAAACAGCGGTTAATGAATAAATAAGTGAAAAAAATTACATAAATTAAAAAGCATCAGTAAGTTGTGAGTACTGCTGTTATTAAGATTAACGCATTGTGGGATAGGTAAATTCTTGTCTTTAATAACGGCATGTGTTGTTCATAATAATATGTGTTTTATTATGAGTTAGACTTATTTAGAGACCTTTTATGGTAAATAAAATATATTTGTACTGGTAATTATATTAGACATTTAGATAAGCATTATGGCATGCTGTATGAGATATATTTGTTTAATCATTGGTGTGGTCTCAAAAAAAATGCCCGGTAGAATTACTTAAGATTAATCAAATATTGTGATAGCTTTTCTAATTTAATTTTA